>NC_137456.1:336324047-337736332 GCF_964235325.1 Thermobia domestica
AGGCTGAAAGAGAAAAGGAATCGAAGTTGCAGCTCAGATGATTGGTTGACTGTACCTGAATCTACCCAGTATCTGTTCTACTTGAGGAGAATTTCAATGAATAGAGAGATTTTAGAATAGAGTATATTACAAGAAGAGGATACATATATAAAACGAGTACAAAGAGGAAATATAATAAAGTAAACACTAGATTTCTTAAAGGACATGATTACTTACTGGAGCAATGTTAAGTCTAATATTAACTCTTGGCTATTCCAAAGACTAAGTCCTAATATACGTCTACGTTTCTAATAATCTCTTTATCTTATTATTTAAAGTCACAAAAAGAATAAAAATCATAAAAAGTGAGAGGAAAAGTGAAGATGAGCGAACGCGGTTCCAGGTAGAAGTCCGCTTGACTCAGGCTATGTGCAGGGCGAGCCGGATCACCAATTCTAAGTCCGAGAATTACATTTTAAAGAAAAACTCATTACAGCGGGTAAGTCCACACACACCTAGTGGTATCGGAGGCTTAGAGCACGTCTATTCGTCTTGGAAGTCGGAGGTGGAATGAAGACCGGAACTGATCAAGTCCGTTTCCGACTTCTAATATAATAACTGTCCTAGGCCGAGCTTGAACAGAAAACGGTGGAAGGAGGTGGAGTGGGAAGCAACAAAAGAGAATGGAGGGAATGAGGCGGGGGTATGCTTCGAGCAATCTACGCTAGCGCCACGTTTCAACCTGGTGGGTAAGCGGCTAATGCCGGTTTTATTTTCTACAGAAATGCTTCGCCAAGGATATTTTTTATATTACGCACTTTTTATTTTTTTCTTTTCTGCCGTTTTTTCTTCACTTCCTTGTTTCTAACCATTGTGTTACACAAGGTACAGTACGATTTATCTTAATTATTTCTGCATAATTTCCTGAGCCCTGAAGCCCCTTCTGTCGGCTTCAGCCGGCTGGAGCCCTATGGAACCAGGCTAACAAAAGTAAATAACTCGTTTCCCGATACAGACATCCCGAACCTTCTGTATCCCATCTATGCCTTCACGTTCCCCACGAGGAGCGCGGAGATCACAATCCAGGAATCGAAAGCCGGCCATCAGGCTTACGCGCCTTATGGAACAAATTTTCTTCGACTCATTTTTGTTTAAAGAAAGAAAACAAGAAAAATAAAAAAAATAAAAAGTTATCTCTCATTATAAATGAGGTGACATACTTATGGATCCGCCTTGCACATAGGTAGGCACGGCCAAGAAGACTAGGAAAGGAAACACCAAATCAAGGAAAAGAAATATTGTACGGCAGGATGAAAATGCATTCTGTTTTGAAACGGACTTTCCTCCAAGTTCTAGTTCACTTACTGCTTCGCGTAGATTCTCGGAGAGGAAAGCAAAGTAGAACAAAAGAGTGGAAATGAATCGCTGGCTATTTTGTTTTATAAGATGTGTGAAACAAAGATCGGTTTTGAAGATGACAAAGTAAAAAAAATAGGTCAATCCAGGAGGGATTAACGTGGTCCTTTGAAATAGCCCTTTGGATGAAAGATCATACAACCATTTGGTCCCTACACATATGGTCACGCATTTATTATAGTTAAGAGATAAGTCTCAATATTTTGAGAAAACAATATACAAGTTGATCAATAACAACTTTATATAACCTGATTATTAAGAATGGTAGGACATATAGGAAGATCACGTTCCCTTATTAATACATGCCAATCAACCATTACAGCAAGAGCCAAATGATTATCATAAATTGGCCTAAAAGGCACGTATTACACAATAATTAACAATAAAAAGAGTATCTAGGTAGGATATAACAATTAGTAATTATCAATATTATCATAAGGCGACCTTTCATCACAATACCTTTCATTACAACAACAGTTAGGGACACGGTCATCTAACAGCTAACTTACAAAACAGTGAATTATAACAAGTTAGTGCAGGATGTCCCTGTATTCTAGTGAAACTTTTTTGTAGGACGGGAGTATGCCCGCTTACATTACAATGACTATTGTATAATAAGATATTATTACCCGTTTTGAGTTTGAAAGGCATTTGAAAGCTTAATTCTAACATAGGGTAAAGAAAAAGTAAACAAAATTACACAAATATCTACCTAATGTCTGACAAGAGTGGCTAGTGTGCAATACTTCTTATGTAACACTATGATAATAGCAATGGGTTTCAGTTTTACAGGAAAGTACTTCTTTTGGTAATGATATCAGTAATTAGTACCAAATTGGTAACAGGTTACAAACACGGTAAATAGTATAGGTTTGATAAATAGTTAATTTTATAAAGTTTTAGAGCAACCTAAAGAATCCCTACACTGGGATTTTACAAGTAAAGGGAGAATTCATTTCTTACAACAACATGCACTAGCGCTCCTCTACTGAGCTCAGATTAATTCTAGTTAATATGTTCCCTAGGTGATACCTTTATATTTAACCCTAGGTTATACCGAGAAACAAGTAAGACCAGAGGAAATAATTTAAAATTACTGACAGTAGCAAGTGGACAACAATTAGAAAGTACAATGTCTGAGGCCCTAGGATTCGAGCTCTCTACAATTCCCAAAGGAGGATGTAACTGGTCCGCAACCCAAACCTTGCTAACGGGAAGCATAGTCAAATCGCGGTTTCTCTGTAGCTCGGGTTCAAACCTTTCAAGGCCCAAAATGTTCATTGGCTATTCCTGCAAGTCGAACCTTTCTATGGAAATTTGGGTGGAAATATTGTTGGACATATCTACTTCTTCCACTGACATTATGAAATACATTTCTTTCTGAAGTTATGCTGATAATCAGTAGTTGATAACATTTACCCTTATCCGTTTTTGTAGCACGTTATGGACCAGTTATCAATCAAATGCCCATTTATATCTGATAACAAACTATTACAAAAGTAATACCCTTTACATATTCCATAACAATTGTAAGGGAATACGTCAAATCCATACGTCCATTTTAGCGTGATGAGTTTTTTTTTAACAATGGATACTCAATTAATGCAATTAACGAGAATTGTGAACAAGGGGGCACACGCAAACGTTTCCCCTCAAGTGAATCGCCATATAGATTCGGCTGCACTGCTTTACTAGAGTTTGGATGAGGAAAGAGAAGAGAGAGAGAACCAGAGGTGACACCGCAAAAGTGGTATGTGATTAATCGGGACTTAAATCATTTTCTTCTTCCTCCTATTCGTTCTTAAACTGCGTTATAATATTTATTTTTCAAAGATTTTGTTGACTGCATATTGAGTTTGTTACAAGATAGAGACATTGCATAAGGAAACATAAAACGAATATCAAGTTTAACGGAAGTGGTTATCTAAATTTCCTCTTCGCTCAATTACAAGCAGAACTCTGATGTAACGAGTATTAGCTAAGAGTTTTTTTTAACTTTCTTGTTGTGTTATGAATTCATTAAGAAATTAATTGAAGGAATGATGCAAATTTATCATGGATCATTAAATAAGGTTGATAGACTACACGGTTGATTTACATTCAACCAAAACATCACAGAATAAATAAGCAGTTTCAATCCGTTTTGATATTCATAACCATCAACAGATAACACAATATCACTTATAATTTCACTGTGCAACGTCTGTTCAGCAACAAGCCTAAGCGCAACATCCTTATGGTACAATGTACATAGTATTTAGATTGGCAAGCCTAGTAGGTGAGTGAGAGTTATACAAGGAATACGACAGTCTAACAACGAAGAACGAGATTATGAAATACCTGATGCACCTCAGAAATTACCCCAAACTGAGGAGGAGTTACGCACAGCTCTAAATATAGGAAAAAACTTAGACCCTCATGAATTATTGGAGAGGCAAATTATTGGACTTACTTATGGCATTTCGAGACGTCGTCACCTGGGAAAAATCTTGTCTTCCGGCGGCCACGGACAAATTTATGTGCCCGCTTGAAGTAACAACCGATATCCCTGTCTCTCAACCTCCCTATAGGGAGACCCCGAAACAGAGAGAAATAATTGCGGCAGAGGTCCAGAAAATGCTGGACGGCAACATTATTCGAAGGAGCCGGACTCCATACTCCAGCCCCGTCGTGGTGGTGCCTAAAGAGGACAATACGAATCGTTTCTGCATTGATGATCGACAATTTAACTTTGTAATAAAACCAAACCAGTATCCGATTCCGCACACAGACGAGGACCTAATGTTCGTTAATGGCACACAGTTTATTACCACGTTGGACCTACAAACGGGGTACTATCAGATGATTATAAAACCTAGCGCTATAGAAAAGACTGCTTTTGTCTGTAGCAGGGGTAAGTTTGAGTTCTTACGTCTCCCTTTCGAACTAGAGACAGCGCCGGCTCTTTTCCAGAATATGATGGATGTGGTCCTACCTGAATTAAAATGGAAATATCTATTGGTTTACTTGGATGATATTATTTGTCCTAGTCCATCCTACCCAGCTTCGTTGGACAGGACACGGGCTATCTTAGCCCGACTAAGAGAAGCCAATCTCAAACTGAACTCCAAGAAGTGTTTCTTCGCGTATGAAGAAGCTTCTGTTCTCGGTCATGTTGCGGGTCGCCACGGTATCCGCGCGGACCCCGCTAAAGTTGATCCTATTTCTAAGGTGCCTTACGCAAAAGCCTTAAAAGAGGTTTGGAGTTTTATAGGACTTTGTTCGTTCTATCACTCGTATGTACAGAACTTTTCAAGGATATCAAAACCACTAATAGCCTTAAGAAAGAAGAACGTCAAGTTTGAGTTTGGGGAGACAGAACAAACTGCCTTCGATACCCTTAAGCTGCGTCTCATCTCCGCCCTAGTTTTAGCCCATTTCGACTCCCAGCAGGGCGTAATTGTCTACTCCAATGCCAGCCGGGATGGCATCGGAGGTTACGTTGCTCAAATTAAAGAGGACAATAAGGAGCATCCGATACCATATTTCTCCAAGTCTTTGAGCCCGGTCGAGCTTAATTGTTCGGTTCCAGAACTTGAGGCTTTGGCATTAACGAAAACTTTGTTTCATTTTCATTTCCTGAAAGCGGATAGACCTTTTATAGTGAGGACAGATGCATGTGGCATTTGTTATCTCAAAACAATAAGGACTCGAGATTAATGCGATGGGCGATACATTTGCAGCCACATCAATTTACAATCGAACATGCAAGCGGCAGGACCAACGTAACGGCTGACGTTTTGTCGCGATGTCCACTACAACAGGAATTGTCATCTATGTATGGTCAAGAAGAGGACTGCGTAGACTTCTGTCATTTGACTTTCAGTCTTAAGATAGACAGGAAAATGTTACAGCAAGGGGATCCCTACTTAGGGAGCTTATACAGAAAAAGGAAACAGATTCTACTGATCGTACGCTAAAATCGTATGTTTTAGTAGACGGCGTATTACATCGAACTATGAACAATGCTAACAAGTTAGTGGTGCCAGACACAGCGGTGA
The DNA here is from genome assembly GCF_964235325.1 of Thermobia domestica. Classification (NCBI taxonomy): domain Eukaryota; kingdom Metazoa; phylum Arthropoda; class Insecta; order Zygentoma; family Lepismatidae; genus Thermobia; species Thermobia domestica. The sequence continues at coordinate 336,329,483 of NC_137456.1, forward strand.
GTGAGGTCTAAAAGAAGCTCATACTTCTCTCTGAGGCCACTCGGGTTTCTCTCGAACCTATTCAAAGTAAATGAACGACACTACTTCCCAAACATGGAAAGAATTATCAAGGAATATGTCCGCTCTTGTGACGAGTGTCAAAGAGTGAATATTCCGCGAGAAAAGAAACAGGGTTTCTTGCACCCTCTACCCGTGCAAGACGAACGATTTAATAGATGGAGAATTTTTGGACAAATTCAGTGCCGGATATTAATATATCTAGTCATGGTCTAATACATTAGTCATTTCACGGTATTAGTACCCTTACGAAACACGAAGGCACCCAAAGTAGTAAGAGCCATTTTAGATGAGCTAATTACTTGATACGATCCGCCAAAAACTAATTTGACGGACCGAGCGTCAAAATTTTTGCTAAAATTTAATGAAAGAATTTAAACTTCTACAAACGGCTATGCGCCTACGCATACAACATTTCTACCTCTTTTATTAGAAAATATTCTCCTTACGAAATAGTTTTTGGCCAGAAAGCAAGATTTCCAAACCAAGTGGATAGTTACTATCAACTTACCAAAGGACAAGACCATAAGAAACAATTGCGCTTGATACGCCGCCTGGCTCAACAAGCCATGGCGCGAGCTCAACAACGAACTAAATTAAGAGTAGATCAACATAGAGAACCGATTAAGCTAAAGCTTGACGCCTTAGTTCTGTGTACAGATTATTTGTCAAAAAAGAATGTCAGTCCTAAACTGAACCAAAAATACTTAGGACTTTATATTCTACGGGATACCTCGCCTTGGAACGCTTGTAAGATCGAACTAGTAGCATACCCTAGTAAATCGCAAATAGTGACCATTGAAATACTGAAGAAATAATACTCGCGTCCTTCACCGTCCACTGACGGGATAGATAGCGATAGCGACGAGGCTTAACTAAAAGATGTACTAATTGGGTACCTTCGCACATTATGCTGTAGTCGTCGTGAGTGTGTTGAACGGTCCGATTTTCTCAGCATACTCAAGGCCTACTACGCTAGAGTTAAGACTAACGCAAAGACGGGACTTCCGATTTATCACAGTAAACATAAAACAATTTGGCTTGCTTCTTCGCGATAATTCTCAGGTCGCAATGAATCATCTTGCAGCTCAAGTGCGCGTGTGCTAAGACATCAAAGATGGGGGAGAACCGGTGGTACACAAAATTTGGGAAACGAGACCTTCGGGAAATTGGAAGGTTCAAGCTAACAATACTCGTCTCTAGATGTTATCTTTGTATACTTATTTTTTATGGAGCTCCTACTAGGATTATGACATTAGTCCTTATGAGAATTAGAAGTAATTTAGTACTTATAGGAAATTTTCCATTTTCCAATATTTGTGTTGGTCTGTTGCAGTTTATTTTTTTGTTTGTTTTGGTGAGTTTCTAACTACAGAGCTTGGTTCTCATAGAACAGCTTGAAAATTCCTGTGGAATTAAGGTCATATCTACTGTCTGGTTAATTTCATTACTAACATGTTGAAGATTCTAGTATAGCGTGTAAAAACAAAAAGGGGTCTAACGATGTGAGTTCTTGTTCCCAGTTACGAAGACCCTCTCTGGCAACTGCTAAGAAATTGGTCTTTCTGTTGACAGACCCACGTAAGTCACAATATAATCTGACCTGCTTATATTTACTTGTTGTGCTTTGTTGACAATCAGAACTAAGATGGCCACGACAAGTACCTTGACTATGACACCGAAAGTACCTAGCATTGAAATTGATAGTTACGGTGGAACTCCGTGAGAATCCTTCGAAGATTTCCTCCAGACGTTCTAACTTGCCGCCAAATTACGTAAGTGGAGCGAGGCCGATAGCATCAAATATTTGGTCGTCTATCTCTATGGCCCCGCGCGTGACTTTTATGAACTACAATCTGCCACTAAATTTCAGGAAGCCGAGATTAAGCTAAGTGCGGCATTCGGTAATACAGACTAACTCTCCGATAGCTGCGCTAGTTTGCATAGCCGAACGAAGAAACCTGAGGAAACTTATTCGCAATACTATTTTGCCATGATGAAACTCTCCCAACGAGTTTCCCCCAACATGAGTGATGAGGACATGTTCCAACACTTATTACAAGGATTGCCAGGGGACGCACTCAGCTATGTAATTGAAAAGGGATGCGAGACTCCAGAAGAGGTAAAAACTGCTCTCGAGCGTTATGGAAAGGGGCGAGGTCATTCGCAGGTGCGGCGAGCAGAAGCTCCTAATATAGTCGATGTCACATCTACAGCCCTAACTTAAAAAAATGTCGCTCACTCGTAAGCCCCCGGCTTCCAGAGCAACCCCAAGGAAATTGAAAACGTTTATAGTAGAAAATTTAAGAATCATAGCCCCTTGAAATGCTTGAGATCTGGCCGACCATAGCATTTACGAGCTCAATGTTGGGCTAACATTCATGTCTCGGAACTCCTTTAACAGACAAGCCCCCAGCAAAGCGCCTGCAAGAGGAAAACCTCAAAATTAATGGGAATCTTAACTGGTTCACAACCACTAAACAAAATTTGCAAAACTATTCTCAACGTACTCAAAGGTTTCAGCAACCCCTTACGCCGTCTGGGAGACCTACTAAACAAGAAAGCCAAGTTAAGGTCCAAACTCCACAAAAACGAAAAGAGTGAGTGAAACCAATTAGAGAGAGATAGAGGGAACCCTAATGGTAGAATCAGATTTTACGAAAAAAAAAGGTAGTGAATGTTTAAACATATTGTGTACCCTAGGAGCAGTAGTGAAAGGGAATGGAAACGAAATAGAAATAAGAAATGCTTTGATCTTAAAGCAATGCAAGAACAAAACACGAACTAGTACTTTTTACTTCTATATCAATCCTAGATTAGTCTACAAATAATTATGGCGCAGCCGGCAGAGGAGTTCGAATTAATTGAAATTGACGCGAACGTAGCAGAAGACGAAACTGCAAACGAAAGGCACTATCTTGCTCCCGCCTATTTCATGGCTTTAGAAAGCATTCAGCTAGCTCCAGGAGTGTCGATCCTTACGGAGTTGTCAGTCCTATTGATGCTTCCGCGGTTTAGCAACCAAATACCAGACGTATCTCTCCTTAATTATTTGATAACGCCGTACATTAAATATGACCAATTGACTGCTTCCCAGCAAATAACAGTATGGCTGTACGATCAGTTGTATTCGGTAGGATATGAGCAAGGCGAGTGCTATTTGGATGAAACCTTGGCCGAGCTGAGGCACCGCATCCCCATTAGTTCTGTCCTATTTACCTGTGGTGAACCGGTAGCCTCTATTTTACGGGAAGCGTTCCACCAGTTCCTTGTTATGGATCTGAAACCCTATATTCCTGTGCCACTAGAAGACCTTCCAGACCCAATGACGCCCTGTCCTCATTCCCCGAATGAGTATGCCCAGTACACTTGTAGTGCCGACCAAGTGATGCGCGTGTACACCTGATACAATCAGAAGATACAAACGCCGGTTTGGGTCAACTCTTTTGCGAATTCTGATAATACCCGTAAGATACGCACGAAAAAAAACGTTTTCTTATTTTAATTTATAGTATTTTGGAATATGTACAAAAAGTCCCGTTCTTTGCTAAGTCTTCCGTTATTACTCTTTGTGTTTTTCTCTCCAGTAGCCACCTTCTGTCCCACGAGGTTCTCTAGAGGCTGACTTTGTAAGTTGATTTTCAAATTGTGCTCACTAATGCAGCTTATAACGCGCATGACAATTCGTCATCACTTCTCTAAATCGTTTGCTGCTAAAATTATTACAATTTGAAACCGAGAATTTCAACCGGGCCTAGTTTACGTTCATCTAACGCACGATTTTATAGAAGCCCTGGAAGCCATCTGTACTAGTCTCATTAGCAGGAACTTGACTGCCGACGCACTTACTGTAGCTGTTAGTGTCCTAACATAAAATATTTTAGCACGGGCGCAGTATGTCCAGGGTCACTCAATGGCTACTAAACAACTGTATTTGTTGTCATTATGAGGAAACAGATACCTCTAGGAGGTCCAATTCTGGAGGACCGAACTAATCATATTACAATTAATAGAGGCAGTGTTATCGTGTATAAGAGTATATGACACTATGAGAACGGAAACTTTGGGAGAAACTCTTTGCTATCATTCCTCCCCGACAGGCTGCTAAGATGTTACCACCCTTTTTCCGTTACTACTTACGACGGTACCTGGCATTGAAATACCAAAAGATCGGACAATTCATACTATTCAAGGTCTGGCTGTATACATTCGGATCGCGAACAAAAAAACGGATGAAAAATGTTTAAGCGACTTATGGCTTCGGATTCCGCGTATATTTAGTAAGGGACATGAATGAAAATTTGCTTGACTTATGAGTTTCTTCCCGACCCGTAACCTGGCATGAAGTCTTCGAAGAAGAGCAAATTCCGTTCTAAGTTAGTTAAGTTATTCGGATCAGGCCCGTCTCCTTACCTTTTGCAATGATATAACACTACTAGCCTCAGCTTACCTACTCTACGGAATCCAACACAATTTCTTAGGTACTCTTCTTACTTGGAGAATGTCTCTTCTTTTCTTCTGATCCGCCCTGAGTAACTCTTCTGATCCCTCGAGGAAAAGCCGCAATGATTGAAATCTTATTGCAAATTTAACCAATATAAGTATAATGCTGGCAAATTCTGTTATGTATTTATACTTCATTAAGTAATTAAAAAGACATGTTGGATTAATATTATAGGAGGAAAACCATCAGGTAGATCTCAAGGCAGACACATACACAAAAAAAAACGGGAAGACCTTTAATCAACTCGGTATTAGGAGAATGCTCACATAAGGTAGCAGCGGATTTCTTTGGTAAGTTAAATCCTTTGTGTCTGCCCCCTTAATCGATAATTCCTCTTACTCCTCTTTGCCAATACTACCCTTTCACACAAGTTCATCTCCAAATTGGAAACAAATCTCGCCAATAATAAGTGATTACAGGGGATCTCGGATATACAGAACCGTACAGTACTGATCTATAACTTCGTTCTCTCTTACAGAAGCAAAATGAGACAACGTTATTTCCTTACCCTCTTGGGTATAATAGGTATTGCTGTTCTACCCACTACGCAAGAGATGACTGTTTTAGTACTCGCTAACGCTGGAGTATTTTGGGAACAATTAACTTCACAAGTAGCTTACCATAAACTAGCAATGTTGGTCTATACTTTCTCTATATGCAGCTTACCTCAGCTTCATGATGAATTCAGAACTATTCAGCAAGCCTTCACGTCGGGTTATTGTGACCAATCTCGTGACGCGTTGGAGCATTCCTGTCAATTGTTGCAATCCACCGTCGACATTCAAAAGGTTACAAACTTGCAACTACAAAACGAATTTTTAGATTTAGCGATGCTACAGTCAGACAAGTCCAAGCGCGGTTTGGACTTTGTAGGCAATTTTCTCTTGTGGTGATGAAACACCGTGTCGAAAAGTACATTCAGAATTATGTAACTACACAACGAAAAATGGGAGAGTTAGTCAATCAGTTGGTAACCCAAATACATTCAGATCACCGTCATATCGTTCACATACGGTATGCGGCTAAGAACTTCTCTCTCCAAGTAGAAAATCCATTACAATCCATTCAATCAAAAACTAAAGCACCGCAGAAAACGGGAAACCGGGTAATCGAGCAAGAATATAGTAACCATGACAATATACATGTCTCTCCGTACATGTCCTGGTGCTAAGTAAACTATTGGCCTCTCTACAATATGAACGACAAAACAAAGATATTCATTCGGCATGCATCGAAGGCATTATGTCCTTAAGTGCGGTTAACCCTAAACAACTCACTCAAGGTCTGCGCACCTTAACGATTCGCTTACAAAAGCAAGGCTATTCCTTTGCCATCCCTACAACCGAAATTTTACGTGGCATTATCAAACTCAAACGTGTAAGGTATTCCATGAACCGACTATTCAAGTCACGAATTCAGAATTCGAAACCCTTTTAGTTGAACACGAAATTGTGTCCTGCTTAAGTCGATCGGATGGACTTTGCAAGATACCAGAGGTGACTACCACCTCTTTTCAGGCCCCGAAATGAATCTATCATCTATGGCAAACCTCCTCGGTAGAGAAAATAAATCAATTTTGCACTTTCCAGTGTCAGCCGAATACGCATATGGTTTTTACTCCCTTGCACCAAGACGAATTTCTCATTACTAATCCTCCAGCCAAAATGACCCTAACCTGTCCTGAACAAACGGAAGTTACTAAACAAGATTCAAAAACATCTGGTTCTCTTAAGATCACTCTCAATTGTCAATGTACCGTAGAGGTAGATCAGCGTTTGCAAATCCCAAAGCGCACGCACTCTCTTGCCCGCACGACTCTGTTTCCAGCCCCTCGATAAAACGTCTGTTACCGTTGACTTGGCTACCCTTGAAAACTTTAAAGTTGCCAAGAAACCTATTTGATGAAATTAAATTCACGGATTTTAATTTCACGTTGAACCATAATTGGTCAGTAAGGGCAAATTATTTTGAACCTCCCTTAAGATTGGAATGACTGATTCCCATTTCACTACTAGACGAATTCCATATAACTCTGCTCATTAGTAGATCGTACTTATCTATTCTCTTTATCTGGAATACAGGCATCACACTGTGCTTACTTTACGTAACCTTCCAATTACGGTCGAACCTTTTGCCTTTTATCTTCACACTACCATCTTCTGCAAAGGCCCAAGAAATCATACATGAATGGACTGAACCCTTGCTATATTCAGTTCTCGATATGGCAGTGCTTGTTATATTCTTCGTTTGTTGTTTTAAAGTTCTTTGTCGAAGACTATTTCCAGCCCTGCATGATAGTTCAAATACTTCTAATAATGACCAACCCTCATTCCCAGGTGGGCGTCCTCCCATTGCGCCCCGAAATACCCCATTATGACTAGTTGTAGGATCAATCCTTATAGTGACCACGTCCGCGGAATAAATGCAGTCGAACTCTCAACTTTGTCACATTCATGTATTATTACAGAGCATGATCTCCATGTATAGCTTTGCGATTCTTCGTTACTTTTAGTATTGGAATTTCAATATGAGGCATTCGTCCCATCAGACGCAAGTGAGTGGGACGATCTCCCCCAAAATAATCATGAGATTGTAATGAAAGATCATAGTCAACAAGGTTAGGCATTTGTCTTTCTCACTAAAGTTCATGTCAAACAAAGTTGGATTACTGAGCCGAAACTACAAACCTTTTTGAATCATCTGCGTTCAGCACAACATACATCAGTGATACCGTAGAAAATCTTAAAGACGATCCATAACAATCTCACATGGAACCAGATTGTTTCCGCTTGTATTATGCACGTCGTTACACAGACCTTAATCCCTACCAATTTATTACATAATTTAACTTCCGAGCTGCAGAAACACCTACAAACCACTTCATACGAACTCGTTATGTCATCAACGGACATTTCCATTCTCTACTCATATAAGTTTATTGAATGCATTATAGCTCCGACAAAGGTTATTATGGCTATCAAATTACCCTTACGACGAAAAGGAACCACCCTAAAACTGTTGCATCTCCGACTCATTCCGTTTCAAAGAGAGGACCAGGTTTGTCATGTGGATAAACCCATACGGTACGTAGTATTACGATCTCCGCTAGACAAACTCCTAACAGTTGATTGTCATTTTCACGAGAATAAATATGTCTTGTTCGCAAATTTCAACCATCACAGTTTGCAACCTTGCCTTGCCTTACGGCCCTTCTTCACTCGAATTCCACAGCAATTCAACAGAATTGCCCTATGACATGACAGTACCTCCCAAATATTGAACTATTTCATCGATTTAATTTTACTAGTGTTACCATTTTAGCCCGAAAAGTATTAACAATTCACATTTCCTGCCCAGGAGCCGATATCCCTAATATGCCCTCATCAAACAATTATCGGAGTTTTCTCATTAATCTTGGGTGCAGATGCTCAGTAAAGCTTCAGGGCATAACCCAAAAGCCAATTTATCCATGCATCTCTGACCAATTTGAGAAGTCCCGTATTGTTAAACTCCTTCCCGTTCAATGATTGAAACACGTTATTCACTCAATGGTGCCGTTTTTCTGTTACCCCTGTGCCTTGAGATCAAGCAGTACACGCAGTGAAATTATGTCGACAGACTACTATACAGGGTTTCTGATCAATCTATGTTTCATGGTGGTCACTATTGTTAGTATCTTAGTGGCCTCAGCGTTAACCGGTATCACCCTCCTTCGCAGACATAACCTTCGAAGTCGACGACGCCGCGCACCGTATTCTGCTCGAGTGCCTTCCCCCACACTACTTAAGTGTTACAGGATAAAAATTGGTTAAGGAGCATAATAATTTCCTTGTTGTTTACCTTATTTTTCCCTGTTTCCCAGGCAGGCGCCTTTCCAATAGGATTTCCAATTTTATGTTATCTCTATTTCCAGATTATGGATAATACACAGAATACACTCACACCGAATATACAGAATACCTCCAAAGTACAGGATTTAAGGGACAAAAGAGTCCTGTTGGCCACTTTGACTGATTGGTTATACCTTTCATTTCACCGGCTTCACTCGCCCACACTGGCTTTTATTTCCTCCGCCCAGCTGATGTTGTCGCTTGCATTTTCTGTAATTTAGATGTCGGCGAGTTCCAGAACGGCGGATATGCCGAAACAGAACACAAACGCTATTCACCTTACTACTCCTATTTGCGAGCCTTCGGCGTAAACAACTAACCCATTATTCCCTCAAAACAACCGTATCGTACAGGGCATGATGTCTGCGGAGTCTCCTTCCCGAATTCAGATCCAATTCCAATTTAAAACGTGACCCAATACCAACAACTTCTACTTCTACCGAATACAAAGTAGTAGTCCGACCAATTGCTAGTTATGTCCACTCTAAACACTAGACTATAACACTAATTGGTAGATATCCAATAAAACTTCAGGTTTCAATTTTAATTGTAAAATATTGGATGGTCCTTTTTACTGTCTTTAACAGATTTTGTTTTAAATGAGAAGTCCTAAAGCCAAATTTCATGTTTGTAACTTTGAGAGATTCTGAGATACCGACATGCTATTATATGAGTAATAATTCCTATTCTCACCCTTTTCCTTCCCCTTTATTACTAAGATATAAAAGAAATGCTGAAACACATGTTAAATTATTTTAAATTGGAAATCCAAATACCAAATTTCAAGTTCCTAGTTCTATACGTTTCGGAGATAAGAGTATCTTAACCACCCCAATTCCTCTCACCCCAATTCCACCCCAATTGAAATAACTCTCACCCCAATTCCTCCTCTTTTCTTAAATTTTCAAAAATTTTTCTTAGTGGTATCCCACGTCACAAATCCTATGTAGGTGTAAATTCAAAGTTTCTAGGCAGTTTCTAGGTTCCTAATCTCGGGGTGCGAGTCTCTGACAGAACTCAGTTCAAAATTACAAACATTACGGATGTTGTAACAAAACATTAAATTAAATATCATTTAAACACGAAATAACTATTGTGTAAGAACTGTGGTTTCTTTAAGGACAAAACTGGTAAAATATAATATTATACTGCACTACAATGTTATGCAGGAGTCGTGCTGGAAATAAATATAAATTTGTGAAAATATGGCTATTATTATTTACTATTATTACATGCAAGCCCGTTCTTCGTGCGGGTAGAATAGGTTTATGGGAAATATTTAAAAGGTATATTTCATCATCCTTTGCCCGTTACGTAACTTATTTGAACAAACGCGAAGTAAAACCCCCAACTCGACCATGTTCAAAATGTGTTTCATACGATGCAGTATTTATTCTTTGCAAAATGGCAAATTCTCTTCTGTTTTTACGATTATTTTTTTCAAAGTGAGTTGATAAAATAGAATTGTCCCACGTGCTAAATATGTTTAAAAATTCATTTCAGACGTTTCAAACACTTTGCCATGTCGGCCATTTTGTGAATACAGAACGGCAAGTTAAAAGTTTTAGATATGGCCCTGTAACCTCTTTTGGAGACAGAATTTTCAAAAACTCTGCGGCATGTTCACATGGTGACGTCGTTAAGTAAAAAGTTTATATACCTAGTTTCATCTCCTTGGCTTGGAAGATATTTAATTTTCGCCGTATATATTAACTCCTCCCTCCTCTTAGGATACGAATTTTAATGAAACTAACACGGTAAAATAATTGCTTCAGCCAAGTGCTTACTATGTTCTAAAATTCTCAATCATTTTTCGCGAGATGAGACGGAAGTGGAATTTCCTAGAACGCTGGGTTGCGTGTCTACTTGATTTTAATATTAAATTTCATCTTCATACATGAGAGATTTGTAAGATTCTGTAAATTTAGCAAATATTTTAGACGTTGACCCCTCCCTTTAGGATACGCATTTCAGTGAAAGTGATATGATGAAACCATTATCTAGAGTAGTTCTAAATATGTTCAGTAATTCTCCTAGAATATTTTATGATGATGAGACAGCGAACGCAGATTTGAATATCGAGAAATAAGTAAATTAGTTCCTCCCTCCTTCTGCTTAAAATGATAATTTCGAAAACTCTAAAATACGTATTCCATTCTTTTTAGTTCAGAGATTGTATACCAAATTTCACATTTCGAATTTAAGCGAATTTCACATTTCGTGACATTTTCTGAATAAATAGTGGTAAATTTTAATATTATAGAAATTGTCTCTTTTCTCCATCTTTAAGAGTGGAATTTCCGGAAATACAGGGTGGTCGTGCACGAATGTCGGAAAATTCAGGAGATGAATCTACAGGTAAAAACAAGCAAAAAATGTCATATCAACATTGGGTGAATGCGGCTTCGTTTGGACGCTAGAGGCGTCTGAAATGTCACCTTCCGAGGCGGCAATTTGCAATATCTCAAGAACGGAGAGAAATACGAATGTCGGGTCAAAACATATCAAAGGAAACCCCATCCGAAGAATCCAATTATGCATAAGTAATGGCGAAACAGTGGCGGCGTAGAGAGGGGCACAAAGAAAGTGAATGAAACATGGAGAAAAGTGAACAATTTACACTGAAAAATTGTAGGAGGGGATGTTACTTGGAACATGCAACAACAAATGTTAATGAACAAAGGCAACAACGGCTAGTCTGTAGGGACTTTATGGGAGGCGGATTGTAGGAATACAGTATCTTTGTAATGGTGAGAAATAGGAATGTCGGGTCAAAAGATATCAAAGGAAATCCCATGTATCCCATGAAATCCAATTATGTATAAGTGATGGCGAAACAGTGGCGGCGCCAGGGGGAGCACAAAGAAAGTGAATGAAACGCTGAGAAAAGTTGAAATTGGTGAAAACACAACTATTTGAAAGCAATCAGGAAACAAGGAATACAACTCTAGGTGTACTGTATGATACATGTCCGATGACAGAGGGCGCATAGCTACAGTAGAGGGAACAAGGGGGCGTGCAGAGCGTCGCGTAGTAGAGTTAGTTATAGGAGTAGTGAAAGCATGGGTAACGAGAGCGTTCGCATCGAAGGTGCTGAGGACAGCGCACAGTTCATTCGTACTGAATGGAGCAATGACAGTAACAGCACAAGCGTTTTAGTGCTACACTCTACAGGCAGGGCAGTGATCCATGTCTATGTGAATGTGGTTTACTTTGTGTCGTGTGAAACAGTGTTGATGTTCACAAGCGCGGGACGAACAAGTGCTATGTGTAATGCACCATAATGAATAGGGTAGTATACACTAACGCCGAAATGGCAGATATGCATTTGATGTACGGTTTAGCGGAAGGTAATGCAGAAGAAGCACGTAGGTTATATGCGGAACGCTACCCAGATCGACAAATTCCAGCACCGGGGATGTTTATTCGTATTCATCAGCGATTGCTGGACACTGGGTCATTCCTTCCCAACACAGACATTCCGAGACGACGACGCGTTCGAACACCCCCACTGGAAGAGAGGGTATTCCGACATGTGACCCGGAACCCGAGTATTAGTACCCGACGAATAGCAAGGCAGGAACACGTTTCGCATCAAGTCGTGCTAAGCATCTTGCATAGTAATAATCTCAGACCATACCACGTACAACGAACGCATGCGTTATACGATGGTGACTATGAAACCCGACGACGTTTCTGTCGTTGGTTATACCGCCGCTGCCGTGTATCACCAGCCTTTCTAACACAGGTATTGTTCTCGGATGAGGCATTATTCACACGGGATGGCATCACAAATTTCCACAATGACTATCGATGGGCACGCAACAACCCGCATGCAATTGTAGAGACGAAGCATCAACAGCGTTTCCAATTGCATGTGTGGGCTGGTATTATTGGCGACAACGTTGTGGGACCACACTTCTTACCACAGAGATTGAACGCAATATCTTATCTCCAGTTTCTGACTCAGAACCTACCTATTCTGCTTGAAGATGTGCCACTGAGGACACGACAGTGTATGTGGTTTATGCATGATGGCGCCCCTGCCCACTCATGTCACACCATTCGTGCATATCTGAACAAAACATTTCCACGCAGGTGGATAGGTCGTGGTGGAAGACAAGCATGGACAAGCTCAACGTTCACCCGACCTGAATCCTCTAGATTTTTTCCTCTGGGGTTACGTGAAGAGTCTCGTGTATACACGGCCCCTGCATGATGTTGAAGATCTTCGCCAGCGTGTATGTGCTGCATTTGCCACATTACGGCAAACGCCAGCGATATTGGCACCAGTCAGAGAATCCTTACGCCATCGTGTAACTGTCTGTCTCGAAGAACAAGGAGGACATATTGAACAGCTGCTATAGAATGGCATTATGTTGACCATGGTAAGTACAATGCCTCTTGTTTTTACAGTACACTGGGTCTCATCTTCCATACGTTTTTTACGATCTGCACGTTTCATCACTAAGAGTGTTTAACAGTTTCTTTGCAGCTCCCATGCGCCGCCACTGTTCCGCAGTACGTGTGCATAATTGGATTCTTCGGATGGGATTTCCTTTGATATCTTTTCACCCGACATTTCTATTTCTCTCTGTTAAAATGATACTGTATTTCAACATTCCATTACTCATAGTGTCCCTACAGCGTACCCGTTCTTCCCTTTGTTCATTAACATTTGTTGCTGCATGTTCCATATAACATCCACTCCTACAGTTTGTCAGTGTAAATTGTTCACCTTTCTCCGCATTTCATTCACTTTCTTTATGCTTCCCCTGGCGCCGCCACTGTTTCGCAGCTCCCATGCGCCGCCACTGTTCCGCCATCACTTATACATAATTGGATTCTTCGGATGGGATTTCCTTTGATATCTTTTGACCCGACATTCCTATTTCTCACCATTACAAAAATACTGTATTCCTACAATCCGCCTCCCACAAAGTCCCTACAGACTAGCCGTTGTTGCCTTTGTTCATTAACATTTGTTGTTGCATGTTCCAAGTAACATTCCCTCCTACAATTTTTCAGTGTAAATTGTTCACTTTTCTCCATGTTTCATTCACTTTCTTTGTGCCCCCCTCTAGCGCCGCCACTGTTTCGCCATTACTTATGCATAATTGGATTCCTCGGATGGGGTTTCCTTTGATATGTTTTGACCCGACATTCGTACTTCTCTCCGTTCTTGAGATATTGCAAATTGCCGCATCGGAAGGTGACATTTCAGACGCCTCTAGCGTCCAAACGAAGCCGCATTCACCCAATGTTGATATGACATTTTTTGCTTGTTTTTACCTGTAGATTCATCTCCTCAATTTTCCGACATTCATGAACGACCACCCTGTATATGGTCAATTATTTTTAGTTAAGAAATCAAAGCCAAATTACACACCTCAAACGAAAGCAAATGCAGAAATTTTAATAGGTACACACTATCCTCCATCCTCCTCTTAGGACAGAATTTTCGGTAAAACTGAACATGTAATGGTTTGTTTTTAATTGAGTTTAATTTTGAAATTTCACGTCTCCAATATAAAAAATTCTTACATGTAACATTTTCTAAAAGTAAATGTTACACGAATTACTCCTTTCTTGTTTAGGTGCATAATTATCAGAAACTGTGAGAAACATGATCAGTTATTTTAATGGTTAGTTTATATGCCTAGTTTCACTTCCTTACTTCAGGGATTAGCAAGATACGCTATCCTATTTACGCCCCTAAGAATACATATTTCCAAAAATCCTTCTTTATCCCTTGCTTTCGTCAAAAAGAGTTATCTTGCTAATTATAGTATTATGGCTTGGCCGATAATGAGTAACTCACTTATACTGTCTTATATACAGTATAGATTATTAATATTAGTGTTATTATTTTTGTTGCTATTACTGATGATTTGAGAATATAATGGTATAACTAAAATTGCAGAAGCGGTCAAAGACATGCGCGAATGATGTGGGCGTGAAGTATGTAGAATTTAAGAATGAGGACGCTTTTTAAAAAGGTTGGAACCATTGCCCTAGGATCCCAAAACTTTAATTTAGAAAGCACAGCGTCTTGTATCATTTCCTACTTTATAACAATACAACGAATAATCTATAAGAACATTGTACTTCTGCTAAATTTCCTCGCTGAACAGCACTAAATGATCACCGAAGGCTAACACGAAAAGGCGGCTCCACACAACCAGATCCGCTTCTTTTTTAGTTAACTAAACATTAAGTATAATACCGAAGTACCATTATAGATAAAGTGAGACTGTAGAAAAATGAACCTTTCCTCTAACAGTTAAAAGAATAACAGAACATGGACGCAATAATAATAATAATAATAATAATAATAATAATAATAAAAGAAGAAGAAGAAGAAAAAGAATTCAATTTTTTAAAATTAGTATTCAAAAGTAGATAGAGGAAACTGCAGTCTGGTAATAATTATAAGGAACCAGATTAAAACGTATTAGCCACTTCGCAACCCACTGAGGAAGAGAAAAGTTTAAAGCAAGAGATGAAAGATAAGAGAGGAATAATAAGAAGAAAAATACAGTTGGTCGATGATTTGAAAAATGGAATCAAATATTGGGAATTAAAAGAGGAAGCTCAAGATCGAGAAAGGTGAAAGAAGAATTTCCAGACCAAAACCTAAGAAAACACACAATCACACTCTCATCTCCCATTAGTCCCAGTACCTGGCATTGAAATACCAAAAGATCGGACAATTCATACTATTCAAGGTCTGGCTGTATACATTCGGATCGCGAACAAAAAAACGGATGAAAAATGTTTAAGCGACTTATGGCTTCGGATTCCGCGTATATTTAGTAAGGGACATGAATGAAAATTTGCTTGACTTATGAGTTTCTTCCCGACCCGTAACCTGGCATGAAGTCTTCGAAGAAGAGCAAATTCCGTTCTAAGTTAGTTAAGTTATTCGGATCAGGCCCGTCTCCTTACCTTTTGCAATGATATAACACTACTAGCCTCAGCTTACCTACTCTACGGAATCCAACACAATTTCTTAGGTACTCTTCTTACTTGGAGAATGTCTCTTCTTTTCTTCTGATCCGCCCTGAGTAACTCTTCTGATCCCTCGAGGAAAAGCCGCAATGATTGAAATCTTATTGCAAATTTAACCAATATAAGTATAATGCTGGCAAATTCTGTTATGTATTTATACTTCATTAAGTAATTAAAAAGACATGTTGGATTAATATTATAGGAGGAAAACCATCAGGTAGATCTCAAGGCAGACACATACACAAAAAAAACGGGAAGACCTTTAATCAACTCGGTATTAGGAGAATGCTCACATAAGGTAGCAGCGGATTTCTTTGGTAAGTTAAATCCTTTGTGTCTGCCCCCTTAATCGATAATTCCTATTACTCCTCTTTGCCAATACTACCCTTTCACACAAGTTCATCTCCAAATTGGAAACAAATCTCGCCAATAATAAGTGATTACAGGGGATCTCGGATATACAGAACCGTACAGTACTGATCTATAACTTCGTTCTCTCTTACAGAAGCAAAATGAGACAACGTTATTTCCTTACCCTCCTGGGTATAATAGGTATTGCTGTTCTACCCACTACGCAAGAGATGACTGTTTTAGTACTCGCTAACGCTGGAGTATTTTGGGAACAATTAACTTCACAAGTAGCTTACCATAAACTAGCAATGTTGGTCTATACTTTCTCTATATGCAGCTTACCTCAGCTTCATGATGAATTCAGAACTATTCAGCAAGCCTTCACGTCGGGTTATTGTGACCAATCTCGTGACGCGTTGGAGCATTCCTGTCAATTGTTGCAATCCACCGTCGACATTCAAAAGGTTACAAACTTGCAACTACAAAACGAATTTTTAGATTTAGCGATGCTACAGTCAGACAAGTCCAAGCGCGGTTTGGACTTTGTAGGCAATTTTCTCTTGTGGTGATGAAACACCGTGTCGAAAAGTACATTCAGAATTATGTAACTACACAACGAAAAATGGGAGAGTTAGTCAATCAGTTGGTAACCCAAATACATTCAGATCACCGTCATATCGTTCACATACGGTATGCGGCTAAGAACTTCTCTCTCCAAGTAGAAAATCCATTACAATCCATTCAATCAAAAACTAAAGCACCGCAGAAAACGGGAAACCGGGTAATCGAGCAAGAATATAGTAACCATGACAATATACATGTCTCTCCGTACATGTCCTGGTGCTAAGTAAACTATTGGCCTCTCTACAATATGAACGACAAAACAAAGATATTCATTCGGCATGCATCGAAGGCATTATGTCCTTAAGTGCGGTAAACCCTAAACAACTCACTCAAGGTCTGCGCACCTTAACGATTCGCTTACAAAAGCAAGGCTATTCCTTTGCCATCCCTACAACCGAAATTTTACGTTGCATTATCAAACTCAAACGTGTAAGGTATTCCATGAACCGACTATTCAAGTCACGAATTCAGAATTCGAAACCCTTTTAGTTGAACACGAAATTGTGTCCTGCTTAAGTCGATCGGATGGACTTTGCAAGATACCAGAGGTGACTACCACCTCTTTTCAGGCCCCGAAATGAATCTATCATCTATGGCAAACCTCCTCGGTAGAGAAAATAAATCAATTTTGCACTTTCCAGTGTCAGCCGAATACGCATATGGTTTTTACTCCCTTGCACCAAGACGAATTTCTCATTACTAATCCTCCAGCCAAAATGACCCTAACCTGTCCTGAACAAACGGAAGTTACTAAACAAGATTCAAAAACATCTGGTTCTCTTAAGATCACTCTCAATTGTCAATGTACCGTAGAGGTAGATCAGCGTTTGCAAATCCCAAAGCGCACGCACTCTCTTGCCCGCACGACTCTGTTTCCAGCCCCTCGATAAAACGTCTGTTACCGTTGACTTGGCTACCCTTGAAAACTTTAAAGTTGCCAAGAAACCTATTTGATGAAATTAAATTCACGGATTTTAATTTCACGTTGAACCATAATTGGTCAGTAAGGGCAAATTATTTTGAACCTCCCTTAAGATTGGAATGACTGATTCCCATTTCACCACTAGACGAATTCCATATAACTCTGCTCATTAGTAGATCGTACTTATCTATTCTCTTTATCTGGAATACATTCATCACACTATGCTTACTTTACGTAACCTTCCAATTACGGTCGAACCTTTTGCCTTTTATCTTCACACTACCATCTTCTGCAAAGGCCCAAGAAATCATACATGAATGGACTGAACCCTTGCTATATTCAGTTCTCGATATGGCAGTGCTTGTTATATTCTTCGTTTGTTGTTTTAAAGTTCTTTGTCTAAGACTATTTCCAGCCCTGCATGATAGTTCAAATACTTCTAATAATGACCAACCCTCATTCCCAGTTGGGCGTCCTCCCATTGCGCCCCGAAATACCCCATTATGACTAGTTGTAGGATCAATCCTTATAGTGACCACGTCCGCGGAATAAATGCAGTCGAACTCTCAACTTTGTCACATTCATGTATTATTACAGAGCATGATCTCCATGTATAGCTTTGCGATTCTTCGTTACTTTTAGTATTGGAATTTCAATATGAGGCATTCGTCCCATCAGACGCAAGTGAGTGGGACGATCTCCCCCAAAATAATCATGAGATTGTAATGAAAGATCATAGTCAACAAGGTTAGGCATTTGTCTTTCTCACTAAAGTTCATGTCAAACAAAGTTGGATTACTGAGCCGAAACTACAAACCTTTTTGAATCATCTGCGTTCAGCACAACATACATCAGTGATACCGTAGAAAATCTTAAAGACGATCCATAACAATCTCACATGGAACCAGATTGTTTCCGCTTGTATTATGCACGTCGTTACACAGACCTTAATCCCTACCAATTTATTACATAATTTAACTTCCGAGCTGCAGAAACACCTACAAACCACTTCATACGAACTCGTTATGTCATCAACGGACATTTCCATTCTCTACTCATATAAGTTTATTGAATGCATTATAGCTCCGACAAAGGTTATTATGGCTATCAAATTACCCTTACGACGAAAAGGAACCACCCTAAAACTGTTGCATCTCCGACTCATTCCGTTTCAAAGAGAGGACCAGGTTTGTCATGTGGATAAACCCATACGGTACGTAGTATTACGATCTCCGCTAGACAAACTCCTAACAGTTGATTGTCATTTTCACGAGAATAAATATGTCTTGTTCGCAAATTTCAACCATCACAGTTTGCAACCTTGCCTTGCCTTACGGCCCTTCTTCACTCGAATTCCACAGCAATTCAACAGAATTGCCCTATGACATGACAGTACCTCCCAAATATTGAACTATTTCATCGATTTAATTTTACTAGTGTTACCATTTTAGCCCGAAAAGTATTAACAATTCACATTTTCTGCCCAGGAGCCGATATCCCTAATATGCCCTCATCAAACAATTATCGGAGTTTTCTCATTAATCTTGGGTGCAGATGCTCAGTAAAGCTTCAGGGCATAACCCAAAAGCCAATTTATCCATGCATCTCTGACCAATTTGAGAAGTCCCGTATTGTTAAACTCCTTCCCGTTCAATGATTGAAACACGTTATTCACTCAATGGTGCCGTTTTTCTGTTACCCCTGTGCCTTGAGATCAAGCAGTACACGCAGTGAAATTATGTCGACAGACTACTATACAGGGTTTCTGATCAATCTATGTTTCATGGTGGTCACTATTGTTAGTATCTTAGTGGCCTCAGCGTTAACCGGTATCACCCTCCTTCGCAGACATAACCTTCGAAGTCGACGACGCCGCGCACCGTATTCTGCTCGAGTGCCTTCCCCCACACTACTTAAGTGTTACAGGATAAAAATTGGTTAAGGAGCATAATAATTTCCTTGTTGTTTACCTTATTTTTCCCTGTTTCCCAGGCAGGCGCCTTTCCAATAGGATTTCCAATTTTATGTTATCTCTATTTCCAGATTATGGATAATACACAGAATACACTCACACCGAATATACAGAATACCTCCAAAGTACAGGATTTAAGGGACAAAAGAGTCCTGTTGGCCACTTTGACTGATTGGTTATACCTTTCATTTCACCGGCTTCACTCGCCCACACTGGCTTTTATTTCCTCCGCCCAGCTGATGTTGTCGCTTGCATTTTCTGTAATTTAGATGTCGGCGAGTTCCAGAACGGCGGATATGCCGAAACAGAACACAAACGCTATTCACCTTACTACTCCTATTTGCGAGCCTTCGGCGTAAACAACTAACCCATTATTCCCTCAAAACAACCGTATCGTACAGGGCATGATGTCTGCGGAGTCTCCTTCCCGAATTCAGATCCAATTCCAATTTAAAACGTGACCCAATACCAACAACTTCTACTTCTACCGAATACAAAGTAGTAGTCCGACCAATTGCTAGTTATGTCCACTCTAAACACTAGACTATAACACTAATTGGTAGATATCCAATAAAACTTCAGGTTTCAATTTTAATTGTAAAATATTGGATGGTCCTTTTTACTGTCTTTAACAGATTTTGTTTTAAATGAGAAGTCCTAAAGCCAAATTTCATGTTTGTAACTTTGAGAGATTCTGAGATACCGACATGCTATTATATGAGTAATAATTCCTATTCTCACCCTTTTCCTTCCCCTTTATTACTAAGATATAAAAGAAATGCTGAAACACATGTTAAATTATTTTAAATTGGAAATCCAAATACCAAATTTCAAGTTCCTATACGTTTCGGAGATAAGAGTATCTTAACCACCCCAATTCCTCTCACCCCAATTCCACCCCAATTGAAATAACTCTCACCCCAATTCCTCCTCTTTTCTTAAATTTTCAAAAATTTTTCTTAGTGGTATCCCACGTCACAAATCCTATGTAGGTGTAAATTCAAAGTTTCTAGGCAGTTTCTAGGTTCCTAATCTCGGGGTGCGAGTCTCTGACAGAACTCAGTTCAAAATTACAAACATTACGGATGTTGTAACAAAACATTAAATTAAATATCATTTAAACACGAAATAACTATTGTGTAAGAACTGTGGTTTCTTTAAGGACAAAACTGGTAAAATATAATATTATACTGCACTACAATGTTATGCAGGAGTCGTGCTGGAAATAAATATAAATTTGTGAAAATATGGCTATTATTATTTACTATTATTACATGCAAGCCCGTTCTTCGTGCGGGTAGAATAGGTTTATGGGAAATATTTAAAAGGTATATTTCATCATCCTTTGCCCGTTACGTAACTTATTTGAACAAACGCGAAGTAAAACCCCCAACTCGACCATGTTCAAAATGTGTTTCATACGATGCAGTATTTATTCTTTGCAAAATGGCAAATTCTCTTCTGTTTTTACGATTATTTTTTTCAAATGAGTTGATAAAATAGAATTGTCCCACGTGCTAAATATGTTTAAAAATTCATTTCAGACGTTTCAAACACTTTGCCATGTCGGCCATTTTGTGAATACAGAACGGCAAGTTAAAAGTTTTAGATATGGCCCTGTAACCTCTTTTGGAGACAGAATTTTCAAAAACGCTGCGGCATGTTCACATGGTGACGTCGTTAAGTAAAAAGTTTATATACCTAGTTTCATCTCCTTGGCTTGGAAGATATTTAATTTTCGCCGTATATATTAACTCCTCCCTCCTCTTAGGATACGAATTTTAATGAAACTAACACGTTAAAATAATTGCTTCAGCCAAGTGCTTACTATGTTCTAAAATTCTCAATCATTTTTCGCGAGATGAGACGGAAGTGGAATTTCCTAGAACGCTGGGTTGCGTGTCTACTTGATTTTAATATTAAATTTCATCTTCATACATGAGAGATTTGTAAGATTCTGTAAATTTAGCAAATATTTTAGACGTTGACCCCTCCCTTTAGGATACGCATTTCAGTGAAAGTGATATGATGAAACCATTATCTAGAGTAGTTCTAAATATGTTCAGTAATTCTCCTAGAATATTTTATGATGATGAGACAGCGAACGCAGATTTGAATATCGAGAAATAAGTAAATTAGTTCCTCCCTCCTTCTGCTTAAAATGATAATTTCGAAAACTCTAAAATACGTATTCCATTCTTTTTAGTTCAGAGATTGTATACCAAATTTCACATTTCGAATTTAAGCGAATTTCACATTTCGTGACATTTTCTGAATAAATAGTGGTAAATTTTAATATTATAGAAATTGTCTCTTTTCTCCATCTTTAAGAGTGGAATTTCCGGAAATACAGGGTGGTCGTGCACGAATGTCGGAAAATTCAGGAGATGAATCTACAGGTAAAAACAAGCAAAAAATGTCATATCAACATTGGGTGAATGCGGCTTCGTTTGGACGCTAGAGGCGTCTGAAATGTCACCTTCCGAGGCGGCAATTTGCAATATCTCAAGAACGGAGAGAAATACGAATGTCGGGTCAAAACATATCAAAGGAAACCCCATCCGAAGAATCCAATTATGCATAAGTAATGGCGAAACAGTGGCGGCGTAGAGAGGGGCACAAAGAAAGTGAATGAAACATGGAGAAAAGTGAACAATTTACACTGAAAAATTGTAGGAGGGGATGTTACTTGGAACATGCAACAACAAATGTTAATGAACAAAGGCAACAACGGCTAGTCTGTAGGGACTTTATGGGAGGCGGATTGTAGGAATACAGTATCTTTGTAATGGTGAGAAATAGGAATGTCGGGTCAAAAGATATCAAAGGAAATCCCATGTATCCCATGAAATCCAATTATGTATAAGTGATGGCGAAACAGTGGCGGCGCCAGGGGGAGCACAAAGAAAGTGAATGAAACGCTGAGAAAAGTTGAAATTGGTGAAAACACAACTATTTGAAAGCAATCAGGAAACAAGGAATACAACTCTAGGTGTACTGTATGATACATGTCCGATGACAGAGGGCGCATAGCTACAGTAGGGGGAACAAGGGGGCGTGCAGAGCGTCGCGTAGTAGAGTTAGTTATAGGAGTAGTGAAAGCGTGGGTAACGAGAGCGTTCGCATCGAAGGTGCTGAGGACAGCGCACAGTTCATTCGTACTGAATGGAGCAATGACAGTAACAGCACAAGCGTTTTAGTGCTACACTCTACAGGCAGGGCAGTGATCCATGTCTATGTGAATGTGGTTTACTTTGTGTCGTGTGAAACAGTGTTGATGTTCACAAGCGCGGGACGAACAAGTGCTATGTGTAATGCACCATAATGAATAGGGTAGTATACACTAACGCCGAAATGGCAGATATGCATTTGATGTACGGTTTAGCGGAAGGTAATGCAGAAGAAGCACGTAGGTTATATGCGGAACGCTACCCAGATCGACAAATTCCAGCACCGGGGATGTTTATTCGTATTCATCAGCGATTGCTGGACACTGGGTCATTCCTTCCCAACACAGACATTCCGAGACGACGACGCGTTCGAACACCCCCACTGGAAGAGAGGGTATTCCGACATGTGACCCGGAACCCGAGTATTAGTACCCGACGAATAGCAAGGCAGGAACACGTTTCGCATCAAGTCGTGCTAAGCATCTTGCATAGTAATAATCTCAGACCATACCACGTACAACGAACGCATGCGTTATACGATGGTGACTATGAAACCCGACGACGTTTCTGTCGTTGGTTATACCGCCGCTGCCGTGTATCACCAGCCTTTCTAACACAGGTATTGTTCTCGGATGAGGCATTATTCACACGGGATGGCATCACAAATTTCCACAATGACTATCGATGGGCACGCAACAACCCGCATGCAATTGTAGAGACGAAGCATCAACAGCGTTTCCAATTGCATGTGTGGGCTGGTATTATTGGCGACAACGTTGTGGGACCACACTTCTTACCACAGAGATTGAACGCAATATCTTATCTCCAGTTTCTGACTCAGAACCTACCTATTCTGCTTGAAGATGTGCCACTGAGGACACGACAGTGTATGTGGTTTATGCATGATGGCGCTCCTGCCCACTCATGTCACACCATTCGTGCATATCTGAACAAAACATTTCCACGCAGGTGGATAGGTCGTGGTGAAAGACAAGCATGGACAAGCTCAACGTTCACCCGACCTGAATCCTCTAGATTTTTTCCTCTGGGGTTACGTGAAGAGTCTCGTGTATACACGGCCCCTGCATGATGTTGAAGATCTTCGCCAGCGTGTATGTGCTGCATTTGCCACATTACGGCAAACGCCAGCGATATTGGCACCAGTCAGAGAATCCTTACGCCATCGTGTAACTGTCTGTCTCGAAGAACAAGGAGGACATATTGAACAGCTGCTATAGAATGGCATTATGTTGACCATGGTAAGTACAATGCCTCTTGTTTTTACAGTACACTGGGTCTCATCTTCCATACGTTTTTTACGATCTGCACGTTTCATCACTAAGAGTGTTTAACAGTTTCTTTGCAGCTCCCATGCGCCGCCACTGTTCCGCAGTACGTGTGCATAATTGGATTCTTCGGATGGGATTTCCTTTGATATCTTTTCACCCGACATTTCTATTTCTCTCTGTTAAAATGATACTGTATTTCAACATTCCATTACTCATAGTGTCCCTACAGCGTACCCGTTCTTCCCTTTGTTCATTAACATTTGTTGCTGCATGTTCCATATAACATCCACTCCTACAGTTTGTCAGTGTAAATTGTTCACCTTTCTCCGCATTTCATTCACTTTCTTTATGCTTCCCCTGGCGCCGCCACTGTTTCGCAGCTCCCATGCGCCGCCACTGTTCCGCCATCACTTATACATAATTGGATTCTTCGGATGGGATTTCCTTTGATATCTTTTGACCCGACATTCCTATTTCTCACCATTACAAAGATACTGTATTCCTACAATCCGCCTCCCACAAAGTCCCTACAGACTAGCCGTTGTTGCCTTTGTTCATTAACATTTGTTGTTGCATGTTCCAAGTAACATTCCCTCCTACAATTTTTCAGTGTAAATTGTTCACTTTTCTCCATGTTTCATTCACTTTCTTTGTGCCCCCCTCTAGCGCCGCCACTGTTTCGCCATTACTTATGCATAATTGGATTCCTCGGATGGGGTTTCCTTTGATATGTTTTGACCCGACATTCGTACTTCTCTCCGTTCTTGAGATATTGCAAATTGCCGCATCGGAAGGTGACATTTCAGACGCCTCTAGCGTCCAAACGAAGCCGCATTCACCCAATGTTGATATGACATTTTTTGCTTGTTTTTACCTGTAGATTCATCTCCTCAATTTTCCGACATTCATGAACGACCACCCTGTATATGGTCAATTATTTTTAGTTAAGAAATCAAAGCCAAATTACACACCTCAAACGAAAGCAAATGCAGAAATTTTAATAGGTACACACTATCCTCCATCCTCCTCTTAGGACAGAATTTTCGGTAAAACTGAACATGTAATGGTTTGTTTTTAATTGAGTTTAATTTTGAAATTTCACGTCTCCAATATAAAAAATTCTTACATGTAACATTTTCTAAAAGTAAATGTTACACGAATTACTCCTTTCTTGTTTAGGTGCATAATTATCAGAAACTGTGAGAAACATGATCAGTTATTTTAATGGTTAGTTTATATGCCTAGTTTCACTTCCTTACTTCAGGGATTAGCAAGATACGCTATCCTATTTACGCCCCTAAGAATACATATTTCCAAAAATCCTTCTTTATCCCTTGCTTTCGTCAAAAAGAGTTATCTTGCTAATTATAGTATTATGGCTTGGCCGATAATGAGTAACTCACTTATACTGTCTTATATACAGTATAGATTATTAATATTAGTGTTATTATTTTTGTTGCTATTACTGATGATTTGAGAATATAATGGTATAACTAAAATTGCAGAAGCGGTCAAAGACATGCGCGAATGATGTGGGCGTGAAGTATGTAGAATTTAAGAATGAGGACGCTTTTTAAAAAGGTTGGAACCATTGCCCTAGGATCCCAAAACTTTAATTTAGAAAGCACAGCGTCTTGTATCATTTCCTACTTTATAACAATACAACGAATAATCTATAAGAACATTGTACTTCTGCTAAATTTCCTCGCTGAACAGCACTAAATGATCACCGAAGGCTAACACGAAAAGGCGGCTCCACACAACCAGATCCGCTTCTTTTTTAGTTAACTAAACATTAAGTATAATACCGAAGTACCATTATAGATAAAGTGAGACTGTAGAAAAATGAACCTTTCCTCTAACAGTTAAAAGAATAACAGAACATGGACGCAATAATAATAATAATAATAATAATAATAATAATAATAATAATAAAAGAAGAAGAAGAAGAAAAAGAATTCAATTTTTTAAAATTAGTATTCAAAAGTAGATAGAGGAAACTGCAGTCTGGTAATAATTATAAGGAACCAGATTAAAACGTATTAGCCACTTCGCAACCCACTGAGGAAGAGAAAAGTTTAAAGCAAGAGATGAAAGATAAGAGAGGAATAATAAGAAGAAAAATACAGTTGGTCGATGATTTGAAAAATGGAATCAAATATTGGGAATTAAAAGAGGAAGCTCAAGATCGAGAAAGGTGAAAGAAGAATTTCCAGACCAAAACCTAAGAAAACACACAATCACACTCTCATCTCCCATTAGTCCCAGTACCTGGCATTGAAATACCAAAAGATCGGACAATTCATACTATTCAAGGTCTGGCTGTATACATTCGGATCGCGAACAAAAAAACGGATGAAAAATGTTTAAGCGACTTATGGCTTCGGATTCCGCGTATATTTAGTAAGGGACATGAATGAAAATTTGCTTGACTTATGAGTTTCTTCCCGACCCGTAACCTGGCATGAAGTCTTCGAAGAAGAGCAAATTCCGTTCTAAGTTAGTTAAGTTATTCGGATCAGGCCCGTCTCCTTACCTTTTGCAATGATATAACACTACTAGCCTCAGCTTACCTACTCTACGGAATCCAACACAATTTCTTAGGTACTCTTCTTACTTGGAGAATGTCTCTTCTTTTCTTCTGATCCGCCCTGAGTAACTCTTCTGATCCCTCGAGGAAAAGCCGCAATGATTGAAATCTTATTGCAAATTTAACCAATATAAGTATAATGCTGGCAAATTCTGTTATGTATTTATACTTCATTAAGTAATTAAAAAGACATGTTGGATTAATATTATAGGACGAAAACCATCAGGTAGATCTCAAGGCAGACACATACACAAAAAAAACGGGAAGACCTTTAATCAACTCGGTATTAGGAGAATGCTCACATAAGGTAGCAGCGGATTTCTTTGGTAAGTTAAATCCTTTGTGTCTGCCCCCTTAATCGATAATTCCTCTTACTCCTCTTTGCCAATACTACCCTTTCACACAAGTTCATCTCCAAATTGGAAACAAATCTCGCCAATAATAAGTGATTACAGGGGATCTCGGATATACAGAACCGTACAGTACTGATCTATAACTTCGTTCTCTCTTACAGAAGCAAAATGAGACAACGTTATTTCCTTACCCTCCTGGGTATAATAGGTATTGCTGTTCTACCCACTACGCAAGAGATGACTGTTTTAGTACTCGCTAACGCTGGAGTATTTTGGGAACAATTAACTTCACAAGTAGCTTACCATAAACTAGCAATGTTGGTCTATACTTTCTCTATATGCAGCTTACCTCAGCTTCATGATGAATTCAGAACTATTCAGCAAGCCTTCACGTCGGGTTATTGTGACCAATCTCGTGACGCGTTGGAGCATTCCTGTCAATTGTTGCAATCCACCGTCGACATTCAAAAGGTTACAAACTTGCAACTACAAAACGAATTTTTAGATTTAGCGATGCTACAGTCAGACAAGTCCAAGCGCGGTTTGGACTTTGTAGGCAATTTTCTCTTGTGGTGATGAAACACCGTGTCGAAAAGTACATTCAGAATTATGTAACTGCACAACGAAAAATGGGAGAGTTAGTCAATCAGTTGGTAACCCAAATACATTCAGATCACCGTCATATCGTTCACATACGGTATGCGGCTAAGAACTTCTCTCTCCAAGTAGAAAATCCATTACAATCCATTCAATCAAAAACTAAAGCACCGCAGAAAACGGGAAACCGGGTAATCGAGCAAGAATATAGTAACCATGACAATATACATGTCTCTCCGTACATGTCCTGGTGCTAAGTAAACTATTGGCCTCTCTACAATATGAACGACAAAACAAAGATATTCATTCGGCATGCATCGAAGGCATTATGTCCTTAAGTGCGGTAAACCCTAAACAACTCACTCAAGGTCTGCGCACCTTAACGATTCGCTTACAAAAGCAAGGCTATTCCTTTGCCATCCCTACAACCGAAATTTTACGTTGCATTATCAAACTCAAACGTGTAAGGTATTCCATGAACCGACTATTCAAGTCACGAATTCAGAATTCGAAACCCTTTTAGTTGAACACGAAATTGTGTCCTGCTTAAGTCGATCGGATGGACTTTGCAAGATACCAGAGGTGACTACCACCTCTTTTCAGGCCCCGAAATGAATCTATCATCTATGGCAAACCTCCTCGGTAGAGAAAATAAATCAATTTTGCACTTTCCAGTGTCAGCCGAATACGCATATGGTTTTTACTCCCTTGCACCAAGACGAATTTCTCATTACTAATCCTCCAGCCAAAATGACCCTAACCTGTCCTGAACAAACGGAAGTTACTAAACAAGATTCAAAAACATCTGGTTCTCTTAAGATCACTCTCAATTGTCAATGTACCGTAGAGGTAGATCAGCGTTTGCAAATCCCAAAGCGCACGCACTCTCTTGCCCGCACGACTCTGTTTCCAGCCCCTCGATAAAACGTCTGTTACCGTTGACTTGGCTACCCTTGAAAACTTTAAAGTTGCCAAGAAACCTATTTGATGAAATTAAATTCACGGATTTTAATTTCACGTTGAACCATAATTGGTCAGTAAGGGCAAATTATTTTGAACCTCCCTTAAGATTGGAATGACTGATTCCCATTTCACCACTAGACGAATTCCATATAACTCTGCTCATTAGTAGATCGTACTTATCTATTCTCTTTATCTGGAATACAGGCATCACACTACGCTTACTTTACGTAACCTTCCAATTACGGTCGAACCTTTTGCCTTTTATCTTCACACTACCATCTTCTGCAAAGGCCCAAGAAATCATACATGAATGGACTGAACCCTTGCTATATTCAGTTCTCGATATGGCAGTGCTTGTTATATTCTTCGTTTGTTGTTTTAAAGTTCTTTGTCTAAGACTATTTCCAGCCCTGCATGATAGTTCAAATACTTCTAATAATGACCAACCCTCATTCCCAGTTGGGCGTCCTCCCATTGCGCCCCGAAATACCCCATTATGACTAGTTGTAGGATCAATCCTTATAGTGACCACGTCCGCGGAATAAATGCAGTCGAACTCTCAACTTTGTCACATTCATGTATTATTACAGAGCATGATCTCCATGTATAGCTTTGCGATTCTTCGTTACTTTTAGTATTGGAATTTCAATATGAGGCATTCGTCCCATCAGACGCAAGTGAGTGGGACGATCTCCCCCAAAATAATCATGAGATTGTAATGAAAGATCATAGTCAACAAGGTTAGGCATTTGTCTTTCTCACTAAAGTTCATGTCAAACAAAGTTGGATTACTGAGCCGAAACTACAAACCTTTTTGAATCATCTGCGTTCAGCACAACATACATCAGTGATACCGTAGAAAATCTTAAAGACGATCCATAACAATCTCACATGGAACCAGATTGTTTCCGCTTGTATTATGCACGTCGTTACACAGACCTTAATCCCTCCCAATTTATTACATAATTTAACTTCCGAGCTGCAGAAACACCTACAAACCACTTCATACGAACTCGTTATGTCATCAACGGACATTTCCATTCTCTACTCATATAAGTTTATTGAATGCATTATAGCTCCGACAAAGGTTATTATGGCTATCAAATTACCCTTACGACGAAAAGGAACCACCCTAAAACTGTTGCATCTCCGACTCATTCCGTTTCAAAGAGAGGACCAGGTTTGTCATGTGGATAAACCCATACGGTACGTAGTATTACGATCTCCGCTAGACAAACTCCTAACAGTTGATTGTCATTTTCACGAGAATAAATATGTCTTGTTCGCAAATTTCAACCATCACAGTTTGCAACCTTGCCTTGCCTTACGGCCCTTCTTCACTCGAATTCCACAGCAATTCAACAGAATTGCCCTATGACATGACAGTACCTCCCAAATATTGAACTATTTCATCGATTTAATTTTACTAGTGTTACCATTTTAGCCCGAAAAGTATTAACAATTCACATTTCCTGCCCAGGAGCCGATATCCCTAATATGCCCTCATCAAACAATTATCGGAGTTTTCTCATTAATCTTGGGTGCAGATGCTCAGTAAAGCTTCAGGGCATAACCCAAAAGCCAATTTATCCATGCATCTCTGACCAATTTGAGAAGTCCCGTATTGTTAAACTCCTTCCCGTTCAATGATTGAAACACGTTATTCACTCAATGGTGCCGTTTTTCTGTTACCCCTGTGCCTTGAGATCAAGCAGTACACGCAGTGAAATTATGTCGACAGACTACTATACAGGGTTTCTGATCAATCTATGTTTCATGGTGGTCACTATTGTTAGTATCTTAGTGGCCTCAGCGTTAACCGGTATCACCCTCCTTCGCAGACATAACCTTCGAAGTCGACGACGCCGCGCACCGTATTCTGCTCGAGTGCCTTCCCCCACACTACTTAAGTGTTACAGGATAAAAATTGGTTAAGGAGCATAATAATTTCCTTGTTGTTTACCTTATTTTTCCCTGTTTCCCAGGCAGGCGCCTTTCCAATAGGATTTCCAATTTTATGTTATCTCTATTTCCAGATTATGGATAATACACAGAATACACTCACACCGAATATACAGAATACCTCCAAAGTACAGGATTTAAGGGACAAAAGAGTCCTGTTGGCCACTTTGACTGATTGGTTATACCTTTCATTTCACCGGCTTCACTCGCCCACACTGGCTTTTATTTCCTCCGCCCAGCTGATGTTGTCGCTTGCATTTTCTGTAATTTAGATGTCGGCGAGTTCCAGAACGGCGGATATGCCGAAACAGAACACAAACGCTATTCACCTTACTACTCCTATTTGCGAGCCTTCGGCGTAAACAACTAACCCATTATTCCCTCAAAACAACCGTATCGTACAGGGCATGATGTCTGCGGAGTCTCCTTCCCGAATTCAGATCCAATTCCAATTTAAAACGTGACCCAATACCAACAACTTCTACTTCTACCGAATACAAAGTAGTAGTCCGACCAATTGCTAGTTATGTCCACTCTAAACACTAGACTATAACACTAATTGGTAGATATCCAATAAAACTTCAGGTTTCAATTTTAATTGTAAAATATTGGATGGTCCTTTTTACTGTCTTTAACAGATTTTGTTTTAAATGAGAAGTCCTAAAGCCAAATTTCATGTTTGTAACTTTGAGAGATTCTGAGATACCGACATGCTATTATATGAGTAATAATTCCTATTCTCACCCTTTTCCTTCCCCTTTATTACTAAGATATAAAAGAAATGCTGAAACACATGTTAAATTATTTTAAATTGGAAATCCAAATACCAAATTTCAAGTTCCTATACGTTTCGGAGATAAGAGTATCTTAACCACCCCAATTCCTCTCACCCCAA
This sequence comes from Thermobia domestica, assembly GCF_964235325.1. NCBI lineage: Eukaryota > Metazoa > Arthropoda > Insecta > Zygentoma > Lepismatidae > Thermobia > Thermobia domestica. The sequence goes on from NC_137456.1 coordinate 336,360,633, forward strand.
TTCCACCCCAATTGAAATAACTCTCACCCCAATTCCTCCTCTTTTCTTAAATTTTCAAAAATTTTTCTTAGTGGTATCCCACGTCACAAATCCTATGTAGGTGTAAATTCAAAGTTTCTAGGCAGTTTCTAGGTTCCTAATCTCGGGGTGCGAGTCTCTGACAGAACTCAGTTCAAAATTACAAACATTACGGATGTTGTAACAAAACATTAAATTAAATATCATTTAAACACGAAATAACTATTGTGTAAGAACTGTGGTTTCTTTAAGGACAAAACTGGTAAAATATAATATTATACTGCACTACAATGTTATGCAGGAGTCGTGCTGGAAATAAATATAAATTTGTGAAAATATGGCTATTATTATTTACTATTATTACATGCAAGCCCGTTCTTCGTGCGGGTAGAATAGGTTTATGGGAAATATTTAAAAGGTATATTTCATCATCCTTTGCCCGTTACGTAACTTATTTGAACAAACGCGAAGTAAAACCCCCAACTCGACCATGTTCAAAATGTGTTTCATACGATGCAGTATTTATTCTTTGCAAAATGGCAAATTCTCTTCTGTTTTTACGATTATTTTTTTCAAAGTGAGTTGATAAAATAGAATTGTCCCACGTGCTAAATATGTTTAAAAATTCATTTCAGACGTTTCAAACAATTTGCCATGTCGGCCATTTTGTGAATACAGAACGGCAAGTTAAAAGTTTTAGATATGGCCCTGTAACCTCTTTTGGAGACAGAATTTTCAAAAACGCTGCGGCATGTTCACATGGTGACGTCGTTAAGTAAAAAGTTTATATACCTAGTTTCATCTCCTTGGCTTGGAAGATATTTAATTTTCGCCGTATATATTAACTCCTCCCTCCTCTTAGGATACGAATTTTAATGAAACTAACACGGTAAAATAATTGCTTCAGCCAAGTGCTTACTATGTTCTAAAATTCTCAATCATTTTTCGCGAGATGAGACGGAAGTGGAATTTCCTAGAACGCTGGGTTGCGTGTCTACTTGATTTTAATATTAAATTTCATCTTCATACATGAGAGATTTGTAAGATTCTGTAAATTTAGCAAATATTTTAGACGTTGACCCCTCCCTTTAGGATACGCATTTCAGTGAAAGTGATATGATGAAACCATTATCTAGAGTAGTTCTAAATATGTTCAGTAATTCTCCTAGAATATTTTATGATGATGAGACAGCGAACGCAGATTTGAATATCGAGAAATAAGTAAATTAGTTCCTCCCTCCTTCTGCTTAAAATGATAATTTCGAAAACTCTAAAATACGTATTCCATTCTTTTTAGTTCAGAGATTGTATACCAAATTTCACATTTCGAATTTAAGCGAATTTCACATTTCGTGACATTTTCTGAATAAATAGTGGTAAATTTTAATATTATAGAAATTGTCTCTTTTCTCCATCTTTAAGAGTGGAATTTCCGGAAATACAGGGTGGTCGTGCACGAATGTCGGAAAATTCAGGAGATGAATCTACAGGTAAAAACAAGCAAAAAATGTCATATCAACATTGGGTGAATGCGGCTTCGTTTGGACGCTAGAGGCGTCTGAAATGTCACCTTCCGAGGCGGCAATTTGCAATATCTCAAGAACGGAGAGAAATACGAATGTCGGGTCAAAACATATCAAAGGAAACCCCATCCGAAGAATCCAATTATGCATAAGTAATGGCGAAACAGTGGCGGCGTAGAGAGGGGCACAAAGAAAGTGAATGAAACATGGAGAAAAGTGAACAATTTACACTGAAAAATTGTAGGAGGGGATGTTACTTGGAACATGCAACAACAAATGTTAATGAACAAAGGCAACAACGGCTAGTCTGTAGGGACTTTATGGGAGGCGGATTGTAGGAATACAGTATCTTTGTAATGGTGAGAAATAGGAATGTCGGGTCAAAAGATATCAAAGGAAATCCCATGTATCCCATGAAATCCAATTATGTATAAGTGATGGCGAAACAGTGGCGGCGCCAGGGGGAGCACAAAGAAAGTGAATGAAACGCTGAGAAAAGTTGAAATTGGTGAAAACACAACTATTTGAAAGCAATCAGGAAACAAGGAATACAACTCTAGGTGTACTGTATGATACATGTCCGATGACAGAGGGCGCATAGCTACAGTAGGGGGAACAAGGGGGCGTGCAGAGCGTCGCGTAGTAGAGTTAGTTATAGGAGTAGTGAAAGCGTGGGTAACGAGAGCGTTCGCATCGAAGGTGCTGAGGACAGCGCACAGTTCATTCGTACTGAATGGAGCAATGACAGTAACAGCACAAGCGTTTTAGTGCTACACTCTACAGGCAGGGCAGTGATCCATGTCTATGTGAATGTGGTTTACTTTGTGTCGTGTGAAACAGTGTTGATGTTCACAAGCGCGGGACGAACAAGTGCTATGTGTAATGCACCATAATGAATAGGGTAGTATACACTAACGCCGAAATGGCAGATATGCATTTGATGTACGGTTTAGCGGAAGGTAATGCAGAAGAAGCACGTAGGTTATATGCGGAACGCTACCCAGATCGACAAATTCCAGCACCGGGGATGTTTATTCGTATTCATCAGCGATTGCTGGACACTGGGTCATTCCTTCCCAACACAGACATTCCGAGACGACGACGCGTTCGAACACCCCCACTGGAAGAGAGGGTATTCCGACATGTGACCCGGAACCCGAGTATTAGTACCCGACGAATAGCAAGGCAGGAACACGTTTCGCATCAAGTCGTGCTAAGCATCTTGCATAGTAATAATCTCAGACCATACCACGTACAACGAACGCATGCGTTATACGATGGTGACTATGAAACCCGACGACGTTTCTGTCGTTGGTTATACCGCCGCTGCCGTGTATCACCAGCCTTTCTAACACAGGTATTGTTCTCGGATGAGGCATTATTCACACGGGATGGCATCACAAATTTCCACAATGACTATCGATGGGCACGCAACAACCCGCATGCAATTGTAGAGACGAAGCATCAACAGCGTTTCCAATTGCATGTGTGGGCTGGTATTATTGGCGACAAAGTTGTGGGACCACACTTCTTACCACAGAGATTGAACGCAATATCTTATCTCCAGTTTCTGACTCAGAACCTACCTATTCTGCTTGAAGATGTGCCACTGAGGACACGACAGTGTATGTGGTTTATGCATGATGGCGCTCCTGCCCACTCATGTCACACCATTCGTGCATATCTGAACAAAACATTTCCACGCAGGTGGATAGGTCGTGGTGAAAGACAAGCATGGACAAGCTCAACGTTCACCCGACCTGAATCCTCTAGATTTTTTCCTCTGGGGTTACGTGAAGAGTCTCGTGTATACACGGCCCCTGCATGATGTTGAAGATCTTCGCCAGCGTGTATGTGCTGCATTTGCCACATTACGGCAAACGCCAGCGATATTGGCACCAGTCAGAGAATCCTTACGCCATCGTGTAACTGTCTGTCTCGAAGAACAAGGAGGACATATTGAACAGCTGCTATAGAATGGCATTATGTTGACCATGGTAAGTACAATGCCTCTTGTTTTTACAGTACACTGGGTCTCATCTTCCATACGTTTTTTACGATCTGCACGTTTCATCACTAAGAGTGTTTAATAGTTTCTTTGCAGCTCCCATGCGCCGCCACTGTTCCGCAGTACGTGTGCATAATTGGATTCTTCGGATGGGATTTCCTTTGATATCTTTTCACCCGACATTTCTATTTCTCTCTGTTAAAATGATACTGTATTTCAACATTCCATTACTCATAGTGTCCCTACAGCGTACCCGTTCTTCCCTTTGTTCATTAACATTTGTTGCTGCATGTTCCATATAACATCCACTCCTACAGTTTGTCAGTGTAAATTGTTCACCTTTCTCCGCATTTCATTCACTTTCTTTATGCTTCCCCTGGCGCCGCCACTGTTTCGCAGCTCCCATGCGCCGCCACTGTTCCGCCATCACTTATACATAATTGGATTCTTCGGATGGGATTTCCTTTGATATCTTTTGACCCGACATTCCTATTTCTCACCATTACAAAGATACTGTATTCCTACAATCCGCCTCCCACAAAGTCCCTACAGACTAGCCGTTGTTGCCTTTGTTCATTAACATTTGTTGTTGCATGTTCCAAGTAACATTCCCTCCTACAATTTTTCAGTGTAAATTGTTCACTTTTCTCCATGTTTCATTCACTTTCTTTGTGCCCCCCTCTAGCGCCGCCACTGTTTCGCCATTACTTATGCATAATTGGATTCCTCGGATGGGGTTTCCTTTGATATGTTTTGACCCGACATTCGTACTTCTCTCCGTTCTTGAGATATTGCAAATTGCCGCATCGGAAGGTGACATTTCAGACGCCTCTAGCGTCCAAACGAAGCCGCATTCACCCAATGTTGATATGACATTTTTTGCTTGTTTTTACCTGTAGATTCATCTCCTCAATTTTCCGACATTCATGAACGACCACCCTGTATATGGTCAATTATTTTTAGTTAAGAAATCAAAGCCAAATTACACACCTCAAACGAAAGCAAATGCAGAAATTTTAATAGGTACACACTATCCTCCATCCTCCTCTTAGGACAGAATTTTCGGTAAAACTGAACATGTAATGGTTTGTTTTTAATTGAGTTTAATTTTGAAATTTCACGTCTCCAATATAAAAAATTCTTACATGTAACATTTTCTAAAAGTAAATGTTACACGAATTACTCCTTTCTTGTTTAGGTGCATAATTATCAGAAACTGTGAGAAACATGATCAGTTATTTTAATGGTTAGTTTATATGCCTAGTTTCACTTCCTTACTTCAGGGATTAGCAAGATACGCTATCCTATTTACGCCCCTAAGAATACATATTTCCAAAAATCCTTCTTTATCCCTTGCTTTCGTCAAAAAGAGTTATCTTGCTAATTATAGTATTATGGCTTGGCCGATAATGAGTAACTCACTTTTACTGTCTTATATACAGTATAGATTATTAATATTAGTGTTATTATTTTTGTTGCTATTACTGATGATTTGAGAATATAATGGTATAACTAAAATTGCAGAAGCGGTCAAAGACATGCGCGAATGATGTGGGCGTGAAGTATGTAGAATTTAAGAATGAGGACGCTTTTTAAAAAGGTTGGAACCATTGCCCTAGGATCCCAAAACTTTAATTTAGAAAGCACAGCGTCTTGTATCATTTCCTACTTTATAACAATACAACGAATAATCTATAAGAACATTGTACTTCTGCTAAATTTCCTCGCTGAACAGCACTAAATGATCACCGAAGGCTAACACGAAAAGGCGGCTCCACACAACCAGATCCGCTTCTTTTTTAGTTAAGTAAACATTAAGTATAATACCGAAGTACCATTATAGATAAAGTGAGACTGTAGAAAAATGAACCTTTCCTCTAACAGTTAAAAGAATAACAGAACATGGACGCAATAATAATAATAATAATAATAATAATAATAATAATAATAATAATAATAATAAGAAGAAGAAGAAAAAGAATTCAATTTTTTAAAATTAGTATTCAAAAGTAGATAGAGGAAACTGCAGTCTGGTAATAATTATAAGGAACCAGATTAAAACGTATTAGCCACTTCGCAACCCACTGAGGAAGAGAAAAGTTTAAAGCAAGAGATGAAAGATAAGAGAGGAATAATAAGAAGAAAAATACAGTTGGTCGATGATTTGAAAAATGGAATCAAATATTGGGAATTAAAAGAGGAAGCTCAAGATCGAGAAAGGTGAAAGAAGAATTTCCAGACCAAAACCTAAGAAAACACACAATCACACTCTCATCTCCCATTAGTCCCAGTACGTGCCAACAGGTAGAACACTTAATAATAATAATAATAATAATAATAATAATAATAATAATAATAATAATAATAATAATAATAATAATAATAATAATAGATCACGATAGCTGTTCCGACTAAGTTACTGCGCACTATAGCTCTTGAAATAAACCTTTATACTTTTTTTTTTTTTTTTTTTTTTGCAAACTATGGGTAGATTAATTATTTCGGAGGAGCTAGTTAATTGAAGTGATCCATAAACCGAAAGTAGTAGAAATCAACCATTTTCAAGTTTAACGTTGACCACTATAAAACAAAAACGGTTTTCGGCAATCGATTAAGCATTCCAACAATACCTTTAATCTCCTTTCGTTACCAACCGAAAGTGGTAGAAATAAACCCTTTCCGGTTTTACGTTGAGCACTATAGAGCAAAATCGATAAATAGGAACGAGTGGCTTTCTGTAATGGCAAATCCTTTAGATTGGATCTTGCAAGAGATTACCGAGAAATAAATTACCACGTGCAAATGAAGCCCAACACTTAGTCGAGCTCGGCAAGCAAATGTAGAGATCTTAATGAAGTTGAGGGCTGCTCACCACCGAATTTTGTTCCGATTCGGCCAATAGTTATAAAGAAAATGCTTTTGGCTAATTAAGTAGTTATCGACAAATAAGGTATGAAATGCAACCCGTATGCACCCTGTTCTTGGGCGAGTTTGACCACACAATAAACCAGTACTTATTCCGTAGGGAATGGGCTAGTAGCTCACAAAATTTAGTAAACATCCGGCTAGTATTTAATTTAAAAATAAACTCTACTAAAAACCGTAAAGAGGATGACGTAATATGTTCTCAGCTAATAGGGATACTGAAATTTGTATCACATTTCTTTCACTTCTGGTATTAAGGGAGATTACTGTGGAGATGGAATACACTCTTGGGGTACTTAATGAATTACATATAATTCCTTCTAGCTCTCCAATATATAACACTCAATTTATAACCGGTAGTGATTGGTATTTGCCACTTCGGCTTTTAGTATAAAGATTAGAGTCGAGATAGAACATATTCTTGAGGCACTAAATGATTATAGAAAACTGTTTCTCTTTATATTTTATCTTTTCTAATCTATTGCGATCAACACTAAAACCGGAAGTAGTTTGGGTTTTTCTACTTCCGGTTTGGAGTTTAAGAGAGACAATATCTTACCTATTCCCACAACGTTAAATTGATTCCATAAAACTGATTCTCCTTGTATCTTATAGTTTATGCTCTATGTAAATTAAATTGAAACCGGAAGTTATATGTGATTTCTACACTTCCTTTTTACTAGGGTGTTACGCACGAAGATGAAAGATAATTTTGGAACGCTTTATCGATTGCCGAAAACTTATTCTTACTATCTATTTTCGTTTCCACTCTATAGTGATTAACGTTAAATCGGAAGTGGTTCATTTTTTACCACTTCCAGTTCTACTAGTGTGTTAGGGTGAAGATGAAGGTTGTCCTTGAGTTGAGTTGATTTTAGTTTAGCGTCCTTTTCAGCAGCGAGGCTTTATGAGACGTGGACCTACTGATTAACGTGGAATCCGAACCACATGAGCTCCGGCCAAGGTTGTCCTTGAAACGCTATATAGATCCCTGGAAACTGCTTCTTACTATCTATTACAGTTCTTGCTGTATAGTGATCAACGTTGAAACCGCAAATCACCCAATTTTGTTACTTTCAGAATTTACTAGCTTGCTAAATGTGAAGAAGGTTATCCTTGAAAAGTTTAATTAATTACCGAAAACCTCTTCTCGTTATCTATAATCGTTTTCCTCTATAGTAATGAATGTTAGGACCGGAAATGGCTTATTTCTATCATTTCCAGCTCTACTAGAATGTTAAGAATAGGATGAGAGATTCCCTTGAAACATATAATCGATTGCTGAGAACCGCTTTCCGCTATCCATTATCGTTTTTGTTTTTTATTGATCAACGTTAAAATCTGAAATAACTCATTTCTACCATTTTGTTTGTCGAATCACCTATATTAATGAACTCTTTCGAGAAAATCACACTATCTACTTATTTTAAAAAAATCGCATCCTTTCAAATGTTATCGTTCGAAGTAACGGACGTATATACGTACGTACTAACATTACAATATTACAAATTCCACTACGTGATCCTAATGATAATATCATCTTAAAGAGGATCATGTTATATTTTCTATAGTGGTTTTGGAACCAGAAGTTCTAGTATATTTATTTCACTTCCGATTTGAGTTCAGGGATTACTGCTGAGATGGAAAAACCAATCATGAACATCCTTAATGAAAAAACATCAAGAAACGTCAATTAGATCAATATTCATTATTATTTCATTAAGAGGCATAATACTCTTGGACAACTTAATGAATTATCTTTAAAAACCCTTCTATATCGCTCATTCTATATGTCCATTCTATATCGCTCAATGTTATGACCGGAAGCGCTTGATTCCTACCACTTCAAGTTTTAGTAAAAAGTTTAGAGTCGAGATAGAACATATTCTTGGGACACTTAATTGATTTCAGAAAACCTCTTCTCGCTATTTAGTATCGTTTTAATATGTTGTAATCAACAGTAAATTAGGAAGTAGTTGAGTTTCGCAACTCCCGACTTGATTAGAAGTTTAGGAGAGAAGACGATACTTATTCCCACAACGCTATATTCATTCCTAAAACAGCTTATTCCTATCTCACTATGTAGATTAATTTGAAGCCAGAAGTCATAATTAGGTTAATTTCTCTCTCTTCCAGTTTTACCAGGATGTTAAGGATGAGGCTGAAAGTTATCCTTGATACCCTTTATCGATTGCCGAAAACTGCTTCTTACTATTTATTACCATTTCCGCACTATAGTGATCAACATTACAATGACCCATTTCTACCACTTCCAGTTGGCGAGTCACTTCCATTAACGAACTCTCTCGAGAGGAATCACTCTACTTATTTATTGCAAAAAGCAGAATTTAAAAAATCGCATTCGTCCAAAGTTATCGTGTGAAGTAACAGTCGCACGTATGTATGTACCAATATCGATAAGTTCCACTACGCGATCCCAATTGACATTGAATATACCCCCGCTACACACACACACTAACATATATACTCACGGAAGTATACCTGGTAGTATCCACACGCTTACGCCGGAAACTAGAAACACACACACGCGCAAACAGACATAGAGAGAGAGAGAGAGAGAGAGAGAGAGAAAGAGAAACTCTTGTTGTACCTTTATACTGAATGCACCATTACTCACAAAATCAATTAAAAAAGAAAAAGAAAAAAGTTGTAAATGAAACTTACAAAGATTGGTAACACTGCTGCATGTAACACATCAAATTGTTCCATAATGATTGATTCGTAATATGATGTATACGGGTTTCTTAATGGTAGTATAACAAAATGCCTTCAAATTGATCACAAAATTAAAAGTGAAATTTATTTCTCAAATTTTGTAATATCGAAGTCGTTGGGCATTACGGGAACAGTCTACAATAACAATATATGCAAATAAATGTTAATACACTTCACGTTTTCCACTGGGTGCAAGAAAGCTTCGAATAGTGTTTGGTTTCATAATCATTAACATGGTGGTTCTTACATATATGGGGAAAAATAAATTTAGGATTTTCCTTGGACGAGGCCCCTAAAATGAGTCCATATTTGACTAAATTAAGGCAGGAGAAAAATAAGATCCATTGAATAATTTTAAATTGTGCCTCAAATGACATAAAATTTTCAATCCTATTACAATACATAGTTTATAGGAAAATCTGGTAGAAACCTTCTTAACATAGAAACGGCTTAACAAAATGGGGGATATCTTGTATAATGGAACGGGAAAAAGAGACCAATCTAGTCATGTATAGCGTTATCATGGTGGCCATCTTGAAGTTCGCCATCTTGAATTCATGTAAAAATTTTCAGATAAGAATAGGGTAATGTGACATATCGTTTTGAGGTAGCGTTTCACCAGAAAAACAAATATGGAGTTGTTTTCAAGTTGCCTGTAATCATGTAAGACTTAATACGTGTGAAAAACGAAATGCTCCAGTTTAATGTTATTTTATTGTTGTTATGGACAACAGAATTGTAAGAAAAAATGAAATGAAATCTCTAAGTTTTACGTCCCACGGTTATGCCGGTTAAGCTAAAGGATACGATGATGATGAGAAATGAATGAAATGGTGGAATGAAGAAAGTGGGAGGAAACGGGAGAACCCGACAAAACCCACGCACACGGTGTTTGTCCACCACAAAGTTCATTTGGCGGGAGCAGGTTTTGAACCCGGGACCCCAAGCACCAGAGGTGAACGCAGAATTGTAAGAGTGTTGGAAGTTTTATACATGAACTGAAACAAACTGATAGAGAAGGCTAAATCATTGTTTCGCTGTGAACTACAAATAAGTTTCAAACAAGATGATTTATAGTCCATTATGAGAAAAGATAAAAATTATAACTTGGCAGAAATTGAAATGTCCCTTATTTGTGTAGTACCTTTATGGTAAGTCTTCAATGTTATTTGGTACATAATTCACTTTTGACACATCTAGGAAAAATATGTCTGTGGGCCCTCCTATTTGCAAAAGAAACGGTCCTCACTATCTGATCCTCATTTTTCGTAATAACGTTGTAATATTCTATTAGTTTCACTCCTCTTCCTTCTGCATCGTTTCTTACGTGAATAAATTTAACTATTGTCTTTCCTTGAAGATACTCATTATTATTTGGTCATGCATTCGGATCACATTCAAGAAATTCTTTGATATTTTAAATCTCTCGAGGAAAATTTATGTGTTTGTTGTAAGGAAACCACTGATTTCTCTTTTCACAAGAATTTTTATCGTATCACCTCCTGCGTCAAGCGTCTGTGCTGTTTCACGGTTTCCCCTTACAGTTTCAATCCGTTCAACATTTTAGTTTTTTTCCATAATGATAACTTCATATAAAAATACAACGCCACGTATTCCTTCACCAAATAACAGAGGTGGCGAGAAAATTTAGAAAGATCCACTTCAGATAATTCAGCATCTATTTGTCTATAACTGTACAAACATTTCACAAATTGCAGGTCTTGTAATGGTCCATCGGGTGCTCGATCACATTTGAACCAAGCTTGCACATATAATCGTATCAGAAAAACGCATACTCTCCGATGATCCATTTCTATTTGTTTTGTTAAACGAAATTGTTGGGGAAAGAGAAATGGTTTCCATCCACCTTGCATGGGGAATTGCTCCAGGCAAACGAAAGTAAACGCTTCAAGCCTCGAGGAGGTATGCCACTCAAAAAAATTATGATCAGTCCTAAGAAATCTCTGTAATATCTTCTCTACGGTGTCCTGCTTCTACAAGTTTTATAGCAAAGTTCAACACTTCATTTCTTCCATAGGAAATATTGTTCCGTACATCGTCATCACCAATTCCTGGAATAAAGTTAGTGCAATTTATTTTAGACCACTCGTTCTGAAAACAATTAAATAGAGGAACGTCCAGTCCAGCTGCAAACGAAACACAACACTTATCATATACACATTTCAAAACCAATTCATAAATGTGGTGTCTACAAGGAAGGAATAGAAGGTTTTTTTTGAGCTTGCATAATGCAGGGAGTAGTGTCACAACAAACTGCCTGCATGAACTTTACCAAGTTCCATTCTTCAAGTGAATGAACTATAGTAGAAGCAATATGTTCTCCTCTTGATGATGACAAAATCGCAACACCAACTAGCCTCTCATGACCGTGCTGTAATAATTATTGATAACCTTTCGACAGTCTCTCTACTAGTCAAATTCGGTAGGAGATTTCCGTCCCAATGCACAACTAACGCACTTGATGCACTCTTAAATTGTTTATTGTAGTCCTGTGCAACTTCACTACGGATTTTCTCTCGGCATTAGTGAATGGAAGACCAATTCATTACAAGTTCCTACACATCGTGGCATAATGCTTCTGCCATCATTGTCAGATATATCAGTGACCTTCTATCAAGAGCAGCAACCAGTCTTGGAGTAAAAAAAAATTAGTTTTCCCTATTTACATCTCTTAGAGGTTTTGGAAACAGACGCTTCTATTTTTACATTTTCTCTAACATTCTCAGCTGGGATTTTCTCTTCATTATTTGAACTGCTTACCTCCATGTCTTTTGGTGTATAATGTTCAAACAAATCATTTTCAAAAGTGCATTTTCTTTTACGTTTCTCTTTCAGTTGAAACCGTGCATATCCCTTTGGTTCTTTTCGTGCCTAACTCATGTTTTTACCAAGGATGTTACCAGTTCGTTCTTTGTGTCTTTGAAAGAAAAGAAACTCTTTATCTGTTTTGATTTCAATAATGCCTAGAGCATTAGCGTGTATTATATCAAATAAATCACGCAAGATGTTTGAGAAAGCTACTTATTTTTGCCATTGCACTACACTCGACGTTCCAATGTTGCTCTGTAATGCTCACTAGTTCTCATACGATAGAATCAGCTTGTCAACACTACGTTGGGTATCCTTTGCCGGGATCCTTGCCTTTTGCAAAAATACCTCAGTTTCTTTAACAGTGCACTTTCCCTAACTGTCAGATTTACTGTTCCCAAGCTGTAGAAAATGACACTCAACACTTACTTCTTTGACGGTAATTTACTTTCCACAATCTGCTCATTAGCACTACCAATTAAATAAATTCCCTTCCGACACATGGTTGTATCAGCAGCTTGCATTTTTCCATTAAAACTAGCTAGAAAACTGAAATATTCAACTGTTAACCCTGACATTTGAACAAAAATAACTTTAAAACAAAGTTTCATTCCCATCCGAGGATAGGTGGGCTGTAGAAGGCAATGCCTTCTCTGTAGCCAGAGTTTAACACTTTCCTCTCTAGCTTACAAATACTCAAATAGATATAAAATATTTTGATGAGCATCAATTTAATTAAAAATCTAATGTCAGACAGCCAAGTTACTGCAAGCAAACAAAACTTTTTGCCTACAAAATCATAATTAAAATATTTTCTATATTTATGCATTTACACTTTAAACAAGTAAAAAAAAACTTACAAAGTGTAAACACAGCATTTGTTACTTCCATATATTGACCAAGTAAAAAAAAACAAATTAACTAAAAAGTATTTACATAATATTTAATATGACAGAAATAAATATGCTAGTCCAATAATTAAATGCATTAATACAATTATCATCCTTACGGCATTTACTAAGGTTAATATCTATGATTGAATAATAGTGCCAGACGCATAAATTTGGCATTATTTGAAAGATACTTTTAGTCGTATAAGAATTATTATTTGTGAAAAAGAGAAATATTTTCATAAGTAATAATTCTTACACAGCTAAAGCTATCTTTATTAGTGCCAGATCTTTGCATTTCCTTAAGGCGTTTCTAAATTACAACAGTTTCTTCCAGATTTTTTTAATATACTATGTATTCTAATCAGATTCAAAACTTTCTATCGCTTGAGGCACCATTAATTATTATTCAATGGAGCTAATTTTCCCCCGGCTTAATTTAGTCCCAAGAAATGCGGAAATTAAAAATTAATATATATATAACTTTGCAACCTATGCGACTTTGTATTTTACATCAAATATTAACAGAAATGTATTGCTATCTATTACCTGGCGTTGCTTTTACTTGAAACGTCTTTTCCTCACATTTTTGACCGAATTTTATTAAGATCTATCTACCATATTCTCCTTCAAACTCTAATTCATCAGCAACATTTATACTTTAAAGGATTTTTAGTGTCTTCAAAATTTAAAAATTTAGTTCCAAGATATTCGCTAAAAAACGAAACAAATCATTTAAACTAACAAAATTTGTCTTACTTCTATCAAGTGGATAAATCATAAAATCCCGTAATGTCATTACTAAAATCTGAACTACACTATTAAAAAAAACTTTGGAGTCTAAAGAGACCTATCATAGATTCTAGCGTTAAAGTAAAATATACTTTATTAAGAAATCACCTTGTTTTCTGTCATAAGGTGGACTTCGAGTTAAATAGGTTATATATCTCAATTTTCGGAAAAGTGCAAATTTCTGGGCTGGAAATGTACGAGCTGCATATTTCTGGGCATAGTACTAAGCTTTAGTGGAAAGAAACTAAATGAATCTAGTACAATTGAATAATTACTAAAAAAGTAATAATATTTGAAATTCGCTGTTTATCAGGCTTTATTTCATAGAGAGGAACTGTCTGACAACACTTTTTTTCTGTTAAAAATGCTGAGTGAAATGAGATGTATTTACAAGATGATAGAAGTGTTTTAAGAAGATATACCGGTTTTATTGCTACGATCTCATTTTAAGTTAATTGACCACAAGAGATAATGCAGTCCACAATGTTTTCTTTTCGTTGAAATGAGAATGGCAAATATTTTACATTTAGTGCAAACAAAACAATGGAAAAATGATTTCTTAATTTGTTTTTAATTACATAAATAGCTGAAATTTACAAATGCAAATTGTGTGATTCTACATATTTAAACTCCACATTAGACGAAAAGTATGTATGTTTTAACTCCATATTGGGGAGTTGATTTACAAAGTTACTAGTGGATAATTTAATACAATACATTAAATAACAAGAAAATATACTCCTACCCTTACATGGTACCAATTTCACAACTCGCCTCGACTTCTGAAACTAAACCACTCTTCACCCAAACGTCAATAATAAATTAGTAGAGTGCGTTGTGAATGTAACCCAGGAGAGCATGAAGGCTCGCTGGCTTTACCAACATAAACTGATACATATTTTACAGTATATTTGAAATTAATTTGAACAATTAGCAATAAGCATAAAAAGCAAATGCTATATTATTTTCATGTTAAAACATGCAACTGAAACAATTTAAAAACACATAACACATAAAAACACATACCCTTACATAGCACATCAAAATTGGAAAGTTGTGTTGCCTTTGTACCAAATTCATAAACAATTAGTCTAGAATCTGTTATATCTGCTTATAAGTCTCAACGTTATTAATTACATTTACATGAAAATGTTACATATTTATTTCTTAAACTTATGTACGTGGTGTCAATGTTAGTATCATGTAATTTAGGGATATGGACTTCTAATGTATGTCTTGTGAGATACAAGCATTCTGCTATGGCAAGGAGCGTACACTAGAAGTTATTCCTGAGATTTAGGATCACCGATATTACGCCTTCTAGGCAAATTTAGTAACAGGGTAAGTATTAAGATAAGTAATTTCAAAATATTAAGATAGTTCATTATCCAATTTTTACCCCGTCAGTCCTTGGATTGTGTCCTAATTACTTTTTTTCTGCTTGCCTGAATGAGGCAGAGTAAGAAACTAGCTTTCAAAAGGAATATTAGTATTTGTCATTTTTTAAAATTATTATTATTATTTAATTTTGCATACTGTGCCGTGTCGACTTCGTGCGGAATGAGGCCGACGAATATGGACACGACACAAGAATAATCAATTGAACAGAGGACAAAAATATTGTAAAATAGATTGAGTTAATCAATATTCAAAGTAAGAGTCACTATAGGTTGTGTAAGATTCATTGGTTTTGTTTATTATGTTCTTCTTTTTAAAAAAAGTAAAAGTAAAAAGAGTTAGAAAGGAAGGAAGAAAAATATTGAAACTAATTTGTGGAAAAAATAACTAAAGATAGTTGGAAAGACTGTTAGAGGAAAGATTGCAGTCGCGAATAGTGGGCGTGGTCATCGAAACCGAATCTACAAGTTAAAGTGGGTTACGTGCCTTCTTTACTTGTGTTCGTATTATGTAGCCGGAAGATTACCCAGACCGAGTATTGTATAGCCGGAAAGATTGGTCTTCTGTTTGTATTGTATAACCGGGAGATTGTCCAGCGAGTGGATATTTCAGTTTATGGAGTGTAGTTTCGTTTCATTTCCCGTCTCCGAACATAGGGGAATGTTTAGCTGGCCTATCAGGCAAGCAATTCTATTCAAAGATAGATCTCCAGAAAGCCTATTTTCAAATTGTACTAGATTCCAGCTCTCGTGACATCACTACAATTGTTACGCAAAGGATCTTTTTCAATTTACGAGAGTCCCAGTAGGTATTAAAACTGGTAGTAACATTCTTAACCGAGTGATGCATAAAATGCTTGGAGATTTGGAAGGGGAAGGAGTAAGATCTTATTTTGATGATGTTCTCATATTTTCAGATACGATTGAACAACATAAAAATACAATAATAAAGGTATTAGAAAGATTTCGAGAATTTAACGTAACCATATCTCCGGATAAATGTTTGTTTTTTCAGACTAATATTAATTATCTAGGTTATATTATTACCGGAGATCAGATGGAAATCGACCCGGCTAGGGTATCAGCAATTAGAAACAAACCACCTCCACAGAATAGGAGAGGTCTTATGAAGATCTTGGGGCTTTTCAGTTATTACGCGAAATTCGCTCCTGAATTCCAGGAATTAATGAGACCCCTCAGTGAATTAAAATCTAAGAATAAATTTGTCTGGAGTCCAGAAAACCAAAGGATTCTTGACAAATTAAAAGATATATTGGTGGAAAATATTGTATTAAAGACCCCAGATCTAAATAAGCGATTTGTATTAAATGTAGATGGATCAGGAAAAAGCATAGCTGCTTGTTTGTCTGAAGAGAACAGTAACGGGGAACTTCAACCTGTTTGTTTCTTCAGTAAAAAAATTGTCAGAAGGAGACAAACATAGAAGCATATACGAAATAGAATTTATAAGCCTAGTAAAAGCTATGTCCCGATTTGAACACTATTTGGTTAAAGAATTTGATGTCCTGACCGATAATAAGGCCCTGACTTGGATTTAAACAACTCAAAGCGTCTATTAAAGTATGGCCCTCTTGTTGAGACGTTATGCCAGTTTTCATTTAAGATTAAACACGTTAGGTCTGCAGATAACTTTATAGCTGACACTCTCACAAGAGTTTACGATCCTTTTGAGTTTAGTTTAGTAGACGGACCTTTGGGGTTAGCGGCTTTTGATACCAAATTGAGATTAGCTCATAGATGGAAGTGGCCTCTGATTCAGGAACCAATCGAAGATCTTCAAAGAGAAGATCCACAATTGAAAGCGATTATAAAGAGATTAGAAAATGGCGACATCATTCCTGGTTTTGTGTTAAACAAAAATATTCTTATGAAGAAAACTAATTCGGTCCATAACCCTTTTAAAATTTTTATCTCTAAGGCTCTTCGAAGAGTTCTGATAGAGTACTATCATGAGGATAAGCTTGTAGGAGGTCATGTTGGTACATATCGGACTCTAAAGAAATTAATGAAAAGATTCACTTGGGGAAATATGAAAGAGGAAGTGGCTGAATATGTAAGATGTTGTCATAGGTGTCAGCTTTCAAAAAAAAAAGAAAAATGGGGTTACTGATATCAGAATATAGTAAGAGGATCGGATCGCACTGGTACTTTGACATTATTGGTGTATTGCCTAATTCTAAGGGATATAGGTATATATTAATTGGGGTTGATAACGCTAGCCGATTTGTAGTGCTAGAGAAATTGAGATCGTTTTCGTCAGCCTCTATAATGGACAAAATGTCTGATATCTTCAGTCGTTTAGGATATCCAGAAGCTATTTCCACCGATAACGCTTCTGTGTTTATTTCAGAATTATTTAAGAAATTCTTGTTCGGACTGGGGATAAAGCACATTATTTTAAGTGCATAGCACCCTGAAGCGAACGCTGCGGAGCGTTTTATCAAAACGCTAAAATCTTCTATTAGAGCTTACTTTGCAGACAAGCAACATCTTTGGTCGACTCTAATACCAGACTTACAGTATACGGTCAATATTAGCGAGTATTCCGGTCTTTAGATGTGCCTTATCGAAATATTTTTAGGACGTCCACCTTACACCCAACTAGAAAATCGATGGGACATCTCAGAAGCAGATACTGCTGGAAAGTCAACTAAAGCTTTATGGGTGGATGCCATAAAGAGTATGGAAAAAAGCAGAAGAAGAGAAGTACGTTCCAGGTAGGCGACAAAATATTGATTCGATCGCATGTGAAATCTTCTTTGAAAGACAAAGTTGCTAAATCACTCAGTGATAAATGGAAAGGACCATTTGTAGTCAGAGATTCTTGACACCAAATACTGTTCTAATTTCCGACGAGAAAGATACTCCTGATTGGTATAAGCGGAGTCACGTCTCCGAGATTAAGATTTATCGGGCCCAAAAGAATTAAAAGTCAAAAGAAAAGCTAGAAGTGAAAATTGGAAAACGGTAAAGAGAAAATTGTAAATAGAAAATATTTGTATATATATTGAATGGAAATATAAGTACTACTACTTAATTGTAAATATTTTTTCATATATTTTAATCACGGCCGTGATTATCAAAAAATCTTGTAAATAGACTATTGTGTATAATAATTAATTTTATCCCTTGTATAGTATATAATGTAGTAGTGTGACTTATATTTTTTGTGTAGAATTATGAAATATTAAATAATATTTTGTATATTAATCAAATTTTTCTATATTTATAGATTTCCATGATAATTAAAAATTCTGGAGCAGAATTTTTTGTAAAGGGCTGGTGAATGTGCCGTGTCGACTTCGTGCGGAATGAGGCCGACGAAAATGGACACGACACAAAAATAATCAATTGAACTAAGGACAAAAATATTGTAAAATAGATTGAGTTAATCAATATTCATTGTAAGAGTCACTATAGGTTGTGTAAGATTCATTAGTTTTGTTTATTATGTTCTTCTTTTTTTTAAAAAAAGTAAAAAAGTTAGAAAGGAAGGAAGAAAAATATTGAAACTAATTTGTGGAAAAATTAAGTAAAGATAGTTGGAAAGACTGTCAAAGGTTAGATTACAGTCGCGAATAGTGGGCGTGGTCATCGAAACCGAATCTACAAGCTAAAGTGGGTTACGTGCCTTCTTTACTTGTGTTCGTATTATATAGCCGGAAGATTACCCAGACCGAGTATTGTATAGCCGGAAAGATTGGTCTTCTGTTCGTATTGTATAACCGGGAGATTGTACAGCGAGTGGATAGTTCAGTTTATGGAGTGTAGTTTCGTTTCGGCAGGGTTTCTCTTAATTGAGAATTGTTCACCGTTGTTATTTCTGTTGGTGTGATGTGTGTATTATCAACGTCTATCGATAAAATCACATTGGTGTTATGTCAGTTATATTTAACGAAGTGATCAGTGGAAAAAGGAATGTTTTATTATTCGATTAGTCAATTCTCGCAAGCAAACTTAGTGGCAAGTCAAACGGGTTCTTTTTCTTTTCTTGTTTTGTGGCTACTAAGTTATGATAGTGAATCGGAGAGTGAAAGCTTTCTTTAATTGTGTGTTTTATTCTTGTGATTTGATTGCACTGATAGTTTTTTTTTGCTTTATAAGTTTATTCTATCTTTCTCTGATACTTCTGTGCAGAGAAATAGTGAGTTTAAAGGGCAGTGGTGTGTGGGGCCTATTGTGCCGAGTGAAAGCCCGATTAGATCACATTAATAGTAATTCCTATTGGGCACTAGCTGGTGTAGTTAGTTTAAATACCAGCAATAACTCTTTCTTGCTTTACATTTTCGTGTAGAAACTAAAGCGCAGAAAGATTCTTGTGAGGAATTACTTTACATGAGAAAACTGACGTTTTTCCACCAATCTGATTTTACTTGAATATCAGAAAGTCTCAGGCTGATGCCAGATTACCAGAAGAGAGAGAGAGTTACACAAAGGAGGTAAATCCATATTCGAAACAAGCCAAGGTGAGTGTAATTTCTGACTTATTACAAGTAGTTTCTGTGCCATGTTAAATTTATGTTTTGTGCGGTTGTCTGAGTTGATATCCACTCCAGGTTGTATTGCTAATGCAATTCCAACGTTTTTTCACTCTTACGGAAATTTCTAGTTTTTTCTGCAATTTTTGATCTTTCGCGGAGTTAAGTAGTAAGGGGGCACAAAACTGACCTTTTTTGGAAAATCGTAATAATTCCAATATTTCCAACTTAATTTGGTTTCTTTTACAATAAATAGTTAATATACGTTCCATATTGAGTATTCTGAGTATTTTGCCGTTAAAAACCCTGACTGCAAATAATTTTCCTCTAACATTCTCATTCCACGTTTATTGAAAAGAGTAATAAAAGATATTAATTTAGTATTGACTGAGAATTGCATGAAACGGTGAATAATATAGGTATAATCAAGATTTGAAGTTTCAACATTTTCATTCCACTATTCTAAATTTTGAGACAGAGTTCAAATGAAAGAAGAATTGATTAATACAGCATAAGAGAAATTATATATCTTTTTGCTTGAAATTATTTGTCCAAGTAATTTGGATCTTGTTAGTTTTTAGTCAAGAAAGAGAAATTTATAAGCGCGCTGGTAAATTGTATAAATTTTGATAGAATTATTATTAAGAATCTTTGATTTTAGGAGGAAATTAACGTAACTTGTTTCAATTATATTTGCTTGACAAATAAGTTCTTCTATCAAGAATAATTTTTGAAAGTATATTACTATTTAGAATTCCAGAACACTAAAGAAACTTTTTGCATATAGATTCACTCAGATATTTAGTTAGTATATTTTTTAATTTAATAATTTTTTGTTGTATTATTTCGTTAGTGTATCTACATTATTCTAACGCAATAGTGTAAATACACAACCAAAGTTTGTTAATAAAATTTGTTATTTAAAATTGAATTTCTGTTGTCGTTATTTGTTTTATATATAATAATTTGATTCCTTTTTATATTTGAATTTACTGTGGTTTTTGGAAATATTGGAATAATAATTAACTTTCACACTGACGGGTTGTACGATGGAGAACTGAATCTTCCGGTCCATGTGCCATCGACTAGGTGTTAGTCGGACTGCATTCGGTCTGACGATTATTATTATTATTATTATTATTATTATTATTATTATTATTATTATTACTTTGAATGGTAATAGATGTCGGACTGGAAGCTTTCTGTGTATGCTAGGTGGAAGGTGCGTTACAATACCTCAAACTTTAAAATACATTTGTTTTCTTGTTGTGTTAGTTATTTGTATATTTCTTCACAAATTGAGTATTCACATTTATTGATCTCATACTTCACGAAAATATGTTATTGTTATTGTTATTATTGAATTTGCAAGTTCTAATTTTAATGATGTTCGTAAAGATTCACAGCTTAGTGCGGGAAAAACTTTTTTTCATTTCACTAGTGTGGAGTCAAAACGGGCGTGAACACCTCAGAATTGCTTTTGTGAAATCCTCGTTTTCAATAGTTCTCGGATATTGATTTAACTTTTAATTTATTGCATTGTTTGGCCATAACACACTTTCAAAACGTTACTCCTAACAAGGGTAGAGCATTGTGTGGATATTAAATGTTAGAAAAAATCTATTCTTTTGTTGAACGTTTTCAAACATGAATGTTTGTTTACTTTACCTACCATTTGTTTCATATGTCGACCGGCCACGATACTAGCGTCATCCCAATAATCTTGAGCACTCTGTGTCATTCATCTATCGTGATGACCCGGGCATTCATAATTTCAGTACTGCTGGTGCACCTATACATAATGATTCAGTGTGTTCTCAGTGCAACAAACAATTACTCAATGCAAGAGGCCTACCAATCCACAACAGTAAGTGCCATCTCAGTAGTACCAAAGTCAAACCCTCATCGTCCAATGTCACTGCCATGCTTTCACCTTCTTCACACAATTCCATCTTGAGCAACTGTATTTTTAGCCCCAATGAGATGTCGATTCAAGCATGCAACATCCTCCTCGTAAAAGTCAAGTCTATAACTCCTATTCTTCGTAGAGTTTCTCGAGGAGCAAGACCAGCGTTGGCTGACTCCCTCTGTCACATTCTGCAGAATATTATATCTGCTAATAGCTTCAATCCTGAAAGGAGTTCTTCTTCTTCCCCTACGTAACTCTTTATTTACCAATAATAACGAAGAAAGCGTCCAATCTCACTACATGAGTGAAACAAAGAATAAAAAGTTGCACTAATTATCGCTGTGATGCCCTTCTTTATCGCCAACAACGACCCTCCAAACCTCGCCGAGCGACAGACCCAATCTCCTTCAACATCAAGGTTATCGAGAATAAATTTCCGACGTCGATGTCCAGGGAGCAGTCAGACTCCTCATCTCTGATGAGACTTTGGCGCTTCCAGAAGCTACAGTGCTAGATGCATTACCCAACGAACACCCTACACACAGTCATACTTTCACATCTCCTGCACTTATTAACAACGCTCCAGCCATTCCTAGATTTTTCTGTCAAAGAAGTACAGAAAGCTCTTTGATCCTTCTCTTCCGGTTCTGCAAAGGTATGCACAGTTTACGCCCTTCAATTCTCAAGGATCTTTTTCTGTGCCATGACATCAAATCTAGAGACCGTCTGTTAAGCACTATCAGTGATTTTCTTCACATAATCTTCACTGGAAACGTACCTACAGAATATTGTTCGGAGCGTCGCTTATAGCGTTGAGGAAGAAAGGTGGTATACGATTTCATACATCAGTGCTACTCACAGCCTAGTCATCTATTTTTTGGTGAATATATCATACTCTCTCAGCGAGATGTTTAACAAGACGACTCCAAGGACCTCATTTATTTGTGTTAGCATTTCAATCTCTTGTCGGAAATATTAATACCGAGTTAAACATTTGGTACCTCGACGATGGGACTATAGCTGGAGACAAGGAGATGTCCTTGAAGCTTTGCTAAAGATTTGTACTCAATCTCGTGACATTGGATTACACCTCAATTTCTGCAAATGTGAAGTCGGTTTCCTGTGAGTCTCAAACGAACAGGCTATCACCCTTTAGACCCAGGCCTAACACCTGGAATTCAACTTATATCATCCGACAAAGCCTAACTTTTAGGTGCAGCGCTACACACTGATACTCGACTCATTTTGTTATTCGACAAGATATCTAAGTTAGATCTCTTATTCACTCGCCTATCTAAAATATCTACTTACTCAGCTTTTTATCTCCTACGTCCATTCCTAAATTGTTATATTTCCTTCGTAGTTCTCCATCCTGGGGTGAGACAGATCTGTTGCAACAATACGATGAATCCATCTGACTTAGCCTAGAATCTCTTCTCAACTGCTTTCTCCCAGCTAACTCATGGCTAAAAGCTTCTCTCCCAGTGGATCACGGAGTTCTAGGAATTCAACGGGCCCTTGATTTGGCTACTCCATTTTTCCTTTCGTCCATGTATAGCTCTATGCCTTTGATCACTTCTCTTCTTCGGCAGAACATTCTTCAGGATTCAGAAGCTGAGATAAGTGATTGTATCTCCCAGTGGATATCGTGCGGCGGACTCGATCTACCTAATTTTAACAAGAGAAGTTTTCAATATTCATGGGACGCTGATCTTATAGACTCCAGATTATCTTCTACTCTTCAGTCCTCCACCAATCCTGAAGATAAGGCACGTGCCTGGTTACAAGCTATCCCATCTTCATCCCTAAGGCTGCATCTTCCCGACGAAAGTTTTAGAATCGCTTGTGCGTTACGTTTGGGTGGAGATGCCTGTGAACAACACCAGTACCCTCCTTGCGGAAGATTAGTGAATAAGAAAGGTATGTGGCCTATCGTGTGTTCATGCTGCTGGCAGATACTCTCGACACTCCACTGTTATCGATCTCATTATGAGAGCCCTCTTCTCCTCGGAACACCTTTCGTGAGAGAGCCAATGGGGTATAGTCGCTCTGATGGCAAGATACCTGACGGAATGTATTTGGTGCCTTGGAAACGAGGGAAGGATTTTATATGGGAGCAAATATAACAACCTCCTCGACAAATACCACTTCGTCAACATAGTCATTGAAACTTGTGGCTCCTGGGGTCAGGAAGGTCTAAACTTCATTAACGAAGTTGGATACCGCATAACTCATAACACAGGCGACACCCAGCTTAATCCTATCCCATACAAAGAATAAGTATGGCTGTGCAAAGAGGGAACGTAGCAGCGATGCTAGGAACCGTTTCCCCGGGAATAGCGTAGGACAAAATCTCCCTTTTGTAATCACTCTACTCTCACCAAACTCTCGCAATTGCTACTGGACGAAAAATCGACCTTTTTCATATATTTAAAATATAAAAAATGTATTTGGCACTAGGACCGTTCCTTGTGGCATTTACTTCGAAAGTTTCCAATTTTGGACAGTATATTTTTGTTAGCTAAATACCTACATTCCTCAAGCTTATATAGCAGAATTTTGTATTACGATGTATCAAATAATAAATGATACTATCGTAAGTAACAATTATTTTTTTGATCTCATAGAATATGTTTCTACACATAAAATGTTAAATTGTTTTGCATTGTTAAATTTGTCTTTAGTTGTGTTGAGTTCCTTTTTCTAGTATTAATAATTCTGTAATCACAATTGTAAACTTCATAAACTTTAACACACACACATACACTCACACACACACACACACACATATATATATATATATATATATATATATATATATATATATATATATATATATATATATATATATATATATATATATATATATATATATTCTGCTGACTACTTGTGATTTGAAAGAAACAGAGAAGTACCTACTCCGAAGTCACTGTAATATTGAGTAGCAAAGTAGAGTTTCTGGACGAATTCCACTTCACCGCATACTATAGTGATTGCCAAATACATGATAAACTTGACCATGCTGAACTTAGCATTCCCACCTGCGTTACACCAGCATATAACAAAACCTTATGAACAGCATAATGAGCAATCGTCCAACATTATTGTTTAAATACCTTCGGTTACAACATCTGACCCCGACCTTTTTGAATGCGAGAAATCTTAGAATCAAACTCTAATTTGGTACTTTGGTTCAGGTTACTCCACAAAAAAGATTTCAGCAGGGCAATTGCGGGGAACATGTGTTAAGAATTACGCAATATTTTTCCTGCTGCCTGACTGCGGCATTGCACTTATATATTACCTAGCTTTAAATGAACATAAATAGTGTACAGTTTTTCGACAATTTAATCCTCGTGGTCATTAAGCATTCGCTGTAGTCATTAGTGTATTCGTGTAAAACTCGTGACGAGTGTAATTCCTTAGGGACGTATCCATAATCTACTTCTTTCAATATCACATCCAGTATAGGCTCGGATTGCAGAACATAGGGGGTTGACGCAAAGCTTTATATCCTAGGTCCGAGAGAATGTACAGCTCTGTGATCATAATGATTATTATCTTGTCATCTGACAACTTTCTGTAAGTTTAATTTCAATTCCATATTTCTTTGTTAACGTTTAATTTTTCACAAGTAGGTTTGCAATTAGCTTATTTAAATAGGATTTTCAAAATTATCTTTAAATGAATATGTTATTATTATAATTCCACTCTTACTTTGTGTATGTTCTCAGTAGAAACAATCATGTTAATTCTAACATGAGAGTGAGGTTGAGTGATGCTTAGCTTGATTGCCAAAATAATTCTTTGCTCCAAACGTGTTTATTTTCTTAATGCTGCATCTTATGCTTTAAATATTATTATTTCATTACCAACCTTTTTGCTCCTTTCTGTTAAATTCAGTAAACATTCTTTCTTTTACAGTGATTAAGAATGAGAGGAAAGAGGTATAATAATCGGACCAAAGCGGAAAACACGAAGAATATATAATAGCATAGTAAGCTTAATTCTTGTGCAGGTATGTTATTTGCCTCAGGCCAAATGAAAAAAATACAATTATTTATTTTGCTTTATTCCTTACTTGCTCTCCCATTTCTCCCTTTAACTTCCCAGAAATTTTGTTATATTTACGTCATATGTACCTCCTTGGAAGGAGCAATAGCATGCAACGTTTATGGAGTTAAGGGTGGATTATGTGCTTTGAGTGTTTCACAGTTAATTTCGAGTATTACAGAAAAGTGGATCTTACTTCAGTTTCTGAAACATACACTGTTATATGATTTACTTTAAAATGGATGCAAACAAAGTTTTCATCTCGTTATCTATGATGAAGTTGCAGGTTTTGATAGTCATTAAGTCAAATAGAATGATGGTGAAAATAGTTGTGGTTCAAGTGGTGATCCAATCTGAAATGAGTCTGATACATCTATGTTGTACACTTATAATTTATATCAGTCCCATTCTTCATTTTCCATAAGGTCATCACTACAAAACCAGAACCTCAAGCCAGAACCTCAAACCTCAACCTAGTCTCAACCGCAAGCCACACGGGTAAATATGATACGTCCTATAAAAGTACATGTATCATTGGCTTGTTTTTAAAAAAGAAAATACATATAATGTTTTACATATATTAATGAAATTCACTTACTTTTGAAATACTGGTAGCGAAAAAGAAGAACAATCATACACAAAAGTGCCCACTTAGTCACATGGTAAACGGTTTACAACCTCTTATACAATAAAGAAATGTGCTGCAATTACATCAGTTAACCATTATACCTTGGTAAAACAAACATGGTACAGACATAAAACGTTAATTCCATAGTAGTAATAACAATTAAATTGTTTTATATTACGTGAACGTACCATTCATTGTATTAAGGAAAAAAATAAAGATTTTAACACGCTGTGAGTCTTTTACTAGTAAGAGTTGAAGCGGTTAGAAAGGTGGTATAAAACAAATTGTACATTTCCGGAAAATTGCTTTCCGCAACATTGTCCTTTAACTTACACCCTTCATTGTTTCTAAATCTCTGTGCTTGGACGAGGACTCACTATATGACGTGTTACGTAGCAAGACTAACATACAACACATGCATGATCCCAAAAAATGCAAAATTTATGAGAAAGTGACATAACAGCTTTATCTTCTAAATGCTTCAATTATCAACTTGTTATTCGTTGCTGATATAAAACTGCTTTCGTTAATTGTTGATATGTATATAGTTCATATTACGTTTCAATGACTAAGACTTAATTTACTGTGTATGTGAATTAATTGATGCTTTTGAATTCATTGCATATTTGATTAGAGTTAATACCATAATCAAGGTTACAACTTCAGTCAAGTAACAAGGAAACTACTTTCTGATATTAATTCCTTGATTTAGTTTTTACTTAAGACTGTAAATTAAGTTTGAGGATTTGGATATTATCTATAAGATGTTTAAATTTTTCCCGTTTTAACTAAGTACCAACAGGAAAATACATGTTCGTCACCAACATTATAATCATAATTTTTTCTTTACGTATGACCAGAAGTTAATTTGAAGTAAGTAAATACCGGACGAAAGAATATAAAGTATATCACTTCCACAATGCTGATGACACTGGCTCCTAGGAACAAGGATATCACTCCGCCAAAATATACTGTAGAAAGAACAGAGAAGAACATAATACTAAGTTGTTTATAATGTCCTTAAATGTCATATTTCAATATACTAACATCAGGTTTTGTTTATATATAGTTTTGTTTATATGTATTGAGAACTTAAATATGAATTTGAATAGCATTATAATTTAATAGCATTTGAACTGTATGGATATATAAATTCATTAGAAATTAAGGTTACCATCATGTCGTCACTTTCTATACGTATACACAGATCATTAACAATTCACTTTAACCACTATTTAGCTAGTAAATATCATGAAAAATATAGTGATACATATGTCAATCTTCATAAATATTAGGTTTGGAAAAGCATAAAATGACATAACACAGACTTTAAACGCGAGTGGCTAGCTATCATTACTTGAAGAATTGGAAAGATTGTAGGTGTTGGAGCGCAAAATAAAAAAATTGAATATGTGTGTTCTATTCGATAAATTATCAAAGTATCTTTATTTTTATGCTGGGTATGCTTTCTGTGTTACTAGAAGTTGTACATCATTACTATTTTTCTTTTTACTGAAGCACAAATGAGAACGTCTAAGATATAGTGACCTTAACTGACAGTTACAGAAAAAAAAAATGTTACTTGTTAAGGCACTACTCTGTGAAAAGCAATTGAGACTACTGCTTGCCACAAAACGTATATTGCCTATTCACTTTGCTCTTCATATTTTATCACTTATTAAAATATAGTTATTACGTTACATCCTACATGACTTACAGCTATGAATATTAGTGTCCTTCATAGTAACATATAGTAACATTAGGGCACAATTGCTTCACATTCCAGTATATCGTACAATTCGTTTTCTTCTTTGGGGGGCGCGGTGGCTCAGTGGTAGAGCGTTCACCTCTGGTGCTTGCGGTCCCGGGTTCGATCCCAGCCCCCGCCAAGTGAACTTTGTGGTGGACAAACACCGTGCTCGTGGGTTTTCTCGGGGTTCTCCCGTTTCCTCCCACTCTTCATTCCACCATTTCACTCATCTCTCATAATCACCGTCTCCTTTAGCCTAACCGGCATAACCGTGGGACGTAAAACTCAAAGATTTCATTTCATTTTTCGTTTTCTTCTTCTTCCTTTCCTTTGTATATTTCCCTACGTGTTTGTGTCGTTCACAGAAAAGACACTTAGAATTTATGGAGGAAAGCTGTAGAACAATTTCTATATTATAATTTTCGTTTTTGTACTATTATTGGTATATATATATATATATATATATATATATATATATATATATATATATATATATTGTATATATAGTGTATATATTAATTATATATTCTCCTCATTTTTCATTTTCATGTTTTCAATAATATATGTCTTTCACAAGAGAAATGAAATTCCCTTTCAACGGCCATCAGATTCTTCAAAAAACTAAATGTGGAAGAACAGTGACAACTCACACGTAACTAATATTATGAAAGGTTATGTCTGAATGTATAAAGAAAACAAACAATTTCAAATTATAAAAAAAATACTAGATTAGGGGAAATATAAATGAGGTGTCAGAAACATGGGTTTCATTATTAGGATAGGAAATGAGTTTTGCCTTAATCAATCTTTGATGTCAATGATGTTGCAATTGTTTCAACAGACTCACAAAAGTTTCTGTGTAACGCTCGAATGTAGATGTAATGTATACATTGCTGAATGTGACGATTATATTTCATATCTCGTAAAATCTTCCAGAGGTAATGAATCTATTGTCCTTACATGTTGATGACAATATCTGGATGGTGGTTTCGGCTTCTTTCATGGTCAGATTGTGGTGTGATATACTCTTGCATGTCACCACTCTGTATATGATCATATCGTCTAATAATGATTCATGAGGTAATGATCTTGACTGTAAGTGTAACAATAAACTTCATTAAGAAAAGTGTATTCCAACAGTTTGAAAGATGAGGACGATGATTTCTTCTACCAATAAACCTGGACGACTTGTGACTAGGAACTAATGTGGCGTGACAGTTGAAACATCATTATTCTATCGTGTTTTGTTTGCTTTTTTTGCGGACTGATGAAATGAATGCAATTGTCAAGCAAAGCACAGAACACAAAAAATATTTATAGAAGATAAATTAGTGAATTGAGTGAGATTTAGGAGACTTCAGAATGATTAGATTATAACAATAATTTAAATAGTTCAATGAATATGTAGTCCTTTCATTTTAGAATATTTTCAAGTATTGCACAGTGCTGCTCAGTAAAATACCGCAGCGCCACAAGTCAATCACGTAGTGTTTACAGATTCGAATACTAGTTAGGCTGGAGATTCAAGTTGTATATATATATATATATATATATATATATATATATATATATATTCATTGTCTATATATATAACTTTAGAACTTTTCAAAATCTCACTAATGTATCTACACTTCTTGAGGATTTATACTGTTTAAGTAACTACAAATAACGTACCTCATCTTCTTCCTGGGTGTTGGGTTCAAAATTAAAACCTCGACCTAAAGTGACTAATATTTCGGTATATTTCCGTAATTTTAGAAGTTTCAGTTAAACCATTCTGATGTAAACCAGTAAATGATGAGTAACTCAACTAATAATCGTATCTACATATAAGGTTTAGTATGAGAATTAATCTTACAAAAATATCCTTAGCTTGCAAACTGTTTATTGATCCGTGTGGTAAGAGGCTATTGAATTTATTTGTAGCCAGGTGACCAGATGTCACAAATATTCAACATTTTTAATTTCCATTTATGCTGAGTGTTTCATGCACGATATTATTTTATGATGAAGGAAGCACGTGTTTGAAAGACAAGATTGGCGGGAAATTTGGAACAATGATTTCTATACTTTTGCTCATCTTGTAGATTCGACACATCCAATCAAGTTCAACAATTTTTTGACTTTTAGGTGATCATTGTTTTCTTTTCTGATTTTTAAATGCAGCCTAATGGCTTAATTTAATATGCGCATACATATTTATAGTGTAATTGATATCTGGCAACAAATTGCAGCAGTCTAGGTTAGTACTAAACTGCAAACGTATTTTGTCGTAGCAACTGAAGAGCGAAAGCGTATTCTAGTGCTGCACTGTCCTTTCGAGGGCTTGAAAGATGGAGTGCATTTGCACAGGTATTTGGGATATGAGCAGAAATACCGGATCCTACAAATGCAGTTGTACCAGTTGAGGGGAAATATTTGGTGCACAGTTTACGGATTTATCGTTACTCGGGAGTTAATTTACCCTAGATTAGGCGCGTGGGTGACAGATGTCCCCCCAGTGATTTTTGTCTCGAACTTGCAACACTGTGTATTGCTATTCTGAGTTGCGGCTTTCAGTAGCTGAAGGATGGTTATTGATGTTTATTATAGTGGCTGTAATACACTTCTGTTTCCTGTCTGCAATTTGTAAGAAACAAATTGTCTTTGCAGCTGCGTATTTGGGTGACAATTGTCAACCACTCGCCTACATACGTAAGAAACAAAATGCCAAAACGCCGGAAGACCAAGACAACAAAAGATAAGAAGATTGTTCTGCAGTGGCCTGAGTGGGAAGAGGAAGAGTCGGAGGTATGTTCTGATGAGAGTGATTATGGAATTAATCACGTAAGTGCAAGTAACCACAACACTGAATGGGAGTACAATGACCCATGGTGATAGTTTTTGATCTTCTAAAGATATGTTGAATTACTGCACTTTTGCATCCTGAAATTCAATACCAATTCACCTCAATTGTCACGAAGGAGTATTGGAGGATATCACCTAAAAATTATTAAGCCTGAGGTGCAACACCTATCCTATATTTCTCAAGTTGCAGTTGAAATTAGGAAGATGAGCCAACCCCGACTGTTAGTTGGGGTTGAGGAGACAGTGGTCGATCTTGAGAAGCCATCAGGCTACAGAAGACATTGTCATGATTGCGGAACATTAAGAGACAAAACCGCATGGAAGTGTTGCTTGAAATGTAAGACATGGCTGTGTGGAGAACATCTCAGACATTTATCTAACACGCTTGGAATCAGTTTAGTAATCATGAAACCATAGTCCGTTTTCTTCAGCAGAACACTGTGTACAATCACAACTATAACCTGTGATTAACATTTTATCAAACAAATGAAAGAATTGTCATTTAAAGATGATTTTACTTATTCTAGATGCATTTTAATGGCTGGGTGACACCTCTCACCCACGCGCATAATCGTGCAACACAAACGTACGCGCCTAAAGCAGGGTTAACACGATAACATTTTAGGTATATATTCTCTTAGAGCATGTTACTCTTAAAAAGTAATACGTAGTAATATAACATTTGTTTAAGTGTTTGAACGGAAATCTGATTCGTTGGTAAAATAATATTAATTTTTTGTAAGAATATCGTTGATTAACATGCATTACTATGAAATTGATAAGGGAAAAGTATACTAGACAGTAGTTTTCATTTCAAGTTTTTATTTGAGTTCGTAGTGTTTCATCACGCACTAAACCTATAACTCTACTTTATCTTTGTTACGCATAAGTTATCTTGAATATCAGAAACTAGGGTACAAAGTTTGGCATCTTTTAATTACGTTTATATGAAATAAACCGTTTTCTACTCGTCCACGTTTTTAAAGGGAATTAATTAAATAATGCAAACGAATTGAGTGAGATTTACGATATATTTTGAACTATTTAATTTCAACAGTATTTTAAATTGCCCAAAAATATATATTTAGAATACCTTTACTGTAATTTAACAATATTGTACAATACTTATACAATATTGTATAAGTAGATATATTGCAAAAGGAGCTCAATAATTTCCGAAATAAAATGTATCACTTATAAATCACTTATATATCATTTTATAAATCAGTTATAAAATGGTGTGAAAATGTCATTCTCATAAGATTTGGCTATCTCCTAATAGATTATGTTTTTTTTATCTCAAACAAAATTGAATTTAAAATTTATGGTTTAGAATTCACATTCAAATTAACATATTAAGTCAGACTATATTAAGCAGCATGCAAACATATTTCAATATATACCCTATTTAGTTACTCACAATGATCTCAATACTAGTTCACATAATGGACAGTAAATCCTCTTTGTTGGAAATTTTGAACCATCAGATTAAATTGGAATACTATATTTACCTTTCTACTCACAAAATCATGATTATGATTTCTAGATAACTAAAAAGCATACCAAAAATATCAAGATTGTCCTTTGTCACCGTAAGCGTCCTTTTGACGTGACTTGCTTCGAAAGTGTAGAGATAGTGTGAAGGAATTCTAGACGTAATTTTACGAATTCTAGAAAAAAAGAAGAAGAACATAATTTCCATTTTGCACTAAATAAATTTCATTGAGATGTGTTTTTGTTCTTTATTTCAAACTAGGTTTCCAGAACTAAACTATCATAATATCCAATTAAAGTGGAACATCATAATTGTTAATTCCTGTAGTCTGTAGTCCTGTAGTCATAATATTAATACAAAGTTCTGTCGCTTTTGTGGAAGTCTGTGTTCAATTGGTTCTAATATCGCGATTTGAATGGGAAAGGAAATAAGGCTATGGACAGTTGTTCGTGTAGATATATCCAAAATATATACCTGTTTGTGGCAGTTAAGTTACACGTTGAACTTCCATAACAACAGAGTGATTATGGGACGTCCACAGAGCATCTTATGGGCACCTATGAGATCAAGGTGAGATGAAACGCTGATCCAACAGGTTGTTAGATATCCCAGACCTTTGGTGAGGGTGCCGTGAATACGAGGGCAGTTCAACACTGGTTTAAGAAGTTTATGGGCCGTGACCTAACACTCGAAGATACATCCCGTGCCGGAGGACCAACACATGTACAAAATGAAGATCTCAACGTCCAAATTGAAGCAAAAAGTGGCAAGATATGTCAGTAATTGGGAATACAATCCAGTGTAAGTAGAGAAGTCATTCGTCAGTACCTCCCTCAATTTGGGAAGCACTACAAGTTTTGTGTATGGTCCCACATGATTTGATCCCGGACCAGAAGGCAATTTGAGCAGACACCTGTGTTTCTTTGCTGTCTCGTATTTCTAAGGAGCCATTTCTGGACAAGTTATTGACCTGTGATGAGAAGTGGAGCCTGTAGAATGCTCCGTTGGGCTGTCAGCATTGGTTAGCGTCGTATAAACCAGTTCTAAACGCGCCGAAACCAGCACAGCAAAACAAAAATGTTCCTCTGTGTGCTTAGTAGACTGCTCGCGATACTGTACATTGAGAAATGCTAACAACTTGTCAATGAATCAATATAACTGTGTACTGTCAGCAGCTGAGCAATGTTCAAGAAAAACGAATAACTCTGGAGCCAGAACTTCTGAATCTCAAAGAGGCCATCCTGTTACAGAAGAACATCCCGGGACAGCATTCTGCGCCTTGGATGGGAACACTCTTTTATCCGTCACACTCGCCGAACATTGTAGCTTCCAATTATCACCTGTTCCAATCACCTAAGAGGACGACATTTCAAATCCTCAGTAGAGGTACAAAATATACTTCATACCTTCTTCACTTCACGACCCAAAATGTTGTACCGCGACGGAATCCATGGCTTTCCAGAACGTTAGTGGGAGATCGTCGATGTTGATGGGGATTATTCCAGATCTTCCAAATACTTCTTAGGTTATATATTGATGTTTGATGTTGGTCGGGGAAAAATGCAAAAGACCATTATTAGTTACGTTTGTACTTATCTGTTACAATGCGTTTTTTAACACTTGATATTAGGGCATCCAGAAGCACATACAATTAAATTATATATAAGATAGCATTACTAAATTTTCTATCAGTAATATCATAAACCCGAGGAAAATGCATGTCAGCAGGCAAAAATAAAGCAAACCAATGTTGCATTATTAAACATGGATTACGCATCTGCAGACTTGCCGACTTGAAGTTTTCAATTATTATAGATATAGTGTTCAGGTTATTGTCCATTTAATATGTTCTGGGGAAAAAGTTGAAAAGTAGTCAGTCATTTTAAAAGTTTGTTCAATAATATATTGCTTAATATAGCTCAGCAGCTATGCACACATTTCTAAACAAAGGAAAGGAATATCTATGATATAACTGATCATAGTTCAAATCATACCTAACACACATTTCTTAATTTGCTAATGTTTATCTAATTCTAAACATCTTACAACAATCTACCTCAAAATCCAGTGTTTCTAAAGGAAGATATGTTGTACTATGAAATGCTGATCTTTTAGATTTAATTTGAAAGAGACGAGAGAACAACATTTCCCTATTAATTTACTTTTTCTTAAAATGGAAATCTATCTTTGTACTAGATCGAAAGTTTCCCTAATATGTGTTAGTAATTTTGCCAATAATAAAATATAAATATAATTATGCATTTGACGTGGTGAACATTTGAAATTGTGACAAATGTAATAGGTTACATTTATATTACGATATGTAAACATAAAATGTTAAGTTATTTCAGCTGTCAATAAATTGTGGGGCAAATTTTGGTGACCACTAGTATTAATTCGGCTCGTTGATCGCTTTATGGACTACAAGTGTCATAAGTGGCTTTAATATTAATGGGAAATTTTCGAACATCTCCTGGAAAGTATTATAATAAGCTACTATTGTGAAAGTGTTACGATAGTACATGTGGAAGTTAAATGGAAGTTCAAATCCTGTCTCGATGGGAATGTCTGCAAAGATAGGTGTATGCTTTATAATCATATCATGTACATGAATGTTCGTGTTTAATATTGAAACTTCAATGGATGGTTATGTTGGTTTGACGTGGTAATGGAGTTTTTCTGTAATAGTGTGTTCAATGGTTGAGTTTGCTGTATATAACTGAAATGATAGGATCGGGTCCAGTAAAAAATGGCAGCTCTTTGAGTAATGGTTCCATGACATATGGTTTGGATCCCAATTCTAAGAATTGCAAATTAGAAAGTTTATTTCTTAAATGTAACCACAGTCAGTTACATATACGACAAAATTTGACTACCTTGTACGTGGGAAAGATTTTTCTTGATTAAATGTTCTATAAGTTTATTATCAGGAGCATTTTTCACTTTTTCGATAAGTTATAGTATAAAGCCTTAACTAGTTTTGTATGGTTCTATTAAAATCAACAAAAACTACATGTTCTTCAGCGAATCTTTCACTAATGGAAATTGTAAGATGTAAAACTTTTTTCAGTAACAATACTAGACTATTTTTCATTTACTATTTTTCTGAGACGATGATTAACAATATTAACTCGGCTCCATTCTCGTGCATTGGAAGCTCTTACTTCTAGCTCATTGTGTATTTAGTATTATTTCTGGTATTATTAAAACAAATAAAGCTTGTATTTAATCTATGATTTGTGTACATGCATGCTTCATCTGACTCAGAAAGCTTGGGCTATCATAATCTCACTCACCTTCACTAGCACAAGTATTTTAATTAATTTAAGGGACATTGTCAGCAGTTGTACATTATCCTTCTCTTAGAACGAAATACCTCAACAAAGTCGTATCTGAGTATCATACTTTCGTTAGCATAGCGTTTCAGGCTTTGTTTTGTTATATTTTCAGATATACGTATTAAATTCATGCAAATTACGTGGCTTCTTCGAGTCGTGTAGGTATGATAATGCATTTTAATCGCATATATTAACGCCAAAAATGTCTGGGGTATTGATTTATAAAATTTGCAACAGGAAGTATGACCTTTAGATCAAAATACGTATTATTATTATTATTATTATTATTATTATTATTATTATTATTATTATTATTATTATTATTATTATTAAGTATCCCTTCTTTCGGCAGGTGCCACGTTTCTGCCACGTGCCTTGATCTTCAGCTTCCTCTTTTACCTCCCAATATTCTTTTCTATTCTCTTAACTTCCAATAATTTCTTCTAAAATATATACGACCCGTTTAAAAAGCGCTACTGTCCTTGTCTTGACCACACGTAGTAGCACTGAAATCTGAAATAAAAAGTGATCAAGCAATAGTCTGTTCACCTTTACCAAACTCAGCGCGAGTATTTCATAACATATTTCATATTTGAATAAGAAATCTCTTTCACACACGCTGGATGACTGAGCCAGTCGGAAGGTTACGTAACTAAAGTTCAATCACGAATTGGGAGCAGGGGAAATCGTTATCAGGAACATCCATCTACTTAAGATCTTCTTAAGAAGTCCAGTACTATCATTTATTCGAAGGACACATTACTTAAAGTTAACCAGTCTTGATCGGGGAGAACATTCTCTACTTTTAGCCTTTTCGATATGAAAAGCGAGCTGAAACCTAATGTTCCGTTTACTTTTACATGTGATGAAACGCGTAAATTCACCAATATTAAATACGGATACCAAACATATTTTAACAGTAAGATACACTTTAATTCTATGAATCCATGAAAAAACAACGTAAACTTACCTCGCAGTCTTCATTTTTATAACAAACCAAGATTTCAAACAGTCAGGTAAACAATTGCATTTTTCTACCACATCTTGTGAATATATTTTACCTGACAACAACAATACGTAAAAATACATTAGTTCATTTCAAACTTGTTTACGTGACTCTTTATGGATTTAATGTTAATTAGTGATTAGTTGTATCTAACGTAGAAGGGAATATGTGTAAAATTTTATAAAGAACAAAGCGTTTTGAAAGATATCAGGAAAAACTTCAAAGAAATTCATCTCTTGGGCACATGGTCAAGAATAACAGTTTCAGTTATAGTTTTACCATCTACGTTACATTTAATAGTTAATTCTATTGCATACATTATGCAGAGTACCAGTGAATTGAATGAAATATTATTGTTGAGCTGTATTCATATTTAAAGACACCCTGGATGAATATTGTGGTCGTGGTCGGTGATTTGAGCATTTCTAAAATTGATTAGTTCTACTGAAGTGAATATTTTGAATAATGACTAGTAGTCCTAAATTAGTTGAATAATTCTCTTACGTAATTCGAATGTTATTAATCTAATATTTATTAACTTTCAGCAATTCACTTATAATTCGTAACACAGTGCACACATTTAACGATCGAACGGCCAAGTGGAGTACCCAAGATCCCCCATATTATTATTTTTTGAAATCATTTTGTGTGGTATTTTCTTAGGGCATTGTTTTTTAGCTATGTTAATATTTTCGAAGTATGCCTATGTTCATGTTATTGTCATTCCTACGATGCTCTTGGTTTATTTGTTATAAGCGTTGGGGACTCCTTCACGCCACCTAAAATTTTGTATTTACTTTTGGTTATAGTGGGAAACCCTTGGTACCCCATGAATATTATTGATGTTTAGGATGAATTATTGAGTTGCTGATAAAAGGAGTTATTCACATTACGAAATGCCCTAATAAGAGTCAGTCTCACAGTTCCCGTCGGAATTTTTTTCATAAAAGAACTTTGCAAGAAAATAGCTCTTCCATATGTTGTTTACCGCTTGCAAGTTACTCCAAATTTATCAAGGTAATAACTTGGTCAAATTTGTTACAAGTTAACTTTTTAAGTCATATAAATATTAAAATATTTTAATAAAAAATTGACGTTTCTGTATAATAATTACCAAGTGCATGAATGTGCTTGCTGTAATAATCGAAAAGTTCAGAGTTCGAATTCCAAGGTTGACCGTCATTACTGTGATTTCTCTTCTTGTCTGCAGTCTCACACAATAAATGGCAGGAAAATATATTTTATTAGAATTAACAGTACATCATTATGCCCAAACAAATAATTAAAAAGTGGTGACTGATTATACCTGTACGACAGGGATATACAAAGAGGTAGATAGATAAATAAACCACATGGCAAAATAACCTAAAGAACTAAAGATTGCCAAGTTTTTTTTTGCGGGTTGGCACGTGGTCAGCGTACTGGTATTCCCGGGCTCTACCGACCGCATACCGCGACGCTCTACCGACTTCACTACAGGCCAGTCCAGATAGATATATATACAGAGTATGTATGGACCCAAGAAAGTATAAAGAGTTAGGAAGATCGATGAATGGAAATCATAAATTGTTTACATATTATATATATATATATATATATATATATATATATATATATATATATATATATAGGATGTCTCAAACTTCCCCTAACATATCGTCCCTCTCGATACAAAGGGGTGTATCTCATTTTATTAACTTTTCCAGGAGACAACTTTAAACTTTTCTCAGTGTTTATTATGTCGTTTTCTTTTAAAATTTAGTCTCATCTCCTAAGTTATATACCTGAAAGAAGGAAATCAAACGAACTTTTAAAAGAATACTATATAATAAATAATGAGAAAAGGGTTACATTCGTCTCCTGGAAAAAATATAAAATATGTGATACGCCTCTTTGTCTCGAGAGGGACGATATGGTAAATCTGTTATTACCAGAGTTACAACATAATGTAAGAGGAGAAACAGTCTCCAACTATGATGTTTTCAATCTAATGTGAAATAAGTTTTTTTTTTAATCGAATGAGCCGTTTGGGCTGTATACCCTTTATGTGCGCAATGAAAATGCAACGTTACCATTTACCTTAACCCACAACATAAGTGAATGAAATTACAGTATGAAATGAATGCTTGCCATCGACATGTTATCACAAAAAAATTATTTATTTACATATCTTGTGGGTCCAGGAAAATGTCAACTTTGCGTTTTCTTTAAAATTGACCGCATAAATAGTACACAGCCCAAACGGCTCGTCTGATTAAAAAAACTTCACTTTAGGTTGAAAACATCATATTTGGAGACTTTTTCTCTTCTTACATTATGTTGGAACTCTGATGACAAAAGTTACTTTCTGTTAGGGGACTTTAGAGACATCCTGTATATTGGAATTATCAAAAGAGACTTAGAAACGCCTTTCCTGAGGTTTTGATAATACCTTTTATGGGAACATTCCTAAAAATGTGTTTGATAATGCCACTGAAAAAAAACACAAAAGGATGTTAATCGAGTAAGGTGTTTCATGTACGACAGAAAGCAGGATACAAAGTCAAAGGTTAAATGTGAAACCTGTAAGGGATGGATACGTAGGAGGTACAGAAAGATTGTATCAGCTGTGAAGTGTAACAACTGTACATAAAGTCTGAATGAAAGAAGAAAAATTGCAATGGAGAAATGTAGTTAGATATGCAATATACTGTAGATAGTAACACAAAAAATGTGTTACTAAAACTTGGTTATGAAAGTAATATCAAGTCAGAATAGACTGAGTTTGAAAATAGACACTGTAACAAGAGTTGTGTTAAGAAATCATAGCAATAAGAACAAATTAAATACAATTTCCAATGGGGTCACTCAGGTCCCCCACATCAACGTGTATGTCATGATTTTGAGCTTGGCTGTGTGAGGGTTAATAAAATAAATATTATTACGACAATATTAACATACATAATACAGTAAAGTAGTATTTAGATAATCCACTATCAGAGAAAACCGTCATTTCTGAAATCATTGTGCAGCAAGATTTAGATTTAAAATATCATGCTTTATTAGAAAGAGTGAAATCTTTAAATTTTACGTCCAACAATTATGCCAGCTAAGCTAAAGGAGACGGTGATGATGAGAAATCAATGAAATGTTAGAACGAAGAAAACTGGAGAAAATCGAGAAAACCTCACACACGTAAACACTATTTTGAGTAGTCAATACCTCTTTGTTACAATATTTCGGACACATTCGATACGTCATATTAGTTGAGTTAATTATTTGCGTACTTTTTAGCGTATAAGTGGCTGATTAAAATGAATTTCAATAAAGACTAGAAAACTCTTTAAAGAGGTTAGAAAACTATCAAATTTTACCTGTTAATTCGATTTCTCTGAATTCGACAATTAAGATATTTGTTTCGTATCTTCAAATTTTCATTGCGTCCATTGTCTCTTCTTATTTCGCTTAATTGCTTGTATGATGCTAATTATTATACTAGTCTGCAATAAATACCCTCCCTCGTACGGTTAAAACATGCTAGAGATTACATATGCATTCTCATACTTGCAAACATCCTGCTCATAATGTATTTTACATGGAAACAGTATATATATTTTTTCTATTTTCTTATACATTGATTAGCATGAAGCGGATACTTTAATACCAAACCCTCTAAAAATGTTGCGATGTGTTCACTCTATCAAGTAGTGTAAACAGTGAGCACAAAACCTCTATTTATATATATGAAAAACATGGACATATATTTAGAGTGAAGGAGTTACCCTGATAGCATTTGGACTTTTAAACTAACGGACAAATAACAAGTTACATATTCTCTTAAGCAATTATCGGCAGAGACACTTTTAACATACTCTTGGTAACATAATATAGTACTTTTTGTTGCGTGTAAAATAAAATAAAAAAAGAGAAAAGTCTGATATTAAATGTTTGAGTGGATCATTTGCTGATAACATTAAAAAGATTGTAAGAGTGCCCTCTTGCGACTGAAAGTAAAAGCTTCTGTATGAAATTCGGTTCGTACGAATTACGTCAGATTTCAGGGAAAATTGAAACTGGTCGAACCTTGTTTAGGTTACTGAATGTTTAGGTGTGATTAGTTTCCACTAATTGTACCAGCTTTTGTCTAAAATTTAGATATTCTCATATTATTTAGTTTCAGACATAGAAATCACTACGTGAATTGTTATAATTAGTTGTATCTGAAGTTTAAAGGATTACAACTTTAAAGCTCATAGGGTAATCGATTGTTGAGTTCAATTAATTTAATTGTTAAAGTACTTGTATTTTTGATGTGGTGTTCTATAATTATGTACGAAAATTATAACTATTTAAATTCTATTTACGCTATTCAATTTGTTATTCAACCTTACGAAAATTAGAATTTTGGATATTTGTAATTATTACAGTATCTTGTGTGTGGGATTGAGAGCTGGAAACAACTTATTTAAATTGCCATTGCAGATTAAGACATTTATTAAAAATTAGTTGCTTGAAACCGTTTATTTATGAAATATCTATATGCTGATTTACTCTCTCACTACTGTTAATTGAGGGTGGCGTGTTGTGACCCTGACCAATGGCAATGTGGTATTATTACTCTTTTATTATTTAAATACGCATGTTACATTTGGAAAACTATTATTAATTTGTCTTTCTTCACGTGGCGCGTACAACTAGTTATTTAATATTTAAAAGTTACATTTGCAATGAACATGTACAGTACCATTCAAGTTATGCAGCATTGCATAGTATAGAAAGTAGAGTGTCAACGAAATTTTATGCATTTAC
This sequence comes from Thermobia domestica, assembly GCF_964235325.1. Classification (NCBI taxonomy): domain Eukaryota; kingdom Metazoa; phylum Arthropoda; class Insecta; order Zygentoma; family Lepismatidae; genus Thermobia; species Thermobia domestica. Next base: position 336,402,064 of record NC_137456.1, read on the forward strand.
TAACAATAGTAGTGCAAGAGAGAAGGCAAGGGTAATGCACACCCTTAGGTATATAACGACAGATACTAGGTCATCATATGTAGTATTTCGATCATAATTACAAAGAACTGCATAATGTATTTTTGAAAGAAATGAATTTCTCGGAAAGATTTACATACACGGATTTCAAGAGATTTAAATACGAAATTTTCGTTTACAGTTCTTTAATACCTCACATCTTTTCGGATAGATTTTAAAATGCTTTTATTATGTCTTCCTTTTTCGTGTAAATTTAAAATTAGTGATTATCTGACAAAACGCAACGGTACGTTTAGTTAACAACAGTTGTTATATTCGTGGCATCACTACTTAAAAAAACAATATATCTAATAGTGAATTCTGCATAGTATAAAATTTCAGCACGTCTGTGCTATAGTTAAAAATATAACGTTATATCAAAATTAATCCTGTCTATATAGTATATGTAAATTCAACTAATCTGTGTAGGATAATACACTGAATATAAAAATTACCAAGAAAATTTTTATGGTTTATTTTTCATTCTTTAAAAAAAGGAACTTAAATGTTAAATACCTTGGTAATATAACGATAAGTTTATGTGAAAAAGAAATAGTACGCACTTGAAAATTTCATGTAAAGCATTCCTAAAGCCAAAGACTTGAACAATATGGAATTGTGTGGAAATTGCTTTCATTCCAATATAAGGAAAACGTAAATGCAAGTGATGAATAGAGGACATGCCTTCTAAATTGTGTTCACACCATACATACAGTTTAAATACCGCAAAATTGTATATGGTTTGCTGCTTTTGTTGCTCAAAAACAACTGTCTGCTTAGAATTATGCATGTGCGAAAACTAATATGTTGTTAAAATAGTTTGTATCTGAAGCATGTGTATGAATTATTGCTTCGTGGATATTAAAAGCAAAAATGTTTATATTCTTGTATAGAGAAGACTAAATGTTGGTGTAAGTGGATCAACTAATTCCAATGTTAGTACAAACCTAATATTTTCGTGACGTGTAAATGGTCGCGAACTGAAATATCTTTTAAAATTAATATAGATATTTAAATATATCAATATATCAGGGAAAATATTGATATTTGGAAGTAACAGAGTTGCATTGAAAGCAAAATAGTGTATTTCAATCTCATTTCGGACCCAGAAAAAAATATATAATAAGACTATTGGACTCTACTCTCAACAAAAATTATTTCCAATTTCACATATGATTACTGTAAAGTACGCATTAGATTGCTCAAATGTAAAATTGATAACAATATAGTTTCTCTTGATTAAATTTGGGATAGGAACCAGCGCTTACAGTTCAGTTAAAAAATTCAAATACATTTATTAGTATTGAGTATTGAGCAACAAAATATGTTATACCTTCCTAATAGAAAAACGTTTTGAATTCTTAACATGAAAATAATCATGTCACGTTTCATTACAACAAGTACCAAAAGACAGAAACCTAAATGTTTATATATACGTTTGCATATATATAGGTTATTACACATACGTACCTTCCATTACCTTCAGACATACTAATCCAATTATGTTGCATCTTTGATGAGTTTCAAAGAAATCTAAAACACAAATCAAGTAATTACTGCTTGTCCCTATATATGTTTAGGTTCACACTCTGGGAGTGTCTTTTGTTGTTAATCATAACAAATTTTATCTTATAAGTAAATATAAGGTGTGATCGCTGTGAAACATTATTATAACTAATGTAATGTTGCATTTCCTGCCGTTGAGCCTAGGGACAACGGTACCTACCTACAGCTTCATTTCATGTTTATTAGGGAAACCCTGTTATCCATGTAAGGACTAACTGTTAGTATTATCGTAACAATAAGTTCATCATCGAAAGGGAGATCATCGCTTCTTGACGTGATAGGAAGGCAATTAGTTATTTCAACTTTGTTGTCCAAGATTTACAACCAACTTGCTATATTATAAGAAATCGAAAAAATATATATTATTTGTACTTTCTGTTTTAAACTTTGGGCAAAAAACTCTTCTCTCTTTCAACAGTTTTGTGCTATAATTAATTGCCATATTCCATTATTTGTATTTACTTTCGCGCAATTCAGCATTATTCTTACACAAGTCGGTATACAGGTTAATTCTTGCTGATTCAATTGCCTGTTCTTTTCTCGTATGTTATAAAAGTCATGTTCGGTTGTGCTTTGCAGTGAGCCCAATTTTCAAATTCTGCAGGACGCGCAGAGATTAAGCTACCTGTTCCTATTGATTTAATGCCCTATACAACAAGGTTCAGGACGATGTTGCTATGGCAAGAGGCAAGTAAATGTTCTTACATTATTAGGAATAATACTCAAAAACTTTTCGTAATTGATGGAATCCACTTTAGAACAGTTTCTTTAGTTCATTCTATTACCACCAAGCATAATAGAGGTCTGCATGGGCTAGGACGGAGACCGCGGTCTTAAGCAAGGCTAAGCCCACGGACCTGACTCGAGCCTACAAAGCATAGATCACTTCGGGCTTTTGCCGGGCAAGAACCGTAGTTCTTTAAGTATCGAAGTACTGGTGGTCAAGTAGGACTTTGGCTTTCTGATTACTACAAATCCCAAGGCCATATTTCCGTTACTCTGTGCTGGTGGACAATGAGACAAACAGTGTACCAATTTTCGAGTTTGCCATTCTATGATATTCATGATTTTCTCTATCGTTCCATTACAAAACAACACTTCGTTCCTAATGCCCAATTTGTACATATTTTTCGTACCCATCATAACTATATTTGATAATCTAGGTGATACTGAGACCAAGGAAAAAAGACCGAAAAATAACTTAGAAAATATATTATGTAAATATTCAAAAATAAACGACCATACCTCTACAAAGATCTTTAGGACTTTTCCATTATATCACCACCAGGGCCGGATTTAGGGGCGGTACACCGGAGCACGTGCACCCCCTCCGCTCCGAATATTCACTATCTAAAGTGAGAAAATGGAAGTGTAAATAGCAATACTTTCCTAAAATTTCATGTTATGTTTCCGTTAAGGGCTTAAAAGAAAGCGGTTTTGCTAAACACAATAGTTTAAATCAGTTCCTCATACACATAGCAAATGCCTAAGGGCATTTCAAAAAATAAATTTTATTCATCTATATTGATAGTTATTGGTCTCAGAAAATCCTGGATGCTGTTCTGATCACCATGATAATTTTCTTCTAAAACGGATAAGTATGCAGTAAGAAGCTCATTTAACGAATCAACATGCAATCACCCATGGTATTACTGTATTTTGTTATGAGGTGAACGCAACATTCAACCTATGTAGCTTTACCCTTTACTCGCTCCAAGAGTTGATAGCTGGATGCAAAAGTTGGCATAGAATAACTGTCGTGGATACATATATATCCCTTAACTGTGCTGGTAAAAACACCGTGTTAAAAAAGTCACGTTTACCTGCTGGTAGGGTACCTAAGCACCCCCAGTGAAAATTAACTTAATTAATATAACAGCGTTTTCATTCTACATAATATATACAGAAACTATTACACACAATCGGGGCAAACACAATGATAATGGTCCTTGCAGATACTTTTGTGGCATTTGTTACAAAACACTTTTGTTTTTCTGTCCAGTGAGCGCGGACAAAATGCACACCTTTTTACCTTTTTACTTGCATTTTCTTCTGCTGCTGTTTCTGCGGGTTTCTTTCGTTTCTCCCCGCTCGTCCTTCTTACAAGTTCTTGTAATTCCCCAGGAAAATGTCTGGTTTCTCTTCTGGAAATCTGAGGTTTCACTAGGGCCATACCTAACTCCTTCAAGAAGATTATTCTTTCAGGCGGAGATGACTCATTTCCGAAATAAGTTCCATTTGTTTTAGAAACTACTTGACTGTTTACTGTGGCTATTTTCAGAATAGCAAGAAATATAACCATTGGCTATCTTCTGGTTCGGCGAGACATTGAATAGTTTGCGCATAATTCGTCCAAGGTGTCCACACCTTTTGTTCTATTATAATCGGGTATCATATCAGGCTTCTCCCTTTCTTCATCAATTGCTTGATCACAATGCATACTTGAAAGCAGAACAACGGCTTTTCCTCTTTTAGGAACATAAGAGCAAAGCATATAATCTTTCGAGTGTCCAAAGATTGTTGTCTCAACTGGCCGCTTCCTGTTTGCTTTGAACTCGTGCTGAATCTGGGATTTATTCTGCTTCATTGTTCCTAGCATGGTTAGCTCTTTCTCTCTCAATTTATTTGCTAGTTCAATCGAAGTGAACCAGTTGTCCACAGTTATATTTCTGTTCGTTCCCTAAACTGGTGATATCAGGTTCAGAACAGCTTCTGTTGGGACACTAATATCTCGCATTTCTGGCAGGAGTCTTTCCCACGTAAACGAATCACAAAGTACTATAATCTTTATTCCGTATTTGGCGGGTTTCTTGGGAATGTACATTTCGAAACTGCATTTCCCACGGAAAGACACAAGCATCTCATCAATAGTGGAAATGAAAATGAAATGAAATCTTTGAGTTTTACGTCCCACGCTTATGCCGGCTAGGCTAAAGGAGACGGTGATGATGAGTAATGAATGAAACGGTGGAATGAAGAAAGTGGGAGGAAACGGAGAACCCCGAGGAAACCCACGCACACGGTGTTTGTCCACTACAAAGTTCACTTGGCGGTGGCTGGGATAGAACCCGGGACCCCAAGCACCAGAGGTGAACGCTCTACGACTGACCCGTCGTGGCCCCCTCATCAATAGTGACGTCACTGGGAACAAAATATGTCTGACAGTTACACACAAAATAATTCCACACATCTCTTATTGCAGCAAGTTTATCATCTTGTTTACGTTGTTCTCTTGTTTCCGCACAATCAAAGCGTAAACAGAAAAGTAGGAAAATAAATCTCGACACCCTCATAGTAGAACGAAAAATATTCCTTCCAGTTCCATCTGAAGCAAATAAACCTGTCACATCCTCATGTCCTGATTTCATCATTCCTTATAATTAGAGAAGACCTACGAAAAATCGAAGCTCGATCGTGTCAATGTCATTTGTGTACGAAGGTTTGGGATCACGAAATTTTCCACGTTTTTCTTGGATCTTCACATTTGTGTTTTCCAAAATACACCGTAACATATCTTTTGAACAAAACAGTTCCCAACAACCAACAGTATCTTATGAAGGAACATTTTTGCACATCCTTTTGTTCCAGGTAAATGCAGAATGATATTGCAAAACCTGGTACGTTTCTTTACAGGAGCACTTTTATTTTATTTAAAACATTCTTTTTCAGAGAATAAATCTGAAACATCGTCGTTATCATCATTCGATGACGTACTGTCTTCACTTTGCTCTGAACTAGATGAATGGCCACTTTCGATATTGAACTCACTATCTGCATTTGATTCAACATGAGATTCTAATTCGTTCTGCAGAATAGTAGTGATGTCGCCTTCTCCCAAGGATTTACTCTTGCGATATTCGTCTGCCATGTTTTCAGTATAACAACACAAGTAGGTATGTTAAAATAAAAGGAAGAAATACTTTCAGTGAGGAAGAAGTAAAATATAATCTATATAAAGAAAACTGACGTTACTGTGCTCCTCGGGTATTATTGCACCCCAATAACGTATTATTAGCAGCAGTAAAGTCGCAACTACATCTTAACAGCATCACATGCACAAGCGCACTGCGAAGTGAAATTACTATGGAGGACGGCGCCAACTGTTAGCGAGAAGTAAACATGCGTAACATAATAGAGGCAATGGGGTATTTTTATACCCCACCAGCACAGTTACGGGATATATATATATATAGTTGACAAATTTAATTATTGCATTAGAAACATAGCATATTGAGTATTATTAACAGAAAATTCAATTACTTAAAATTGAGAAAAATCCTGTAATATACTAACTGTAAATTGTATAAAAAATTTTGTTGTCTTTCCTTCGTTTCTAATTATATATATGATTTTTGGAATGATTTTTGTTCTATCGAGTTATCATTCTGTAGGCACCTCCATTATATATGCATACATCTTTGTTCCTACTTGTTAGAAATATATTAGGTTTAAGAATACGGGCATTATTTCTTCCTTATAAGCACATCTAAAATACATAGATTATCTGTAGCCATCATATTTGTTCCAAAATGAACATCGGACAGTTTGACAACAATACATTTCGGGACTTTAACGATTTTGAGAAACAAAGTAAAATCTGAAGATAATGCTGCTACCACTCCCAAATTTACCGGCATTAGCCATGACTTCCAAAGAACTTATATTTATCCAAATTCGATACAAAACATTCTTCATGAACATAGTCAAAGTTTTTGTCACCCTCCTAAGATGTCTCTACTTCCGTCTTATTTTGTGTTATAGAAGAAAAATCTCGTCCAGTTCTTTACCAGGAGGTAATGTTCCTAAGATCGATGACACATTCCAGCGCTGGATGGCGATGCTGATACGTTGGAAAAGGAATGCAGTAGCTCGGGGGTCACCAGTTTTGATTGCTATTCGATGACCAACCTCATTAATGAAATTAGATCCTTCGTAAACCCAAGACCCACTGGTTTCTATTGCTTCTGTTACAAAACAATATTTGTCCAAAAGGTTTAATTATTTTAGTCTTTTGTCTGATTCTCTGTGAGCGGCGACGAGAACTGCCTGAATTGAAGAATGGGTAAGTTTTAAGAAGCAAACGTATCGGAACATATGAAATCCCAGAATAGTTCTTTTCCATTTTTCCACGGTGTCAAGGTCATACCATCAGGCCTTTTACCATCAGAGCGGCAACAACCATGTGGTTCTTTTATTGATGGAAATTCCGCTGAAACGCAGTTCTACAAATAATGTCGTTTACAATATGATGTCGAAATTTTCTTCCCGCACTTTTTCTTACACGACAGACCGTGTAATCCTTTATTATCAACATATGCGTTGCAAGCAGAACAAAAGTGAGGCTCACAAATATTAGCATCTAAGCGCAGAGCTGTAGCAACACGAAAGCTCTCCTCAAAAATGTGTTTACCTCGTGTGTGAGAAGGTAGGGCTTGAAGCCATGCTCCGTTTTTGAAGGAGGAGACAGCTAACAGCCTGGCTTTGTCATCTGGGTTATTAGTTGATGATAGGAGTGAAGATAAACGAAACATGACTATAGGTGCATCCAAAAACAGACTGAACATGTCTTTTGCCGTTTCGTGGGGGATCCATACCAACCACACTAGTCCAATTATCAATGCATTTTTGTACATCTCGAATCGAGTCTAAGTCAACCTCCTGTTGAAGAAGAGATCCAGTTAGTTTTCGTTAGCCATAGAATGATGCGAAGAAAGAAGGTATGGCGATATCCATGGCTCGACGAATCCCAAGGCCTCCATTTTCATCTGGTAAGGAAGCTTGTAACCATGTTTTTGAAAGAACAATTTAGAATGGATTCCAGATCTGTTGGTTTAATAGTGTGGTCGAATTTGTCAAGTATATATATTTAGTACATCTAGAAACGAGAGTTTGGTTGTGAAAAATTTTCAGAACGTAAAGTACGATGTTTATTAAAATTAATACAAACTAACTTTCTTAGTAAAAGAGTGATATTTACTGATAACTAACATAAAAAAAAAACTTGAACATCAACCTTCTATCATCAAGTGTTAACAAGTTGATAAATGTGCCAAATTACGTAAATGTATATTTAGCAATAAATATAGAGGAAATAAATCAGGAAATTTAGAAAAATCAGAAAGTTTGAAAGCCAATGTTACACTCAGCCCGAAGTATGAATGCCAACCATTAAATACATTGTATTTTGTTATTGTGTTATACCATAGAGATTTTTTTACTTTTCACTATGCTAACAGATGAGAATTTAAGTAAATATCCTCTATAGTAAACACAAAGTTTCAATTGTTCTTTCGGAGAAGCTTTTCATTGACTTCAGCTTTTAGTCAGCTGTATCCCGCTTGTATATTGCATCCCTATTTCTGCAACCTCCATCGTTATATTCTTCTCTCATTTGACTCTATGTCTCCCTAATGATCGTGCTAGCCTTCAAGATCCTACAATTGTTTGATAAAGGCTGGAAATCTCCCAGTTGCATGACGAATGGTAAAGTTCCGCCATTCTCCACTCCCATTCCTCTTATGACGAAATTCGTGTCAAAAATTTATTCTCAAAAACTTTCGGTAAGCGTTCCCCCCATGTTTCCCTCAAATATACAGCATAACATGCATGACTATCGTTATGTAAATTTTAAACTACGTCTTCGTATGGGGTCAGTCTTCCTAAATAGCATGTTTCAGACAATGCTACAGGATGCTGACAGAGGAGTGAAAACTCAAGAAATATTACCATCACATTATTCGTCTTTCTTGTGAATTAAAACAATGATTGATTCATTCCGCCCTTGTGTCAATTTCTTCCTGTTCCATATAGGCTCAATGAGTTAAGTTCCTTTATTTACAATTTTCGAACCGACCTAAGATTAAAGCAGCCTGAGTTTCGTCTACACCCGAAAACTTTTATTGAATTATAATTCTCAAGACCTTTCTGGAGCTACCAAAATCTTCTCTCTTTGCCCTAGAGATTTGGATGTTTTTTATTTGATGTAAACAGATTTTTGTGAAGTTATATATATATATATATATATATGTGTTATGATAGCCATCTGCGTTTAGCATATTTTTTCTGCTGTGTACGTTTAGTGCAATCCTGGCGCAACTTTAGTTCGTTCTTATGTTGTTCCTTGTACCACTTATTTAAATTTTTCGAAAATTCTAATGCTATTTTTATCATAGTATATTCAACACTAGTGTACTCCGAACCTTCTAATCCCAATCGTAGTGTAATGGTTGTGTTATTTTTTGAGTATGTGCTTTACTGAATAATCAACAATCATTTTCGTATTAGATCTATTTTTGGTAACCAACATTTAGTTATAATCGTGTTATGATGAAATATGTGACTCAAATGTACAATAATTTTGTAATTATTTATTTATCGTATGCAATTAAAATATTAAACTAGTAAGAGAAAAGTTAATTACTAATATCTACACTTTACTAAGAAATCACTTCTTTATTCCATATGATTAGAGAAATAAAATTATGTAAATGTTCCACCTTAAGTATGACAATAATAAATAAGAATTTTAAAAGGTTAGCCAGCATTAAGATATCGTTACGTATAATAATTTCGATACATAATTTATTCATATTTATTGTAAATAGTTCATTATACGTATGGGAAATATTATAATAGAAAGGAATATATTATTTTGTTTTGTTTTTTCAGTAGATACCATGAGAAAATCCAGCCTTAATATCCGTGCAATTACACAACTCAAGTTTCCTTGCAACGTAGCATTGGATGATGCAGGCATATTTGAAGTAATGTTTGTAACCCCATAATCCATGCGATTCATCTAGAAATCTACATTTCCTTATGCTTATAGGAAGCAAATCTTTAACTTGGAAATCAGCAAAATCTTCGTGAAGCAGTATGTGATATTCAACGTCTGTAGGTACCATAATTGAAAACTTTGCTTTGTCTATATTTGACGGCAACCCTATGCCTGGGAATATCAAAACCTAGAAATAAAAATAAAATTATTATTATGGTTTAATCTTATAGTTGAATTAAACTAATGTTGTACATGATGTATGTTTTATAGATCATTATAACTTGTAAATATTTCGTAATGCAAAGAATTCTGGGAATACGTCAAATGTATTTAAAATACAAAGATGGAGTGATTTTAAACGAACTTTAAAAAATCCGTTATTGAATTCTCTGTGTGTGTGTGCCATTCATTCGATAGAGCATCAACATCTACCTGAGAAAGTAATGCAATTTTTTCGCGTTGCTATCGCTTGCTGAAGGAGGTCACGTGAATTCGCCTTGCACTTCTAATTCGTATCAATTACAAAGTAAAATTTTCCCAATCATCTCCTTCACTCGGACGCATAAGCATGCTTTGCCGACCTTCTTTCGAGCTTGGGAATACTCGAACGACAAGATCGGTCGCAACGTAGTCGGTCGCGTACGAACTATCCTGTTACAAAAATCAGAACATGAAATACATACTAATTTTACCTTTTTCCTGTGCTGGTCACTAAATACCGCGAGGGATAGTTCACTACTTGTACATTAAAATTAAGTACGTACCGCAACCTAAACTCTCGCGATAGGTTTTAACACTTATAGAAAAAAATTAACTAATTGAAACACCGGGAGTTTGCTTTCAAACACTCATATTTAGCTATAAGACAAAATAGTTTATCTTACATAAAGTAAGTAACAAATATTACGTACGAGCACCAAGAAATGAAATCTGTAACGTCTACATTAAACACACAGTAAAAGCAAGAATCACATATGTAAACTTGTAGAGTACTCTTTTCTCAATAATTCTCTATCTAGCAATTTGATTATACAAATATGCAATTATTCACATAAAACTATTTATACGTGCACGGAATTATCGACAATGGCTGATTTTTGTTGTTTCTTTTTTTTCTTTTATTCTCACTGCTGCTGAATAACGATAAAACTGGCGTACTAATCACAGATAAAGAAAAAGAACTCACTCGATCTCGTCGTACAACTTGCTCCTGCTAATAATACTCATGGGATAGTCCTACTAATGGTTCCTTGTGGCTACAACAAACATGCGTTTCAAAACTACTTACGAATACGCTTCGTCCGGTGCGGGATATTCCCTGTAGTATCATCCTGTGATCGCTGGATATTGATGATGCAGATGCAATAAAACTTCCTGTAGGATAAAACTTCTTGGCTGAGATTTCAGTTAATGTCGGGCATAATGCTGAATGCGTTGACTTCTTTTATTTTACTTGTTAAACACAAAACTCTTAACTAATTCATAGTTCCACAAGATCGCCGATCCTCACGCTGGGACTCGTAGTCTTCTTGCCGGTGGACAGTTCCCGATTGCTTGGCGCACTTTCTTGTCACCACAATGCACGTGATGAGGAAGTATGCACTGGACATAACACTGTTCCTGATTGGCTAGTAATTGAAAAATTGTCCAATCACGACTGGACTTAGAGATAACCGGAAACGTGGCATGATCCAGCACTTTCTAGAATGTTCCAGACAACTACGCAGAAAGAAATTCCAACGTCTTCGAGACAAAGGACTATTGTTCTGCACACACACTCATTCACAAGAAAAGTCAGTTTGTGGCGTCGAAGAGATGTCTTGGACTGTAAAAGCACTCGCATAGTTGCCAACTGATAAATTTATCACTGAAAATTAATTATGAGTTCAATAAAATATTCGCATTAATTTTTCTTGCTTCGAGAGTCGATAGCAAATGGCGCCCACAGAGAATTGGCAATATTGCATTATTAATGTTGCCAAAGGACCCTGGACCGTTCGGATGGTCCTTAATTTTGGTTTACCCTGTATATGGTTTACTTCAACTATCTTAGGGTAAATGGAAACACAGCCTTGTCTTGTTGAGGAGAATACGCCACTGTAACACTCTTTAGAAACAGTTTGGGTGAATGTAAAACACCAAGAATATATCGAAGAAACTATCCCTTTTTGGGGTACTGCTAACGGAGTACTACTGGAGGAGCATTATTTATGAAGCACTATTAACGCCAGTATGCACCAATTTTGTACGCCTTATCATTATGATTGGTATTATTTTTAAATAATAGGTCTTTACACCTGTATGTTTAGCCACTTTTTTTCGCCACTTTTATACAATTACGAAATGTTTTCTGTCTTTTAATGTCTTTTTATTAATGTATATACTTTTCCTTCATTAGAATTGATTCTCATTCAGTATTTCTAAATATGGTTTCTCACAGTGTGTATACGTTTTAAAACTTTAAACTAACAACAATACCTGTTTTCCACAACGTTACAAAAATATCACTTAACATGTACGAGTCGCGTTTGGGTAAAAATTTAGGATTATATGAAAAGAAACATTTTTCTAATAATGCATGACGAAATGAACAAAACTTTTTTTTCGGATCGGAAAGGTATCGGAGACGAAGTTACAATTCAAAGATTAAAATACGATCAACAACGGACTCATTAAATTTGAGCATTACCTTACAAGATAGAAATTTCAACACTTAATAGCTATGAATGAATTTTGAAAAAAAAAAACTTTCTTCTTTTTTTTCTTTTTTTCATAAAATATGAATGTCTCTTTCAAGCACTTTAAAAATTTGATACAACCAGACTGAGAAATACTACAAATATCATGCCAAACCCCCTTTTTTTCTCACATTCAAGAGACATTAAGCGTCAAAGTCATTTGCTTATCAATGATTTTCAACAAGATTTAACAACCTTAAAATTATTATTCACAATAGATCTTACTTTCCTATTTACTGCCATGTGATTCAACATTTGAGAGGATTTTAAAACAAAATTGGTCCTTAAAATGCTTAACTACAATATAATTTCTTAACGGCAATTATTAAGGTTACATAATGATTCATATCCCCTACAGTGGGCATTTCGGAAACATCATTCATAACACTCTTCTATTAACACCTTTTCATCCCATTCACATTTAATTACATCGAGGGCACAACGTCAACCTCGGCAAATATTGTCTTCATAAAGACACTTCATTGCTACTACTATCGGAGTGTAGCCTTGCTACTGCTTTTGGAGCATAGCCTAATATCATTGAGCGCCTCTTAACATCTTCATCCCGGACACACATTGTCAACGGGGTACATATATAAACGCAATATTTTTTAAAACCCATTTATAAACATACATCGTTATGCATTCGCCTTATGCCTATATGATCTCTGTTATCTAGCATTATTCTTTCACAAATATTGACCTCTCATGTTCATTACTATTACCAATTATACTTCTCGATGACCAAAACTGACTTAAAACACATGATGACTTTGTTTTCATTAACGCAAATGATTGTTGACTATGTTAAAAGAGAAATATTCATTTATTTATTTCATTTTTTCAAATCATTACCTTTGCTTTCAGAACAATTTACTTTAGTGTTAATGTCTGGCCTTCTTCAGTAATTTACTTGCATATATATTTCCTCAAAATATTCACTAATAAACATAACGTTTATATAGAAATTTAAAATATGAATCTACACGTAATATAACGTTGATTATTGAAGTTATGATAATGTAAATGGTAACATTACTAACTACCGAAGCGAACAAAATTTTCATTCATATAAAGCATACATTACTTATATTTTTTACCTTGACTATAATATACTAAAATGAGATGGACAACTATTGATACCAATTTCCTAACACTAGGCTATTAATTACTTAACATGTGAATGTTTCATCAGGAACCAAAATATTAATCCAATTAATTAATTGTGCTATCTTATGCGCCATTGAAACTAATTTATGCGTGATGTAACGAGAATAAAACTAGTATATCATATTGGAGCTAAACAAAACTTACTATAGTTATATATATGCGTCTATATATTTCAATGCAACAAAATGCGGTAACTTTTGGATTATGGAAACAAAATTTATGAAACATTATACTTATTACTGAAAGTATTACATTATTTATCGAATGACTTTTTTATTATTCTCTCTCTTTTTTTCATATTAAAACTAACTTCTCATTTCTAAATAGTTATCTTCCAGAAAAGAGAATGAAAGAGAAACAAAACCTAATATGTAAATATAACACAATATATGACCAAATTCAGGTCCTCATTATATTTGCTCACTAAATATACGAAGAAAATATATTCATAAAGCTCATGAAATTTAAAAGTAAACGACAATCTATATATATATATATATATATATATATATATATATGGCATTTTAACCTTCCTACATACTGTCATTATATACAACATAGTTAAACTATTCATGCATAAACTTGCCTTGTGTAACTTAACTAATAAACTATCGAACATTTGACTACATATGTGTGAGTTAAACGGCGATTAAGCCTTTCGTAGCGCCATCCTGCGTGCCATTGATTGACAGCACAGGTTGTAAGTTGTAAATTAAACAAAATATAGGTTAATGAATTGATCCCAAAGATCAATGCCTGACTTTCGATCTCCCATAGCTAAAGTGTGCGGGGTCGCTGAACTCCCCGACGATTTGAATAAATCGCTTCTGCACTAAATCCTTGTCCCTCCCAGCTGAATGCTTCACGCATTACAGCTATGTCACAATCGGGTAAATTATTCCAACCCCAATTGGACTGTCAGTATCTAGACCTCCAGAAGGTATTAAAAAAATATATGAAAAGGACAATAAGACTACCCTATAATGGGGGGAATTTGATACTACAGCCCTGCACTTGAGTTCCATCTCATAAACTCTTAAAAGTATTTTGGTGGCCTGCTCGTACCTACGAAATTAGTAGGTTTACAAACACAAAACTTGCTTAAGAGCACTGACCAATACAAAAATGTGCGGCCTTCTGGCAACAATGCACTAGTCAACATCAGGAATATCGTCGCATCCAAGATTAAGTCATAGTCGGGAATATATTCACAATCTAAAATGACAATTTTCCAGAAAATTATAGAATTGCAAATGCGTAAGAGAACGCTATTCGGCTTCCAGCACAAACGTATCATGCTTAACTTTTTTTTCGAGTATGAAAAATGAACAACAGAATGGTAATGACCTCAACGAAACAAGAAAACAAAGTCAATATTAAATGTCTGACAATGGCGATAATCAATGAGTCAAAAATTATACAGTATTTATGTTCAATTAAGAACCAAGAGACTCTTCTCATACAAGAAAGATTAAAAAGAAACGAAATTGGAAAATTTTCACATCCTGAATTGATTGTTATATCTCAAATGTCATTTATAATTGGAATGTCATATTCGTGGTTTAATTAGTTTTACTTTTGACATCTATTATTCACATTTTTCAATTTCGAAAATAAACTCATTTTAAAATTTAAAACAATATTTATCAAATTTTATGTGAAATCAAACCAATAATGTTAATGAATTCGAAACGATTGATAAATTTAAGTATCAAATTTCCATAATATTTATAACTAATTTATATTTTATGTACTTTTCATTTTATAACTCAAATTTATTATAGGTAATTTTACATAATCGAAATAAACACTCTATATTCATCGATACTCAATTGTATCGGCTGTTGTTGGATGCACCGTATTAAAAAGATACTATAACAAAACTTACAAGTTAAATAATGACAACATTTCACGTTCTAATTGCAAAAAGGCAATATGTATGTATTAATGCATCTCTTATTATTTTATCTTATTAACACAGTACAGCCAAAGGAAAAGAAGAGAAAAGATTGTTTACTGAAATCCCGAAACAAATACAATTTCATTATTTCTTTTAGGTCAATTGAAGATAAATATCTGGCAAAAATATAAAATTTTTAAACATTAATAAAACATTTTATTTTTGAAGAGATGTATTTCAAACGTCAAAAACCGAAATAGAATTTCGAAGTGTGTGTGTCCAATAGCCAAAATCACACACTAGCTGAGGCCCAATCGGACGCTATCCCGATTTCGTCACTTTAATTTAGAAAGAAAACAGTGACGCCTCTAAGGGTTGGATTGTTTTTAACCTCTTAACTCTTCTTAACTTGTGATGTAGTTATTTTTAAATTCAACTAAAATTTCAAACTTTATTAACATGAGAATGAATACTTATTGACTTTGCATAATGAAGACTATATGTATAAACAAATTCGTAACCAAATTTATTGTTTTCAACCTTATTTTCGATTACTTTCCAAACCATATTATACAATATTTTAATTTTTAATGTTCCAATATTTAACCCATCTACTATTATGAATTCACTAGGCTTTTAGATATACTTGATGACAAAATTGGATGGAAAAAGAATCATTAACTGAGAAGCACACCCTTTTTTTAAAATCATATATCAATGTATAATTTTGTATATGTTTTTAAACCAACAAATTAAACAACATTATTTGTAGATAATTTTCGAGCATGCATGTGCGCATATCCATGATATATATTCTCTAAAGATCATATCACAGTCTCTAAATGTGCCTAGCCAATCTCTAAAATTCTTACAAAGAACTTCAAATAGGGTTAATGAATTCCAAAATTCACATTTCTTAACACTATAGTAATAAAACAACACAAAATATTGTGAGTCTAGCTTTATTCAGATATCCTCCTTTTATCCTAAAATAAACACAAACACACAAATTCTTGAAATTACATGACTGTGGTGATGTCCACGTATTAAAAAAATGGTAATGGTCAAAAAATGGGTTGGGATTATAAATTTCAAAATCAAAGAAAATTCGCGAAGTAATTTCTTTTTATTTTACATTTCCTTCCTTTTATTCATACTTCCTAGGTCCTTTCCTTCTCCTAGTCATCCTCAATCTTGAATAATCCTAAAATAAATTTTCGTTAGACACATTTATTTTTTCACGTACTTGTTATAATGGTGAGAGATGTGGCTGGATGGATGGATGGTCTTCTTTGGTAAGAAGCAAGAGAAATCCCTAAAGGTACGGATTGGTGTGGTTCTCTTTTTTTCAATAGAGTAGTTGCAACCCACTGGAAAAGTTGGTCATGATTACCTTAATACATTCGTCAGACCATTCAGCAGAGTTCTTGCAATGGTGTGTGATATACAAATCGCCCAACTTATGCAGGAAATATTCCAAACGATCACAATGTTGCAATTTAACACATGCCTGCTTTCTCAACGTTTCAGGATTGTTTTCATCGATTTCGTCGGGTTGGTTAACAATGTCTACTTCTGGGTATAGCAATGGCAATGATTTTTCATGCGTCAATGGGTGGTAAGGGACACCTTTAAGTTTAGCTATTTGTTCTTCGGGCAAATGTTTTCTGGCCATAAGAATCCAAGTGTTATAAGTTTTTGGGGTGGATTCCAAATTCTTACTCTGTCCATGGACTGAAAACCAATACTCTGACCATTATATGGGTCCCATAATTCAACGGCACGATTATTACTGGTAACTGCAGTACAAATGTACGGCCCACGGACGATTTCGAAGAACTTCGTTATTTCTTTCTTGACGAGGGTACTCAAATTTCGTTGCCTAACAAACACTAAGTCTCCCTTAACAACAAGTCTTTTTCCCTGTTGGGTTTGATTCCACTTTTCATTACGTGCGGCAATTTTTCGTTTTCTACGTAAATCAGCCATAACAAGCTTATTACTCCAATTAATCGAATCCTCAGCTGTGATTGACTCCTGTACGTTTATCCCAAAATGGGTGAATATGGGTCTTGACGAATTGATATTTAAATTTAAGCTAGCAGGTGAGACACCAAGACTTTGGGAGATGGAGTAGTTGTACAACAATACTGCTTGGGTTAAGTATTCAGCCCATTCTTTATGAGATGACGAACACAACGTTCTAAGAGTTTGCACTAAATTCTTATTAACGTTTTCCACTAATGATGCCATGGGATGGTACGGAGTGGTATGGCGAACAACTACATTGTACTTTTTCATGGCCTTTAAAAACTGTTTCGAATGAAATACAGCTACATTGTCAGTAATGATTATACGGACTAATCCTAACATAGGGAAGTAGAATTCTACCAGGCACCTCACTACAGCCTTTGCCGTTGACATACGTAACGCAAATGCAGTACAGTAACGAGTGTAAAGATCCATTATTACTAAAGCAAATCTTTTCTGAGTTTGACCCGTAGGATAACTACCTAGAAAATTTATGCTAATTGCATCTCGAGTTGCGTTTACAGGTATTGTATTCATCAATTTTGCGGGTGGATGTTGGTCAGGTTTCATACGTTAACAAGTAATACAATCGCGAATGAAGTTTTCAACGGCTTTTCGCAACCCTTTCCAATGGAACGCTTTAGAAATTATTGAAAAAGTCCTTTCAACGCCTGGGTGATGAATGTCGGTATGGTACGCAACTAAGATATTTTGTGTGAGTGCTGGAGGGACACAAATTTTCCACTGAACTGGTTGGTGAAAATCTCGAACTAACAAAATATGATTGTCCAGCTTGTAAAACTTCTTCCACGACCTACCATTCTTAAATTCAGCCTCTACTTTACCCTCTAAAACATCAATGACGTTAGCGTAATCGGAACATTCACGTTGGAGTGCAGCTAACCTTTCCGGTGTTATATTCATAACTTCTTCCTACAATACTTGGAAGGTATGAACTTTCAGTAGGCGGTGTTCGTGGGTGGGGAAGAGCCGGCTCAACGTGTCGCTTATGGTGTTTTCAGAACCTGGTATGCATTGTACCTCGTAATTTATCTCCTGTAATTCAACGGACCATCTAAGTAAACGATTATTCCAAGGTTTAACTCGATCTAGATACGATAAAGCACGATGATCAGTTACAATAATTACGTGGTTACCTAACAACGTTGACTTCCACTTTCTGATTGCAAAAATAACCCCAAGACATTCGGCTTCCGTGGTAGAATATCTCTGTTCTGTCGGTGTTAACGTTCTACTAATGCACTGTATTATACGTTTTTCATCACCATGTTTCTGCCAGAGGACGCTTCCTATTCCGCATTGCGCGGCATCGGATTGCACCTAAAAGTCTTTTGTAAAGTCCGGATGAGCTAACATGTTTAATTTGATTGAATGCCACTTCACATTGTTCGCTCCAATGCCATTTCTTTTTCTCGTCCAACAAATCGTATAACGGGGCGGCTTTCATAGCAAAATTGGGAACAAACGACCTGGACCAAGAGAACAACCCTAACACTGAACGTAAAGTTTTGATATTAGTTGGTTTTGGTAAATCCCGGACGGCTGCTATACTACGTTCATCTTTGCGTATTCCTTCCTTGCTAACTACATATCCTAAAAATGGAACTTCTTTAGCGCAAAACAAACATTTATCGATATTTAAAGTGATACCATGTTCTTTGAATCTTTGAAATATTTATGCTAATAATTGCAAATATTCTTCAAAATTATTAGTCATTACTAAATTGTCATCGACGTATCGGATGATTTTGTTGTGTAAGTCGAGCCCTAAAACATATGCCATCATCGCGTTCAAGGCAGATGATCCATTTCGATATCCAAATGCCACTCGTTGATATTGGTAACATAAGCCTTCAAAATTAAAAGCAAAATATGGTTGAGAATCTGGATGTAATTCGGTTTGCAGATAACTCTGTTGTAAATCAATGACTGTGGTAAATTTCTTTCCTTGCAATTTCGCGAGTAAGTCTTCGATTCGTTCGGGCCTGACTTGTCGTAATACGGAGTGCCTATTAACCATACGTAAATCGATACATAAACGGAACTGATTATCCTTTTTGGGTACTAACAAAATTGGGTTACTGTGTATACTCTGACTTGGTTTTATGATTAGCAACTGCAATAATTTTTGAAGCTCGTTTCTAACAAATGGGATGGCCTTGTAAGGTATGGGGTATTGTTTTCTCACTAACGCTTCTGTAGTATTAATTTCTGCCTTATATACGAATCCTTTACACTTCCCGAGGTAATTAGTGAATATGTCTCTATATTTAAATAACAAGTGTAACAAGAGATTTCGCTGGGGCTGAGTTAACCCATCTGCTTTCTGAACTGCATTAATAATTTGTTCATCCGTGGCACCCTGTTTTTGAAAAATTTTTCTCTCGCTAGTTGCAACGCGATTAATGTACTGATGTTCTACAATGTCGCTGCTATCATTTGGTTCCTCATCGCTATCCTCCAACGCGGATTGCACCGGAACAGGGAGCAAAAATATAACAACACTAATATTTTCTTGTTCCAGCGAAAACGTTCCCTGATTAAAATCAACGATACTCTGTAATTGCGAAAGAGCATTGACACCCAGAATAAAACGTTCATTTAAATCTTGGACAACATTCAACTCGAGTGAAAACGTCAATACATCAATTTGGACTGGCACTGTGGTTTTGCCCTTGCATTTTCTTTTGAAACGGCCACTATAATCAACCAAAAGGACGTCGTCAGCTGATTGCAACCTGGGCCCGGAAATATCCTTACTTATTTCTTTCCAAAATTCGTACGAAATTAACGAGGCGTCTGCACATGTATCGAGGAGGGTTTTAACTGGAATGTCGTTAACTTTTGTTTCTATGTACGCAGAATAATAATTCCGGTCATAAGCTGTAACAAGCTCTCTCTCATCGCTGTCTTCCTCCACATCGCTCCTTCCATCACTGTCTAAAACATCATCAGTAGCAAACGTATAGTTTCTAACTCGTATAATATTCGGGGAATTTATGAATGAACTACTCTCGATGGATGCGACCCCTTCGTGCCCATCGAATCTTAGTTTCCCTGCTGACTATGATCGGACGTGTGCCCACCGTCTCGCTCGGGCGTGCGCTCTCGCCAATTTTGCCGTTCATTATTCGACTGAAAATTAAAACCACGTCTGCTATTATTATTATTGCGGCTATTTCCCCTTCGCCAATTGGAACGATTCCCAAAACTACGGTTATTATTATAGTTTTGTTGTCTGGGGCCACTGTTCGACCGTTCATTACTCGCGCGTGCATCGTTTGTAAAATGTTGTCCACGCCTATTCTCCCGATTGTTTCTCCCAAAATTAGCTTGTTCTGAATTTCTGCTATTCTGAGCATTCTTATTATCGTTATTGGGTCTCTCTCTAGTCGACCTACTGTATTGTACCCGGACCGCCTGATATGGTTTGTTTCGGTTTTCATAATTATTACCTTCGTGCCTGTAACCTTTTTCATTGGGCAGTCGTAAAGACTCAAGACGTTTGACACTAGCAATAAATTGCGCAAAATCTGTGCATGGGTAGAATGCAAATATTTCTCTGTATTTGTATGGCAATGTAGGCAATGTAGGCGACGCTGGCTAATATTTTCGCCGGTGTGCTTTCTGGATTTAGATCACTTAGTGCGCGATATTGAGTGGTTGCAAATTCTAGAACTGAACCATGTATTCTTGGGTCGAACGAAGTATTTCGTAACGCGGTCAGCCTGCTCAGGACAATAGCTTCAGATTCAAACGCGTTAACTAAAGCATGACTAAATTCCTTAAAAGTCGTAAACAAGTGCTGGCGAGTTCGAAACCACTCTAAACACGGATTCTGTAATAAACTCGGTAATAGTGGCAACATTGCGTCTTCATGCACATTCAATAAATCTAACTAATGTTGTAGATCGCGCAAGTATGAGCGGGCAGTTTCTTTATCTGGCATTCCACTATACGTCGGTAAATCTCGTATTTCCTGAATTGTAATACGGCGTCGAGGTTTACATATTTTCGTAAAAGATGGGTTATTCTTTTCCTTACTATTAGAACGATCTGATTCGTAACCCTCACTACCACTTTCGTATTCACTATTTTCATCGGTCTCGCGCGTGGAAGGATCAGAGCCGCGATTGAACTGATTATTTCCAGATTATTTACCTCCTGCTCTAATTTTAAAACACGATTATTCACCCCCTGATTCACTTCCGATTTTACAAACGATCCTGTGGGGACTTGTTGGATGACTTGCTGAATAGACTGGATGTTGTGAGACCCTAATCTATCTACTCTCGTCGCAACTTGTGCAACATCATCTTTATTTTCGGCGACAACTTTCTTAATTTCTACCATATCATCCCTAATTTCATTTACCTCACCGCGTTGTTCTCTTAAACCGGCAAATGCTTCTCTCATAAACGCACTATGGGTGTCAATCGTTACCCGAAATTCCGAAATTTGATCTTCTACCTGGGAATGATGTCTATTGGTGTTAAGTTCTAATAACATCTGCCTATTCTTTACTTCCTTAAACTTCTCTTGATTTTTCCTACGATCCTGTACAATTTCGGCCCTGCAATTCTCAATCTGCACCTGCACAGACTCGTAATTCGACTTACACTCATTTTTATATTCCTCTATTTTCTCTTCCAGGGCCTGAATATGCGTAGTAATCTTAGCAACAGCGTTATTGGTTTGTAGAACGTCCTTACTAACCTGTTCCAATTTACTCTCTAAATTTTCCCTCAAACTAGCAACGCTTTCTACCTGTTCTTGCTTCAAACTAACAATATGTTCCTTTAAACTAGCGACACTTTCTACCTGTTCTTTTTTCAAACCCTCAATTGTATCATTAAATTGTTCCGACTGTTTCTCAAATAATGCGGTAAACATGTTCTTCAATTCCTCAGGCTCCGACATTTTGCACAATCTTATCAACCAATATTCAAAGAGCTAATACTTTCTCTAAACAAGCTAAGAATTCACTCAAAATGAAACTAAATGTTTTTCTAAAAGGACATAAATATAACAAATACACAACCAATACACACACGACTATTAGTAATGCACAAATTTACTGCGTAGACTACTCCTTATTCTTTTCTTGTTACTACCGGTACAAAAATAAAAGCAAACTTGGTCACGTTATTGTAAAGGTCTCCCGGGCGGAAACACCAATTAATTATGCTATCGCTTGGTGAAGGAGGTCACGTGAATTCGCCTTGCATTTCTAATTCGTATCAATTACAAAGTAAAATTTTCCCAATCATCTACTGCACTCGGACGCATAAACATGCTTTGCCGACCTCCGTTCGAGCTTGGGAATACTCGAACGACAAGATCGGTCGCAACGTAGTCGGTCGCGTACGAACTATCCTGTTACAAAAATCAGAAAATGAAATACATACTAATTTTACCTTTTTCCTGTGCTGGTCACTAAATACCGCGAGGGATAGTTCACTACTTGTACATTAAAATTAAGTACGTACCGCAACCTAAACTCTCGCGATAGGTTTTAACACTTATAGAAAAAAATTAACTAATTGAAACACCGGGAGTTTGGTTTCAAACACTAATATTTAGCTATAAGACAAAATAGTTTATCTTACATAAAGTAAGTAACAAATATTACGTACGAGCACCAAGAAATGAAATCTGTAACATCTACATTAAACACACAGTAAAAGCAAGAATCACATATGTAAACTTGTAGAGTACTCTTTTCTCAATAATTCCCTATCTAGCAATTTGATTATACAAATTTGCAATTATTCACATAAAACTATTTATACGTGCACGGAATTATCGACAATGGCTGATTTTTGTTGTTTCTTTTTTTTCTTTTATTCTCACTGCTGCTAAATAACGATAAAACTGGCGTACTAATCACAGATAAAGAAAAAGAACTCACTCGATCTCGTCGTACAACTTGCTCCTGCTACTAATACTCATGGGATAGTCCTACTAATGATTCCTTGTGGCTACCTCAAACATACGTTTCAAAACTACTTACGAATACGCTTCGTCCGGTGCGGGATATTCCCTGTAGTATCATCCTGTGATCGCTGGATATTGATGATGCAGATGCAATAAAACTTCCTGTAGGATAAAACTTCTTGGCTGAGATTTCAGTTAATGTCGGGCATAATGCTGAATGCGTTGACTTCTTTTACTTTACTTGTTAAACACAAAACTCTTAACTAATTCATAGTTCCACAAGAACGCCGATCCTCACGCTGGGACGCGTAGTCTTCTTGCCGGTGGACAGTGCCTGATTGCTTGGCGCACTTTCTTGTCACCACAATGCACGTGACGAAAAAGTATGCACTGGACATAACACTGTTCCTGATTGGCTAGTAATTGAAAAATTGTCCAATCACGACTGGACTTAGAGATAACCGGAAACGTGGCATGATCCAGTACTTTCTAGAATGTTCCAGACAACTACGCAGAAAGAAATTCCAACGTCTTCGAGACAAAGGACTATTGTTCTGCACACACACACATTCACAAGAAAAGTCAGTTTGTGGCGTCGGAGAGATGTCTTGGACTGTACAAGCACTCGCATAGTTGCCAACTGATAAATTTATCACTTAAAATTAATTATGAGTTCAATAAAATATTCGCATTAATTTTTCTGGCTTCGAGAGCCGGTAGCAGCGTCACTCTTACTGTTCTCGAGATATTTGCGAAAAGAGTTTCGATTTCGAGAGATTTACAGAGCTATATCTCGCATATCATAAGCTATACAGTGATGATATTGGCTTTGATCAATATCTAAGAGGATTTTAAACATTCTGGTACTAAACAGTAACCGATGGCTATTGTCCAACTGGCCATGGTTTGACAAATGACCACCAGTTAGTATTGGTACTAAAATGCTTACCATTATCTTAGGTATCTATCAACATTAACCCTTAACTATGATCCTGAAAAAAAATACGGAACTATGATGGTGGGGTAATGAAATACCCCAAATAAATCATACATTAGTACTGTTGTAAATGAGTTTATTTCTTTATATTACACTCAAGATATCGTCTATGGACCAGTACATACTGCAGTAAAAGCTTTCAACTTGTTATGAACATATATATATAAGTCTAGTTCGGGATACCTGCTGCTAAACCATTACATCTACTAGCTCTAGGAAATGCATTACTGCTGCAATCGGTTTGTTAGAATGGGTCAGCGGTTGGTACAACGGACTCGCCCTTTTACCAAATGTTCGTTAATAAGTTGAAACTTTTTCTGCAGTATGTACTACACCTAACTTTTACACAGTCTAGGCAAAATACAAACTAACTCTTCCATAGTGTAAGCAAAAGGCAAACTATCTTATACACAGTCTGGGCGAAAGACAAACTCATACACAGCCTGGGCAAAAGAGTGACTAACTTATACACAGTCTGGGCGAAGGATCTTCTGGTGCACTTTGCAGATGTTCTTCTGGCACTTTGAACAAATTATTTTACTTTTGCGGTCTTCTGACCTTGGACTAAAGCGGCAACGCTACAATTTCTTTGAAGAGCTTGTTTCAGCTGTTGGTTCTACGTATTCCTCTTTGTCTCCGCTAGCCTTTTTAGCAACTTCTTGAAGATTTTTATTAAAGTATCGGATTTCTCTTCTTTGCAGATGTTCTTCTATAAGACATATGCCTAACTGTTTCAAAATCTCTCTTCTTTCTAATGGCGTAGCAGCCTCTGGTATGTGGTGGATATTATTTGTTTTCATGATTACATAGCTGTTTACTCTTACTATATTAAGAATTGCATAACAAATTACAATAGGCCAGCACAGCCTTCCTTTTTCTTGGAACAAAAGAGCACAGTGTCAGAGTTTCTGTATGGCCAAAACTGACGAGTTCACAGGACGTTTCTTTTCTAGTCTGAATTCATTTGGAATTTGTACTTTGTTAAGTTTCGAAGTGCCAATCATTGTTATGCGTCTCTCTTGTAGTTTGCGGGCAAGTTCGAGAGAAGAAAACCAATTGTCTACAGTAACGTTTCTGTTCGTGCCTTCAGTTGGTGGAGTTAGTCGCAAAACTGTTTCTGTTGGAATGCTAACATCTGAATGGCTCATTTCCTCTTTTCCTGTATATACAAATTCGTTACACAAGTAAGAGGTTTTCGGATCACATACGGCAACAATCTTAATTCTATACTTCGCAGGTCTTTTGGGCAGGTAGATTTTAAATAAACAGCGACCTCTGAATGGAACTAACATTTCCTCCACGGTAACTTAATCAATAAGGATTTAATACTTGATGCAGTTTTGGATAAATGTGTAGCATATGTCACTGATAGCTGCAAGTTTTGTCGTTTTCTTTACGTTGTGGCCTTGTTGTAGCACAGTGCAACCTCAGACCTAATAATATGAACAAAAACCTAGTACAACAAACAATAGTACTACAATAGTACAATAAATGCACGCAATTCTACCATGTCGAAATTCTTAGTGTGCGGTTTTGGATTTTTGTAATTTGCACGCATCTCTAGGATTTTGTTGTTTTTATTTTGTTAAATGCACATAATTATATAATCTGACATCAATAGTTCCCAGTTAGTGACCGAATTGTCAGATGGCACTCTTTTAGCACTCAATTTCACTCCTAGATATCAATCACAATATTTGTTGAACGCGTTCTCTTCTCCACTGCAGCTTCTTTCTTCCATTTGAAACATTTCTCTTATCATAGAAAAATTGATGTGAAGAATAATCATCATACACTTTCATCAACCGAAGACTCGAAACAGATCTGTTATGATGTCAAAGAATGCGAACTTTCCAAATTGTAATCAGTATCATCGTCATTTTCTGTAACTGATTCTAACTCTTGCAAAGCAATATCAATATCATCGTTTATTAGGGGTTTCAGGCGCTTGACACGTTTTGCTGAACTAGCCATGACTCTGGATTCAAAATGACAACAAAACGTCGTCTTTGGGATACAAATGAAGTATGTAAATGAGGGATATTACAGTATTTTAAAACAAGAAATAGTTACACAAACATGATCGTAAGGTAACAGAGCACCCCACATCCTGTATTGTTCTTACAGAAAAAGAGAGAAACGATATTTCACACCACCATGGCCTCCACTACACTGAGAGAGAGAAATTGATTGCCTTGATTGAGAGACCTTCTCCAATTCTCCTCATTCCAAAATCCTTTCCTTTCTGGAGGAAGGAAGATCTTTCTTGACACACTGAGCATTTATTGAAATTGAAATCAAAACATTTGGAAAGGTTTCAACCTGGACGGGATTCGAACCCTGGCCCGCCGAACAAAATTTAAATACTCTAACTACTTATCTACCAGGTCACTTAAAATTTTATCTAAACATTTAGCTACTTAAAATCGTTGCATGTAAGACTATACAAACTACTAATGCTCGTATGAGAAATATTCCTTATGAGTGTCACAATGACTTACTCGAAATTTAGTTCTTTAACTCAACAGCAGGTTATATAGACTATCGTCAATGAGGAAAATATCATGAAACGTTCTTCAAGTTGAGGCTACCTCATCGTTTTAAACTGCTCCCGATAAACATTACTACTATTCTTCTTCATCGTAACTTCAAATTTCCAAAGTAGAAGAGCCGGCAGCATTTACGCCGATTCGCGCGTTACCCTAGCCACCTGTTTGAAGTTTGTCACGTAAAATGTACAGAAATATTTGAGCCAGATGATACAACCTAACTAGCTCCTGCGGTTCTTCTAAAACGTTCCGACATTATTATTATTATTATTATTATTATTAATATTATTATTATTATTATTATTATTATTATTATTATTATTATTATTATTATTATTATTATTATTATTATTAATTTTACTATGGATCCGTATAGTGAAACTGCAAGCTTATTTTAATTGAAAAGTGTTATGAAAATATAAAAAAAATCCTTCGGCAAGATTTGAAACCACGAGAAAAACCTTTTTCATTACTAGAACGTTGCCCTAGAACACTCGACCATGAGGGCCGACAGCAGTTGGCCTTAATTTCCGCTGTATGTATGTCATGACTCTTGATGTCCTATCAGAGGATATCTGAAATTCTTGGAATATGTCGCACACCAAAGTCTACGGGGTCGTTATTTACGCCTCTGGGCCCGTTCCATACACGAAAAAATTAATTAAGGGTACAGTATTGAAAAATCTGACAATATATACGAATACATATTATTTCTAGTGCCCCTAATAGTAGACATTTTTTTACTGAAATGGTAACCCGATTCATTTTTTTTATTTACCTTTAGTGTACTGCTCTGTTTATGTAATGTACTGAACCTGGTTGACGCTTCACTTATAATTTCATTTTTGAATCACAATTTTGTCTTAAAATGGGAACGCCTCGAAAGGCGGGAGTTTCCCTGGGGGGAAAGTGGCCCCCTGCCAAAACAAGTTACAGCCCTGCGTCTTGGCAATCATTTTTTCTTAATTGGATGTTATTGTTTACGGAATTTACTTTAATTTTATTCCTTTATATTATTATGATTATTATTATTATTATTATTATTATTATTATTCATGGTCGATACTTGGATACATATTTTATATTTTATGAATTTTCGGATTGGATTTCAAGTCTTTTTGTTGAAAAATCAACACAATCCTCTTGTATTCGGTTTGGAAGAGGGAAATATTATCCTGTTCTTTTTATTTTGTATACTTGCTCGCTACACCAAGCCTGGATACTACATTCCACCTTTCTATATCTACGGGAAGTACCCTAAAGACTGTGATTATAAGAGAATAAGTGAATAAGTAATGATATCAATGAACCTTGCGTATTAATAACATATAATGTATCAGGTTGTCAGAGAAGTCATGACGTACAGTGTATTTCGGTAAAATATGACAAATGATAGTTTCTGGATATACTAGAGTTATTCGGATCATGCAATACTTTGTCATGAAGAGCTAATATATTGAGCGTTTTGTGTACTAATATTGTTCTTTGTTTGGTTTGGTTTTACAAATTTGATCAGAGATGGCGTGGGTCAATGAAAACCTGACCCACCACCTACCTAGACCCACTTTGACCCATGACCCATAACCCACCTTGGCCCACTCTGACCCACTATCCTCCACGACCCATTCCAAACCATCACCCACCATGAAATTGGCCCACCAAAACACATCGTCATCAACTCTTGATACATGATCCAGGTCCTCTCTTCTACCGACTAAAGAGTTTATACTTGTAATAAAGCCAGGATGTACAATTCCAACTAATCGTGGTTTGAATTTCCACGATTCTGCACGATTCTGTTACAATAATGATGAATCCCACCTTTAAGATATAAAATGGTAAAAGTTTGTCATGGGTAAAATGACGATGAATTTCTATTAAATTATCATGTTCTAAGTATTTCCTTGTTGAATTATGGATACTTTTCAGTGGAAAAACGGATGAAATTTGAAAGACCCAAATGCAAGTACGTAAACCAACATACAGAAGATTACATTCCAAATTTTATGTCTATTTTTCTTACAATTTTATGGGTTGATTGCCCTTTGATCTGAGCGCTCCATATAATAAACAAGATTCAGCAATTATTATAAAGGTCATTGTAAGCATATATGGATATATGATGCGAAGCACTGTATTTTTTGTTGAGTTGGAATTATTTTAAGTTTAACGCCCCTTTCAGCAGCTAGACAATATGAAACATGAACATACCCCATGTCGTAAACATCGTCGACACCTAGTGCCGCACTTTCTGGTAAACGTCGATCGTCAATATAGAGACGAGTATAAGGATTGCCGCTAGTGTCCCACTGCCAGCAGGGTTTCGTCGAGTCGAAACAGATATCTCGCGTCGGGGTGTTGAAGCTACCAGCGCGTAAGAGCGAGGACTTCGTTTTGATCAGCGCTCTTTAGTTTCTTCGCGGAGAATCGCGAAGGGACCAACACGAACTATCGAAAGTCATTTACATGCGGTTATTATTATATATTATTTTTTCCTGAGGAATTGTTCCTAAAGTTAGCTCCGGGGGTCAGAATAACTTCTGCCTCAACATCAGGAAGTGAAAAATCTTGAGTAAGACAATTGTATGAATTTAGAAGGCAACTGTCGTCGATCATTAGAAAGTGAGTATGGGAGAATTATGAAATAAAGTACATAGACACGCATCATTTTGTTATAAAATTATATTGTGAACGCATTTTATCTTATTCCAAACAGTTATCGACTCATATATAATGTTAAAAAGAACTCAGATTACCCAAATTAAAAATATCTCAACGATTTATTCCTTTGCAAGCGCCGTCTTTTCATCGCCTCGTCGTAAGAACACCCGCAGAGTAATTGTAAGGTTGATGGTTCGAGCCCCCACCATGGTACTTTTTTGTACTTTTTAGTGTTTTTAGACTCACCTTAATGTAAAAAAATCACACATATAGGCGATTTAACATATTTTGAGGGAGTAATTTTGATGTTCATTGGCGTTATGTCCCGTCAGAAGATGCTGGTAGAGTGAAGTGATCAGAGAAGGTCGGTGTTTCAGAGTACCTCATAGTGAGTGGTGGGTCACGGTAGATGGTGCGTCGCAGTGGGTCTCGGTGGATGATGGGTCGTGGTGGGTCACATGCTTTCGACACACTCAGAAAAGTCGATCAATTTGATTTACTCCAACTATGGATTTGACAACACAGAAAATGGAAGACTAAAAGTCGTATGTTCACCATATTTTATTGTTTTAATTCCGGCAAGGGAAAAACGCACAAATAGTGTTTGTGATTTTTACTGTCCTCCTGTTTCTGTGTTTTTGTCCCTGTTCATAAAGAGTTAGTGGAAACAAGGTCAAATAGGAAACATTTTTTTAAGTTTTACATCCCACGATTATGCCGGTTATGCTAAAGGAGACGGCGATGATGAGTAATGAATGAAATGGTGGAATGAAGAAAGTGGGAGGAAACGGGAGGACCCCGAGAAAACCCACGCACACGGTGTTTGTCCAACACAAATTTCACTTGGCGGAGGCTGGGATCGAAGACGGGACCCCAAGATCCATAGGTGATGCTCTACCACTGAGCCACCGCGGCCCCAAAAATAGGAAACAAGTTACTGAGGAAGGTTCGTTAAATTAGTTAACTTAAAAAATAATCCAGTGCCTTCAAACACTAGACTCCAATCAATATAAGTATATGTCCAATGCCGTGCCGTGAAAAATCAGGGCCCGAGCCGAGAGCATACGGCAGCGCGTCCGTTCACTTGAGCTGTCAATTTAAAGTTGACTGCTCTGGAATATTATTTCTTCATAATACTTAATTATTTTTTCATGACTAAAATCAGAATATTTCAGTATTATTACACTGGAATCGTGAAACTGTGTAATTACTGAATTCACTTCATCTTCATTTTTCCTTCTCGCAGAGGAGTGATGTCTTAAAATAGTGGCTTAAGCGTTAATTTCATAATGTTGGGGACGCATGTTCGATTCCGGCTGGGGCAATTCAGGAATTTTTTATAATCTACAAACTGATACTTCTGATGTATACTAACATGAAAAATATGCAATTGCTCGGGTCTAAGAGTTAATGCAACTTCCTTTACAGGTGAATTGCCAACCACACAAAATTACGACAGACATATCAACCTTCGTAACTGTCTGGAAAGTAACGATTTTAGACAAGAATTGATGAACACATAAGAGATGAATACGTCCTTACTGTTGTAGTGTGGGCCAAAAATGAGTTCCAAGGAATTGTTTATAGCTGTGAAGAAATTGCAAATACTGATCTAAATTACAATAGGGATGCTAGTCGTGGGATAAATGCTAGTCACGACAATGACCCTATTTAAGATGTCAATTCACCTATCTACTTAGAAAGAGGTGAAACAAAATGCATTACTGTTAACAGCTAACAAATCTTTATATTCCATTTCTTGTTGTCATAAAATGATAATTCTATCTTTAAATCCTTAAACGTAATAATATTATTGCGTTCATCTGTAATCCTAAGAAACATCTGACATACTCTATATCTCTTCTGTTCCTATGAATACCTTCGACAATTTTACTTTTTCTTTCCATTGTGGTAATAATGTTAAAATAATAATAATAATAATAATAATAATAATAATAATAATAATAATCGTTATTATTATTATTATTATTATTATTATTATTATTATTATTATTATTATTATTATTATTATTATTATTATTATTATTATGTTTATTTCTTTGCCATGAACAACCTAACGGAAAAAGTACATCACTCTATCAGACAAGATAAACACATATTACGTACAATGTAATCTACATACTAAAACAATAAAACATAATTATAAAATAAAGTAAAATAATATCGGATTTTTGATTCCTTGTCAAATTAACATCAATTTTTTTTTAGTCTCAAACTATTCGTCATAAATACTAAAAATAATATTTGTCTAAAATTAATGCTTCTATACTGATAAAAATAAATAAAACTAAATTAAAAGAATTGGTCAATCTTCTGAAAATTACAGATTTCGGATTCAAAGGAACTAATGTTGCTCTATTTCTTGTATTATACATTGGTACCCTTATACCTATATTATGCAAGCAACCTTCACTATGGTAGCTATTGTCCAGTATTTTCTTAATAAAATCTCTTTCAATAAGTTTTCTCCTGTCGTCCAATACCTGCAATCCCCAAAATTGACACCAGTATTCATAACTACGTGAGTAGTGATCTCTATTCATTTTATCGCAGAATAACCTAATAAAACATTTTTGTACTGATTCAATTTTGTTTGCCAATGTTATACCTATACTATTCCAAATAACTACACTGAACTCTAATTTTGATCTTGCAAGCATCTTGTATAAATATACATATGAACTGGCATTTCTAAACTCAGGCCACTGTTTGAAAATAAACCCTATTATTCGACTAGTCCCTTGGATTGTATCATAAATATATTTCTGTCAAACACTGTACCAAAATATTTAATCTGTTAGGCTTTATGCAATACTACTCCATTAATTACATATTTGCTGACGTAGTATTGGATTGTGTTGGCATATGATATGTATTTAGTTTTCTCGCAATTTATTTTCAATAAGTTATTTTTACACCATGCACTAACAGTATCTAGATCTACCTGTACTAAGTAGTTATCATACTCAATATTTACTATTCTAAATAATTTTAAATCCTCGGCATACAACAAAATAATTTTCTCAGGCAAATCATTAATAAATATTGAAAAAAAAAGGGTCCCAGAGGAGATCCCTGAGGTATCCCATTCTTAATATAACCGTAACTACAGGTTGTTTGTCTAACTTTTACTTTAAACGTTCTGTTTGCTAGATAGCTTGCAAAGCAGCGAATGTACAATGGAGATGGGCCTATGTTTCTTAATTTATCAATAAGAAGTTTATGCTCTATGGAATCAAAAGCTTTTGACATATCTATATATATAGTGTCTACTTGTAATATATTCTTAAGTCTTAAATGTGTAAAATCAGTAAAATTTACAAGATTTGTTACAATCGATTTCCCTTTGTAAAATCAATGCTGAAATTCAATTAATTTGTTTTTAAATTAAAATATAAATGTTTGTGTATTATAATTTCAAAAATCTTGCAAAATGCATTGACTAAAGTTATTGGTCTATATTTTTTTTATAATTCTACGATCACCTGTTTTGTGTACTGGTACAATGTATAATTGCTTCCACATTGCAGGAAACTCACCATTTCTCAGGGATGCATTAAATATATTTGTTAAAACAGTTGACAATTCGGTACTACAGGCTTTAATTATATAATAGGGGATATTGTCAGGACCATTAGCTATGCTCGCCTTAATAACTTTGATTGCATGAATTACATGAGAGTCAGTGATATTCGGTATATCTATGACGTCATGGTTGCTAATGAGCAAAGGAGAATTCATAACCTGGCTATCTGGGTAATGTCCTAATTCTAAATTAAAATTTTCAATAAAAACATCTTTAAATAATTCCACATCATTCAATTCTGTAAGTGATTTGTCATTATGTTTCATTTCAGTTGGTATTTGCTTGTCATCAGAATTTTTAAATATTTTCCAGACAAAAAGCATATTGTTATTGACAACACTATTTTCCAGACTCATATAAAAATTTTCTCGCCTCTAAGTATTTCTTTTTTGACAATTTTCCGTAAATCGGAGTATTTCTGATACCATGTATAACTATTTGTTTTACTTGTTTTAACAAAATATTTGGTTTTCTTATTAATTAATGATTTCAGCTCCTTGCTCATTCAGGGGTCTTTGTATTTAGGCTTATTGTTAATTGATTTCTTAGGTACATGATTATCTAGCACATCATATATATTGTTATACAATATATTGGTCAATTCATTAATATTACCACTCTTTGTATCTATCCGATCAATTTCCTTAATTCCATTATATACACCTATAACATAAGTATTTTTAAAATTATAAATTATAGCTTGATTTGAGGTGTTACCAAAGTCATTACTATCATTTTTTGTTATTTCCCATTCAAATAGAAAAGGTGGATGGAAATGATCAATTTTTTTTAACGATGGAATTCCAAATATTATTGAATTATTTTCCATATTGGTTAACAGTATGTAGGTATTATTATTATTATTATCATTACATAATTATAATGAAAATAATAATAATAATATTAATAAAGGAATAACATTATTACAATGCGAATTACATTAAGAGTTTCTTCCCATTCAGAAAAAATACTAATTATTACGACGGGATTTGAACCCAAGTATATACAATGGGAGTTTCATGCTTTAACATTTTTTTTAAACAGATCGCCCCAACCGAAGTATTGTTCGCCAGTGGCACATCATGTCCTTTCGACGTATTCCAAACACTGCAGGAATACGAACACAGAAATACTGCGGACAATTAAAATTCCGACCTTGCTCTTCAGGGGAATTCGAATCCCTAGTGGATTGCGCCTCATGATCAGAGGCCGAACGCCCGGGATCACTCGGGTAGTTCCACCTGTTCAATTGGCCACAAACTCCTCATATAAATATAAGAAAATAAACTAGTAGTTTTGGAACATAAACATAGAACTGTCAATTTCTACACGTGTTGATACAATTCAAAGAATGTGAAAATAATTTATCTCGTCTTTCCTTCTTTGGAAATTAGAAGTTACGGTAAAGGCGAAATGTAATGTAAATCGGAACCATCCCTGCAACCGTTGACCAACAACGTAACTTAGATTCTTTTTTGGGAGGACAAGCATTAATAAGCTTATTTGGTCCCCCTATTAAAATTTAAATTTCTTATTATTGGGCCCTCCCTCTCCAAATTTCTGTTAATATATATGGGCTCCGCGGAGCATGCGGGCGCTTCCGCACGGTAAGGTCTGCGGTTTCGTTAGATACTCCCTGGGCATATCTCGTACATTTCAAAAGGACAATATTGATAAATCTGAAAGTCATACGAACAAATATTACTGAAATGTGTCCCCGACTAAAAATGTTATTTCTTTTGTTTCTACTTTTATTCGTGTGAGTTTTCCCTCGAACGAACGCACTATTGGACATTGGTTCCAAAGATGACCTGACCTTAAAATTAGAGCCTTTTTGTTGATCCTTCCAATGGATCACGATGTCCTGAAAGCAGCCATCGAGGGCAGTGTTTTAAAGTTAAACATACTTTGCAACTATTACATGTTACCGCTTAAATAATCAGACTGCCGATAGTGAAGTTATACCACTTAAGAAAGTAGATAAACCATACATTGTGGGCAGCCAATAATGAGAAAAGAACGCAAACTGTTTGTGCTTTGTTACCGTGCAACTAAGCAGACCTATATTTGACAATTTGCTAACTGGAGTAGAAACATTTCCTGTGTGATATTCCCATGCGTATCCGAGACTAATTGTATCCATATTATCATGTTCCTTATATCTAATTCAACCTCAGGGATTACGAAATGTTACGCTCTCTGTGGTGAATTTACGTCATCTAATGCAATATGAGCTTCCTCCCCTTGATCACACTATTACTGTTGATCCCTACCCTCAGCAGTTGCAACGTGTGCATCATGCACTGCGGAAGAAGGACCCATCATTGGTGAATCGCAATGTATATGTTTTCTAGACGACAATAAGAAGTAACATACGGAAAACTGGGCCCAGAAGAATCTTCAGCACATGTATTGAGGACATAGTGCCATATATTACTGTATATTGAACTAGCATTGCAGTAGCAGATTATCATATGTTTCATTCCTTCCACAGCTACTTCCATTTGAGATCCATCCTAATTGGGCAGACACGGAGTTCTTTGCACTTACGGAATTATTTGTATCTCCGACCGCAGTGTTTTATTACGAAGATATTTTGCAGATTCAGGAACATTCGCATCAGATATTGTATGCTGATTTATAGTATTTGGAAAGCAAATGAAGATACTCCCCACTGTGTTGCTCTTTGTGTATAACTGGTTTAGAACTGCATTATGCTTTTCCAACACATATTTTCATAAAGAGTGGTTGTAGATGGGTTGCTTCTGCTAACGGTAAAAATTGAGTAACTTTGGGAATCGTTGAATCGTCGAATAGAGATGCCTTAGTTTTTGTTGTACTAGTGTTTATATTAAAACATTAACATATCAAATTTTCTATGTGTGATAATGTTATTCAGACGTAATTCGAAATTAACCGTTCCTTACAAAACCAAACAACTTTGACAATTTCATAAACTTCAACATTTACATTAAAATATTTTCTATCACAACTTGGCATTTTGGTACTTCTGTCAGTGTAACTTGGGTAAGATTGGATATAAGGTACAGGATTTAAGATACTAATAATTTCCTTTTGCGTTTTTTCTTAAAGAGACTGTGACATTATTTCGGTGTAATATGAATATCCTGCTACCAGTATATGTTACATGCTTCTTTTATTTGTCCATTATTTGACACCTAAAATAATGTTACAATTCCGAAGTATGCAGTAGCGAGATAAATGTCTTATTAACATCTTGTTACATATACACCAAATATCTAGTTATCTTGACATAAAAAAATATCATCTATTAGTAATTTGATTAGTTTAAGGTCTCAAAACTGTATATTAACACCAACATTTTAGTTTTCCTGCTTTTACTTTCTTGTGAAATAATTAATGTTCGTAAAATGGTACTTCGTTAATATGAAATAGGAATGCTAAATTCTGGTGCACTTACCTTGAAAGGAGCAATAGTTATTAGAAAGTCAAAACTGACACTACTTTCACTTGACAATTCTACAGGATACATAGGAGCACTGCAATAAAAATGATTATTTTTATACGTAAAACTTACATACAATAAAACATAGGAAAGTGAAATAAGATTTTCTAATGTACTTGGAAAAGCTATGTTTGGAAACAAACTCTTTTGAAGTAATTAACAACTTTGATGTTAATAGAAAATGTAAAATTAAGTAGCCATACAAATTATACAGAAGGATATTCTTGAATTAAGAAGACTTCCCTATGAAATGACATATGGATATATCTAGTGAAATATTATGAAATGATAGTGTTCAATTTGACAATGTGATTTGAAAAGTAGTATGAATAAATTCTGAGTATCTGAATTATTGACGTATGATTTTAAACAAAAAAGCAAATTATAACTATAACTTTAATATAGTAGACCTTTGGTTATTTTTGTTAACATATATTTTAAATTTCAATTTTGTTCAATACGACTCTGAGTTAATTATTAGACAGAATTTTCCTAATTTTTAACTTTCTATTCTCATTTGTAATAAGTTTGATAAAGAAAAAATACCATATTGAATTGTATAGATGTCGGGGAAATAGGCCGACTTTAATGCTATTGTGGCAATCTACCGACCTATATATATTCGAAATTTACGTCACGAGTTTTGAGCTTCAATTCTGAAGTTGAAATCGAACTGGTCGGAATGAAAATCTGTACTAGCGAATTTATAGAAAAGTAAAATTAGAAAAGTCAAAATTGATATTGTGGTATGATACCAGTTGAATTGTATTTGGTGAGTGCTTTTTATTAAATTTTATATATTACCAGTATTATTGAAATTAGTGGTTAAATAGGTTTTCAATAGATTGTATACGTATTATATACTGGTTTTCATGGGTGAACTTGCTTCTAATGAAGCTTGCCTTGTAAAGATCAATTAGTTATATGCTCGAAATATCAATCATATTAGAATATTGCTATTAAGTCTATGGAATTTACATTGGATAATTTGTTAAATTACTCGTTTTTTTTCTGGAAACAGTTATACTGTTGTTCTCTGTTATAAATTTGAGGGAAATTGCTATTAAATTCACATAGTTCAGGACATTGCTTAATCATTTCACCTTCAAATCTCTGAATAATATTAGAGTAATCCAAAGGTTATGATTTTCGATTTAGAACTTTATGCTTATATAAATATTTTGAAAGGTTCAATTGTTCTATGCAATTCTAACATAATTTCTGCCAGAAAATTAATTGTGGAGGGGTCATTAATTCCTCCTCGGCCAATGATGTTGCGGTATTGGATTGCCATTACCTAACGGACGTTACACATCTTTCTAAATGATAAATTTTACAGATTCCTGCATTCAATCCTCCTTTATAAGATCGTATTTCTTAACGTCAATCTTCCAAAAAACATTTCATCTCTTAGTCCTCAATACAATGAACTACAAATTGAATTATCTTTAGTGCTTAACAAAACCTGTCAGCCAGTCGACTAATTTTGACCTCTACGATAACTAACATACAGAAAGGTAGACTCCTTGGTATGCGACATTCGATGCACAAACATTGCCCAAGTTGAAAAGTAGAGTGTATGCTGAGTAACATATATTTTACAAGCGGTAATAATGTTTTCATTTATATTGTTCCAGTTCAAAGTTATGCAACGATATAATAAATTTAGATTGTGTTAATGTTTGAAGCCACTTGGCTTCCATAACCCACGGAAGATATTTTAGAGAATGGACGTCAACACACTGAGAGGATCATCGATGAAAGATGGTCAATCTGATCTGGCAACTATTCCGTAGGTCTCATCCATTTTAGCACCCCTTTTCTCCAAGTCTTCATTCAAACAAAACAATCTGTAATATATTAAGTTGTTGGGTATTATTGTTCTAGGGAACCACATTCTCGATCTCAATATTTTTGCTCTAAATATTTAGTTTTGCATAATCCTTGTCAGATCCAAGTTTTCATTTTTAACGTTATTTTCCTAACTTACAAATTTTGAAGCCTCCTGTATAATACTATTTCACCCTTTATTGTTCTTTTACTAAATTAGTGCAATATAAGCTTAAATATTTTCGTAGGGGCAAAGTAAAGACTTTTAAAGCATTGTTATGGGTGGTCAAAGATCGATGTACATCTACGACTCAAAAACACAGACGTCGTTAGAATAGTATTTTCAAAATGCTATATAAATGGTTAGAAATATCCTCTTCTCTCCTATCCGTTTTAAAACATATCTCTGTCATTTTATCTTCTCAATTTTTCTCCAAACTTCATGCAGTTTAGAATTCAGGAGTAATCGCAAATAAAGTGTTAACCATTAATTTGCGAGTCTTATAAACAAAATAGAAGAAAAATACGCGAGCCGTGTTAATACCCAAATACTATTCCATTACTCTTGATAATACAAGAGA
Source organism: Thermobia domestica (assembly GCF_964235325.1). Lineage (NCBI taxonomy): Eukaryota > Metazoa > Arthropoda > Insecta > Zygentoma > Lepismatidae > Thermobia > Thermobia domestica. Next base: position 336,440,973 of record NC_137456.1, read on the forward strand.
TATTGCTTTCGTTAAATATTTGTTGGTAATATTGTCATTTGTAAACAAAGTTACCACTTGTGTTGATAATAATTATAAATGCTCTTGACCGTACTTCACTGACAACATAATCTGTTTGGAATTTTCGTTTTGACATTGCTTTATGCAAGTAGTGAAACTTCATGTGGATTCTTCTCCTAAGATCTCGCGAGAACGAAAGCTGCCTATGTGTAAAATCAAGCGTAATTGAGTTAGAGACAGAAACTTCCAAGTGGACATCTAAAATTCACTACAGGATCATATGATATTTTACTGGTATTTGATTATAACTAAGGAATTTTTATTAATCCGATTTTAAAGTGAATTTTTATTGTATATAATGGTAATTAACCCTTTGCAGTAGTATATAATGTTATTTTCAACACAACTTTGGCCATTTATGTGACTAGATCTTTCAATACAAAAAATGCATTACGGAAACATATTTCTTCGCGCCTAAAAAAGGAATATATTTAATCAAATCTTAACTACTATCTGCCCTACCCTAGGAAGATTATAAAACTGAAGTGATTTTTAGCGAGGGCGACGTTGTCAATTATTATGAGTAGGAGGAAATCGATTTGTGAAATGGGAGAACACAAACCTAACAGCGCAGCGGTAAGCGACTCAATAATAACAATAATAATAATAATTATAATTATTGTTTTATTATTATTATTATTATTATTATATTAGTAATAATAATAATAATAATAATAAAAAGAAAATATGTAATTATGTACCATACGTAATCTACTCCTGGAGGCAAGTAACACCCAAGTCGATACTCCACACAAGTTCAGTGGAAGGGAGTTTGTCGTGATAAGGGGGAGACGAAGAACTTAATGTCCGGCTTCCTTTGCAATGCTCTCTATTCTTTGGGAGATTTCTATGTTAGAAGCAACTTTATTTAACATTTCTGTTACTTCAAATTTGTTCCAGCTTGAATCACATTCAACACCTTTAATTTTTAACCATTCTACTTTTTGTTTTTTAGTACATGATTTCGTAGGGACTTTTTCGTCTTTCATTGAGCATATGGAGTCACTATCTAACAATTACGGAATATGGTGGTACATTCGGAGTGATAATCACCTGTTTTTGTACCGCGAAAATCGAGGTCACTTCAGTAATTAACCCACTCTCAGTCATTATATGAATCAATATTACTCTTCCCCAACACATCCAGAAGTGCCTTGACTTCTAAGGACAAAGTCTCTATCCAGTTCAACTGTCTGGTTTCGAAAATATGAATAAATGTTTAATAGCATGATATTTTTCACCAGTAGAAAGAGGTTTCTCTTCTTTATTTGCTTCTTACAACAATGTGGGAATTTTCAGCCACTGTCTCCAAAAAATAACACTACAGCAGTTAAACAAAAAGTTAACTAATAACAGCACTAATAATATCACAGATAGCACACGAAATAACTATAGCAAGCAAATAATAAAATAACACAAAACAGAAGATACGCTCACCAAAATTTCACTGAACTAGCACAGATCACAGTGAATCAAAAGTGCATGCATTCCACTTTAGAACGACCTGCGACGTGGCAACAACTCAGCTCATGTTGCCAAACTTACCTTAACGTACTGATAAAGAATGAGTTTTCATACTTCTATTGTTATTCTAACAGCCAGTCTTACTTTCTTTCTGTATCTGCTGCAATATTTGCTCCATTATAAAACTTTTTTTCGATGCACTTATATTTACGTGAGAATAAATCTGACAACCTTGCTTGTCTTATGCTTCTGCTGATGTTGTCGGCTACAGTTAGGTTGTAAGTGCTTATATTAATAAGCTAGATGAACTTACCTGCTACGCTGGACATACAAACAATTATACACTGCCGCGCACGTGAACTCTAAGGTTTAATTTGGTTTTACCATAATCTTAAAAAACATTTTAAATTCTCTCTCTAACGGAATTCACCAAAACCGCTTTTTTTAACCGGCTCTTTTTTTATAAGAAAAACGTTTAGGTTTTCTATTAAAATATGTTTCAGTTACAAACGCCACAATTTTTTGCAAGGGGTGCTAGAATCTGAAAGGAATTATCTGACACGCTACAATTGCTAGGCTGTCTTCTTATCTTTTTTTAAATGCCAAATCCCACCTTTCTAAGTTGAGTTGCTGGTGAGATGCTCACTTTCTTGCAAAAATTCGGACTCCTGCCCACTCCTTCTTAACCTAATATAATTAATGTGATACGGTAACATCTCAACTGGGATTGGGGTCTAATATAAACCGAAAATCTTTTTATTCTGCTTTGTCGTTTGGCCATACATAAAATTGGATTACGTACACTATTAAGTTATTGTAACAAATAACTACATAATCTGACTTGTTTCATTCACTTCACTTGCACTTGTTCTGCAAATAGAAGGAACCGTAGGATCCGTAACCTTGATATATAAGGTTATACGCACATGTATAAAGGGACAATAGTCTTTCATCCTTTCTGACAGAAAAGTGCACTTTTTGCCACTGGCTACACTGGTTTAACGCGTTTAACGTACTTCCGTTTCATAATCTTCCTAGGGTGAAAAAGAGTAGATATACTTGCGTTTAAGTACAAAATACTTCCATCTCAATTCTTTACAAGACAATGGAAGAAGAATATATCTGCTTGGTAAGAAACACATAAACAATTGCCAATAATATTTTCTTTACATTGTCCCGTAATTGCCTCATGTCAAAGAGCAGCATATGATTTTAATGAAGTCCTTTCTTCTACTGGAGCAAACATCTGGTTTAGGGTGTGAAACGAGATGTAAATAAATTTTTTAAAAGTGTCAATTCGTGGTGTGGTTACTATTTCCTGTAAATCACTAGGAAAACAAAAACACCATCAGTGAATTTAACTTCAACGTGCTCATGATAAAGCTCATGTGAATCTCCTGTAAAATTTTATGTACCTTCTATAGTTCACTGGTCATATATGTTGCTTTCATCACGTTCATGTGACTTGATCTCCTCATATTGCACTCATTTCTCACCATCCAATTTTGCATAGGAAATATTTTGTTTTACCACCATAAGTTGTTAGAGTTCCTAGAAAATCTTCTGTTTGGAATGTATTGCAGTAAGATATTGGTGCATGAGGTTAACTGTTACATCACTATGCCGATATCAAACAAAAGGGTACAGCGATGGTTTGTAAACGAAGGATTAAAAAATTCACTGTGCTCGATGATCAAGTCTTCTGGACCCTTATCAACTGATGGCTGTTTCCCATTGTTATCCTGCGTAGTTTGAATTGCATACTTTGGAGTTTTAAAAGAAAATGTCGTGTAGAGCTTGGTTATTAATAGGTGTATACTCCAGTGTTGTGATAAAAAATATTTTACACCCTCAGGACTCATATTGTCCGTATCATTGAACGAGTGGAGAAAATGTTTTATTTCTTCTAGTACTTGTAGATGTTACTATTTTCACAGCAAACCTTACACAGAAAAGCAAAATAAACGTTTGCCTTTGAGCTCAGGAGATGTCCCAGAACTGCGGGTTAATGCCGTTTTGTCAGTTGCCGTCCGTTTTAGTAACTGCATTCCTTTTTCCACTTATTATTACATGTAGGTCGAAACGTATGAGCATTTTCCAACGTTTGTTTTTTCAAACTATTTCTCTCTACCACATTGGCACTCCTCCTCTTCAGTCTCGTCGTATATTCCAGGGAAGATTGATGAATACCTAATTTTCCTGTGTCATCAACCATTTCCGCATCTTCTTCCTGCAGTACAACTGGTATCGTGTCCATTTCTTATGGGGACGTCGAGGCATCAGCAACAATTGGAATATAATCAACGGCTGAATTTGTGTGAATTGCATCATTTCATTTATCGCTGTTCAGAGGAAGAGAATCAGTACTCTGAAATGTAACGAGTGGTGAAACTGATTTGTTAGAAGGAAAATCATGAGTTAAACTTTCATAAAATACATAGTCAAAAAGTAGATTTGCAATTCTGAATATTCCTTATTGTTGTACACAGAAAAATCTTTAGAATCAAAATTATTGGACGTCATAATATCTTAAATCCCCTCACATCCCGCATTCTCTTTTTACATTAAAGAATTGCTTAAAGTAGCTAAAGCCAAATTCGCAGTATATCTGGACCGACTTATGTCATTAATATCACTATGTGACAATTTCCCTTTACATCAACTGCAAGTCGACTACAAACAATTCACTTTCTGATATCTTATTACAAACTTCTGTGCATAGAACTACAACGTACGTAGTCAACTACCGTAAACAACAACTTATTATGCAGGCTTAGCCAGTTGCGTCTTTAGTATTAACTAGCTGACTGTAGTGCCGTATCTGTAGCCGCAATCTGTAGCAAAATACTGTATATAAAAAACGCCGTAACAATAGTATGTGAGTAATAACAGTTATACCTGCGTGCGAAATACTGCTTTCTTACGAAGTAGGATGGAGATATGCTCTGCTAGTGCAAATGATGCATTTTCTACGAGGATACGGCTATCTACATGGATATAAGCAGTATTGTTCACGTTACGGCTTTTCAGGCCACATCAATGGAAAAGGTGTGATCGAATTATTATAGGGTGTATTCTATTTCAATTCAGGCAGATGCATGTACCATCACCATCTCAGATATTGATGAAACTTTATATAGCAACTACACATGTTTTTAATAGATCCATATTTTTTGTTTAGTCGAAAAAAAATCCCGCCAAGTAATGGGCCACCAAACACTGGGAGTACAATTTATGAAGTGTAGAAGACATAGAAAATGATCACCTACGGAGCCCCACCATTCAACTATGGAGGCAGGTAGAGTTACAATTTTTGTTCTGGTATATATAGGGATATAAATAAACTATATTTTACTATAGGTTGGTTTGCGCATGCGTAATTCTTTGTATATAAATTAACAAATGAAAGACAATTAATCTGAAAAGTCAAAAGTTTGCAATTTTTTTCGAACAGTTACGGTTCGAATTTTAAAATTCTGTTTTCACGGTAATAAGACCTAGTTACCTACTTTCTGAAAAACAAATTGTATCACTTTTGTGTGCAACCGTTTTGACGCAAAAAATTCCAGAAATTGTAAAATTTTCAAAAATCGTCCTTTTTGGGCGCAATTTTCTCGAAAACACCATCTTTTAAAATTCTGAAATTTTGTCGGGTAGTTCCACTTTACATGTGCAACAAACACACCAAATACCATTCTCGACCAATCTAAGTTTCGTTAACTTTGATGCCACAGTTAGCAACACTGGAAACTATAGACGTGCAATGATTTTATGATGTTTGTGGTTCACATTTACTAAATGAAGAACAAAAGTTTTAGTCTGACTGTCTGTTTTATTATTTTCATCAAAAAATCTCTCTGGAATAGTAAAATGAGCCTCCCCTCTACTCCTCCGATTTCTTAAACCGAAGTAATCTGAGATGGGAAAACAATGATCTTGTTTAAATAAAACTGTGCCACTTTCTGTTTTCGTATCGTAAATTGCTGGTTTAACTGTAAGAATTGTTATTCATGAGAATTAAGAGAATTAATTGCTACAGAAAAGCAACGTATAAAATTTCCAGATATAAATTCTACTTTATTCCATGTGGACTTCGTTTAAAACTGGACTGTTATTTTGCAAAGTGAAATTCAGAGTTATCACCGGAATATGGAACAACTGACAGTTTTGTTGTAATAAGCGACGACAAAACTCACGATTCGGCTCATGTACTCATAGCCATAGATCAGATTGTAAAAATACTCGAAGAAAAGCGAAAATATACGTTCTAGAAAAAGGTTAGAATAGGTGAAAATAAATGTCTATAATTTCCCAAACCGTGTCAGTGATTTCTGATGTTGCTGCATCCTACTTTAAAAATCGCCTTCAGATGTTCGAGATGCAGACAGGTCCAATAGAATAGTGGTTTTGCAGTGAAACCGGCCATGCTAGAGTCTCTGCGGCGGTAGTGGGGGAAGGGGTTTGTAAAGAATGTGGCAACGCGGCATAACCTTAGGCAAAAACAGATACACAGCATTAAAACCACAGAAGAATTCATGAGTATACTGCAAGTACAAACTCCGAGTATTATTCTCGTTTTGTTGCTTGGAACTGAATTCGACAACTTCCGGAAGAGAAAAAGCAAGAATGGGAAGGTATGCGACCGGTAACGGGTATTCAACGAAGTCACCTTTGCTTTCGGAAAATCGCGAAGTTTTTATGGCAGTAACGGATCAGCATGAACTAACTTCATGCTTCCCCCCAAATCGAGCTTCTTCAATTCAAAGTGTAGATTTAAGAAGTCTGCAAAAAGGAACTCTTGTTACATATATATGCGCAAAGAAGCCGATTTTTCTGGAAATTTGCGGGGGAAGGATTCAGATGCAGAAGGTATATACATGACGATTTTAAGATGAATTGCATTTAAATTATGCAAAATATTGTATATTCATAAATACAATATGGGGCCCACAACAGCTTTCGGGGGCTCGGGTCTTCCCCCCAGAATAAGTGCCCTTGCATATAAGTATGATATCCAAGGTGCGTAGCAGAATTATCAATAAATCATGAATTACGTAAAGTATAGGTGCTTTTTATGCTTCCACATGGGCCTTCAGCAGGATACAGAAGAGCATAAGAGAAGTGGAAATAAGTGTTTTGCGATTATCGACCATGTGCTACGCAGGGGCGGAACCAGGACGCACTTCTAGGGGAGAGATGTAATACTGCTGCTTAGAACTACTTTTAAGACCTAAAAATTCTTGGATGGGTATTATTTATTAATATATATAAAATAAAAGTTTCTTCTTCTGGGAGCAAGATCGTCTTCCTGGATCAACCTCTGCACGAGTTGTGAATGTACAGTTCCCGGCAGAAAAAATGCTACAGTAATTCTAAGACAAATTAATAACAAACTCTTGCCCCATTTTCTTATGCATCCAGAAATACATGTCTCAATCGATTAGCTTCTAGTATCCAATACAACTCCTCCCCTTCCTTCACCTCTCCTTGTCTAAAGCAGTGAATGTGACGTAGTACACTCTTTCCATTCAGCTGAAAAAGAAACAGGAATCAAGTTTACAGCGTTATAGCTTTAAAACAGTCTTTTCCATTCGTTTATTCTGAAATATATTTCAGAGCCTAAATTTTAAAAAACGTCACACAATGTTCCCAGAGCTTCATAAAGCCCATTAGTTTCATTTTTTTCCCTTCTTTAAAGACTGCAAGCTAGTAATATGATCCCTAAGAAGTCTACGGAAATTGGTAATAACGGCAGTAGGTTTTGTGCTTCTAAAATTTGTAATGCACGCACAGAGCTCTAAACTATCTATTGACAGAAATGAGTGTTACTCAATGACTCATTTCATTTCTTTACAGTAATTGCAAGCAAAAGTTACATGGGGGTCATTTGGGAGGACAGGAGGATGTAATTTCCCCTCCCTTGAGCTTCATAAATACGTATTGTTGGATCAAATGTATAGTAATACACTAATAAAAATTGAAAATCTTATGTCGGCGGAGAATCTCGCCCCGTCCCCCCGAATAAAATCTAAAAGGCACTACTTTTAGCAAAAAAAAACTATAGAGTTACGATAGCACATTGGTGCTTGAGAGCTTACGTTTCGTTTCAAGAATCTAAGGTTTGATCTCAAGCCATATGGATTCCTGGGCGACATTGAGAGAGAGAGAGAGAGAGAGAGAGAGAGATTCAAGTATGAAGACAGAGAGGGATTATTTATATACACAGATTTAGAATTGGGGAAAAATGATCGGACAGCATTCGTATTATGTGATTTTGTGAAACAGAAGAAGGGAAGGTTTCGAACTGCGAATATCACATTAGGTAGTTGTCGAATTAAGAGTAAGAACTCCTTTTAGAGCATAATATGATTACGGAGTCAGAGAAAGATCTTGATAACCGAGGAATTAAGAATTTATAAAAACTGAAACTTCTGAGACCGGTTTGGAATCATGGAATCGATCCGTGGTTTACGTCTTATCTGAACGGAGAATCCACCGAGCAAAATCTTGAAATATCCCATTATGTAAGCTTTCAACGTAGCTAAAGGAAACGTATGGAAACGAGTACATAGAGTTCTCCGTAGCAGAATGGTTAAAGTCATGGTTTCGATAATTACAAGATTCGTGGTTCGAAACCGGTCTCGGAAGTTTCAGATCTTATAAATTCTTAGTATCTCAGTTCTCAACATCTTTCTCTCCCTTCGTAATCATCTGATGCTCTAAAAAGAGTTCTTCACCTTAATTCGACAACTACCTAATGTGATAATCGCAGTTCGAAGCCTTCCCTTCTTTCATAATACGAACGAAGCATAATACGAATGCTGTCCGATAATTTTTCCCCAATTCTAACTCTGTGTATATATATCATCCCATTCTGTCTCCATACTTGAATCCCTTTCTCTCTCCCTCCCTCTCTCTCTATGTCGCCCAAGAACTCATATGGCTTGATAACCTCCCTTGATAACCTTCGACTCTTGAAACCAAATGTGAGCTCTCTAGCAATGTGCTATCGTAACTCTATAGGTTTTTCGCTGAAAAAAAATCGGGGGGGGGGGGATTCTCGGCCGACATATGATTTTTACTTTTTTATGAGTTTATTACTATAAATTTGATCAAACAATACGTCTTTATGAAGTTCAAGGGAGGGAGAATTACACCCTCCTGTCCTGCCCAAATGATGCCCCTGTGACATTTGCTTGCAATTGCTGAAACGAAATGAAATGAATCATTGAATAACACTCATTTCTGTCAGTAGATAATTTAGAGTTCTGTGCGTATATTACAGACTTTAGGAAGCACAAAACCTACTGCCGTTATTAGCAATTTCCATAGATTTCTTAGGGAGCATCTTAGTAGCTTGCAGTCTTTAAAGAAGGGAAAGAATGAAACTAAAGGTCTTTATGAAGCTCTGGAAAGATTGTGTGATTTTTTTTTTAAATTTATGCTCTGAAAAATATTTGAACAAACGAATGAAAAAAAAGCTGTTTTAAAACTATAACGTTGTAAACTTGATTCCTGTTTCTTTTTCAGTTGAATGGAAAGAGTGTACTACGTCACAATCACTGCTTTAGACAAGGAGAGATAGAGGAGGAAGAGGAGTTGTATTGAATACTAGAACAACTAATCGATTGAGACATGTATTTCTGGATGCATAACAAAACGGAACAATAGTTTGTTATTAATTGGACTTAGAATTTTTGTAGCAATTTCTTGCCGTGAACTGTGCCAACACCTATTGGAACATCTGCACGCTTCCATGCTATTAGCGAAGAAGACACGAAGCAAGCAAATGATTAGTCCATGTGAAAACAAATCAGTGTAATTTTGTTTCTGAACACCATTTTAAGTAATTGAACTTAAATGTGTGTGTTTTGTAATCGTAATTTCCATCTCAGATGACTTCGAAAAAAATGTGGAGAAGGGGGAAAAGGTTCATTTTACTATTTCAGAGAGCTTTTTTGATCAAAATAATAAAAAACAGTCATTAAAATCTTTTACTCTTCATTTAATGAATGTGAACCACAATCATCGTTAAATCATTGCACTTTGATTGCTTCCAGTGTTGCGAACCGGGACATCAAAATTTTATGAAACTTCGCTAACTCTAATAGGCTGTACTTAATTTATGATGCATTGGTCGAGAATTGTATTTGGAGTGTTTATTACACATGTTTAGTGGAACCATCTGACAAAATTTCAGAATTTTACAGTATGGTGTTTGTGACAAAATGGCGCCCAAAAATTGCAATTTTTGAAACTTTTACAATTTCTCGAATTTTTTTTGCGACAAAACGGTTGCACACAATAGCAATACATTTTTTTTCGGAAAGCGGGTAACTATGTCTTACCAACCGTGAAAACAAAATTTTTAAATTCCAAACAGAAGTGCTTCAAAAAAAACTCGCGTACTTCGACTTTCATTTGTTAATTTATGTACAAAAATATTCCCATGCACAAACCAAACTATAATAAAATAATGTTTGTTTATTTCCTTAAGTACGTACCACAACACGAATTATAACTCAAACTGTCTGCATACCTGAATGGTGTGGCTCCGAAGTTGACTACTTTCCATGTCTTTTACAATTCATAATATGTGCTCTCCGTCTTTGATGGCCCATTACTTGCCGGCATTTTTTTTTGACATAACAAAAAAATTGGGTGTCTTAAAAACATGTGTAGTTGCTATAAAAAGTTTCATCAATATCTGAGACGGTAATGGTACAATTTTACTTTTTTTTCGCCTGAATTGAAATGGAAGGCACAACGGATTGGTACCAATTATCTTTTCAAAATTTTGAAATAAGGGATTCTTGTTTACGACGGCAAAATCAGTCTCCATATTACGTTTTGTGATAGAATGAATACTCCTCGATGAGGACAGTGACAATTCTTGAAGCGATATTCGGTTAAAATTAGTTATCGGATAATAAACCATTTGAAAACATTACATATCCTTAATCCAAGCTTTTTAAAGATTGGATTACGAAAACGTTGTGAAGTGTTGTGATTATTAAAGAAACCCTAACAGAGTCCTCCACCCCCCTCTTTCCGTTGTCAAGCAATGCATGTATCGTTTCAGTGTTAAACTTTACACGCTATATTTTCTCATTTTGTAAATTACATTTAAGGTAAGATTGGGTGTCAAGCCGATACAACCAAATAATCGAAACTCAACATTAAACTTGGGGGCCGCGGTGGCTCAGTGGTAGAGCGTTCACCTCTGGTGCTTGGGGTCCCGGGTTCGATCCCAGCCCCCGCCAAGTGAACTTTGTGGTGGACAAACACCGTGTGCGTGGGTTTTCTCGGGGTTCTCCCGTTTCCTCCCACTTTCTTCATTCCACCATTTCATTCATTACTCATCATCACCGTCTCCTTTAGTCTAACCGGCATAACCGTGGGACGTAAAACTCAAAGATTTCATTTCATTTTTTCAACATTAAACTTTCCACATCTAAATTAGATATTCCTATCATAATTTTAAATGTTCTATTATCAGAAATTTTGCAAAATACAAAGAAGCGAACGAAATTAGTGTGCCACTATGACCTTGATTCATTCCAAAATTGATATTGGGCTCTGAATCCGGAAATTTGAGAGGGTTCGTCCATTTACACTTCCTCTGTGAGTGATGCATATAGCTTAATAAACTATTATTTAGTAGATGATTATCTGTCTATTTTGAAAGTTTTGAATATGTCCCATCGAAATTAACAGTTGGTCTTAGAGCCATTTATTAATTTTTTTTAACACTTCCATACTTCAAGGGGCTTCCTAGGTACCCCTTCCAAAATTTAAGAGGTAGAATTACTGTACCCGCGTTCTTTATCCCTGCAAATATTCATATTGCATTTAAGGTAATAAAACTTCACGAAAGAGAATAAAAACAGCTTAAAAACATATTTTATACCGAAAAGAAAAAAACGAAAAAAGTTATGTAGGGATATACATACCATTTTTCAAAACCCTCTACTCAATCGTATAACAATATAAGGTAACAAATCACTCATCAGAGAAGATAATAATCTCCATATTTTATGCAAGTAGAAATGAACGAAATAGATCACCTCAGCCCCAAATTCGAAAATCTCGGTTTAATGTTGTCATAAAAGAGAGTGAGGGACTAATTTTGAATTATCCTTGAGGGTGTGCCATGAGAACAAGTGACATCATAGCTTCATAACACGAGACCCATTCGAGAAGTCAATTTCGAATTTCTCGAGGGACAGGACCTAAGACAGATTGACCATTATCAGCTTATCAGATTCGTCAATCTTTTGATGGATACCCGTGCATTCCTACTACTAATGACGACATGAAATCTAACTTGATAGGAATCAAATAAGCTTCTATCTGTAATCGAAACTGAGTTGGCAACTCTAGAAACTGAATTGTCAAGTGGAAAGGAAGGTAAATTATATAGAAGTAAAGAATGACTCAGAGAATGATAAGTAAAGATGCGTTCTACGTCTCATTCCAACCACGAAAGATACGGGCCATTGCTTCAAGTGTTTCATTTAAGTGAATTATCCCTTTTATAATTCAGTTAATTATAACAGAGTAATATTGTGTTGTAAGCTAAGTGATAAACTCTGTCAGTATATTTTAGTGTCAATTTATGCGTATTAGAAGACCAGATTTCACTTAATAATTTTTATTAAGACGTATTTTTTCGTTTTTGTATAGCACCCTTTGTCTCACCTAATCAAAGCAATGAAATGGAGCATGTGAAATCACCCTGTTAGTGACATAAACACGGAAACTAGGATAAAATTCAGCATCATCTTTTGTAAATTATGGTAAAGAATACACTTTTCTCTGTAACTAAGGACTAAGGGAATAACTTTCGTTCTTAATGACAAAATTAATATATAGCTTTAAATATTACAGCAATATAATATTTCAAACTTTGTAACTGATATCAGTGAATCAGAAGATGACCATAAAAAGCTGTTATATTTAAATACCTTGTCAACTTTGAATTGAACATGTAGCATTTGTCGCCTTGGCTCTCGTATATATCAACGTAAGTACAACAATCTACAGGTTTAGAGTTTATCAGACATCTTTCCATTAGCATTTTGCACGGTCTGGAACATAAAACAACTGTTTCGGTATACAAATATAATTAATAATGCATAATTAATTTGTACGAATAGAAACCAAAATTTAAAAAGGTAGGAAAGTGTTCGGTTGTAAAATTTTCGTTAACTTGACGAAGTTATCCATATAAATACAACGTTCCATCAGTTAAAATGGCATACAAAAGTTTGTCTAACTTTTGAATAAAACATTGTATTGTAGTTGCGATAGTAATTATGAGAATGTGAGGTAAGTAATGTCAGATACTGACAATAATGAATCAGTAAATTTTGATTGTTATTCCTATAAATTACACTTGAAATGTCTCGTCGTAGTTGTAAATCACAAATCGAAACATTCTAATGGACAACATATTGAACATAGTTTAGTTTAGCATGAACTTAAATGCCAGTCCTCCTATAACTTCTAGTTAATTAAAAGAAAATTTTAATCAATAAACTGCCCAAACCTTAAATATAACATTTGTCAGAATTTCATTAATTTCAGACAGATCCAGGTACTGCTCAATAAAAACTACCAAATCACTTTTTCAGTGAATAGTGTTTGAAATGACTTTCTTTTTACATGCTTGCTTCACAGAACACCTAATTCAAAAAAGAGTTTCTCGAATGAAGCCATGGAAATACAGCGGTTTTACTCAATACTCAAAAGAACCCTGCTTTTTTAAAATACAACATTTGGTTACAATTTAGTGCAAGTCATCTTTGTTCTGCGATTTACGTCTCTGTTGATATCTAAAGCTTAGTTTGAAAACTATTTGTTTTCGGTATTTACATAAGGAAACATACAAAGAGGAAAATGAATGTTTAATACTTATCTCATAACATATATCAACTATAACTAGTACGCTGTAACATTTTGAGAACTTGCGGAACGCCGTATACTAGCTAAAATAATAACTATATTCATGTATTGAAGCCATAATAAAATACAGACCGTGCTTTAATATCAATTATAAGTTTAATTAAAATGTTCGAATATTTCGTTATGTAGGAATAAACACCAACATGAAAATAAACTGTATTTATATGTTTTCCAACTGAAGAAGTGAGTTTTAATGCATGTCTATAAATTGATTGATGTCCATAGCGAAATATGGAGTTAGTCTGAAAGTTGATTATTATGAAGGTGTATTTGTTGAAAGCATGGCATTATACGCTATATATATTTTTCAAAATATTTTAACTATTGTTACGCATAAGCGTATAATATAACTGTTCTAACCGCAACTAGTTGAACTTAATAGTACAACCATCTGTACATAAATATGATGTGTTTTCACCTTAACACCTATAAAATCTGAGACCTATTCATACAAATAGTTAACTAATAATATAAATGTATATCTTAAGCATATGAAGTTCAGTATAAGTTATACTGTTTTAAAGAGGAAATATACGTATACAATATAACTCTACAAAAGCATTACACAAAATGAAATGCTGCTGAGAACCATATACCTATGCTATGAGTAGCATGGGATATATATATTTTTTCATTATAATTCCACACAATAAAGTGCAGATGTATTTCTAATATTATTTTGTTTATTCCAGTCCATATAAGAAGTCGCAAATAACTTAATAACCACACACATCTCGATATAAAAAATATGGCATGCATTCATCAAACTGGCTGGAAAAACCCATTCAATTGAGCTATAACAACCATCAAAAGGTCATATCTTTTTTGATTTCATAATGACACGCAATGATATTGCTTCGAGTATGAATGTCTTGCTGCATTCAGCTTTACAGTAATCAAATTAGCAAACATACATTTAAATGCTAAAATAATTTAACGACGTGAATTAAAACAACTTTTAAAATGTTTATAACTTGCGCTTAGTTCTATAGAATTATTGAGTTTGGAGTTGTATCTAATACCATGAATAGCAATACAAGTAGTGGTTGTTTACTGTTGAAATGCTTCTAAATATGTAACAGTAATAAAGATGGGAATGCAAGTAGCAAGCTTATATCTTCCAATCAAGCAGCAGATAAAGTGTTAAATCTTCTCATAATTCCCTAGTTCAGTTTGAAACATTATTAAAATTAAGATGGTTAATTCGTTGCATGCTGATACTCAATCGTGTCTGCCTTACGTTTGATCGTTCTTTAGCTACTGCAAAAATAATAACTTTATTAATCATGAAAAAGTCAAATGACCAATTGATATGAAATGAGAGTAGTTTTTTTTTTGAAGAAAATCTAAAATTGTTTCTTTTCCCTATCAAATAACAGCCTTCTCCTATAATTTTCAATGTGTATACAAAGTGGAATAGTTTGAAATGCAGTAACATAACGAGAGTTTCTTACAAAATTTTCTAGACTGCGAATTGTAATTTAAATCAAATGATATCCAATTGCACAAATCAATAAGAGATACTTGCATAGCACTAATCTCAACGCATTCACATAATACAAAGTGTGTCTTACCTATTAACATATTTGCTTTATTTTTTAATATTTGCGCAAATTATTTATTTAGATATACTGCATGACTCGTTTGCAAAAAAAAAAGAATAGAAGTGTGGAGTACTATTGTATTTACGATTTTTATTTTATATTTAAGACAAATCACCTTCTATCATAATACATATTTCTTACCCCAGTATTATTATTATATTAAAATATTTCAAGATCTTCTTTTCACTTGCACGTAATTTCGAAATCACTTTCTTTCTATTTTATTTAAATACTTCTATAATGAGCAATCCATTCTTCTCTTGGGAAACGAGAATATATTAAATGCATATATAGGATTTAGTATTACGTTCTGAAATGACTCATTTGTGTACAGTGAACACAGATAAGACAGAATGATACCTACAAGTTGTCATATAAGCACATTTAATCTTATACTGCTATAATTGTTTTTACGTCCACCACTTATTCATTTATGTTATATACCTAGGTATAAAACGATTGTATTTATACCATTAAATTTGTTTGTAATAGTCCTATTTGTTTGAACTAATGGATATGAAATATCGTGTTATCTTGTTCATGAAATTTAAGACATTTTTGTGTTAGCAAATGCTTTTCAGAATGAAGGGAAATAAAATGTATATGTGTGTTCTACTCAGAAAATGAATACTAATAGTTTAGAACCAACGTTAAATATTTTTGAACTTAGTGAAAAATCTGTAAAAAGGCAGAATAAAAATTTGAAATGGAAAATAAAATTTGAAATATCATGTTATCTTTTTCATGAAATTTTAAACACTTTTTTGTTACAAATACGTTTCAGAATGAATGTAAATAAAATGTATATGTATATTCTACTCAGACCCCAATGACTACTAGCAGTTTAGGACCATCATTAAATATTTCTGAACTTAGTGAAAAATCTGTAAAAAAGGGATAAGGAAAATTTGAAATAGAAAATATCATTTTAAATCTAGACGTACCTAAACCTCTCGTTCAAATCACTTCATTGTTACAAAGATATTCCAGAATAGAGGACCGTTTGTAATACTTAGAAAGGTGAGGCAGGGAACGTTGGTTTACTTAGAATGTAGTTTCAGAATTTCTCAAGGGTGTCAACGTTTTCCACCGACAAAAGAGTTTCAAGCTGTTTATTACTATATTAGCCTGCAATCTACGAAATCTATAGACGTTTTAAATTCATCAAAGTAAGTTACTCCTTGCTTCGTAAGAGAAAATTTTGTTTTATACAGAAGAGTCTATTTAACATCCAACAATAAAGGTTAATATTCTTGATTGAGCCACTGGATAACAAATAAACAACATATTAGAACCTGAAGGATCCAGCATGATGTGATGTTTTAGTAAAAACAATTCATTACAAGTCAACAAAAATAAGGTTCAATATATTCAATACAAAATCAACGCGACGAGGATTATGAAGCAAAAGGAGTGAAGCACATGTAACGATACATTTTAAATATAAGATTTCATTATATCCCACTTTGACAATTAGAGATTTTCATATTTTTAAGATAAACGCCTTCATTCATTTACGCACAGCTCGTTGTTTCTCTCGAATACACATATATAATATTCAGAATATACCTAGGTAGCTTTGTTACTCGTCAAATTGACAAGTATTTCTTTGCATTAACACAGAAACTTCAGGATGTTCTAGACCAATTTAAACTCATAGTACATATACAGTATAAAAGATAGAGAGTAACAGATATTTTTTATTCTAACGTTTACAATAAAACATAGTAAGGGCACATAAACGAATGAATCATAGAGATTTGTGATACTATAGTTCCGTTTCTTATTCAATTTTGTACTGAATTTGAAATTGTATGATCCCGTTTTGAAAGAGTGTGCGGTGTAGTTTCGTGAACATACATAGGAAATGAATAGTCTGTCAGGAAAGTAAATATACACCTCTTTTTCGAGTCTGGCATTGCTGCGCTCCATCCGTGGAGAGCATGATAAGTAAATCAATCAAATGTTTACTGAGGGTCAAGAAGAAAAGTCTAATCTGAATAAGACATTGCAGAGGGGCAAAAACTGTGAATACGAATAGTACATAGTGTAAATAAAGGATGACACCGAAAGAGAAAGCCAGAAACAGCTCTTAAATTCAGAAAAAAAGTAAAATTTGTCAAAGTGGGAACATAAAACACAAATACAAAAAATACGCCAACAACTAAACGTTCTCCACGCCATGATCTTCAGTTTGCCGTGAGCAGCGGTGTAGTGAACATCGCTGTGGTGTGCCTCCGATCTCAACGAGCTTCCTACGTTCGTTTCAAATTGTTTGAGTGGTTAGTTTGCTGTACTCAGTCGTGTGTTCTCAGTAGTAGGAAATACAGTGTACCAGTGAAAACTAACAGTTCATACCAGTGACAAGCAGTTTATTGAATATAGTATCCCGTTTTTTTTTTTAGTTTTTGTTTGTTTTTTGCCATGAATAACATTCGGAAAAATACTGTGCGGCTTGCATTTGACAAGACGACACGAAATATCCGGCCTTCGGTTGCGCTCATCCAGACTTGGTTAATTAACGAGTTACGGTTATCAATACACGATCTTGAAGCTATTCAATTTCACAATGATGTTTATAGCTTATATTTAAAATTTTAATCGCAAGAGAATGTTGACACATTTTTACGACGACACCCGGAATCACTGGATTTTCGACATGAAAATGGAACAGTAAGTCAGGTCAAACTTTCAAATGCTAGTATCCAGTACACTCGTGTACGCATTTTGGATCTCCCGATGGAAATTAGTAACGATGAACTTGTGCTGTGCTTTGCCCTTTGGAAAGATCATGTCCATAAATGAAATGTGGTCGAGTACCCTCCCTTTTCCCATTTACAATGGCAATCGTATTGTGCAAATGTGTTTGGGAAAACATATTCCCTCAAAATTGTGGTACGGGGTTCTCGTGCTACTGTGATGTATCAAGGTAAACCACCCACGTGCTTCATTTGTCTGGCTCTTAACCACGTCGCAAGTTCTTGCCCTCGCAAAGTAAAAGCTCAGATGCCTTCAGTTCCCGTTACTGGATTTAAGGTGACCGAACATTCTACTGGAAAAATGCCCACCACTCCCAACGTTTATCCATCTCTTAGTGCAAAAACCATGACTAATGAGCCTAATGCCCAAAATATGGAATTGGAAAACACTTCAGTTGCCGATGATGTTAATCTCCATGCTGATAAGGATTTCCCCCCTCTTTCAAGTCATTCTGAACCACTTGCCACAACAGAACCAGAGAAACGGAAACAAGATAGTGGTGTCACCTGTGAGCACCCTATACAACTAGGAGAGCCACAACACGCTATGCATACTGTTTCTTCGTCTGAGTGCCCATAAAAAGAAGAGGAGTCTGTTATCTCTTCTTTCCCTTCTCCCCCTTCAGTGGCTGTAGTGAGTGACCCAGTTTTCAAAAAATGGAAAACAAAAAGTTGCAAGACAATGCATCGAAAACAAGTAAGTTGTCGGTGTGGAATTCTCAGACCGTATCGTTGCCAGCAGTAGTGGCACGTGATAACATAGCAATAGTAAATGAATAACACGTTGCTCCGTGTATACCTGTCGATTAACACCAATGTCTCACGCGCCAGTCAAAGCAAGTGTTCCATGTAAAGGCTTCCTTCCTCTTCAAGGGCAAGAATGTTCCTTGTTTATACTTGAGAGGTAATAATCTCCTATTGTTCTTCGATCCACAATACATCGCTATCGCTGGTATTTACATTCTATGAAAATAACCATAGTGTTTACTAATGTGTCGGGAAGTCAAATGTTTTGCAGGGAAGTGTATGTCCTGTATTGTTTATTTATTTTTTTTAATTGTTTATACATTGTTTATGCAAGTAATTCCTAATTCCACTTCACGATCCTATATCTCGTTAAATATTCGAGGAATTTCTAGTGGTAGTAATCGTAATCTATTACGTAGTTTTATCATGCAAACATCGGCTAACTTCATATTACTGCAAGAAGTAGCGTTTCAGAATTTTGACTTTCTCCCTATGTATGGAGCCTATGTGAACGTAGGCCCTTAGCACCGAGGTACTGCCATCTTGTGCAAAAGAGGTGTCTAGGTTAGGAATGTTGTGTATCTTCCATCTGATAGGGGTATCGCCGTAACTTGTGATGATCTTACTCTGATTAACATTTATGCCCCGAGTGGTTCAAATATTAGGAATGCAAGAGAACAGTTTTACAATGAAGACACTTTACCCCTATTTCCGACTATTCCCAACAAAATA
Organism: Thermobia domestica; assembly: GCF_964235325.1. NCBI lineage: Eukaryota > Metazoa > Arthropoda > Insecta > Zygentoma > Lepismatidae > Thermobia > Thermobia domestica. The sequence continues at coordinate 336,460,306 of NC_137456.1, forward strand.
ATATTGGCTGGGGACTTTAATGTTGTGAATCCTGAGATAGACACTACCTCGAAGCTCATTCCTTCCCCTGCTCTCCCAAAATTAATTTCCTCCCTCAAACTCAAGGACGCTTGTGTTCAACACCGCTAGGATCTTCAGTTTACCTATAAGACACAAAATATGTCTAGTCGCATTGATCGATGTCATACAACACCTGACTTAATCGCTTCTGTCACGGATATTCATTTAGGGATTATACCATTCAGTGATCACGCAGCAATACTCTGGATATGCAAGTACAACCTAGGTGTTTCGGTTACTTACGGAAAGACTGAGTGGAAATTAAAAAATCAATTACTTAATCATGCTGAAACGAAATGCATCTTTCGTCTGAAATGGGAGTACTGGCTCCGACAACGTCATTACTATCCAACTTTAAATGAATGGTGGGTTAAATACGTTAAGCCGAAAATACAGAGTTTTTTAAATGGCAAAGTGCTGAAGTACAAAGAGAAAAACGAGAGAGTCTCGCATATCTGTATCGAGCTCTCCAGGAGTTATGGTTCCTCCCCAGTTCACAGCAAAGTATGATAGCCATTAACAAAACGAAGGCTTGGATCAAACAAATCCAGGCTACTTCGGTCAGAAAATGTGCCCATAGCCTGCCTCCCGGTGGTTGTCTTCCCTATGAACATATTACCCTGTATCTTTACATGGCTCAACATAAACGTCGGGTTGCTAAGGTTATTGACGTAATAAAGCATGATAATCGAACGATCACGTCCCTCCCCGAGATCCAGCAGGTATTTTTCGATCACTATAGGAATTTATACGCCAAACATGAGGCACCTCAAGATGGATACCAGCAATACCTGAATCTCCCCCTTCCCGTCCTGTCGGACAGGGAGCGCCAGTGCTTAATGTCGCCCATCACAGAAGAGGAAATAAGTAGGACGCTGGCTCAGTGTAATCGTGATTCCAGTCCTGGGGCAGATGGATAATCGTATGCATTCTATCAAAAGTATTGGGATATAGTCGGGAAGGACATGCTTGCCTCTATAATGAACTATTACGATCTCCGAACTTTCTACAAAATGAGGGTCACGTGATATTTCTTCCAAAATATGCCGACACCACAGATGAAACACACTATCGGCCCATAACTTAAAATTGTTCACTAAACTTTTAGTGCAGCGCCTGCGCAATCTCTTTGCTGATAAAATTAGTCCTTTTTAAGCAGCGCTCAAAATAAAGAAAATAATGTGTATTATGCACTTACCAAGATCCGAGATGTAGTAGGATACTTTCTTTTTGCTAGGAAACCGGCCTGTCTTGTGTCATTGGACTTTCAAAATGCCTTTGATCGCTTATCACTTGATTATCTTTTTGCAGTGCTCAGTGCATATAAATTTCCACTTAGCTTCCTTAACATTATCCAGCAACTGTATAGCACGGCGACAGCTCGACTACAGATAAATGGTTTTCTCACTCAGTCCATTTCACTGAACAGCGGAGTTCGCCAAAGCTGTCCAATGTCCATGTTTCTTTATGGGCTTGCTCTTGAACCTCTCTTATATAAGTTGGCTGCGTATATACAACCTCCGCTTCACGACCTGCAAAATGTCTAGGTCACGGCCTATGCTGATGATGTGAATATTAGTAGCACGACATTACAACAGTTTCACTATATTATTGCCCAATTACGATAATTCAGTGATATTAGTAGTGAACGTATCAATTTCTCTAAAACAAAAGTGTTGACATTTCATAACTGGAAAATGGATGGCATTCCAGAGCCCTTCTCAACTTTTGAAGTGGTAGATCAAGTTAAAATACTGGGTGTTACATTTTCGAATAGTGACAGTATCCATCATGAAAGAATTTGGGATCCATTACTGAATACTGTGCGCGGGCTGCGTCTCCAACACAAATTACGCAAATTAGACCTTATCCAACGTATTTGGTATGTAAATAGTTATTTGTGTGCAAATATATGGTATTACGCTCACATATATCCGATACCGGAAATATATCTTCGAAAACTTCATTCTGTTATTGGTTGGTTTATTTGGGCAGGACTTTATTTTCGTGTCACACGTAATACCCTTAATCTACCTTGGAAACAAGGGGGCTTACAACTCATTTCGATACGTGAGAAATGTAAGGCGTTTTTCTTAACCAATAATTATAAGCAATATCAATTTCCTGACAGTATTACACACCAGTGGCTGTCGTGTTGGATGTTCTCATTTCCAGCACCCAACCCCCCTCATATGGAATCCCTCAAAGACGCCCCTATGTATATTAAAGAATGCATACAAGGTTGGTCGTATCTACCTCTCTTGGATCCCATCAATTATTTCAATGTAAAAATTCTGGTTCAGTACTTACTTGCACCTCTGTACAACGAAATGGTTCCGCACGTTCAGCAAAAGTTTAATACAAAAACTGGACGATGATATGGCATAATGTATACAATGTCACTCTGTCAACGCAGGTAAGGAGTACCTGGTATATGGTTGTGAATGAGCTTGTTCCTACTAACGTAAAATAAAAACGTATTGGAATACTACAAACGGATATGTATCAACAGTGTGCTAAACCTGATACGATTGAACACAGACCGCAATCCTGAGCTCAATCACCTTATATCTGGAGAACATTAACACGAATGTTAAGTGTCATCTGCCGTTTACATGCGACTGTGTTTGAACCTCAGTATATACTATTTCCCGAATATCGTTTCTTTCCGCTCACAAAACACAATACTGTCACCAGGCTAAATGGACAATCACTTTTCTATATGATGGATACGTATCCGTGTGGCAATATGTTTGATTACATTATTTTTCTGAAAAATGCTTGTAAAATATGTTGTGTACAGTGCGAAAACAAATATTTCTCTCACTACTTACCAATATTGTATAATGAATATATGCACTGAGATGTTATAAGTTCCTGTAATGTAATCAAATGAAAATAAAAAATCTTGGTGTAGTGGTTAAGGTGCTGGCTTGCAAATGCAAATGACGCCAGTTCGAATCCCCGACAAGGACATTTTTTTAAATTTTTTGTTAATAATACATCCAGCTCGTGAGAGATGGTAAAAGATGTCGTATTTAGTCTTTCGTAGCAATTATTATTGGTAATGTTTAGTCTGATAATACTTTTTGTCTTTGCGTATTGCTTTTATTCTTGTCTTCATTTCGAAAGAGAAAAATATCTGAGTAAATGGCACCAACATTCCTCTTATTTTGAATGTAAACGCCATTTGTAATTAGTAAAGAATAAAAATTGAACGTTCCGAGGTAGCTGCTAAAAGTAAAAAAAAAAAAAAAACATGGAAGCAGAGGGGTTCGAAACCATACTCATGGTTATTAAAAACACAATCTCTACATGCCTTACACCTCTGCACCACGTTTCTACGTTACCAAGTAAGAGGTTTGTTTTTACGTTAGGGTGGAAAATACGATTTGCAAAGAGGTCCGGTTTAGCTCTGTCGCAGCACAAGTGCGAGAAGGGAGAAAAACACTTTTCCTCTCTCCCTCTGTGTATCTATTTATCTCTCTCTCTCTCTCTCCCCCCCCCACACACACATATATATATATATATATATATATATATATATATATATATAACGTTATTTGCCATAACCACCCTAATTTTCAGCGAATTGAGACGAACCTTGGCAGAAACATTAATTGTTGAAATATCTTGAAGAAGTTAGTTAACTAGAATAATTAGATGTAAACGTTCAAAATGGCGACCCTTCAGTCTCTTAAAAAGTTCCAAGGGAACGACATTTCGCCCATAAATAGATATTCACAAAGTTTGAGTAACTTTTCCTCTTTTACTGAAATATTTGTGTGCAGGGACTTATCCTCTTTTATTGAAATATTGAACCCCGTTAATCGCCTAAAGAAAGTTAACGTCCTTTCGCTACGGTCAGGCTTTATTTGCAGGAGGGGGGATATTTTCCTATCGGAAGAAGATGATTTTTAGTGATGATAAGAAATTACACATTGAAAGTGAAGTAACTTGTGAAACCTGTTATTTCAAAGAATAATAAATGTGCTTTCCTCTAACACAGAGAACTGTAAATCATGTATTTCGAGTTCGGGAGCGTGAACTTTGACGAGTGATATTTGATTTGTTTTCTAGTAACACATTGCATTGCAAATAAAGTTAGGCAACATTAGTGGTAGGGGAAGGCGTTGTACCTGTGAACACTTTCAGAGTTTTCGACATTTTCGAGCTAATATTCAGCACACTTCCCCTGACTTTTGTCGTATATTTGAAGTGCCATCTCTTTGCTACCAGCTAGGATAATTTCTAAAGGTGTTACATAATTACAGTAGATTTTATAGGATATAATAAGAACATATCCGTTTTGTTCACAGGTATATTATGGTCTTGTACCATTGAATAGACCCGCTTGTATCTTTGCAAAAAGTGATAATTACAATGTTTCTGTTTCAGTAATATAAAAAGAAGCCACAAATCTTACTAGTTGTAAATTGCAATAAGGGTTTAGCTATAAAATGTTCCCCAGAATTGAAATTTTATTAATTAAATTAAATATTAAAGAAGAGTTCTAACAAAACTTGTGAACAATAATGTTGAGCATATACAACATAACCCTATATGTTATACAATAAGCAAATATTTAGAAACTACATAAAATCATGATTAATAACTTTATATCCTAACCTAACCTATATAAAATATATAAATTGTTTTAACTACTTACATTGTGTAGCTTTAAACAGTATTATGTATCGTTCAAAGGTACACGTTGCATTAATGTTCATAGGTACAAGAGGGTCACCATTACGAAAAAAAAGTTCTCCACTAACTTAAATATTGAACAGAAGTTAAAACTAAAAATATTACTGTATTCACCAATGATTCTAACCCAAGTTTGGACAAATAAATATCACAAGCCGCGAAAAGCGAAAAGCAAAAAACTCAAAAGGTAACTACAAAAAATCTTCGTTTTGAGGGTAAAAATATTAAAAGGATCATTACTCTGCACAATACTCATTCAACAACAGCCAAACGCATTTGTAGTGCTTTTTTTATTATCTACTCTTTCAAACGAATTTTAATCACTGCACCTAGATAGCTCTGAATTCGAGAAAAGCACAAATGTTCAAAGGTACGTTGTTCCAAAGGCACAACGCCTTCTCTTAAGTAAAATAATAATAATAATAATAATAATAATAATAATAATAATAATAATAATAATAATAGCTGTTGTTTGTGGCAAGGCAATATCTTTCTCAATTCTTCTTCAAACGTAATGATTGTAACGCCATATCTCCCTTACAAACAAAATATTAGCAATTTATATCGAGAGAACAGGAAATTGTAGAGTGATGGGAGCAACGTTGGACGGCATGCACTCATAGTACTCAGAAAAATAAGCGATTTCAATGCAAAATGAACGAAGAGTCATTGTCATGGAGAGCCCTGGAGCTACGGCAGAGCCCTCTTTAGGCAAAATGTCGATAACTTATATCGAGACAACAGGAGGTGATAGTGGGATGGGACCAACGTTGGACACCGTGGACCCATAAGGCGCATCGAAAAAATTAGGGGGAGGCGCCAGCCAGCCTTACCTATTTCCACATAATAATATAAAATTATATTGTGCCAAATACAAGCACGAGTTAGCTAGTAATATTTCAAGTTATTATTATTATTATTATTATTATTATTATTATTATTATTATTATTATTATTATTATTATCAACAGCGTCTTTTCATTACGTGTGCATGTTTGTCTTGAAACGAAACAGAAAATCCATCATTCGTAGAGAGAATAAGCATAGCCAGTTACTTTAGCTGTGAAGGACGGCGAAAAATACGAAAAAAGTGACTGCCTGTAGCGAAAAGAAAAAATACTTTCTCTCAAATGGATAAAAAATCAAGCCAAGGTAGATCAGAACAAGCATGGACGGCGCGAAAAGCCAGTGCTTTCTCCACTCTTTTAACTGACTCACCGAACGTGTTTCAGTAACTTGTTTACATTTTACTTGCTTCACTCGTTTAACTTGCTTTTTCTAATAACTTATAAAGACAGGGACAAGAACACAGAAACAGAGGACAGTTAAAAATCATAAAAGCTTCATCGCCGGGAATCAAACCAGCGACAACTTACCCCAAAGGCGCACGTGCTAGCCACTAGACCAGCGAGGAGAGCACCGCTCACTACCTGTGTCGTCAGGGATTACGTCCACTATATTGCCAGCTATCACTTCTGTGGGTTGTATACTATGATCACATGTTCCTTCTTTACTGGAAGAATTAATCCTACATTTCTTGTAATACATGAGGTATTTAGACCTACATGCTCTTCATATAATGTATTACAAGGGTCATGCTGGGAATAAAAAAAAAGAACATTCCTTGGACAAAACTGAAACTATTGGCATCAGAAATATTTATCTACGATGCATGCGCAGTAGTATAATTCAGAATAGTTACTGTTTAGTTCAGTAAACGAAGAAAGGGGTATAGAAAGCAAACAAGTCGCGTCAACGAGATCGATCAGAGTTGTAGATGTGTAGTAATACAACAACTTGGTTAAATTGATAATTCGTTCTGTATCATGTAGTAGATCGTATCACAACCTTACGGGAGAGCAAAGAAACACTTATTAACGCTATCATATCTTTACTAACACGATCATATAGACACAAATCGATGTAACTGTGAGTACTACAACTTGGATTTAACAAAAGCCGTTTAGATATTCAGTGGTTTACAGGAATGTATAAGACACAAAAATATAAGACACAATACAATCCTTCATACCTCAGTTTCCAGTAGCTAGATACATGCAATTTCTAGTTAGATTCTGAAACTGCTGTCGGATTTTAATACATGCCGTATTGCAGGATACAAAATGCTTTGCATTATTTGTTTGTTTGTAGACAACTACTAGCTTAGTGTTCTGAAAGTTTGTGTATAAACTAGGGATGGCCAATTCCGGAATTTTTACTTTCCGGACTCCCAAAAGTAAAACCGGACAAATTTCAGAATTCGGAAAATTCCGATTTTGGAATAATTCTAGAATTCGGAAAAATCCGGAATTTAGAAATTTCTGATTTCGTTAACATTCCGGGATTCGGGAAAATCCGGATTTTTTCGAAATCTGATTTTTTTTAAATTACGGAATTTTCTAAATTCCGGATTCTTTCCGAATCCGGAATTCTTCTGAATTCCGTAGTTTAACTAAATTCCATAATTATCCGAGATCCGGAAAGTGAAAGTTCCGCTTCCGAAAAATGAATTTATTTTGGTTAATATGAATTGTGGCGGAAATAAGTCTTTGACCAGATAATGGCGACCGTTTTGATGAAATGGAGAGTATGAGAATTCAATCTGCCATATCTGTAGTTTCGTGTGGAGAAAAAAGAACTTGTAAACCAATGGTTTAAGAACAACTCAAGTTATTAATATAAACTTTGTCGACATCATAAAAGAGATACGAAAGACATTTTGAATCGAAGTAATATAACATACAAGTTTGCAAGTGGAGACAAAGAAACCTAAGTAACTAGACTAAAGACGAATCGTTTACCGTTCAGTGGTCAAGGTGCTTGTGCGAATTCACGTCAAACATTTTTTTATTTTAAGAATTTTGATGGCGATTGATCAGCGATGACATACTATTCAGATATTTTGTTATATTCAGATATTTAAATACTCGGATGTTTCAATACTTGAACTATCAAATCTTCAAGAATAATAATAGGAATAATAATTGTTATTATCTTGTAGAAGATAAAAAGCTATGAGCTAATTATCACTGGTCTACATCAATTTTGTTGATTTAATGCTACCAGCAGTTCTTAAATTCGAGTTTGCTAAATTCAAAACTGAAATCTGTTTTTCTCTATCACCTTAGGTATTTTCACAAAATGAAATTTTGTCTAATATTTCATGTATGCGTTAAACCATTAATCGTCACAAGATGGCAGCACATACACTCTTACGTTTAATTATATTTTTACGAGTTATTATGTAAGAATTAAAGAATATATTAAATAAATTATAGGTAGTTCAAAATCATGTTCAATTAAAATTGAAGAGGATATTACATATGTAAAGGGTTGAAATAATGGAGCACTCGCAGCTGAATTCTTATACAGGGTGACGAATTACGCTGCACTCTTTGTTTACGGAAAACACGGCGAGTTAATAGATTGCAAAAGGTGTGCTAGAATTTTGTGGAAGTTTTGGGAACATTTACTGATCTGGTTATTTCTAGTATTGGTGCACTGTATTGGTGTAGTGATATCTACAGGATTACAACTACTATGGTGTAGACTACACACATTCTGATCAAATTGGCAGCTGTATCGAGTTTAAATAACATGCCATCTATTCGTAGAAAGTATAAGGACGATCCGGATATATTTTGCTATATTTGTGTTTTTTTCACAACCCCGAAATAACGAACAAATATTTCGAAATTTATACGAAAAGTGTATCATGCATATTTCCGAACTAAATTGGCGACCAAGATAAACCATGGGCACCAATACAGTGCACCAATAATGTATGCAGTCCGTGCAGTAAATCGCAGACAATGGAGCAAGGGTCGAAGTACAAGCCTTAGTTTCGGAATCCCAATGGTGTGGCGAGAGCAACAAAATCATGTAAATGACTGTTATTTCTGTATGGTAAATGTATCTGGTATGAGCAGGAAATCTAAACATACTATTCAGTATCCTGCTAGAAGACCTGTTCCTCACAGTAATGAAATTCCTATCCCTACATGCAGCACGTTTGCAAGTTCCAATGATGATGACTATCGCTCTGTCAACACAAATACAGAACGTAGTGACGAAGATTTTGTGGTGTCTGATGAATGCGATTCATGCAAACTCTTCACTCAATCAGAATTAAATGATTTAACTAGTGACCTTGCTCTACCAAAAGCATCAGCAAAATTGCTGGGTTCAAGACTGAAAGAAAGGAAAATGTTGCGCCGGGAACAACTATCGTATATCGGGACAGAGCGAAGCATCTATTTCAATATTTTCAAAAAGATGGAGAACTTGTGTATTGCACAGATGTAAAAACACTAATTGAAGCTATGGGATGTGGTTATGATGCGAAAGAATGGAGGCTCTTTATTGACTATTCGAAGAGTAGTTTAAAGTATGTATTGCTGCATAATGGCAATAAGTTGGCATCCTTTCCTGTTGGTCACTCCACACATTTGAAGGAAAGCTACCAAACATTGAAAATGCTCCTTGAGAAGATAAATTATGAGAATGGTAGATGGCTTGTGTGTAGGGACATCAATGTAATTTCAATGTTACCGGACGAACAAGCAGGTTTTACGAAATATCCTTGCTTTATTTGTTTATGGGACAACCGTGCGAGGAATGAACACTGGGTACGAAGATGTGGCTGCCAGAGTATATTTTGAAGTGGGAGTGAAAAACATCCAGAACGAACCGGTTGTTGACCCTAAGAAAGTCTTACTCCCTCCACTACACAAAAAGCTGGGATTAATGAAACAGTATGTAAAAGCTTTGAATCAGGATGGTGCTTGCTTCAAATACATTTGCTCAAAATTTCCAGCATTGACACAGGAGAAAGTGAAAGCTGGTATTTTTGACGGCTTCCAGATAAGGTTGATAATGAAAGATGAAGAGTTCTTACAAACCATAAACCCCACAAAAAGAGATGCATGGGATGTTTTTCGTCCCATTGTTACAAACATTCTTGCAAACTTTAAAGCGGACGACTATGAGGAACTTGTTGACAATTTGTTGGCCTCATTTCAGAAGGTAGAAGTAAATATGAGTGTGAAGCTTCACTTCCTACACAGCTATCTAGACTATTTTCCTTCCAATCTTGGTGCCCTTAGTGAAGAACAGGGTAAACGTTTTTAACAGGATATCAAAACTATGGAGAACCAGTACCAGGGAAGGTGGAACGAAAACATGATGGCGGATTATCGCTAGTGCTTGCAGCGTGACGTTCCGGAGGCCAGTTACTCCAGAAAATCAAAGAAACCATTTTTGCCTAAGTAGGTAAACACATTGTGTTATTTTGTTGTGTGCATTTATCAGCTTGAGATCGTAAATGAAATTGAAAGATGTATTGGATTTGCTTAACTTTCTATCAAATCTAAATTCATTATGACAAGTAGGTTCGTAAAATACCCCATACGTAATATTCTGCAAACATCATATTGCACATCAAAATCGCATATATATAGTATAATATGTGCGGGCGGGTGTCAGTAACTTTATCGTAACTTGTTCCGTATTTATATTAATATTAAGGCAATAGTACAATATTTAATGTAAGTTTCTTATTAAGATATATGGAATAAATAAAAAACTTCTCTCAATGTAAGTATTATCCGGTTGTGTAAAAAACTGACGTGATAGGCAAAAACTAACTACACCACTGGAATCAGGGACCTCGATATTTTAAAAAACAATTCGAATATGTCAGTCAGCAGAAAAAAAAGTTTTCATAAGTAGACCAGTGTTATCGCTCAGGTCATACCATTACAAGCATAAACGTGACCTATGGAAAGAACAATTCGGTTTTGTTTAATGTTCCCACGAGAAGAGGAATTTCTCATCTCGTTTCTAAACCAAACAAAATAACGGGAATTAACATTTTACATTCGAAGCAGGTCAAGGCTAACTCAAATTATCGTCTCGCTTTGGAGATGAGATTTGAGACGAGACGAAAAATATCGTAACATGTCTTGTCATGTCTAGATTCTCGAAATAGTGGATGCCCATTCTTTAAGTAACAATTGCTCTGTAAACAGAATCTCATAGGCTATTTCGTTACTTTGTATTTCAGAGCTCATTGAATTATGGTCTGTGAAGGTATTTTTGTAGCAAAGCTTTTACATTTACTTCTGCATATCCTAAAAATAGTTTATTATATGCCTTACTGTTGCGTGATATTCAATTACTTTCATTACAGTTGTTTTCCTTAAAACATACAGCAGAATACTTTCTACATTAAACTTTAGTGGAACGCTCTAGTTTAAAATTTTGGTAGTTGCAGAGGAGTGTCTTTAACGTACAGAACCCTTTCCCCAAAATCTCTAATTTTAAGTAATTTTTGCCAAATTTTAGGTCAATTTTAAGGCTATTATTATTATTATTATTATTATTATTATTATTATTATTATTATTATTATTATTATTATTACTGAAGTGTCGTAAGTTAAATGGTTTACCTTGTTCCACCCAGTTCCTGCCTAGTAGGCATTGTGCTGAACAAACAACGTGTGTGTAGGTTTTCTCCGGGTTGCGCTTCCTCCCACTTTCTTTATTCCAAGATTTATTTCACGTCTTCTGTAGCATAGCCGGTATAACAATTACTTAAAAGCAAATTTTCTTAGGTCTCTTGTGACTTCAGTAGCTCTACTTTCTACATGAAATTTGCCTGGAAACATTCCTTTTAACATTTAGTTAGTTGTAGGGACGTATGCAGAGGGTATGTCCTAAAGATCCTTACACTTTTCTCCTAAAGTAAAAAAAAATTGCGAAGTGGATTCGGACAATCACCTTGACTACTGAACCGGGAAAGCTACGCTGTAAACGATTCGTCTTTAGTCTGGTTACGTTATGTTTCTGTGCCTCCGCTTGCAAAGTTGCAAAGTTGTATTTTTTTTCGATTAAACAGTCTTTCGTATTTCTTTTGTGAATAATCTTCGGCAAACGTTATATTAATAACTTGTGTTGTCCTTAAACCTTTGGTTCACAAGTTTGTTTTTTTCTCGACACGAAACTACAGATAGACAGATTTAATTCTCATACTTTGCATTTGTTTCAAAGCAGTCGCCATTACCTGGTCAAAGTCTTATGTCTGCCATGTTACAGATAAACCGAGAGAGATTCATTTTCCGGTAGCGGAAGTTACACTTTTCGGATTTAAGAAAATTATGAAATTCGGTAAAATTCCGAAATTCAGAAAATCGAGGAATTCGGAAAAATTCTGAATTTTTCCGAATTTCGGAATGTTTACAAAATACCGAATTGTATTTTGGAATTTCCGTATTTTTCCCAAATTGGATTTTTCCGAATTCAGGAATTTGTCCGGTTTTACTTTCCTGAGTCCGGAAAGTAAAAATTTCGGAATTAGTCATCCCTAGTTTATACACAACCTTTCAGAACACTAAGCTACACTGTAGCTGTCTACAAACAAACAAATGATGCAAAGTATTTTGTATCCTGCAATACGTCATGTATTAAAATACGACAGCAGTATCAGTAACTTAACTACACCGAAATTACATGTATCTAGCTACTAGAAGCTGAGGTATGAAGAATTGTATTGTGCCTTATTTTTGTGTTTTATACAACCCTGCAAATCACTGAATATCTAAACAGCTTTCGTTAAATCCAAGTTGTAGTACTGACAGTTATATCCATTTGTGTCAATACGATCGTGTTAGTAAAGCTTACTATATGATAGCGTTAGTAAGTCTTTCTCTTCTTTCCCCTTAAGTTGTAATACGATCTACTACAGGATACAGAACCAATTATCAATTTAACCAAGTTGTTGTACTACTACACATCTGCTTCCGCCTCTGTCAACTCTGGTCGATCTCGTTGACGCGACATGTTTGCTTTCTATACCCATTTCTTGATCCCATCACACTATTACCTCCTGTTGTCTCGATATAAGTTATCGTCATTTTGCCTAAAGAGGGCTCTGCCGTGGCCCTATGACAATGACTCTTCTTTCATTTTGCATTGAAATCGCTTATTTTTCTGAGTACTATAACTGCATACTGTCCAATGTTGCTCCCATCACTCTACAATTTCCCGTTCTCTCGATATAAATTGCTAATATTTTGTTTGTAAGGGAGATATGGCGTAACAATCATTACGTGTGAAGAAGAATTGAGAAAGATATTGCTTTGCCACAAACAACACCTATTATTATTATTATTATTATTATTATTATTATTATTAGTAGTAGTAGTAGTAGTAGTAGTAGTATTGTTTTACTAACCACTAACGTTGCTTACCTTTATTTGCAATGCAATGTGTTACTAAAAAGCAAATCAAATATCACCCCATGACATTCACGCTCCCGAACTCAAAGTATATGTTTTACAGTTCCCTGTGTTGGAGAAAGCACATTTATTATATTATTCTTTCAAATAACACGTTTCACAAGTTATTTCACTTTCAATGCGGAACTTCATATCATCACTAACAATCATCTTGTTGAGATAGAAAAATATCCCCCCTGCAAAAAAAAAAAAAGTCTGACCGTAGCGAAAGGGCGTCAACCTTCTTTAGGCAATTAATGGAGTCCAATATTTCAATAAAAGAGGATAAGTCCCTGCAAACAAATATTTCAGTAAAAGAGGAAAAGTTACTCAAACTTTGTGAATACCTATTTATGGGCAAAATTTCGTTCCGTTGAAACTTTTTAAGAGATTAAAGGGCCGCCGTTTTGAACATTTTCATCTGATTATTCAAGTTAACTAACTCACTCAAGATATTTCAATAATTAATGTTTGTGCCAAGTTTGTCTCTACCCGCTGAAAGTTACAGTGGTTATGGCATTCACAAATAGCGTTATATATATACAGATAGATAGATAAATAGACACAGAGGAACAGAGACAAAGTGTTTTGCTCCCTTCTCGGATCTGTGCTGCGTCAGAGCTAAACCGGGTCTCTTTGCAAAACGTATTAACCAGCCTAACCTAAACACAAGCCTCTTACTAGCTAACATAGAAACGTGGTTGAGGGATTTAAGGCATATAAAGATTGTATTTTTAATAACCATGAGTTCGAACAGTTCCACTTCCATGTTTTTTTTTACTTTTGCAGGTACGTCGAAATTATTTTTTTATTTTTCATTTAAATTTATTTAAAAGTATTTTTTATTTAATTTTTATTCTTTACTAATTGGAAATATCTTTTGCATTCAAAATAAGAGGAATTTTGGTGGCATTTGTTCGAATGTTATTCTCTTTCGAAATGAAGACAAAAATAAAAGCAATAGGCAAAGACAAAAAGCATTATCATTACTAAACTTTACCAATAATAATTGCTACGAAAGACTAAATACAACATGTTTTACCACCTCTCATGAGCTGCATGTATTATTAACAAAAATTTTAAAAAATGTCCTTGTCGGGGATTCGAACTGGCGTCCTTTGAATTCGTAAACCAGCGCCTTAAAAACTACACGAAGATCATGGCGTGGTGAACGTTTAGTTGTTGGCGTATTTGTTGTATTTGTGTTTTATGTTCCCACTTCGAAAAATTTTACTCTTTTTTTCCGTTTAGCAGCTGTTTCTGGCTTTCTCTTTCGGTGTCGTCCTTTATTTACACTATGCTCTGTTCATATTCACAGCTTGTGCCTCTTTGCAATGCATTGTTCAGATTAGACTTTTCTTCTTGCCCCTCAGTAAAGATTTGATTGATTTAATTCTCATATTCTTCATGGTTGGGATGCAGGAATGCCAGACTCGAAAAATAGGTGTACATTTACTTTCCTGACAGACTATACATTATATTTAGGCAAATATTTTAATTTTGTTTTTTTATTTTAATTTCCTTAGCTACGTTAGAAATATTGTAATAGAGGAATGACTATTACATCAACAATTAAAATATGTTACGATAATAGTATTAAATCTCTTATGTTTACAAAGTCTGATGGTGTTTTGAACTTAATGACAATTTTCAGCCTACATAATACATTACCCCATTCTACATATTAGCGAAGTCACTTAATTACTTGTAATGCCAATAGGTCTTCATCGAGGATCGAATACATGATTTTGTGCTACATATATAATATTAAGCAACTGAAACAATTAATATAGTCATCTAGTTTGGAAACAGAATTATTGCATTAGTAAAACTGTTCCATTTTGCAAGTAGAATTTTGTGAATATTCAAGGAAGCTATTTTATGATTTGTTTATTTAAACATTAAAATATTTCTGGAATGCTAGAAATCACTCGAATAATGCATAGTGATGAGACGAAGTACTTGTTTTTTTCGATATTCATACTCAGTTATAATGCCGTGTTTCCAGTCAGATACACTCGGTAATTTCCAGTGTGATTACTAAGGAGTTCAGCTGATGAAATAGATATTTCAATATACACACTGACTTTGCCTGTCTTGAGATCTGATATGCATCTTATGTTCAGTGGAAATATAGCAGAACACAAATATTAGTCTGTTGGAAACATATGAATCAGGAAAGTCTTCTCGACGATCTGAATTACACTGTAATAGGAAAAAAGGTTGTTCAAATGCGCTAAGCGAAAGATAAAATGTTAGAAGAATTAAGTTGATTTATTAGACAATTTCCGAGTAGTATGGACGAATTTAAATAGGCATTGCTTTTCTCAATGTAAGCGATGTTAAGATAATATTTTAATAATAAATTTCTTTACAATTCATCAGGTTTCTCAATACCTGCAATAATAAAAGTACTCTCTTAAAGGATTAAAATGTAAAATTTGCGATTTTCTCAAAAACATATCTAATGATGTTTATATTTCGTGAAACAAAAATTCATTAAACACTTTATACAGTGGTATGCATGCTTTTGGAGAAACATAAGAATGAACAATTTATTATCCCACCAAAGTTTTCTGTGAAATATTTGTTCAAACATGACTGACGAAATTTCCATATTTCCAACGTAAATGTCTTTTTAATTTCCTGTCAACATTGTAACATTTGTTCCCTTTTAAAAATCACAAATGAAAATTTCCTTTAGGTGCTGAGGCTTTCACATTGTATCCTAAACAGAGTATACTAATTGTGAATACTTTATAAATAACAATTAACTAATAATATAGCAAAATTCGATTGTTCATAGAAAATCCGTAGTAGTATTATGCTCCGCTGGATGAGATTTTTAAGATGAGTTTCCTTTCTTTAAAGGAACTGATAGGTCGATTTTCTTTATATTACTTGAATATGTTTTTAATTATTAACAGTATATGTTTTTGTCTTCAAATTATCCACAAACGTGAAGTAGATAGTATTTTTTTAAAAGTCCATAAATAAATATTACACTAAAGAAACAGCAAAATTATATAACCATTCCGCCGTCAAAATTCTAAAAATATTAATTTGCATTTGTGATTAAATTATACCATGATTTGCTCTAAAACAAAGCCTCCTTCGTAAATAAACATTTCAGTAAGACTATAACAAGGTTGTATACATCCTTTGTTGTCAATAAATTTCAAAGACATGCTGTATTATTTCAGGCAGTCTATTACAAAAACTTTCCTAGCGATTGTGTTCATACATGAAAAATATTCTTTCACTGTTTATAATGTAGAGTTAATCGATTCTCAAGAATGGGTAGTGTGATATACGAGTGAGTTCCTTTTTGACGATTTTATTCAATTACTAGTGTGATTGTATTCACATTTTGCAAATATAGTTTTATTTAATAACATTAATAACTGTATAATTGGGAGTAAGTCATTTCCTACAAATCATCTGCAAGGTGTTCTATGGTTGCTTTTGTGGTGAGATTTATTTATAGGAATTTGTGAAATACATTTGCGATATCCTACATTCGATTAAAATTCACCCTTGTTACAGATAAATTACGGCGATTATAATTAAATACTGATGCAAGAAATATGCCCCTGTGATTAGAGTAATTTTCTGGAATAACATATATTTTAATTTTCACCCTTAGGTAAATTACCGTTATTTTTTTATTTACAAATGAATTCGGAAAACAGGAGTGAAAAGTTTATCTTTTAAGAAAAAGTTCAAGACATTCCAATCAATCTCAGCTTGAAAGTGAAAATAGGATATAAGTCCGTTTTGAGCTTATTATTGGAGAGTCTCTTTTGTTCACTATTTCTGATTGTTTCATAACAAAAGTAGTACACCACACTATGTTAATAAAATTTTTGAATAAAATCTTCTTTTAATATTTTTTTATTTTCTATGAGGAATAATCTTAATGGTTATAGTATTAAAATTAAAGTATAAGATTTTATTTTCGTAGCATATAAGTTACAACTTATTAAAGCTAAACCAGAAGACTACGACAATATTAATTACCAATCAGTACTGTTGTAAGAGTCGTGTATCATTTTCTGCTTATAGTAGAGAAAAGAGAGCTCGATACATATAAAAAAATACAAAATAAAGATTACACTACCGAACGTATAGTTGGTTACCAATAATAAAAATAACTTGAATGAATTAATAATAATAATAATAATAATAATAATAATAATAATTATTATTATTATTATTATTATTATTATTATTATTATTATTATTATTATTATTATTATTATTATAGCAGTGAAATAAAACTTTTAGTTATGACTGTTGTTCCGTTATATAAACTACTGTTTTACTTTGAAGAATTGCAACGGTCATTCAATATCTAATACCGGTATTACAAAGAAGAAAAATAACATATCGTCATTACATTTGTATACTGCAACATCTCGAGAACTAATTATCCGAATGTTTTTAAAATGAGTATATCACATCTTATGTATATATGTATGCAAACCATTAAGATTGTTCACGTTACGAAATAAAAAATAATTGATAACTTATTGTGTATTGAGGAATCCATTTTGAATCAGTCCTCTTAGTGTTAAAATACTTTTCGAGTCCATACTTATAAGAAGAAACTAAATGGACAGAATCGATAGCTTTAAGTACCACAGTTAAAAACGGAACACTGAATTTAAATTAGTCTTAGTGTGCTCTATTGTCATGCGAAAAGTGAAGCATAGGTGCTAATCATTAAACATATTAACAACATGACCATTAACATTGCCCGCATTTTATAAATTCGGATAGTATTTCATTCATTTTCATATATAGTACGAATGCAGAGTTATTTGTAGTGTGGTACAATCAAACAATTATTTCTTTCTACCTTCAACCGTGTTTTTCTTCTCTTTCCACAAAGATGCGAAAATATGTACACCTTGTCTCAAAAAGGTTGAGCGCACTCCTTATTGCTGTTTCGAGGCAAAAAATTTCTAAGTCCAACTTCGGGTATCTTCGGAAAAAAGTAAACCAGGTTCGAACCTCGAAGGCAACCTTTGCAATCAGAAAAAAGTTTGCAGATGTGTTTTTCTTCTTTTAAATGTAATAAGACTTGTTACCAAGTGTATATAAAAAGCAACATTGATTGAAATACTTAATGATACAATATATCAAAACTTTGTATTAATGTCGGCACATGCTTGTTTGTCATCTTGCTCTCCATACTTAATGGAATATTTAGATACGTAAACGAATCTTTCCATATGTAAATGAATGCTGAAAGTTAAGACATAGAATATCATTCTCGCCTGAGTACTAAAATAAAAGTCAAAGTAGAACAAAAACAGCGTTTGCAGTGGATATGAATGTCATTATTATCTTAAATGCCGCTATACATCGCTAGAAGTATTTTCTGAATAGCGCTTGTGTTAGCTCAGTGGTAAGCCGTTGGATTTCAAATCGTAAGGTTGAGAGTTCGATTCCCATCTGAGTCAATGCTTTTTTAATGAAATTCTATTTTCCGCCATGCATGACAAATTATATAAAATAATTACATTAAAATACGTCAGTTGTGTATATAATCATTGCAGAACCTAGTGATTATTATGTTTAAAATATAACAGGTTGTCACAGTACGTTGGTATTCTATATGTGACTGTTAAATACAAATTAAGAAAATATCATCACAATAAATAAATTATATAGTGTATTTATTTGCAGCTATTTGTCATATAGAGGTTACTTCTCAACATTCCTATTACAGCACGTCATTGATGTTCTTGAAAACGTATCCGAGGCATACAAAGAGGGTATAAACAAAGAATCCAAAGTCGAAACGCTCGCAAGAAATTCATGAACCCCAAAGGTCACGTGAGCAGACTGGAATTGTCCTTATGAAGCATGCCACAGCAGAAGATCTTTGCGTAGATTTTCAATTCAATACCTGATATATGCTTTTGCAATGTGGAAGTTGTGATGCCTTTGGTCGCTCTCTCTCACGTTCTCGGTCGCTCACTCTGTATTTATATATATGAAAGTGGATGTATGTGTGTGTTTCAACATAATTCTGATATGTCTAGAGCAATTTTAACCATATTTCTTACATTCTGGAAAAGAGTACTGTCGGGATACATATCAAAAATTCGAGAAAAGGATCGATATTAGTATCGAATCCATAGTTTCGTGGTTGCTTAGGTAAACAGTTCTACTTTCAATTCAAGTCCAATTAAGCTCCCATTAGCACCCACGGTGGTTATGTAGCGACATAAAAATATCGAAATCAACCGATATTAGAGTCGAATCGTAAGTTTTCAGTGCCGCATTTCCCATTAGTCCAACTAGGCCCGTGCCTAGAGGGCAACATATTTGAAGAGCGCAAAGTTTAAAATTTTATTTCTTTTTTCGTATGAAAAAGTTAAAAAAATCGAGATCAAATATACTATTTCATGAGCAATCCTCTTTTACTATTCTAATATATTTAATGATAGCGTAAGAAATCTCAAAATAATTAGAACATGTTTCCCATTTATTTTTTGTTACACAGTTGTAGCTGTAGCATCTAGTAAGTGGTATTTAACTGCTATAATTCACTAATTAAGCATATTCGAATTAAGTTTTATTTGTAAGTTAGGGATCAAGGGGCGGAGAAATATGTAGTTATTGGGGGCGCTGAGAGCAAAAGTGCGTAGGTACGCCGAGCTTCTAAATGCACCACTGGTCGCTAAATTAATTGGTAGAAATTTTAGTGCCATTTAAGACCAAATGTTGTCCTACCGGTGGCACTATCCGTTTGCTGTCCTAGGAGGAATGAAAGGGGCTGACATCAACATTATATATAAAAAAGACCGACATTAGTGTCGAATCTATAATTTTGGGTGCCTCTTAGATAAAGAGTGGCACTCCAGATGCCATGTAAATTAAGCCCCCATTAACACACTGAAGGAGTGTGTGAAATTTGTGACATGTAGAAATAATTGAAAATGACCAATGTTAGTATACAATCCATATCTTTCGTGGTCCCCAAGTTCATTGGAAGCAGTTCTGATTACTTTTAAGTTCAACTTCCAGTAGGAGTAAGATTCCCCAGCACATCTAATAAGGAGAGTCGAAGGGAGTAACATATACAATGATTCAAAACGACCGATATTAGTATAGAGTCGATGATTTCGTTATCACCGAGATAAATAGCGGGCATAGGATCGACACGGCACAGAACCGAAACGACATAGGATCAACACGGCACAGAACCGAAACGACACAGGATCGACACGGCATAGGATCGACAGCAGAACTTTCATACGATCGAAATAATAAAAAATACATTATTTTATAATTACGCAATATTAAGTAACAATTATTTTCTCAAGGATATATAGGAGAAAACCGTCATACGATCGAAACGCCATAGGACCGAAACGGCACAGGGCCGACACGGCATAGGACCGAAACGGCACAGGATCGACACGGCACAGGACCGAAACGGCATAGGATCGACACGGCACAGGATCGACACGGCACAGGATCGACATTCTGTAGGGTGGTCAACACTTTCTGAAAATATCAATATCGCATATCCCTCACCTTGAATTTGTGGATATAAAAAATTGTAAGGATAAATAATTCTAAATGGTCTATTTTTATACAAATTGTATAAAAATATTGTGCGTAATATATCCATGCCGTAATAAATACACCTTTAATTTTGTGATATTAAAAAAAATACGCTAAATAACTCCAATAGTTGATTCGAGGTTTTCAATACCGAATAAATAATATTATTTGTCTGATATTTTTATAATGCTGTAATTTTTTATGTATACTAAGTTGAAGTATGTACATGTAACTGCAATTTTAAAACTGTAGGCTTAGAATTTGCGTTTGGATTTTTTTTTTAAAGCGAAGCAATGCACCTATGTTAAGTTGCCTCCTTTCAAATTTCGAATTGAAATCGGAAGCTAATCGTTTGTTTTTCGTTTGTTATTGACTTTTTTGAAGAAAAATAGTAAAAATCGTATCTTTCTTAAAACATAAAGAGATGTTTACAAAATAAAGTTGGTATATGGCCAAATTTACCCTTGTTCCTCCACCAAAAATTTTGATTGAAAATCAAAATCAATTGTTTGATATGCGTATGCTACTAATTATTTTGAAAAAGAATAGTCTGTTTCGAAAGACATAAAGAGTCTTTTCAAGAGAAATGGGTGATGGAATTTCATATTGGCTCCACTTTAAAGTCTCGAATCAAAACCGAAGCCAAGCGTTTCTTATTGGTTGTTTTTAAGAGCAAATCGCTTGTTTCGAAAAAATAGAGAAAGAGATTTACAAAATAAATTTAGAATGTGATCAAATTCAATCTGATTCCTTTACTTACAAATTTCGATTCAAGACTAAAATCAATCGTTTGATATGGATTTGTTGTTGCTTGTTTGGAAGAAAAGTAATTTGATTCGAAAAACATAAGAATGTAATTAAGAAATAATGTTGATGAAGGTGATTTGTTTCGGGGCGGTTTGCTTATTTTGAAGAAAAAATCACTTGTTTCAAAACAACCAGTAACATATATCTATTTCCAGGATACATTTGGTGGTCAACTTCATACTGTTTTTTCTGCTTTTAAATATCGATTCAATACTCAAGCTAATAACATGTTTTCCTTTCTTATTGATTGGTTTGAAGAGGAAATAGTTTGTTTTGAAAATTATTAAGAGTCATTTACAAAATAAGGTTGGGTGGGCCAACTTTTTGGTGGTATTTCAAATTTCGATTTAAAATCAAACTCAATCATTTATTTTTCGTTCGTTATTGATTGTTTTGAAGAAAAACTAAGAACCATTAAAGAAATTTTTATAGTAAAGGTGGTCACCTTCACAGGGTTCCTGCACTTCAAATTTCGTTCAAAGCATAAAACGGTTAAAATAATAAGAGAAACACAATCAGTACTCTGCGCAAATGTTTAGGGGGTTCAGGGGCTTTAGGAACACAAGTTTATATAATATCAAGTGTTTATATATATAAACGTGCTAATATGATAAACGTGCTTAATTTTGCATAATACCTTGCTCAAGGGGGGTTTCAAAGTCCTTAATCCCTTTACTTCAGTACGCCACTAAACATCAATTATAAGTCATTCGTTATCCAAATTGTACTTCTTGTACTGATTCAATCCTTAATTTTAAAGTTCAAAATTATATGAGCACTTATTATGCTATTGGAAAAGAGCACATATTTTATGACAGTGCAAGGTAGTTTCTTGTTTTAACAATTGAAAGAAAGGAAAACACCAATAAAAGTAATAATAATACCTGACACGAATTCCGATAGTAAATCATATTTTATTATTTTATTTGAAACTTTGAGAAAATTGAAGCTCTACACCGAATACAAATTGGATAATAAGCAATGCTTTATAATTGCTTGATAAATTTCAAATTGAGAACAAAGAGAGTGATACTGTTTAAAAGAAAGATTGGATAAAAACAAGAATTTTAGGAATGATCTAAAAAATGGATCAAAGTATTATGATCTTGGCTAATATTAATTTTTGAATCAGTTACCATAAAATATTCGAACGGTCTCTAAATCGAGTTTTCTCCAGATATGTAGTTCTCCAGGTATAAGGAGTACAAGAAAAATTTCGATTAATTAAATATTTTGGATTTTTTTAAATAACGGGCCACAAAATTTTTGGACGGTCCCTAAATCGACTTTTCATATTTTTTACGCAATAAGCATATCACACTGAGTTAAGTGATATCTTGGGTTGGGTTACACTATATGTAGTTCTCCATATATAAGAAATACAATAAAATTATTGATTGAATGAAATATATTGGACTTTTTGGATCAGGGGCTACAAACGTTTGGACGGTCCCTAAATCAAGGTTTCGTATTACTTTCGGAATAAGCACATCATGCTGAGTTAAGTGATAGTTTTGGTTTGGCTGCACTATATGTAGTTCTTCAGATATAAGACGTACAAGACTTTTTTTTTTATTGAATGAAATATATTAGATTTTTTGGATCAAGGGCAACAGAATTTTTGAATGGCCCCTAAATCGAGCTTTCGTTTTATTCAGGCACTAATCACATCATACTGAGTTCAGTCATAGTTTAGGTTTGGGTACACTATATGTTGTTCTCCAGATATAAAGCCTACAAGAAATTTATTGTCTGAAATATATTGGATCTTTTGATCCAATAATAGTCCTTCATCCTCCATTTATACATTAAGCAAGTAACAATATAACGTGTACATTACGTGATACACTTTGTATTTTATGGTGTGATGTTTAATAATAAATTATTAACAGAATACCCGTTCTTCGCACGGGGAGAATAGTTTCATTTTGAGCATAAAGGGCAATGGAATCTGAGTATGGATTTAAACTGCATCGGGAGTGTTACTGTTCGTCTGAGTGACTCCAAATACTATTTCATCGACACTAATATCGGTATTATTTTTTATCATTATATATATAGTGTGTAACTTCATTAATGTAATGAACGTCTGGAGGTGATTCCTGGACTCGGAAGAAGAATTTAAATGAAACGAAGTCTTTAGCTTATCATAACTATAGCTTCTATGCCAATGGTAACGGATGATCAATCAACGGCTTCCTGTTCAACTTGAGAGTGTGTAAAAATGAGAAAAAAAAACTTTGATCCAGAGTAGGTTTATAACGACTGTGCATAAGACAGTCAGGGGCAAAAGATCATGTACGATGAACTAGAGTATAAGGGATTCTTCACATAACAACAGTGATTCCCACAAATTATGTGAATATAATTTGAGCCAAAGTAAGCTAGATTAAAAGATTTCCTCCCCGTAATGCGTAAATTCGTGGAAGATAATAACTACGAGTACAGAAGGAATGAAACTCGACGATACTCAAGGTTTTGCGCGTGTTGCACAAGGAAAGAAAGAAATACAATTTCAAATTATCGATTTATTCTGTTTCGGAGAAGGTAGGATAACTGAAATACCCAGAGGTACCTTGTACAGTATTTGTGCAATGCAGTATGTGTACACGAGACAGCTATGAAGAATAACAGTTCACAGTCTGATATTGTCGACCGTTGACCGCATTGCAAAGATGACATCGGCGAAGCAAATTTTTCCGCGTGTGATCAAGCACATCTGAAATTTCGTAGATGATTGCCGCAGCTATATTACATCGAGCTATAAGTTCTTCGACTGTCGTGGCCGGAGTTTCATACGTATCCCCGAAATAAAAAATCAAGCAGCGTGAGGTAGAATGAACGAGGTTGTCATAACACAGGTTTTTCTCTCCCAATCTGGGAATGTTTCATTTAGGTAAGTCTGCATATTCCTGTCAAAATGTGCAGGTGTACTATCATACTGAAATCACATCTGCTGTCTTATGTTCAAGGGCACATGTTCTATCAATTTTGGGAGAAAATTACGTAAAAATAAAAGATACGTACTCCCACACAGGCAGACCGATAATAAATAAGATCCTACCACAAAATTATCCACCACACCACACCAAATTTCTGCTGCTGATCGTTTACTAGAGTTGCATGTGGGTTTTTACGCCATACACATGATAGTTTCAAGACGGTTTTGATCATTCGACGTACGCTGTCTTCAAGTTCAGCTGTCCATATGGGGCTATTTCCTCCGATTTCACGTACAAGAAACCGAAGGGACCCCTCTCTCGAAGTCGAATATGGAGGCGTGGAAAAATACAAGGAAAGTTACTCTCTTTTGAGGGCGACGGTCACGATATAAACGCCTCACTTCTGGGCTATTGCCCTTTGCTACTCCATAAATGAGTTGCATATCTGCCAGCTCGTGGACAGGGTAATCTTCCATCGCGCAGGCGTGTACAGGTTAACACAATCAATTTTACTTAAACACCAACGTCTACACTTTTACACGACCTTAAATACCTGGACACAACCCACTACCGTTGAACACAACATTTCCCATCCTGTTATACAGCAATTACACGTGTAACAGTAGAGCATCTGACTATGTATATCACTCACAAGTTGCGTAGATGCTTATTACAACTCAGCCATGCTAACTGAAGCCATCCCACAATAAAACTTCAAGACAGCCTTCTGTAAGCCACTCGCAATTGGCACACAAGGGACGATAGTTCCGTAGGTATTCCTCCGTGTAGGTATTCCATACAGCTCTAAGGTATGTACATTAGAATGTCGAAAAAAGACTATCCTTTTTTTAAAATGTACTTTCAACGAGCTTCCTTTGAGAAAATTTCTCCGGCAATGATAAAATCAAAATGTAAGTGGTCTACACTAGAATAGTATTTTGGTATATTCACAATAGCAATGAAGTTTTTCATAGCTCAGGGAAAAGTTGAGGTTTGCCAACTCGAAGGAAGGGGAAAACGCCATCAAAAGTATTCCTGGGAGAAGATTCATCTAACGGATAAATCAAGTATACTATTCCAGCGCACTTCTTGGTATCGTTATGCAACGTGTACAACATCCCTTGTTTCTCCACTTTTGTTGCTTCTGTGCACAGAAGTACCATATTCCACGGAATTATATATTACGAGGAGGAAACCGTTTAATGCAGCTTACTATTGCCCCATATCTATTCACACAATATTTGGAATCCCTGGGTCATGTGGAGAATTCCTTGTACACTCGTTCATCACATATGATCTTTGCATTTTTCGATGTTATATTTATTTACATGCCGCCTGACTGTCCTATGCACAGTCGTTTTAAACCTAATCTGGATCAAAGTTATTTTTCCTTTTTCACACACTCTTGGACAGGAAGCCGTTCATTTATCATCCGTTACCATTAGCCTAGAAGATATAAGTGTGATACGTTAAAGACTTCTTTCCATTTAAAATCTTCTTCCGAGACGTCATTATGTACTGAGACAAAATAGATGAATCACACATGTGTATCTCTCTTTCTTTCGAATTCTGAGTGTTCTTCTAACTTGAACGATGCACTATTATTTTTTAATGTTAAATCTTGTACTTGATTGATCATTTCTTCATTCAACGTTTGATAAAATACTCAAAGGAATACTCCAGTTTCTTTGGAAGCCATCCTTGCATCGTCACTGTTCACTAATCGAATCTACGACTAAAAACAATGGACATTCTTTTGCCCGACTTCCATCCGACGTTTTGTTCATGAGTTATGGCGGTTTATACATTTTTCCGACAAATTTTCGGGTGTTACACCCAGGTTGTTGTATAGTTTTTGTTTTATTTCGATGTCAGGAATCACCTAACGACGTTTGTTATATTAATTAAGTTACACCCTATATATATACGGGCGCCATTTTATGTATTAAAAAAACCAAATTTGTTTAGTAACGTAAATAGCTAAACTATGAAAACGTGTTTACTAGAGAAACACTTTTTAGTTCTTGTAATAATTTTTTCTCAAACAAACTGAAGGTAAATATATACCAATAAATCAATACAGCTATATTTTAGAAAATGAAATGAAATCTTTGAGTTTTACGTCCCACGGTTATGCCGGTTAGGCTGAAGGAGACGGTGATTATGAGAAATGAATGAAATGGTGGAATGAAGAAAGTGGGAGGAAACGGGAGAACCCCGAGAATATCCACGCACACGGCGTTTATCGACCACAAAGTTCACTTGGCGGGAGCAGGGTTTGAACCCGAGACCCCATGCACCAGGGGTGAACGCTCTACCACTGACCCACCGCGGCTCCAGCTATATTTTAGAAATACAATAGGCACTGATTTTTCGAAGACTGCTCTAATACATAGGAACAATCAAATTTGTAAATAGAGAGTTTTCTTTTTAAATAAAACAAACTGAATTGCTTAAACTGCGCTATATCGATTGGTTTCAGCATCTGATTTTTTAAAAATAAATAATTAGCAGCACGAAAAATTCCTACATTATCTTCGAAAATAGACCTACATGTTAATTGCTTTACTGGCTTTATACATTTTTTTTTGAAAAAGTTATTGTAGGGGAAGATGGGGCTAGTTGCAACAATTTTCAGGTCTGTTTTTTTACTCGAAAATTATTATAGATATAAAAACTATATTGAGTGTACTAAAAGGTACATGCCTTAACTACATACCAAAAAAAGAGAAGTGCAAAACATCGAACTGCAGTTTTGATAGCATCCACTTTTTGAACTAAGTCCGACTGTTGACACTTGCCCCACCCATGGGGTAAGTTACAACATCATCTGGGGTAAGTTGCAACAATCGGACTTGATTCAGAAATTTAATGCTATCAAATCTACAGCTTGAACATCGCTTCACTCATTTTCACTGTGGCAGTCAATGTCTATAATCTATACAGATGTAGTACGGATTTCTCTCGGAACACGACCAATGAGACCACTTCTCACAACATAAACACTGTACCCAGTCTTCTTCTGTATCCTGTTCTTCGTACGGTTCTTCAGAAACCAAACAGACGACTTGAGAATAAATTCTTCTCAGCTGATGATTTTACGTTTTCGGTTGCTTTTAGATGCTTCTTTTTCATTTCGAAAGTACTTTTTTCTAGAGTGTCTATGAGAATAGCACATCTCTTCCTTTTGCGAGCTGTCAGT
This sequence comes from Thermobia domestica, assembly GCF_964235325.1. Lineage (NCBI taxonomy): Eukaryota > Metazoa > Arthropoda > Insecta > Zygentoma > Lepismatidae > Thermobia > Thermobia domestica. The sequence goes on from NC_137456.1 coordinate 336,487,884, forward strand.
TTTCTAGTTCCAGATTTTGGATAAAACCATACATGTTCAGGAGATCATCTGAAGGATTCTACACTATCTTCTTAGATGCATTTGCAGGTGATCCATGAAGCTCACTTTGACCTGCAGTCTGAAGTTCTAACTGAGAAGATGAAAGGAAACAACTACTACTAGGCACTGCAAGCAATAAGCCATCACTGTTGTCCTATAATAATAATAATAATAATAATAATAATAATAATAATAATAATAATAATAATAATAATAATAATGGAATAATAATAATACTCTTAGTTTTATTACCAACAACAATTGTTCATATAACAATGCTTAACCGCAAAAATTTCTATTTCAATGGCATGCGGCTTGTTGCAACAGATGTTGCAAGTTACCCCATCGAAATATTTATATATAAAAGCTTTCCTCCCCACTAAATAGCAGGTAACATGGGAACAGAAATATAATGTCATTGTACTTCAACTGTTATACTATTTGGGTACTACATCTTACTTATTGTTATTACATATATGTAAGGAGTAGTTAGTGCTCTCAAATGGGTCAGGTCGGGTCGGGTCAACTCGCGTCGGGTTGTCGTGTCGGGTCAGTCGGGTCAATTTTTTGTTTATACTTTAACCCGGCGCCATGTTCCACAAGATTATCGTAGAGAATCGAGACTTGCTCCATCTTCTTTCATATAACAACAGCTTTCAAATGATATGCTACTTAACCCCCCTTGTTGTTTGAAACTTTTGAGTTGAACCCCGTCTGGGACCCCGTGGGGGACCCTGGGACATACTATTTTACCTCAAACTGTGTGCCCTTGAAAATGGTGGGATTCGTGTTGGCCGAGTGTTCCACTTATCCAACCGTTTCCGAACAAATTACTCGGTTCCAACTATTCTGGTAGTTTTGTAGCTTTTACACTAAAAAATATATTGTAACTCACGATATCCCGCCCGGTGGCACGTCTAGTTATTATAACATATCAAATGCAAACACAATAGTCTCCTTCGAATCTCAGCGGAGCCACTTCATGACCCTCCGTTGTGGTATACATTCCCTTTAACTAGTTTTTGGGATAACAGGAAGTGCTGATGCGTCGAACATAGCCACCTGCACAGGTGTGCGATAATTAAGTAGGCAAAGACATTTGGCGAAACTGAAATAGGCGAAACAGGAAAATACAACATGTTGCAAGAAATGTAATTTCCAATTATTTGTCACAAATTCTATAGTATCTGGCTGTGGAACACAAAACCACTTTACACAAAATAAACCTAAAGAAGCGAACACAATAGTCCAAAAGTTTGATAAATAATTTGTTAATCGTGTGTTCAAGACACGGAGAAAGTCATATTTGATTTTTTAATTTTCTTTCTAACTTACCCGGAGACTGAGAACATTTTTTAAAAGTAATTCTTTATTCAAGTGTTTTCGTTTCAAATTTGATTAGAAAACCATATTATAAGAACTGTAAATGTAAAATACCATAGCTGAAAACAGGATGGTAAATATCTGCACTGTTTCAACGGTATTACTGTAATTTCTTACGCGAAGCACCAGATTTCGATTATATGTGGAAGCACATGTGGTGCGGGTCCCACGTTGAGTTGTGTTTCCATATCTCTAATTGAGTTGATTTTAACACCCCTTTCAGCATCGAGGCTATATGAGACATGGACCTGCTGATTAGCGTGGAGTCCTAACCAAGGCTAAACTCTAATTAATCAACTATTACTTTTTGATTTGTAACGTAAAATCATTCCTAAATGCTTTCTTGACAAATAGAATAATTCACTGGTTTCTTGCTATACATCACGAAATGGCAGAATTATAACTTTTGTAGATAGAACAAAGAAATATTTAGATTACTCTATTACAATTGCCATGTATAATATCGATTTCAGCGGAAGGAAGGTGCTTAATTCCCTCATGTAAAAATAGTATTGAAAACGAACGTGAAATCTCAATTAATTTATTAATCAATCAATCGAACACAGTATGAAACATGTCGCAGTGGGGTGGGGTGGAATCCACTTCATCGTTCTTGATTGATTTTAAATCTAACAAAGGACATCACTCAATTGTCCGGCTCTGTTTTCAATGATTTTTTTTCTGTTAAAGGACATGTATGCACTATTTGTGATGATAGAAATATTTGCCGTGGTGCATGTTTCTATTTTTTATAATTTTTAAGAGTTGTGATGTGGTTATTAGAGATTACTGCAGAAGTTCCTTACTACCCTTTATAAACGGAGTGTTAATGAAAAAAACAACAATGTATATATAAAGCTTAGGGGAAGTCGTATGGTAGGTATGACCTTGACGGCATCCATCTTGAAATCCGCCATTTTGAATTAAGGCCAAGTTTTTAAAATAGGAATAAGTAATACGATACATAATTTCGGGCTATAATTTAATTAGGAAGACAATGGTGAAGTTAGTTTTAAGATATGCCAATTTCGCTAAAAGTTACAGGCATATTAATTGTTTACTAGCTGAACCTGCGCTCTCTACACAGCGCATCATTAGCATATGATCATAAATCTCCTTCTCATTCCTTACAACATCTGTACATGTCCTTTTACAGACACAAGTGAAAGGCGTATTGAGTAAAAAAATCCAAGAGGTATCATAAATGGAAATTTTTTTGATTATTTTTTCTCAATATCTCGCACCGTTTGCAAGATTTGAGCCTACTTCCGGTTGGAGTTTCTAATTCATGTATGACCAGTGTTTTCTTTCTTCTTGCATGCAGTATGTAATAAGACAAAACATTACATACACAATTAATTATAATGTCAGTTATATATGGTGTTCATTGGGCAAAACACTCAAAAAAATAAATAAATAAATAAAGGTTCATCTTAAACTGGAGAAATGGTTATCCTTGCCTTTCCATTATTATTTGGTCATGAAACAAACGCCTGAGACATATACAACCTATATATACAACTATGTAGTGTTGGAATGTATAATGCGTAGGATGTGATGCTTTAGCTTTTTTTTTTTAATTTCAATCCTTCCAATGTACCCGTAAAAATGTAATAAAGAAATAGTATCCATGTTTTTTACATATTCAATTAGAACTGGACAATCTACATGAAATTCGCTATCGATCAGTGAAAACGTCATCTTTCTAGAGCCTGCAGTTTCCGAGATCTCATTTTCGAAAGGATTGACCACAAACAGATAACCGTCCACAATATCTATCTATTAAAATGCTACAATAGCAATTAAAAGCGGTTTTTTTAGTGTTCGCTATAGGCTAGCTCCCTTTTTGAGGGCTACACTCTCTCTTAGGTGGGAGAAGTGAAGGTACTATGGTAAAGAAGTAAGGAATGGGTGGGCTAAGAGTTATTTATTTATTTATTACTAAAACTAGGACATTATGATCTTTTCGATCATAATCATACTTGAACGGTTGGTGTAGTTTTAATAACATAAGAGCAGTAACATAATAGCGAGTATAATTGAATACAACATAAATAATACATATGGTAATTATATAGTGGTTTTCAAAGCTAAACCAAGTTTTCTTATTAGCAGTAAAACTGTAATGTGGTTGTTAGCAGCCACGTGCGGTTTGTCAACCAGTTGGATGTTGCTGGTATTACAAAAGCTTAGCCGCTCTCCCTCTCGCCAGGGTAAACAATGAAGTCTCGAACTATTCTTTCTGAGTGTTGCAAACCAATAAGCAGATACATAAAACCAAAATAACAATTTAAAACAGGGATAAAATACGTACAAGTCATTCAACAAGTAATTTTCTCTCCTATTAATAGAATAATAATAATAATAATAATAATAATAATAATAATAATAATAATAATAATAATAATAATAATATGATTTCGGGTACTGTGCATTTGCGGTAATGCTCGGAAAATAGAATAGAAACTGGACAGCACGTTGGACCGATATTACGGTTTGCCCGATTGAACCGTATGAATAGGGATGACCTGATAATCCCGTTTTTATGAAAACAAGCTTAGTCTGTCATTATGGTAAATGATGTGTTGTTTCACTTTATTATCATAACACAAATTGTTCTAATTGTCATGTACGAACTCATAACGAGTCTATCGGTACAAACGGTCCAAACAGGACAAACACGGGTCAAACGGGTTTATTAGGTCTAAGGATCGAGTATACCAAACGCAATGGGTATCGGGCGGATACAGTTTACCCGAAAAGTTCAAGCACTAATTATAGGTTAAAGTCAATACTTAAGAGCTCTAATTGTTTGCATTCACTTTTTTCTTTCTTTTTTTAGGTAGCCGACCAACGAACTTGAGGATACATAAATATAAATGCTCAAATCTAAATTATTGTATTATATTATTGCAATGAGCATCAACGTGATTTACTATTAGGAGTTAGCGTGATGCACTAATGTTAGTCTTATAAATGTTGTTGTTGTTGTTGTTGTTGTTATTATTATTATTATTATTATTATTATTATTATTATTATTATTATTATTATTATTATTATCATTATTATTATTTGTTTATGCCCTTCATGCAACTTAGAATCAATCTCACATAAAGTACTATATCAGACCTGATTGAACATTATTTTGAAAATTCTCATATAAATAGATAAAATTAACAATTGGAACTTAACACTTCAAGAGTTCAAAACATGTCCTCGTTTTCGTTTTCCTCAGTTTCTGAGGACGATTGAACTATCTCGATGACAACATGATCTTTGTCTCCAACAAAAATATTTTGCAAGACACGGTAACTTTGTTCAATGTCCTGGGAAAACATTATTATTATTATTATTATTATTATTATTATTATTATTATTATTATTATATTATTATTATTATTATTATTATTAATATTATTATTATTATTATTATTCGACAGGCCATCTATCTATAATGACAATTTAAAACTTTATTTTTAAAGAAAGAAATGATTAAAAAGCATTCTATTAAGTATCTAAATCTCATATGTATTAATGTATGCAGGTTAATATCTGAGTAATAAAGCTATCATTATTAATTTCCTGTGCATAGTATCCTAATTTGTAGTTTGTCCAGTTTTTATATACGTGACGAATCACATTAGAAAGAAACTGATCAATTATATAATGACCTATATAACTATATCTTAAAGTTAGAAATAATATACTTACAAGCAGAGCACATAAACAGGCAGAATCTTTATTAAGCCTATTACTAATATTACATATTAATATTAGCAATAATAATAATGATAACTAAATTCATGGCGCAACAGCCTTTAGAAGGCATGGACTTATGGCACTCATTTCTGTGGGGTAATGTGTTTATAGGTCTGCACGGACTCGGGCTACTATGATAACCGTAATGGGGTTAGCCATACTGAGAGCTTTATACAGTTCTACCTGAGTTAGAGCGGCAACGCCGGAATCTGGTTACAATGAAGGATTTATGGTAGGGACAAGTAAACCCTTAGATCTTTACTTACTATATATATATATATATATATATATATATATATATATATATATATATATATATATATAGATAGATAGATAGATAGATAGATAGATAGACAGATAGATAGATAGGTAGATAGATATCGAGTGTTGCAAGATAAGTGTTACAACTCTTGAGAGGTGACTCCTGCCACTGAGACAAGAAAAAAAGTTCTCTTGAACTTTCGGCTATCGGACATAGTTTCGGATCTACAAAGCGTGGAAAAATGAGTTTCGGACGCCAATAGTTCGGAAACTAACCAACATAAAGAGGGAGGGTAAAAAATTCACTGAAGAAGTCATACCTGCTCCATTGAATTTTGCATGTTTCACAATCCTACCATGCACGCGCAAGGGTTTCCCAAAGGAACGTAGGGAGTCCCGGATAATCTTCCAAGTGAAACTTGGTCTAAATGGATATGAATTGATAGGCTTGTACCAGGTAACAATAATTCGTTTGTATTAAGTCGATATCTGGAACAAATATAAAATGGCGGACACCATGCCCGTTGTGTGTGGTTGCATAATCGCCAGGTATGGATGCCGGACAACAGTGATGTTCTGAGTATTAAGTATAGCGAATTTGTACTCAAATGCTCTAGAAAGACATCTGCAGTGTCGGTAGAGCATAACAGTGAAGCAGGGTGATTCAAGTGTGTGGAAACACTTTACGAAAAATCCTCAGAATGCACTCATACTCAGTAAACGTGAGTTCAAATCGTCGGAAATGTAAGGATTACCGTCAAGAACATGAAAGCCATTGCCAATTCATCAATAATATTCCCTCAAACTGATGCAATGTGATGTGCACGGTTGCATACCAATAAGGATGCGATAACTGAAGCCAAGTTACTTTACATATATATGATTGTTATTAGTAGGAAGATAAATAAGAAAATAATCAGACAGTATATTATAAGGAAAGAACATTAATGATCATAACGAAGGATTAGGTATAGAATGCACGATACGTATGATATAGTAATGGGCGTGAATGATGTGGCGAGATGCATACACAGGACAACACGTGGGTGATATTAGTTAGACAAATGAGCTTATCTTTAGCCTAGAGGCTGCTCTATTCAATGATGAAAATGAATGAGTCCCATGTTAGTAAATAATGGTAATCACTGTGCTGGAAATGATGGGTGAATGAGAGAAAGATGTTCATGAATGACGTAATCGGCGATGATAAGTAAAGAGGGATCTAACGGTGGTAGATTATAGGAGCGAAAGTGGAGAATGATAGTAACGGTGAGGTGTTGGGTGAAGTGCTAAATAACGCATTGTATCCTGAAGTAAAGGATGTCGGTTTTCGAAACGTCTGGTGATATATGTTAGCCGAAGTTTTCCAAGAAAGTATTGTAAGGTCGGAAAGGTAATTTGGCGGAGTGTGCAATTAAAACAGTTATCGTGGAATATGAAAAGAACACGAGAAGCTGACTTCCAATACGAGGCCGAAACGTGTAAGTAGCCAGTAATGAAATTTAATGCATAAATGATATATTTACTCTTAAAACAATTCTAAGCGATATAGCCCAAGGCTTATCCTATGTCTGGCGTGTTATTTCAAATCATTTTGCTAATATGATAATCTTTGTAAGTCAAACAAAATATCTATTATTATTTTAAACTCTGTTAAACTAACCTTTGTGACACACAGAGTTTGACCCTGGTTTAGCAGATACACAGTAGTGACCAACAGATTCCCTTTTGTTGTATGTATACCTTATGTAAATAAACTATCATCATCATTATATATTTTCTCTCTTATTCCATTTTGCAATTGTTAAATAAGATTAACAAAAGGTTGTAAGAACTAATAGCGTTATATTAACAAAGGTTCACCAAGTAGTTTATAAAATAATATCGTCCTTATTTTAATGGAATTGCAGGGGCTTATCGCCCAGCCTTGTTAGGAAGAAGAAGCATATACAGTTTATTGCATTGCAGATAGCATACCCTACAGGGAAATAAAATCATAGGTCACACTCTATCGCTGTACTACCAAACCAAACTAGTAATATTCCAAGACAAGAACTATTGTCTTGTTCTAAAAATAACACTAGACTAGTAAGTGATAACACAATACGTGTACAGAAACCAATACATAGTCATTCAGGGTATAGCCAGCAAGTTTTTCTAGAGGGCCTTCATTTTTACAAACTAAAAACAAATCAAAAGTTTCTTTCAAGATTATGAAAGAATTAATAACACATAGATACATATGTATTTCAGAAGTACATATTATTATTATTATTATTATTATTATTATTATTATTATTATTATATTATTATTATTATTATTATTATTATTATTATTATTATTATTATTATTATTATTAATATTTAGTAGTAGTAGTAGTATAGTAGTAGTAGTAGAAGTAGTATATTTCATATATGCTACATTTCTGAGACTTGAGTCTTGATAGTACGTGAAGTTTAAATCAAAGGTTATGTTACGGACGGCAAATGATGGCTTAACACCAAAAACATATTCTGGCCGGTACCGGAGGTTAGTCTGTTTTATGTTTATTAAACGTGTTTAATAATTACAGCAAATGAAATATGTTTATAATAGAATGTGAAAGAATACAGTTTTAAAAGAATTAAACTACGTCAACATGTTAAAATAATTAAAAGAACCTAATTAATCAGCCACTTTGTACTCTCGTTTGCTTAACTGGATGAACCGAGGCCTAAATGAAAAAGAGTTTTCTGCCCAAATCTCATAAGCAGTGGGATATTTTAATATTATAGAAACTGACCCTCCTTTCGCTTAGAAGTGTAATTTTCAAGACGCTGAAACATATAGTATTTTATTACTTTTAGTTAAAAGTTCAAATGCCGAGTTTCACGCATCTAGCTTAAACAAATCCTTCCTTAATTTATTTACATATTTTCTGAGTAAGTAATGGGGAAATCGAACATAAAAAAATGTGCTCCCTTTGCTCTTTCCCTTTTATGTGTTCAATTTTCAATTTTCAGTTTTTTTTTAATAGGAAAGGTTATATGCCAAGTTTTATTTTACTAGCTTTAGAAACTTGCGAGATACACTACCCTTTAAAAAAATCTTACCCCACTCTTTTTACGATACTTATTTCCAAAAATTCTTTCTTATGTACTGCTTTCATAAGAAAATTATATTTTATAACTAAAATTTATCGACTCTACTTGTAGTAGTATGCCCAAAAATCACTCATCTTTACTCTTTTATATAAGAGTACAGAAGATAAATACAGTCAAACAAATGGACTTCCATGAACAGTTTCCGATTTCTTATAACTAACTTATTCGTACATTTCCCACAAGCTGTGGTTTTAAATTTACGCTCTGTCAAGGTCCAGGTTTCAAAAAGGAAGTAACTGGAAATACAATAATATTATGTATTTATGTACGTGTGTAATATGTATAAATTTATTGTCTTATTGAAGCTTTCGTAATCTGAAAATGAACTTTTGATTTGCTTTTAATATATAAAAATCAAGCTCCCCTAGAAAAAATTGCAGGCTACACCCCTAAATGACTATGTAGTAATTTCTGCAAAAATGGCACAGGACCTAAAATTTAGGTCTAGTGCCTATATTTTTAGGACTTGTGCCGTTTAGAACTTATGAATGTCACCCAATGTATTGCATAATAAATGTTCTTTGTTCAATTTTAAATCTACTGCGTTCTTTATGTATACCGTTGGTATTTAATGTTCACTCGTGAAATGTCTAGTGAGCTTTTGTCTTAATTAAGTAAACTTTGGTGGATTTTTGTCTTACTCTTAATAAAATTCGCTCCACACAGTATATATTAAAATTCTGAATGTTTTCTTGCTTTCAGAAGTCTGGTAAAATATGCTTTTTAAACATTTTTTCAAACACGGTGCTATGGCAACGACCCCGAATTAAAGCAGCAATCAAGCCAGTGGAAGACAAGTGGCTCTCTTCGTCCCAAGAAAGCTCGCCAAATGAAGTCACACATCAAGACAATGCTCATTTGTTTCTTCGATTGCAGAGGTGTTGTGCACGCGGAGTTCGTTCCCCCGGGTCAAACGGTTAAGCAGGGTTTCTACTTGGACGTTTTGAAAAGATTGAGGGAGAGTATCCGGAAGAAAAGGGCAGATCTTTGACGCACACGCGAATGGTTCTTCCATCATGGCAACGCTCCGGTCCACACCGCCCTCTCCATAAAGCAGTTTTTGACCAAAAACGGCATGACACCGATTGTGCACTCCCCTACTCACCGGATTTAGCCCCCTGTGATTTCTTTTTGTTCCCCAGACTCAAACGTGACATGAAAGGAAAGCGTTTTGCCACTGTGGAAGAGGTAAAACAAAAATCGCTGGAGGTCATAAAGAAGATCCCGATAGGTGATTTTCAAAACTATTTTCAAGAATGGAAGGATCGTTTTCAGAAATGCGTTGCGGTCCATGGACAATACTTTGAAGATGATGAAAATTTGGTGTAAAAATATTAAGAAATAAAGGAGTTATGACGAATTTCCTTTTTTTTGGGTCCCCCTCGTATATCCCCCTCCAACTCCCAAAAGCTTACCCCGAGAGTACTTTTTTTGACTGTAAGAACTATATGTAGGAAGTTTTTTTACATGATGGAACACACACACACACACAATATATATATATATATATATATATATATATATATATATATATATATATATATATATATATATATATATATATATATAAGAGGCGGAGAGAAAGGGACCACATCCATATACAAAAGCATTGCACATTATTGAACTGAAATCCTTTGGAAAGAAATCCTATGCTGCCTTCTTTCTAAAGTATAAATAAGTCTCTTAGACATGACTTCGTGTTCGTAAATTTCCTGTTTACAGGGTTTTGGGGATCGTGAATTTTGTGTCTGTAACGAAAATTGGAGTTTGTATAATAATTTCTGTTTATACCCGAATAGTCTCTTTACCTTTCAGAAAGCGTAAATTGTTTGCTGTAATGAGAAAATTGAGAAGTAACTTCCGTATGACAATTAGCTGCAAATAAATACACTACATAATTTATTTATTGCGATGATATTATTTTCTTAATTTGTATTTAACATTCACATATATCATAGAATACCAACATTACTGTGAACACCTGTTATATTTTAAACATAATAATCACTAGGTTCTGCAATGATTATATGTTATATATATACACAACTGATTATATATATCAACTGACGTATTTTAATGTAATTATTTTATATAATTTTTCATGCATTTCTTAAAATAGAATTTCATAAAAAGAAGCATTGACTCAAATGGGAATCGAACCCTCAACCTTACGATTCGAAATCCAACGGCTTACCACTTTTTTAAATATATTTATTGAACTGTAACAACTAGTACATTGCAAACACTGACGTTACATTACACCAAAAAGTATACTATGGAATCTTACAAGATCACTTTGAGGAAATTAGCAAACACAGATGTTTCATTCAGATTGATCATAGGAAAAGTCTTATGAGCATATTTTAAGTATAAAGAATATTCCTCCACTGTACACTTCGGCGTAGAGGACATAGTATAATAGATAGTATGCCCAATAAGCCAATTAACGGCATTGAGTTTTGTATTGGGATACCACACATAGTCCGGAAAGGCAAGTATACGGCGATCAAAATTGTTAGCTGGTTTACGACAGATCACCGCAAGTAATCCACATAAAGAAGTCCAGATGCGAGTCGCATCAGTGCACTCCGACACACGATGCAAAAGCGTATCCAGTCGACCACAGTGCACACAATTAGGAGATTCAGAACGATGAATAGTATGAAGTCGTTCATTGGTAGGGTGTAAGTCATGAATAAAACACAACCAAACACTACGAATGTCCGAAGATAAAATTTTGTTGTGCACATTTCGCCAGATCGCATGCCAGTCATAGGTGGGAAATTTATGACAAATTCGGGGTACAGAATGACACATAGCACTGTTGATTAAAGTGTCATACAACACTTTAGTGGACATGGTGCAAGCCTCGGGTAACGGTGGGGCATATGCCCATGCGGAAATGAGTTCCCGCACACATGCAGGGCAATGACGAAAAAGGCGGATGTATGGTCGATTATTTTCAGTTAATGAAACAGTCCAGCACGATATCCATTGCGATGTGTGTGAGTCAGAATCAAGAAATAACTTCAATCCATTACGCATATAAAGAGCTTCGCATTTTTGTCTTACATTAGTAACTTGTAATCCGCCTGTAAAATATGAGCAATAGGTAACATTTCGTGGGAGTCGAAAATAAAATCCAGTCCACTGAAACCAGCCTATGAGAGAGTCAATCTTCCTTGCATAACACTCAGGCAGAGGAAAGATCTGAGCTGCATACCACACTTTAGAAAGAATGTAAGTATTAACAAACCAGGTGCGTTGTATCAAATTCAATCTCCGACCTTTATTGTCTGTACTAAGTAGGCGTAAGTTCTGAAGAATAGGGTCCCAAATTATATGTCAGCACGTCAGTTCGAATTGTAAAGGTAATACCAAGTATTTTGACGTGGTCATTTATCAGATACTGGTGGTCAATAGAAAAGTGTGACGTGACCATGGAAGCATTATATAACAATAACGTCGATTTATTCACATTGATTTTTTCACCACTCACCTGCACGAAAGTCTGTAGACACTGTTCAATATGCGCAAACTGTTCATTCGTAGTGAAAAGGAGTGTCACATCATCAGCGAAAGCTTGAACATTGATATCTTGAAAATCATGATTCACTCATGAGGGGAGCGACATTAGATGGTAGAACAGAGGTTCAAGCGCCAAACTAAATAAATATACAGATAAAGCACATCCTTCTCTTACTCCACGACTTATGGAAAAGGGAGCCGTAAGGTGGCCATTTATTTGCACACGTGAAGTGGCGGAAGAGTACAGCGCACGAATCAAGTCAATAAATGAATCAGGAAACTTGTAGGCTCGTAGAACAGTGTAGAGATAGTCGTGGGATAAAAAGTCAAAAGCATTTTGGAAGTCCACTGATAATAAACATGCAGGCATGCGCTTAAATTTAAAATATTCAGTGATGTCACGAATCTTGCTAAGAGCAGAAAACACATTCTTGGTGGGATGAATGGCTGCCTGAAAATCACTAACAATCTCATGACAAACAAGTTTCAAGCGTCGTGCTAAGACTTTAGAAAAAAGTTTCATGTCAGTATTGAGTAACATTATAGGACGGTAGTTCTGTATGGTCACCGGACAGTTCGTTTTAGGTATGAGAACAATGACACCTTGATTATCAATGAAATTGTGATGCCTTAAGAGCTCATTAAAAAGGTGGCATAACTCCGCTCCAACAATATCCCAATAGGAGACATAGAATTCATAAATTAGTCCGTCTGGACCGGGACTCTTGCGGTCTTTACATGTACTCAATGCTTCTCGGACTTCCGTCGGAGTAATGTCCGCCAAAAATTGTTGGTGTACGTCGGGAGACAGTTGGGGCATTGTCTCCGGGAAATATGTCTCTAGTGCCGTAGCATTGATGAAACCAGTTCGATATAAGGAAGAAAAATGTTCATACACAAGAGTCTTAAGATCATTAAGATCCGTAACTTCGCCAGCACCATCCATCGTAATAGCTTGAATGTAGTTCTGTTGACGTCGCTTCTGCGGTTGAATATAGTGGTAAAAGGAAATGCGTTCAGATTTACAAAATGAGGCAGATGTGGAAGCCGTCAGATATCGTTCAAGAGCCCGAAGTTGTATGCGTGTAATTTGCGCTTTAACCCTATGAATATGACTGAGATTTTGAGGGCTGTTGGGTTGAGACCAGAGATCGTTTAATACAGCGTAGTAATATTCTAATGTCTGATGAGTCTCGCGCTTAATTTCTTTTCCGTACCATTGGAAAAAACGTTTTATGTGGGGTTTAACGTAAGAAGTCCACCATTCAGAAATAGTTGAAAAGTAACGTCGTTGGCGTACCCAAAATTGCCAACGTTGACGAAAATCATTCCTAATGGTAGCTGGATGGAGAAGTTGAGCATTTAATTTCCAGTAACTTCTACCATGTGTATGCAAGACACCTGTCGGAATTTTAAGAACACAATAAACCGCTGCATGGTCGCTAAATGAAACTGGACATATGTCCGTTTCAATGATATTTGAACAGTGAGAAGACGTTATGTACCACCTATCTAACCTGGACATCATATGACTATTCTTAAAAGTAAATTTAGGCACCGTCCAATGATTCCACCACACATCCCGGAGCCGCAACTGTTGGATAAGGCGGGTAAAATTGACACTAGGGTGGAAGATGCCAGTGGTATCGATTTGTCGTTCCAGTACATTAAAGTCACCAGCCATAATAATAGGATCACAATTATCTGGTAAAATCTGCACTATTTCCTCGTTATAAAAATGATCACGAGAACGCCTGTTAACTGTTCCAGAAATACCATAACCGTTCACAATATTAAATCCATCACAAAATAAACTGATACCACGGCCAGAGGGAAGTCGCTTAATGCTTTCGACGACAATACCCTGTTTGATTAAGATAGCGGTACCCCGATTGTTGGGTCCGATATTCACAATTGCATTGTACATTGGCAGAAATTAAAAACATTTAAAGCGGACCTCTTGCAGAAGAATGATGTCGTAACCACTTTGCATAACAAAAGTTTTTAAACTATTTTGTTTCGCTGGATGGTGAATGCCAGCGATATTTATTGTACATAGACGGCGCACGTTAGGTCTAGTAGGAGACGGAGAACCTGCCATCAAGTTAATAAATACATAAAGTAATAAAGCAAACACCAAAAATAACACCAAAAAATAACACCAAAAACTGGATAAGTTGTGCAAAAATACACCTCACTACAGAGGGGGGAGAGAAGAAATATTGCATCCATCTGAAACACAATCTCCACCACTCTTCCTGAAGTTTGAAAAGAAAGAAAAATAAAAATAAAAATAAAAACATAAATAGAAACAATCCGGTAAACATCACGTGAGAACTGCGCTGCAGGGAAAGCAGAAAAGAAAATATATGGCATAAGAACCCGAAGGCACGTGAACGGTGCTGACGAGAAGCTATACACAAGAACTTACCAAGCAGTAGGTTCTGTTTCACAACTCTTTTCACGAGACTCGCCTGTAGCAGAGAAGTTGTTACAAACCATGTCAGAGTCAAGGTCACCACCACCGCCGCTATGTGTTTCTAGGTCACTCACACTATCTTGGATTACTTGGCTAACACTGTCTGTTTTATTTTAGAGCACTTTTCGTTTTTTACGTAACGATCGCCGTAGTTGATTTCCATGAGCACTAGTAAAGGGCAAACTAGATTCAGATGCATTTTCAAGAGTTGTGGCTGATTTCTTAGTAAGCTGAACATGAGATGTAGACAATGGGACATCATCCTGCGACGTTGCCAGATTGGGCGGGGCTGTTTGTAGCACTGAGTTGGTCGAGGGCCACTGAATCGGGTCAACACAATCTTGTAAGGCAGTAGTACTTGGCTCAGGTTCTGTTATGACATCATGACATAAAGTAGGAAATTCTGTAGGATCCTGCACCAAAGGAGGGGGAGCTCGAGACACATCACGAACACTCGTGGAAACACTGGGCCGTAAAGAAGGAGACAGTGAGTTTAACGAGTAATGTGGGGTTTTCGGGAGATTACCAGTGGATAAAGCTGTCATACGAAGGTCGTCCTGTTTGTGCTGAGGACGAGGTAACTGACGATTTGGTACCTTGCATTGGGAAACAAGATGATCCGTACTCAAACAGCGGAAACAAGTATGAAGCTGTCCAGGATACACAATTGAAGCTTTATAGCCCATGAAGTGGAGTTTAGAGGGTATATGTTTCCCCAATTCTATATAAACTGCGCCAACACCATTCAACACAGGGTATTTTAAGTGAGTGCCCCACTTTTCATGTACTATTTGTTTAATCTCACCATATCCACGCAAGGTATCACGTACTACATCATCACTAAGTTCACACGGTAATTCAAAAATACGGACTTTAGTATAGTTAGTAGTAGCATCCAATATATTCACCACAGAGGAAACACCAGTCTAATGACGGAAGGGAACAGAGTCTGGCAAAGTACGTAAAGCTTGTTCAAGATTCAGATCTGTATCCAGTTTTAAATATACACAGAAGTCTTCGTTGTGTAATTGAATTGCAATCACTTTGTTCATCAGATCGGAAAAATTTTCACTTAACCATATGTGTATTTCAGCCGGTGACAGTCGTAATTGTCTGAAATTCTTGTCAAACTCAAATTTTAACGTATTTTGTCGAATGGTATTCATAACGTAGTACTACTTAACACAATTTTCAGTAATTAATACCACTATACAGTCCTAATCACAGGACAAAAAATAAAAAAAAAAAAAACAAAGGAAACGCAGGATATGCTTTCACGGAGCGCGCAAAAACACCTCCACACAACATGAGAACTCACGGTGAACTCACCCCTGAGCTAACACAATCGCTGTTCAGAAAATACTTCTAGCGATGTATAAAGCATTTAAGATAATAGTGACATTTATATCCACTGCAAACGCTGTTTTTGTTCTACTTTGACTTTTATTTTGGTACTCAGGCGAGAATGATATTCTATGTCTTAACTTTCAGCATTCTTTTACATATGGAAAGATTCGTTTACGTATCTAAATATTCCATTAAGTATGGAGAGCAAGATGACAAACAAGCATGTGCCGACAGTAATACAAAATTTCGAAATATTGTATCATTAAGTATTTCAATCAATGTTGCTTTTTTCATACACTTGGCAACAAGTCTTATTACATTTAAAAGAAGAAAAACACATCTGCAAACTTTTTCCCGATTGCAAAGGTTACCTTCGAGGTTCGAACCTGGTTTACTTTTTTCCGAAAATACCCGAAGTTGGACTTACAAAATTTTTGCCTCCAAACAGCAATAAAGAGTACGCTCAACCTTTTTGAGACAAGGTGTACATTGTGTAGAAAAGCATGATTGCTATCATCTCCGTATACTCTTATTTATTAACGTTAAGACTAGAAACGTATTTGACATATGTTGCTCTTATAAACATAATAATTATAATAAGTTTTCATTTTATTTTGTGAAGGCATGTAATTCCCTCATATGTGACCATTTTATTACTTCCGTATATATACGTTTCTGAATCATTGACTCAATTAATCTATGGAGAATCTAATAATCAAATACTTTTAAGCTCTAAAAGACTATGTAATAAAATTATTTCCTTACGGCAAGATGACCACGTCCCTCTGCATGTTACAAACTGCAAATGCTGGAGGAGTGTAGTTCTTGAGAACAATATCTGTCTCTTCAATATACACCAGGGTATTTTCCGAAAATTTTAACCACAAAGAATTCAGACAGGCACCTCCAAGGGCACCAAATATTAGGAGCACAATTATCCAGTATAATCTGCAAGGATAATACGTTTTTTCTTAATGTATATCTTCAATAATCAACTATTGAATAAATGCAATTCTCTAAGATTAAAATTAAGTTTTATATAATAATGTATATTCTTTGTCATTAATGAAAGTACAACTTATGTCGTTGTGCACATATTACTTCATATTATCCTTCAAGAAACAACATTGTATCAAATTATACATTACTATCAAATAAAAATGTTTCTATTATAATTGATTTTGTTTCATATGGGTTAGTAAATTAGACTATTGCTTCTGAAAACGTTTATTATATTATTATTTTAAGAGATCTCCACCTTTTAAGATCTGGGAAAACTAATTATCATACGCACTGGAGGAGATACATTTAATACGTGGAAGGTTAGTGTCGATTCTCAGTGACAAGATGTATACTCAAAGAAGTTATTTTTGCCTGTTACAAAGGAAGCTGACTCCTCTAAAATAGATACATAAAGATGTTTAAGAAGCAATATCCATGTAAAAAGTTTGAAAAAATCAAAAATAAGGTGGGGGAGCGGTGGCTCAGTGGTAGAGCGTTCACCTCCGGTGTTTTGGTTTGAACCCAGCTCGCGCCGTGTGGACTTTGTGGTGGATCCGTGCTCGTGGGTTTTCTCGGGGTTCTTCCGTCTCCTCCAACTTTTTCATTCCACCATTTCACTCATTTCTCATAATCACTGCCTCCTTTAGCCTAACCGGCATCACCGTGGGACCAAAAACTATAGGATTCCATTTCATTATTTTCAAAAATAAGGTATAGCGGCATTATATGTAGATGAAATTAGGTAAAGGTTTGCTATTATAATAGATGCTGACACAAGTTGCTTGTTACAGTGACAACTCAGGCCAGCTTGTGTTGATCAACATATTTAAGGGATAAATCCATATTGATTGTAGGGAGATTTCTACATGTAGTTTCTTTGTTATAAGGAGAGTTGACAGACTAAAATACATTATAGGTATTTGATAAGTTTAGGATACATAACAAACACGATTTCTAAACTTCTAGATGAGTTAGTCCGGTATATACCTTATGGTAAAGTATCTTTGGTTTTAGATTTGCGCATTACAAGTGTCAAAGGTCCTGATATATTAAAGGAAGCCTCTAATGCTCTCACTACACAATACTCAAAATTGTCAATCCTTAATGAATCTTTCTTCATCAGTTTGAAAAACAATTTCTCCTTATCCTACGACATTTTGGAACACTGGCAAAATCTTGTTAAAAAAGACTATGAGGAAGTCAGTTTCAGTTGGAAGAAATCTGCCTCATTTAAATTCTTCGCATGTGGATTCCGAAAATGATTGTTTTAAATTGTGATTTTCGTATATTGATTATTACGCGTAGTGAAATGCTCAAACACAACCTCAGAATATGTTTTCCGGTCTATTTTACAATACACTTATTATGAGTTACATATAGAATATTTTAAGCAATACTTTAGAAAACAGGTTGAAAACAAAGTTTATTATTATCGGGCTTACATTGTTTCAATGGTATTTTATTTAAACTTAGTTCTAATGAATTGCAGCAAAATTTCCAAACAAGTCATATACAGATATCCGAAACCTCACACCTAGTATTTCATTGCGTTTTATGTTTATTCTAAAGACACTATTTACAAAGATCTGAAGGATTTCATTGTTTATATAGTGTCGACTTGTCCGATAGTAGGTGCTGAGTTCTCCCGCAAGATTTCAAAAGCTTACTGATCCGCACCATTCCGTTTATGTGTTCTTGCATTTACAAGTACTGCATCCACGGGGATGATTTTGTGTTTTACAGCCAGGGCAAGGATTATTGAAAAATATTATCGCTTTTACAAAAGAAAATTATCATAATTTTCAGATTAGCGTCGAGTTTTTTTCTTTACGTGTCGAAATGTCCTTAAATGAAACTATAGTGTATTCACACTTTTTTGTAGATACGATTAAATAACATATATCCTAGACAAATCTACTTTCTAAACGACACAATTTATTCCATATATATGCGTCGATCACGTTAGTTACATGTTTAAGTTTAAAGGATTTAAGGCATAGTGGTATGATATTTGTCTGTATAAAATAGAATACTATTTTATTTACTAGGTATTCAATTAACTTAAAATATATTTTAACATATTTTATTCGTTACTGTTCTCGTTTACATCTGATTAAAAATGTTTTAACAATTTCTTTGTGAATTTCTGAAATGTATTTAAGTACAAATTGCTTACATTGCCATTGACGGTCAATATTATACAATTATATTAGCAGAAATTCCAATAAAAGTTAATTATTCAAGTTCGACAAGTCTTTACTTCAAGTAATCAATTTATGATCTCCCTTGTGGTACATATTAAAATTGTATTTCAATCTTTATAATTGGAATTCATGTAGAATAAATTTACAGGAAAATTAATCCTAATTTTAAGTTGGAATTATGAATATATCTGATTTTAATTCATAAATCTGATGATTAATTAAAATATTAAGTTTAGAGCTCTTGTGCTCCCTCCCTTATATAACGTCTCTAGCATTCCTAGAAGCATTACAAAGCTAACCAAATGTTCAAAAATAAGATATCTTCAAAGGCTGAAGTGGTACAAGCTCGATAAAAATAATGTAAACGCAGAGACATATAAAGCCGAAGCACCCTAATAGTCTTTGAGAAATACAAAAAAAGGATAAAAATACATTAACAGCAGCACCAAAATTTTTGCTATGGATCTGGAACAAGAAAGTCCAACACCGATTATAAGCACACAAACTGTTTTATGTTTGCGGCAGTTGTGAGCATATTGTTTTGTGTTCCATTTCTGTCATGATCATTCTGCTGTTATGTGCATCTGGGCAGAATCTGTCGCTTCTTGTGGTAGTGATGAAATTGAAAGCCGTATTCTTCGGGTGATGATCCACCTACCAGAGGATATTCGCAACATAGGTAATTTCATAGTGTACAGTAATTCGTGCGTAGGGCAAAAAAATAAAATGTGTAATTTTGGGGCTCAGGCTGTATTTGTTAGATCTCACAGATTTTTAAACAATAGATTTGTGTTCCTGGCCACACATTAATCCCCTGCGATGCCGATTTCCGTATTATTGAGAGAGCGAGAGGAAAATACAATCAAAGTACAGCCTCGCCCAATGAGCCACTCCGATAAAGACAGCACACAAAAAGATTCCATTTCAAGTTACCGAAATGACAAGAGAAGACATGAAGGTTCTACCCATCTAAAATTAATATTAAAGATATCATTATAATAATGACAACACGAACCACGTAGGGGTAGAGTATACTTACAGTAGCGATATCGAGTGATAACGTGAGGTGAAGTGTATTCAGGGAGGCGTATTTACTACGTTAGATGCACATTTGCATATTAGAACTTTCATTTTGATCCATTAATATAGAAATCTCGTAACCATGATCATGTGCATAACTTACGTTTATTTCTCCTTAAGGATAAGAAGTGTACTGCATTATGACTTTTTCTTTTGAAACATGTCAGACCTTCCTCTAGTATGTGTTGCTATATTTATGTACATTTCTTCTTTAGCAATTCTTTTGTCCGTGCAACGCAAAGGCTTCTATTTCTCGGAAACATTCAAATGTGGGATACGCCAGTTTCTAATAAGTCGTTCAATTACTCTAATCCTAACGCAATCCCTTGAATACTCAGACTGGCAGATTCACCAGTGAAACTCGTAGCGCAATTATCAGAGTACAAATCTTCACACTCGTAGCTGAACATTTACAGCGTCTTATCTACATGGTAAAGTTATAGATCTATCTCATTTAAAAGGTTTTACATGATTGAAAGAGCTAACATTTCTTTATATACGTTACTCATCTCATTCACTGTTAGATGAAACCGTCAACACGAAACATTATATAAAGTAACTTTTACATGACACCAAGATGTTAATGATGACAAGTAATGTAAGTATCTAGGCATGTGAAAGTACTGACTTTACCGTGGGTTCAACAGTAACGCGACTGGGTAGTACAGAATGAGAGGATCACCAAAGATTCATTCAAATAAAATATAGAAAATGTGAACGAGAAGACGGAAGACAAATAAAACGTCTAGAACCGTAACATTAAGATAAACTCAGCTGAAGTATTATTAAGATAATCAATGATAGACAATGCTGTTAAATATTCTGCAAAATAATTTAAGATAGTGC
This sequence comes from Thermobia domestica, assembly GCF_964235325.1. Taxonomy (NCBI): domain Eukaryota; kingdom Metazoa; phylum Arthropoda; class Insecta; order Zygentoma; family Lepismatidae; genus Thermobia; species Thermobia domestica. The sequence continues at coordinate 336,508,957 of NC_137456.1, forward strand.
ATACATACTTATCAGTAAAAATTCTCAAAATTAATGCTGTTTTTTAACTGTATTAACCGTGTCAATATATTTATAGCTTTCAAGAGAGAGAAATGATTTTCTAACCTGTGAAATACTCCTGGTGCCTGCAAAACATACTTTACGCAATCGAGTGAGCAATGCGTAATATAAGTCCTAATAGCTTCACCAAACGCATAACGAATAGACTGAACTCTCTTCTTTCCCCGCATGGTGTTTTCTGAGGCCGTAGTTTGTCTTCTTCTATAAGAGGATATGTGAAGTTAAAACACAAAGAACTAACATGTCTAAAAAACCAATCTTTGAATTAACAAAAAAGAACTTGGATCCTTAAGCAGTACAGCTATTTGATACTATGATTGTTGAATGTCATACATTCTTCTCCTACTACATGTTAGAGTTTATATTCGGTTGTCAGAATAAAATAAATGTAATTTTAATATTTGAGTTTCAATTATCATTTTTTGAAGCGGTTGAACCTCGATATTGAAGTAAAAGTAAGAAAAAAATCATAATGATGCTCCCTCTACTCAGTCAGATATAGGCGCATATTTTCAGTTCAAATTAATCAATATAATTATATGGGTCTATTAATTTAAAATATATACATTTGTATAGAAATTATAATTAGTGAAAAATGTATTATTTTAACCTTCTAAATGTCAAATATGCAATCGTAATCGGTAGTAAATATAAAGAACTGAGCAAACATATTTTATTAGATACATTACATATATTTTTCAAAACACTTTTCTGAAAACGTATAACTAATCTGACTAAAAGTAAAAGGTAACTGTGTACGAAGAAAAATTTCTCCTGTGATATTTTCAAATCTAATATGAACAGCAGTCATCAACGCAAGATATTACAACAAAATTCTCAAACGGCGTGAAATTAAATTAAATGTATATTGGTGTAACAAAACAAGCACTTCGCCCAGTTCCTTTGCAAATAGTAAAGTGCCAAAGAGCGACAAGAAATTGCCAAGTTGTACAGAAACAGCTATGCACTGGGTTGGAACATTTGTAGGACGAACTTCGGCGAGACTAAAGAAATGCGTCTTCCTACCTTCCTAATAAATTCAAGACTTTTTACACCTCAAGCGCTACTAGTATCAGTAGGAATTGGAGTAAAAACAAAATTTTCGAGAAAGTTGTTGATTTTTTGTTTTCTTTTTCAGCTTCTCTGCGATAAGCAACAGCTAAAGCGTTTATTACAAATAGAGGAAGGCTTGAATTAAAGTATTATCATCGAATGTGAAATCCCATAATAGGCACCTGCCTCTCATCCATGGAACGAATGTCAAGCAATCTTGACGCTCTCCATGCAAACGACAGCGAATAGAAGGTTCCGCTATTGAAGGAATTCCAGCAATGTTAAGGTCTCGTGGTACTATATTATTAACGGAGAGGTGTCGGGCATATCTACAGGGGCTGTTCATGCACGAAAAACCATGCAGGAAACGGTGGTTCACCTGATCTCCATAAGCTAGGTACTGATGAAAATCACAAACAACTAAACCTAATCGTAAGGCAGTAGTAATTCGAAATCTTTCATTTGGAAAAGGTTTCGCCATCAACCACGCGCCGCTTCGGGAAATGAAGCAGCAAGGAGTATGACTTCTTCTTACGGAAAATAACATATTGTAACAGATGATTATGTAAGTGAGATGCAATTGGTGTATACAGATGACTGATAACACTCTCTGCTAATTTCTGGGTGGTTTGCGTCTGCTAGACTTGCCCACCTACTAGAGTCTTCCTGAGCTGAACCATCTGGGTCCTCGTAAACTCGACTAAACGGAAAGATCCGTGGTAGGTCGCTAAAATTGTAAGAATCGTCAAATCGGCAGCTCGTCGTGTACCGAGATTATCCAAGCCAACCGATAAACATGCTTGAATGCAAGAGTCGTCATTCAAGACCAAAAACCAACTTGCGGTTTTCCATAGGTACTTTCCCACAAATGATCAAATTAAATAGATGACACAAAGATTTTATGATTTTTCCCTTCGATTCCAGTATTTTTTACAACAAGAAGGTCTTCAAAATTGAGACGAAGCCAGTCTAGAGCTTCTGCAGTGTCTGACAGAAAGGTGTTAATTGCGTCCACAATGGTCAAAACTCTGTAAAACATATGTTAGTCATCAGGAAGATTTTACGCAAAGAAATTGCTAGAATGGGCTGCATTTTTCTTCGCCAGGGTCTTTAATACAGACATAATCGGGGTTTGCAACTAGTCCATAAGAAATTTAAATGTCACCATTTATACTAATATAAATTATGTAATAGGATATTACTGTAAGGAACTTATGAGAAAATATCAATGTAATATAATACACTATATGATGGAAGAAATGAACATGTATAGGAAATTAAATGCAATGTACATTATGAACAATTCACATCCATTCTTCAGACGCTGCTTACGGATGGATTTACATAGTACACTGGTATCATATCTTGCCTCGTTATCAAGAGATGTGGGTTAGACTTGAACACAGAACACTCTTATTGGCTAAATTGTATTCATATATATTTTACACGATTTAAATACTGAAATACTCAATGTTTCCGTCACACTAACACTAATTTACTACTCCGTAATACAGTACTAGTCCGTTGACATTATATTTTCATTACAATCACATTCAGTATGATCTCTATGGGGAGAGAAGGTAAACGTTATTTACTTAATTTTAGTATCATTCTTACTACACTGTCTATTTTATAGTTTCCTCATTCCGCAGTACGAAGACCACTAAGTAAAGGAAAGCTTATTGAGTTCGCGCTTGAATGTGACGCATTTGTCAATGAAAGTAACAAGTACTTGTTTAATTTATTAAAATCTGATCAGTAGTGCTACTCGTTCATTGCTTATTATACTGACACACTCATAAACATAGTATACACAGTTCATATGTCGTTGCTTTTCTGACGTTTTCGATCAACCAAGCGTTCGCAGTGTATTATTACACCATAAATATTTTTCAAATGTTGCACCCTTTAACTTGTAGCATAGCTGTTGCAAGAAAGGTCAATATTTTAATGTGCAGCTAATTAACGAAATCAGTTGATATAATCAAACAATTCTTTTGAAATTTTAAATATTCATCACAGTGAAAACAAATATGATGAAGATGGCGTCAAATAGGAAGTAAGTTGAGTGTGATATGAAGATCCTAAAGGGTTATTATTATTATCAATGAAGTATTAATTGCAATTAAAGTTCTCGCAGTTGTAAGCACATATTATCTCGAAAGATATCTCAACCTGTCAACATTTATGATAACATGTGAACGAACAAATGACTGAAACTGTAACATTTTGTACTCACCGATCAGGAAAAAAAAGAATTATGTTTCTGCCCTATTTCCATTGATTTTATATATTTCACCACGTATAAGACAAAAAGAGAAAAATAGCAATTGATATATTTTACCTGCAAATACTGTAGCACTTCTTAAAAGCTCTAACGTTTTCAAAAGTACATATTCCTGGTTCGTTCTTGTGAATCCATGTATGATCCATTCTTCTTATTGGTATGTTTGTTGTCTTCTCCAACGATGTCTCTTGCATCGCTTCTGTTGATAATGAGCAATTAGTGCTCTGCACATTTGTTGATAATGTGCATGTGTTGTTAATCGGCATCATACTATTTGAACAGCGTCTGCCCTTCCTTACTGTTGCCAAAAACTGTTTTGGGTATACCATCAATCTTAGTAAGTATGAAATTATAGCCCACACAATAAAATACAAAATTTCCATGAGAGATAGAAAACTTCCTCCGAAACATAAAGCAAAGATTCCTCCAAATGAAACTGAAATTAAATGAAACGCAACTGCTAATTTAAAGGTTCTGAAATAGAATTAGAAGATTACGTATGTTGCTTTCAAAGTAGTAAAGAAACGCCATTTGTACTAAATGCTATCCATCAACTAAGAAATAAAAAAATAATTAAACTTTATGCGCACATTTATTTTTGATAGAAATCATTTCTTCTTTTTAGTAGATACAGAGAAGTATCGGCAAAAGTAAAGGAAACAATAAACGACATAAAAGTATCACTGTCAATAATAACACCTGAACGTTAATGAAATTTAAACTTAACTTACTTTTTGTCTGAGCATGAGCTGCTCAATTAAGAGTCGCGGATATTACATTACTAGCAACTTACGGATCCTATATTCTCTAGTGTCTATGTTATAAATTGACTGCAACAGTAAGAAGCTCATTATAAATGTAAATAAATATTTACTTGAAGAAATACTGAAACAAGGCCATAAATTTGACATTATCAATATCTTCAGATTCAAAGCAATGTAATGTACTTATATTTTCTTGCCAGAACTCACATATAGATCTCATATGTCAAACACAAGATCATGAAATTTTATTAAATGCATTGATATTTGAATTGTAACAATTCAACTGCTATTTACCATTTAAGTAATATAAATATAATTAAATTTATTTTTGTCAGTTACGACAAAGATCAGGAACTATTACTTAGTTCTCTGAATTTTACAAACAGACCGGCAATATGTCGCAGTTGAAACGACCATCCGTTTATATTTATCTAGGATACAGTACGGGTGATATTCAATTTCTTATTAATTGAATAGATATGTTGTTTTTTACAAACTACTGAATGTTTTTTTGATAAGGATCAGGGTATGCTTGAGAAGTCAACTATTATACCTTGAATGTTTTGATTCGTAGTATCCTTTGCCAATTTTAATTGGAATGGGTCTCCTCGATCAGTCTAATTAACACTGAATTTGGTGTTTTGTTACTTGAAAATATTTTGAATTTACCCCTCGACCTCTGATAAAGTGTGAAAATTTATTAGAAACCATCTTCTTGTTTCCAACATATAGGACATATACTGGAAACATTTTATCAAAATTACCTATGAGGTTTTGTTTAGTTGACACATTTCCAACGCCCACACATAATTTCTGAAGTTCGTTATGAAAAATAATGTAAGAGTTTTTAATTGTGTAATGGGTAACAAATGTCACGATTGAGTAGATCGAAATACTAATGCATATTGTATCTACTTCTACTTGCGAAATAATGTTTTAACCGTCAGTGTAATATTTATGCTCATCGAAAACAATTAACGAGTTGATACGATACGTATCTAATAACTTTTCAAACTAAAGTTATGTGAAAAAAATACTTTTCTCAATTGTCTAGACGTTATACCTTTTCGTACGAAAAACGTCATAGGGTTACATTACTAAAGTATTTTGGATCAACATAGCTCCTTTCATGACATTTGCGAGCTCAACTCGGTTCTTGCGATGTTTGTAACACTGTAACATTCTTATTTTGAAAACAAGGTAATAACTATGGAATTAATTTTTGTTTTATACGCGCACATGAAATATAAAATAAACAGACATAATTATATTTGAAAAAAATATAAACTTTATGCTGTGTTGGAAAAAATTGTCAATATGATTGTAAGTTAGTTTATGTCAAATAATGCAACTAACTAGCTTTTTGAATGGTAAAACATTCACTTGGTTTGTTTTTACTAGTTTATGCATTTATACATTTGTTATACAATATACATTTTAGTAAGTATTTTGGTATGCCTCCATTTCTATATTATGAGTACAGTTGCACTATACTATTTCTATACTATGTTACAAGAAGCATTGCTTGACATTTTCTTCACATTTATTGTTCAGCCATGGTAGAGTAGATAAAGATGCGGGATATAATTAGTCTGTAGGGAAACAGTATACCTTCAATTTCAATATTTAAAAACGATGCTTAATACTTATAATCTTTTAGGATTGTATCAGATTGCAAGCGACAATCATCATTCTAGTATTTCGGTGTTACCTTTGTTCTATAAAGGTATTATAGAATCATCACAAATTAAAGGCCGTTCCAAACTATGTTCCTAACATTACTTCTAAAACTGGTTGTTTCGAAACTAATTCAAAATTTTCAGTATGATACTCTTATCTTTTTTTCGATAAATATACTATATTCATTGTTAATTTCTCAAATTTGATATATTTTATACAATTTGATATACTGGTCAATCAATTTAACTCTCACATTATCTAATTTTTCACAGTTTTCTTCAAAAAATCTTTCTGTTTGTTAAAATTAATTTTTCAAACCATTAGTTTCCGTATCCATTAGTTTCAAGTACAGAAAATTAAATCCCTTTTAATTTATTGAAAAGTTTAATGAAATTGTTTTTTTTTCTTTCTGAAGTTATTTACGAAACTAATTTCTTTAAACAGAAAAATTATTTTGTCGCTGACTGTACGTCATAATTATCTTAGTGGTCTAGTATTGCTTAGTATAGCTCGATTTATCACCAATAAAAGAAGGAAAAAAATCTACCTACATTTTACAGTTGAATGTGAATCTGCAATAAAAGTGACGTATGCGTCTACATTTTTAAATTTGGCACGACCTTGTTACACCAAAATTCAAATTATCTCAAATATTAGTTTCTAATCTCGAAATTTAATTTTTCGATGTTCATTTTCTTCCGATATTTCCTCTCATACGTAGATGTACGCATTTTGATTTGTACTTTGGTACTTGCTTTTTTTGATATATTCAATGAAGTGCCTATTAAAATTTGATTTGTTATGCTACGTTCACTTTTCTGTAATTATATTCTGGAAAATTCGTTATCGGTTAATAATTATACACTTTTTTAATATCTTAGGTTCTGCGTGTAAAATGACACTATTGATGGTTGAATATACTATTTCATCTTAATTGTATGGCTTTGGTGTGCACTAAGATGTATCAATAAATTATTGTTATCCAATATGAAGCTTATATTGCGTTAAGTCTTTCTTTTACATGACAAATACAATATATAACTTAAATTGCCACGTGAATTATCTTATAGTGTTGTCATTTTGCCCTATTGATAATTAACGTATATATCCTACAGCAACTTATGAGGATTTAGTACAATTCGTTACTGCAAACTGTGGTTCATTACTCACGTTAATAGCGTTTAATTTATCTAGATTTCAGACGCATTTTCAAACTAAAAATTAAAAAAAAATTAAACTTTCTCTCACGGTAAATCTTCGATTTAAAAATATTTTAGGATATTGGTTATAAGTATTATCGTCATGAGATCTTTAAATTTATGTAGTTACAATATATTTTAATTTGCATTTGAGTTAATAGTTTATTTATTCTCAATTCAGTTATTTTGAAGTATGTAAATAATACATGGAAAAAGTCTACGGAAGTCTATGTCATTACCTAAAAGATCCTATTGCAACAAGGATTACTATAACCGCGGATAATACACACACATTGTATATTAAACTACATTATATCATTAAGTTCAAAAAAATCAAGAAAAATGCAAATTTATAATTCTTGACGAAAAGTTAATTGGGATATTGTTTGAAAATTAACTGCAGTCATTTTGTTTTAGAATTATAGAATCTTAAGAGAATATTAATTTCGGAATTCAAATGTACCTCAATAGAGAGTGATAAATATTCTGATATTCCAATACGTTATATTATAAATTAAGATTCATTGCAGATTTGATTTGGCACATCATGTTCAATCTAGGAGAATGATTTAAATATTCGATGTATACTATCATCCATTGAAAGTAGCAGTTTCAAACCGGAATAACATCCTTCTTTTGTGTGCGCACAATAATGCTGCACAAAACGGCAAATCGTCCTACTGTGTCTGACGCTAACTGTAAGTGCCGAATTTCTTGTGCATACCTTGTGCATATTCAAAGCTAACTAATACAGGCGTGTTATGTACATTAATGTTCGATGTAATATTTGTGTCAAAAAGAGAATTGTTTCCATTATTGATTGACCAGATACAACTTTGTTATTAAAAATGTAACCAAGGACTTCTGTCGCTTTTTATGAAGATATGGCGCTTTCATTGGCCCTTCATGCTGAGTTGAATGTGAATGGAGAAAATACGAAAGCCAGTTGTTTGGGTTGATATATATAACAAACAACCTGGTTCTGGCAGTTCAGATATACCGTGAAATAACGTAAGAACAAAGTGTACATGTGACTTCCACTAAACGTCATAAGAACGTGCATAGTGTACGACTTGAAACTGCGGTCTAGCGACGCTGCATGAGACAAATGATATGCAAGGTCTTTGAAAAAAAATGAAATCTTTGCGTTTTACGTCCCACGATTATGCCGTATAGGCTAAAGGAGACGGTGATGATGAGAAATGTATGAGATGATGGAATGAAGAAAGTGGAAGGAAACGGGAGAAAGTGGGAGAATCCCGAAAAATCCACGAGAACGAAGTTTGTCCACCACAAAATCCAAAAATCGCGAGCCGGGATAGAACCAAGGACCCTAAGCAGCGGGAAGTGAATGATCAACCACTGAGCCATAGTCCCCTACCAGGTTTTTGTATGTGTGTCTTGAATACGCGGAAAGTGGAGCGGTGGTATAATAAGTTGTAAGAACGATTACGAAACATTTGAAGAAGAACCATATATCGGAAGACTAAAAAATGAACAAAATGAAAATCTCCAACCAGGAACTGAGTCGAACAGTAATCTGACATGTGGGGAACTGGGACTACAATTCAGTGTGAGTAAGGAAACTATTCGGAAGCACTTCCATCAACTTGGGAAGTACTATAAGTTGGGTCCATGGGTCCCACGTGATTTGATCCAAGGCTAGAAGGAAAGGCGAGCAGACCCATGTGTTTCTTTGCTGTCTCGTATGAGGAAGAATCAATTTTTGAACAGGGTGTTAACATGTGATGAAAAGTGAGTCCTGTACCAAGCTCCGCGGCGGCGCCGACACTGGTTAGCTTCTCATTAAGCGGTTCCAAAACAGCCGAAACAAGCACTGCGCCAGAAGGAGGTAATTCTGTGTGCTTGGTAGACTGCTCGTGGTATCGTGTATGGGAAACTGCTACCAGTTCTTTAGAACATCAATGCAACTGTGTACTGTAAGCCGTTCGGCCGTCTTGAAGAAAAGCTCAAGACGCTGGAGCATAGGTATTCATTATAGGTATTCTGTCCTTACTGGCAGGTAACTTGCAACATCTGAGAAGCTTCCATGCTCCACGGTCCTCCGCTAACCACTTCGTCTTCACGTATGATCTTTCTGTTTTTATATCATCCATTAATTGTAGTCTCCTTTGCGGACTCCTGAATCGCAAAACGGTTCTCCAGTTACAGGACAAAGCTGAGCCAATGTGGCTAGGATGACCAGGGACACCTTTCTACGACTTGTTGGGGAAACTCTTCGATCCTCTATACTCCCTGCACATTCCACACTCCGATTATCACCTGTTCGATTTCTTGGACAATTATCCTAGAGGCTGCCAGTTCACATCCCTAGTCATCACACCATCATAGGTATTTTGCCCTTACTGGCAGGTAACTTGCAACATTTGAGAAGCTTCCATGCTCCACGGTCCTCCGCTAACCTCTTCGTCTTCACGTATGATCTTTCTGTTTATACATCATGCATTAATTGTAGTCTCCCTCGCCCCATACCTCTCGTTCCCGCCATCATACCTTCTATGATGTCTCTCATGATACAATGTCTTCTTAGGCAATGTCGCAACCAGTTTCTCTTCCTCTTCTTAACATCTAAAAGTGTTCTTCTGTACCCCACCATTTGTAATACTCACACATTCGTTTTCCGCTCGACCCAACTAATTTTTTCCATCCTTCTCCACACCCACATTTCGAATGCTTCCAGCCGTTTTACATCACTTTTACGTAATGTCCACGTTTCCGCCCCATACAGTACACATGAAGCATTTTATGAGTCTTTTCCTCAACTCTCTATTCAAGGTCCCACAAAACATAATTTTCTTCCCTTCTAAAGGCTTCTTTCGCCGTTCCTATGCTTGCTTTTATTTCACGTACGCACTTCATGTCATCACTAAGAATACTACCCAAATATCGAAAAATATTCACTTGTTCTATTTGCTCTCCTCCCACTTTTAAATTTGACACAGACCTCTTCGTTCCAATCACCATGTTTTTTGTCTTTCTAACATTTATTCTCATCCCATATTCTTCAAAGCCCATCCTCAGGTTTTCTAATGTTTTATTAATTTCCTTTTCAGATTTTGAAACAAGTGCCATATCGTCTGCAAATCTTATGCACCTAATCATTCTACCTCTTACCGAAATGCCTTCATCATCATGTAAACACCTTTTCACTATCTCTTCTAAATAGACATTAAATAGTGTTGGTGAGAGGCAGCATCGTTGTCAAACTACCCTTCCAATTGCACTCTCTTCCTTCAGTTCTTCCCCTATCCTAACACTTACTTGTTGGTTCATGTATAAGTTCATGTATGAGTCTTCGATGTTTCCATTCCAACCCCATCTTCTTTGGAATTCCCAACAACAATTCCCAATTCACGCGGTCAAACGTCTTTTTTAGACCAATTAATACAACACACACTTCTTTCCCTTTTTCTATAAATCTTTCACTGATGTCCCTTAAGAATCCAATAGCATCTCTTCTGAACCCAAACTGCTCCATCTCAAATTCTTAATTTGTTCTTCCATATAACTTTCTCTTCAATATTTGGAGCAAAATTTAGCTGCATGAGATATGAGACTAATAGTTCTATAATCTTCACATCTTTTGGGTTCGATTTCTTATCCATCGGCATTATGATCGTCTGCCGGAAGTCTTCTGCTCACTCCCCTGTCTAATCTATTTCATTGCATAGTCGGAACAATTCTTTCTTTCCCTTGTTTTCTATATTTTTAATGAATTCCATTGGTTTATTATCTATCCCGTTCGCCTTTCCATTCCTAATCTCGGATAAACTCATCCGGAAGAATACTAAATCCTTTATCATCCTCGCCTACTGCATTTACTACTTTAAAATTTAGGCTACATGGTCTCTCCCTACTCCCATATAAGTCTTAAACGTATTCTTTCCATCTTTCTCAGACCTCATTTCTATCGCTGACTACCTTCCCATTTTTATTTTCTACTGCCATCGTAAAACACCCTCGTGACCTACGAAATTCCACAGATTTCACCTCCATATACATTTCCTCATATTTCCCAACTTTTTCTAATTCTTCTGTGTCCTCGCATTTTCTTTTGTGAAACTCTTTTCTCGCTCTGTCGGTTTTTCTTCGTAACTCATTATTCAACTTTCTGTACACATTTCTGCCCTCTTCTGTATCAACCTGTTTCCATGTCTTCCTTTCCGTCATTTTCTGCAACATACCCTCTGTAGCGCATGGTTTCTTAGCCGTTTTGTGTTAGCTTTAACCTGCTGCTTTTTTTGCAGCCTGCTGTAAGCAGTTTAATGTATTCCCACTATTCGTTACTATCAGTGCCTATTCTTTTCAGGTTTGAATATTGTTCTTCGAATTTTTCAACGAAAATTTTTATTTCCTCGTTTTTAACTTTGAGTATTCAACACTTTGTTACCTACTTTTCTTCTGCCAACATTTTCAGTTGAATATCTACTTCGGCCAGCACAAGATTATGATCAGAGAAAATATCAGCCCCGGGAAGGGTCTTCGCGTTCTTTAAGCTATTCCGATACCTGTCCTGAATCATAACATAGTCTATCTGATATCTTCCGCCGTCTATTGGTGATTTCCATGTATATCTTGTTCTCTTGTGCTGATTGAACCAAGTGCCCAATTACTAGTGAATTCTGTTTACAGAAATTCACTAGTCCCTCTAACCTTTCATTTCTTTTGCCCAAACCATATTTTCCTACGATACTAACTTCCTCCCACAACTGCATTGAAATTTCCCATTACATTTACGCATGCACCCCTTTTCCCCTTATATATATTATTTCATCTATTTTCTCACAATTTTTGTCTACTTCTTCAGTACATTGCGAAGTCATCGGTGCATATGTCTGTGTCACCACTAGATCCTTCTTTTTTCCTTTAAGTCTTAACATCATAACTCTATTATCAATAAATTGTACTTTCACTACCTTCTACTTTAAACGCTTTCCATGAATTATTCTTACGCCATTATGGCCGCTCTTTTCATTCCCTGACTAAAACATTCTTTACCCTTCTCTGTTAAACATCCCATTACTTTCCCATATAACTTCACAAACTCCTACCAAATCTAGGTTATTTGGTTTCATTTCTTCTTTAAGTTTTTTGTAATTTTCCTCCCAGTAACGTAGTACGTACGCCCCATGTCCCTATCCCAAACCTTTTGTTCTTCCCTGCTTTTCTTTCTCTGTCTCTCGTCCTTCCATTATTACTTTTTCGTCCAATAGTCCTTCCCAAACCATCACCATCCCGGAGATACGAATGGGGGGATATTTTACCTTCAGAATTTTAATTTGACTTGCGAAAGACCATAGTGCATATGTTCTCATTTTGCTGCAAGCAAACTAGGGGAAATAGAGTGGTGGTTTTCTATTGATTTCCACCCCGCACTATTCCAGCCGTTAAAGACACTGTACTCACGCCTGGGGCTAAATGTCCAAGTTGCCCTACCAATCACTATGATTTCCGCCAACTTGGCTAATAGAGAACTTTTGCCTTCACTCAGAACACTCTTCGTCTGGCTACTCCATTTAGACCAATTCGGTAGGGTGGCCCTTCTGGTAGTGAACTACCACCAATATTGCTCTAAATTTTACTATAGCACGAAATCCTCATCAGCCGACACACAAATGTCTTCGTAAAGGTGGTGTTTAACGGAGAGGACATCCCTCGTAGAGCTGCAAAATTCACTTTATATTTTCTTCGATTTACGTCCCAACAAGTTCTACCGTGATGGAGTCCCTAGCCTTTCAGAACGTTGGTAGAAGGACGTCGATGCTGATAAGAACTATTTTTGATATTCCAGATAAAGTTTTAGGTGATATATAAATGTTAAAAAGTGGTGAGTTAAAATGTGAAAGAACTTCCTTGGTTACCTTACAGATAAGACAGCTTTTAATTTATCATGCATGAGATCACTCGATATCCACTTTTTCTAGCAAATTTCAGTTCATGCCAAACAATTACCTTCAATGTATTGTAATATTTAGTGAAAGTAAGTTCTGCCTGATTTTAAAGCTACAAATTGTAATTGGAATGCTTTGTATAGTGTTAATTTAGTTATATAATTTGATTGATAAAGCGCGTTTTTTGCTAAACAATCTATAAACTCATATAACGGATATGAAATCGTAAATATTATTTAAAACTAAGGGAGCTGAAATTGTAAGGAAATAAATAATAACGTCATTATTACTTATGCGCGCAAGAGCTTTAAGTAAATAAATGCGTTTCTTTATTTCTGAACTCTCTTGGCAAGAATGTGAACGCGTGCAATATGGCCTAATAACGTGAATGTAACAAAGGAAAATTTTTGCAATGCTGCATCAAACTAATATATTGTATAATGTTAATAAATGATTGAGATGAAACCGCAAAAATGTTGCATTTCCGATTTTCAAACTGAATTTCTATAATTAACATAAGCACCAAGAGGATTAATGACCGCTTCCAGATATTACGTGTTCTTGGTCAGTTTTATGTATTTGTCCGTCATACGCGATGGCATTTATTTTTTTGTTATGCAACGTACATACAAAAAGTTTAAATAAAAAATATGTTAGAAGAGAGAGAGTTTCTGCATGCGTACCTAGAAGCACCAAGCGGTTTGTTATACTGCATAATGATAAATAAACGTAAAATGAATGAAACTACTAATAGTTATCGCTTTAATTTCTGTGTGTTTGAAAAGCGATCTTTTATAAAATATTAAATACATTGACATTGACATTGAAGTTCTTTTTTGACATACTTATAATGAGTGATCTTGGTAAATTCAGTTCTATAGTTTTCTTCCCACTTTCCTGTTTTGTAACATCAGCACAATAAAATGGTCTCTTTCAGATTGGTTTGTTCGATTTCTACATATTATGCACTTGATAGTTACTTTATTCTTTTCATCAAGTAACTTTACACTTTTAACACTATGTGTCAAAATATAGTGCCTATTACTTGAAAATACTTTTTTTCTTTATAATAAGAATATTCTGGTGAGTGGTATTTAGTGTTCTGTTTGAGACAATTTGAAGTAGCCTCCTGAAGCGGTGTGGAAATGTTACCCTTAGAAATTCTTCCTACGCTTCAGGATCTAGAAGAATGTGTATATGTTTATGAAGATGAGCACCAATTATCAGGTGATGAGAAAATGATACTAGCGAAAGTTTGGAATATGTCGGATGATACTACATCTCCCGTCCCTTTTGTATCCGCAGATAGGACAAAATTGAAAAAGCTGAGTAACAACTTTGAACGGCCAGTAATTCTGGCCATTTCAATAAGCCAAATATACTACGCCGAAAATTCGGTCCTGCATCATACGCAGTGCGAAATGCGCTTAATGATTACATGCGTTTTTTCGTCTCTTTTTGGATGAAACGACATACGTCTACTGCAAAGAAAATGAATAGTTAACTGGATGATAATAATAGACTTTCACTGCTGAAGAACTGGAGACATTTTATGGTTATATTACTTTATCGTGGTGGAAATAATGCAAGTGCTAGTCCCATAAGAATCTTATGGAGCAAATTATATCGGTCACAATTTTTCAACAATGAGCAAGAATAGATTTTGTGAGATCATAAAAATTATACGACATATTTACTCATACCTGCCCGTGCTCCATATATAGTTCTATGTCAAAAAGCCACGGCCAAAAGGGAGAAGACAGAAGTGCTCGAGGAGAAAGGGCTCCGGTCAAAAGGGTCCGGTTCAAAACGGCCACGCTATCAAAAGTGCCCCAAGTCAAAGTCGTCGCGAGAAAAGGGCCCGAGTCAAAACAGTTCTATCTCAAAAATGCTCGGGTTAAAAAGGACACCCTCTGAAAAGGGCACGGGTCAAGGCGGTACGGCATCAAAAGGGTCTGAGTCAAAAGGCTCCGTGACAGAAGGCCCTGCAAATACAATTCCACGGTTAAAAACCTTGAGATCAAGAGTGGAAATCAGGAGAAAGAAAGAGATATGACCAGTTGCATAACTAATTTTACTGCCCCCTGGACTGTTGATTATCTATTTACTCATACCTTCCCCTGCCTCACGCATTTCAACTAATGAATATATATTCTATGTCAGAAGGGCACGGAAAAAAGGGCGAGGACCAAAACGCCCGAGTCAAAAAGGCCCTCGACAAAAGTACCCTAGTCAGAAGCGGCTTCGCGTCTAATGGGATCGTGTCAAAAGGGCTCGTCCACCAAGTCTAAAGGATCCAAGTGAAAATGGTCCCGAGTCAAAAGAGCCCGGGTAAGAAGGACGCGGCGACAAAAGAGCCAACCTCGAACGAGTGCTGTATGAAAAGGGAACTGGTTAAAAGGGCCGCAGTCAAAACAGCTGCCAGTCAATAGTATTGGAGTCGAAAGTGCCCCGCGTAAAATAGGCTCCAGTGAAAAAGGCCCCGCGTCAAAAGGGCCCGGTACATGCGGTTCCACTGCTAAAAAGCCTGAGATCAAAGCAGGAGCGGAAATCAGCATGCACAAGTTGATATTGTCTCTTTGGTAAGTTGATGTGTTTATAGAAAAGGAAACAAATATCTGTGGTTACTAGTATCAAAAAGAAAATTTGAATGGTGATATAAATTTTATTTGGTTGTTGATTGTTTTGCAACAATGGTTATTGCTTAAGTCACTCTCAATGAAAGTTTGCTTGCACTCCCATCTTTCTGAATTTGTATTCTCGTGACATAGCCCAATCAAACTGTATCTATTATTGACTTTCTCCTTAGTTCTAAAATTCCATTTTTACCCCTGGATTAAAGTATAGTATGAAAAATATTCGGTGAAAAATATTCGATTATTTTGCTGTGAGAAGACACATGTAGAACTCTATACAGTGTTAGTCAAAGTATTAGAACAGTACAGTAATAACGACGTGAGTGGAGGGAGGCAAAATAAATGTTACGATTGATATTGTTGCATCAATTTTGAGTGGGTCACCTTCGAAGCTATCTTGAATTCCACCATATTGCATATCACACAATAATATTTTAAATATAAAAGTTTATGATTTTAGACTTTAAATTAAACCTGAATATCTTTCAAATGGTACCATTTACGTTTCCCTATTTTGTCCCTGAGGTGAGAAATTTTGAGAGAAATCAGAATTTTTCTCTGAGTTTTTAATTTTTTTAACCTTTCTGGACCCCGTATAAGTGGAAACATATGGAAATCAACTGAAAAAATGCTAAATATGTTTACAAAATTTCAAGTTTCTATCTTGAATAGTAAGGGCAGGAAAAAATATTTAATTTATCAATAATCCTCAAAAAGCCCAGGACTACCGCACAAGACCATTATCTCAGGATAAAAATTTCTCTGACATCCCTGTTTATTTTATGATCATGGTTCGCCAATCATTCTCTTCAGAATAAAACTATCTTTCAAACGGTACCATTCACATATCTCCATCACGTATCTAAGACGGGAAAATCGCGAAGAAAGGGATTTTTCTTTAAAATATCCTTTTGAAATTTTTGACCTGTTTTAACGCAGAGATCTGACAAATCTGATAAATACTATTTGGTGTGATGAATATTTGTCAAAATTGCAATCTTGTAGGTGCAAAAGTAAGCCAGTAAAAAATAATATACCCACAATACCCCAGATTCCCGCATAAAAGAGGACCTTGGGTAGAAATTTCCTTGAGACATTCGTGTTTATCCTAAAATCATGGGTCGTACATCATCCTCTTTAGAATAGAACTGCCTTTCAAACGATACCATCCACATGTATTCACCGTGTATTTTCACCGTGAAAATCGCTGAAAAATGGATATTTTGGTTAAAAAATATGTTTACCTATTTGCCCATATGGACCAGACCCCCCCCCCCTGTGTCAACGCAGAGATCTAAAAAAATCTCATAAATAATTCTCGGTGGACTGAATGTTTGTGTAAAATTTCAATCTTCTGGGTGCAAAAGTAAGCCCGCTAAAACAACTAAATATAGACCTAACAACAAAATATTTCTAATGTTATGACGTGATCGCCTCCTATGTCCCGACGCAAAAAGGCGGGAAACCATACTTGACGTGTTCTACAATGGCTCTTGACTTGAAAAAAACAAAAAACAAATTAAAAAATTATTGGTTCTTTTCTAATCAAATAATGAAGACACTACTTTAGTACCTAAGAAATAAGTACTAGAACTCCAAACTGTTAACAACCCACAAGGACAGTCACGTGTTGAAACCCTCATATCGAATTATGAGTGGATTTCAGGTGCTGTTCTAAAGAAATAAAAATCAATCCTGATGTGTATTTTTCAGTGATTTGTCTTACTCATCGCACAAAAATATTAGAAGTCACTTATCAACGTCGCATAGCAGGCACGTAGACTAAAACTTTCGTGCCACAACATGTACTATGGTTGTCCTTATTCATTAAAGTAAAACCCAGCATCTTAGTCTTGCAGGCCTAGTATAACTTTTAAATGTTTTTACATATATTCAGACGTTTTTGTTTCCTTACAAAACTATTTTCCTCGCCAAAGAAATATCTCAGTATCATACGGAAACACACAGTGCAACTGCTGTGGCACACTCACTCCCTTAGGGTGAGTCACGCGACAGTGTACTTATCAAAATGTGACAGAGGTCTTAGTCTTAAAAACATTTAACTTCAGAGCTGCTCACTGTTCTTGCATATCATGTGCAAAACACTGCTCATACTCGGAGTCCCTTTCCAGCACAGAAAAGGGCGCAAGGGCGAAAAAAGGAAAAGAGAAAAGAAGGAAAGAATAACGAAAACTGTTCTTTATGCAAAAAGCGTTTGAAAACATTTCGAAAGGTACGCTATGACTATCATCAGTTAATTGGCAACAACCGATATCGGGGACAGATCAAGGAGTTTTTGAGGTCTGAGAAATAAATTTGAGACATTTTCCGATATGTAGCTCGCTAACCAAAAACGTAAACTTGGAGTGCTTCATAATACGTATTTATTGCCATTCTGGAGGGAGGATTGAGGAAAGCCATGTTGTGCAACACGAGAAAATCTAGGATTATCATAAAAATACTTTTTTATTACCATCCTTTTATTATGGCATTATTTTATTTTATTATTATCATTATTTTTCTTAAATTCGATTAAGTACACTAAGCTATTTGTAATTTATTTTCCTATTAACATAATTCATATTAACTCTTCACTAATATCATTATTTTTATACTGTATAAATAATATCGTGGGGTCTGATTTAACCCCATGATTTGTTTTGTAATTAAAATATGTTAAAACGTATTACCATTAGCAGTTGATTGTAGACCGTTTACTAGTGCTATACGTTAATAGATTTAACTAGTTTTGGGGACAAAAACATTTTCAAAATATTTTTGACTAATCTTTTGGTAATAGTTTATCACAGAGCGAAACAACATACATAAATGAAATATTGTTTTGTTATCCGAAAATAACAAAGTATGAAAATAAACTTATTTTCATATAAGAAAAGCATTCAATTATTAGTGCTGAGAAAATGTAACTTGTCATTCCAAATAAGTGGCAATTGATGCTTTTTTGTTCCATCAGTTGCTTGGATATAAGCCCGTATCCACAGGGGACTAGGGAGCCGTGCCCCCTAAAGATTTACTGCCCTCCCAAAAAATATTAACGGTAGGCTTGCAAATGAATTACTATAATATAGTGATGAACAATAATATGGTTGGATCGCCCCATCGATCGCCCCCTCTTATTTTTGGGCTGGCTACGAGACTGCTTGGCTACCTAGGCCCTATCAATACACACAATGTTTAATCTTAATCCACTTTTTACGTAACGCTATTTTTCACTAATTTTTATCACCCTCTCCCCTTGTCACACTTCGTAACTAAGGCTGAACCCCTCCCCCGTTCGTTACGTAACACTTTTGGGTTTATGTTGTTTCACAAATTTTGCATATTTTCGCAGTTATTATAATAAAAACTATTTTTAATGCCAGATCTTTTATTAAAAATGCTTTTATTTTGAATATATTTGTAGTGTTTATCGCCAATAAATTAAAGTACCGGCACGCATTAGAATGTGGTAGGATGTTAATAATACTTTAACACTATAACTTTGCTGAACATCCTAATTCTACAAAACTGCATAATGTCGTTTTCCCAAGGAGATCGCACCTATCCTTTTAGGTCAGAGGATGACAAAGAGGAAATACTGATAAGGAAGATGCAAGTGAAACAGGAACTAAAGAACTAACGTCGACGTCTTTATCAGGGCTGCACGATGCTCCGTGCATTTCAACTTCGCCAGTATCGAGGAATTTTCAATGCAAAGTTTTCTTCCTCGTTGACTACAGATTCGAAGTGGCTGCGCATGTAAAGGAGCAGGGACATCTCCTTTGTGAACAAACTTTCTAGCATCTTTTTTAGACTTCGGACTTCAGTTTACCTCTTTTCACATTCCTCTTGTCCTAAATCAGTAGGAAAATGCCAATAAACTCAATTTCTTCAGAACTATTCAAAATTCAGAAAAGTTAGTACGAGAAAATGTCCGATGAATTAGGTTTTTAATATCTTATTTTGATCCAAAAATACTGGATCGTTCTCTCGCGGAAAATATAATTTCGCGAAAATAGAATTTCTTCTGTTTTCCATGCAAAACCCATTGGAAGAATAGAGTGAGTAATGATTCAAGTCAAAGGTTTCAATAACATTCTAAGAAATAGCATTACGAGTGGGGACATGAGGACATTTTTAGGCGGTGGTTATGATCACTAACAACTAACTCCGGAGAAGCGTGTTCCCTAAATCTAATGCTGCGATAACCAGAAAACGGAGTTTCATTGTATTGTAATACATTCAGGGTTTGCCAGCATTTATGCGTCTTCGAATCTCTTCCGTATGATTTAATTTCTATAGGCTATAGTTCGAAATTTTCCAAAACAATAGAAATATTTATTTATCTATCTATCTATCTATCTATCTATCTATCTATCTATCTATCTATAAATATATATATAGGGGAAACCATATAGTCGTTGGCACTCTGACAATTATTGGCACTTTCCTTAGTTTTTTCTCTTTACTAAGGAAAAATGAATACGTGTTGATAAAAATTTCCTGCAGGTGGCAGCTCTGATCCTCTCTGCCCGCGTTCCCGTTGTTTCTTTTGCCGGAAACCTTTCAGTTGGAGGCAAACTCTAGTCGACAGTGGAAGCTATTTGGATTTTTCAATTTTGCAGGTAATTCTTATACTTTTTGTTAAGGATATCTATCAGCTTAAGAGAGATGTAATTAGTTTCCTATTGTTTAAAATGTTCTAATATTTTTTGCACGAGAGGAATTGGGTCTACTAATCATTCCAATGGTACATTTTCAACCGATTTGTTTGTCCTGTGAGTGAATGCATGGGGTGCCAATAACTGTACGAATGAAAATATAAAATGTCAGTTATTGGCACTATAGTGCCAATCACTGTCTCTGATGCTGAAGAATAAAATAGCTTGAAAACTGTCCGATAATGCTTTCCATCTCCACATCTGTTTTTGGTCAAAATTTTAGTTTCCTACTCTAATAAGTAACAGTTATTGGCACAGTGCCAAGAACTGTATAAATGACCATGCCAATGACTGTAGGGATTTGCAGCAGAATAGGTTCTGGTAATGAAATATGTCTAATATGCCTATTGAAATTATTTGTTCATGTAGTCGAGTTCAGGGGCAGACTGGCAAAGTTTGGCCCACCCGGCTGAGTTGCAGAGTTAGCCCACCATCAAAATTTATTATAATAGTTTGAACTTTGAGTTACAGCAAGAAAGTATTTTTCAAAACTCAGCTAGTCGGCCATAAAGTGCGCGTGGTCAGACACAAACATAGTTATTAACAATAGCGAGCTAGCCTAAGTCAATGTGAGTAACGGAGTAAAGAAACTCCGGTAAAGAAAAGTCTGCTGTGAGATTCAAAACGTTAGTCCCAAACGTCTGGACGGTTATGGACATTGTTGGTTTTAGCAACATGGGCATTTATTTTCTACTTTTTTTAAATGGTAGGGCCTAGATCAATGTCAAACTTAAATTATTTCATATAAAATTAATTACAAAACGTTTTCTTATTGTTGCAGAAATCGGCACGCAATGCCAAAGATTGGAAGAAAAAGATATGCACTATAACAGAGAAGTGCTTCCCTTTAAGCAATATCAAAAAGTGTAGGAATAAAGACAGATCGAAGCAGCATGGCGTTCCTCGGTCTACATTACAATTCCATCTGAGAAATCAAGATGTGAAATCATCTTCCGGACCACGACCCATTTTAGAATAGGAAGAACCATTGTTGGTGAAATTGTTAATAAAATATGCTGAAAAGAGTTTTCCCAGAAAGAAACAGGATATTCTTAAAAGTGTTCAGGACTTTCTCGTGAAACATCCTCGTCCTAATCAGTTTCCAAGTAACATGCCGGGAGATGGATGGTATAAATCGTTCTTTCAAAGAAATCGTAAGGTTGCGGAAAGAACGTGCGAATCTGTTACAGGTGCGAGTGCTTGTGTAACAGAAAACGACATAAGATCATTGTTTCGTAATATACAGAAGCATTTTGAAGCCAATAACCTTACAGATGTTCTGCAAGATGCAACACGTGTTTACAGCGGTGATGAAACTAACTTTTTGCTTTGCCCGAAAACTGGAAAGGTGTTAGCGGAAATGCAAAGAAGTCTTTAACAGTTTTATATGTTTACTTTCAGTGCTGCAGGTGACGTAACACCTCCAATTATAGTTTTCCCTTATGTTCGTGTGCCTAATGATGTGGCTCTATCTGTGCCTACAGGATAGGGTATCGGTCGCAGTGAGAACGGGTGGATGAAAGCCAAAGTATTTTATGGATATATAGGTAATATGTTGTATCCGTAATTAAAATCGAAAAATGTCAAGTTCCCGATTATATATTTTGTGGACGGTCATAAAACTCATCTTACTTACCAACATAGCGAACTTTGCTGGAAGCTTCAAATTGAACTCATTGTTCTGTATCCCAATTATACAAGAATATTGCAACCTGCTGACGTTGCCGTATTTACACCATTGAAGGATGGGTGGAAGCAAGTGGTACGAGAGTGGCAACTTTATAATCAATTGCAGTCTCTGACGAAAGCTAAATTTGCTCCTCTGTTGAAACAAGCACTTGACACTTACATTTCGCCATCTATTATACAAAATGGATTTAGGGCATGCGGTTTACACCCATTTGATCCCAACGACATAGATTACACTAAATGCTTTGCAAAACCAATACAAACAGTTCAAGAAATATGCGGTGGCAATGAGCAAACTAAGGATGTAGTATTAATCAGAACCGAGTTTGAAAGTATAGTAGGAACTGATGTAATGAGAAGACTTCAGGAAGTTGACAATGAACAAGTCCTTGTAAATAAGAACCAAGAATTCCATGTACTGTATCGCTTATTTCAACATTTTATAGATAATAGTAGGCCTAAGTCTTCGGTAGAAAGATGTGTTAATCTTCAGTCGGGGCAGGCGAACAATCAGCAAGGTTCACCTGTATCATCTGCATGTATCCAACTCAATGGTTTCAACCACTCAGATACTGCTAGTGATGCTCATACTCTTTGTGAAGTAAACCCTAGTACACCTACCAATGGCAGTACTACAGATGCAAATGCTTTACAAAAAGGTTCCGGCTCAACTCCAAAAAAGTTAAAGACCGAACACCCATTGCTGCTAGATGTTTTAGTATGGCCAGAAACTCCTAAGAGAAAGGGGAAACGAAATGTAGAAAGATTGCCGTTTGCAAGAACGTCTCATAAATATCAAGCTATTTTGCAAGACAAAAATGAAGAAAGCAATGAGCTGAACAAGAAAAGATCAGAAAGCAAACAAGGAAGATGTCTGAGAGAAAAGAATAAGAGTTAAAACGCAGAGGAAAAGCATCTGCAAAGAAATCAAAGCATGAGGTCTATCTCGATTGTTCAACGCAGATAAGCGGTCCTTCAACTTCTAACCTTGAACAAGACAAAGGGCTGACGGAATTATTACAAAATGGAACGCTCACAAGGATGCTGAACTTCGATTCGTCATCAGCTGCGAGAAGCAACGTAATATCCTGCAAACACTGTTTTCAGCCATTCTTTTCGGGAAGGATGGATCTTGAATGCGAGTTGTGCCACAGTCGTTGCATTCCATAGTACCATAAGGAACACATACCAGAAGACATAGAAGATGGATTTGTGTGTCACGGGTGCTACGTTCTACAGGATGACAGTGAATGTGGTCTCAGATGAGGACGAGATTAATGAAACGGATTGACATAAATCATTGAAACATACAATTTTGATTGTGCATTTCCCATTTCTTTAATTTTAAAAATATGTTGTGCATTCCCCGGCTTCAATTTGTTTTTACTTCATAATGTTCAAGGTCTAAAATGTCTATTTCTTGTGTATTAATACATATAATAACTGATATTACTTCCAGTCAGGCCTACAAGCCTTATTTCTGTCAATCGTATCTTCTACTGTACGCTTTATAATAGTGCCAATAACTGTCCTCATTGGGTGCCAATAACTGTTTTTTGAGTGCCAATAACTGTAAGATCATTGTCACATTACAAAATATATTTTTATTGCCAAACTTTACATTTGTATTGTAATTTCTCAACATATTATTCAATTAGAGATTCCCAGAAAGTATATATTAAAAAATCGCCAGTATATGTTTTAAAATAAGTCTGTTATAAAGATATGAATGAAAACAAATCCTTAAAGTGCCAATAACTGTATGGTTTCCCCTATATATATATATATATATATATATATATATATATATATATATATATATATATATATATGAAAGTGACTATGTTTGTAACTTAATAACTCTTAACCACCAAACAGATCTCGTTCAAATTTTCAACATAGACGAAGTTCTGACCTGGGACGTTTTTTATCATTTCACTTTGAAGGTACAACTTGGGGGAGGGAGAGATATAAAAAAATGATTGAAACTGACATATGTTAGTGCCAAATCCATAGTTTTCGGGGTCGCTGAGATGAACAGTGACATTTTTGATACAGTTTAAATTCAAACTCATCTCGGAACTTTGAGTAAGAGAAGGATGGCATATAGAAAATATTAGAAAATAACCGATATTAGAGTCGAGTCCATGGTGTTTGGGGTGACAGTTTTGACGCCATTTATATCCAAAATTAAACGTATTCTCCCCGTGTGAAAAACGGGTATTCTAGTTAATTTATAAAAAAAAGAATTGAATAAAATGATTTGTTTAAAGTATTGCATATAAGTTTGAGAATAAAAATAAAAATTACAGCAGAAAAAAGTGTTACGTATCGAACACGTAAAGCCCCTCCTCCCCCTGGTCACGATACGTAATACGCGATACGTAATATGGAACGATCCCTAAATGTGTTTTAATCACATATCCGTTAGAGACAGAACAAATATAAACACTTTAATTGTTCTACTGACAGTCAGTACCCATAATGTTTTTTCTTGAATGACCCTTGTGCACATTTCGGTTGCACACAGAACAAATCCAAGGACGTTTTTTGTCACCAATTAAAAGACAAATAGCACATCTCCTTCTTTTAGCTGGAAAATCTGCTTCCGAACGGTCTTCATTGATGTTCCCACCAGTTAGTCGTAAAAATGACTGCCAAAGCCTACGAGAAACTGTCTCGCATTCGCCCTTTACTTTTAGGTGATCTTGAATGAGAGTCATCCCAGGACTCCTCATGAAATCCGCCTCTCAAGCCTTCTTGGTTCTTTGGAAATATGGTAAAAACAAGGCTATTTAAGTATGCAAAGTCCAATATTCTGTAGAAAATTGCAAGAAACCACCTTCTGCACGATCTGCCACGATCTACCTTTTGATGCGGGGCCGTTTTGACTCGTTTCTTTTTTCGCGGGGCCCTTTTGACTCTGGTACTTTTGTCTCCGGACACTTTTGAACTTGACCCTTTTGACACGTGACCCTTTGACGCAGTGCACTTTTACTCGGACCCTTTGTTTGGGCCCCATTTGACCCTGGTCCAATTTGTCGCAAGGACCTTTTGACTCGGGACCTTTGTCTCGAGTCCTTTTTGATACGGGCCACTTTGACGCAGGGGCATTTTGTTGGGGAGAAATTTGACCCCGGCCATTTAGAAACGGGCCCTTTTAACACGGGCTCTATTTTCGCGAGACGTTTTTGACTCGGGTCTTTTCGTTGCGGAACCCTTTTGACACTGGCTTTTTTGACACGGGGCCCTTTTGACTCTAGCCCTTTGTTTCGGGGCTCCATTTGATCCACTCTAATTTGACGCAGGGCCTTTTTGACTCGAATCCTTTTGACACAATGGCCTTTTGACTCAGGCTCTTTTGTCGTGGAGACCTTCTAAACCGGGCGTTTTGCCAAGGGGCCGTTTTACACTCGGGCACATTTGTCGTGGGCCTTTTGATGGGGTCCGTTTTGACTCGAGCCTTTCTGTTCTCCCCCTTTTGTCTGTCCTTTCTGACATGGAACCATATATATATATATATATATATATATATATATATATATATATATATAACGCAGTAGCTGAAATGCCTGAAGCAAGGGACGGGGATGAGTAAATCGATGATCCAGGGTGCTGCAAAATTAGTTACGCCACATTTCGCATATCTTTCCTTCTCTCTACATCATATTTGGAAATGAATGTTCTTACTAATAGGCTACAGTGGCGATTTTAAAAAGTAAAACGATATAGGCTATCGGTGATTAATGTTATGACTTTTAATACATATACGGCAATAAATCGAAAAACTCTATATTAGCCTTTTGTCCAACCCCTGTTGGAAAAAAATTCTGCGGCCGTTACTGATTATCATGTTGCTTAGTTACTGTATTACATTGTGCTACATATGGTATAAATAAATCTGTGTTTTATTTAATAATAAAAATCTTATTTACATTTACTGCGGCCCTTGCTTTACGACAGCAAAATATATTCACGGTCAGTGTAATCAGTTTCCATTCTCAAATAATCCAGTAAGGCGAATGAAATAATCCACGCAGATATTTAGGACTTGGCCCTGCGAACATGTCGTAGTAAATTCCTGAAGAGTGAAAAGCGCTAGTAGCAGTTGTTAGCAGTTATTAACTTAACATGTACGACAATAAATTGAAAAACTAAGAATACTAATCTTTTCAGAGATGACAGTGCGCTGATGCTTCAAATCTATCCATTTACTCCTTATACTTACGTTATTTCCCTAGTCAAAATAAAAACTCTTCAAAATTAATCACAATTTCTAATCCAACCATCCCTTCCTTGGAGTACTTCGCGGTCACATACCCGTCACGGCGATGTAAAGGCACTTTTGGCGACGAGGATACCTCTCGATTACGAAGTACCGCAGTACAAGGCCTCTAGGGGTACATAAGAACACTTTTTGTTACTCAAGAACATTTTTTGAGAAGTTGGTTGTGCTTAAAAGATAACAGCCAGTGTCATAGTTTATCATTAGCAATTTCTCGTTACCAATAATTTGGAATCATCCCCCTGAGTGAACCTAAGGGGTCCACACCAACCTTGCAATAAGTCCGACAGAATTTTCCGTCATTTGCAATGCTTATAATCGCATCTATGCATAAATGAGAGAGAGATTGCAACTCTGATTCGCAAATTTCATTTGGAGAAGGCACTTGTGTGCCTTATACATTAGCATCGCTCCTTCGATATAAACATACAATACATTAACAGTCTCTAATGGTGATTGCGTTAATGAAAAGGGGTGCGAATTGTAGGAAAAGGTCATTTGGGCACGAATCAGAAATGGCATAATTCCGTTTTACGACCGTAAATCATACGTTTTAATCAGCCCCCTAGAATGAATATAGTGTACTTATAAATCGACAATGAATCGCAGTTTCATATATACAACATTACAGCACTTTTCCATGTTTGTTTGCAATCTTCATCGAGTTGTATTTTGCAATCTTGAAATATATATACGGTGTATTTTACTCTCAAATAGTTGTCCCCAAGTATATATGATTGAATAACACTTAAATAATAATTCCAAATTTAATTTTCAGTCGAAAATCAGCAATAGGTCCTTTTACATTCAATAGTCAAAGTAAGCGTACTCAATAATATAGAGAAAATCAGCATCTAAGTGAATACATTTTCAACTCTTACCTAATAGTTCGAGTTTGCCAAACAGCAAATCACGCACGTATATTATTGGAAGGATGTCATTTAAATCCAAGAAGAGATAATTTTTCTTAAAATCAAAGCTGAAATAGTATAAAATTTATTACAAATATAGATAGTTCGCAGTTTATTTTAACATGCATAAAAGGCACATTATTAACCAGCTTTTACCTGCACACGAACATAATTATATATAAAACAACAGAACGAAAATGTTCAGAGATAAAGATGTCCAATACGTAGGCTAGTACTATAATATGTTATATTTTTCTAGTAGAAGGTGAACTGAAAATCTAAAATTTATCTTTAAATCCCCAAATACATACCGTTTAATCGATTGGAGTAAAGAGTTTCTCGCTATATATTTCCATTCTAGATCTATAGTGATCAACGTTAAAAACGAAAATCGTTGGATTTCTACTATTTCCGGTGTATTGATTACCTGTATCAACGATCTCAACTTTTAACTTTTGACTGTACATACAGGCTAAAAGTGAAGGTTATGCATAAGTAATTCTTGAAACTGTTTGCTTTATTTTATTTTAGTTTGTCTTTTGGACGGACTCCCACAATGAAAATATAATACATATAAGGAAGCTTGGTTGATAGACGAAACTCCTTAGAAATTGATACTGAAGTTTTGTATTATATGGCAACATTTTATGTACAGAAACACCCCGTCTGTTATTATTAGTCTTTTACCGAGGATGACACAGATTATAACAGCATAAGCGTACTACTGGTTATGCAGAAGAAATTTGGACTTTGAAGCAACATGACTCATTTCTTGTTATACCTTTTGCATAATAAAAACTTTGTACTTCTTTTTTGTCGTATCTCTCTGCAAATTTTCTTCCTTCGAGAAAAACCAAATATATTTTTCATGTGAAAATTTATGTCTATATATAATGTGTTCTTGGTGCGATTTCTTGTTTAGTCTTGTCGTTACTCTGTGCCTCTTCTTTTATATAATGCACATTTACTGAATCCTTTAGGCAACATTAAGATTATATTTACAACTCTCAATGTTAGAAATGGAATATTTTATATTTCCAGAAATATTGATATTTGATGGATCTACAGGTATACCCGCAAAGAAACTATGGAACTAAAGGTATGGCCTAGTGTTTTACAGAAAGACTTCTTGGAAGAAATATACAATGGGTTTGATGAAAAAATCACCAGATCGTCAAGGATAGAACCAGATAATTTTGCTTTCGCTCTTTCTGTATGGTATTCCTTCATCGAGATTTGGGTCAGATACTATAAAATAACATTAACCGTTTGTGTCGATGGACAATTATTCCATACTAATGTGAGATGCAAATTCATACTATATGTGGTTTAGAAGACATAAATCTGGACTCAAATTTAGACTAGTTGAATATATAAAATGAAGATATTTACTAATTGTACCTGAGAAAGAGCAAAAAGTGACCTTCAGACTAACGGTTAGGCGAATATATTGTACTGAAGCCGGTAGATCCGTTTTCCAAGAAAGGTCTGAATGCTACTGCTATAACTTTTTTCGACCACATAGTCAATTGGCTTAATCTTTGAATAAGAAACGTACGATATTGGTTGCTTTATGTGTTCAAATGAAGGAGTAATTTCAAAAGTGTGCTCGCATCTGAAAGAAGTGTTATGTTTAATCAGAAGTGTATGAAAATCAATGAGGAAACATACTGACAGTACACAAGTGTAAGAGTAGGAAGAGTGTTAGTGTCTTGAGTTAAATGGATAAGGGCGAGTTATTTGTATCACGTAGAAATAATACACCTGAGCCACTAATCATTTATAATCAGAGGGAATTTTATGCTGATCTAATAGATCAAATAGCCACGAAATATACAGCAAAAGATCCGAGTAGAGGATGGCTATTCCACGTTTTCTTAAATGTTCTGGAACTAGCAAGCATAAACTCAAAGACTTTGTACAAAGAAGAGAACACAAAGGGAATAAGCAGACTCCACTTTTTGAAAGACGATGCCCTGAAATTACGAGATGGATCTACTGTTAAGGTGGAAAGTGAAATCTTCACAGATGAGGAAGACCTCATGAAAAATGGAAAGATAATTAAACGATGTCAATTTCCATTATGCAAGAAGAATACTACTATTGATTACTGTCACAAACGCAAGAAGGATGTGTGTGGAAAAGGTATTGGGCATGTTTGTAAACAACAGATGAAACGTTGAACGAAGCAATTGGGGTATATGATTTCCAGCCATCATGGATTAAGTTTCAATTCTCTATTGAAATCAGAATACAAATGTTAGCACTAAATGCAAGAAAATAAGTTGAATGACAAAATATGTACCATGGTAAATAATATAAACTTGTAATACAATATTACAATGCATTTATCTTACAGTAAAAGTAGATCATTTTCATGTAATAAGGATCGAAACAATGATAATTAACTTACATCCATTATAATAATTGAAATAATTAAGATGTCTCAAAGGTATCCCTTATAATATGTACAGGGAGATATGGGAATCACGTGATGGAATCAACAGAAACAAAGAAAAACATATCTCAAAACAAACGTCAAAATGACGAGTCGATAATTCTAGAAAGGTAAAACCTTATCCCTGGTGTCAACAATAGCATATAACGATGTATGAATAATGAACAACTAAAATATGTGTTGCAAAAAGCTGGTAACCAAAAGACAAAAGTTTTTATCTTACTGTGATAACGTTATAAATTAATGGACAAAATCGGATTTCTAGTTACATTTTACCATTTACAATATTTAAAGAAATTTATCATTTAGATTGTTAGAATCAACTAGGATAAATTACAAATATGATAAAATTGAACTACTACAATAAGAGTGAAAAACTTTAAAGACCGAAATGATCTGTCAATATGATATATGACTACTTAAAATTTGACTATGTAAAGACTACGCAACTGTGAATGCTTGTATTTTTACATTTTGCGATTTTTCCATTATATTTATGTATATTTTCCGCGAACGGAGACAGGTGAGTATTATTAATACACACACACTTGCCTATATACAGGGTGGGGTAGGTAACTCCACCGACAAACTTTGGGAGGTGATTCGTTATATGAAATGAAAGAAAATTTTTTTATAAACATAGGTCGAAAAACGTCTCATTTCAGAGTTATTAACCGCCGAAAATTCGAAAAATCATGTTTCGAAACGCCCTACCTTAGAAACTATAGGACTAGGACCTATAACAAGCGGTTTAAGGAATTACAAAGGAACTAGTATGTGAACTATCAAAATATCCATGTTTTAGCATCCTCCGTTATCGGCGAAATGAACGCTTTATTAGTACCTAAAAGAATATTCCTAAACCTCAACTTCCTTTTTACAGTTCTTTTCGCCGATAACGGAAGATGCTAAAACATGGATATTTAGATAATTCGCATCCTAGTTCCTTTGCAATTCCTTAAACCGCTTGTTATAGGTCCTATAGTTTCTAAAGCAGGAAGTTTCGAAACTTGATTTTGCGAATTTTCGGCGGTTCATAACTCTGAAATGAGACTTTTTGACCTATGTTTATAAGACCTTCTTTCTTTCATTTCATATAAGGAATCACCTCCCAAAGTTTGTCGGAGGAGTTACCTACAACACATATATATATTCTAACATGAACACATCTTTGAAATAATTAGTTATATAAAGAAATAGGTAGGTGCTTAGTTACTCGTGTGTTTCTCCAGTCTTGCTATAGTAGAAACTTTCAAACTGACAATTCGGGAAGCAATTACATTCTTGTAATGACTTTACACCTGACTTCGAACCTACGAATCAGAAACACAAATATCAGATTTTGGTTCGTTTATTAAAATAAGGATGCGGATACGTATATTTTAATATCTATTTTAACTATTATACAGTGTATTTTTTTTTAATTTCAAACGATATGTGATTAAAAATGTGAAAGACACAAAAATATTATTTATATCCTATGTAAATTATAATTAAATTCAGGTGATCTAAATTCTATTTATCACTTTTCGAAAGATTTAAATTGAATGTTTGTAGGAAAAAAAATGAGTATATTCACATTTAAACGCGTGAAGTACAACATTATTAGCAACGAATATTGACAATTGGCGTGATGGTATTTACTTCCTACTGCTTGATTATTGTTCTCCATTCGCGAATTGTCTATAGCAAGTAGGATGGCAGATGTCAAAGACGTAATGATTGAGAATATACCGAAAAACAGCGCACGATTTCCACAACCATTTGATGTGTTTCTATTCACACCAATCAAAGAATATAGTGGAAGATTTGTACATAGTATAAACTTCTTCATCGGGACGTTATGATGTAGAAACAAAACAACCAAATAAACTTCGTGTTCATGCTAATGAATCAGTTCTTATTACGAAACATACGATTGTATCAGCATCTACAAGGCAGGTTACCTTGGCACGCTTAGTTATTTTGCAGCTGAGTGCTTTCTCCTGAACTTCCCTTATTCTATATCTTAAAACAATATTACACACTCTACAAATTCTTAAGTAATCGTAAGCTAGAGAGTTCAAAAAGTATCTTGATAAAGCAATCTATACATTGGAAGGCATATATTGTTTATCATTATATAAAGCAACTTATATATTTTATGGAAACTCATAAGATAACCTCTTTGTAACTGTTTATTTTTGTGGGATGATATTCATTTAAAGAGTTATGATTTGCATGGAAACCAATAGTATGGCAGTGCAAAGTGAATTGACTAGATGCTGTTAACGTAGAACGAAATGCAACTGCGAAATCAAATGAATTAAAAATTGTCAAGTCTGAAAATCTTGTCAAAAGTGAATCTGTAAAACAGAACAATATTGTCAGAAGAGAACCATCAGTCACAGATGCCATCAAATTTTGTTTTTTCAGAACAAGTGGCTAAGGAACAGAAACAGCACTTACCACAACCTGTCCATAAAATCATAGTGTGTCCATTCATACTACGGCACTCAAATTTAATGAAAGGGACAAATGATTTCTGATACGATTGACGCTGAGAAGAAACGAGAGTTTTCACAGTGGTTAAGCCCATCATCTCAAGAAACGCAAAATTGGAGGGAGCTTCTCAGCCCGAACAAGTGCATCAGACCTGGTCATTTAAGCAATTGTGCATAACGAATTCTTTCTTGGGAGACTGGCCATCGATAGCGAGTTCTAATGTCATGTTTCTAATGTCAGGTTCTGTTGGAAGACATTTGGGCAAAGCGACCGTGTTTGTGGCACAAGAAGAACTTGCTGTTGTACTACGACAACGCTCCCAGTCACTATACTTTCCTCACAAGTGATTTTAACACAGAAACAAGATAATCCCACTTTTGCATACCGTTTTACAAACTAGATTTGGCTTGTTAAAACTTCACCATCATCCACTATTGCGGGGATCGAGTTTGAATAGCAGACAGTATTTGGTACGCTTCGGCAAGAAGACATATTTCATTCCATCAGTAACAGAAATCAGCTACATTGAATTGTAGTATACAGGGTAAGTATTTTGGAAGTGATAGTGTGCAAATTTGCGATAACTAAAACAGTTTCATATAAACAGAACTAAATATAGAAAAAACTCTTTTCTGGGGCGAAGTTAGGAAATAATAATAGAGAAATTATATCATAACTTTAATGCCGCTGAGATGTGACACTTAAACTGTAAAAAGGCGGAATTTTGCAAGTGCGGGATGTACTATTAGATGTATCTGCAATGTTAATATCGTTACTCAATTTTAATTAATGTATAGATGATAGAAATCTATACATTTAATATTTTGCTAATTAATTGCGTTTTCTAATATCCAGAACAATTTTTAAAGAGGGAGTTTGACTAGGGGTCTATGATCTCCATCTCAAGTACTCTCCAACTACCTCCATAAAAATTGTTGCGTGAGCACCTAAGGATTCTAAAACATGTATTTTTGGATAAAGCACATACCAGTTTTTAATGAAGTCTTGACCCGACCAAGGTAGGTTCTATAGTTGGGGAGATATGAACCTTTAAAGTTCATTTTTTCGTGTTTTCGGCAGGCTAAAGCATGTAAACTATGAGGTTTTCGCCCTATTTATGCGATTTTTTTTTACTCTCATTAATTACTCCTCTGCTTTTGTACAACCAATTTAGCGCCATACCATATATATATAGTAAAAGAAAGGATACTAATAACATACAAATTTCCACTTGATAAAGCATGAACGCTTGAGAGAACAACACTAGGCACACACTTCAGAAATATGAGACACTTAGTATGACAAAACACAATGTATATGTATGGCAAATCAAAGAACTTAGAATATAACTCTTGTTGTTATTCCTTTTATTACAATCACTAAAACACTGTTACGTCGAAGTAGGATTCTCACTGTAAAAAAAGGGGGCAGTAAGTATGAGGGTAACGTAGAGCACAAGTCTCCATCGAAGTCTTGTTGTTTCAAGAATGACGCACTTTATAAAATTATAATGAAAACATTTTTTTCTATATCTCTGTTTAGGCTGTGGTTGTAAAAAATTTAATACTTTGTCCAAGTCCTATGCATACTAGAATATAAGTATGTTCGTCCAACGGAGACTTTGGCGCGCCTTACTTCGTTAACACCATGCGTGATCTCCTTGCTTCAGCCAACACTCGGGGAGATCCTTTCACGATTTATCTGGTTGGCAGTGTCTTTTAATATTGCTATGGAAAATTTAAAAGTGTATTAATTCATACTTAATGCAAATATAATTATGATATATTGAGTTGTTCTGGCTGCACGTCTCTTAGTCCCGTGAGAAACAAAAAACTTTAAATTGCAATTAAATAAGTATTGTACACCAACTTTACGACTCCAGTCTATGACTAATGAATTCTTACACGTTAGTCCAATATAAAACAGTTTAATAAAAAGGAATATAGATTGGCAATTGTGGAGATTGACAATCCTGTCTCCAATTCACTCAGATTACAAGCACAGATCTCATCGTAGTTGACATAACAAATCGTTGTTCTGTCGGACTCGCACCTGTCTGCAATGTAACAATTTCGTAGCTAAATAGATTTCCAAGTTATATAGCTCTATAGATATAGCTCTATTGATAGTCATTTATATGAAATATATATATTCAAATGTCCTGGTTGTCAAAATCACAAGTTGATAACTACACTCAAGAAAACAAAAAACGTTTTTTGAAAACACTCTGCTAACTAGATAAACATGTTCTCCAATAAATACTGGTTTCTTTGTATTATCTAATGCGCCAGTTTGTCTACAGAGCCCCGTGTGCAGAGAAAAGTAGTAGTTTCTCACCCTCTCTATAACATTCAGATTGAAACAAGAAAATGACGTTTTCGTTCATAGGAGTAAAATATTAATTTTACATGGTGATTAGAAATCGACGAAAATACACATTTTGTCCAAATAAATGAGTTGTTACGGTGGTCTATGGGTCATAACTTGGCTTTCCGCAAGATACCAGAACATTGCAAGTAAGTGAGGTAATCTGTTGAAAATACTTGATACATGTCCGTTAGAACACTGAGTTTGGAGAATTTTAATATTTTTTTTTCAAAATGTGGAGTTTCCAACACTGCTCTTGATATACTTAAGGTAGACAATAGACGATAGGGCAAACACTAGCAACACTGTTTTCGGTGAACACTTTTCAATGTGAATAATTCAGGGTTTTTCACTATCAATCACTAGAGCTATTCATTTTTTTTTTTTAAGTTTCAGACTGTTGAAACAGACGGATGACTATAACCTTATTTCAAATTCCATTAAAGATTCCTGAAAATTCCATAATCAGATGCCTTATCTTTTCTTTCTTCTGTGGTCAGATTTAAAGATGGTGAAAAATACTGTTTGCTTATCATTTGAGGTTACAGAGCATGAAAATAGTCACATCACTTATATAAAAGTCTTTTTTTTAAGACTGAGAAAATGAACATTATTATTTCATTGTAAACAGTTGTTTTGAATTAAGGTTTCGGTATATCCGATATTTATGGTATGTATGACAGTTTGGCTAAAATGTTTACTTAAGGATAAACTTATGTTTTGACCTATGTGTGTGAAAATGTTGATATGGCTAAATAGTTTGTATTTTATATTTTTTAAGTTTAGAGCATTCTTGTTTGGATCGTAAAACTATTTAAATAAATCTAAGAAAATGGGGACACAACATACAAATATCAAAATATTCA
Source organism: Thermobia domestica (assembly GCF_964235325.1). Taxonomy (NCBI): domain Eukaryota; kingdom Metazoa; phylum Arthropoda; class Insecta; order Zygentoma; family Lepismatidae; genus Thermobia; species Thermobia domestica. Next base: position 336,544,329 of record NC_137456.1, read on the forward strand.
AATGTAAAAAATACTGAATGTCTTTCAGAATACTTCAGAATATTCAAGTGAGTCCGCTAATTTAAAATAAGATTACTACAAAGTTAATGTATTAATCTTATAACCAATAACTTATGAATAGTTTTTAATTTACATGAAAACGGATGTTGATTCGTAGTAGTTCAGAGAATATACACAAACGCTCGTTCGTGATATGGTTTCTGTGTGAACTTTGAGAACGTAAAAGTTTGCGTTTCGATAAACAAAAAATTTCAAATTCCAAAATCTAAGTAGAATATATATATATATATATATATATATATATATATATCGGGTGATTCCGTTAGTCCGTACCAGGCTTTTAAATCGAAAACGGTCCGAGATATGTACAAACTAAAAAACACGTATCCCATTAGTTGCAAAAGACAATACAGCGAAGTAAAAATTTCGTCCCAGGGTCCCCCGCAGAGTTCTAGACGGGGTCCAACTCAAAATTGTCAAATGGAAAGAGGGGTCAAGTGGTATATCGCTTGAAAGCTCTTGTAAAAGAAAAGTAGCTACAATAAGTCACGATTCTCTACGTTCACCCTGTGCAAAATGGCGACGGGTCAAAATGTCATCAAAGGTTGAAATTGAAAACAATATGGCCTCTCATATATATCTGAAACGGGCAGCCAGACGTGAAAACTGAAAAACAAGTGTCTCATTATTTCAAAAGTACAACATATCTTGGTAACCAATACTAGATATCCAAACATGTCCACCTCCAAATTAGCAGTTGTTTGATTGTGCTGGAGGGAAGACACTGAACATTTTCAACAGCTATATTTCCTTGGTAACATACGTTTTTCGGGTACAACATTGGTAACATACACAGTATTTAAATGGAAGCGTTATGGTGGACAAGTAAGCATATTATATTGAAACGTCTAACGTTGTTCTAAGAATTAATTTACCATCGCATACCGTACAAAGGATATATCATATTTACCTTGGAGACGGCTGCTGCCCGTTATGTAACAGATGTGCACTTCACACAGCACGTTTTACATCATGTTTTACCGAAATTGTCGTCCATGTACAGCAAGACAACGGTCCAGACGGCGATAATAATTATAGCCCACAGCTTCAAGCTCTGTCTCTCCTATGCTTCGAAATGCGGTCATTATACATTGCCTGATATCTTCTGGTGTAGTTGGTCTATTCGTGCAGAAAAGCTCCTTGAGTCGACCCCAGAAATAGTATTCCATGCACGTAAGGTCTGGAGAGCGAGGAGGGAAACGAGTATTGGACCCTCTTCCTAACCAACGGTGCTGAAATATAGTATTTAATGCACCTCTGCATATACGAGCAGCATGTGCTGGACAACCAACCAATTGCATCCACATATTACGCCACACATTTAGTGGGATGTTTTCCAACAGTTGCGGTAGATGATCTGTCAAGAATTGATGAAACTGAGCCGACGTTAAATTTCCATCAACAAACCAGGACCCAATTACATGTGTTCCAATGACAACACCCCACACATTGATGCTCCAACGTCTTTGTCGGTCGATCTGTACTGTCCAGTGCGGATTCTCCGCAGCCCAATAATGCACATTGTGTAGGTTGACATGACCATCATTTGTAAATATTGCTTCGTCTGTCCACAGCACGTACATACTGAAAAACGTTGGGTTTGCCTCAATTTCTGACGGGCCCAATTACAAAACTGGAGGCGCTTATTACAGTCGGCATCTCTTAGCACCTGGCACAAGGAGATATGATACGGTTGGCGTTTATGCTTTCACTGTATACGCAGTACACTTGTTTGACTAATTCCGCGATCCCGGGCAATATCTCTTGAGGATGCATTAGGACGCACTTCGACAGCAGCCAAAACATGAATACCGACATTATTGTCATCTACAATTGGAACATGTTTGTGACCCCCCATATTGTGGAGGTATGCGCCCTATTTGTTTCAGACGATTTGCTAACCGTCAAAATACATTATATGAAATTGATTATCGCTGTGGGTACCTTGCGTTATAAATTCGGGCTACAGCTTTATAGTTTTGCCTACATTACCCTAACACCATTAACATGTCAAATGCCTCCCCGTTCGTATATGGCATAGTTCCAATACAATGCTATCTTTAGCCGACACTGCAATAACACACGATATTAGGGTAGTACGTGCCACCTTCTACAATGAAATGGATGCCTTCTGACACACACACACAAACACTCACACAACTGAATTCGTAGCGTGTATTACTTTTGCACAGCACAAGTACTTCACTACAATTCGTAATAACGACCCTTCAGTAAAGCCTGCTCAACTTACTGTGGAACAAACTGTGTTCCAGCGTACCCACGTTCGTGCTTTTCAATTCAAGGTTGTCTGCGACTGTTTCTCTCGAAAGACGTATGTTTTGTACAACAAATATAAACCAGAAAACAGCACAATCCAGTTGCAGTAATCGTTATCAAAGATGTGTATGTTTAATCATTAAGGTATTTCATTTGAAGTTATACGTTTCACGACATTCATGTCTCATGAATTTCACTTTTACATAAGGGATAGGGAAAAAAGGCCGGTAAGGACAGGTCTGGAACCTTGCGTCAATCCCATTATTCGCCTATTGTTACTGAGGAACATTGAGCTTAAGATAGGTTTACAGCAGGGAGTAACATCATTCAAACCTAGGTCGGGAATTGGGTGGAAAATGCATTCTCGAACGGAAATAACATAATAACGCGGAGAGGGTCACAACGTGACACTCGGGGATTGGCAAGATTTATACGTCATTGGATAACACACGGCAAGCCCAGAATACAGTTCTATCTATACCTCCGTTTTGGGTTCTGGGCTGAATGCGGGTAAATGGTGCATAACAACATGTCCCAGAGGAATGTTCCGTATATTTGCTGTACCCTGGAGAGTTATGGTGTGCATCATGGAAACAAATTATCGCGTAGTGCAGACAGCCGAAATATTTTGTCCATTGCACTAGCCAGTCGGGAGGATACAGTGTTCAATTTCCTCGATCCCATTGAGTCGGAGGTCTGGGAGGGGAGAGGCCACCATAAGAAGCAACATCACAACTACCGACAAAGGGCTTTCAAACACACATCCTGTACGGACACCAAGGTCAAGATCTGGGAAGAGCCAAAGACCTCTTACAAAACAGATGCAGGAAACATTGGTACAGCATGCTTGCCTTGTTCCACATCTCGAAGAATTCTGTGCAAGGAAAGTGAAAACAGTTGTTTTCTCCCGACCGACTAGTGTCATTGACTCAATATTTCGGCAGTGTCCACCACTCGCTGATGTGTTTTTATGATGAACACCACACCTCTTCAGGGCTACTTGCACTGTCCAGCAATTTTACCGCCAATTCCACAGGAATATGTGTTTTTTCACATTCATTTCAATGCAATTTTTGATGACATTTTGACCCGCCACCATGTAGCAAAGGGTGATCGTAGCGAATCGGGACTTGTTGTAGCTTCTTTCTTTTTACAAGAGCTTTCAAGCGATATACCACTTGACACCTATTTCCATTTGACAATTTTGAGTTGGACCACATTTGGGACCCTGCGGGGGACTCTGGGACGAAATTTTTACTTCGCTCTGTTGTCCTTTGCAACTAATGGGATACGTGTTTTTCAGTTCATATCTCGTACCGTTTTTGATTTAAAGGCCTGGTACGAACTAACGGGTTCACCCGATATATATATATATATATATATATATATATATATATATATATATATATATATTGTTATGTATGATGTTTTTGTTGTTCTGAGATTGGCGTAGCAATTGTGTACACTTCCCTTTGTGAAATCGTAATTGAGATCACTTCTTCACTCTCCACCCAGTACGACGAAGTTGGTTCGGAGTCCAACTCCCTAATAGCCTCGGTTTTGAAAACGTCTTTAGCCTACTGGTTCGAAGATGATGAGAAAGTGCACTAACAGTGGTAGAGCTTGGTACTAGAAATCGAAACCCAGGTAACACTTGAAGACTGTGAGTTGAATCTAACTAGGTGGGATAGCTTGACTGAATCAAAGAGACCATTTCACTTTACTTTTTATTAAAAAAAAATAAAATAAGAATACAGATGAATTTAACAAAATCGGTTACTTGGCGTTACAACTTGGAAGTTTTTCTACATTATTCAAGTGGGAGCACAACCCCATAATACTCAATGGGTGCTAGAAGGTTTTTATGCTAAACCGCGAGTTATTGAAAATAGTAAAGTGTGAACTTTGTACGTCGCAACTTGCATTGGCCCGAAAGGAAGAAATGTTAAGTCTCGAAGAGGGAATGTGGTCTCAGATTGATGGAACTTGAACATAAAACTCATATTGATCACTAAACAATCTCAAAGTGCTCTTCCCGTGTGGAGGGGGAACTTAGAAAAAATTAGCACATACCTGATTCTTATGAAGAGCGTCCCTAACCAGAGCGAAGTTCACTGTTAGCCGTCCGTCCGTAGAATCCAATCGGTGCGGCAGACAAGCCTCGCTTATATAGGCGCTTCGTCCCACGCATTTCTGCCTTTTCTGACGTAGCTCGAAGGCAACGTCACGAGCCTCATCGAGCATGGGAGAGACGTCTTCACGCGCATGCTCAATAGTGGTTAAGACTTCTAGGGTTTTCTATGATTTTTCTCTATCACGCCGGGATTGAAATTCCTATTTTACATTTATTTTTATAGTTTTATTTTATACCTAACTCTAACTACACAATAGATTGCATGTATTTATCACTTGCGTGGTATTCCCTAAATATTACATCTAGGACCCGGCTCTGTGACCTGAGTAAAATCAAAGCCAGGGTCATACCACTATTACATGCGGGTGGTTTGGTGTCAATGAGGCATCAGGTTGATAATTCAATCTGGACCTCACCTGACTCCGTTCTCCCTATCTCTCTTTTTCTTTACTGCACACACAATTTGAAAAGCGCGGGCGTCTCGCCCTATAATTTGGGAGTCCGGCTTAGGACTACGAGGCACAACTGTGTAACAGTTATCCGCCGACCTCGGTAAAAAAAAATAAACGAAAAAAAAATGTCGAAAGTCGTCTTTCTAGCATCTATATTCATTTACAACAACGGTCGTCCAAGGCAAGTTGCTGGGAGTTAAAGGGTTAATATAGAATTGGCCTTACGTTAGGCGCTAGGAAACTAAAAACAAACTGTCTTGAGGGATTGAGAGAGTATGCACGACTAAACTGCAAGAGAGCGGGATTGTAAGATTTCATGCGTCTTAACTAACTAGAGTACTTTTTAATGTTACTCAATTCCATTAATAAACTAGTAGATTAAAATATGTAGGATGAAACCTTACAATCTGGGAAGCCTTCTAGCTGATAATTATCAAAAGGTTTCGTGTGAACTCACAATAGTATCTTTGTTTTGTTAAACCAATTCCTACCCATATTATTAAGCATGACTTCGAACCGATTATGAGTACAACTTCTAGTATTATAAAGAAACTTAAGATTTTGTGAGTCCACTGATTTGCTAAGTACAATTGTATTTTACTGTACTGAGTACGATTTGAGTTATGCGTGTTAAATGTGCTTGTCTCAGGCTACTAACTTGTACTCAATTATAACTGAAGAAATTCAACATTAAATACACTCAAACAAAAAAAAATAGCGTGAAGCGCTTTAAAGTTTGACTGTGATGAACGATAAAATTACAAGAGTAGTTCTCATTGTTTATAGCATAAGCCAAATGGGATAACATGTAATGACGTAGACTAGTATACTCAATTGTGTTGCCTGAATTTTTTTTTTTTTTTTTTTTTTTTTTTAATTATTGCGGGGTTGTGCTTTACAGTTTGTGAACAACATTTCTTATGTTGTTTCTATATACCAGTTATACTTTATAAATCATAGGCTAGACTCTACTTTCCAGAATCAAATGAAGATTTTTATAACCTGTAAGGTATTGAAAGTATTGGAGTACTCCCTTGAGTAAACCTTTGAAGATATTTGAATACTCCATTACATATCTGGTAATATATTTACTTGTAACATAGAAGCGATTGCATACTAAATGATTAAATCGCATATGTAAAATAACTTGAGTAATTAACGACTAGTGATTACAACAGTTGCTGAATGTTTAATAAATGTTAGAAATGCGTCTATACGCATTTTATCTTAAACTCATCCTATTGTTATCAAAAATGCATCTCACATTATTAGTTATTGCTCTTTATATTGATAATGCAATAAAAATGTAATATATTTCAAACTTACTATATAGCTCTGTTCCATACAGGGTAATCATAGTATGTACATGTGTTTTTCTAAACTTCTACTCAGCTTGATTGCTATTTCGACCTCGATTTGGTTTCTCTCATCCTGTGTGGTATGCATTACGCTAGACACAATGATATTTACGTATACCGATAACGTACAGACATTACATTCGATTAGCGCATTTTAGCACACCTAAGGATTACATATAACAACTCTAGACTTCTTTTCATGAATCCATGAGAGGTTGTGTTAGCAAAGGGGGGAGTTTGAATGGTTAAAATACTGACCCTATGGTTAGTGTGTTAGTGTATGCCCTAATGGCCTATGGTAGCATCAGATACAAAATCTAATAATCAGGGATGCAGTTACATTTGCTATACCAAAAGACAGGTTTCTTGCAGGGGGTTTCATATCGATTCCTTATAATTAGAGGGGAATGTCAGTGGGGGTTATAGGTTAGTATAGTTAGTATTCCTATTCTTATTACTTTAATAATAGTATGAACGTATGTTATGTCTTCTTTATTTAATTTATTTTTTTTTAAATATACACCGAAATCGAAAGGGATTTCTTTGCGGTTGCAAAGGGAATTTTACGAAGTCACGTTACATCATGTTTCATCGTGTTAGTGGATCTTGTTGATTTATAGGATAGATTTTAAACGCAAAAGTTAACCACAACATAAGCTATGGTTGATATATTTTTAAAACACACCGGAAGTGCGTTCCGTTCTTTCTTTTAATTCTACTAGCCTTGACTGATAACCGGCCTCGGTTTCCGTTGTGGTGAACTTTTCTGTTTTAAATCTTAAATGCCTAGTGTAAGGGATTTAGTTATGCGGAGAATAATTCTATATGATGACGTCACGGTGAACTGTTGTTGAGCACAGTTAAATACAATGTGCAATGGAGAATTTAATAAATTATTTCCTTGTCTTTTTCGCTTCGGTGTTTGCCAAAAGATAGCTATACAGAGGGTTCCAAAACTTGCGGTCTTTAACATGGTGGAATGAAAATGTGTAAACTCGATTACTATACTCACATATAGGCTTCTTTAAATGTCTAAAAACAAACCTGTGCTGGTACATGACCAACAATAGAACTTTAATTTTAAATTTAAACAATAACTTTCCATGGTTTTCTTTCTTGTTTTTGGTCCGTTAGATCGTGGATATTACAATGAAATTGAGCTGTTTCATATATGGAGAAATATGTAAAGTCTCTTGATATTTGTTACAATCTTCTTATGATTTTTCACAGCGCTGATTTGAAAGGAGTTTATATTCCTTTTAGTTTTGAGTCTTATCACTTGTCCAAATTTTGTGTTTGTACTGATACGAGAAGAGTTTTTCACCTGTAAGCAATGAACTGAGGTAAGTCAATGGAAGTCTGTCCATAGATAAACGAGATTTCCTTGTCACTGCAGGATTTTATAAAATTTTGTAGCACAAAGAAAGTTCTGGATCCGGATGGAATTTCAGATTTTAGATCACTGTTGTCCACTAATAACAGTGATGGAGTGACAATAATAAAAATCAATTTCCATATCGTCCCTCTGGATCAGCCCTGGAGGGGGCTGACAGGCTGCAGTCTGGATCCTTGGGTACCTCCAGATACCAGGGGGGGGCCTTACTCTAGACATCACACTGGGTAGGCAATGGATATGGCTCTGCAATCAGAGAGACTATTAGACTACATAATCATTAATGCGTTACATAATATCCTTGTCTTATGCGAAGTACTTGTTTACATAGGAAGTCCACCGAATTCCTTTTTTTTTATTTGTTTATTATATATATTTATTCAACGGGGCTGACCACACATCAAATCTAAGAAAGATATAGTAATCAATGGAACCTGCAGGGGTTACCCAAAAATGAGGCCATTCGAAGAGAAGATTCGAATACAGAATGTTTTTCCTCCAGATGTCCTGAATGTGCTGACCACACATCGTCAGCATCTAGGTATAGAAACCTGTTTAAATATTGTATGTGATTGTAGTAATATTACAAGAACCAATTTTGTATCATTGAACAAATAAACCAGAAGCCTAGAATTGAGGGTATGTGCGCTGACCACACATTATTGTTAGGATGCCTCTTGTGTTCAAGCTGTGACTGTGGATGAAGATCGAACAATGTCACGGTAAGACAAGTTCTTCTCAAATTGATTGATGTACCTAACTCGGCTTGTTTCGTTGTGAGTGGAATGATAATGATGGAGGAAACTGCATTGTTAAATATTCTTTCCACTTATTGTTATGATTAATGGGTGACGAATCATATGGTGAGTAAATCCAAGGTACTTTACAAGATGGGTCAATACCTAGTGTGTTATGACACGTCAGGACGTAATGGCCATATTGACATACATTTGCCGTATCTTTTGTTTCAGCTGTAGTCAGGTTGAGAACTAGAGTATTAAAAGGAAGTTTGAATTTAGCCAGCGTGGCGGAAGTGAACTAATTATACAGCTTGGTATACTGACAAGTGGCTTGGCAAATTATCAGCTCAGCTGACGAATGTTTGGAGGGAGAGAGGGGAAAAAGGGGGTTTTGCATCGCAACTGAGAGATTTCATCTAGTATACTGTTACAGAAGCCAGCTTCAGACCAGTGACATCTCAGCATTGTCAGATAAGTATATTTGCATTGTTTTTCTAATTTAGAAGACAAGAAGTGGTCAGTCGTTCAGATTTTCATGCATGAGTACAAGAAGTCTATTGTATACAATCTTTTATACCTTGGAATGTTAATATTATCTACCTTTTCTTTATTTTTATTTTTTTTTTAATTAACTATAACAAAGATTGTGAGTTTTGAATCTAGGTTACTTCGGAAACCCCAGAACTATTAAACAGAGTTGAGATTCAACAAGATTTAATTAAATTTAATTATACCATTGCAAATATGCTAGTTAAGAAAATTAGTTGCAAAGTATCATCAAAATTTGTTAATGAATTTAATTAAAAACAAAAATTGTAACTTATCTAAAGCAGACTAATAAAAGTTTCTGGCAACTAATTGAACTAAAACACAATCAAGGAGAACTGATATAACTTTAAACATGCAAGATTTCATAATGAGACTGCATTTCTAGGTTTACACTTTATTATACCTTAAGTACTCATAGTGTTCAAGACAAGACGTATCTCACAATGGGGCAATCCAGCACTTGAGAAATGCTCAGTTAACGTGCATATTATTTTTTCACAATTGTAGTGTCTCGCTAAATCTCTAATAATTTGTTGTCTCAATCGTTATAGGTCTCTTAAAATAATACTGTAGGGTTTTTAATTCTATAAGGTTAGTTAAGATAAACGAGTCCCTCAGAGGAGGCCGTCTTATCTTGGGCACATGGTGATTTATCCATTATATTGCAACCCTTTGTAGGTAGCTTAGTAAGAATAATAAAGAAAAATGTCAAATTCCCTTGTCAAAGTGAATTGACAATCAGGTGATTAAAAATAACTAACTTTTAACAAAAATATAAAAAGGAAAATGAATACTCAGTTATTTCCAAGGAGTAGGTCCTTTCACTGCTTTCACCCTTACCACTTATTTCTGGGCAGGTTCCGCTACTTCGACTTCTGTATGGAAAAACCTGAAACGAAAAATTCTCCCACACACACATAGTATTATAGGCTGGACGCAGGAACCTGAAGTTGAGTGTAGTATCCCGGGTACGTATTAGTCGAATTTTGACGAACGTGGTAGTTAAGGCATGACTGGATTTAGAGAAAAGGTACCTTTATTTAATTTCTAAATATTAAGTATGATGCACTGTGTTAATTTATTAAGTACGATAATCAACGAGTTTAAATAAGATCTTAACTTTGTGGTTCATATTTTTCAGCTTGTTGGAGTATACGTATCATCCTTTGCTTGAAGAGCGCACAGGGAGGAGAAGGGGAGAGTTACCTCTCCAAAGACAATGAAGGGAGGTCTTCTGTTGGGTGGTAGGTACTATCTCCCTGAATTGTTAGTGTATTATTTTTGAAGCATGTGTTTCCAATGTCTTCACGTCAAATTATCAATTCATTTTACTAGTGAATGTTAACCTAGTTGAGTGCTAACTCGAGTGCAACGAAATCACAGTTCATATCCTGGGAGCATCCCATACTAATTTTTATTACTACTGAATTAATTGAGAAAAACAAAAAAAAATCATAATGAAAGAGAGTGACCAAAGTTACAATGTAACAGTGATTATCAGAAGTGCGTGTTGCTTTACTTGTGACTTTAGTAAGTGATTCCCTAAGGAGAAACAAAAACGTTGTTCAGTGGGTGTCACTCATACAGAAAGTGCGTGAGTCGGGACTCGATCTCCGACTGTTTCCTTTCAACGTGAGATACAATTGCGTAACTGCCAATAATTTTCGGTAATTGAGGCCATGTTTACAACGATATTAAGTTTGAATTGAATATGTCGGGGTTCGAACTCGGGACCTCCAGTGTAGGTAGTGATGATATGTGATCCACTAAGTGTCCATTGAAAGTATTTGATTCTAACCTACTTTGACATCACCAATTCAAATACAACTTGCGCTCGTGAGGAGCGATAATTTAGATATAGGATAAAAGAAATGATCCATTAGGGGCTCGAACCAGGGATCGCTAAGAATCAATTGTTTATCTGAGACTATGGGTTATCCCAATCGTGATGATTTATGAGGCAACCTTATTATTATTATTCATTTCGTTGTGACGTCATTTCCCTATTTTCTTACTTATCTATTTTCCCGTTAGAAATGTTGGTGTGTATAGAAGCTACACGCAACAACATCCTGAGTCCTTGTCAACAGCTGGACTCACTTCCGTCACCCGATAAGAGGTGATTTGCTTTTAGTTTTAAGGCAGAATGAAAGACAAGTGTTGAGACAGTATCCGTGAACATTTTAAGAAGTTGCATCAACAAAATGCCATTCGATTAACTTTTAATTTTTAAAGAATACCCTTTTATTTGTTTATTTTCACAATTTATTTCATTCAAAGTGATAATTACCATCACGTTTTTTTAAATTTATATCCTAAAGTTCGTGTGCGCCATGCGCTGTTGTGAAGCAGTGTTTTCCACCTATTAAACAGGGCCGCTTATTGAGGGGGCCACCGAATTTTGAAAGTCTTCTGAATTGTAGGTTTAAATCTTTTGGCGGGCATAATCATAAGTGTAATTCTAAACAGAATTAAGTTATTTTATACCAAATTTAGTTAACACAAGTTGACAGAGCTCGTGTATCCTTAATATGTGTCCCTTGATTTATGGGAATCTTTATTATTCGAGCATCGAACCTAATTATGAAATGATGTATACGTACTGATTCGCTTCCAATGTTTTATTGTTTTTATTATTATTATTATTATTATTATTATTATTATTATTATTATTATTATTATTATTATTATTATTATTATTATTATTCCTTGAATGCACAAGTGATAGCGTGACTTAATACCACTCTGCGTTGTATTCTCAGCGTTGTGTGCCTTTTAATTCAAATCGAGCTAAGATTTTAACTTGTATGAAGGCAGTTACACAGGGATGATTGAAAACCACGAGTATAGTGGTGTAGTGGTAGGACAACATCTAGGATGTTACCATAGCCCATAATGATGTCATTTTTGGAACAGTTACTGTACATAACTGTAATATCAGCAAGTTAGGTACAATGAGCGGGTTCTAGCCCATTACCCAATGATGGGAGGAGAAAAAAAATGGGGGGGATCAATCTACCCCCAAATGTTCTTACGAAATACATATGGTAGCTTTAACACTAACCTAAGCTTCTCTTGCCACAATGAAATAATAATACAATATGATACTATCTAGCATTTTGATAAACATCACTGAAAACATTATTCTAAAATGAGCATCACTGTTAATACTTGATCTTAATCCAACATGAATATAACTAAAGGTAATGTAATCTTACTAACTAAATGCCGTGAAGTATAGTCCACAGGTAGCTATCTACATTCTTTTAGTACAGGAATAGCCGATACTTATATAATTGTAAATGTATTATGTACAATATACACAGTAGGCTAGTACATTGCCGTAATTTGCCAATAGATTGGCCATCGCTTAGAGATTGGTCAGTTTTACAGCAGCATAAGGTCAATTGTGGTCACCCAGAAGGGGTCGCAGAAAAATGTTCACATATATAAATGAGTATGGAGTCCACAGCAGCAGCAGAAAACAACATGTCAAAGACTAATACGTATTTCTCCTTATTTCGTTTCTATTTTATTTTATTTTTATTTTATTTTATTTTTTTTAACTTTAATCACTATGCTTCCCGCCCGAACTACGCGGAAAAAAAAATAAAATAAAAATTGTAATTTCGCAAGGAAAAACCAAATGGGGTAAGCATTGTGTGGAGTAGCCTATATAAATATCTGGTGGGGGGGGAATCTAGCTTTCCCCTTTTCCTTTTTGTTTCTTTCTTTTTTTTTTTTTTTAAACAGGTATATAACTTGGGGTATATATAACAGGTATATATCTTCTTTTTTTTTTTTAAATCCGTCTCAATTGAGGCGACCAGGTCTCCTGAGCGACCTATATATTACGCTTAACATTCATCGTCCTCACTATCGCTAGAGTCTTCCGGCTCGCGTAAGTTGTCTCGGGGAAAATACTTCTTTAATCTTTCAATAGTTACAATCTGAGTGTGGTTAGGATTTGCTACGAGTTCAATTTTACAAGCATTTGTGTGAGAAATACTCCTTAAGTAATACGGTCCCATATACTTGGGTGTTAACTTTGGAGAAATATCCTTCGTAGGCAAATAATCTCTACATAATACTAAGTCACCAACCTTTAATTTAATAGGTTGTCTAGTGCGATCAACGCGTAATTTAGTCTGCTGCTGTGCATGTGTCATAGCCTTTTGGGCTAGTTTACGGATTAACTTTAGTTGTTTCTGATGTTCCTGTATTTTCGTGAATTGATACGGGGTGTCCAATTGAGTGGGAAATCTGGCCTTTTGACCAAAGACAATCTCATATGGGGAATATTTCCTAATAGGGGAGGTTGATATATTATAAGTATACGCACACAAGCGGACGTATTCCGCCCACTTAGTAGGCTGTTTAGCCGTGTACTTAGTAAGGAAACTTGCAATGACAGAGTTGAATTGCTCACACAGCCCGTTCGTTGACGGTTTAAATGCTGCGGTTCGAACATGTTTAATGTCAAATAAGTCATTCAATTCGGCCATTATCGTTGATAAAAAATTACTTCCTCTATCCGTCAGTACCTCTTTAGGAGGGCCAAAACGCGTGATTAACTCGTCCAACATGGCCCTAGCCACTGTCGGGGCTTTAATATTTCGTAGCGGTACTAATATTGCGAAATGGCTGAGATATTCTATCATAACCAGGATATAGCTGTAGCCTGCGCTACTATGTAGCGGGCCAAAAATATCTAAACTCCAGCGGGAAAACAATTCCTCTTCTACCGGCAAAGGGTGAAGAAAACCTTGTTTCTTTTCTCTAGGGATGTTCACCCTCTGACATTCGTCACAAGAGCGTACGTAGTCCTTAACTATTTTCCCCATGTTCGGAAAATAGTAACGTTCGTTCACTTTAGAGTAAGTGCGAGAAAATCCCGTATGGCCTCCACACAGCGGAGACGAATGGGCCTCTTGTAAAATGTCGGGGATCGCCTTTTCTGGTATCACTAGTTTCTTATCTTTGTTCATGACTCGATATAACACATCGTCAACCACAACATAGGGTTTTAGAGCACGATCAGTAGGGTTATCTTTTTTCTTTTGTATTAATTCTCTAATTTTATCGTCCTCTTTCTGCATCGTTTTGATATCTATTTTGGGACATAATACTAGGTTGCACACGTCTGCACAATCTTCTTCTTGACCAAATTTGGAGGGTAACTCATCCTTTAGCGGACATCTTGACAAAAAGTCGGCGGTCACGTTATTGCGGCCCTTGATGTGTTCGATTGTGAATAGATAGGGTTGTAAACGAATTGCCCAACGCATAAAGCGAGAATTTAGCATCTTATTGTTTCTTAGATAACATATACCGTGAGCATCAGTCCGCACAATAAAGGGACGGTCAGCCAATAGGAAGTGGAAATGCAAAATTGTCTTAGTAACTCCTAGCGCTTCAAGCTCAACCGTGGAGTAGTTGAGCTCCGCTGGGGACAAAGATTTTGAAAAATAGGCTATTGGGTGTTCTTTGTTATCTTCTTTAATTTGTGCAACGTATCCGCCTATTCCGTCTCGACAGGCATCCGAATAGACTATGGCGTCCTGATTCGGGTCAAAGTGGGCAAGGACCGGAGCAGATATAAGACAAGATTTCAAAGTATCCCATGCGTGTTTCTCTGTTTCTCCAAACTCGAATTTGGCATTCTTTTTAGTCAATGAAATGAGTGGTTTGGCAATAGTAGAAAACCCTTGGACAAAAGCTCTGTAGAATGAACAAAGTCCAATAAAACTACGTATTTCTTTGACTGTAGTAGGGTATGGTACCTTTGCTATAGCTTCCGTTTTTGCGGGATGTACACAAATTCCTCGTCTACCGACGATGTGACCAAGCACAGAGGCTTCTTCGTAACCAAAGTAACATTTCTTAGGGTTGAGTTTTAGGTTGGCCTCCCGGAGTCGAGATAAAATAATTCTCGTTCTTTCTATTAAATCTGAGAAAGAAGGACTAGGACAAACCAAATCGTCTAAATAACAAATTACATACTTCCACATAATGTCACCAAAAATAACGTTCATCATATTTTGAAAAAGAGCCGGGGCCGTGCTTAGTCCGAATGGTAGTCTCAAAAATTCGAATTTTCCACGGCTGCAGATGAATGCAGTCTTCTCTATATCACACGGACGGATTAATAATTGGTTATAACCATTTTGCAAATCGAGCGTATTTATGTATTTGGTACCATTCAGAAATGCTAATATATCATCTATACGCGGCACTGGCGTATAATTGGGCCTTAATATTAAGTTCAATTTTCTGAAGTCGACACATATACGCGGGGAGCCATCTTTTTTAGTTACTATCACAATTGGTGCAGAATATGGGCTTTGACTTTCTCGGATAATATTGCTATCTAACATTCTTTGGATCTCTGCCGCGACTATCTCTCTCTGTTTTGGTGTTTCTCTATATGGGGGGTGAGAAACAGGTATATCTGTAATGACCTCTAAGGGGCACATAAATTTATCGGTAGCCGCAGTCAGACAAGACTTGTCCCAGGCTACAACGTCCCTAAATTCCATCAATAAGTCCAGTAATTGGTTTCTTTCTTCGGGGTTTAAGTTTGGGCCAATATTTAGTGCTTGAGCTAATTCTTCCTTTGTTTGGGGGACTTTCTGGGGTTGTTCAGGGACTTCCACGTCATCTGTTTCATCTTTGTTAGTAAGGTGTATGATCTGATTAACGGCCTGTACGTTATCCTCCGTTTCGTCATTTAAGGACTCGGCCTGGGGTACAAGTTTCCCTAAATAAAGATTTTTAGACAAAGATCTGGTTCGATCTGAACTATTAAAAATAGTCAGAGTAATATTTCCATTGTCAGTAAAAACTGGACCTCTCGGGATCAAACAGGAGTGCCAATATCGAATTCCTTTGGACGGTAAGAATTCCCAAATATGCACGTTCCCGGTCGGTGCGGTAATTTCTATGTCATATGAAGCCTTGGACGGCACGCGGACATTTGTCGGAAGGTGTACTTTGTAGGTAGTGTACGGGTAGATATTAAAAAGTTCGTCGCCTAACCCCAAGGGGTTTGGCACAACCTTTTCCGGACTATGATCCTGGGCAGAACTCTCTAGGTCAGGGAGAGTTGCTGGATTATTTTCACTTCCTTGCGTTATCAATTGTTTTTCTAAAGACTCTAACTGACCACTGTCTGATTTTTCCTCTACAGGCTCATGAGGCGCCTGGGAGGCCAGGGGTGGCTTTACAGAGTGTTGGTTCTTTGTGTTATATCTTGTCGCATAAGACGCATTCTCTTTCTTTCTCGGTATAATCTCTGTATCCGAACTATCTGTGGAACTAACTGCAGAAGTTCCACTAGGGCCTGGTTGAGGGTCAAAGTTGGATAGGTTCTTTTCCTCTGTCTCTAAGTCAGGCGAATTGGTAAGTTCCAGCTCAGGAGCACTGGAAGACACCTTGCTTTTCTTAGTTCGTTTACGTTTTGCATTCCTACGTCTATTGACCTTCCCATTCGTTTTATTCGTAGGCTCCGAGGGAAATTTTGTAGTTTCCCTGGAACACACGAATACGCGGGACGTAATTTCTTCAGTATGAAGTTTTTGTCTCTTATCGGGTACGCTAACAACAGGATTTATGTGATTTCTGGTGACCAATTCTGGAGACGGATCCTTTCTCTTATATGAGAGGTTCCGTTTCCTATAAATTGGTTTGTTTCCATGAGGGGGGACAGAGTAAGCCGTTTGTCCAGCATTACCGTTCTGTCTTGATTGGGAATCATTAAACGACCTTTTTCCTACCGATGGTGGGTATCGTTTAACATGTTTTAAATCTAAGGTATGAATCACACCATGACGATTTCCATATGTACTTTTTGGGACTGTGAACCATAGGTCTTCAACATGATTCCCGTCTTTATCTGCTAATTCCATATATTTGGAATGAATGGTGGTGACATACTTGTGCAGAAAATCTATCCCCAAAATAACGTCATAGGCGCAAAACTGTGGGTCAACTATAGCTACGTCTAGGAATCTTCGTTTGGTTGTTTTCAAGTGATCCTTAAAGCAACACGCTATTCTCACCACAGGAATGTAATCTGTGGGCTGAGCACCGACGCCGCGAAGTTTCACATAACCCTTCAGTCTTTCAGTTAGTGGAAATTTTGGAGGTAAGAGGGTTTTCGAAGCTATCGTAATTTCAGAGCCAGAATCGATAAGAGCTTGCGCCCAGCGGTCTCCTATTTTTATCTTAACTGTACAAAGCTGTGCCTGCCCATGGCCAAGGCCATAGGTATTTTGGTGATTGTTCCTATACAATTTGTAACCCGGTTCTGCTACTACTTCGTCTGTGTAACAAGAACTAATCTGCACAAATCCTGGTTGGTGTTGTTCTTTAATGCTAGACCAGTCCAAGCGGTCATTTTCCCATATTATGTCATAACCATTCCTTTGACTAACTAATCTTTGCGCTGTGTGAAATTTTCTAAGATATTGTAGGCACTGTTCGAGATTATCGCAATCATCCACTTCAAGCATCAGCTTATTTAGGACGTCTGGCAATAAACTCATTCTAAGTTTACTCATCAATTCACTTTCATTAACCCAACCTCGCAAACATTTCAAATCCTTTATTAATTTATAAATGAACGCTAAAGTACTTTCATTGGGTTGTTGTTTTCTTGTATCAACGTCATATTCTAATCTTGCAGTATACTCAATACTAGGAAAAGCCTTTTTAAGTTTTTCCTTCATCTCGCTATAGTTTAAAGGTAAAATGTTTGCTAGGTCTACTAAATAGAAGGAGAAAGCTTCCCCTTTCAGACAATAAGGAAGGTAATTTCCTATCTCTAGGGTTGACCATTCATATATGCTAGCCACTAATTCATATTCTTGCAGGAAAAGCTCCACACACTCATGTCTATTACCAGAGAAGGAGGGAATTTCAACATTTGGATAAATCTTGAATGCTTGTGGTTTAGCACCAATAGTAGAATTTTGATTGTCACCCTCGGGAGGAGGGTTGCTAACTTTGCCTGTTACTACTGTATCCGTAAATTTAGGTTTTTCAAAACTATATGGCATAACTGGCTCGGTAACCGGACTAGTTTTAATTTCTTGCTCAGGTTTTAAATTTATACGAGGCTTATCCTCAGGATCTACTTTTAAAAAGGGCGAACAATTTGATTTTTGCTTATCAGAGGTCTTATTTTCACTGGATGAATGTGCAACGGGCTCATCTTTCAGATCTAAGGACCTGTCTAAAGAAACCGAGGTGTTGAAATTTTCAGAAACGGACCTATAGTCGGTATCAGTTACGCTTCTATTTTCAAACTCAGAGGTTTGTTCTGGGCTAAATTCTGAGGTATAAGATCTATCTTGTTCGCTGAATGCTGATTTTTCTGTCTTTTCCCCTTCGCTAAACTCTAATTTCTCCATGGGGGCCATGGGTGTAACTACGCTACTAGGTGGCGAAATAAACACTATCTGTAAGGGATTTAACTTTTCTTCTTGTTGGTACTTTTTCATTTCTTTAGTCGCAGGTGATTCACTAGGTTCATTATAGGAGCTAAATTTAGAACTAGTACTAGCTGAAGGTTGTAAACCACTATTCTTAACAGTATCAGTTTGTTTGTTAGATTCACTTTGGGTTGGAGAGGTTGAGGGATCGTTTCTATTTTCTACTTCATCTAAACAAATTACCGATGCACCAAACTCCGCGTAATCAAAGATTTTGCCAACGTTTTCGTTTATTCTACTCTCAGACCAGGAATCGCTATTTTCTTTTTCTTCTTTCTCAATTTGCTTCTGGTGGTCGGAGCAAACTGAGGGAAAAGCATCACCACTTTTCGTCTCTTCGCCTAACCTCCTCTCAACTGGAGCAGGGGCGACGGGGTCATTTCTCTGGTCAGCGTCCTCTTTGGGAGGGTCTTGGTTCGTTGATCGGGGAGTAGAGACCGTGGGAGGATCCCAATGGTCATATCGGAGTTCCACGAAGGTTTTGACTCAGCCTCCAGGGATGACGCAGGAGAAGACTCCGGGTTGTCGTCTTGTAATTTCGCTATTTCTTCGTTTTGTAATTTCTCTAGTTCGTAACCTAACCAATCGTCTTTCAACGATTCGCCCCCATCTGAATCTGCACTACTAATATCTCCGTTTGACCACCTAACTTTACTAACTACACTGAGTACGTTATCTATACTGTCCAAATATTGCAGTTTCTCTTGGAGAGTAAGGTTATCTTCAAACATGACAGGATTGGTTTGGGTAGCTGTTGTCCTAAGAACCTTAAGTTCACGGTCTGTATCAATTCGGATCATTTTAGGAAACTTATATTCGGTCTGAACACTAACATCTTTCTTTTGAAAAACGTCGGTCTGTATTTCCATATCAAAATTTCCAACTACATTTTCCTCAGGTAATAAATCTTCAAAGGGGGCTGAGGGGTCCGCTTGGAATAAAATACCTAATTTCTCTTCGGCGTCACCTTGGCGGCGAACAACTGTGACCTGTACTTTCTTGTTTCGTAGTTGTTTAGTTAAGGGTCGAATTAAGTTTCCTACTGCTGGGGACAGTTCTGTTTGTAATGAATGCTTAATCTGGTCTAATAACGCTTCATCGTTAGATTGTGACAAAGAGCGCGATTCATTTTCATTATTCTCGTCAGGGTTCTCAATTTTCGTTTCCCTTGGTTCGGTTCCTATATTTGCATAAATTGGCTCTTTATTCGTGATTGCCTTGGGTTCGAGACCAATATTTTCATAAATTGGCTCTTTACTCGCTGAAATTCGTGATTCAGTATCTAGATTAGCATACATGGTTCTAGGACCGATCTCGGCATAAACCGTTTCATCACTACTACCAGCATAGAAAGATTGAAAGGTGGGTCTTTGCATTTCTAACGGCGTTTTAGGATCTGACAGTTCGTATTTTATGGGGAAATATAGCGCTACTGGGCTATCCGGTCCTTTAGATACACCAATATCTTTATTTTCTGAACTTAACACTAAGTCACTTAATCTATTTTCCTTATCAGCTAACTTATTATTATCTAAGGGACTTTGGTTAGAGGGGACATCAGGTATTACACCTGCTGTTGTTTCTATCTCAATTGTTGCCTGAGGCCATTCCTGACCTGCAGTTATTAGTTCGGCTATCTCTAGTTCATCTTTTAAATTTACATCATTCACTAGAGTTTTCGGATCTACCCCAGGTGGGGTCTCGTCCGTATCTGAATTTACATATATCGTCCTAGGAGCTGGCATTGGTTTTTCACTTGAACCAGCACTTTGTATTGCTATATCATTTCTAGTCGGGATAGGGCTAGACGCGGCCAGCGGCGTTAGATCGCAGCCACTCGCCGGGGCATCTGGAGTATGAGGACTAGCGGTCGTTGGTTCACGATATCTGGGCTGACTCCAGGTATCCAAGTATCTCGGTAATGGATTCTTTTTCCAACGGCCAAATTCAGGAGGAGAATGCCCGTGTACTTTTATTTTATTGCACTCAATACAATAGTAATTATTCCACCGATCTAAAATATAACGGTGCTTGCCCGTGGGCGTCTTAGGACAATGAGATTGCCCTAAATCTAATAGCTTTTCTTTTATTTTCTGCGCGAAACTCATTTTGACAATAAATCTGTTTTTCGCAAGTCAGTGGCCTCTCAAACCAGGGCAGTGGGTAATCAACCTATTTCCTCTGATATGGTAAGAATTTAATCACTGATAGCTACTTCCCTCGGAAATGCTACGTCAAAATTTCTTACGTATTTTGCGACTCATTATTAGTTCAATATCTTTATTTAACTTCCTTTGAACTTGAAATACTCAACTTCCCTTTCTTTATAAATTTTGCTTTACTTTTTAGAACGGGAAACGGAAAGTGACTAGACAGCTGTTTTTAACAGATAATACCTATTTGTTCACTTATGAGAAGTTTTACTTTTTACTTCTATTCTTTAACTTTTTTTTTTAACTTCATTTTTTTTTTACTACAAATCCTTTTGCTTTTAAATTCACAAAGGGGACTTCGATCATCCAACCATTGGTTCATGTACTTGCATTTTAATTTTAGGTATTGCATTTGCATAAAGGTGAGTTTTAGGCAGTTATTCCCAGGCAGCCGTCGGGCTTGCACCCCTAGTACAGAGGGGCCCTGCTGGACCTGGAGAATAAGATACCTGTGACCCCCAAGCTTTGCATGGGAAAGGATTTTAGACACTTATCGCCAGACAGACTAGTCGAACTTTCATCCCGTAATACGGGCGGTTCTGCTGTCTTAGAGATAAACTGCCTGTGATCCTCCCCAAATAAGTGGTAGGGTATTAGCCACTTATCGCCGGACAAACTAGTCGAACTTTCATCCCGTAAAACGGGAGGTTCTGTTGACCAGAGATAAAACTGACTGTGACCCCACCAAAGCGAGCGGAAGCATAAGCAGACTTAGGGTTTTGCAAGTACATGAGACAAGAGCTGAATTCTGTATTAACACTCGCGTCCCAATTTTCCATTTCCCTTACTGCACAAAAAAAACGTCGTGAGGTGAACTGAGTCTTGTTCTGCGGGACCTAGCAGCTATTCCGCTGACTTATAACAACTTAAAGCGAGAGAAGTTGAGAATAA
This sequence comes from Thermobia domestica, assembly GCF_964235325.1. Lineage (NCBI taxonomy): Eukaryota > Metazoa > Arthropoda > Insecta > Zygentoma > Lepismatidae > Thermobia > Thermobia domestica. The sequence goes on from NC_137456.1 coordinate 336,565,890, forward strand.
AAAATTTTTCGTCGCCACTTCACTACTTGTGAAACGCACTATTTAGAGTAGACAAAAAAATTATATTTGTATATCAGAGTCAAAGGCTGAACACCGCCTAGGCTAAGTACGCCACTGAACTTTACTGACTTTACATATTATCGATTCACCACTTGACTAGTCAAAAGAAAAACTTCGCGTACACTTTTCACTTTTATCTACTGAAAGCTCTTCGGTAAAAAAAAAAATCACTCCCGATTTGCTAAAATCGCGTTTTTGGACAACTGAGATAGTTGGTTCCCCTATAAAGTGAATGAGCACCAGAGACTTGTTTAGTGATTCAAGAACACACAGTTGGTTACCCGGCGCCTCCACCATAAAATGTTATGTATGATGTTTTTGTTGTTCTGAGATTGGCGTAGCAATTGTGTACACTTCCCTTTGTGAAATCGTAATTGAGATCACTTCTTCACTCTCCACCCAGTACGACGAAGTTGGTTCGGAGTCCAACTCCCTAATAGCCTCGGTTTTGAAAACGTCTTTAGCCTACTGGTTCGAAGATGATGAGAAAGTGCACTAACAGTGGTAGAGCTTGGTACTAGAAATCGAAACCCAGGTAACACTTGAAGACTGTGAGTTGAATCTAACTAGGTGGGATAGCTTGACTGAATCAAAGAGACCATTTCACTTTACTTTTTATTAAAAAAAAATAAAATAAGAATACAGATGAATTTAACAAAATCGGTTACTTGGCGTTACAACTTGGAAGTTTTTCTACATTATTCAAGTGGGAGCACAACCCCATAATACTCAATGGGTGCTAGAAGGTTTTTATGCTAAACCGCGAGTTATTGAAAATAGTAAAGTGTGAACTTTGTACGTCGCAACTTGCATTGGCCCGAAAGGAAGAAATGTTAAGTCTCGAAGAGGGAATGTGGTCTCAGATTGATGGAACTTGAACATAAAACTCATATTGATCACTAAACAATCTCAAAGTGCTCTTCCCGTGTGGAGGGGGAACTTAGAAAAAATTAGCACATACCTGATTCTTATGAAGAGCGTCCCTAACCAGAGCGAAGTTCACTGTTAGCCGTCCGTCCGTAGAATCCAATCGGTGCGGCAGACAAGCCTCGCTTATATAGGCGCTTCGTCCCACGCATTTCTGCCTTTTCTGACGTAGCTCGAAGGCAACGTCACGAGCCTCATCGAGCATGGGAGAGACTTCTTCACGCGCATGCTCAATAGTGGTTAAGACTTCTAGGGTTTTCTATGATTTTTCTCTATCACGCCGGGATTGAAATTCCTATTTTACATTTATTTTTATAGTTTTATTTTATACCTAACTCTAACTACACAATAGATTGCATGTATTTATCACTTGCGTGGTATTCCCTAAATATTACATCTAGGACCCGGCTCTGTGACCTGAGTAAAATCAAAGCCAGGGTCATACCACTATTACATGCGGGTGGTTTGGTGTCAATGAGGCATCAGGTTGATAATTCAATCTGGACCTCACCTGACTCCGTTCTCCCTATCTCTCTTTTTCTTTACTGCACACACAATTTGAAAAGCGCGGGCGTCTCGCCCTATAATTTGGGAGTCCGGCTTAGGACTACGAGGCACAACTGTGTAACAATATATATATATATATATATATATATATATATACAGGGTGTTTCAAAAAGACACGGCAAAAATTCAGGGGCAGATTCCTGATGGGTAGACAAGTAAAAAAGTTCATATTAACATATGTCCGGAAATGCATCGTTACAGAGCTATGGCCACTGACACCACCTGACGGTGTGAAATAGTCACATTCTGTCCGGAACTGTTTCCCGACGTATTACCAGAGTGTCGTGTGTGAAAGAATATGCAACACAGGTTCGAACGAAAATAATTATGCCGATTGCGCGTTGAATGGTGCAAGAATCAGGAAAAAGGGGATCTGTGGAAACATTTAAAGCCGTTGGTCTACGCATCTGCTGTGGATATTGAGGAGACGCTTCGTATTCGTATCGAAGCAGCTTGCCAGCGACTACGGAACACCCCTTGTACTTGGGCACGCGTTCGTTCATTCATGCGGCGACGGGCTGCAGCTTGCATTCGGGCAGAAGAAAGACATTTTCAGCACTTACTGTAAGGTACTACAGTATCGATTTTGTAGCGCTGGTGATGCACACAATTTACTGTTTGTGGTTGTAACTCTTGTTTGATGCTGGTTCTTTGGACTTTATGATTATCCCTGTGTCGTTTTGCTTCTCTCACTGCCATTTGTATTAGTGTTGCACTTTCCAATACGGACATTAAAAATACCAATTATTATGCATTATTTGCGAGTGCTTTTTTTCTGATTCTTGTACCATTCAACGCGCAATCGGCATAATTAATTTCGTTCGAACCTTTGTTGCATATTCTTTCACACACGACACTCTGGTAATACGTCGGGAATCAGTTCTGGACAGAATGTGACTATTTCACACCGTCGGGTGGTGTCAGTGGCTATAGCTCTGTAACGATGCATTTCCGGACATATGTTCATATGAACTTTTTTACTTGTCTACCCATCAGGAATCTGCCCCTGAATTTTTGCCGTGTCTTTTTGAAACACCCTGTATATTTGTGTGTGTGAGTGTGTGTGTATACAGCAAACAAGAACTCTTTCAAAACAAATTCTGGAAGTTAGTTTTCCACTCATGTCTATCCAAAACACCTCATGCATTCACATACTAATACGTATATGTACTGCGGAATTATTTTAGCTGCTCTCATTCATTAACTGTTTAAGATACCAAGTTCCAAGTAATGTTTTATTTGATCCTATTAAACAAATAGAGTCAGCAATCAATGAGTAATACATATGAAAGAATATTCATTATTCTTTATGTTGCGGTAAGATGTTACACAAGACGTCTGTGGAAAATATTTATCTTAATTAAGGTGAGGGATAAGAATATCAAGGAATACTAATCTTGAATACTTCCAAGAAAACTTAAAATCTGGTTTCTAATGAAGTATAACACAATTATATTAATACAAAATCAAAATTGCATGTCAACAATGTATATGCGTATTCATAAATATATTCGTCTCTTATGATATAACCGCTATAAGGTTATAGAAGTATTTTGTGAACGCCCTGTATACTTCGTAAAGACAGTGATTATTATTTCCGATTTATATTTTGTTCTGCGACGCAAATAAGTTCTTTCTTCGGTGGGAATTGCTTCTTTCCCACACAACTGGACAAAGAAGTCTTTCATTACTTTTCATATATATATTTAAAACATTGCTTTCTGATGAAAAAATTTTAGTTAGTGACGAACCATTTCAGTGTTTCTTCCTGACTTATTATATGCACAGTATATATTCTATAGTTATTGGGAACTACATTAAGTGTTTTCTTTAATCGCTTATGGAAATATTGCGGTAGTTTAGAGAAATACTGGCTGACCAGATGTTCAAGTAACCAAAATGACGCCAGTCACATTGGTTTTGCAGCTCGTTATCTGTACTTTCACACGCCAGAGTTATTGCAGTGTCTCGTGCATCGTAGCCAGTGGACAAAAATTAACATAAATTGTTTTCTATATGCTGTTTGTATGTGCATACAGGTGAGTTAACTGAGTGATTTTTGGAATGAACTGCTAATACTCTTCAGTCGACCATTGTAACCCGTACCTTGAGCTTTGGTGCTCAGGGAGTTTGACTCCGGTATTTTATGAAGCCACCACGCACGTTGCGTCGGGAATCAAGTATGATTTTGTATTAAGGGTCACAAGCCATTAGCCGGCGAAAGACGTTTTCTTACGGCTAGCCCCCAACTAGTGAAGTCCCAGGTACGCAGACCTTATGCGTACATGTCAGTTATATACGCGCCCTCCAACATCAGCATTCTATTTTGTATTTTTTTAAAATTTGCTGAAGACCCATCTTTACGCTTCAGGATTGTTTGCCGCAACAACTGGATTTCTCCTGGGATTATGCAGGCAACTTTTCCCCCAGTGCTATTCCGCCAAGTGCGTCAATGGTGTGAGAGAAGCATTTGAAATCTGAATTATAAACTCATATATATATAAAGGTCCACATTGCATTAAAAAGGCAAAGTGTGATTTTAGTGATGAAAATTATTATACATATCCTGTGTTCAGTGTTGTGTTCATTTCTCTACGTTATTTTTTTATTACAGTGTTATTTAATCCAGTGTGTTTTTGTTGTTTGTGTGGGTGATGTTTGTGTGCGTTATGGTCTGGATGACCGTCTGATCGTCCGTGAGATTTTCGAGACGAGACACCCGAATCTCTTGGCGCCTAATGCGATTTTGACGAGCGATTTGGAAACAATTTGTAACCCTTCTTGGAAAGGCCCTTCATCGTCCTATCCAGGTAAGTTCAGGTATCAGGAAAATACTTATTGGTAGGATCACGAACCACGAACAGCGACCAAATTACACACAGTTGGTTACAAATAAATATCCACCCAAACAGAGACCTCGAATCGGAGTGGTTACAAATAAATGGCAGCCCGAACAGCAACCCGAACACTGGGTCGTTACAATGACACAAAATTCCATCGTAGACAAATGCCTAGTTTTGGCGTATAAAATGCTCATCGGTACATCGCTAATGTCCGTAACATCTGCAATAACATTCATCAACACAAATTTCGACTTCACTTAGCAAGAACGCTTGAGTAAACAGGACTACACACACTTTAAATATATGAGACACTTAGTATGACAAGATAAAGGAACACAAGGTAAATGTATGGCAAATGAAAGAACTTAGAATTTTCTTATTGTTGTTCCTTTTATCAAATTCTGTGAAGCGCTCTTACATTGAAGTAGGGCTTTCACTGTAAAACAGGGCAGCAACTATGGGGTAACGTAGAGCACTAGCCAACGAAGTCTTGTTGTTTAAAGAATGACGCACTTTATAAAATTATAATGAAAACATTTTTTTCTATATCTCTCTTTAGGCTGTGGTTGTAATCTCACAAAAAATTTAATACTTTGTCCACGTCCTATGCATACTAGAATATAAGTATGTTCGTCCAGTGGAGACTTTGGCGCGCCTAACTTCGTTAACACCATGCGAGATCGCCTTCCTTCAGCCAACACTCGGGGAGATCCTTTCACAATTTGTCTGGTTGGTAGTCTGTTTTAATATTGCTATGGAAAATTTAAAATTGTATATATTCATACTTAATGCAAACATAATTATGATATATTGAGTAGTTCTGGCTGTACCTTTTTAGTCTAGTGAGAAAGGAAAATATTGAAATTGGACTTAAATATGCGTTGCTGACCAAGTTTAAGACTCCAGTCTATGACTAATGAATTATCACACGTTAGTCCAATATGAAATAATTTAATAAAAGAGAATATAAGTTGGCAGTTGTAGAGATTGACAATTCTATCTCCAATTGACAGATATTACAAGCATGGTTGCCATCGTAGTTGAGGTAATAAAGCGTCGTTGTGTCGGACTCGCACCTGTCTGCAACGTAACAATTTCGTATTTAAAAACGTTTGATGCTGATAATAATTTATATGAAAATTATATACATAACAGTCTTAGTAGCCATCATGAGTTAGTAACTTCACTCAAGAAAAAAAATGCCGTATTGAAGCATTCTGCTAATGATATAAACATTTAATTGAATAAGGAATGGTTTATTTGTATCATCTAATGCGCCAAATTGTTTGGATTAAACCTGTGCGCAGAGAAAAGTTGTTTCTCATCGGCTCTTAAAGCGGTGAAAGCGAAGCAAGAAAATATCTTTTTCGTTCAAATGCATAAAATATTTTTTATGATAAATAAAAATCAACTAAAATGTACAGTTTTTCAAAGAAACTAGCTATTGCGGCTGTTTTGACAGTTATAAATTCTTTAAAATTATGTTGTTTTAGAGAAATTGCAAACCTTTCCATTATTAAACAAAACCTTGCATTTGTAATACATAGACATATTAATTTGTCTTACCTAGAACACGAGAATAACAACCAATACCTTTCACATTGCATTCAGGATATTTCCCTGCAAAAAAATACAATTTTTTGTTCAACTGTATGACATGAGTTTCTTTCATGTTAGGAATAAAATATAAGTTTCGTTCATTATTAATTAAGAAATTAATATTAGGTCACTGTACCTTCGTTATTTAAGTATAATCATTTCAAAGATGAAGTCTGTTAACTGCACGGTTTTATTTATTTTTCATGATACCTCAATGTACATGCAATCACAGAATATGTGGTACTTAGCTAACTATCTATAAAATTTGAGCATCTTGTGACAAAGTTGCAAACGGCTTGTATTGATATTCGACGAATTATGATCTGCTAACTCACTAATGATCTTCTAGCTGACGTTCTGAAATATTTCAAGAAGGGAAGAAATTGAACATTGTGCCATCAGAAAATTGTCGCTTACTCTGTTTAAGTACATTCACTATAAAGGTATGGATAGCTTGGAGATACTGTATGTTTAGAGCAAAATATGAGTGGTATTTATTTTAGTTTTAAAGAAACTTCCAGCTGCATTCACACAGAAAATATATTTTCAGTGCACAGTGCCAAATCCCGATGTTCCAGAATGCTAATGGGTACATCGACAGTCCATCCATCGACATTCCATCAACAGTCCACGTGGAAGAATCTTGTGACTGACAGCACTTGCTTATCGTTAGTTGGGAAGTGAAAAATGGAGCATGTTGACAAATTAAAGTTTCTTGTGCGAAAGAAATATCCCCTCGGGAACGACATTATTCATTAAGAGAGCCAGGTTAAATTATGCTTTTTTTCTGCTGAAGAAGCATATCAACCTACGGACTAGGAACAAAAGCGAAAACGGAAAAGAATAATCCTGCACTACAGAATTGTGGCAAGCAAGAAAATTTAGAAAAAAACAAAAGGAAAAATGAAAACCTCAGTGAAAAGAACAAATCTCTCGGCGTGGACTTACACGGGATGTACTTGGACCTAAACCCACAAAGTAGGGGTAATGTATATATTTCCTGAAAGCTTTGGTCAAGGTAAGATCTATACCGGTTACCAAAATTGGGAAGGTCTCACGCATTCCGCGTAAGATCAGAACTTTACTCAATGTTATTAAAATCCTTAAGCGTGTCCCTAAAGTCCATCGCAATCCGAAAAATCTGAAACGGTGTGAACGTTATGAAAACAGAAAAAATGTCTTTCATCATTTCAGAAGTACAACGTATCAAAGTAAAATAAATTGTCCCAGGGTCCCACGCTGGGTCCCAGACGGGATCCAACTCAAAATTTGTAAACGGAAAAGGGAGACAACTTGCATATCGCATGAAAGTTGGTGTTAAATGAAAGAAGATAAACCAAGTCTCGACTTTCTACGATAAACCTATGTAAAATAGTGATAGGTCAAAATATCAACACAATCTTCATTGCAAAGTCTTTAGTCGCTCGTAAGAATATGAAACTTTGTGAGAGGAGTGAAAAAAATAACACGGATATGTCATTATTTCAAAGGTATAATGATTCAAAGAAAAAATGTTTCAGGGTGCCTTGCAGGATCCCAAACGGGGTCCAAATCAAAATTTTGAAATGGGAAAAGTGTTCAAGTTGACTTTCGCATGGTGTGCGTATTTGCCTCCCCTTAGCATTTGAAACTTTCGAGTTGGATTCCGTTTGGGATCCTGAAGGTGACCCTGGGACATTTATTTTTTACTTTGATATATTTTTGTTTTTTGTTATTGTTTTTTACACTTGTCTCACCGTTTAGTTTCATCTTCTTTTACGTAACTTGACTTGACACTTAACATACGATACTCAACTTGAACCTCTTTCCATTTCAACATTTTGAGTTGGACTTCATCTGGAACCCTACGAGGGTAACTGGAACACTTTCTTTTTACTTTGAATCATTATAGTTTTGAAATAATAACATATCAGTGTTTTGTTTTTACACCTATCCCAACGTTTCAGATTCATACGAGTGACTATAGACTTTGCAATGAAAATTTTGTTGATATTTTGCCCCACCACTATTTTGAACAGGCTTATCGTAGAGGATCAAGACTTGATTTATCTTCTTTTATTTAACACCAACTTTCATACGATATTCAAGTTTAACCCCCTTTCGATTTAAAAATTTTGAGTTGGACCCCGTTTGGGACCCTGCAGAGGACCTTGGGACAATTTATTTTACTTTGATACGTTGTAATTTTGAAGTGACGAAAGACATGATTTTCTGTTTTCATATCTGTCTCATCGTTCCAGATTTTTCGGGTTGCAATGAACATTACGTACACACTTAAAGATTTTAATAACAATTAGTAAAGTGATGCCCCAATCGGAATGCATGAGACCTCCCCAATTTTGGTAACTGGTTTTGATCTTTCCTTGACGCAAGCTTTCAGGAAATATATACATCATCCCCACTTTGTATGTTCAGTTTAAAGTACATCCCTAGAGCTCAAACAGTCGATTGGAATAGCTTGGCCAGCAGGTGAAGCGTTGGCCCAAGCATCGGGCAGCGATCAGTTCCTTTTCCACCTCCTTTCCTTTCCAGTTCCTTGCCTTGGACGACAAGCGCGAAACGTGATCATCTATATAAGGAACCATTTCGGTCTTGAACGAGGCAGCTGAGGGTCGGTTTAATCTGCGACTTGTTTGCGAGACGCTCCCAGCCCACTAGCATTTGAAGTAGCAGAACTGCTGAGAGCCCAATACCAGGTACAACAGAGGACTTTTTCTGATCTCAACGTCATAATATATTAGGACATTAAGAATTTCAGTAATGCCGTATCATGTGTAGACATGGTGAATGGTAGACATGCAATACCGCTTTTAAGGCCACTCGTACCCGAATTATTTTAAGGTTGTCTCTTTCTTTTTTACGATTTTTTTCTGCAAAATGAACCTTGAATCGCTTTAAAGTGTTTGAAAAGGTATCATTTGTCTGAAATCAACACTCTTTGTTATATTCTTCTTCATTTTGATTAGACTCGTAAGTTTAACTAGAAAATTGATGAAATATTAGCTTATTATTTTATGAGGAAAGGAAGTGAGAACAGATTCCTTTCATTGGTGAAGTAATTTGTGTCGCAGAAATAAAGAAGCAAATATTTCAATTAGAATTACATTTTAATCTGAATTATGATCTTTAACCCAAACCCTTATCGGTGGTTGAGCACCAAAACGGAGTAACTGCAATTTTATTAGTTTAGGAAAATCCAGTTTTCAAATGTGGCTATTTTCCTTTTCACAATATCTTCTTAATATGTTTTCCTTTGTAAACTATATTTAAGGTATAATTCAAGCTTAGAAAATAGAAAAGAGAAACTTATTTTGAGTCCCGAGAAGTGAAAATAAATTTGAATAAATTTTAGATAAATTCAGTTACGCCTTTTTGGCTCCAACAATGTCATAATGGCCAAGCTGGTAAAATCAGTTAAACCCTTTTTGCTTTAAGAATAACAAAATATATAGACAATAAATTTAAACCTTTTAATTTTAAAACAAAACATCATACGGTATTTTATGTTCAGAAAGTTTTATGTAAGATTATAAAGAAAACAGTGCTTTCAAAGTAAGGGTATTTATAGCTGTTTTATACATTTTGTAAGTGTTGCAGTCTTTTGTAACAAACCACAGAATTTATAATCTTGTCACTGTCATAGTCCTTTTTTTCACTCAATACAATCAGACTCATCAGATTCGTCAATACCTGGTTCTGGGAGACGATCCTTGATCAAAGGTGATGTAGGTAGTGAAAGTAATACTGCTAGGACATGGACGGAATTACACCATCTTCGCATAACCAAACAAGATCACATTTCTTGGCTTAATAAACTGGAAACTTACTTGAATATGCAGGCTTTTCCATGTCCAATGTTTGTCCTCGTCGTAGATAGATATCCACTCGTAAGTGTTCAATGTGGTAACCTTACTCAAGGAAAAAGCATTTTTCGTGTTTCTTCGAAACTTTAATACATACCACATTTTGCCATTTTACCTTGTCACCGTCTTCAGTTCGCCAAAGATGACTTGACAAAGAGGAAGTCAGATGTTTAGTGTCTATGAAATCTGTATGGCAACGTTCAATCAATTTAAAGGGATCTCTCTTCCTAGCCATTGCAATAACGTTTTCCCACTCCTGTATGGAATATATCTTAACATTTTTCTTTGCATGTACAATAGCAACATGCATTGCATCGCACTCGATGTAAGTGTGGCCCTTTTCAAGAAATTTCTGTTTTATTGAATTTATTTTGAACTTGCTGTGAACTGCACATTAGAGTACAGACGATATGTACTGGTTCATGTTTTGCCCACAACATCCATCGGAGAAAAAATGAAACATCAAGCACGTTTTCAAGTATGAGTCCAAGCAACTTCCATAAACAAGTTCCTATTTCATTTGAACATCTTCGACCTTCAAACTCAGGCAACAAAAAACAATATGCATCATTAGGAGGGCTTTGTTGGTACACTGTAAAGTTGAAAGTATTTAAGTTCCGCTTGTAATACAAAACACTAACTTCAGAACACGGAGTATACAGTACAGACTGCATATCCATTGTGAAGGACTCGAACGAAGAATCCTTGATTGCAGCTTCCTTATCTTTAGCTTTTCATTCTGTGCACATGTTTTCTTTTGCAAGTATTCATCATATTATCATTTCATCTGTGTGTTTTCTTCACTTTTGATGCCTCAAACTTTGTACAAATTACACACATCCTTTCTGGGTTGGTGAAATCCAAGATTAAACTCACTGTTGAAAATATTACCATAAAGCCATTCACTTGCTTGCGTAGGTAATCCTTTTCCCTGGCAATATTCCTTGTACAAATTGTACATACGTCTTATGTTTAATCCTGATTGAAAATATTCGCGTGAAGATTGCTTTCTAACATAATGAGGTTCCATTCTTGAAAAAATACTGTAATGACTGCGTACTTTTTCCTTTATTTTCAGGCCTCTTTCTAGTCTCATTCTGTAGCACCATCGATGATATAAAGTCACGACGTCTACCATCAGATGTCGAACCTTGCCCAAACATTCTGCATAAGTCACTCTGCTGTTCACGGGTTATTTTGTCTGAACACTTATTTGTATGTTTACAAACAACAAAACGAAGTTCCCTCGCAGAAACAAGTTTTCCCGAAACACTCACGTACGGCAATTCTCTCTCTCGCTTACTCTTTCTGACATTCTTTTTTCCACATCTGAGGATTTGACTTTCGTTTTCTTGGTATTTGTCCTTTTGTTTCTCTTTCAATAAGTTTTTTCTCCTAATCCAGGGGCATGTTCTGAAAGAATTTTGCTACTCATAAACTCATTGGAAGAGTCATCAAGCTCATCAGACTCCTTGAATGACTCATTTTCATCTGAAAATAAAGCAGAACAACGTCTAAGATAATGGAATCTATAAAATGTTCCGCAGTGTATTTTTTCAATATTTTGCTTTCTTCTTCTCAGTTGAAGATAACTCAATAACTATTCCTCTCCGCCTGGACTCATATTTCATTTATGTATATGCAAATCTCAACCCTAGAGTTTCTTAATGTTTCCAAGCAATAGTTATTGCATACTCGGAAGTACAATGAAACAAATCCCATTTCCACATCAAACGTCACTACAAACTTAAACAAACCTAATTTCAACTAACACGGGCAACTTCTAGAACTCAAAACACTCTTGCTTTAGGAGAAAGATCTGCTACTCACTCGTATATTTTTTATTTCAAGTAACTAAGTTTCTTAGTGGCTTTTGATGCGCAAAATGTGAGTTATACCCTTGAATTTCAGAACATGCAAGAACTCTTAATGTGCAAATTTGTGAAGAAGCTTCATGGGTGTCAATTTGCATCAAGCTATCTGAGACACAGGACCTACGTTTCCATCTGACATTTTCATTATTATTTGAAAGCAGTATCTAATATTTATTTAGCTTGTGATCATTTGTCCCAGAAACAATACTAACGTCACCGATTTGATTTCTCACCAATTTCAATAGTAAAATAATAGCCGTGGTTAGGCTTCATTTAATAAGGTTTAGGCCAATTGCGTGCCAATCCGTCCCTTTATTGATTCTGTAATTAAATATTCAGTACAATGAGAATGTCAACAAGTTGAACTCTGTCAGTTTTAGATAGGGTTAACGTAAGCCCGACGAATCCTATTGCTGCGGCCCTGATATCATATACATAATACGAGAACATCTGAATATATTATGGATTCTCGATTAAATAAGAGACCAATTTCTCCAACAATGTAAATAACAATTACTTTAAGTTTTCTTTAGAAAAACAATAGTGAAAAAATTTACAATATTTTTTAACATTTATTTCAATTTTCAAGATATGCGTGTATGCACGTATATCATCCTATATAGATTTCAGAAACCAATTGTCACAGAAAATGCCAAAAGAACGTACTCACTTTCCGGTGGATGAGTAGTTAAGCTCGTCGCCTTGTAATCAAGGGGTCCCATGTTCAATTCCCGGTGGTTTGGATCCCATGCTAAACTGTAGCCTCCCTTAGAACATCATTATTATCCCATGCAAGAGAATGGTAAACTGCCTTGGATTTATCCTGCCCAGAGACCTTCGGCTCAAAGACTAGCCTTAGGGCAGACAAACATGAGCATCATCATTTTAGATCGGACACAAAAATCGATAATATATCCTTGTTTGTAACTGCTTCATGTGAATCAGAAGTTACAATATAATTTTAAAACTTTACTTAGCAGTTAATACATAATTTGGATCCTTAACAGAATCGCCTGATTCTTCCAAAATCTCAGCTATATCAACTTCTGTTAAGTTTGGTTTATCTGATAGAGACATTATTTTTTTCGTGTTTGCTCCTCGGCGATCAAAAACACACTACACAAGCGGAACTTTACTCTAACTATCGGTACTACTGTATAACTAAATTTGCTTAACAATGAAAACATTACACAGCGTGTTGCAAATTAATTTAGCTCCCCTTTGCACACAATACTTTGAAGAATAATTATTTTATATTGTGAGCCAAAAAGCATTAAGTGATATGTGCCTCTCTGCCACACAACCAAATGCTAATAACTCAGTTATACCTTTAAATCATTTTCGAATAACGTTCCAACGATAGAGATTTTCATCGTCTTGGCGCAAAAAAAAATCAATCCATTATACATGTTCTCATAGCATTAACTCATAAATAAAAATTCGGCAGTTACTGCCTTTTGGCGCTCAACCATCGTTATATGTAATTATGCTGTATGATCAGCTAATTACCAGTATTCCTTTGAGAATTTAGTTTGTTAGGAAATTGATAATATGGAACATTAGGTTGGATGATTTACTAAAATGAACAATGCATAGGAATTAGATAGTGATTATTTGAAATTCATTTTAAAACTATTATTTACACATTACTAAATCAAATAATAAAGAAAGATAAGTGGTACGTACCAAAATTGTTAAATCCCGACAAAATGCATTTACATATATTAACAGCCTGAAGGTATTTACATTGCCTTCTGCATGATTCATATGAGTAAAAGTTATTTATATTCAGCTTCGTTTCATAAGTAAACGTACACTTTCTTTGACTGATTGATAATTCTTTCAGCGCCTTCGAACTAATAATCTTAAATGATTGCACGAAGTAAGACCTTATATAATATTCATATCCTGATTCTGGGAAAAAAGCATACATCTCTGTCCTCCGTGGAAATTCATACCTATTGCTCAGATAAACCTGAAAAGAAAATAGTGCGAAAGAATTCAAGTAATTAATAAATAAATCAGATAGTTTCCTCAAATTTGCAATTATGTAACAGTACCATTAAATGTTTTGAACGATGTGTTGCTAGCTGCATATAATATGCAAATTGCAATTGAGTGCAAGAAAACCATGTTAAACCGAATCCATAAATATCAACAATCGCAATGTAAATATGTCTATAATATAAAGTAAATGTGGGATTCGCACATCAAATAACCAAAATTATTATTAGACTAATTTTGAAGTTATTCTATTCTGTACTCCTACTAGCCTAATTTTGAAACATATACCCACAAGGATAACAAGTTTCGCAGATGTTATTGTCATAAAGTCATCTAAGTTTAGAAAGCTAATTTTTGATTAGGAAATATTGTTCCAGAGCTTCCGCAAACACTATTTTGGAGTGTCATCAATGAAGACATATCTACTTTATAAGAAATTAGATGTTCTAAGATTTCTTGTTTCCACCAATGCATCAGTATTTCCGTGAATATTGGAATCAAAATAAGGAACTTTAATTGGCTTACCCTAGATAAACTTCTTGAGAGTATGCTTGGCACTCTCACCTCAGAACACATTACAAGAAAATTGAACACTAAGATAGAATTTTTCTAACTGCTTCCTACCAAAAGTTTTAACTTCAAAATGAAACAACACGAACAACTATTTCACTAGCTAAAATCTGACATTTTAGTAGTCCCTCTCTTCAATATTTTGATCATAGAATTGAAATTCTTTGTACAGTACAGAAATGGAATCACTACCCATATAAGAATATTGACATGTTATGACTTAAAGAACAGGGATATGGTAATTACTTCCAAGAGCATGAGGAGGCTAATTAAAACTTAAAGAGGGTCTTTCAACTCGCAAAATGATTTACATTCTCTTTATTTACTTGTTTTTATTTGGAACGAAACCTTGTGCATAAAGAAAGAGTCTTGAGAAGTTAGCAAAGAAGTATAATTCTAATTTTCAACTTTCGTAATTTTTAAGGCCTTTAGCTGATTAATATCAACGTAGTAGGATTAGCAAACAAAACCAACCAAAATGTCTTAAATTCATTCATTCCAGAACACATACGCGATGGGAAGCTGCAAATCGATGTTGTTTCTTTTCCTGACTCCCTCTTTAATTCCCCTATTTTGAGTCTCTTCAGTCGTATCAAGACTTGAGAAACATTCTTTGTCTTTTTTCGGGCTACACTATTGTAAAATGTTTATGGATAATGAATGTAGTTTAGTCATTTTTGTGTAGTAAATTAGCAAGAGTTTACATTCTTCGGAAACGAAAACTATCATATTTGATTAGAAAATTACTATAAACATTACAAACAAAACATATTTATTAGAAAAGAAAATCAAG
The DNA here is from genome assembly GCF_964235325.1 of Thermobia domestica. Classification (NCBI taxonomy): domain Eukaryota; kingdom Metazoa; phylum Arthropoda; class Insecta; order Zygentoma; family Lepismatidae; genus Thermobia; species Thermobia domestica. The sequence goes on from NC_137456.1 coordinate 336,580,990, forward strand.
AATGCTGAAACTCAATATGTTATTTAGTACATTATTAATATATGTTTCATGTACATAAGTTGCATTTTCTGACATTTAGTACTGCAGACACATTAAGAAACTACTGTCAAACTTATGAGAATTTTCCGGTTAGAAGAGTAAACCATCAAACACTGTGCTGAACTATTCTCAAAGCATAAATTGTGCGCCCATTATCCGAAGAATCGCTACTTCTCTTTTCTATCGCTACTTAATGTAAGCATACACTCAAATATTTTACAAGAGTCTCGTTAACTTATGTCATCTATCTAACATATATTAACATACGAAGTAAAACACTAAACAATAGTGCAATGGCTGTCATAATTTCTGTTGCGAACTGGTGTTTTAATATGTATTAAAAGTAATATTATCTCTAGAAATTTTATGCATTACGAGCGAGTTGCATAAAATATCTACAACTATATCAAATGTTGATTATTACATATAACTGGGGAAACAAACACGTGGGAACAGCTATTCCTATACCCCATTTAATTATACTGTGGAAAGTTTTGTCCAGTGAAAATGAAATTTCATATATGAAATAAGACAAAGAAGGCACATCATAGAAAGTTGTTAATCATTTGAAATTATTAGGATGTGGTTTGAAGTTATTTAAGAAACCAGTGTGTATGTTTACTTATCTTTGAATTTAAACTACAATTAAACCTTCTTTTTCCGTATAATCTACATTTTTTTTTATTTATTTGACTGGAAGTGTTTCGTACTAGTTATACGTTACGTGCATAATGTTTTGCAATTTCGAATAACTTGTAAGAAACATTAGAAATGTAGGTACATGTGTCCTCCAGAATCACAAAAAATAGGACAGTTTGAAACAAATTTGTTACGATGTATGCCATCCAATATAAGTGTTAGAAACCAGCTAAGGTGTGAAACGGTTACAGGACAAATATCAGTTTATGTGCTTCAGGGACTTCCAGATATGGTAATCTCACTACGAGTGTAAATCCCATCTGTCTTTGTTTCATTATTTTGTCTCTTGAAGGGAAAATATATAAAGCATATTTGAAGCAGGTAATTAGTTATTTTAATTTATAACTGCAAATGACAATTTGCGTTTATCTAAGCTTTATGTATTTCGAGTAGTGTCGATCTTTTCTATCAATTTTTTCTACCACGTTACTTTTCTACCAAATGTTTCATTTATAGATGGCGTACGTTGGAAAAATCACGGAAATACAATCTTAACTATTTTAGATTAAGATCCTAAACAAATGTTAATAAAAAATACATATCTTAAGTTTCATGTATCTAACCTTAAAGGATTTCGATATATGCTAATATTCTTATAACAATACAAACAAAGCCGTTTTTCTTCCCGCTTCTTTTCCTTCTCTCCTATGCAAAATGCAAAGAGAAAAACGACTGAAGGTGTGTTTGATTATTTTATATCAGAAGCCTATATTCCAAATAAAATATTTCTAAGAGACCCAGGTAAAAAAGGAAAATTCGATTAAAATTTCGAATAGATTCTCGGTTATAGAAGATTCGTAGTGCAATAGTGTTGAGAAATGTGAATTTCAATCAGAGATAGCATTAAAAGAATAACAAAAGAAAAATTGGACATAACGAAATATTTAGAATGAAATTATAGTTCGAACAGGAATGCATTAAGCTAGCAGAAAAGATGAAAAGGGCAAAATTGGGTTGGATAGAAAATACAAATAAAACAGCTACAAACAATTTTGTAAGCACCATGGTGAAAGTATGAAAATTTTAGAAATAACAAACGAAATTTTTAGAAATGTAAATTAAGGAACTTGAAGACGATAATAAACATAAAAAAAATTACGGACATGCATAACGGGATCATCAAATTAAAGAAGATCTACCAACCTCCACTTTATATATTACAAAGAGCCGATGGGAATTCTTTTTTAATGATACAGATAACATCTTTAATAAATGGCAATTTTTCCTTGAGGGCTTATGTAACAAACAGCGAAAAATTAAGGTACGTGGAGAGAGAGAAATATGCTCAGAAAACATATTTTGCAGAACCTAACCGAATAGAAATAAAAAGTCTTTATCACAAATTAAAGAAACACCAATCTGCGACTCTAAACAAAATGCCAGCTGAATTAGTTTTAACTGAAGACTGTAAATTGTTAATAAAGAAACGAAAATTCATTTATTTTAGTTGGAATAAGTAGGACTTTTCACAAAAAAGGAGATAATGAAACATTGTTCCAATTCACAAGAAAAACAACAAAAGACATTGTGATATTTTTGGACCCTTCTTCCTCTTTGAACTCCCTACAAAATCATCCCAAACATTCTATTAGATGTATTTTCGTATATGCAGATGAAATTATTGGAGATCATCCATGTTGATTTGGAAGAAATTTATGAACTAGCGACCAGATATTTACCTTACGACAAATACTTGATATATATTCCCGGTAAATTAATTACTAATTGATTTTAGAAAGGCTTACGACTCGACTAGAAGAGAAACGTTAAAAAATATTCCTGCAGAATTTTGAATAGCGGAAAAGTTTGTTAAATCAATTACAATACGTTTACCTGAATGCAAAAGTACATTCCGGGAAGAACAATTTCTGTTCACAAACTTTCAGCTCGATTCTGGTCTGAAACAAAGATGCGTAATCGCCACTATTATTCAAATTTGTGCTCGGAGTACGCTACAAGGAAAATCAAAGACAGCAATCAGAGTCTAGAGCTATATGGTATAGAGCAAGATTTAGCGTAAGCTGATAACGTAAATTTAATTAGGGATGACAGAACAAAATAATGAATACTGAGGTTTTATTACACGCTTGGTTTAAACGTAAATTCAGGGAAAAAACTAAATACGCAAAACCATGTCATTATTTAATTCAAAATCTCTAGAGGTATTTGAAGATTAAAATATATGAAATAAAAATCATTCTTGTTGATCTGTAAGGCTTGACAAACATGTTCGCCCACTCTGAAGAAGGAACATGGGTTGAAAGTATTTGAGAACAAGATATTGAGACGAACCTACCAACGCAAAGTATTATAGAAATGGGGAATTTCGGAAACATCATAACGAGAAACCACATAATTTATACCGTTTACCAAACATTTTAGAGTCAATAAATCTAGGAGAACCGGTTTGCAGGCTGTATATTCAGTATGGAAGACAGTAGTAACCCATTCAAAATTTAAAACGAAAGTCCAAATGATAAACAACGTAATGCACGAAGATGGGAGAACGCAAATGGGAGAACAATATTAAGATCAATATGACAGAAATACGAATAGAAAGAAGAAAGTGGATCTAGATGACTAAGGAGAGACATCGGTGGAGAGCTTTGCTTTTATGAACGCGACAATGAGCCTCCGGGCTGTATAGACTATGAATTTCGATAATTAGCAATATATATCAACACTTCTTTATTATTATCAACTCAAACTCTCCACTGTTGATCAGATCAACAGAAATATTTCCTCTGTTTTAAACAAATTATTCAATTCATGAATTTCAAATTTCATGCTTTAGAGGTTTAACCTTGAGCATTGAGTTCTTGCAAGTAGTGAACATCATGTCGTATTTACTAAATTTATAACTCACATCTTAGATATTTCAAAATCTTAAAAGAAATTACGCTTATCTTTAGTACTAATAAAGGATACAGTAAACTTCCATTTTATTAACTTTAAACATAAATTTAGTGTTACCTTGGAATTATGTATTGGTTCTCTTACAATGATATAACTTCTTGCTATATGAATTTGTATCATATGATCGGTAGTATGTAATGCTTTATCTCTGTAAAAACAAATGCAATATGTTATTAAAGATCAAATAATACTAAACACCAAAGAATGAAGTTTTAACACAACTGAATTTGTCAATTACTCCTAGTGTTGTATTTCAAAAGTTAAAATCAACACCTTTTTATTCCGGAGCTTTCTTACTATTTTAGGTATAGTTCTGATTAGTTCCCGTATATATATATATATATATATATATATATATATATATATATATATATATATATATATATATTATCAGTTTCATACACAAAAGGCGAAAATGAGTATATGTTCAATTTAGCAAGTGCGATTACCTACCAGCAATTACAAAATATTATGTAATTGAAAATGTCGAATTTTTTATATATCAATTTCTTATCATCCTCGAAGATGAGATTGCATTGCATGAAGAAATATTCAGTTGTAAAGTCTTTACACTATGTTTGCTTAGGGTGACTGTTCCACTAGTGGACGCCTTCAAGGAAATTTTAATTTTAATACCGTGATTTAATGTTACAGTCGTGACTTTTATTCGGCTAAAATATTTTTTGTCTCTTTCAATGCAAGCACAGCTTTCAGTCATTAAAGGAAGCAGTAAGAAAATATGCCCACGTTTCATTGGGAAGTGTAGTTTTGCTAGTAGTTGTCACTTTTTCTAGCTGTGTTCACTTTGATATTCAGTAGTGATCACATATTTTATGTAACACTTAAGATACGTTACTGCGTTTATTCATTATGCATACATTTTATTGGTAAAATTAATTTTACATTGAAATAATCACTACTCTAGTGTTAATAAAGTAATAGAACACGTTATTTAATTATCTTCAATATTTAATGAAATTAAATAATTCCATAACATATGAAACGAAAATACATTATGATTACATTTTAATTAAAGTGTTATGCCTTTTAAAGAACAAAATATGTTACGTGTAGTAAAGCTATGCTTCTGTACCTTTACATGCTTATATAAAGATCCAATCTGCCCGAACACCATATTTTAAGAGTCCTCCATTCAACAAAATTAAACTACCACTAATTTTACATTTTTTATGGAATATCTTCGAAAAAACAAAATAAGTCGTAAAATGATAACGCGGTGTAGTACAGAATGTTATTTAGCATTTGATATCGTTGTCATGTCTCCCTATCAGTTATTGCTTTGGAGCTCTTTACAGATTTATAATTTATTCGTAGGGGTATAAATATATGTACAGCAATAGCAGACATGTAAGTCATGATAACGGTGTCACATATAAAATAGTTATGTCTAGTGGACTACGTTTTTACTTTTCGATTATTTAATGTTATTACAGAAAAAAATGTAAAATTCAAGGTAGAACCTAGTTTCTTTTCACTGTATGAAAGAACCTTAATACCAAACATACGATAGGAAGCAATCTTATTCTACATCGTATGAACAGAGATCACTCCACTTTTCATTCAGGTTGTTTTACCTCACACAAAACAATTTCTTTCGTTATTAGGATCAGATTTAGTTATTTTATGAAGGCATACAACTCCAAAAAGCTCATAATGTTTCCTGGATACACAACTAACATCAAAACTACCTTTTGCGTTTAGTACACTGCACCCAACTCTAAATATTTGCCTGTGTGACTTGCTGAGATCTTATATAACACTTTTGCTACTTACGTTTTTCGATATTTATTTTAGTATTAATTTCACAGGTTTCTTTTGCCTTACCTCTACTATTTCAATTCTGAGACTTCGATTTGCTTCTTTGTTTCTACTTAATAGGTCCCTGTTCTGGTTTGAACTTACTACAGCACCTAAACTAAACTTCCACCAATTGGAATTTCGTGTTTTCTTTGGAGTTTTGGTCACAACAAATTTGTTTTGAATGGACAAGATACACAGCTTTCCCGTTTAGAATTAGCTGTGGACATTCACTGGCTATGACATGTCTAGTTGGTATCGACAGACTGAAAGGCTGTAACTGTGGAAGGAGACGCATTGCTTTTTGATTGGCATTCTTCATGAAACGTTTGAGATGAATCGTTGTGAGTAGATTGTAAATCTTCAGTAGAATCACAGAGCAGTTCCACAGACTCCGTAGACATCATTTGCATATATCTGTTATATGCTCAGAAATTATTTCTTCCACACATAAAATACTTAAATCATGAAATATTTCATCTCAATGCCAGGTGTCACCTGCTTACTTGAAACTCGTCAACGTTTGTTCATCAATTTTGGGCTCAAGATAATCTAAACGATTTTGTCAGGAAACCGTATAAACATATTCAGTCATCGTTGTAGAGCGTGTCCGGAAGTGGGCATACTTCTAATTGGTGTTTTCGGACGGTTTTAGATTTCACAAACATTCGTTTTTTAACACTGCTTGGCATTGTCTGGTAACGTTGATTGGCATTTTCTTTCAACATTGCTATCCATGTTAATTTGTTTTATGCTGTTTTCTTCTAGGTAACAGTTATTCGCAGTATGTTGAAGTAATGAACAATGAGCGATCAAAGTCTATATACCATTGAACATAGATAAGTTGTTGCCGTTTGCCTTCACGAAAGGCGTTATACAAGTGACACCGCGAAAATTGTTCAAGCATAATTTACAGACCAATTTGGTATTAATCCACCACGAAAATCATCAATGTTGTGGTGGAAAAACGTACGTTTGCTACGGGCAGTGTGAAAGACCTTCCCCGATGCGTCGACCTATAAAACGAAGGGAAACGTGCCATGGTGTGGAAGCGTCAGTGCAGCAGTCGCATTCAAAATCAACACTTAAAAGGTATTCGAAGCTTGGTACATCTATCTCGGACCACCATGATGAGGCACGTGAAAGAAGATCTAAACTTGAAGGTTTACCGTCCAATGCATGTGAATGAACTGAGAGACGCCGAATTTGATACGCGGAAAAAGGTATGCAGAACTCTACTTAAGGCGTTCCCTTCCAAACGATTCCGTAGTGCAGCTTTACGGGTGAGTGTGCTATCCACCGGAGTATTCGTTCTGGGAATGTAACGAGATGTAAGAAAAGCCCCGGTTTTGCAAAGACATGAAGAAAACCCACAACACTTGATGATGTGGGCTGGAATGAGTGCAACACACAGTTTTGGGCCGTACTTATTAGAAGACAGTGTTAACCGACATTCTTCCCTGGAGATGCGTAATGAGTGGTTGATGCCTCAACTGCAAGAAAATTGTATCAAATACACTGTTGTGATAGAGCAGAGTGAAGCACCGGACCACTACGCGATTCACGTGTTCAATCATCTGAATCAGAAGTTTTCTGGCCGTAGGATTGGAATTGGTTGTGCAACTTCACCAGCTTCCTTTGAATAGCCTTCAAGAAGTCCCAATCTGAGGACCCAGGCAATGCTTTTGGGTTTCATATAGCAACAAGTAAGAAACACGATATCACACAACGGAGGAATTACGAGCAGCTGTGGAAGACACCTTCACCCTTGAGTGTCCGAAGTATCTCCGAAAAACATCTGTAAGAACTTGGCTCAGAATGCACCTGTGTTACGACATGAAAGGTGATCATGCAGATATTAATGAGTCTTAAGACTCTTAAGACTTCAAGGTAACCGTGCACAGACATTCTACCACAACTAGCACTATACTGTTGAATCTAAAGGGGACACTCCCATTTCCGGACCACCCTGTACATAAATAACTTTTTGGAAGGCATTTCATTAGTTCTGGAACAATAATTAAAAAGAACATACTGATTAGGATTGCGTTAGAAGAAAGAAAATAAAGAAAGTAACATAAAAAATGATTGAATACTTTACGTTAGTGAAAATTTTTCACGAAACTTTAGTTCTGTCGAATAATTGTCATGATACATTTTGTTTTTAATTTTTAACTTTATTCCAAAATTGTCAATAGGATATTATAACAAAGAAAATATGATAAAGTACTACATTACACTTTTCATGCAATCTCTAAGTATAGTTTTAATGCCGTTCTCATTTACAAGTACTGATATCAACAAAAAAGGAATGGTTGTTTTCAAGACCCTTCAAAATTGTAGGAAGATGAAATGTGTAATGAATAGAATTTCAAATGCAAATTTCGTCACGCATACAGAATACTACATAATTATTTGGATCAAGATAAATGTAGTTTTATTGGTAAAATTATGTACTAAACTTAGCGTTAATTTACTTTATATACATGACCATCTTCATATTTTTAATCTGGTTGAGCTATTATATGAATCAAAGCATTATTTTGTATGTTTTGTTCTAGTAAGATTATTGCATAGATATATATAAGTAATTCTTAATAGTGTTAACTTCTTACTACATCATTTCACCTAGAAACAAGTAAATCTGAAACTTAGTAAACTAAATATAAATTCACAATTAGTTGATGCTACATGTACAGTGGATTGCAAATTGCTCCAATTATGATAAGTGATACGTACAAATTTCTACACACAACAATTATAACACACTGAGAAAAGGAAAAACCTTTAATGTACAACCTATAAACATTGAGTGTTCTCAAGACAAGTCTCCTTATAGTAACATTGTTATTTTGTCTGCCTCGGAAATGTTGAAATACCGATCATATTTTGTTCACATTACGTTTTCGTATTCCGTAGTTTCCTTTTATGAAAAAGCCATCTGTCAGGGGGAAATGTTCAGAGGTTCCGAAAGAGTTACTCACTATTTTACAACGATTGCTTAACACATCTCCCTCTGAGCTCTTCAAGATAATTAAGAATAGTTTGCTTGTACAATGTTATTTCGATAATATGATTCTTGATCCTATTCCGTTGTTATTTGAAGTTACAGAAATATTATAATCAATTATTATAACATAATACATGAAGGTACTATGGGACATTATGGCATATTGTAACTTTCGAATAAACTTCAAAGAAATGTAGAACATTCAAAAGGGAATATAATTAAAAGTGTTTTTAAGCTGTCTTCCCCAGCAATTTGCAGGTATACTTTAGAAATTTAACTACCAACATACTACGTATTCCATGTATGATGATAAAACATTCCACTTAGTACTCTGTATCACTGGAACTGGGCATAACAATTATGCTTATTCGAACACACAGTATCTTAACAGCTAAGATACTTAGATAATATATTTAAATTTAAAAGCAGGACATAAATACACAGCCAAACTCACAAAAATAAACGTTCTGTGCACGGGACTCAATGATATGGGCTTGATGAATTTGTTATACATAATCCAAATTTCTAAACACCAGGACGATTTACGGCATCAATTTTGTTTTATGGGCGAAAAACGTATGTGCTGCCTTACGTAGCAAAATCGATTAAGTTTTTCGCCCATAAAGGAATTGATACAGTCAATCGCCTTGAGGCTTCATTATTGGGATCTTGTGTACCAAAATATGCAATTAATTCCCTCGATCTGCTGCACATAACTTTTTTTTGTATGACTGCCTTACACGTATTCTCCCTATGAGAAATCGCTAACGTTTTTCGCTGGTAATAAAATGAAGCGGTCGTTTGTCTTGGGATTTCGAAATTTTGATTCTGTATAACAAAATACGTCGAATCCATACCGTGGGAACTGGTGCACAGAAATTTTATTTTTGTGCGTGTGGCTATGTTATCATCGTTTCCATTCTTTTCTTTGCTGCAATTTTAGAAAACAAATATACTTCGTTCCTGTTGTTGGATTGTGACATTTCTTCAGTGTTATCACTACTAATCTGTAGTTTCATGATGAAATTTGAGAAGAGGGGCTACATTTTGTAATTCGTAGTTTAATAATTCAAGTGTATTACTTATAAATACCTCTTACCTGATAGAAGTATTAAAAGCACTATTGAATACAGAACACATTCCTATTTCAGTGAACTGAATGGAATCAAAACTTCTTGCTTTTTCATGTACAATGGTGAAACGTTGTGTGAATTGATGAGTCTGTAAAGATATAAACCAAACCTTAGTTGTCAGTAGAGAACTGTAGGGTGTCCAATTTACAATTCAACCCGGAGTTTGGGATAGTAGAACTCTTGAACATGAAGTGATACAGGAATGATGGTTATACCAAAATGAAGCCTTATTAATGCACACATTTCCAAACTGGGTAGCAGCGATTGAAGTAAACTAGGAACACACAGTATTGCCAGATGCAATCGAAGGTGTAAAAATTTTTTTTTTTTTTTTGGCAAAACATTTTGGCTCATAACTCATACGTATGGATTTTCTGTCGTTAATTTTCAGTTTGATTAGTTGGAGTAGCTTAAAAACTATGGAGAAGAAGAAAGAATTTTTCATTTCCACCGATAACTAATCGGATGAGGCCTCTGTAAGGAGGAACTAGGGAAATCGTAGTTTTTAGAAATTAAATCTTTGAATCGGTAACCCCTGCTGATGTTACACTGCGTCAAAAGGTGTGTTAAGGATCTGTCTACATTATCCAATTCCTGGAAACAATGAAAAACAAACTTTCAAATTATCAGCATAAAATTCTTACTTACATGCAGCCGGCAACACTGGTTTTCATTTCTATGGGGCTACTTAAAACAAGCTGAGTGCAAGAGCAATTCTCGAACTACTCAAAACCTGAAAACGAACATTCGCAGTGCCATTGAGAATATTAACACTTCTAATCTTCGTATACTTGCTGCCAACCTGGTGAAACGTGTCAATCAGTGTTTGAATCAAAACAGGGGACAATCCCAGCACCCGCTGTGGAGCTGGTAATTCATCACTGATAGTAGCAGTGTTGCCGGGTGCATATAAGTAAACGTTTTGTCATGATTATTTCAAAGTTTGTCTTCCATTGTTTTCAGAAATTTCACAATGTAGACAGTTCCCTTACATACCTTTTGACGCACTGAAACATTAGCAAAGTTGCTAATTCAGAGTGTTAATTTCTGAAAGCTACGACTTCCCTCTTTCGTCTTACGGAGGCCTCATCCGATTAGTTATCGGTGGAAATGAAAACTTCATTTTTCTGCTCCATAGTTTGCGAGCTACTCCAAATAAACAAACTGAAAATTAACGACAGAAAATCCTTACGTATGAGTTATGAGCCAATTTACATGTTTTGCAAAAAAAAAAAAAAAAAATGATTTTCACCTTCAGTTACATCTGGAACACTGTGTGGTTCATAACCATTATTCGTGCATCACTTCAGGTTCAAAAGTTCTACTATCCCAAACTCCGGGTTGCATTGTATATTTGACACCCTGTATATTTACTATTTCTTTATATAAGAAATTTATCAAAAAAATAAAACATTTATTTAAGAAACTAAATACAAAAGTACAAAATACCTGTATAAGTACAAAATAAGTTACTACACGTTGGTCTTTTTTCTAGCATTATAACTTGGTCTGTGTTTCATGTCGTCTTTCTTAATCTCTTCTAAATATACAACACGTTAATAGACGAATATGAATATGATTATAAAAGAGTTGAATGCATTCTATGAAAAAAATATTCTAATTATTTGAGGTATATGTCAAATAGTATTGATGTAGTGACCAAAATTCTGCTTTTGGGATGGTATTTCCACTTTTGTAAATAACAGCGAAGAATCAGTTCACTTTCAATACAAAACCGAAGATTACATACCTGCTTATAAGATGATTCCGTTGTAATATATCGCATGTTTGATATATCGATATAAATATGAATTGACATATATGCTTGAATAATGTAGTCATTTTGAGTAATATAATCGTAGGTTATTCTCAATATCTTATTACAATCACTAAGTTGTAGTGGAATAGCTCTGAATTTCAAAAGGTTATCCACCATCAAAATAAAAGTTTTCATTGTGTTTAGTTGGCGCAAAATGCCCAAATAAACTACGTATATCTACTTCATGTAAAACGTTAATGTGTAGAGAAAACGGTCGGTACGATATGATTTCTGGAAAAATAATGTAAGATTAAAATGTAAACCTACTAGAATGCCAATAGGTTGTGTGTTACTTGCCTTGAAATCCTCGTTTGTGGTAGTAGTCTACAAAAATATGAAGTAATTGTATTGAATAAACCAGCAGATGTACACGCAGAATACGTAAAAAAATAAAGAACGGAAAATAAAGTTCAGCAAAAAACACTGTTCAACAACGAAAATGTAAATTGAACAAAATCAGCTAATTCTTATTGAATTTGTGGTACTGTTCACGAATTTGAAAGTTATTTTCGAATATTAGCTCTACTTTTCGTTTTACAGGCATCTCTAATAATGACGCTTTAAAAATAAATATATTCGCTTCGTTTGGGGTAAAATGTTACATTGATCCGGCAACACTAGAGAAACTATATGAACGCTTGGTTTCATTGTGTTCCTTATCTTAGTAGTGTTCTGCTATTGTTAGAAAAGACAGGTTTAGTGCAGTTATCAGCGTTTTGGGTGTGACGTTTGTGTAGTGCAGGACATAAAAAATACAACTACAAGTACGCAAAAATACTGGTATTTCGAATGTATATTTTTTAAATAGTTGTCGGAACTATTTCAAGTGACATTTTGAAGATTTCAATAAACAAAAATGCCGCAAAATTGTGTAAACAGTGCGGATAGCTTCTGCTACGTGTGTGGACATTTTACTCAAAAAAGCAGACTATAACACCATTAATAAGAAAAGCCTATCAATATTACTTTGGTTGTAAAATTGGAGACCAAGATAAATCTTGGGCACCCCACATTGTGTGTAACACTTGTGCCAGCAATCGAAGAAATTGGATTAATGGGAAGGGGCGCTCAATGCCTTTTGCAGTGCACATGATTTGGAGGGAGCCAAGCGACCACATCAGAGACTGTTATTTTTGTATGGTTCCTTCCGTCAAGAAGGGAATTTCCACGAAGAAGAAGCGGGCCTTGATCTATCCTAACGTTCCTTCTGCAATGCGCCCTATTCCACATGGAGAAGGACTACCTGTTCCTGACCCACGTAAAGAATACGATCTTTTTTCTGATGATGATCAAGAAGTTGAAGCTCCTGAATCAAGTACTTCGAAGGACCCTACGTTTGTTGTAGAAGAACCTCCATGTGAACCACATAGACTTACTCAAGAGGAACTAAGTGATCTAATCAGAGACTTGGACCTCTCGAAAAGCAAAGCCGAAATTTTAGAGTCACACTTAAAGCAATGGAATTTATTGCAGGAAAAAGTAAATATTTCAGTGTATCGGAATAGGGAGAAGATGTTCACTTCATTTTTTACTATGGAAGACACACTTGTGGCATGTACAGATGTAAATGGTTTCATGAGGGCACTTAAAATTAATTACGAACCTACGGAGTCGAAGCTCTTTATAGATTCGTCCAAGGTGAGTTTATAGGCAGTACTTTTACACATTGGAAATGAACTTCCTTCAATTCCTGTAGGTTACGAAGCTCATATGAAGGAATCTTATGAAAACTTGAAACGTTTACTTCAAGCCATTAAATATTACGATTTTCAGTGGCTCATTTGTGGTGACCTTAAAGTAATAGCACTGTTGCTAGGTATGCAGTTAGGGTATACAAAGTATTGTTGCTTTATATGTGAATGGAACAGTAGAGATCTTGGATCTCATTACCGCAAAAGTGATTGGAGTACCAGAGAAACTCTTCAGCCGGGAGTGAAAAATGTGCAGCATGAACCACTGGTAGATCGTAACCGAATTTTGCTTCCCCTCTACATATTAAATTAGGTCTTATGAAAAGTTTTGTTAAGAGCATGAACCAAGAGGATGAGAGGATGAGTACCTAAGAGGACAATTCCCTTGATTAAGTGATACCAAAGTTAAAGAGGTGTTTTCATAGGGCCACAGATTAGGCAACTTTTCAAAGATCACAAGTTCGACGAAATTCTCCAAGGTGAGGAGAAAGCTGCTTGGGAAAGCTTGAAGAGTGTTTGTTCACAGTTCTTGGGAAGACGCCGAGCAACAAATTACAAACAACTGGTAGCAAAGTTGTTATTGTGCTACGAAAATCTTGGTTGCAATATGTCTCTGAAACTCCACTTTCTTCATTCACATCTAGACTTCTTTCCCGAAGATTGTGGAGCAGTAAGTAACGAACATGGTGAGCGTTTCCATGAAGATATTGCAGCCATGGAGAAGAGATATGAGGGAAAGTGGTGTTCTAACATATTGGCCGACTACTGTTGGACTATTGCAAGGGATGCTCCAGATGTAACCTACAAAAGGCAAGCCAAGCGAAGACGCTCAAAATAAAATAAACATAATCCTGTACAAGGGATCACTTGAAACTTTTGTCTACATTGCAGTGTAGTTCTTGCACAAAAAGGTATTTGTACATATTTTTCATGTTTTGATGTTAATACTGATTTTTATTACGGAATTGATAATGTTTAACTTGACCACGGTTACTTTATTTTCTGTATCGCTGTGAAACTGGTATTTGCGCAATTTTGAAAAAAGAAGTATAAGAGTATAGAAAGCTATAGTTTAGGGTACTTCTTAACTCCCCAGCTTATCACATTACTGTGAAATAGATAAAAAAAAAGTGAAATGTAGGTTTTTACAAGGATTTTGCTTAAATGTTCTATAAATATTAATACATTTGTATATATACAGCTACTGTTGTACAAGGGCGTTTTTTTCACAACCTGAGCTAAGAAAATTCTTCTATTTCATTTCCTTTCACATTATGATTAAATGAATACAAAAATCGCAATTTCAAAGAATTTACATACTTTCGATCAAAATTTGTTGAACAGTGTTACATGTGGATTTAATGGAAAGCAAAAGCCGTGACGCTACTCGTGAAAAACTCAGTATTCCAAGGTTGCTCTGTAGCAAGAACAACAAAATAAATAAGGGTCTTGAAATTGGTAACGCAACTTTGTGTGCTAATGTTGCGATCAAGAATAAGAGAAGTAAACTCAAAGGATGTAAAGTGAACGAAGAGCACAAACCAGAGGAACTTTGTGCCGTGGAGAAAGTGGACTTCGAAGATAATACCAACATCGGCAGTAAAGAAATTTATTTAAAAAATACTCTAAAATGAATAACCAAGGAACCAATTATATATTGGCAGTATGAGGAAGAAATAATGTCTTTAGGGTAAATGTTTTGGTTGTTAATGGCTGCTATTCAAGTTGTATATTCAAAGACATGAGCGTTTACATATTATATTGATTTAATGTTAAGTTACATCAGATATGGACAGCGAACATGGTCTGCCAGCTATGTCTTGTCATGCAGCCCTCGAGAACATAAGTGTTAACATTTTAAATATATTTTTTGGGCAGGTGAAACATTTAATAGTGCTTAAAATGCAATACAATAATACACGAAGTGGATGTATTTTTTAGGCACGGAAACTAAAAATAAGTTTAAGGTAAAAAAACATAGGTTAGTGCTTTATCTCTTTTATTTAGGTACATTAGATACCTAAAAGTATAAGCTTCAGCGTAAAAATGAGTGTTTGTGAATATTTTTATAATTCAGTTGAATATTAACTGCTCTTCTTCACAATAAATTGAAACATATCATTGATCAGTCTGAGTAATCCTCATTGTTCATTGAGAAATCGATCGATGTAAAACATATGACTCAGATTTTAATCTGTATTAGAAGTATTTCCAATTATTTTGATGTTCACGACGATCTGCTGTTACTCAAGTTAATGGTACTATAAAATGCAAGGTTATATACGGAACGGTAAAGGAAGTGTTAAATGTGATTGGTTGTGCAAAGAAAATTTCTGCAGTAGTTGCTAATGGTACTAAATCAATGCAGTAATCTCGTTCTTGCTTAAAAGTCTTTCTGTTTCAACATGGCTTAAAAGTCTTCAAACTCTTTCTATCACATTTTACATTGTACTACTCACCAAGAAACTTTGTATGACAATTACGTGAAGATAGAAAACGTATTAAAATAGTGACAACATGGAGGAAATCGATCTTTGATGATGGCAAGTTTCTTTCTTTCCTAGGAGGACATAATTCGGCGTATGATGTTTTGGTTATATACTGTTCGCTGGTTGAGTGAGGGAAAGAGCCTCTAAAGATTTTTCCCTTAAAAAAGGAACTTGTCGAATTCCTGGGTGGAATTAATAACAAAGGTTTCGAGGTTCTACTAGTCGAGCTGCTTAATCCGTTGTTCAGTTGCAGTATCGCATTCCTAACAGATATTAAGCAACAACTCAATGAACTAAATTTAAATTTACAAGAACGAAACCAAACATTTCAGACTTGATTGCACGTCTAGAAGGATTCATTATTCGTTTGATGTTTTTCAGATTAAGGTATTTTACTTCGTGCAAAGAAGTGATAAACGAATTTAGATATCTTAACATTTCATAATGCAGTTGTAAAACTTTCGATATAGTTTACAAACAAATTTATGGCTTTCGCTGTTATTAGCTCTCAGTTTTACTTTATTTAACAATCTCATGAAGTGTGATATTGAGAATAAATAAAAAAGTTCAATTAGAGTTATGTAGTCCGCAAAATGATAGTTTTATGCAACCAGGGGAAGAGGTAGTTCTATAGTTCTGCAAATTGTGAAGAGTGATATATTCCCCTTGTTGAGCGACTTTCCAAGAAGGATTCTTTCCACGTTCGGAAGTACTTACGTGTGTGAAAGTGTATTTTGATGTATGAAAGAAATAATGTCTAGTGAAAGAAATCGACTGAATGGTACTCACCTGACTGAATGATACTGACATTGGAGAATACACCAATTATCACGAACGTCCACAACGTTCAGATTGAAATAAATGTAGATAAAATTGTGGTTGAAATGTATATACTGTAAAATTTTAGTATCATAATATATTGGATAAATTGTAGAATCCTTCGACTAATATTTTTGAAATCTATCTTGAATAAAAATCTTGTATTGTGTAAACAACAAAACATGTAACACTGGTTAGCATCGGCAAGTATAAATTTGAATTTGTTAGACTATCTTCCAAATATTATTTCCACTATGTTACGTTTTGAATGGCGGTGTTTCGACTGCCGATGTTTAACATACATCCGTAAATTTGTCTATTTTTGGGCTAGATTCTTTGAATGTATACATGATTTCTGAGTGTCTACTATAAACGTAAAATACCATATGAAATTACGGTCATCGCTACAGGATACATTCTATGACGCGGCATTTTAGTTTAAAGAAGTTGGCCATCCTCGGGGTACATTATGGAATCATTTATACTTCATTATTAATTATAATCGGAGAATTCTTAATATTTGAGAATTGGACCGGGTATGCCATATACGGTCATTGCAATATTGACAAGAAAGTGGAATTATTAATTTATAGCCCACGTTTTGAGGGCTTCAAAACTTGAAAATGAATTATGTCGGAAAGTAATATTTAAAAAAACAAATCTCTTTAATAGTAAAAGGCTTGAAGTTTGGCTAATTACCAGCATAAAAATTAATCACATTTTAGTGATGACTCGTCGTTTCCTAGTTAATATTCGTTGAGTTGTTAAGTGCATTGTTTAGTTAATATTCTCACTGAACATTACTTAAGTTAGAGTAATTAATTTAGGTTTATCTTGTTAACAGTACAACTCCCTAGGGTGGACAATTTGGTCTATTTTCTTTACGACACAAGGCACAAAGGTTAAATGTGAAAATTCCTGAATCTTGAAATTTGAGGCATAGGGACTCCTGATTATATAATTAGTACTATTAACACTTATAACAATAGTTGTGATTGATATTATTATTATCTGACCTTTCTCCTATGACATTCATTACTATAAATTTCGAGGGCCCAATGTGCTTCAAGTTTAGAATGTCACTTACATTATTATTGGAAATCAATTCGTAATTTCTAAATTTAAAATTAAATAATTGCAATTCAGTTAGAGTTGCCCAATGTTTAGAAGAACGATAATGACTTTGTTGAGACATTTGCGATTTTTAGAAGTCTTTGTGGCAGGTTTGAGACCGCCAGTTGAATGAATTTAAATTGTGGACTATAAATATCAACTCTAATTTCTATCAAGAATGCCGTTAAACCAGCTCAGTTAATATGTCAATAAATGATTGTAGTTCAAGTTGAACAGAATTGTAGCATGTCAGAGATAAATGAAGAGGGCATCAATGTTAATTCAGTTGAGCGCAGTCATTAAAATCAGTATTCTTTAGAAAACAGTGACTGAATTAGTTATAGTTACATTGAATTTGTCGTATAAACTCCTATTCTGTGTCTTAAAACTAAGAACTATGTTGAGAAATGAAGTCAAACATGAGTGTGTTTCTCCTATATTAATTAAAGAGTGACTGTTAAAGTGAAAATATTTTACAGCGAGGCAATAAATGCTTCAGAAAAATGGACAGTAAGAATCAAATCTTCACCAGAATATGGGGAAGATACCTCTTCATAAGAATATAATAATAATTTGGCTAAATTATTTTCCAATATTAGTTTCATAAACTGAGACGACTCAATTCAAAACAACAGTCATAATTTTGTATGCGGTTTCATTCTAAATTAATATTAAAATTTAGATATACAAGACAGTATATACTTACCTGTCTGTACAGTTCGCTCATAGGAAATTGAAAGTTCTCGTAGTTTTCATACGCTGTTAAGTTATAGATACTACTTCCATTAATATTTGCGATACGCTTCAAAATTCGAAAATAGTGCTTCCTCTTTGTTATGGGTTCACTTGCAAACTTCCTAATGGATATAATAAAAATTATTATTAACAAACAAAATTAATTTTGATTACATACATATGATAACTATTCAACTACCTATTTATGTATATGTTATGCTAGGACAATTTCCGAGTTCTTTTTTTAAATTCTACTCCGTTAATATGGATTCCTTATCGCACCAAATCAAATAATAAGAAAATAAACTTAACTAAACAATTTGAAATTGTTTAGCAAATAATTTAAACTTTTCAACATATTTACGAAATGCAAGGATATGAATACACATTATGAGGGGCATTTTCATCGAAAGTAAATTATTGTTATTATTTCCAACTTAGTTGTAATAAGTTAATAGTCATTCCCTTAATAATATTATTTTATCCTTCAACACCTTTCAGAGTTTACAAGATTCATTTCTTTCATGTTATGTTGTAAAATCGTTCATAATTAGAGGTTCACAGATACAACATTCAATATTATTCAATTGAACGAATTTCTTCCAACATTTTTTTTTTTGTGTGTGTGTGTATGACATATAAAGATTTTATTATGTGAAACTCAAGAGAAACTCGAAGTAAAATTTTGATACATAAAAAACTATAAGCTAAAAGATTAAAAGGAAGTGTCAAGATAAAATGTCTACCATATAATGAGATTCGGCGTATTTCTGTTAAAACGTTTCATACATTATACTATATATTTATATGGAAGATTTTTCTGGAGTTTTATTTAATATAAGGGATTCGGATCGTTTAATATATAGAAATATTCATATAGAATAGTGTGCAATTATTTGAGACTGTCTCTGTGTGTATATATAAGATAAGCAAACAAAAATAATATAATTTTTAGAAGAGGAAACTTCATAGATGGGAGAAAACACTACTCCTGTAGTGTTAAATTTACATCGAGCTTGACGGACGATGGCCTTACGACATTGTATTTCATTCCGTAACAGTTATCGTCAACACAACGAAAATTATGCTCTTTACTTTGCGGACATGAAAATATTAGTGAAAATGATTTTTCATTCGCTTCATATTGCGTTATAGTTCGTGAGTTTTGATAAGTCTGCTTCAAACTAATGCTGGTAGAATTGTTGAAATTTGGTGTATGATATCTTAGTTCACTGCGCTTCGATTCGCGCGTATGCCTCAAATTTCTATGTGAGACTTTCTGTTGTATCCGTTCATGGTTTGTGAGGTTGTCAGAAACTGTAATTCGTAAAATTTGTGTGAATTACTTACCTTCTAAAAAACTTCTTAAAATTCTTATCATCTGAAGCATCTTGCGGACACATGTATACAGCTAGTGAACGAAGATTTATTGGCTTTTCGTCGTGTTGCGTTTTGCCGTATGTTAGAGTAGGATTTTCCTGGAACCTAATCCAACTGTCCATAACAACCCAAATGGAGAAGCATGATAACATTATCAGCGAAAAAATCCATATTATTTTCCGAGATGTTGTCTCACTTCTTGCAAGTAAATAACTTAATCCATGGAATGATGTTTCTTGAATGTAGGTTCGTAAATATAACATTGTCTTTTAGTATTGTCTAACATTCATAACAGATATCTTCTGGAAGAAACAAAATAAAAAAAATAAGTCTGGGAAAACATTTTAATTAATCAAGCTGGAAAAAGTGTATTAGATATAATGTGTACGTTTGGCAATTGTGGAGTTATCGTTTCTCACCATTGCATCTAATCAAGGCATGCAAACACGTATGGCAAGACAGCCCCCCCACTTTAGAAAATTGAAACAATGACAAGGTCATTCGTTTGTACTACGTTTGTACCGTTTGTACCGAAAATATTTTCGTTTGTACCATTTTCCTTATAGGGTTACTTGAGAGGTCGACTGGGGGGCTATCTTGGCGCCAAGATAGCCCCCCCGTATCACAGCACAAAAAATTCGAATACACTATTCGAAAGCAAATCGTTTGTACCGTTTGTACCGAAAAAGTTTTGTTTGTACCCTGATAGTTTTCGAGAAACAGGGGATGACATTTGGGAGGGCTATCTTTGCGCCAAGATAGCCCCCCCCCCGTATCACAGCACAAAAAATTGGAATACACCATTCGAAAGCAAATCGTTTGTACCCTTTTTTTCCGAAAAAAGTTTTGTTTGTACCCTGATAGTTTTCGAGAAACAGGGGATGACATTTGGGGAGGCTATCTTGGCGACAAGATAACCCCCCCCCCGTATCACAGCACAAAAAATTGGAATACACCATTCGAAAGCAAATCGTTTGTACCGTTTGTACCGAAAAAAAGTTTTGTTTGTACCCTGACAGTTTTCGAGAAACAGGAGATGACATTTGGGGGCAATCTTGTACGCAAGATAGGCCCCCTAATGTGTACTTTTTCCATGTCCATTAATAAGTATTATACGAGGGTTGGGGCGAAAGTCATGGCAACTATTTTTTTCCTTCCAGATATGTGAGCGGATCACAAACTTACATGTGTCGTATGGAAGTTCTGCAGGCGTAGTGTGTATGCAGAACAGCAGATGGCTCTATGATAGCTGGTAGTAGCACAGCGAGGGCTGTGAAATCAGTCAGTTGGTGAGTATCGTGCGAGATGAAAGTAACCCGTGTTGAGAAGCGCGCTTACATGAAAATAGCCGTTCTCCGAGGGAGAAATGCGATGAAATTTCACAGTGAATTAGTGGAAGCCCTTTGGAATAATGCCCTACCATACTGGACAGTAGCACGGTGGTATCAAAGTTTCAGCAGGGACGCGTGTCAACCAGTGATGAGCAACGTTCGGGACGACCTGTCAGTGTGCGGACCAACGTGGCACGTGCCGTCATCGATCAGCTCCTGGATGAAGACAGACGATGGACGCTACTGGAGTTGGCGGAGGCAAGTAGCATCGAGAAAAGCATCGTCCACAGGATATTGCGTAATGAGCTGCAACTACGCAAAATCGCATCGCGGTGGGTACCGCATGCACTGACGGAAGTTCAAAGGTAGATGATCTATGCAATATGCTCCGACCACCTTGCACTCTAGCAACAGGACGGTGATCAATTCTTGTCACGAATAATCCTCATCGATGAATTTTAGGCCAAGGCATACGAACCAGAACTGAAACGTCAGTCCGCGGAGTGGCGACACGTTGGATCACCAAGGAGGCAAAAGCTCCGTCAGAATCCTTCCCGTCAAATTGATGGTGATCGTCGCGAATGACGTCAGGGGTGTCATTGTTTTCACTTTGCTCCACATGGCAGAACAGTGACCGCACAGTACTACAGGGACTTCCTGGTGCGACAGGTATGACATGGCGTTCGGGAGAAACGTCCGTATCTTGTGGACAGTGCAATAATCCTGCACGATAATGCAAAACCACATAAAGCAGAGTGTGTAGGGGAGCTACTGCGATGTTGGGGATCGTTGGCAGCGTGTGGTGCAAGTAGCAGGGAACTACTCTGAGGGTCTTTAGGCCCAGATTTGTCATGTCAACTGTATGCGTACTGTGTTGTCAATCTTTTGCACCGTGAAGGCCATATTGCCCTGTATACTACCGTAATAAATTAGTGTGTTACGATATTTCAGTGCTATTCATTTCCACACATGTAGTTAATACCTTTCCCTTTCCTCTATATATCTCATATTTTCCAACCGGACTGGTATCTTCAAGAAAAAAAAATAGTTGCCATGACTTTTGCCCCAACCCTCGTATGTTTATCCATGTAAATTGATGTGTATTTAGAATACTGGTTGTGCATATCAGAATTTAAAAAAATGAATTTTTCAGTAATAACTCAACGTTAGAATTTAATCGGCGAGTGGGAAAACAGTGTGATTCCAAAATAAACCATTTTGAAGTAAAGGCAAAACTAACACTAAAGACGTAGAACTACAAGTTGTAATGAAGAGCAGTGCAATTTGCAAGATCTTGCACGTTATAACAGAATACTATAATGTCGACTGTACATTTGTGGCATTAACAAACGAAAGTTATTTTTTCAAATATCTCAAAATGCGTTTTGTGGACTAGTAGTAGTTTTCCACTCACCGATTCAATTAAATTTTCTCTATTTCCTCCTCCGAAATGCCATCCACTCTTTCTTGAAAATTATCAGGGTACAAACAAAACTTTTTTCGGTACAAACGGTACAAACGATTTGCTTTCGAATTGTCCATTTCAAATTTTTGTGCTGTGATACGGGGGGGCTATGTTGGTGCCAAGATAGCCCCCCCAAATGTCATCCCCTGTTTCTCGAAAACTATCAGGGTACAAACAAAACTTTTTTCGGTACAAACGGTACAAACGATTTGCTTTCGAATTGTCCATTTCAAAATTTTGTGCTGTAATACGGGGGGCAATGTTGGTGCCAAGATAGCCCCCCAAATGTCATCCCCTGTTTCTCGAAAACTATCAGGGTACAAACAAAAAATTTTTCGGTACAAACGGTACAAACGATTTGCTTTCAAATGGTGTATTCCAACTTTTTGTGCTGTGATACGGGAGGGGCTATCTCGGCGCCAAGATAACCCCCCGCCCAAAATATCATCCCCTGTTTCTCGAAAACTATCAGGGTACAAACAAAACTTTTTTCGGTACAAACGGTACAAACGATTTGCTTTCGAATTGTCCATTTCAAAATTTTGTGCTGTGATACGGGGGGCTATGTTGGTGCCGAGATAGCCCCCCCAAATGTCATCCCCTGTTTCTCGAAAACTATCAGGGTACAAACAAAAAATTTTTCTGTACAAACGGTACAAACGATTTGCTTTCAAATGGTGTATTCCAACTTTTTGTGCTGTGATACGGGAGGGGCTATCTCGGCGCCAAGATAACCCCCCGCCCAAAATATCATCCCCTGTTTCTCGAAAACTATCCTCGTACAAACAAAACTTTTTTTCGGTACAAACGGTACAAACGATTTGCTTTCGAATGGTGTATTCCAATTTTTGTGCTGTGATACGGGGGGGTTATCTTGGCGCCAAGATAGCCCCCCGCCCCAAATATCATCTCATGTTTCTCGAAAACTATCCTCGTACAAACAAAACTTTTTTTCGGTACAAACGGTACAAACGATTTGCTTTCGTATGGTGTATTTCAAATTTTTGTGCTGTGATACGGGGGGGCTATCTTGGCGCCAAGATTGCCCCCCCCCCAAATGTCGTCCCCTGTTTCTCGAAAACTATCAGGGTACTAATAAAACTTTTTTCGGTACAAACGGTACAAACGATTTGCTTTCGAATGGTGCATTTCAAATTTTTGTACTGTGATACGGGGGGGCTATCTTGGCACCAAGATAGCACCCCGCCCAAAATATCATCCCCTATTTCTCGAAAACTATCAGGGTACAAACAAAACTTTTTTCGGTACAAACGGTACAAACGATTTGCTTTCGAATGGTGCATTTGAAATGTTTGTACTGTGATACGGGGGGGCTATCTTGGCACCAAGATAGCCCCCCGCCCAAAATATCATCCCCTGTTTCTCGAAAACTATCAGGGTACAAACAAAACTTTTTTCGGTACAAACGGTACAAACGATTTGCTTTCGAATGGTGTATTACATTTTTTTGTGCTGTGATAGGGGGGGGCTATCTTGGCGCCAAGATAGCCCCCTGCCCCAAATATCATCCCATGTTTTTCGAAAACTATCAGAGTACAAACAAAACTTCTTTCGGTACAAACGGTACAAACGATTTGCTTTCGAATGGTGTAATCCATTTTTTTGTGCCGTGATACGGGGGGGCTATCTTGGCGCCAAGATAGCCCCCCGCCCAGAATATCATCCCCTCTTTCTCGAAAACTATCAGGGTACAAACAAAACTTTTTTCGGTACAAACGGTACAAACGATTTGCTTTCGAATGGTGTATTTGAAATTTTTGTGCTGTGATACGGGGGGGCTATCTTGGCGCCAAGATTGCCCCCCCAAATGTTATCCCCTGTTTCTCGAAAACTATCAGGGTACAAACAAAGCTTTTTTCGGTACAAACGATTTGCTTTCGAATGGTGTATTCGAATTTTTTGTGCTGTGGTACGGGGGGGCTATCTTGGCGCCAAGATAGCCCCCCCAGTTGACCTCTCAAGGAACCCTATAAGTAAAATGGTACAATCGAAAATAGTTTCGGTATAAACGGTACAAACGTAGTACAAACGAATGACCTTGTCATTGTTTCAATTTTCTAAAGTGGGGGGGCTATCTTGCCATACGTCATGCAAACCATACATTTAATATTTCAATAAAACTGAACTGTAATATTCAGAAACATTTAAGTAAACACGCCACATTTAGTTCTTGGCAAGTATATACGAACTTAACATGTTGTAAATATTTACATTCGTAAGCCACATTATATGTATGAAACATTAGGTCACTTTGGCATTTAGTTTTTTTTTTTTTTTTTTTTTTACGAATAATTATTTCTCGAAAACAGAGAATAAACCCCAATTTCTACATTTGGCAGCAATTATAACGACTTACTAAGAGTAATCGTCAACCAGGTTCGGCGAAATATGATATACAAATCTCGAGTGGTATTAATCTTTAATAATTATATACTATCGTTCTCACCTTTTATATATAAGAATGATAACGTCGATAAACAGTGCTAAAAAAATGGTTTATTAGTTGATATACTTTATAATATATTTTCCTTAACACTGCCAAGCACACAAACTTGCTAACTCGGTATCAATAAACATGTACATAGCAACAACTATCCCATAATAATCTTACATATCTTAAAAACATTCTTCTTCTGTTATTATTAAATTAACATTCTATGGAGTATAGTGCATATGTATGAGCACTTTCTGCCCAAGGTACAGGTAATTATTAACCTATCCAGAGTATTTTGTTATACAATATGGAAACAATATATATATGTTATTACTTTACAAACATATATATATTGTGGTGTTATTACTTTAAGGTGGGGTTCACATATATTTAAAATAAATAATTATCTTCTTTTGTTAATAAAATTTAAATCTTATTGTATTATATTTAACACACACATAAATGATTTACAATAATTAATTCTCTAATTCTAAAACGTTGCTTTAACTGAAATGATAATTGGTTTATTCTTACATTAGCAAATAATACTAAACAATTCATTTAATTTAAGTTCATATCTATATATATAAAAGAGAACGTACAAATCCTTTGTGAACTCATCACGCTAATACGGCTGAACCGATTTCTTTCATTTTTGGGGGGTTGTTAGGATTTGGACCCTAGATGGTTTTTATCATATCACTTTAATTTTTAATTACCAGTGTCTTGAGATAATGGACCATTCAAGTCTGCATAGTTCATCATAGGTAAAATTAAACGTATGTATATGCAACCCGCATGACCACGTGACTCGGCGGGTTAACATAAATGACAGGCGCTTGCAATTTGAAAGCGAAAAAGTAAAAATTATCTAAGTAACAAAGTTTATTGCGTTCCGGGGTGACCGCAGCGAAGCGGGGTGAACGCTGCTAGTAAGATATAAACAAGTAGTATTTTGAATGAGATAATAGAAATGAAACAATGCATCGAGCGTGGGAACTCCCGTTAGTACTTTTTTTCGTTAATAATTAAAAAAAAATAATTAATATCATATATAGATAAAGTTAGCATTTAAAAGCAATTAATTCTTCAAAGCCTAGTCTTTATAACTTTAAAATTGGTAAAGTTCGCTAAGACATTATTACTCTTAGATGCAGGACACAACAGGTATAATACACATAAGCTTAGAAACTGAGTTTATTCACTTACGCGCATTTAGTGGCATTTTTAATACGTTTATACACACAAATGACTAGATGTGGTAGGAAATATCAACCTCATTTACATTTCATAGTCAACCAAACATATATGTCTGTTTTTATTGACCACATAGATTAACTTAATAGAGCCAAGATTAATCGACCTCTGTTGCTTGTTCTTTGTTTTATATAACAAATCGGCATGTCGCCAACCGTTGGCACTTACTGCCCTAAGGTCCACCCCATTTATTTTTTGTATATCCTCGTCTGTCATGTATTTTCCTGTTTCAAGTAGACCTGCATATAAATGGAGTAGAAGCGGGTTCATACTCTGCATCTCTTTCTGGTCGATTCTTGTATGGGCTGAATAATTTCTCCTACGTCCTTTTATGGCTTGTAGTCGGAAGCGATTCGCTTTCTTCGTTTGTAGGTTTCCAAATTTTAATACCGTAGTCTTTCCACTGAAAATTCTACCGCTTTTATCAACAAATTTAAAAGAAAGTGGCGATTACGTTGCCAGTTCCATTGATAATGCTTTTTGTTTTTCAACCGAGCCTTAACAGAATTTGAGAACTAATGACTGATGAGTCCTCAAACAATCGGTCTTTTAAAATGAAAAACTTGTATAAGCTTTATGCCAACTATATAAACCATTACATATAATAAATCCAGTAAATGGTTTAATGATAACTAAGGCTTATCCAGATTTTAACCCATGTCCGAAAAAATATTATTCATTTGGTGTCGTCAATTCGTATGCTTCCTTTTATTCAAGTACAGTCTGTCTGATTACAAAGTGACGATTTAGAAGGCTTCTCATCTACTAAGTAATCCGTTGTCTCAAAGCCCTCTTTACTTTCAGCATGGTAGTGTAAGGCACAAATACATCTGATACTTCGTTGCATACAATAGTGTAGAGCACAACTTAATTTTATATTTCGTTGCATACTATAATCTTTGAACATTTATGAGGAAAGCAATGGTTCATATCTTACCAAAGTGAATGAAAATCCCAAGTATTAAATAACTTCCCCCTACTAGCTTATAGTATCATAATAGCTTGCACTATGGAGCCATGAAATTATCACTCACTTAGAGAACACTTCTGTTAACAAGAACAGCGTAAAAACCTAATATGGTGAAAGTGTACAATTTGGCTCGGCTACTCCTATTCCAATTACAAAATTTCATTTTCGGGTAAGTATTTAGAGTGAATTGACAAAAAGAACACTCGTGGACAAATTAATGGATGGAACATAATAAATCTGATCATTATAATTGTAATGCTGACATTGTTCTCACCCTTCATTTGTCTGAATGGCCTTAAAGTGGTCTGCCTAAATATTGATGACAGCTTCTGATGTACGATCTATCAAAGCTGATAAGTAAAATATTATTTTGTAACTACGTATGATGTATCTGTTTTAAAATATATATATATATACCCGAGTACCAATGTTGACAAAACTACCTTTGGTTGTATATAAATCCATTTGGAGAACAGTTATGGCAACTATCTGCAACGTTTCGTATTATTGATAAGATATGAAATTTCAATACATTAGAAACTATATCCTTTAAAATGTTCGAAGAGAATGACAGATTTAATTTCCAGTAATAATTGTAAATTTTGTAATTGTATTCTGTATGTGACTACACAAATAGCGTTTTAATTTTGATTCTTTTACGATAAAAAAATATTTTGTGAAATGTAACGGAAATTCAAAAAGAGCCTTATTTGTGAATTTCTTAATATTGATCGATGGAGGTGGAGAATATGTTTAATGTTTGTATTTAAAATTCAATATATAGTTTGGCTACTACATATGTTTGAAATTATAGTAATTATTTAATTTCTTAACGAATGAAAGTTCTGAAAATAACTTTACTTATTATTAATTAACATATTAAAAATACACTAACATCTACACCCAAGGGAGCCGATTTCTCTGTAAATTTCGGGGGGGAGGGCATTCAGATGCAAAAGGCATATATGAGAATTTTAAGACAAATTGCATTAAAATTATGCCAAATATTGTATATTCTTAAATAAAATAAGAGTACCCACATCAGCTTTGGGGGTACCCGGGCCCCCTGGGCCCCCTTGTATACACTCCCATATATATTCCCCAAGGCTAAGCGGCTGAGGTTAGAATCCTCAGACAGAGTGCCCGTAGCAGGCTAAGCCAGAAGATAGGATAGGCGTAGTCCCGTAGCAGACTAGAGGCCTGGGGTAGGTTACTCCAAAAGTCCCGTAGCAGACTAGAGGAGGGTCACCAGAAAACTGGTACTGAATTCCCTTTGCCCATCCAATTTGTAGGGTTCCTTAGGTGGCGGTGGCGCTTCTGCTCCGATGTCGTCTTCTCCTCCGTGGAAGGGGCTAAAAGTCGTCGTCTGCAAGTGATTGTAGGTTACTCTGGTGTGAAGTCTTCTTGCCGAACCACGTGGTGGTATTTGTAAACACTGACATGTAGAATTGTTTGTTTACAACATCACATGGGATATATATATATATATATATATATATATATATATATATATATATATATATATATATATATATTGTCACAGTTGTGCCTCGAAGTCCTAAGCCGGACTCAAATCACGGGGCGAGACGCCCGCGCTTTTCAAATTGTGTGTGTAGTAAGGAAAAGAGAGATAGGGAGAACGGAGTCAGTTGAGGTTCAGATTGATTTAGCGACCTGTTGCCTCATTGACACCAATCCACACGCATGTATTAGTGGTATGACCCTGGCTTTGATTTACTCAGATCACAGAGCTGGGTCCTAGAGGCAATATTTAGGGAATACCACGAAAGCAATAAATACATGAAATCTATTATGTAGTTAGAGCTAGGTGTGAAAATATAAACTGTAAAAATAAATGAAAAATAGGAATTTCAATCCCGGCGTGATAGAGAAAAATCATAGAAAAACCTAGAAGTCTTAACCACTATTGAGCATGCGCGTGAAGAAGTCTCTCCCAAGCTCGATGAGGCTCGTGACGTCGCTTTCGAGCGACGTCAAACTGGCAGAAATGCGTGGGACGAAACGCCTTTATAAGCGAGGCCTGTTCGCCGCTCCGGTTGATTCTGCAGTAGACCGACGACGAGTGTGTGTGCTCTCTAGTCACGGCCGCTCTGTTTAACACCAGGTATGTGATTAATTTTTCTAAGTTCCCCCTTCAACTCAGGACGAGCACTTTGAGATTTGTAGTCGCACCTTAAGAATGTTTAGTGACTAGTATGAAGTTCTTATAACTTGAGACCAAATTCCCTCTCCGAGAATTAACACTTTTCCCTTTGGGCCAATGCAAGTTGCGATGTACGAAGTTCACAATTCATTCTTTTCCATAAATCGCGGTTTAGCATAAAACCTTCTAGCACCCATCGGGTAACATAGGGGTTGTGCTCCCACTTAAGTGATGTAGTAAAAACTTCCAAGTTGTAATTCCAAGTAACCGATTTTGTAAAATTCATCTGTATTCTTATTTTTATTTCTTTTAATAAAAAGTAAAGTGGAATGGTCTCTTTAATTTAGTCAAGCGAATCCCACCTATTTAAAGTCAACTCACAGTCTTCATATGTTACCTGGGTTTCGATTTCCAGTACCAAGCTCTACCACTGTTAGTGCACTTTCTCATCAGCTTCGAACCAGTAAGCCAAAGACGTTTTCGAGACCGAGGCTAAAAGGGAGTTGGACTCCGAACCAACTTTGTATTACTGGGTGGAGAGTGAATAAGTGATCTCAATTACGAGTTTACAAAAGAAAGTGTACACAATTGCTACGCCAATCTCAGAACAACAAAGCATCATATAACAGTTTTATGGTGTTCGGTGTTCGCCGGGTAACCAACTGTGTGTTCTTGAATCTCTAAACAAATCTCTGGTGCTCATTCACTTTATAGGGGAACCAACTATCTCAGTTGTTCTAAAAACGCGATTTTTGCAAACCGTGAGTGATTTTTTTATCGAAGAGTTTTCAATAGATAAAAGTGCACAGTGTGCGCGAAGTTTTCTTTTGACTAGTCAAGTGGTGTATCGGTACTATGTAAAGTCAGTAAAGTTCAGTGGCGTACTTGGCCTAGGCGGTGTTCAGCCTATGACTCTGATATACAAGTATATTTTTTTCTGCTCTAAGTAGTGCGATTTACAAGGAGTGAAGTAGCGACGAAAATTTTTATTCTCAACTTCTCTCGCTTTATGTTGTTATAAGTCAGCGGAATAGTTGCTAGGTTCCGCAGAGCAAGACTCAGTTTACCTCACGACGTTTTCTGTGTAGTAATGGAAATGAAAAATCGGGACGCGAGTGTTAAGACAGAATTCAGCTTTTGTCTCATGTA
This sequence comes from Thermobia domestica, assembly GCF_964235325.1. Taxonomy (NCBI): domain Eukaryota; kingdom Metazoa; phylum Arthropoda; class Insecta; order Zygentoma; family Lepismatidae; genus Thermobia; species Thermobia domestica. The sequence continues at coordinate 336,611,442 of NC_137456.1, forward strand.
CTTGCAAAACCCTAAATCTGCTTATGCTTCTGCTGGCTTTGGTAGGGTCACAGTCAGTTTTATCTCTAGACAACAGAACCTCCCGTTTTACGGGATGAAAGTTCGACTCGTTTGTCCGGCGATAAGTGGCTAATACCCTTACCACTTAATTGGGAAGGATCACAGGCAGTTTTATCTCTAGACAGCAGAACCGCCCGTTTCACGGGATGAAAGTTCGACTAGTCTGTCCGGCGATAAGTGTCTAAAATCCTTTCCCATGCAACGCTTGGGGGTCACAGGTATCTTATTCTTTTGGTTCAACAGGGCCCCCCTGCACTAGGGGTGCACGCCCGACGGTTGCCTGGGAATAACTGCCTAAAACTCACCTTTATGCAAATGCAACACCAAAAATCAGAATGCAAGTACATGATCCAATGGTTGGATGTTCGTAATCCCCCTTGTGTGAATTTAAAAAATATATATATATCTTAAAAAGAGAAAGAAAACAAGTTAAAGAATAAAAGTAAAAAGTAAACTCATCATAAGTGAACAAATAAGCATTATCTGTTATAAACAGCTGTCTAGTCACTTTCCGTTTCCCGTTCTAAAAAGTGAAGCAAAATTTATAAAGAAAGGGAAGTTGAGTATTCAAGTTCAAAGGAAGTTAAATGAAGATATTGAAATAATAATAAGTCGCATAATACGTAAAAACTTGACGTAGCATTTTCGAGGGAAGTAGCTATCAGTGATTAAATTCCTATTATATCAGAGGAAATAGGTTGATTACCCACTGCCCTGGTTTAAGAGGCCACTGACTTGCAAAACAGATTTATTAATCAAAAATAAGTTTCGCGCAGAAAATAAAGGAAAAGCTATTAGATTTAGGGCAATCCCATTGTCCTAAGACACCCACGGGCAAACACCGTTATATTTTGGATCGGTGGAATAATTATTATTGTATTGAATGCAATATAATAAAAGTCCATGGGCATTCTCCTCCTGAATTTAGCCGTTGGAAAAAGAATCTATTACCGAGATATTTGGATACCTGGGGTCAGCCCAGATATCTTGAACCAACGACCGCTAGCCCGCAAACTCCAGACGCTCCGGCGAGTGGCTGCGATCTAACGCCGCTGGCCGCGTCTAGTCCTATCCCAACTAGAAATGATATAGAAATACAAAGTGCTGGTTCAAGTGAAAAACCAACGCCAGCTCCTAGGACGATATATGTAAATTCAGATACTGACGAAACCCCACCGGGGGTAGATCCAAAAACTCTAGTGAATGAAGTAAATTTAAAAGATGAACTAGAGATAGCAGAACTAATAACTGCAGGTCAGGAATGCCCTCAAGCAACAATTGAGATAGAAACAACAGCAGGTGTAATACCTCATGTCCCCTCGAACCAAAGACCCTTAGATAATAATAAGTTAGTTGATAAGGAAAATAGACTAAGTAACTTAGTATTAAGTTCAGAAAATAAAGACATTGGTGTATCAAAAGAACCAGATAGCCCAGTAGCGCTATATTTTCCTATAAAATACGAACTGTCAGATCCTAGAACGCCGTTAGAAATGCAAAGACCGACCTTACAATCTTTTTATGCTGGTAGTAGTGATGAAACAGTTTATGCTGAGATCGGTCCTAGAACTATGTATGCTAACTTAAATACTGAATCACAAACCTCAATGAGTAAAGAGCCAATTTATGAAAATATTGGTCTCGAACCCAAGGCTTTCACGAATAAAGAGCCAATTTATGCAAATATAGGAACCGAACCAAGGGAAACGAAAATTGAGAACCCTGACGAGAATGAATTGCGCTCTCTGACACAATCTAACGATAAAGCATTAATAGACCAGATTAGGCATTCATTACAAACGGAACTGTCCCCGGCAGTGGGAAACTTAATTCGACCTTTAACTAAACAGCTACGGAACAAGAAAGTACAGGTCACAGTTGTTCGTCGCCAAGGTGACGACGAAGAGAAATTAGGTATTCTGTTTCAAGCTGACCCCTCAGACCTGAGGAAAATGTAGTTGGAAATTTTGATATGGAAATACAGACCGACGATTTTCACAAGAAAGATGTTAGCCTTTAGACCGAATATAAGTTTCCTAAAATGATCAGGATTGACACAGATCGTGAACTTAAAGTTATTCGGACAACAGCTACTCAAACCAACCCTGTCATGTTTGAAGATAGCCTTACCCTCCAAGAGAAACTACAATATTTGGACAGTATAGATAACATACTCAGTGTAGTTAGTAAAGTTAGGTGGTCAAACGGAGATATTAGTAGCTCAGATTCAGATGGGGGCGAATCGTTGAAAGACGATTGGTTGGGATACGAACTCCAGAAATTACAAAACGAAGAAATAGCGCAATTACCAGACGCAACCCGGAGTATCCTCCCGCGTCATCCCTGGAGAATGAGTCAAAATCTTCGTGGAACTCCGAAGAAGAACTCCGATATGACCATTGGGATCCTCCCACGGTTTCTACTCCCCGAGCAGCGAACCAAGAACCTCCCACAGAGTACGCTGACCAAAGAAATGACCTCGTCGCCCCTGCTACAGTCGAGAGGAGGTTAGGCGAAGAGAAGAAAAGTGATGATGCTTTTCCCTCAGTTTGCTCTGACCACCAGAAGCAAATTGAGAAAGAAGAAAAAGAAAATAGCGATTCCTGGTCTGAAAGTAGAATAAACGAAAACCTTGGTAAAATCTTTGATTACGCGGAGTTTGGTGCGTCTGTAATTTGTTTAGATGAGGAAGAAAATAGAGACGATCCCTCAACCTCTCCAACCCAAAGTGAGTCTAACAAACAAACTGATAGTGTTAAGAATATTGGTTTACAACCTTCAGCTAGTGCTAGTTCTAAATTTAGTTCCTATAATGAAACTGGTGAATCACCTGCGACCAAAGAAATGAAAAAGTACCAACAAGAGGAAAAGTTAAATCCCTTACAGATAGTGTTTATTTCGCCACCTAGTAGCGTAGTTACACCCACGACCACAGTGGAGAAATTAGAGTTTAGTGAAGGGGAAAAGACAGAAAATTCAGTACTTAGCGAACATGATAGACCCTATACATCAGAATATAGTTCAGAACAAACCTCCGAGTTTGAAAATAGAAGCGTAACTGATACCGACTATAGGTCCGTTTCTGAAAATTTCAACACCTCGGCTTCCTTAGACAGGTCCTTAGATCTGAAAGATGAGCCCGTATCACATTCATCAAGTGACGATAAGACCTCTGACAAGCAAAAATCAAATTTTTCTTCCTTTTTAAAGGTAGATCCTGAGGATAAGCCTCATATAAATTTAAAATCTGAGCAAGAAATTAAAACCAGTCCGGTTACCGAGCCATCTATACCATATAGTTTTGAGAAACCTAAATTTACGGATACAGTAGTAACAGGCAAAGTTAGCAATCCTCCTCCCGAGGGGGACAATCAAAATTTTACTATTGGTGCTAAACCACAAGCATTCAAGATCTATCCAAATGTTGAAATTCCCTCCTTCTCTGGTAATAGACATGAGTGTGTGGAACTTTTCCTGCAAGAATATGAATTAGTGGCTAGCATATACGAATGGTCAACCCTAGAGATAGTAAATTACCTTCCTTACTGTCTGAAAGGGGAAGCTTTCTCCTTCTATTTAGTAGACCTAGCAAACCTTTCACCTTTAAACTATAACGAGATGAAGGAAAAACTTAAAAAGGCTTTCCCTAGTATTGAGTATACTGCAAGATTAGAATATGACGTTGATACAAGAAAACAACAACCCCATGAGAGTACTTTAGCGTTCATTTATAAGTTAATAAAGGACTTGAAATTCTTACGAGGTTGGGTTAATGAAAGTGAATTGATGAGTAAACTTAGAATGAGTTTGTTGCCAGACATCCTAAATAAGCTGATGCTTGAAGTGGATGATTGCGATAATCTCGAACAGTGCCTACAATATCTTAGAAAATTTCATACAGCACAAAGATTAGTTAGTCAGAGGAATGGTTGTGACGTAATATGGGAAAATGACCGTTGGGACTGGTCATGCATTAAAGAACAACACCAACCTGGATTTGTACAGATTAGTTCTTGATACTCAGACGAAGTAGTAACAGAACCGGGTTACAAAACGTATAGGAACAATCACCAAAATACCTATGGCCTTGGCCATGGGCAGGCGCAGCTTTGTACAGTCAAGATAAAAATAGGAGACCGTTGGTCGCAAGCTCTTATTGACACAGGCTCAGAAATTTCGCTGGCTACAAAAACCCTCTTACCCCCAAGATTTCCACTAACGGAAAGACTGAAGGGTTATGTTAAGCTTCGTGGCGTAGGTGCTCAGCCCACAGATTACATTCCTGTGGTGAGAATAGCTTGTTGTTTCAAAGATCACTTGAAATCAACCAAACGAAGGTTCCTAGACGTAGCTATAGTTGACCCACAGTTTTGCGCCTATGACGTTATTTTGGGGATAGATTTTTTGCACAAGTATGTCACAACCATCCATTCCAAATACTTGGAACTAGCAGATAAAGACGGGAATCATGTTGAAGACCTATGGTTTACCATCCCAAAAGGTACATATGGGTATCGTCAAGGTGTGATTCATACCTTAGACTTAAAACATGTTAAACGATACCCACCATCAGTAGGAAAAAGATCGTTTAGCGATTCCCAATCAATACAGAACGATAATGCTAGACAAACGGCTGTCTCTATCCCCCCTCATAGAAACAAACCAATTTATAGGAAACGGAACCTCCCACTTAGGAGTAAGGATCCGTCTCCAAAATTGGTCACCGGAAATCATATAAGTCCCGTTGTAAGTGTACCTGATAAGAGACAAAAACTCCATACTGAGGAAATTACATCTCGCGTATTCGTGTGTTCCAGGGAAACTACAAAATTTCCCTCGGAACCAACGAATAAATCGAATAAAAAAGTCAATAGATGTAGAAAGGCAAGACGTAAACGAACTAAGAAAAGCAAGGTGTCTTCCAGTGCTCCTGAGCTGGAACTTACCAATTCGCCTGACTTAGAGAAAGAGGAAAAGAACCTATCCAACTTTGACCCTCAGCCAGGCCCTAGTGGAACTTTGGTAGCTAATTCTACAGAAAATTCGGGTATAGAAATTATTCCGAGAAAGAAAAAGAATGCGTCTTATGCGACAAGATATAGCAAAACAATCCAACACTCTGTAAAGCCACCTCTGGCCTCACATGCGCCTCATGAGCCTGTAGAGGACAAATCGAATAGAGGACAGTTAGAAACATTAGAAAAACGTTTGACAGCGCAAGGAAGTGTAAATGACCCAGCAACCCTCCCTGATCTAGAGAGTTCTGCTCAGGATCATAGTAAGAAAGAGGTCGTGCCAAACCCCTTGGGGTTAGGCGAAGAACTTTTTGATATATATCCGGACACTACCTACAAAGTACACCTTCCAGCAAATGTCCGAGTGCCGTCCAAAGCTTCGTATGACATAGAAATTACCGCACCAACCGGGAACGTGCATATTTGGGAATTCTTACCGTCCAAAGGAATTCGATATTGGCACTCCTGTTTGATCCCAAGAGGTCCACTTTTTACTGACAATGGAAATATTACTCTGACTATTTTTAATAGTTCAGATCGAACTAGGTCTTTGTCTAAAAATCTTTATTTAAAGAAACTTGTTCCCCAGGTCGAGTCCTTAAATGACGAAACGGAGAATAACGTACAGGCCGTTAATCAGATCATACACCTTACTAACAAAGATGAAACAGACGACGTGGAAGTCCCTGAACAACCCCAGAAAGTCCCCGAAACAAAGGAAGAATTAGCTCAAGTACTAAATATTGGCCCAAACTTAAACCCAGAAGAAAGAAACCAATTACTGGACTTACTGATGGAATTTAGGGATGTTGTAGCCTGGGACAAGTCTCGTCTGACTGCGGCTACCGATAAATTCATGTGTCCCTTAGAGGTCATTACAGATATACCTGTTTCTCACCCCCCATATAGAGAAACACCAAAACAGAGAGAGATAGTCGCGGCAGAGATCCAGAGAATGTTAGACAGCAATATTATCCGGGAAAGTCAGAGTCCATATTCTGCACCAATTGTGATAGTACCTAAAAAAGATGGCTCCCCGCGCATATGTACGGATTTTAGAGGTTTTAACAAGATATTAAGGCCCAATTATACGCCAGTGCCGCGTGTAGATGAGATACTAGCGTTTCTGAATGGTACCAAATACATAAATACTTTGGACATGCAAAGTGAATACAATCAATTATTAATCCGTCGGTGTGATATAGAGAAGACTGCATTCATCTGCAGCCGTGGAAAATTCGAATTTTTGAGACTACCATTCGGCCTAAGCACGGCCCCGGCCCTTTTTCAAAATATGATGAATGTTATATTTGGCGACATTGTGTGGAAGTAAGTATTTAGACGATTTGGTTTGTCCTAGTCATTCTTTCCCAGCTTTAATAGAAAGAACAAGAATTATTTTATCTCGACTCCGGGAGGCCAACTTAAAACTCAACCCTAAGAAATGTTACTTTGGTTACGAAGAAGCCTCTGTGCTTGGTCACATCGCCGGTAGACGAGGAATTTGTGTAGATCCCGCAAAAACGGAAGCTATATCAAAGGTACCATACCCTACCACAGTCAAAGAAATACGTAGTTTTATCGGACTTTGTTCATTTTACAGAGCTTTTGTCCAAGGATTTTCTTCTATTGCAAAACCACTCATTTCGTTGACTAAAAAGAACGCCAAATTCGAGTTTGGAGAAACCGAGAAACAAGCATGGGATACCTTGAAATCCTGTCTTATATCAGCTCCGGTCCTTGTACACTTTGACCCAAATCAGGACGCCATAGTCTATTCGGATGCTTGCCGAGACGGAATAGGTGGATATGTCGCACAAATTAAAGAAGATAACAAAGAACACCCAATAGCTTATTTTTCGAAATCATTGTCTCCAGCGGAGCTCAACTACTCCACGGTTGAGCTTGAAGCGCTAGGAGTTACTAAGACAATTTTGCATTTCCACTTTCTATTGGCAGACCGTCCCTTTATTGTGCGGACCGATGCTCACGGCATATGTTACCTCAGAAATAACAAGATGCTAAATTCTCGTTTCATGCGTTAGGCTATCCGTTTGCAACCTTATCAATTTACAATTGAACACGTCAAAGGCCGCAATAACGTGACCGCCGATTTTTTGTCAAGATGTCCGTTAAAGGATGAGTTACCCTCAAAATTTGGTCAAGAAGATGATTATGCAGACGTGTGCAACCTAGTGTTATGTCCCAAAATAGATATCAAAACAATGCAAAAAGAGGACGATAAAATTAGAGAGCTAATACAAAAGAAGAAAGATAACCCCACTGATCGTGCTCTAAAACCCTATGTTGTAGTTGACGATGTTTTATATCGAGTCATGAACAAAGATAAGAAACTAGTGATACCGGAAAAGGCTATCCCCGACATATTACAAGATGCCCATTCGTCTCCGCTGTGTGGAGGCCATACGGGATTTTCTTGCACTTACTCTAAAGTGAACGAACGTTACTACTTTCCTAACATGGGGAAAATAGTTAACGAATACGTGCGCTCTTTTGACGAATGTCAGAGGGTGAACATCCCTCGAGAAAAGAAACAAGGGTTTCTTCACCCTCTCCCTGTAAAAGAGGATTTGTTTTCCCGTTGGAGTTTGGATATTTTTGGCCCGCTACATTGTAGCGCAGGCTACAGTTATATCTTGGTTATGATAGAATATCTTAGCCATTTCGCGATATTGGTCCCGCTGCGAAATATGAAAGCTCCGACAGTAGCTAGAGCCATGTTTGACGAGTTAATCACGCGTTTTGGCCCCCCAAAAGAGGTATTGACTGATAAAGGAAGTAATTTTCTCTCAGCGATAATGGCCGAACTGAATGACTTATTTGACATTAAACATGTTCGAACTGCAGCATTTAAACCGTCAACAAACGGGCTATGTGAGCAATTTAACTCTGTAATTGCAAATTTTCTAACTAAGTACACGGCTAATCAGCCTACTAAGTGGGCGGAATATGTCCGCTTGTGTGCATATGCTTATAATATATCAACCTCCCCTATTAGGAAATACTCCCCATATGAGATTGTCTTTGGTCAAAAGGCAAGATTTCCCACTCAGTTGGACACCCAGTATCAATTCACGAAAATACAGGAACATCAAAAACAACTAAAGTTAATCCGTAAACTAGCCCAGCAGGCTATGACACATGCACAGCAGCAGACTAAATTACGCGTTGATCGCACTAGACAACCTATTAAATTAAAGGTTGGTGACTTAGTATTGTGTAGAGACTATCTACCTACGAAGGATATTTCTCCAAAGTTGACACCCAAGTATATGGGACCGTATTACCTAAGGAGTATTTCTCCCACAAATGCTTGTAAAATTGAATTAGTAGCAAACCCTAACCACACTCAGATTGTAACTATTGAAAGGTTAAAAAAGTATTTCCCCCGAGATAACTCACGCGAGCTGGAAGTTTCTAGCGATAGTGAGGACGAGGAATGTTAAGCGTAACATATAGGTCGCTCATGAGACTTAGTCGCATCAACTTAGACAAATGAAAAAAAAGGAGAAAACAAAAACTTGGCGTATATTCATTAGTGAGTGTGTCGAATCTCTCATACATCACATAGACCACTAAAAAGTGGAGTACCTGTAGTCTGGCAAGACCTTTGGCATACACGAACATGGCATACAAGACTATAGATAGAGCCTGAAAGGAATACATTGTAAAAAAAAAGTTATAATATACTCTTCATCAATCTGAAAACAAAAAGTTACTTCCTGGAATCCATTCTCCTCTCCCTTCGATGCTGTAGACGGCATTAGACACCCATGGCCTACTATGGGAATAGGCAGTCATCTTAGTGGGTGGCGCTAATAAGTGATCTGAGGAGCAAATAAGTCATCTTTAGAATTAGGGCCCTACAATAGTTACCAAACCTACCATACATACCATACCTACCATAACAAGGATGTTAGACGCGTCACAGAAAAGTTATGTCGAATTGATACCAAAATGAAAGCTTTGCCAACATATTGGGATGAATATTTTTTTGTTCTTTGTGTGAATGTGCCCGGGCACGAATGAGTTACCCTTCTTCTTCTCCTATAGGATTCCCAATATGCTGCCAAACACAGAGACCCTATAAGGAAAATAAGTGTTGACATAGCTGAAAAGTAAAATATTATTAGTAGCTACTAACATTAATACGTACAGACGTAATTTTTTCTTGTATACTTAATTCCGACCTTAAGTGTCCGTCATTGCAGCTGCAGACTCCTCATTCACAGTATAGGATTCCATCCGTTGCCGCCGCCTGATTATTTCATTTCTCTCTTTCGAGAAATCCGCCGCTCTCCCTCTTCGTGTCTAGGACTGCATTAATCTGGAAATTAAAGCAAAGTCAATATTGCCTGTTCTGGGTTGTTTCGCTACAAACTTATGCCTACTTATGATACACGCGTGTTTACGTGTCGCTTTCTTGTGACCCAGGTTATCTACCTGTTTAAAAAAAAGAAAAGAGAAGCTGGATCCCCCCCAACCAGATATGTACATAGGTTACTCCACACAATGCCTACCCCATTTGTTTTCCTTGAGCAATTATTATTTTTATTTTTTTTCCGCGTAGTTCGGGCGGGAAGCATATTGGTTAAATTAAAAAAAATAAAAATAAAATAAACTAAAATAAAATAAAATAGAAAACGAAATAAGGAGAAATACGCCTTAGACTCTGACATGTTGTTTTCTGCTGCTGCTGTGGACTTCGTATCCATAGATATCTGTGAAATTTTGTACATAATGCAGTTACAATTGTAGATGTATCGTTTTCTTAAAAGAATGTAAATAGCTATTTGTGTACTATACTTTGCTACATTTAGTCAGTAAGATTACATTACCTTTAAGTTATGATCAGTTCATGTTGAATTATGATCAAGTATTAACAGTTAAGCTTATTAAAACTGATGCTCATTCTAGAATAATGTTTTCAATTATAAGGGCTTTAATAATATTTATCAAAATACTAGATAGTATCATATTGTATCATTACTTCATTGTGGCAAGATAAACTTAGGTTAGTGTTAAGGCTATCATAGGTATTTCGTAAGAATATTGGGGGTAGATCGAGCCCCCCCCTCCCATTTTTTTTCTCTGTCCTCCTATCATTGGGTAATGGGCTAGCACCCGCTTATTGTAACTAACTTGATTATATTACTTTCGCCATGTTATATAAAGTAATGGTTATAAAAATGACATCATTGTGGGCTATAGTAACTTCCCAGATGTTGTCCTACCACTACACCACTATACTCGTGTTTTTCAATCATTCTTGTGTAACTGCCTTCATACAAGTTAAAATCTTGGCTTGGCTTGCTAAAAGGCACACAACGCTGATATTGCAACGCGGAGTGGTATTAATCACGCTATCAATGGTACATTTAATAATAATAATAATAATAATAATAATAATAATAATAATAATAATAATAAAACACTGAAGAAGAATCATTATTTGTACAGCAGGTCATAATGAAAATCCCTACTAGAATAATAGAATCTTTCATAAATTACATGACACATAGTAAGAATACACGAGCTCTGTCAACTTGTTTTAAATAAATTTGGTATAAACTAACTTAATTCTATTCAGAATAAAACTTATGATTATACCCGTCACAAAATTTAAAACTACAAATCAGGAGACTTTCAAAATTAGGGGGCCCCCTCCATAAGCGGCCCTGTTTAATAGGTGGGAAAAACGCTGCTTCACAACAGCGCATGGCGCACACGAACTTTAGAATATACATATAAGAACGTGACAGTATTTATAAATTTAAGTGAAATGAAATGTCAACATAAACAAACAAAAGTAGTACTCTTTAAAAAATTAGAAGTTAATTGAATAGCATTTTGTTTGATGCAACTTCTTAAAATGTTCACGGATACTTCCTCAACACTCGTCTTTCATTTTGCATTAAAAACTAACAGCAAATCACCTCTTATCGGGTGACGGAAGTGAGTCCAGCTGTTAACAAGGACTCAGGATGTTGTTAAGTGTAGCGTCTATACACACCAACATTTATAACGGGAACATAGATAAATAAAAAAACAAAAAATAGGGAAATGACATCACAATGAAATGAAATTATAATAAGAATGTTGCCCCATAAATCATCACGATTGAGATACACCATAATCTCAGATAAGCAATTGATTCTTAACGACCTCTGGTTCGATACCCAGATGGATCACTCTTTTTATTCTATATCTAAAGTTACGCTCTGCACGAGCTCAAGTTATATTCGAATTGGTTATGTGAAAGTAGGTTAGAATCCAATACTTGCAATAGACACTTAGATTACCACATATTATCACTACCTACACTAGAGGTCCCGAGTTCGAGACCCGAAATATTCCAGTCAAAATTAATATCGTTGTAAATATGGTCTCAGTTACCGGTGATTATTGGCATTTACGCAATTGTATCTATCTTTGAAAGACAACCGATAAGTAGGAGATCGAGCCCCGACTCACGCACTTTCTGTATGAGTGACACACACTAAACAACGTTTTTGTTTTTCCTTAGGGGATCACTTACTAAAATCACAAGTAAAGCAACACGCACTTCTGATAATCACTGTTACATTGTAACTTTGGTCACTCTCTTTCATTGTGGTTTTTCACTTAATTCAGTAATAATACCAATCGATATGGGATACTCCCAGGATATGAACTGTGATTTCATTGCACTCGAGTTAGCACTCAACTAAGTTAACACTCACTAGTAAAACAAACTCGTAACTTGACATGAAGAAATGGAAAACACATGCTTCAAAAATAACACACTAACAATTTAAGGGGATAGTACCTACCCTGTAACAGGAGACCTCCCCTTAGTGTCTTTGGAGACGTAAGTCTTCCCTTCTCCTCCCTGTGCGCTCTTCAAGCAAAGGATGATACGTTTACCCCAACAAGCTGGAAAATATGAACCACAAAGTAAGTTCTTATTTAAACTCGTTGGCTAGCATACCTAATAATTAACACAATGCAATAATTAGCATCATACTTAATATTTAGAAATTAAATAAAGGAAACTACTATTTAACTCCAGTCACGCCTTAACTACCAAGTTCGTCAAATTCGGCTAATAAGTATTCGGAACACTACATTCAACTTCAGGTCCCCGCGACCAACCTATAATGCTATGTGTGCGTGTGAGCATTTTTCTTTTCAGGTTTTTCCTTTCAGAAGCCGAAGTAGCAGAACCTGCCCAGGTAAAAGCAGTGAAAGGACCTACGCCTTGGAAATAACTGAGTATTCGTTTTCCTTTTTATACTTCTGTTAAAAATTATAAGTTTTTAATCACTTGAATATCACTTTACTTCAAAACAGAAAAAGGGAATTTGACATTTTTCTTTGTTATTCCTACTAAGCTACCTACAAAGGGTTGCACATATAATGAACAAATCACATTGTGCGCAAGATAAGACTGTCTCCTCTGAGGGTCTTAGTTATATTAATTAACTTTATAGAGCTCAAAACCCTACAATATTATTTCAAGAAATCTATAACAATTGAGATAACATGCACGTTAACTGAGAATTTCTCAAGTGCTGGATTGCCCTATTGTGAGATACGTCTTATCTTGAACACTATGGGTACACAAGGTGTAATAAGGTGTAAAAATAGAAATGACTACCAATTAGGAAATAATACACGATCCAAATTCATATCAGTCTGATTGATATAATTGAAAATTCTCAATAAATTGTAAAACTAGCCATGAATTTCAAGTATGAAACAACTATAAAAATTGATACTCGTTTGCTTGAGTTTGTGTTAAATTTTTAGTTAAGATTGATTGATATAAATTTTGAAGATACTTTGGAACTAATTATGTTAACTGGCGTATTTGTAAAAATATAATTAGATTTAAGTAAATCTTGTTGAATCTCAACTCTGTTTAATAGTTCTATGGTTTACGAAGTAACCTAAATTCAAATCTCACAATCTTTGTTAAAGTTTAATTAAAAAAACAAACAAAGGGGTAGATAATATTAACATTTCAAGGTATAAAAGATTGTATACAATAGACTTCTAGTACTCATGCATAGAAATCCGAACGACTGACCACTTCTTATTCTCTAAATTAGCAAAACAATGCAAAAATACTTATCTGACAATGTCATGATGTCCATGGTCGGAAGCCGGCGTCTGTAACAGTATACTAGATGAATTCTCTCAGTTGCGATGCAAAAACCCCCTTTTCCTCTCTCTCTCCGAACATTCGTCAGCTGAGCTGATAATTTACAAGCCACATATCATTATACCAAGCTGTATAATTAGCTCATTTCCGCCACGCTGGCTAAATTCAAACTTCCTTTTAACACTCTAGTCCTCAACCTGACTACATCTGAAAACAAAATATACGGCGATTGTATGTCAATATGGCAATTACGTCCTGACGTTGTCATAACAAACCAGGTATTGCCCACCTTGTAAAGTACCTTGGATTTACTCACCATATGATTCATCACCCATTAATCATTACAGTAAGTGGAAAGAATATTTAATAATTCAGTTTCCTCCATCATTATCATTCCACTCACAAAGAAACAAACCGAGTTAGGTACATCAATCGATTTGAGAAGAACTTGTCTTACCGTGAAGTTGTTTTTGATCTTCATCCACAGTCACTGCTTGAACACAAGAGGCATCCTAACAATAATGTGTGGTCAGCGCACATACACTCAATTCTAGGCTTCCGGTTTAGTTGTTCAATGGTACAAAATTGATTCTTGTGATATTACTACAATCACATACAATATTTAAACAGGTGTCTATACCTAGATTCTGACGATGTGTGGTCAGCACATTCAGGACATCTGAATGAAAAACATTCTGTATTCGACTCTCATTTTCGAATAGCCTCATTTTTGGGTAACCCCTGCAGGTTCCATTGATTACTATATCTTTCTTAGATTTGATGTGTGGTCAGCCCCGTTAAAAAATATATATAATGAACAATTACAAGAAGAATTCAGTGGACTTCCTATATAACCAAGTACTCTGCATAAGCCAAGGTTCTTATGTAACGCATTAATGATAAGGTAAGCTAATAGTCTCTTTGATTGCAGATCTATATCCATTGCCTTCCCAGTGTGATGTCTAGAGTAAGGCCCCCCCACCGACCTGGTATCTGGAGGTACCCAAGGATCCAGATTGCAGCCTGTCGGCCCCATCCAGGGCTGACCCAGAGGGACGATATGGTAAACGGTTACTATTATTGTTCAATCCATCACTGTTTATTAATGGACAACAGTGACCTAAAACCTAAAACTTCCATCCGGATACAGAACTTTCTCTGTGCCGTAAGAATTATAAACTTCTACTGTGACAAGAAAATCTCTTTTATCTACGGACAGACTCCCATTGACTTACCTCAGTTCATTGCTTACAGGTGAAAAACTCTTCTTGGACCAGTACAAACACAAAATTTGGACAAGTGATAAGACTCAAAATAAAAGGAATAAAAACTCCTTCAAATCAGCGTTGTGAAAAATCATAAGAAGATTGTAAGCAACGTCAAGAGACTTTAAACCTTTCTCAATATATAAAATAACTCAATTTCATTGTAATAACCACTATCAAACGTACCAAAAACCATGGAAAGTTATTGTCTAAATTTAAAAAAAATAAATTTCTATTGTTTGGTCAGGTAAAAGCACAAGTTTGTTTTTAGACATTTAAAGAAGCCTATATGTGAGTATGGTAATCGAGTTTACACATTTTCATTCCACCATGTTAAAGACCGTAAGTTTTGGAACCCTCTGTATAGCTATCTTTTGGCAAACACCGAAGCGAAAAGGACAAGGAAGTAATTTATTAAATTATCCATTCTCATTGTATTTAACTGTGGATCAACAACAAGGTCACCGTGACGTCTTCATATAGAATTATTCTCCGCATAGTTAAATCACTTACACTATGTATTTAAGATTTAAAAACAGAAAAATTCACCACAACGGAAATCGAGGCCTGTTATCAGTCAAGGCTAGTAGAATTAAAAGAAAGAACAGAACATACTTCCGGTGTGTTTTAAAAACATATCAACTATAGCTTATGTTGTGGTTAATTTTTCGTTTAAAATCTATTCTATAAATTAACAAGAACCACGAACATGATGAAACATGATGTAACTTGACTTCGTAAAATTTCCTTTGTAACCGCAAAGAAATCCCTCTCGATTTCGGGGTGTATTTAAAAAAAAGGGACATAAAATACGTTAATACTATTATTAATAATAATAAGAATAGGAATACTAACAATACTAACCTATAAACCCCCCTAACATTCCCCTCTAATTATAAAGAAACGTTATGTAGTCCCCTGCAAGAAACATGTCCTCTGGTATAGCAAATGTAACTGCATCCCTGATTATTATATTTTGTATCTGATATTACCATAGGCCATTAGGGCATAAGCTAACACACTAACCATAGGGTCAGTATTTTAACCTTTCAGACTCCCACTTTGCTAACAGAACCACTCATGGAAAAAGAAATCTAAAGTAATGGCATATAAATCCCTAGGTGCGCTAAATCGCACCAATCAGTTGTAATGTCTGTATATTGTCAATATACGTAAAAAAATCAATGTGTGTAGCGTATTGCATACCACACAGGATGAGAGAAACTAAATCGAGGTCGCAATAGCAATCAAACTGAGTAAAAGTTTATAAAAACACATGTACATACTATGATTACCCTGTATAGGACAGAGCTATACAGTAAGTTTGTATTATATTCCATTTATTGCTTTACCCATGTAAAAAAAAACAATAGTTAATAATGTAAGATCTATTCTTCGATAACATTGGGATGAGTTGAATATAAAATGCGTATAGACGCACCTAAAACATTTATTAAGCATTCAGCAACTGTTTTAATCGCTAGCTGTTAATTATTCAAGTTATTTTACATATGCGATTTAATCATTTAGTATGCAATCGCTTCTATGTTACAAATAAATATATTACCAGATATATAATGGAGTACTCAAATACTTTCAATACATTACAGGTTATAAAATATTCACTTGATTCTGGAAAGTAGAGTATAGCCTATGCTTTATGAAGTATAACTGGTATATTGAAACAACATAAGAAATGTTGTTCACAAACTGTAAGGCACAACCCCGCAATAATTTAAAAAAAAATTCAGGCAACACAATTGAGTGTCCTAGTCTATATCATTGCATGTTTTTTCCCATTTGGCTTATACTTTAACCAATGAAAACTACTCTTGTAGTTTATCGTCCATCTCAATCAAACTTTAAAGCGCTTCACGCTATTTTTTGTTTAAGTGTATTTAATGTTGAATTTCTTTTATTTATAGTTGAATAAA
This sequence comes from Thermobia domestica, assembly GCF_964235325.1. Taxonomy (NCBI): domain Eukaryota; kingdom Metazoa; phylum Arthropoda; class Insecta; order Zygentoma; family Lepismatidae; genus Thermobia; species Thermobia domestica. The sequence continues at coordinate 336,627,883 of NC_137456.1, forward strand.
AATTAGTAGCCTGAGACAATCACATTTAACACGTATAACTATAATTGTACTCAGTACAGCAAAGACAATTGTACTTAAAAAATCAGTAAACTCACAAAATCTTAATTTTCTTTATAATACTAGGAGTTGTACTCATAATCGGTTCGAAGTCATGCTTAATATTATGGTTAGAAATTGGTTAAAAAAATACATATACTATTGTGAGTCACACGAAACCTTCTGATAATTATGAGCTAGAAGGATTCCATGATTGTAAGATTTCATCCTACATATTTTAATCTACTATTTTGTTAATGGAATTGAGTAACATTTAAACGTACTATAGGTAAGACACATGAAATCTTACAATCCCGCTCTCTTGCAGTTTAGTCGTGCATAATCTCCAAATCCCTCAAGAAAGTTTGTTTTTAGTTTTCTAGCGCCTGACGTAAGGCCAGTCTATATTAACCCTTTAACTCCCAGCAACTTGCCTTGGACAACCGTTTCTGTAATTGAATATAAATGCCAGAAAGATAACTTTCGACATTTTTTTTGTTTATTTTTTTTACCAAGGTCGGCGGATAACTGTTACACAGTTGTGCCTCGAAGTCCTAAGCCGGACTCAAATCACGGGGCGAGACGCCCGCGCTTTTCAAATTGTGTGTGTAGTAAGGAAAAGAGAGATAGTGAGAACGGAGTCAGTTGAGGTTCAGATTGAATTAGCGACCTGTTGTCTCATTGACACCAATCCACACGCATGTATTAGTGGTGTGAACCTGGCTTTGATTTACTCAGATCACAGAGCTGGGTCCTAGAGGCAATATTTAGGGAATACCACGAAAGCAATAAATACATGAAATCTATTATGTAGTTAGAGCTAGGTGTGAAAATATAAACTGTAAAAATAAATGAAAAATAGGAATTTCAATCCCGGCGTGATAGAGAAAAATCATAGAAAAACCTAGAAGTCTTAACCACTATTGAGCATGCGCGTGAAGAAGTCTCTCCCAAGCTCGATGAGGCTCGTGACGTCGCTTTCGAGCGACGTCAAACTGGCAGAAATGCGTGGGACGAAACGCCTTTATAAGCGAGGCCTGTTCGCCGCTCCGGTTGATTCTGTAGTAGACCGACGACGAGTGTGTATGCTCTCTAGTCACGGCTGCTCTGTTTAACACCAGGTATGTGATTATTTTTTCTAAGTTCCCCCTTCAACTCAGGACGAGCACTTTGAGATTTGTAGTCGCACCTTAAGAATGTTTAGTGACTAGTATGAAGTTCTTATAACTTGAGACCAAATTCCCTCTCCGAGAATTAACACTTTTCCCTTTGGGCCAATGCAAGTTGCGATGTACGAAGTTCACAATTCATTCTTTTCCATAAATCGCGGTTTAGCATAAAACCTTCTAGCACCCATCGGGTAACATAGGGGTTGTGCTCCCACTTAAGTGATGTAGTAAAAACTTCCAAGTTGTAATTCCAAGTAACCGATTTTGTAAAATTCATCTGTATTCTTATTTTTATTTCTTTTAATAAAAAGTAAAGTGGAATGGTCTCTTTAATTTAGTCAAGCGAATCCCACCTATTTAAAGTCAACTCACAGTCTTCATATGTTACCTGGGTTTCGATTTCCAGTACCAAGCTCTACCACTGTTAGTGCACTTTCTCATCAGCTTCGAACCAGTAAGCCAAAGACGTTTTCGAGACCGAGGCTAAAAGGGAGTTGGACTCCGAACCAACTTTGTATTACTGGGTGGAGAGTGAAGAAGTGATCTCAATTACGAGTTTACAAAAGAAAGTGTACACAATTGCTACGCCAATCTCAGAACAACAAAGCATCATATAACAATATATATATATATATATATATATATTGGTTCTACAGACCCGGGGCCCCGCACTACCTAAGGCCGGCCCTGCTAGGTATAACCCTAAACTAAACCCAAATGAAGAGAAATTGTACGTACGAGTTCAAGATAGACCTTCATCTGCAATATGAGTTTGAAATATTATGTTGTGCAGGCTTATGGGGTCCCGAGTTTTGGACGGTCGAAATTTGCGTCATACTTTCGAAATCAAAAACCCATTCACCAACTCACCCATTATGTTTAAAAATTCGTTTTAAACAGTTAAATCGTATCGCCACTCCACTATGGGACACTGAGATCCATCAGCTCAATTTGCAGGATTAATGAAATACATATTTTTGTTATACATTTTTATTTCCTTCCCCTTAGGATATGCATTTTGGTGAAAGTCACAAGATAAAAACCCAGCGCGAGTGAATTGCTCACTTTACTAAAAAAAATCACTCCAAAGGATTTACCCATTTTTCAGTGATGATAAAACAGACAACACTCATGATTTCTTTTTCACATATATTGATAATAAAATCGAAATGGCCTCCCCTTTAAAAGAATTTCTAGAACGTTAGAGCACATTGCCACTTATTTATAATAAGGAGGTTATATATGAAGTTTCATATTACGAACATGAGAGGCTAGTGAGATATTCTATTTTTCGGGTACAGTTCTCTCCACTATCCCCTTTAGGATACGAATTTTAATGAAAGTGACAGGATAAAAATGAGCTCGATACGAGTACTATGTTCAAAAATTCATTTCAAACGATTCAGTCGTTCATCCGTGATTATGAAACAGACAACGTAGATTTGAATCTCAAGGGAAAAAAGTATAGAAATTTGCCGCTTGCGAAAGTTTGGGAAACTTATGGTGACGTGTCAAACTATTTTTAATAAGAAATTTCGATATACCAAATTTTATTTTCCTAACTTGCGAGACCCCTAAGGCACTGATTTTACAATAAATTCTAATCCCACTCTCTCCTCTTAGCACACAAATTTTAATCAAAGTAACATAATAAAAAGCCAAGTTTGAGGATATATATATATATATATATATATATATATATATATATATATATATATATATATATATCGATGAATATACTAGCTCCCCTCCCGCCAAGTAAACTAAGAAAAATATCTTAAAATTATTTTCGTTGTCAAGACATTAAGGAGATTAAATTTTGCAAGTTTTATCTCATTCGGAAAATTTTTATGGAGTATGCCCCCCTCTATCCCCTTTTATATGTAAATACACTATTTCTTTTTAATTCTACGTCTTTATAATTCTAAGAAGAACTATGGATCATGCGAGTTTCGCTCCAATCGTCCCAGTTCGTCTAGGCAAGCTCCAACATCTAAACTATACGATTTCATAGAGGAATATGCCCCCTTCACTCCCGCTAAGTAAACCAAGAAAAATATCTTAAAATTATTTTCGTTGTCAAGACATTAAGGAGATTAAATTTTGCAAGTTTTATCTCATTCGGACAATTTTTATGCAGTATGCCCCCCTCTAACCCCTTTTATATGTAAATACATTATTTCTTTTTAATTCTAGGTCTTTATAATTCTAAGAAGAACTATGAATCATGCGAGTTTTTTTCCAATCGTCCCTGTTCGTCTAGGCTAGCCACAACACCCGAACTATACGATTTTATAGAGGATATGCCCCGTCCACTCCCGCTAAGTAAACGAATGTTTTAAAATTATTTTTGTTTTCAAGACATTAAAGAGATTGATTTTTTTTCAAGGTTTGTCTCATTCGGATAATTTAGAGGTATGCCCCTGTCACCTTTTATAGATACATTTTTTTTTCTAGTTCTTAATTGTAGACCGAAGAGCTATAGATTCTGCAAGTTCTGTTGTGGTCATTTCAGTTCTAGCCCAGGCCCAAGAGCTAAATATTTACTCAAGAGTATTCACAAGAAACACATTAGTATATTTTGATGGAAAGAAAAATATATACTTATCTGTTGAAATTACACCACTCTATTGCGTAGATTTAAGTAAGATCTTCATTTAACACTATTAAAATACAGAAGAATGGTTTAGATAATAAATGAGAAACTGTAAAATTTCAATTTTAGTACGATTAAATACATTCGTGCTGCTATGTACTGCGTTATCCGTTAGGAGGTATTGAACAATTCTGATTCAGAGCAATGAAATAAACTACTATATAGTACTGGAGTTAATTTAATAGATTATTATGCACAGTCGTTCTGATGCGTGATTAGTGCCATACTAAAGAGTTCGACTATCATGTTTCCTGCAGTAGTCAGGCCTTTGGTATGACGCTAATCATACGCCAAAACGACTCTGCATAAAGCCTATAGAGTTTAATTGTTTAGGCAGTATTGAGGCTATATGAGATTGCTGAAAGTGAAATATGGGTTCGCTGGTATGATATACCCACTTATGACTGAACCTGGAACACACGCGTCTAAAGCATTAGCCCTAGCAAATTACCTATGAAAAGATACACCATACCATAATTCTAAGTCAAGAATGAAGAGGGAAACAAGCGGAAACGACAGACTGCTAATACTTTCACAATTTTAATTTCACATTATTTATTTCGAGACTTTCTAGACGAGACCGAGACGGGGATTTTTGACTCGAGACGAGATCGAGGCCCAGACCGCTATTTATCAACCGAGACGTGACAGAGATTATACAAAGTCTCGTCTCGATACCATCCCTAACCGATAAATACGAATTCGTTCAATTATACAAAAATAACGAACGCTTTGGCTTAAAGATCTCAAAGGCTCATCGTAGCAGAAACAAGCTTTTCCCTTAGATTTTAACCTGCAAAAAGTCAATGTGCCATCTTTGTTATCAACCATCCTTCAAAGATCCTGCTTTACATTGTCCGGAAGCCTTCTCTTTCTCCCAGTTAATAGTTTCCTTCGCCTCGGCTTTTTGAATAGAACTTGGTGACTTGGTGCGTATTTCACATACAAGCAACGTGTAATGCTGATCTTATACGTATTAACTTTACTATCTCTTTAATACACGGTGGCCTGCAGTTGTTGTGAAATAAAAGCTTGTATAGCGTTTTCATTTACCTCAATGTACCTCTTTTGCTCCAAATATTTTTATCAATATTTTATTTTCGAAACCCTGCAGTTCCAGTTCTTGTATTCGTGTTAGGGATCAACTTCCACATTCATAAAAAATTGGGCAGATTGAGCTCTTATTGATTTTAATGTTTTTGATATTTGTTAAGACAATAAAATGTTTTATACTAAGTGTAAACATTAGTACATAAATAATATGCAATACTTTTCAACAAGACAAAAATTAGAAACAGTAATTTTTACTCGCAGGCTTTCTCAACATCAGCTGCAAGCGAATTGACTTACGAATTTAGAGTTTACACGATTCTGTTTATTAGAAAAGCTCCCCTCCCTGTACAGGTCAACGACTAGCTTTCCTCTTCTGCAGTGGCAAATGGTGGGAAGTAGGAGAGTTTCCTATCAGGTTGCCTGGAACAGACTTTAATATGTCACAGGTCATTGGCAAGAACTGATCCTATGACAAAAGTTAACCTCGTAAAATCTATTTATACTGTTAAGGTATTTAATTTTAAAATGATTTCGGGTGGATTTTGAGATCGAGAGCCATTAAGAAATGTTCTACATTTTAACTATTTTGTTCTTCCAATTCTTTTAAATAAACTACGAATTACAAATTTTAAAATTGAGGTTTAAACTTATGATGTCGACGAATGTTCCAACAAGTAATAATGTTGAACATAGATTGGAGTGGTCAAACTTAAATTTATACCTACCAGTATAAGATATCTCAGTAACATATATATACGATTAGTAACGTTCAGGCTTTGTTGTTTAAATTCATGGGATGGAAAACAACGAAAGGCGTAGTACAAATTTACAAAAAAAAAAAAAAAATCATATGATTAACCCGTAAGTTGATTTTACAGTACGTGGGCGAAATAAATACTTACTGCGACAAGATTAAAATGATTTGGTGACACTCCTTTGCTACACACTCAAAAAAATTCAAATTAGGAAACTTTATTTATTTATTAATTTATTTATTTTTAGTTCGATGTATAGTACATCCACCAAAATTATATCTTCCGAGGACTGAAAAGAACACAAAAAAAAAAAAATAGTGTAAGTGAAGGTGGAAGAACTGTTGAAGGGCTAAAACTGTAATTTTGCGGCATACATAGAGCAATATACCCTTATAAGTAGGAAAATGAATAGCTGTACATTGTAGTGCTTGGACAGAACGGATTATTAAACTTGTTTAATTTGCAAAAATATCATCCAGCTATTCAAAGACATTTTACTAATATCTCGATTTGGTACTGAGTGAGTATCGAATTGGTACTGACATATTACATTTATATTTTTTCCGTGTATTTTTTTGTCAACAATTCAGTAATTTTTAAATAACCGAGACATTATTTGGGATTCCATTACGACTAATTGATAACATCTTTCAAGCAGGGGTAAAAGTGAGACGACGTCCCCCCAGTTCCAAAAATTATGTATGGGGTCCCCCCACTTTCTCAAAAACTCAATGAGCAAAGACAGGCACGGGGGACAGCATCACGACATGCGTCCCCCTACCTTTTCAGATCCACTTTTACCCTGCTTTCAAGTAATACATTAGCAAGTTGTTCGTTTTCAACGTCTTTCATTCGGATGCAAATTGCATGACCTCACTTTTCCGTGTAAATCATTTTTTTTTTCTGGCGTCATGTAAGCTTCATGTGTAATGCGGGACGAATTATCTTGCAGTTTCCAACATACACAATTATAATCATATTATTAGTTGCATATCATTGTTTTTCTGCTAGATTTTACGTACATTTAAAATGTTAATTGTAAAATTAATTTTCTAAAATAGTAATATAATCGCATTATCTATCCGCACTAGTAATCGCTTTTGTTGATTCATAAACATAATAATGATAATTAATAAGATAATTAAAGGGATGGAAATCATTCACCAAGAATCACCCCGAGATGCTTTGCTAGCTATGTGGTATTCGAGCTACGATCATACAATTACAAACTGTGAATCAATTTTCGTTTATGATACCTGCAAAAGAGAATATTTCCATTAGAATATTTGTTTTTCTTTATACAAAGTAACTGTAAAATGAATTACAAAATGCATACGTTCCAATTAATTGTCTCATAGAAGTACTTTCTTACATTCTATATATCCAAAATAACTCTCACAATATTGGCAATGAAGAAAATAATTGTTTAAGATTTGCAAACAGCAACAAGTGTGACACATTAAAGCCGATTTCATCATTGGTATTAACAATTCGCAATATTATACCTACTATACTTAGTTGTTTATTATTTTGACATGTGGATCTGTCACATGTCTAGAACTGTCAGTTCTTTAACAACAATGAATATATAACTATATCTTGGCTGCATTATAAATCTTAGCGTTATGGAGCAGAACAAGTTATTATGCTGCTTTTAGCGAAATATTTTAGAAACTAATATGCATCAAAGAACTATTACGTAGTTGTTTTGCTGCAGAAACACATTTGTAATCCATTCACATTTATGACAACATATATATCAAAAAAGATTTTTCATTCGATATGTTATACAAAATGCATGTGCAAGCATGTGCAAGCGTTAGTTTGTTGAAAATTAGAAACTTCAGTGACAACGAAAAAAATATCTTTAAATATATGATTAATGAAAAGAGAGCAAAAGAGAGCCAGGCTTAGTGAATAAAGCACTTTTCTTTTATTTCAACTGGAGGACAACTATAATCAAAATTTGAATAAGCCATGTACATTTTTCAAAACCTTAAACACGAGTGTAAATTTTTATAAGTCCCTTTATATTGTCAGTTTCGTAACAATGCATTAGAGTAATAGCAAGGGAAGTAATGAAAAAAAAACAAGACTTACGAACACAGCAGATAGTTTGCTGTTTGAAATACTTAATTCCTTTTTTGTCTAATCTAATATAAATAGGATGAAGAGTTTGTTTGTCTGAGTGTCTGTATGCGACCTAGGGACCAGACGAGTGGACCGAGAGTTACCAAATTTTGGTCAGGTACCTTTGTCAAGGCCCCAGAACAAGACGAAGCTTTTTTTTTAAAAAAAAAGACTCGAAATAGGGGAACCTCAGTTTACCGGGACATGTAAAACTAGTAGAAAATGACCAATATTAGTGTCAAATTCATAGTTTCCGCTTTTGCTGTGATCAATTGTGAAACTCCGACCACATTAACTTCCACATTCACCCCATTCGGCTGCGGGCTGGGAGCTACTCAGGGGTATACCGAGACATGTAAAAAAATAATCAAAAATGACCGATATTAGTGTCAAATCTGTAGTTTTCGCGATCGCTGAGATGTATGGGAACAATTCCATTAGCGATGACTTCCCAATTCAGCTACCATTGTATGCGGGTCCAGGGTAAGGGACGAGACATGTAAAAATAATCCAAAATGACCGATATTAGTGCCAAATCCATTGTTTTTGCCGTCGCTGATATGAATGAAGTTACTCCTACGGGCGTTGACTTCCAAATACAGCTCCCATGCGAATAGTGGGGAATAATTCATTTAATAGTATGATATTTCTGGAAAAAGCAGTATCTTGGCAAATGCAGAAATTTTTGTTAAAGAAAACACACGCGCTTCTTGACCTAAATAAAGATCGTGAAAAGGAGAAGGGTTGTTCAAGAGTTCAAGAGTTCAAAACAACTGCAGGAATGTTGTAAGGTTGTTACGCTATCTATGCGTGTTAAGTAATCTATTTTTCTGGACATTCAATACTTATAAATCTGGTTCGAGTCACACTGGCTGATGTTATTTTATTTTTAAAAAACTTTTTCTACTATTCTACATAGGAAGTTTGGCTATCGGCATATCATTTGCAATACTCACCAACTACCTCTAATATTATTATTGCGGAAGTTCCGCAGAATTCTGAAACATAGATATTTGGATGGAGCTAATAATAGTTTCTAAGTGAAGTCTTGTCCCAACTACGATAGGTTTTGGAGCTATGGACCTTTCAAGTTCATTTTTGTTTCATGTTTTCTGCAACCTATAACTCCGAAAGGAAGCATTTGTGCACCTAGGTTCTATGCACCTACGTTGCATAGAACCAGTGCTCTATTCAAATCTAACGAGTAATACATTTTTACATTCTACACTGATCGTCATGAAAAATAGCGATAATAGATAGCTAGAAGTAGTCTCTTTATTTGGATTCAGTATGGTACGAATAATTTCTATTTCCATTCTTACATTTATAGAAAAAGTTGAAGCTGTAGAAAAATGAAATGAAATCTTTAAGTTTTACATTCCACGGTTATGTCGGCTAGGCTAAAGGAGACGGTGATGAGGAGAAATGAATGAAATGTTGGAATGAATAAATTGGGAGAATCTCGAGAAAATCCATGCACACGGAGTTTGTCCACTACAAAGTTCACTTGGCTTGAGCTGCTGTCGAACCACGGGACCCCGCATGCCAGAGATGAAGGCTCTACCACTGAGCCACCGCGGCCCTTCAAGCTGTAAAATTCTATATATAACTACTAATTTCAATTCTGATCTTCTTGGATCAAAAATTGCATTAAATTGGAAGAATGCTATCTTATGGATTCAGCGTCTGAAGGATAGATATCACCTTCGGCCTTATCCCTCTGTTGCAACAGGGAGTTATAGATCTATCACTTTCGGGTTCAATACCAAAACCCATAATTAGGAAATCTACAGTTTTTCACAATACGCAACACAGATCACTTGTATATTGAAGGAGAAAGTGTTAAAATCAACGATAGTTTGTCAGTTAATAACACTGACACGATACAATGCATTGAACTCTATAACGGATTAATACTGAGAAATCGACCAACTATCACCATTACCACTATTACTGTTTTTATAATCGCCCTGTGCTGTTTATTTGACCCAGCAAAACAACCTGAAAAGAAAGGACTTTTAGCTGTAGTCATGGTCGTCTTTTTTTAAAAAAAATAAATAAATCCTACACCAATTCATTCTTATAAATACGCACGTAGCCAGGGGTGGATCCAGTGTGTCCGGGTCCCTCCTCCTTCGAAACCAAAAATTAAAAAAATAGGAAAGCATGAAACAAAGAGAAACGAGATAAAGAAGAATCAGCGTTAAAAATATAAAATTACATGAAACGTTTGATTGCTCTTTCTTATTGAGGAGCTCTGTGTGGAGGAAATGGGAGGGTCAAGTTGAAAATGGATATTATTACAACGGAGCATTCCGAATTCCATCTAGCTGCATGCTAATCCTATGGCCTACAAATGACGATCGATAAACCGGTTCGATCAGGATAGACCGTCAGGTAAAACTTAAGAAATGCCCACAATCACCAATAATAAGAGCCTGGCAACATAGATTGCAGTTACACTTGTTAAAGAAATTTTCAAATTTGCGGCAATACTAATCTATTTCATAGGATGTCTTTACTGATGAAAGAGATCACGTTGCTATCCTTGACAGCATTAAAGGAAAAGAAGAAAGAAGACAAGAAGAACCGAGTTCGGAAGAATATTTTTCAATGTATTTTTCAACACATTTTTTATATTCTTTTACTAAAGTTTTCTTCATAGTTTGTTATTAAAATACTTACTAACATATCCTCATTTTGTTGTCCTAACAAACCGATATGGATATGTTGCTGGTACAATAGTTTAGATTGATCGAGCCCCTGGTGTGTAACCACAGTACTTCATATCACGCCCCCTATTACGAAATCCTGGCTAAACGAATCAATATATGTTGTCAGTAGAATAGTGAGGAATGATCGAGCCCTTGGTGTGATAACCACAGTATTTCGTCATGGACTCCCCCCCTATAACGAAATCCTGGCAACGTGCCTGATTTCATATTGAATAAAAATTAATCAGCCCGTTCAAGTGTTGTTTTTCGTTGATGCTCGTAGGTATTATTATTATTATTATTATTATTACTATTATTATTATTATTATTATTATTATTATTATTATTATTATTATTATTATTATTATTATTATTATTATTATTGTACGTGTCTTTGGTGTGAATCACCCGGTTCGATCCCTGTGGGAGCTCATCTCTCAGTGGGGCAGGCAAATTCTTACATTATAATCTAGAGCTGGTTGAATGGGGTTATTTAAATACACAGAGTATATAGAAGAAAAGCGATCTACAACAAGAACTTAGGTACAGAAATTTGAAACACCAGTTTGGTTGAATAAATGATCTGAAGATAAATGGAGAGCGCACTTTTGAACACCGAAACTCTATGAGACGTTAACATACAGCTTAATGTGACATCCGAACCAGTGGCCGACGTGAGATGATGTGCGGTGGTATGCCATACCCCCTCTGGTTTTTCTGTAATGAGGACATACCGTCTCTTGTTTTTCAGTGATCAAGGCAATATTTAAATAGCCGGCATGTTGAGTCAAAGTCATAATCAAGCATACCGCCTCTGCTTTTTTATTCCACTTCGAACACTAATCCGAACCATATGAACTAAGCCGAGTCTCATACGCTTAGATGCTTACATTAACCAAATTGCTACCAGGAACCTCTTCGAAAATGGGAAAATGAGAAATAGTTTCACTCAGAAATTCAAAGTAAGTATGTACATTGAGAAGAAATCGGCATAGAGATCAATGGGCGATGGAATATGTTCAAGCTTTGCAGTAGAAACCGTAAGATGACAAAACTTTTTCGTTTTTGCTTTTCGAAGTTTAAACTCTCTTTTTAACACTACGGTTATATGAGACGTAAATCTATGGTTTAAAGTGGAACCCGAACCCTGGGAATTAAATGCAAGAACAAGTGTTCCAAGTATGTGCTCCCTAGCTACTAGACCAGTGGGAAGGGCCGTAAGATACCTAGAAAAGACTAACGCAAAGAAGCAATGGATAACCGATACAAATAAATAAAAAAGAATTTTAGGAATGATCAAAAATGGATGAAAAGAATGCGATCTTGGTCAATGATTAAAAAAACAAAGGATGATAAAACTGCGATCTTGGCGAATAATCAGTTTTTTTTGGATCAGAGGCCACAAAATTTTTGAACGGCCCCTGAATCAAGTTTTCATATTTTCTACGGAATAAGCACAGCATACTGAGTTAAGTAATAATTTGGATTTGAGTGAACTATATGTAGTTCTCCAGATATAAGACCTCCAAAAAATTTTTGATTGAAATTGATGAAACTTTTGATCCAAAAAGAAACACCAGTGTTCGAAGTGGAAAAAAAGCAGAAACGGTATGTTTTATTACGACTTTGACTCAACATACCGCCTATCTAAATGTTGAAATACAGTGAAGATTGCATTTCTATTTACATAATGACTGAAAACCACTGGAGAGCTTCTCTTTAGTTACGGAGGAAACATGGAGACACTTTGATCCCTCGCCAACAACTTTCTGAAACAAAAAATCCCCTTATGTTGTATTATAGAGAAGCATACACGAAAAAATTCAGAAACCGAGTTTTTATACTAATTTCTTGCGGGAAAACTCCCAGACTCCACTCAAATGAAGGCTATTCCAAATCCCTGGAAGAACCGCCCCAACAGCTGACAACCCTTAAACTTGCCCATGCTCAAAACACGACGTTTAGAATGAATTAAGATAAGAAGATATGCACATACATACGAAAGAAACAATTGAATATGGCACATCAAAATATAAACTAGATGAACTTCTAAGACGCTTCATTTTAAAAACAAAAGGTAGGGAAAAGATAACAAAAATGTCGATGTTGTCAACTTAGAAATAATTTCTACATAAGGGATAACATTTTTTACGTGCAAGGCTAGTCGTCAATTCCTGTGTATAAAAATGGATTTATTAAAGAGGTATTTAGCATCTACTCTTCAGTGACTGTATGTCTTGATCACCGAAAAACCAGAGGTGGTGTGTCTTCATCACTGAAAAACTAGAGGTTGTATGGCATACCATCGCATACCGTCTCAGCTAACATGCAGTGGTGGTTCTTGAAGGTAAAAATTATGGTGGTAAGAAGCCAGAATCCAGACCATGATACGTATATCATGAGTTTCCTATAAACTTTCAAAAATACACAAATAATAGCTTAAATTATTTTTTATCACTTACAAAGGAACTTTTTCCTGGTGTCACACGAAATGTGAAACGAGACTATAGTCAATCGTTTTGCGTTAGTGAACATGAAAATCCATAGGCGGAGAAAACCCTCGACCGCAATCATCCCGTACTTAAGGGGGGGGGGAGTAAGGTCACTGGCAACACAACACGTTATGGATAATGAGACGAAATATGAAGCGAGTTCGATGAAAATATGCGTAGAAGCACATCATATACTTATATTCGACAATACTCTGACAAGTGTGAGCAGAGGCGTAGTACATAGTGACAGAGAAGTGGCGGCTAAGCGCAAGTAAAAATTGTCATATAATTATCACATAATTGAGGAAAACAGAGAAACAAGAAGTCAGGGGAATTGTACAATAATAATACATGGTCAAGTAATCAAACACAAACTACAGACAGCCTGTAGGTGACACCGTGAAGCAGAAATGGAAGAAAGTCAGCTATGGAGAGGATTGTCCGTACAGTCCGGACCACCTCCCCTCGAAGCGTCCGATGTGTATGGACTGTTGTATACAGGGTGAACTGTAACTATTTGGACAAACTTCAGCAGGTGATTCTGGACGCCTGTACGAGAAAAAAGTCTTTAGAACATATGCGAGCTGATCAATAGTTTGGGAGATAAAGGACTCCGAAAGCGTGTGAAACATCATTTGGGAGCTCCATAGCTAAACTATCCTGAATGACAGAGCTAAGGCGGCAAGATCACGTGAGAGAAACCGAACCTGCTCTAATCAAAAATGTCTATGCTGAAATAGTGACATTCGTGTGCAAGGGATTCCCCGAAGGAACTGTGTCGAAATGTCTTTCGAAATGTGGGTCTAAAGTTCCACGGTTCGAAGGTTATACAAACAGTAAGCAATGATTTGTTGTCAGAAATGTCATATCGCCTACATTGTCAATATGGCACAGGAGTTTACATTTGCTATGTGGGGCTGCATACCTCCAACATCAGACAGTAGTTACAACAGGGAAGAATGTGCTCTTGAGTTACCATATATGAGAGGAGGAGTCCTTTACAATGAATAGAAATAGCACATTATGTAAACAACTGCAATACGAAGACACTGGAATTAGTAGTAACAAAGACGAAAATAGGGTGCTAGAACTCGATACATATGGCATATGAAAGACAGCTAAATGAGACATACATTTACGTGTATTGTACGAGTGAACCAACTAAACGAAACTAGCAGGTCAGTATTGTCTCGTCTCGAAGGTTCGTCTCGGGTTTGCTATGAGACGAGACAGAAAAAGTTATCATCTCCTTGCAACGCTAGCAAGAACTCCAAAATGTTTGGGTTCATGAGGACACCGAAACACTACGCTAGTAGGAATGGCCTATGTTCTATTAAAGAATTGAGATATGTAGGGGCCATCCAGTTCATTTCAGTACAGATACCACTGAGGCGTAGGCCTAGTGGTACTGAGGGAAACCCTGACAACTATCAGGATGGCCGAACCGGAATTTAGCAATGTAAATAATGTGTGGCATATACGTCCCTCAGCCAGCATAACGTAAGGGGTGACGGGAGATAATGTAACGACCTAGGTCGTGGAGACATTCCTTTACCATATTCATGTTATGTAACAGTGGAAATTAGGAGAAACTGCAGCAGGGTGAAAGTTATTCATACAAAGCAGTGTTGGGCAAATTTCAATTGAATTAACAATTAATCTGCAAATTTAATTGTTAATTGCAATTAACAATTGAAGTAAGTAATGGTTAATTGTTAATTGCAGTTGGCCATTAATAATGGAGAATCAATTGCAATTAATCAATTGATTGAAAGTAATTGCAGTGGAAAGTAATTGCAATTGAATTTAGTCATTCAATTGCAATTGAAATTAATTGAAATTAATTGATTTCGACAGCAATTACTTTCAATTGATTGATCAATTGCAATTGATTTTCACTGATTAAATTTCAACACTGTAGTTCAGAGAGGGCGTGGGGCAATGAAAACTTTAGCCACGAGCAATTGACTCACCACCCATCGTGACCCACGACCCACCACTCACCATGAACCACTCTCAACCACTGTGACCCACAGACCCACCAAAACCCATTGTCATCAATTCTGAACCATGATTCGCGCCCTCTTCTCTACTGACTAAAGAGTTTAAACTTGTAATAAAACAAGCCTATGAAATTATCACTCATCGGAGTTTGAATTTCTACGATCAATCGCTCAAGCACCGCTCTATTACAATAACGGCGGATCTGACGTTTCTAATATAAATAAAATAAAGAGTTTGTTTGTGTCTGTCTGTCTATCTTTGTGCGGCCTGCGGACCAGACGAGTGGGCCGAAACTTTTCAAAATTTGGTCACAGGTAGCTTGGTCTAGGCCCCAGATCAAGACGAAGTGTTTCTTTTTTTTAATTTCGAACTAGGGGGGTCTCAGGGGGACGTTTAACGGGACCGGCCTGGGGACCAGACAAGTTAATCGAGAGTAACCAAATTTTGGTCACGGGAACCTTGGTACAGGTCTCACACCAAGGCGAAGCGTTTTTGACAAAATTTAAACCAGGGGGTCTCACGGGGCGTTTACCGGGACATGTACAAGTATTAGAAAATGATCAATACTAGTATCGATTTCATAGTTTTCGCGGTCGCTGATATCAATGGTGAAACTCCGATCGCATTACCTTCCAAATTCACCCTATTCGGCTGCGGGCCGGGGGTCAACGGGGGGGGAGGGATATCGAAACGTAAAAGTAATCCAAAATGACCGATATTAGTGTCAAATCTATAGTTTTCGCGGTCGCTAAGATCAATGGTGACACTACCATTAGCGATGACTTTCAAATTCATCCACCGTTGTATGCGCGCCTTAGGTCACAAGACGGGGGGGGGGGGAATTCTGAGACATGTAAATATAATCGAAAATGACCGATATTAATGTCAAATCCATAGTTCTCGGGGTCGCTGAGCTCAATGGTGAAACTCAAGACCGCGTTCACTTTCACATTTAGGTCCCATCAGTTAAGGAACGGAGACATTATAAAGGGGATCAAGAGACATGTAAAAATAATCCAGAATGACCGATATTAGTGTTAAATCCGTAGTTTTCGCGGTCGCTGAGATCAATGGTGATACTTTCATTAGCGATGATTTTCAAATTTAGTCACCATTGTATGCGAGGCGGGAGTCACCGGGGGTGGAGAATTGCGAGACATGTAAAAATAATGGAAAATGACCGATATTAGTGTCAAATCCATAGTTTTCGCTGTCGTTGAGATGAATGGTGATACTTCCACAGGCGTTGACTTCCAAATGCAGCCCCCATCGGCTGCGGGCAAAAATGCGTTGTTTTTTTTAAATTGGAATCAGAGGATCATAGGAGCTTTTACCAGACATGTAAAAAGTAGTAGAAAATGGCAGATGTTAGCGTTACATTCATAGTTTTCGCGGTATCAGCTAGGGGCCAGAGGAGATTTTTTTTTACAATTCGAACCAAGGGTGTCTGAGGGGGCGTTCACCGGGACATGTAAAAGTAGTAGAAAATGATCTATATTTGTGTCGAATCCATATTTATCGGGGTTGCTGAGATGTATAGTGACATCCCCGATATTGTTTACGTTCAAATTCAGCCCCCCATCGGCCTTCCCAATGAAAACACATGTACGTTGTTGGATATATATTCACACAAAATATATCCAATTTTAGAAATGTTTCTTAATTGTTCTCCCGTTGTTCAGTTTTTACATTGATATTTTATCTGATCCGCTCGAAGAACGGGCATAACAACTAGTACGAAACGGTAAAGTGTTGGTCATGGACAAAATTACAATGAATTCAATAATATAGATAATTATTATAATTATCATTGTTAATTTTTCCTTGTTGAATTATAGATACTTTTCAGTTGAAAAAAGAATAAAATTTGAAAGTCCCAAAGCAACGTAAAACAGACCAACGTAAAGGAAAAATGTATAAAATTTTCCATATAATTAAGCGTACCGCACAAACTTTAACTTAATTACATGGAAATTTTAATTTCTATTTTTGTGTCGTTTTGTGCGCTTTTTTCAACGTTTTGTGTGTCACTGAAAATGGGTCAATGTTATCCTACAAATATGGCGGAACAAGTTAATGCTGTTCCGTCAGGAACGATTTCGAGGCTTTTTCCTTCATACCGTCTTGTGCGTGTTTTCTACCGTTTTGTAAGCCTATTTCCACGTTTTGTGAATCAATGGTAGTGGGTCAGAATGAGCATTCAATGTGGGAAGAAAAATGACCCACTGTCCCACCAGTATCTAATTTGGAGGTCGCTTTATTCGCATTGTTTAGTATATGTTTTGTACCGTTTCTGCGCATATTTTGACGTTTTGTGCGCCACCGAAAGTGGGTCAAAGAAGACTTACAAATATGGCAGAAAAAAACATATCCATCCCACATTCAATGACCATTTTGACTCACTTCCACTGATCCACAAAGCGGCACAAATCATGCATAAAAAATGTGAAGGAAACGACCTCGACATTCGATGGTGACCGAACAGCATTAAATTATTCCGCTATACTTGTAGGCCATTTTGACCCATTTCTGTTGTGGCACTAAAGTGGAAATAGGAGTACAAAATGGTACAAAACAGGCACTATACGATGCGAAAGAAACGACCTCCAAATTCGATAGTGGCGGAACAGTGAGCCATTTAACTCCCACTTTAAAGGCCCGTTTAACTCACTTCGGGTGATGCAGAAAACGAGAAATAGATACAGAAACCTTTTTTTTTTAAAAAAAAAGGTACTAAGCGATGCAAAAGAAACGATCTAGAAATTCGATAGTGGAGGAAAAGTGGGTAATCTTCGTCACACTTTAAAGGCCCATTTTGACACACTTCTGGTGACGCACAAAATGTGGAAATAGGGGCACGAAACTGCACGAAACATTCACTACTCGATGCGAAAGGAAGGACCTCGAAAGTTTGTAGTTGCGGAGCAGTGGGCCATTTATGTCCCACCTTCGAGGCCCATTTTGACCTTCTTCCAGTGACGCACAAAACGTCGAAATAGGCGTACAAAAGGGTACGCGATGTGAAATTAAGGACCTCGAAATTCGATATTGGCGGAACTCTTAGTTATTTACATTCCATCTTGGAAGCCCATTTTGACCCACTTCCGGTGACGCACAAAACGTGGAAATAGGGGCACGAAACGGCACGAAAATTCACTAGTCGATGCGAAAGGAAGGACCTCGAAATTCGGTAGTGGCGGAGCAATGGGTCACTTTTGTCCTACCTTTGAGGCCCATTTTGACCCTCTTCCAGTGACGCACAAAACGTCGAAATAGGCGCGCAAAAGAGTACGCGATCTGAAATTAACGACCTTGAATTTGGATAGTGGCGGAACTCTTGGTCATTTTCGTCCCATCTTGGAAGACCATTTTGACCCACTTCCGGTGACGCAAAAAACGTGAAAGTACGCGCTCAAAACGGCAAGAAACTGGCACTAAACGATGAGAAAGAAGAGACCTCGAAATTTGTTGGTGACGGAACAGTGATTCATTTTCGTCCTACCTTGGGGATTAATTTAACCCACTTCCCATGACGCACAAAACGGCACAAAACGACGTGAAGGAAACGACCTCGAAATTCATTGGTGGCGGAACAGCAGTAACTTGTTCCGCCATATTTGTAGGCCCATTTTGACCCACTTCTGGTGACGCACAAAGCGACACAAAACACGCACAAAAGATGCAATACAAAGCACCTCGAAATTCGTTGATGGCGGAACAAGTTAATGACGCCTTGAGCACCAATATGAGTATATACTGTAGTTCTTACCATCAAGGCTGAGAACTGCATGGTCCAATTTTTTAGCCAAAGCAGACGCCCAACCGAGATAGTGGTGTCAACCGGCTCGGCTCGGTTCAACTGAGCGAACAGCTTGAGCTGGCTTGGTTGGGATGACCCATCGACTGGGCTCAATTGAGCCGATGGCTTGAGCCGGCTCTGTAGGGACGAGTCATCGACTCGGTTTGATTGGAGCCTGATTGGAGCCAATGGTTCGAACCGGCTCGGTTGGGGTAAGCAATCAGCTCTGTTCGGTTCGGCTCGTGTCAGCCACCGGCTCGAGCTGGCTCGGTTGGATGAGCTGTTGGCTCGGCTAACTTCTCGGTTCGGCTCGATAAGTGAATGAGCTGTGAGAGAACCGCTTGTGTCGTTAACAATCCTAAACCTGGGTCGAGCGGTTTTGAACATGTTTGCCTGAAGTCCTATAACTTTTAACAATTTTTGGCTCGAGCCTGAATACTTGCTCCTCCTGATCTCAAACCTAGAACCTTGTGACCGATGTCCTTGCCTCCTGAATATTTCTTGACGACCGAGATCGACAGTCAACTAATTTTTAGTATTCAAATACAAACCGCCTATATTCCATGTTTATACACGGTGTTATAATAATAATTAGTTATAGTAGTAGTAGTAGTATCATAGATAATTATATTGTCTATGTAGGATACTTGAAGAAAGTAGTACTTGGAACTACACAAAGGATTTAGCTCGAATTGCCTTGTTTTGGCTCGACTCGACTGGAAACTCGATCCGAATTGAGTCGAGTTGGGAGAATTTTTTTCAAGCCGAGTTCTCGAGTCGAGCTCAAAGATGTCAGCTTCGAGTCGAGTCGAATTTTAAAGAAAACTCGCTCGAACTCGCTCGTGCTCATCCCTATTGTATGCATGACGGGCATATAGAGTTCTTTCGAGGGGGATAGAACCATAAACATAATTTTTTTTAATGCTTAGTTTCACGGCTTTCTTCCCAGGGGGTCGAAGGGATGGTAGTTATCCAGCATTTCTTATAAGTACCTTATTTGAAATATGTAAAACAGTAACAAGTGGACAACACAATATACACATATCTTTTTATATTCAGTTTTAATTGCTGATTTCAATTGCAATTAACAATTACAATTAACAAGTTTCAATTGTCAATTGCTATTAACAATTAAATGTTTCAATTGCACTCTTTGCGATTGGCAATTAACAACTAAAAGTTTCAATTGCCTGGTGACCAATTAACAATTAACAATTGACGAAAATTTAATTGCAAATTTTATGATTGAATTCAATTAAATTGAAATTAATTGTCAATTACAAATTGAAATCAATTACAATTGAAATCAATTGCAATTAATTTTCAGAGCAATTACTTTCAATTGGTTGATCAATTGCAATTGATTTCAATTGATTTTGCCCAACATTGGTACAAAGAACTATCCAGTTCCAAAATATGTTATTCCACCATTCGTATAGTACAAGAATATGTGAATCTGTTTTCTTACAATACCTTATTGCATACGACAGGGTTTTTCTTTCTTCTGGAAACTTCACAGGAGATGTTAGAAGTTTCCTCCCTGTGCGTCAATGCATGCAGCAACTCGTCGCATCATGGATTGCGAACCTACTCCAATCGACCATGTTGACCCGAAGTTCGTCAAAGGTTGTAGAGATACGTTGCTGAAGTGTTTGGAGATCAGGAACGTGCATATACGAGACTTTTCACGTGTCGCCACAAGTAGAACTCTAAGGGGTTGATGTCAGGTGATCGGATAGGCCATGCAACAGGACCTCCGCGACCAATCCATCTGTCCGAGAAAACGGTGTTTAAATATTCCCGGATGGGACGTTGGAAGTGGGCTGGAGCTGTGTCATGCATCATCCATGTGACCAGTCGTACATGGAGTGGCTCATCTTCAAGTAGAATAGGCAGATTGTTCCGCAGAAAATCCAGATAAGCCTTCCGTTGAGCCTCTGGGGAAGAAATACTGGCCCAAGGGGGAGGTCCCCAATAATCCGTACCCAAACACTGACGCTGAACCGCTCATGATGGGACGATTCAACCATTTCATGGGGGTTCTCTGCATCCCGCAGATGTCGGTTGATGAGGTTGATGACGCCAGTTTTGCTAAACGTCGCCTTATCTGTGAAGAGGATTGCCGAAAGAAAGCCAAAAATAGTGGTGACTTAGTGTAATAACCACCAACAAAACTTTTCTCTAGGAGGGAAATCCACAGGCAATAATCCTGGACACGTTGCAGGTGATGGGGATCGTAGTTGTTGTCATGCAGAATACGTAACATAGTGTCTTGGCTTATACGAAAATGGTGGAACATTTGTCTAGAGCTTGCACTGGGGTTATTCGCAATCTCCTATAGCACACATTCTTCGAGGTTTGCTGTACGAACATACGCCACACGCCCTCCACGTTCACACATTCCCTCAAAAGATCCTATTGCACGCAAACGCCAAAAAATTAGCAAACGTTTGGCGATTGGGTTGCTGTCGCCCAGGATACTTCTCCTCGCAAATTCGTGCAGTATTCCGATCATTGCCGTCTGCTTGGCCATACACGAACATCATATCAGCTTGTTCTCGGTATGAATACCGGACCATTTTAACAGCACCACACAACACACGTTCACTCACGAGGCGCACTCACTAGTACAGTAAACACGGTGGAGTGCCTTGACTGCCGCCACAGGACAGAATGCCATCTATGTACTGAACATCATTTTATTTTTTTTATCATATGTTGTGTATGTCTTGCGGGCTTCTGATTTTAAACACTGTAATGTCTTGCTGCTGTGAATTGGGCTCTGATTAACGTTATTTTGCATAATAATAATAATAATAATAATAATAATAATAATAATAATAATAATAATAATAATAATAATAGTTTCTCCAATACATATGTCTGCTCGTCTTACTCATTCTTATGTATTTTGTTTTGGTGTTTCCCCTCTCACCAGTTCCAACTTTTACACCAAGCGAATGTGTTAACGGTACCTCTCCAAAACCTAGGTCGTTACCTTATTTCCCGTCACCCCTCACGTTATGCTGGCTGAGGGACGTACATGCCACATACTATTTGCATTGCTAAATTCCGGTTCTGCCATCCCGACAGTTGTCAGGGTTTTCCTCAGTACCACTAGGTCTATGCCTGAATGGTATCTGTACTGACATTTTGTAGAAACATGAGAACTTCATTTTTCAGTGTTCGTACATATACCATGGTAAGACGTTCGTCTTCCAGCGCCTTAAAATTATAATGCTTAAGGTTTGGCCAAAACTCCTGGAAACGTTGAAACAGTGCAATATTTGGACCTGTAGTAGGCTCAAACAACGTGTCAAATACCGTGAAAATGATTAGTTCTTGGATATGGAGCATGCAAGTTAAATACAACAAATTTCTTCCAATATGTTGTTCAAACAAAATGCAGGCATCTCTCATCGTACTTGTATTAGCAGCTGTTGTATCGGAACTCATGGCCACAATGCCATCCAGCACTTCCCAAAGAACAACAAGTTGATACATCGCTTTTGCTTGTGCCTCTCCTATTCCAGATGGTAATTTAACAACACCTTGTATTTTGTTAACGCCATAACCTGTCACAAGTACTGGCAGTCTATCCAAAGTTGATTTTGAATTCATTTTATCAAGACCTAGGATTTTGTTAACGCCATAACCTGTCACAAGTACTGGCAGTCTATCCATAGTTGCTTTTGGATTCATTTCATTTGTTCGATCTTTCATCACCTTACTATCCCAGTGTAAGACTAAGGGAGATTGTTCACTTTTACGAAATTCCTCGCACACAGCTTTATCAATGGTTTCCCGATGAGACTCTCGCTTTCGATTCACTGTAGAACATGACAGTGTTCCATCGTCGAGATTTTGGCCATCTGCTTTTGCAATCGCTGCCGCAAGTATAGTAACTTTTCTGTCCGAAACGTTGATACGATCCAAGGCTGAAGCAACATCTGAAGGGTTGAGCATGGTTTGAAGGATATTGACGTTTTAGGTGCAATATCGTCATCACTAAGGTCCAGATGCTGTTTGATGTTCCTGTAGCTGCTTTCTGTAGTGCGTAGGAATTTCAATCTCGTAATCGTTATCATCGTAATCTTCATATTCTTCACTACCATCAATGTCGCTAGCAATCACGGGTGACGTATTTGCTACAGCTTTCAGTCTTTGTTCTTCTTGTCGTGTACGCTCTAATTCTTTTTCTTTCCTTTGTCTAGCTTGTTCTTCCCCCCGAGTTAAATCAACAGCAATCCCTGGCATCTTCATTTTTCTTCTCTGATCTCTCAGGAATACTTTATCTTCCTCAATTCTTATCACACGTTCCGCATCTTTATGGGCAATATCGAAGAGATTATTAAGTTTTCCCGTGAATGCCTTTTCTTCGAACTTCTTAGTTTCAGAATTTCGAACTTTGTCTTTCTTCAGGAACCTGTACTCTTCGAGCAAAGACATCATCTTGGATACAATGTTCTGTTCGAAAGCTGTTGGGATACAAGCCTTGTTCCAAATACCAATTAGTTCATGGGTGGTTACCTTCAAACTCCCAGGAACTGTCATTTTTAAAGTATCATGGTAACGATAGAATGTTTATAAAACATCACCTTTCGTAGGAAAAACTAATTCTGGTAACTTTTGTTCAGGTTGACCAATTAACCATAAACAGGTTTTCTGTCGAGTAGCCATTGCAGAAAAGTCTAAGAGAACACTTCAGTCCACTTCACTGTTACTTGTACAACAACCGGACCTTCACAATTAAATGGTACAGAATGTACTGGTTAGTAGATCAAGTTCGTAGAAAATACTTCCCCCTATCTCCATTCACAGGAACTTCCACCGCTTTCCTTTACAATCAGTCACCTGCGTCTGCT
Source organism: Thermobia domestica (assembly GCF_964235325.1). Lineage (NCBI taxonomy): Eukaryota > Metazoa > Arthropoda > Insecta > Zygentoma > Lepismatidae > Thermobia > Thermobia domestica. The sequence goes on from NC_137456.1 coordinate 336,651,556, forward strand.
CTCCTCGAAGCCTAGACTCAAATTCATACAGTGACGTCAATACCACTCTTCTACGACTCTTTATTCAGCATTGTTTTGTTTTGTACTTGTTTCATTGTTGATAGAGCAAGAAATTGTAGATAATTAACTGTTTGTTTTAAGTTTTATGAAAATACGTTATAATTAAGAGAGCGATGCACATTATTCTTGGTTTGCATAGTGCTTGTAAAATTCCTTGAACAAAATTTAAAGTGGCATTTCTGAAAAACTGTGGTTGTAGGTGTAAAAATAAGACACCTAAGTTCACGACAGCAAAAAAATCTAGTTTTATTTATGAAAGGTATCGTTCAAAATTACCCATAAACTTCATTTTCATTTTATGTTTTCCAAAATTGTGGGAGGTGCATAATTAATTAGGTGAAATTTATCCGTATTTTAGACGATACCAATCATAAATATAACTCCGTTACTCTTCCAGTCGTGGACTTATATGTCTTATATTCATACCTACACTAGAAACGCTATTTCGGACACGTAGCCAAGGGGGAGGGGGTATGGACCTCCTTCGAAACCAAAAAATGGAAAAATTAAGGAAGGATTAAAAACAAAGAAACGAGAAAAAGAAGAATCAGCGTCAAAAATAAAAAGTTACAGCAAGCGTTTGGTTACTCTTTCTTATGAGCAGCTTTGTGTGGAGGAAACGGGGGGGGGGGTATAAGTTACAAGTTACAAGTTAAAGTTTTTTTTTTTTTTTTTACTACGATGAAATTTTTCATTCAGTATATTTAGACGCGACATGGATCGAAACTGCAACTATGCGTTTAGATCAGAGATTTTCTTCTTTTCCATTCTATGCTGAACCACCCTATATAATAACTATTGAAACATCCGACCGACCTCAGTCAAATTTTCAACGTAGATGAAGTTGAGGCCCGGAACGATTTTTGTTATTTTACTTTGACCGTGCAACGAAGGGGAGGGGCAGGAGGGAGATATATTTATGTAAAAAAAAATATAGGTGACTGTGACTTCATCACTCTTGAACCAGGCGATCGATCTTAATCAAATTTTCAACATAGATAAGGTTCGGACCTGAGCTGGTTTCTGTCATATCACTTTAGCAATGCAGCTTAAGAGAGGGGGAGGGAATAGATATTTACAAGTGATCGTAAATGACCGACATTAGAATGGAATCTATAGTTTTGGGGGTCGCTGAGGTAAATAATGATACTTCCGATGCTCTTTAAATTCAAATTCAGCCCCGTAGCTTGGTGAAGGGACGAATACTAGTGTTGTAACGTGCCACTATGTGCTCCGTCCTGGGCCGCTGGTTGTAATAACCAGGACAATTATTAGAATGCGGGATTCGTAATTTCAATGTATATTGGCTAAATTTGCAAGTAAGCATTTATAATTTCCATGCAGGATTATCGGGAGTTATTCTATATTTAGAGTGAATTTCAGACTTGAACTAACTTAAATATTACCAGTAAACTGCTATATTCTTCTAAATAAAAAAAAAATTGTGAAATACTAAGGTAATTTGGATTAAGTAAAAGTAACTGATTTTCTAGCTTGATAAATTTTATAACAAAAATCATGAAAAATTATATATGCAATACAGAAAAATATTGAATGAAATAACAACAAATTTTAAGCAAAATTGAAAAATCCAAAAATATATATCTGAATTGAGTGGTACTATGCTTTCTTTAGAACAAGAATTCAACTTTCGAGAATGAATCCAATAAATATAATAAATAAAATACCTAGTAATTATTATAAATCCAATTATAAATTCAATATTTGATCTGCAGGAAAAATTTAACAATATATATATCGAGAATATTAAATAATCAAGATTTAACACTCACCCAATTAAATATGCTTTAAACAACCATCAAATACCTTCAGGAGGACAGTTTCGAATTTCCTCTGTTAACTCGATTTTTATATTATCACACCAATTATAGATATTTCGGTATAGAAAATAGAACTTTCACAAATATAATAGGTTGATATTTTTATAACTATTAACAATTTTCATATAATTCTTGAAGTTTAAATCACGATAATTTTCTGGCTAAACCACTACCATGAAACCGTTAAAGATTCACATTAAGCAGAGATAAACCTTGCCCAGTTCGAAATATCGTTTCGAATGGCTGTTCAAACTTCCTACAGCTCATTCGAACGTATGTGTTTTCAGAGATTTCCGCTAGAGGCGCTCTAGTACCCTGAAGTGTAGGTACTGAAAGCATAACCTTCTAGGATATCATTGACATTAGAACTTTCTTTTTTTTTTTTATAATGTGATCTCATCACACGTAACAAATATCGCCCTCCCGGCTATAAAAAGTTGGCACAACTTTTTATTTCTATTTTAAACCATAATTTTAAAGTATTCTTATTCTAAATTTAATTATGAATAGATAGATTCTGTTAATCTTTCTAGGTATCTATTACTATTAACTACCACCAGCTAATTAATCAACTACTGATTCTAACTAACCATCACTCTCACTCTATTCACTACACACCAAACGAAAAAAAATAACTGAACTAAAGAAAAAAAATTCCCCCATAAATTCAATCACACCACCTAACATTCTATTAACCCCAACAACTCTAGTTAGTTAATAAGTATTAGTTATTACTAATAGTCTCTATCTATTCATAAAGTTTTACAAAAATTCATTCTCAATATGTTTCTATATATACCTTCAGGAGGTAATTATACTCTCTAATTTGAAATTAATTTCAGTAATAATAACAATATTCATTATACTCATCAAACATAGCACCATCATTATTCCAATCAATCTTCAATTTCGTTACATCTGGTTGAACTTCGTTACATACATTCCATAAAATTTTCCATGGCGGAATCAGGACTAATACAATTTTTACAAACATTTTTGAGACATAGATACAAGACATCCAGATCTGGAACACTAACAAAAACATATATTAGAAACACATTAAAATATTTTAAAAACAATTTAATATATTATCTCTACTTAAATAAAGTTTCTGACTAGATGGTTTGTAAGAATTTTTTTTTTATATTTCTGACTAGATTAATTATTTCTGCTTTTTTTTTATAATACTTCAGTTGGAATTACGTTCAGAAATATGCTTAATGCATTTAATATTTATGATGCATTTCCTCTTCTTTCTCTATACTTTTTCGTCAAACTAACATGACTCTTACGGATATCTCTGGGATTGTCTACATTAACAACTCTTATGGTATTCCTACCCAGAAAACATTCGATCTCGAATGGTCCACACCATTTCGCACACAAAGATTTTGTTCTTTATCTTTCATTGATGATAATACCTGTGATTTTATTAATACCTTGTCACCCACATTATAATTATTATCTAGCCTACGTTGATTGTATATTTTCTTTTTACGTTGCCATGCTCTTTCCATGTTATCTAAAGCTCGATTCCATAACTCGGGATCCCTAGGATTCAAGTCCAACATACTTATTTTCCACTTAATATCCAGTGGATTACAAACATTATAATTAAATACTAAATCCATAGGACTGCATTTCGTATCCTCGTGGATGGCATTATTGACAGAAAATTCAATTTCCCACAATCCTTTATCCCATGAGCTTTGTTTCTTTCCGAAATATATTCTTAATGAATTTTTTATAGTGGATACGTATTTTTCACTAGGATTTGACGCCGGGTGATAAGGGGATATACTAATATCCTTAATACCATTTGCATATAGAAAATCTTTGAATTTAGCCGATGTAAATATTGAATGATTATCATGACATATGCTAAAAATAAATCCATTTCTACACATTAATTTATATAACTTATTAATCACACTTTGTGACGACAAAACCTTAATTGGTTCTAGAAATACTCTTTTAGAAAAGGAATCAACAACTATCAAACAGTAACGTCCTGACTTACTTTCAATTAGTGGTCCTAGTAAATCTACTGCCCAAAGTCCATTTACTACATTCTCATACTTAGATACTAGCTTTCCAGTTGGTTTCCTATTATGGCTCTTATTTAGCTGACAATCCGAACAAGTGGATACGTAATCTTTTATATCCTTCAATATCCCATTCCATGTAAAACGAGCACAGATCTTAGCTATAGTTTTATTTATACTAGCATGAGAACCTGGCAAAATATTTGAATGAAAGAATTCTATTATACTAGGAACTAATTCCTTGGGCAAACATACTTTGTATGGATTTCTTATAGCTCTTGTTTTCTTACATAATATGCCTTGGATTAATTTATATCCTTCTACTTCCCTTTTTGCTCTTAATTCCCTTATAATATTACCTAATTCAGGGTCCTTTAATTGATGTTCTTTAATTGATATATTGGCAAAAGGCATATTCCAAAGGTTAATTAGACAATAATTATTTACCTGTTCAGAGTGAGAAAGTTCAGTTTCCATTTCCTCAAAATTATTCTGATCATGTAACCTTGAAATAAAATCAGCTGTTATATTCATATTAGAGGATATAGATTTTACCTCAAACGTAAAAGCAAATAGTCTGTATAACAATGATCCATAACGTTTTACCCTTTTCATATTCCTCAAGGCATATACAAGTCCAGAATGATCCATTCTTAATTCAAAAGGTTTATGCAAGTAAGTACTAAAACGTTCCATAGTTTCTATAGCTGCTAACATTTCTAGCAAGTAAATCGGCTTATTAAAGTCATGTTTCTTTAAGCGTCTACTATAGAATGCTACAGGTACCAAGTTATTGTTATCATCATATTGTTGTAGGACTCCCCCTAAACTTTTGAGACTGCTATCCGTATTGATAATAAACTTCTTATTTAAATCTGGTAATTTTAACATTACATGATTGGCAAATAATTCCTTAATATCTTCCAATGCTTTTTGTTGTTCCGGTCCCCAAACAAATTCAGCCGAAGCCGCCCTTAAACGTTCAATGGGTTCCATAACCTCATGGAACTGCGGGACGAACTTTGCATAGTATTGTAAAAAACATGATAAAGAAATTAATCCTTTTTTTGTCTTTGGAGCAGGTAACTTTCTAATTACTTCTAACCTTGAAGGGTCCATGTACATTTTCCCATTTTCAATAATAAAGCCTAAATATGATATCTTATTTGAAAAAAAGGTACATTTCTTTGTTGATAAAGTTAAACCTTTTTCTTCCAATAACCTTAAAACTTTTTCCAATAATTGCTTATGGCTTTCTATATCTGAACTTTTGCAAATTAGGTCGTCCATATACCATTGAACCCCTTCATCTTTCAAAGGATACAATAAGTCAGTTAATATTTTAGATAATACATGACTCCCTGCTGCCAAACCAAAAGGCAAGACTTTATATTCATATAAACCCCTATGCGTAAGAAATGCTGTTAGATGACGGCTTTCCTCTGTTAAAGGTATGGTTAAATATGCTTTCCGTATATCAAGATGGCTAAAGAATTTACCATCAGATAATTCAGACAATATGTCTTCTATCCTTGGTGTGAACTGAGTATTTAAATAAAGATGACGATTCAAATCAGAATAATTAACTATTAATCTCTTTGTTCCATCATTATTATTTACTAAAAAACAAGGGAAATCATAATCACTGTTACTTGGTTGTATTAAATCAGCCTTTAACATCTCATCAAGAATTTTATCCATCTCTCTTTGAGAACTCCGTGATAACGGGTAAGCCTTCTTACGAATAGGAGTGTAGTTATTTAATTGGATTTTATATTCAAAGTCTTTAATTTTACCAACATGTGATGAAAAAACAGAAGGATATTTACTAAATATCTCGTTAACATACCCTTGTAATTCAGGATTAGCTTCTAATACAACAGGATCCACCCTCAATGGACTATCCATTTGGTCCGACTGGATGTTGGGACTGCTATCCAAAGATGGACTAATAGATGTGGCAACACTGCAAAATCCCTGTGCTGGATCTCCCGGATGTCTACATCCATCCGTATCAAAAGTCTGAACTGTGGACCTTTCCAACAAGTCTGAGTCGCGCAGAAATAATTTAGAAGTCTTATGGTCTGGTTCACTGTAAAATAAATCACACGAACGAGTATCTCGATTTAAACAAGGGGGGTGGATATTTAATGTATAATGTAACTGTATGTCCACTCCTTCCAAAGGGAGAAATAATTTATTATTCACTAAATCAATTTTCGCTTTCAAGAGTTTTAGTTCATTTATTCCCAGTATAAATACTGGTTCGAAATTTTCAACTAGGAAAAACTTTAGTCTGTAAACACGATTTTTAAACTTAATGGGTATATCTACGCACTGATCCAGTGTTAACTTTTGTAGTAACCCTATTTTAGTTACTCCATGTATGTATATTTATTTACTTGTGACATTCATTTTAACTTTTAGTTGCAGGTAAATATGATGCAAAAATAACAGTAAGTTTATATACTTATATTAATCCTTAAATAAGGAAATTTCAGCATTCTTTGTTGGTTCTAGTTATTTAGCTTTCGTTGTCTTCTTCTTCTACTTGGTAATGGAGAATTGGCGCACTTTATTCTGTGCACTGATGGGAAGAAAATGAACACAAAAGGAAGTTGTTATTCAATTGCAATTTTTAATTTTGATTATCAAAGTTTCTTGTGAATGATAATTATAGAATTGTTATATACAGTTTGTTTTTGAGCTGTAGTTATGGTGAAAGTATTGCGAAGTTGAAATTCTTGCGACATATTATAAAAATATTCCGTTGACATATTTCGTAACTTGGTCACGTGTGCATTATGTATCTTGGATAAAGGAAGAATATTATTACTCATTGAGAAAAGTAACATTTATAATTTGTACGAATTACTGTAGTACAAAGTATTGCTAGTACTGCATAAATTGAAGTAGTTTGATTCTCGAATGGGATCATTCCAGAACCAGTTTATACAAGCTGCAGTGTAAGTTCGATGAACAAAGGAGATTGTTGGTGAACAGTTTGATTTTGTGAGTTAATTTCTGAAGCTGAAAAGGTGGAATGACGTAAAGTAATACTGGTTATCTCCAGAATAACTTGACACATGGAATAATACAAATTTTCATCCCTTGAACAGAATTCGTAGTGGTATTATCTACAACTTGTTAATGGTGAATTCCGGCACAGATGAAGTATAGTGGAGCATGTTATGTATAAGAGGACTAAATGCAGATTATCTTCGTATCATACAGGTTTGCTAGTGCATGCTTAACTGTCAACTTTGAGATAGTGAAACAGTTGCTACTTTGTGGTATTTCCCATTTAATATATTAGTTAATTATGAAACTATCTTTTGATTGGAATATCGAAGTTCATTCTGATTAAACAAACAACATACGAAGTAAAGTGTGTCGTAGTGCTATAAAAGGGAACTTTTCCTAGCCAACTATTTGAATAGTTTAGTAACTACCTTTTGATTATATTCATTGGTCATATTTAGTCATGTTAGCGTATTCCTTTCTTTTCCTTCATAATTTCTGAATACTTATGTACAGGAACAATAATCTTTGCATGTATATGGTTATTTTAGTTTTATTATGTAAACGGGATGTTTCGGGGGTAGCTCAACAGAATTCTCGCTGCTCGTTTTAAGAATTTGAACTGTACAAAGCATTTACAATCTCTTTTAACTAGCAACATTTTATTTTGTCATTATTTTGTTTGGTGAAGTGATATAGTACTGGTAATTATTTCGTTGTTGATCTTAACAAGAAGGAAAGAAAGAAGATTAATATTATCAGTATTCAACATTTGAAGCTTGTAATCTTGGTATTATTGTGAATGTGTGTATTTTTTTTCCTCAAAGCAAAGACAGTAACGACAGGTAAATATGAAAGCAATTGTAAAAGAAAATCATATGTTGCTTTTTGTGAACGACATTCGTAATTCTAGACTGAGAAGTATTTCATGTAACTCTGCGTAATCTCAATGAAGGTGAGTGAATATAGTATTCTAAAAAAACATCAAACGTGAATTTATGTATGATCATATCTATGTCTTGATATACAGTAATTACTTCAGACTAATAAACAGTTGAAATAAGAAATTTATTTCTGTAATATCAAATATTTCTTGCTGTACTCCGTTCAAGGAATTTCGTACTCGGCTAAACGAGCTTGAACTATTATCTTCTGATTATCTGTAGATAACATAGATACGTAGAAAGAGTAGGAGCTACAGATTTTAATGGCGACCCAGCCAGGATTTTGTCTTGTATGATATTAATTGATCGGAAGTAAAAAAAAAAAAAAGATCGAATGTGTACATTGCGGTTCAAATCCGTAAGGTGAGCGTGAGAAAGTTGAGCTATTCACTGTTTTGAGTAATCTTATTTGGGAGTAAAATCCATATTTCATTAGTTCAGCATAACTTTTAGTTTGGCTTTAAAAAAAAAAACATGTCAGACATAGAAGAAACCGTTGACCTAGTAGATAGCAAATTCTCATGTTGTGATAAATCTACAGGTAGAGCTGTAGAGTGTAGTAAGTGTAAATTTTGGAGGCACTTAAAATGTGAAGGGTTAGCAGCAAGTGCTTATGCTACGCTAACCGAACCTTCTGTTGTTTTTGTGTGTAAGGAATGTCGTCAGGCGTCAGTGTCTTCAGTGATTAAAGATACTGGAAGCGAAACTACTAATATAATGTTGATCCTAGAGAAATTAGCTAGTTTTGAAAATACTATGCAAGGAAATTTAGATAGTTTGAATCAAAATATGAATCAAAGATTTAATGAGGTTACTAAAGAAAGTGCTGAACTTAAGTATCAGGTTAAACAGGTTGTTAGGACAACTAAACAGGCATTAAGTGAAATAATATTAAAAGTAGATTCACTTGAGAATAAAACTGATGAGATGAATGTTAGTTTAAGAGAAGAAATAAATAATGTAGAGACTGATGTAGAACAAAGAATGTCAGGGTTGAATGATCGATTCGTGGAGATCGAGAATGAAATTCACTTGTGTAAGAGTAGAGAGAATTCTCTGGTAAGTGAAGTTGAGTCAATTCGTTCCGAATTAAGTTCAGTCGTAGAAAGCATTCGGGAACAGAGTTCGGTAGTTAAGGAAACTAATAAAAGAGAAATTTTAGTCAATTCTTCGGCTAATACTTACCTAGGAACCGTACCGGTGACAGTTAGCTGTTGTTCTGTAGTTACTAGTAGCGTGGTTAATACTATAGCTGGAACATCGGTTTCCAATCAATCAATATCTTTCCCATTTCCCAGTAATTTGTCTCATAATTCAAACTTTTCGGTCAATAAGACTAGTAATACAGGTCTTACGTTCACTAGCACAAGCAAACCTATTGTTAGTTTTGATGATGCCGCTCACAGTGAGTTTTTGCCTGCATGTAAGCACTCATCACCTATTTCTTTGAATAATTTAATTAATGGACAGCCGCAATTCCAAAGTTCGATCAGACCACTTGAAATGGTAGAAACAGAAAGTCCTTTGGGGCAAAATCACAATTTCAGCCACACAAATGTTGGTAAAGCATTGAAGCTTTCTGATTTACCTAATTTTCCTGAATTTACAGGTCAAATTCTAAACTATAGTGCCAAAAAGTTCTTGAAAGAAATAGAACAAGATTTTGAAATAGCAAGGATAAATGAAACAGATAAGCTAATAATTGTTGAAAAGAGACTTCGTGAGTCTGCTTTAGCTTGGTTTAATAGCGTGAAATTGCAGATACAAAACTACCAAGATTTTCGCATCCTGTTTCTCAAGCAGTATACCAATCCTCGAATCATTAGAGCTCAGTTGAAGCAGTTACAGTCTTTGAGATACAATAGTACGGAATACTCATCCATAGCAGACTTTGTGTGGTCGTTATATTACCAATATTCCAACTTAATAGAAAACCCGGATGAGGAAGAAGTTGTAAATCTTTGTTTAGACGCTATTCCATCCTCGTATGCTAAATATCTAAGATTACTACATTGTCGTACAGTAGGAAAATTAGTAGAGTGCATTACTGAAATGGAATTAGATTCGAATGTTCTTGAAGAAAAGAGTAAGTTGGGAATAGAGTTGAGTCACGGTTTTGGTAAAACACATAAGGTAAATTACGAAAGAGATAATAAAAGGAAATTTAATGTAAGGAATGTACAATTTGACTCTAGTAGAAAGCAGGATAGGAGTGATAACAATAATGAAAAGAATAATGGTACTATTGACAAACAAGTGATTAATTATTCAGATAAACATGCTAATACTGTTGCTGACAAGAAACATTTCAGTCAGAGTAGTACTGCTAGGCAAGGAAGATGTAACTGTAATTGTGAATACCATAATCAGAAGAAAAATTGGTATTTTAAGAAAAATCGTCGTCCGTATTATAATACCAATGCAGAGGAAAATAATCAAGAAATAAGTGATCAGCTTAACAACACGGAGCAAACTGAACACAAGAGCACGAGTTATGATGCAAATCATGGTAGGTTTAAGGGAAGAAATGCACAATCGCGTTCAGAGGTTGAAGTTTGTCAGGCTGAAGTGCATGCTGAAGACGATTCAGGTAATATTATAAACCACTGTCGGAGTTACTCATCTGCGCCAGTAAGGAGTAGTAATGAGGGAAACTTCTCACGCAGTCATCATCCAGGCCGCTGATTGGCTGCAGTGAACCAGGAGTAAGTCGGTCTGTTTTCCTGAATAGTTCAAGTATAGATGATAATCTTTTAGGTGTTAAAGAAACTATTTCAGTTAATCCCACTAATGAGAATTTGGAATTTCGATCTAATAGCAAGCAATTTGATAGGCCAGTAGCCATACAAGTAAGGTTCGTGGTAGAAGATGATTTGCCTAATACCTGCGATTTAAACTCTGTTACCTATAGGTCCCCGACTATAGGAGGTTGCATTGCAGGCATGGAACTGAAATGTACTATAGATTCAGGAAGTGAGATAAACTTGTTAAACTACGAAGTGTGGTTAAAAATTAAAGATAAATTTCCTTCGGCAAAGCTTTTGCCTGCTACTAATATTTCACTTTCAGGTTTTGCTGGTCCTACTAACTATAGTGTAAAGGGAATGCAGATATTAAATTTAAACATTAATGGAACATTGTTTGAAGTGCTTGTGTATGTAATTAAAAATTTAAAAACTGACATGCTTTTAGGTATGCCTTTCTTTCAGGAATACAAGGCTATTTTAAACTTAAGAGAGAATATTTTAGAAGTTGAAGATAAGCATGGTTGTCAAGTAAAAATAAATTTATCTCAGGTTAATGTTTGCCTTGCAGGTTTGCAAATTAATAGCTCTTCAGCTGATATTGATGAAAGATATTTAGTTTCTGAGACAGAAATTCATGACTTTGTAAATGCTAGGTCAGATTTGGATCCTGATGTCAGAGAACGGCTATTGAAGCTGTTATTAACATATCGAACTTTATTTTCAGAGAAACCTCGTCTTCTCAATGTTTCTCCCTACAAGATCCAGTTGAGTGACGACAAACCTGTAGTAGGGAAAATTTATCCAGTGCCGTGTAGCATGAGAAAAGAATTAGAAGCCCATATCCAGAAGTGGTTGGATTGGGGCATAATAGTAGAGATGCCAAGTCCATACCGAAACTCTATGCACTGCGTAAAGAAACCAAATGGTGGTGTACGCCCTGTATTAGACTTAAGAGCTCTTAATGAGAAAGTAGAAGCGCCTCATATTCAGGTAGAACCTATTAATGACCTGTTGAACCGAGTTGCGGGAGCTTCTTACTTTTCTTCGTGTGATACCAAAGATGCTTATTATTCAGTGCCATTACATCCTGATTCTTATAAGTATACTTCTTTTGTGTTTGAAGGTAGACAGCTCTCCTTTCGTGTTTTACCAATGGGACTGAAATCTAGTTGTGCTATTTATCAAGACATAATGTATCAGCTCTTTAGTTTGAACACTAGAAACTTTGTAATTATATATATTGATGATATTTTGACCTTTTCAGACACTTTAGATAATCATTTTGAACATTTAGAGCGAGTTTTCAGAACTCTCTTGAACGCAAATCTTTCCTTGAATCTAAAGAAGTGTAAATTCCTAATGAAAGAGATTACATTTTTAGGCCATGTTGTCAGTGGAAAACATGTTAAGGTTGACCCAAAAATGAATGAAGCAATTCGTAACTTCCCCGTACCACGTACGAAGAAGCACTTAAGAAAATTCTTAGGTATAGCTGTGTGGAGAAAAAAGTTCATAAATAACTTTACTAAAATTGCTAATCCATTGTTTGATCTCACAAAGAAGGAAGCGAAATTTGTGATGACCGAGAAAGCTTTGGAATCTTTCTACATTCTCAGAAGGTTGTTAAGTTCACCTCCCGCACTTTGTCAACCTAACTTTGAATTACCGTTCCATCTATTTACAGATGCAAATTCCGAGAGTTTAGCCGGATATGTTGCTCAAATCCCTGATGATGAAGATGATGTAAAAGTAATAGCATATGCCAGTCGCCGGATTAAACCACACGAATTGTCATTGTCAATGTATCAATTGGAACTTCTTGCTGTTGTTTATTTATGTGAATATTTTGCTTGCTTTATTACAGGTAGACCTACCATAGTACATACAGATAACAAAGCCGTTACACATGCTTTTACTGTTAAAAATTTAGATGTACGTACTACTAAGTTACTTCTTAGATTACAGCATTTTGATTTGAAATTCGTTCACATTGACGGAAAGCTCAACTTTGTAGCAGACACTTTGTCAAGGTATCCTCCAGAAGAAACTGGACAAACAAAGGAGTTCAAAGTGAATTTTGTATTTCAGGAAAGTGAGTTATTTTTGGACCATGAAATTTGGAAGATAGAACAGACTAAAGATCCATATTGTTTGTCATTAGCACGTAAAGTAAATTCAAACGAGAATTTGCAGGTATATAATGGTTTGATTTTCAGTAAATCTTCAACCAGTAAACAAGTCCAGTGGCGTTTGGTAGTACCACAGTCTTTAGTGAATGAAATAGTGTCTAAAATTCACAATCGAGCTCATTTTGGACTAATAAAATGTTATTCCCTTGCTAGGCAAATATTTTATTGGAAAGGCATGAAAAAGGACTTTGCTAAGTTCATAAATGATTGTATTGTTTGCGCTCGAATTAAACCTTCATCTAAATTAATCACCAGGCAAACCATACATATAGAAGCAAAGAAGCCACACGAAAAGCTCAGTATTGACCTAATTGGTAAGCTACCTAGGAGTGACAAATATTACTATGTACTGTCAGTTTCGGATGTATATAGTCGTTATGTATGTCTTTACCCTTTACGTACTGCTAATACTAATGAAATTTTAGGTGTATTGGAGAAAAGATACTTTTATCATTACCCATATCCTTTATATGTCATCACTGATCAAGGAAGTCAATTTACCTCTAGGTTGTGGAAGGAGTTTTGCTCCAAGAAGGGTATCAAGCACATCTCTACTAGCAGTTACAATCCAAAGGCTAATCCAGTTGAACGGCAGCATAGATCAATAAATCAGCTTATTAGATGTTTTTGTAGTAAGGATCACACGAAATGGAGTACTAAGTTGCACGAAGTTCAAACTTTGTTAAATAATTCGCGATCTATCCCTACAGGATTCGCTCCAGCTGAGTTGTTCCTGAACTTCTCTGCCATTGATAATTTTAAGTCTAGGTATCCATGGCCTGAAGAACTTAAGATGTCGCCACAGGAAAAACATCTGATGGTAGAAGTGAATGTCACTAAAAATCAACGAAAGAATAAAATCAAGAAATCTCTAGCGGAATCTCAACTGCATGAACACGATCTGGTAATGGTAAAAACTCATTATCAAAGTTCTGCTTTGCATAAACAAATTGGTAAATACTTAGACTGTTACATTGGTCCGTATCTTGTCGAAAGAATATTTAGAAACAGTGCTCAATTAAGTACATTAGATGGTAAGCCAATAGGTACTCAAAACTTCTCTAATTTAAAGTTATTTAATTGTTCTAGGGAAAAGAAGGCAGAGCTATTAGAAAATTCAAGATAAAAAAAACTTCCGCTGACTTCAGTTTTTTTCTCGACCACACGGGAACTCTGTAGTAACCCTATTTTAGTTACTCCATGTATGTATATTTATTTACTTGTGACATTCATTTTAACTTTTAGTTGCAGGTAAATATGATGCAAAAATAACAGTAAGTTTATATACTTATATTAATCCTTAAATAAGGAAATTTCAGCATTCTTTGTTGGTTCTAGTTATTTAGCTTTCGTTGTCTTCTTCTTCTACTTGGTAATGGAGAATTGGCGCACTTTATTCTGTGCACTGATGGGAAGAAAATGAACACAAAAGGAAGTTGTTATTCAATTGCAATTTTTAATTTTGATTATCAAAGTTTCTTGTGAATGATAATTATAGAATTGTTATATACAGTTTGTTTTTGAGCTGTAGTTATGGTGAAAGTATTGCGAAGTTGAAATTCTTGCGACATATTATAAAAATATTCCGTTGACATATTTCGTAACTTGGTCACGTGTGCATTATGTATCTTGGATAAAGGAAGAATATTATTACTCATTGAGAAAAGTAACATTTATAATTTGTACGAATTACTGTAGTACAAAGTATTGCTAGTACTGCATAAATTGAAGTAGTTTGATTCTCGAATGGGATCATTCCAGAACCAGTTTATACAAGCTGCAGTGTAAGTTCGATGAACAAAGGAGATTGTTGGTGAACAGTTTGATTTTGTGAGTTAATTTCTGAAGCTGAAAAGGTGGAATGACGTAAAGTAATACTGGTTATCTCCAGAATAACTTGACACATGGAATAATACAAATTTTCATCCCTTGAACAGAATTCGTAGTGGTATTATCTACAACTTGTTAATGGTGAATTCCGGCACAGATGAAGTATAGTGGAGCATGTTATGTATAAGAGGACTAAATGCAGATTATCTTCGTATCATACAGGTTTGCTAGTGCATGCTTAACTGTCAACTTTGAGATAGTGAAACAGTTGCTACTTTGTGGTATTTCCCATTTAATATATTAGTTAATTATGAAACTATCTTTTGATTGGAATATCGAAGTTCATTCTGATTAAACAAACAACATACGAAGTAAAGTGTGTCGTAGTGCTATAAAAGGGAACTTTTCCTAGCCAACTATTTGAATAGTTTAGTAACTACCTTTTGATTATATTCATTGGTCATATTTAGTCATGTTAGCGTATTCCTTTCTTTTCCTTCATAATTTCTGAATACTTATGTACAGGAACAATAATCTTTGCATGTATATGGTTATTTTAGTTTTATTATGTAAACGGGATGTTTCGGGGGTAGCTCAACAGAATTCTCGCTGCTCGTTTTAAGAATTTGAACTGTACAAAGCATTTACAATCTCTTTTAACTAGCAACATTTTATTTTGTCATTATTTTGTTTGGTGAAGTGATATAGTACTGGTAATTATTTCGTTGTTGATCTTAACAAGAAGGAAAGAAAGAAGATTAATATTATCAGTATTCAACATTTGAAGCTTGTAATCTTGGTATTATTGTGAATGTGTGTATTTTTTTTCCTCAAAGCAAAGACAGTAACGACAGGTAAATATGAAAGCAATTGTAAAAGAAAATCATATGTTGCTTTTTGTGAACGACATTCGTAATTCTAGACTGAGAAGTATTTCATGTAACTCTGCGTAATCTCAATGAAGGTGAGTGAATATAGTATTCTAAAAAAACATCAAACGTGAATTTATGTATGATCATATCTATGTCTTGATATACAGTAATTACTTCAGACTAATAAACAGTTCAAATAAGAAATTTATTTCTGTAATATCAAATATTTCTTGCTGTACTCCGTTCAAGGAATTTCGTACTCGGCTAAACGAGCTTGAACTATTATCTTCTGATTATCTGTAGATAACATAGATACGTAGAAAGAGTAGGAGCTACACTTTTGTTTATCAACACCTACACCAATGAACTTCTCATTTATCATATTCACTAGTTCAACTGCCGATTCCATTGAATAAAGCTTTGTCTATTAATTAACGATGCTGTAGAACAAGTATCTAAGCCTCCTCTAATACTTTTACCTAAGACAAATGCATCGACAAAAGGCGCAGTCAATGTTCCCAATGAGAAAGTTTTTCTATTTTCGCTTTTATTTCCATCAGCACTAATTTTAATCCCATCAATAGTTTGCTTTTATTATTATCTACTATTTGTTTACAGTTACTAAAAGAATCCAAATCGTCTCTATATAATGGTTCGCTATTCTTACTTCTGTTCCCTCTAGAGACGATATTGCTTTTAAAGTTTCCGTAATATTGCTCACTCATTCCTGTTTCACATTCCCCCACATTCACAGGATTCACATTGAACACCATATTCTTTTCTTCCAAATGTTCACTATTATGTTCCCCTCGGGATCGAGTCCGGAACCCCTCCATAGGAGTCTTCATCCGTTCATCATATTTCGTACGTGTGTTGTAACCCGCACTACAATTATTATTTCCACCTTCTAACAAAGTTCTTTCTAAATCTGTTTCTTCCCTTTCTGGAACTTCGGATCTCTCACTTTTAGTCTTTAACCGTGACCGTCGACTATTCCCTGCAAAGCGTCTTTTTTCATTGCCATTATTATATCTAAACTGTTTGTTATTATTACCCACACTACTAGGTAAACCATTAGTTTGAACTCCGGTTCCTATAATCTGAGTCGGAGCCCTTAACCGGTCACTATTAGCTGCAGAGCGTCTTTCCGAGTTCACAAAAATCCATATTCAATTTAACTAACTGTTTATTTAAAAGGTACTGTTTGTTAGAAGCACAGTTTGCAACGCGATGTTGTCCACCACAAAAATAACACTTAATTTTATTTCTCGGATATTTACTTTTTTCCGAATTCCTCACCAGTGCGGTATACATTTCTAAATTACGTTGATATTTTTCGTATTCCATTATATTACCCATAAGATCATCTAATGACATTGGATAGCTATATCTATAAATTTCAAATTTGATTTGAGGTTGCATCCCCTCCATAATAATATCCAACAATTCACTAGATCTACTATCATTAATAGGTCCTTAACATATTTCATAAGCATCACAAATATTATTAACATACTCTAGCAAATTTTCTTTAGGTCTTTGTATCACTTTTACATAACGATTTATGAGTTCTCGCCTACCTAAAGGAGTTATTAATTTACGAAACAAAAATCCTGATATTTGCAACCAATTATTAGTTATTTCATACAATGATACTAGCTCCTGATTTAAACGACCTTCAGCTTTACTCAAAGCTGCTATCAAAACAGACTCAACCGGGAATATTTTTAATTTAATTATTCTTAGAACTGCAACCAGAAATTGAAATAACTGTATATCGTCTGATCCATCTGTTCTTGGGATATACTGTATTTTCTCATTAAATAAATTACTGGAAACACCTCCATTTAATTTATCAGCCCGTATTTGAAATGGCATAAAACTATTAACCAAAGGTTCGCTACTTGCATTCATTTCTTTTACCTCTATCGAGTCTTTTTCTACAAAAGGATTTGTACTACGATTTTCTTCTTTTTCTTTTCCAACAGCTGTTTGCCTCAGGTCAATAAACGGATTTGTGTCTGCACTGACACGACTAGCACTATCTACAGAGATAAGCGGTTGGAACTCGTTATGCAACATTCCACCTTCTGCTAAACTCGCAGTGGTGTTGCTTGCTATAGACCATGACTCAACCATTTCGCTGGATTTATCAACAGCGGAAATTTGTAATGACCTTGACTCCCTTCCGGAATCTAAATACGATAAATCCCAGCGTTGACCTTCAGTCTGCGGTACAACAACTCCTGAATCTCCATTTTCAAATCCATTCAAAAATAAACGTGGTTGATTTCTTTCTTTCTTAAATTCCATATTAATTACCAAGCAAACAAAAAGAGCTATTCTAATGCAATTTAAATATCGAAAATAATTACTATTCCTTACGGTAAGCGACAACCCTTTAACAATCATTGGCAGTTTTATTGATATAGGCTATAAATTTTACGTACTCTGAAAATACTGACATTTAATCAATCCTAAAACTGAACTAATTTTAATATCCTCCTTAACATAATTCTAATTAAATAGATATATACAGATTGATCTTGAAAAATATCCATATATTTAATAGCTTACTTAACAACTTTCCCACCTTAGTCAGATTTTACCAAACAAAACCCGCAATCTTAACATGTATTTTACTTCGTTTTTTGAAGTTACAATTCGAAACGATATGTTTGTAACGTGCCACTATGTGCTCCGTCCTGGGCCGCTGGTTGTAATAACCAGGACAATTATTAGAATGCGGGATTCGTAATTTCAATGTATATTGGCTAAATTTGCAAGTAAGCATTTATAATTTCCATGCAGGATTATCGGGAGTTATTCTATATTTAGAGTGAATTTCAGACTTGAACTAACTTAAATATTACCAGTAAACTGCTATTTTCTTCTAAATTAAAAAAAAAAATGTGAAATACTAAGGTAATTTGGATTAAGTAAAAGTAACTGATTTTCTAGCTTGATAAATTTTATAACAAAAATCATGAAAAATTATATATGCAATACAGAAAAATATTGAATGAAATAACAACAAATTTTAAGCAAAATTGAAAAATCCAAAAATATATATCTGAATTGAGTGGTACTATGCTTTCTTTAGAACAAGAATTCAACTTTCGAGAATGAATCCAATAAATATAATAAATAAAATACCTAGTAATTATTATAAATCCAATTATAAATTCAATATTTGATCTGCAGGAAAAATTTAACAATATATATATCGAGAATATTAAATAATCAAGATTTAACACTCACCCAATTAAATATGCTTTAAACAACCATCAAATACCTTCAGGAGGACAGTTTCGAATTTCCTCTGTTAACTCGATTTTTATATTATCACACCAATTATAGATATTTCGGTATAGAAAATAGAACTTTCACAAATATAATAGGTTGATATTTTTATAACTATTAACAATTTTCATATAATTCTTGAAGTTTAAATCACGATAATTTTCTGGCTAAACCACTACCATGAAACCGTTAAAGATTCACATTAAGCAGAGATAAACCTTGCCCAGTTCGAAATATCGTTTCGAATGGCTGTTCAAACTTCCTACAGCTCATTCGAACGTATGTGTTTTCAGAGATTTCCGCTAGAGGCGCTCTAGTACCCTGAAGTGTGGGTACTGAAAGCATAACCTTCTAGGATATCATTGATATTAGAACTTTTTTTTTTTTTTTTTATAATGTGATCTCGTCACACGTAACAGTGTCAAATCCATAGTTTTTCAGATCGCTGAGTTGAATACTGACACTTCCGATACCGTTTACGACCAAATTCCGCCTCGTAACTTAGGGGAGAGGGAGATACATAGAAATGATCAAAAATGACTAAATATTAGTGTCGAATCCATAGTTTTTGGAGTCGTTAAGATGAACAGTGATGCTTCCGATCCCGTTTAAATGTAAATTCAGCACCGCAACTTGGAGGAGCGGGAGGAAGGAGATATATAAAAATTATCGAAAATGGCCATTATCTTGCATTTGCTCATCACTACATTTTTCTTCACGCTTTAGCATAAAAAGTGAGTGGCTGTGGTTATTTTTAAACGTCAGTACTACTGAGAGCAGATATATATGTTTGTTACTTGCGGTTTATAATCTTTTTTCAATTTCTTACCTATGATTTTATGTTTGAGAAATTATTCAAGATATTTTCACCCAACCTTGAGAATGTAAGGATATTTATTGAGCAAAATGAATTTTCAAGACTCGTTAATGGGATTTTGTTGTTGTGAACCTGGCAAATCTGAGTCTGTATATGGGATAGGTGCTGATTGCCACGGGCGCTGACTGCCATAGCCAATTATTGGTGCTGATTGCCACGACTGTCGCTAATTGCAAATATGAAGGTGCTGACTGCCACGACGACGTGATGACTGCCACGAGCCTGAGAGAAACTGTATTTGGAAAGAGAGGAATTAATCCCTCATACTAAATTTATGATTATTAATTAATGTAGTTTGGATTAATTAGGGATTAATTTAGTAATCTCACAGCAAATCTATGTGGCATCCTATAAGTTACAAAGTTGCCCACTTAGTGGAACGACATACACTTGGATATTTATAAAGGGATTGTATTTTCTGTTATATGTACAATTTGCACATTTCATTGTTTGTATTAATTGTTTTATTGTATTATTTAATGGATATGATGGTCTGAAGCCAGCTGACAAGGGAAGTTCGGGAGAAAACACTCGCCTGCATAGAAATAAGCATGTCATTGGAAGGACCAATTCATGCTGATTGCAACAGGTAATAAAACTCTTGTACGTTGAGAACTGTTCGAGATATTCAGCTTGGAAGTTTATACGAGAAAATGGGTGGATTCACGTTTCAACGCGTTAAGTATTCTCTCCCATGGCGAAGCCTGATGGTTTGAACTTGCTATTGCTTGATCACTGGGGTCCATTCACAGACAATTTATCTATTGCAAGTTGCATGACGGATGGCAAAGACGTAATGGTTGAGAAGATACCGAAGAACTGCACACGATTTGTGCAACCATTTGATATGTTTTGATTCCGATCAATCAAAGATTATGGCAGGAGATTTGTACATAGTATGAAAATTCTTCATCCGGACATTATAATGTACCAACGAAACAATCAAATAAAGTTCGTGTCCATATGAATCACTTCCGAACACCGTGATACATTGGATTGTTTCAGTTTGCGTTCTACAAGGCAGGTTACGAACAAATTATAGGCCTATAACTTTTGAACCACTCGTCGAATTTGCTTTTTGCTTTGGTTCTGCGAAATGTTCCCTTGACGGATGCAACGCAATTGCACATATAAAATGTTCATGGTGCAAGGTAGTCTTTTGCCTGCGTCATTTCTTCATAAAACAGAAGAACAACAGTGATCAATTTTCATCTCTAACCTATGATTATTGTGAACAATGTAAACTAATTGTATCTAACAAACCCGTTAGTTAGTGCGAAACACTTTTTTTTCTGTAACTTCCGATAGCTTTCAATTCGTATGTTAATATTCGTTACTAATATGTTGTACTTAACGCGTATAAATGCGCATATCCTCATTTTCTCATATAAACTTCCAAGTTGAATATCTCGAACCGTTCTCAACCGTACAGGAATTTTATTAGCTTGTTGTAATCAGCATGAATTTGGGCTTCAAATGGCATTCTTAGTTTCTCTGCAGGCGAGTGCTTTCTCCTGAACTTCCCTTGGGAGGGATAGCCAGCACTACCCCTCAATCGAATGGGGAGTCCGGGAGCTTTCCCGCAGGAAATTATTAATATAAAAATTCGATTTTTGAGCATTTTCGTGTATATTTCTCTATAATTCAACATAAGAGAATATTTTTAATCTATATATATAAAAGAGAACGTACAAATTCCTTTGTCCGCTCATCACGCTAATACGGCTGAACCAATTTCTTTTATTTTTGGGGGGTTATTCGGATTTGGACCCTAGATGGTTTTTATCATATCACTTTAATTTTCAATTACCAGTGTCTTGAGATAATTGACCATTCAAGTGTGCATAACGTACAAATCCTTTGTTAGTTATTCATCATAGGTAAAAATAAACGTATTTATATGCAACCCGCATGACCGTGTCACTCGGCGGGTTAACATAAATGACAGGCGATATAATGTTAACATTTACTGCAATAGCGAAAAAGTAAAAATTATCTAAGTAACAAAGTTTATTGCGTTCCGGGGTGACCGCAGCGAAGCGGGGCGGGTTAACATAAATGACAGGCGATATAATGTTAACATTTACTGCAATCTTCTATGGTTTTTATCATATCACTTGAAAGCGAAAAAGTAAAAATTATCTAAGTAACAAAGTTTATTGCGTTCCGGGGTGACCGCAGCGAAGCGGGGTGAACGCTGCTAGTTAATTTTATAAAGTTGTTGGCGAGGGATCAAAGTTCCTCTATGTCCCCCCCCCCCCCAACACTAAACAAAAGCTTTCCAGTGGTTTTCAGTCATTATGTAAAGAGAAATGCAATTCTTTAGGCAACATACCCTCACTGTATTTCAACATTTAGATAGCCGGTATGTCGAGTTAAAATCGTAATAAAACATACCGCCTCTGCTTTTTTTCCCACTTCGAACACTGTGTACCACACAACCAATTATTGTTCCCGATTGCAAGTTCTACCCAACAATTCTTTTAACTAGTTGAACACTCAGAATTCCCACTCAATTCCCACTTGAACCACGAACACTCAATTCCCATTTGAAAATTCAGAAGTTCTAGACACGGCTGAACCTTGGCAACGAATGTTGGTACGGAAGAGAGTAGAACTTGCATTGACGATTTATATTTTGAATAATAATTACGGGACAACTTGGTCATTTTTACTTAAAAACGGGACATTTAGGCGTCCCGTTCGAGAATCAGATAAAAACGGGACAACGGTTGGAAAAAAGGGACTGTCTCGGCTAAAACGGGACATTTGGTCACCTTGAAGTTGCAGCCCTCACCACAAAAAATTTCTATAATGCGGCCCCATAGTTCGGGTGACATCCAGAAGTCCTAAAGTGCAGAAGTCCTAAAATGCAGAAGTCCTAAAAATATGGGCACTAGACCTAAATTTTAGGACTTCTGCACTTTAGGACTTCTGCACTTTAGGACTTCTGCACTTTAGGACTTCTGCCTTTTAGGACTTCTGCCGCGATATGAATTTTAGGACTTGTGCCTTTTAGGACCTCTGCCATTTAGGACTTGTGCCTTTATCATTCACTTGCTTTAGTTCTGAAATTCGCCACCACCACATGAAATTGGGACGATGCAGCAACTAGTTGGCAATAATGTTACGAACGTATCTAATTCCAACAGTAACAGCTATATTTGTACTACTAAGATCGTTATTATCACTATCTGTTCTGCACTTATACACGAATTACATAATACAACCTATTTCATTCTAAGAATTAATTACATAATTTGTTAAGAAATTCGTTTCTTTCGAATGGAGATACGAGAATCCCAAGACAAATTCCTAAAACAAAAATAAATAAATAAATAAATAATAAAAAATGTTTAAAAAGCATATTTTACCAGACTTCTGAAACCAAGCAAACATTCAAAATTGCAATATATACTGTGCGGAGCGTATTTTATTAAGAGTAGGACAAAAATCCACCAAAGTTTACTTAATTAGGACAAAAGCTCACTAGACATTTCACGAGTGAACATTAAATACCAACTGTATACATAAAGAACGCAGTAAATTTAAAATTGAGCAAAGAACATTTATTATGCAATACAGTGGGTGACATTAATAAGTCTTGAACGTGTAATGTAATTGTTTAAACCACCAATATAGGATTCTTCGTTTGTTTACTGTAGACTTGAAGTGGTGATATCACCGTTGAACAGCAGATGGCATTAGTAGAGGGGAAAGAGTTCTGAAAGTGGTATTCAGCTTAGACAGCTGTTGTGATTTCGAACAACAAGTTACAATCTGAAGTATTGTGTCGTAAGCGGTTACGACATTCAAAGCGTTCAACAGTTCGTATGGGTCAGTTAGAAGTGATCTTGACGTGTTTTGTGTATTAATCTTTTATTCTATGAAGTCCTGTAATCGCGGCATAATTTGGAAAGCCAGAGACCTTTCTTCCCGTAAAGTGGAAGTTGTCAAAACACTTCTGGTGAAAGGAAGATATACACGACAAATTGCTATTAGAGTTAGGGTAGGGCAAAAATTTGTGAGTAAAATCTCCGTTGCGATGAGCAAGAAGCAAATGTGTCAGCAAAATAGGCTTTGGAACAGTGGGTGAGATTCAAAGCTATTGCTAAGAGGTATCAAAAAACTAAAAAAGATTGGCTCTGGGAAACAGAAACGCAACTTCTAGAGACTTAAACATTAAAATGGCTGAGTATGGTGTAGACATTTAGCCTGAAAATGTTCGAAGGGTTCTTTGTGTTAAGGGAATAAAAGCACTCAGGCCAAGAAAGAAAGCAAAAATTACTCCAATCATTACAAAGAAGCGCCTCGAATGGGCACGTGGCAAAGAACATTGGACTGCTGACGATTGGAGAATAGTGATGAATCATATCTTCGTGTCTGATGAATGTTACAATATGTGCAAGTAGTGTTGCAAAGGTCTAGAAAAAACAAAAAGGAAATTTTGGGTAAAAAAAAAAAAATTTTACCGTTTTTCCCGAACCTGAAAAAAACGAAAAGATTGGGAAAAATTGAAATATTCGAATGTTTCACACATTATGCTTTTAAAATGAAAACTATATTTACTGCTTTACAGTTAAGATCATTGAGTAGTTATGTTTGTTGTATTAGAATAGGGAAATTTAATGGCAATAAATATATTTACACCATTCCTTTAAAGTTAGCACCGTGATAGAATGGAGTTATGGCTACAAATAATTCTGAAATATAATCGAAGTTAGATTAAATAATATAGACGCATTTAAATTATCTTAAGTAATCTTATAAAGTTACCGTTTCATAGCAGGGAAGTGTTAAAATAACAGGGCCAGAATCATTTTAGTTAATACCAGTATGTTAAAATCAAATATCTATTTTATGGATACACGTATCTTCCTTGTGCTGTGTAAATTTTTGTAAATTTTGAACCCATTGGAAAAAATCTTTTGTTCGAAAATATTGGCAAAACCCGGATAATGTAATTTAAAAACTATTTATTCGCCTGATGCTAATCTTATTTGCTGTAACGTGTCTGCAGCATCTATACATACAACGTATTTCGCTAGCAGGAAAAATAGTTAAAGCAACATCTTTTAATTTTACTTTTTAGTTTTCTGATAAAAAATACCTCTTTATTATTTGTATACTTTTCGAAGAACTCAAAAAGAGAAACGATTTTCTTTACATATACACACATACACCGCATAAGTGCGTAAATTTGAGCAGCGACAAATATATTAAAGAATATAACATGTGAAACTTCCGTTCGTTATTCTTAAAGACTAGCAGATTACCCGTTCTTCATACGGGGAGAATAGTTTCATTTTCGGTATAAGGAGCGTCAACACTGTCACCAGTGAACTTAGGGACTCCAAAACTATGAGTTTGACACTAGTATCAGTCATTTTCACTTACTATTACATGTCATCCTCTCCCTTTAGGAGTAATAATGGGGGCTGAATTTGGATTTAAACGGCATCGGAAGTGTCACTGTTCATCTCAGCCACCCAGAAAAGTATGGATTCGACACTGATATCGACAATTTTCGACCATTTTTATATACCCACATCTTCTCCCGCCACAAGTTGCGGTGCTGAATTTGGATTTAAATGTCATCGGAAGTGTCACTGTTCATCTCAGGACCCCAAAAACCATGAATTCAACACTAGTATAGATCATTTTGGATCATACATATATATCCGCCTCCAAGTTGCGGGGATGCATTTGGATTTAAAGTGCATCGGAAGTGTTACTGTTCATTTCACAGACTCTAAAAACTATGGATTCGACACTAATATCGGTCATTTTCGATCATTTTTATATATTTCTCCGCCTCCAAGTTGCGGAGATGAATTTGGATATAAACGGCATCGGAAGTGTTACTGTTCATCAAAGCAACCCCAAAAACGATGTATTCGACTAGAATATCGGTCACACACACACACACACACACACACATATATATATATATATATATATACTCTTTCATATATATACTATTTCATATATATACCCCTCTCCTCTGTCCCCAGGTCACGGCGCTTAATTTGGGTTTAAACGGCATTAGAAGTGTCACTGCTCATCTCAGCAATCCCAAAAACTATAGATTCAACACTAATATCAGTCATTTTTGATCATTTTTTTATATATCACCCCCTTCCCCCTCCCTAAAGTTTCGGCGTTGAATTTGGATTTAAACTGCATCGGAAATGTTACTATTTATCTCAGTGGCCCTGAAAACTATGGATTCACACTAATATCGATTATTTTCCAACATTTTAATATACCACCCCCTCCCTCAATTTGCGGGGACAAATTAAAATTTTTTAAACAGCATCGAAAGTGTCACTGTTCACCTCAGCGACCTCAAAAACTATGGATTCACACTAATATCGATTATTTTCCAACATTTTAATATACCACCCCCTCCCTCAATTTGCGGGGACAAATTAAAATTTTTTAAACAGCATCGAAAGTGTCACTGTTCACCTCAGCGACCTCGAAAACTATGGATTCACACTAATATCAATTATTTTGCATCATTTTTATATACCTCCCTCAATTTGCGGGAGTAAATTTGAATTTAAACGGCATCGAAAGTGTAACTGTTCACCTCAGCGACCCCAAAAACTGTGGATTCGACACTTATAGCGGTCATTTTCGATCATTTTATACATCTTCCTCTCCTTCCTCCAAGTTGCAGTGCTGAATTAGAATTTAAGCTTCATCGGAGATGTCAGTGTTCATCTCAGCAACCCCGAAAACTATGGGTTCGACACTAAGATCGATAATTTTTAATATATATCCGCACTTCCTTTCTCCAAGTTGCACCTTCAAAGTTAAATGATAAAACCATCTCAGGCCCGAACCTCATCTATGTTGAAAGTTTTTGTCGAGATCAGTCTGGTGGTTCAAGTGTTGTTAAGTTACAAATATAGTTACTTTCATTTTATATATATATATATATATATATATATATATATATATATATATATATAGAGAGAGAGAGAGAGAGAGAGAGAGAGAGAGAGAGAGTTACATTCTTTCATTTCCAGTCTAGTTACTTACATTCTAGTATACTTTCTTTTATATATATGTTTATAAAAAACTCAGCTATTGCTTCTGCACTATTTCAATGGTTCGTACTTTAAGACATCCCTTCCTCAACCATGGTTGCGGAATTGATTAAACGTAATGTTCTTGTATTAAATAAATGTATTTTAAATATATATTTCTCATTAATTTCAATTAAGTTGCTTTTCAAAGATCCTCTAAAATTTCAGTGAGGCAATATGGGCTATAAGCCATTAACTTCTATGGCCACCCTGCTACAAACTACAGACTTAAATATTCGATAAAGCATTTCAGTACTAAGTAGTTGCCACAATACCAATATGAACGTATTTAATTCCAACGGTAACAACTATGTTAGTAACACTAAAATTATTATTAATAATGATAACGAGTAAGAGTTTAGGATATTTCGGTGTAGGACGTTTCGGTGTAGGATGTTTCGCTGTAGGATGTTTCGGTGTAGGACGTTTCGGTGTACGGATGTTTCGGTGTACGGACGCTACGGTGTAAGGACGGTTTGGTGTAAGGACACTTGCTGTAAAGGACGTTTCGGTGTATAGCCTAATATTTGATTGCATTAATCATATGCTTGTAATGAACAGGCATGAAGTGTCATAGTGTAGCCACTCTGGAATAGTGTAAACTGATTAACTTTGTTATTGAGTCTCATTGTTATTGAGACAGGATGATAATACAACACCAATCCATTCGCAACAATAATTTCTATTCAGAGATGTCCATAGGCGAGTTTTATAGAATAATAATCAAATTTACTGCAAAATATTCAGCATTATTTCTAAATTGAAATAAATATATTGTACAAAGTTCCTGAGACACAGTAATAATATATACAAACTGAATAATACCTCAAAGGAATTTTTGGCGTGGGAGACCCGGGTTCGATTTCCGGTGAGAGCTCATGTGGTTCGGATTCCACGTTAATCAGTATGTGGACGTCTCATATAGCCTCACTCCTGAACGGGACGTTAAACTCAGAATCAACTCATCTCAACTCAAAGGAATTTTGTTGAAAAAAATATAATTACATAGAATCACTCAACTAAGAATCTAAAATTGTACACAATTCCTTTTAAGACTGTAATTTGTAATTTTCACAAACGTTGTTCAGTCTCTTCGTAACACCGGCGTATTTTTTCTTTGTTCTGACTTCATATCCGCCAATTAACTTATTTTTTCCATTTGAACAGCACTAACAAGGAGACTTATGGAAGTGTAATTTACTGATTTGAATGAAACTTTGCATACTTGTAGAATATCAAAAAATAATCGTCACTTTTTTTTAATTTTATTTTTGGCAATGGTGCGGGTTTAAGGGTAGAAACCACTCTTTGAACGTTAGAGGTGGCCTCGAAGCATAAACAGAAAGCAATCATTAAAATAGAAGATTAAATGATACGACCAGCTTACTGTCAAGGAGGTTTTAGGACAGGTGATTCAGAACCTGACGTTGAAATTACAAAATTCAAATTGGCGGATCCAATATGATGATTACAATTACAAAGTCTTCTGGTTTGAAATGTTCTGCATTTAGCCAAGAACAATTATAATTGGCAGGGGCTACTGAGAGAAGGTGCAGACTGATTTGAAACCCCTTTTTGTACTTATTTTAACAGGACGTTTGATTAAATCTATAGCCAAAAAGCTAGAAGCCAATGCCAATGCACTTGTCGCGAATGTGAAGCAACACATATTGGAAAATTAAATATTTATAACTCTGATCAATAGGTTTAATTTTTAAATGCAGACGGGACGTACTCTAGTGTTTACAGGGACGCAAACAGTAGAAAGTGTGGTACAGTCAGTAAATTCTATGACTCGTAGCTACATCATACAGCCTTCAATTTCTGCAAATAGTGTTTTGTTATCACCACTTTTAATTGTTTTGTAGGAAAACAATGGAACATTTGGTCTTATAGTCCAACACAACCTCTTTAAATTTGAAGATATCTTTGTAAAAGCATCAAATCCGGAAAAATTAACATCAAGTCTTGTGAGATCATGGTTCCAAGAGATTTTTCTTCAAGCGTCTAATGCAAAGTCCATTTTGTTATTAGTTTCGTGGAGTGGTCACAATTCAACTTTGACCTATTTTAAGAACAAATGAGTAACTCATAATAGAAACAATTTCTGCAGGAACAACTGGTAGGATTCAGCCTCTTGTGTTCTTTAGGCCGTTAAAAATTTTCTTGAGACATTTTTCTGACACTGTCCTTCTCTACAACTATAACATGAATTTACATCTCCGTAATAATATAATTAAGATCTCATCACTGATTCATAATCAGTTTTCTTTTCCTAGATTTGCTAATCTTATTGGGTATGCATGATATAAAAGCGATTATTGGAAGAAAAACCATCTGTGTTTGAAAATTTTCTTTCAAAGATTGTGCAGCATTTTGCGATTTGTGCACAGTTATTGCGGTAATAAGGTGTGTGTGGTGTACACAATGTTTATGCATCACACACTTTTTTACTATATATCATTACCGTAAAACGTTTTCCCAATCAATTAATAATTATAACATTTGAGGATATAAGAAGTTCTGACATAGAGTGAAGCGAGGGGACTCACTATAAATAAGTAACCCTTGCCAATTACAGAAACATTTAATTTTTATTTTATTTATTAATTTATATATTCTACTTCGTGAATTTATTTCTCCCTAACGAATAATTTTCATTTTGAAGAGTGGACGTATCCCAGGAGTAGTTAATTACGAATATGACAATTATTTGCTACAGAAAGACTTCTGTACAAGAAATATATGTGTAAAAATAATTTACTTCAAAACAACACAAGGAAAGCAAAATTTATGACGTACATAACTAAAACACAATATTATGTTACTAATATGAAGTCAATGGTGTGGAAATAGAGAAAAACAGACATTATGAAAGATCTGGGAATCACATTTGGTAGAAAGTTAAAATTTTGTCAACATAGAAATATATCATGGAAAGAGTAAGAAAGGACAATAGGCTTCATTTATTTATTTATTTATTTATTATTTCAGAATTATAGAATATGTATTTATACAAATAACTTGTAAGAACTAAGGCTCTGTAATATGAAACAGTATATCTAAAACTTGACTAACAGATTGACAGTATTCTTCTTACGGACGCGATGGTAGCGCCACAAGAGATTTTTAGGACTTCTGCACTTTAGGATTTCTGCCTCGGTATGATTTTTAGGACTTCTGCCTTTTAGGACTTCTGCATTTTAGGACTTCTGCACTTTAGGACTTCTGCACTTTAGGACTTCTGCCATTTAGGACTTGTGCCGCGAAATAATTTTTAGGACTTGTGCATTTTAGGTCTAATGCCGTTTAGGACTTCTGCATTTTAGGACTTCTGCATTTTAGGACTTCTGCATTTTAGGACTTCTGCCGCGTCCCCCATAGTTCAAATAAGTTGGCTATCACTGTGCTATATGATTATTCGTATAAATTCCATTTGTTCTATTAACAACTGCCATCTATTGGCTGTTTGTTGAACTAGCAGCACATTCACTGCCCTTACATGTTACTGCGTAGGTCCTGCTGTCACCAGTCAGTCGCGAGTGTAACGCCCACTTGCGAATGCGATCCTAACCTTGAAAGGCTGGCAGATAACATAATATAAACATTGTGCTAACGATGTAATAAAGGTGTTAATACACGCTACGCTATAAAGAAACACTACATATCATGTAAGTAACTGTTAAGTACATGAATTTCTAATATCCATAAAGTATGAGAACTAGTATTAAATTAAAGCGAGTGTTTCGTGCTGCATTGTCAATTCGGAGTTCCATTAGTGATTTATAACCTAGTTGCGTGTGAGAGAATATTATGTGTCGTAAAGCATCATCTGTTGCTCTAAGAACTTCGTTGTAGAAGAAAGTTGTAGTTTGTATATCTAGGAGTACAGAATCTGAAGGTAAGGGTTTTCTTTTTAATCTTTCTTCTTGTTTCTTTTTTTCGGTCTGTTGTACTGACTTTCGTAATATCTTGCCTAACTGGTAGAGTGTTCCCCTCTGATGCATGGGGTCCTTGGTTCGGTTCCAGCTTGCGCCAAGTGAACTATGTGGTAGGCAAACACCATCTGCGTGGGTTTTCTCGGGGTTCTCCCGTTTCCTCCCACTTTCTTCATTCCACCATTTCATTCATTTCTCATCACCACCGTCTCCTTTAGCCTAACCGGCATACCCGTGAAACGTAAAACTTAAAAGATTTCATTTTTGTATAAGATCTTGTTTAGCTTTACTTTCATTTATTAAGGATTTTCATTTACCAAAAGTTTTCTATTTATTTACCCAGTCTCTTCATCGTGTGTGTCGATTTCCTGCGGGAGCCCATCAGGCTCGTATCTACGGGGCCTAGCGGGCCGGACCCCCCTAAATTTTTACTGGCCTCTTCTAAAATTTTCACTGTATTCTTGCAAATGAACTATAATATGGTGATGAACCATAATATGGTTGGTCCGTCTCCTTTAGCCCAACCGGCATAACCGTGGGAATTAAACTTTACAGATTTCATTTCATTTCATTTTTTATAATATGGTTTGATCGGACCCCTCTAATTCTACCGCTCCCCTCCCCTGCATTTTGGGGCTGGCAATAAGCCTGGAGCTTATGTGGTTTGGATCACATGTAAAGTTGTAGGTCCACGTCTCACATAGCCTTGCTGTTGAAGAGGATGCTAAACTTAAAATCAAATCTTATTTCCATGTATGTCTGTTTGTCCAGGTGTCAAAAGTCTCAAAAACCGCTTGATGAATCAACATTTTAGAGTCAAAGGTTAGAAGTCAAGTTCGTTAAAACCTGTAATTGTTGTTATTATAAAGGAAAAACGGTAATAGATAGCGAAATTCGGTTTCTTGCAATCGCTTAACCGTCCGAGGAATACATCTCACATTCGTTCTTAACTTTGCACTAGAGCTCCCTCGTGGCTAAGCGGTTAGCGTACGCGCCTTTGGCGTGAGAGACCCGGGTTCGATACCCGGCGGGAGCTTATCTGGTTCGGATTCCACGTTAATTAGTAGGTCCACGTCTCATATAGCCTAGCTGCTGAACGGGACGTTAAAATCAATTCAACTCATTAACTTTGTACTAAAAGTGCAAGTGATAGAAATGCACTACAATTTCCGGTTTCGATATTTTCTTTTACAACTAGCAAAAATAAGAGGAAGCGAAAAACAATTTACTTTAATAATCGATTTAGCGTTCTAAAATTATACCCTCTTTTAGCTTTCTATTCAAATTGGAAACGGCAGAGATGCAGGGAGACACCTTGTATTGTCATTGAGGTTTCTTTCGCATAAAATATCGGTTTTTTTTTTTTTTTTTTTTTACGATTTTCTTCCTCAAGGATGACCATTTTTCCTGTAGTGTTTTGTACAATTATTAAAAAGTGTCTATGATTCTACTCTACAACATTCATTACTCACGATTCCTTGGTTCACTTCGTGGCTGACTACATTTATTAGTTTTCGAACTAGCATTTCGTTAGTGGTCAGTAAGTTTAAGTTATGCAGCTCATATATCACAATAGTCGTGTTGGTTGCATAACCACCATGTTTAGTTCTGAAAGTTATACATCTTGCCATGTTTGTTGTACGGGTTTCCTAAATTCAAATTGACACGCAAGAAAAAAAAGTATTATTAAACGAAATATTTCTGTGTTATGTCCCTTTAGGCTAAGGGAGTCGGATTAATAAGGCAAGCGAATGATAATGGAAGAATTGGTGGAATGAGAAAGTGGGAGGCAACGGGAGTACCACGAGGAAACCCACTGATACGATGTTGTACACTACAAACTCACTTACCCGGGTTTCGAACCTCATGCACCAGAGGTAAGCGCTCTAACACTGGCCCGCCGTGCCTCCCTGAAAATATTATAAATCAAGAACCAAATATGAACTCATACTTGATTTGGTATAGAATTTCGCTTACACCTCTTTTCCGTTCGGGAAGCACGTTATTGTGAGCTTCGGCTTTTCAGGACCAAGGGCTTAAGGGCTGAGCCTGCAGTTTAAGCCTCCGTAACTCGGCTTCTAATTAGCCTAGAGAGATTATTTACGTATCTATCTCCTCAGGAAGGATAAAACGTTCCAACGGTGTGCATTTCATCTATACTTGGTGTTCCGCAGCGGAAAGATAGGGGAAATGTGGATGTTTTTAGTTTCCCCTCCCTCTCAGCATTTGGTTAGAAACTCTTCCCAAAGGAGCTACAAGAATAAAAAATTGGTATCAATAAAGATAAAATAACATACTAACTAGTGATACCCTGTGTATGACCATTGGGCTTGCGAGGGGTGAATGGAGGGGTATTAAATTTAACATTTTTTTTAGTGTATAATTTCTTATAAAATAAAATCATACTACTTGAAAATGGTGGGACACTGGCAAAACCATCATTTGCCATACACCGAATAATTATACATTTGGAAGAATTGTACGAAGAATGAAAGGCAAAGATACAATAGCAAGGGAGAAAAATATTCGGAACAAAGTACAAACAAGAATCATCCTGTATATATTTTTCGATGGACTGTCGTCTACCCTGACAATGACAATCCTAGCGACGCCTCAAACTGTCGCACAGACATGAACGATATCTCGTTGAAAAGCTTATGGGACTCAGATTTCAACAAGGTAACTTTTGTGCCTCCCTTGTCCAACCCTAAAAGAATACAAATGTCAAAAGTCGGGGGAAAAAAACTTTTTCGAAGTTTGTGGAGCTGTGTTAACACTATTAATTGTCGTACTCAAGAAAAAAATTCTGATATATACGCCAGACATTGGTAACTATTGTACAAAAAATGCAGGACGTAAGTCCAATAACAACTTAGCAAAAATTCGAAACATCGTACCTTCGTGAATCGTCGTGTGTATTTTCCGATGGACTGTCGTCTACCCTGGCGATGTCAGACCTAGCGCCTCTAACTCTCACAGAAACATTAATAATATTTCATTGAAAAGTTTATGGGGCACAGATTCCAACAATCTAACTTTTGTGTCTCCCGTGTCCAACCCCGTAAAAGAAGAAGAAAAATGTCAAAAAGTCGGGAAAAATACACTTTTTTTTAAGTTTGTGGAACTATGGCAACACTGTTATTTGACGTACGCAAGAAAGAAGTTCTTACATATATGTCAAACATTGGAAACTATTGTACAAAAAAAGGAAAGGTGTAGGTGCAACAATAATGGAGCAAAAAATAAAGAACATCGTATCTTCGTGAATCATCCTGTATATTTTCCGATAGACTGTCGTCTACCTCGACGTTCGCAGCCCTAGCAACGTCTCTAATTGCTGCAGGGACATGAACCGTACATCGCTGAAAAGTTTATGGAACATAGATTCTAGTAATGTAACCTGTCGGCCTTCTGTGTTCAACCCGTAATTAAAGAAAATATTTAAAAAATTAAAAAACAATACTTTTTTTAAGTTTGTGGGACTATTTGAACACTGCTATTGCGCCCACGCCCTCTGTTTTTTATACAATGATCAATAATATCTGACGTATGTGTGGGCAAGGGTGCCGTACCTGGGGGGCCCAAACCCATGTGGGCCCCCTCATTGTATTTGCAAATTTATAATATTTCGCATAATTTCGATGCAGTTTGTCTTAAAATCCTCATATATGCTTTCTGCATGAAGTAGACCTGAACATCGACGCTGCCTGCTTGCCGTGGCACTCAATAAACTGCCTCCCCACAGTTGACGAGCAGGTAAATACTCTAAATTCTTTAATAATAAATTTGTATGATAGACACGCCCCTATAGTTAAGAAACGTGTTTCGCGACCACCATCACCATGGTTAACCGATGAATTACGTTCGTTAATGGCGCGGAGAGATAAAGCTTATAGAGCATACAGGAAACATGTTAAAAATAGTGATCCTTCCAGTGATAGCACAATACATTCCAATACAAAATTCGAAAACTATAGGATATTAAGAAACCGTTGCACTCAAGAAGTAAGGAAGGCAAAACGGCGCTTTGCCTATTAGTAGTAGGCCCCCGCGTATGGCTCGCCGAGTCAGCAAAATTTTTGTGACGTCATAGGTCAAAGGTCAATGACCTTGGCCCGGGGTCAATGACCTAGGGGTACCTAGGACCACCCCCTCTAAATTTTGGCAGGGGTACATTGCCCCCCCCTAAATTTTGGCAGGGGTACCTAGGACCACCTCCCTTAAATTTTGGAAATTGCCAAATCTAAAAATTTGGTATGGTAGCCTAGGACAATAGTATGTACCCCTAACAGTATTGGGGGTCTATGTCGTTCCCTTTCATGGGTAAAAAATTGCCAAAAATTCAAATTTCGGGGGGTTTTGACCTAATTTATCCCCTTGGATGAGGTGTTATTACCCTATATAGTTATATGGGCGTATACAGGGGTCCATTCCCTTTCATAAGACATGGGTATATTAATGCACCCCTTTAAAAATTTGGGAGGGGTACCTTGGCCCACCCCTTAAATTTTAGAAATTGCCCAATTTAAACATTGGGTATTATAGTATAGGACGCTAATATGGATCACTATAAATTTGGGTGGTCCACCTCGTTCCCTTTTAGGGGTACAAAATTGCCAAAATATAAACGTAAGCAATACGTTGTACCACGTGTTTGGTTTTCGACCTAATTTATCTCCTTGGATGAGGTCCTATTACCTTATATGATTATATGGTCATGTATAGGGGTCCATTCCTTTCATAAGACGTAGGTACATTTGTGCACCCTTTAAAATTTTGGATGGCCCACCCTCTAAATTTTGGCAGGGGTACATAGGACCCCCCCCTTAAATTTTGGAAATTGCCAAATCTAAAAATTTGGTATGGTAGCCTAGGACCTTAGTATGTACCTCTATCAGTATTGGGTGTCTATGTCGTTCCCTTTCATGGGTAAAAAATTGCCAAAAATTCAAATTTCGGGGTTTTTTGACCTAATTTATCCCCTTGAATGAGGTGTTATTACCTTATATAGTTATATGGGCGTATACAGGGGTCCATTACCTTTCATAAGATATGGGTATATTTGTGCACTCCTTTAAAAATTTGGGAGGGGTACCTTGGCCCACCCCTTAAATTTTGGAAATTGACCAATTTAAACATTGGGTATTATAGTACAGGACCCTAATATGTATCGTGATAAATTTGGGCGGTCCACCTCATTCCCTTCTAGGGGTACAAAATTGCCAAAATATAAACGTAAGCAATACGTTGTACCACGTGTTTGGTTTTCGACCTAATTTATCTCCTTGGATGAGGTCCTATTACCTTATATGATTATATGGTCATGTATAGGGGTCCATTCCCTATCATAAGACATAGGTACATTTGTGCACCCCGGGAGGGGTACCTTGGCCCACCCCTTTAAATTTTGGAAATTGCCCAATTTAAACATTTGGTATTATAGTATAGGACACTAATATAGATCACTATAAATTTGGGTGGTCCACCTCGTTTCCTTCTAGGGGTACAAAATTGTCAAAATATAAACGTAAGCAATACGTTGTACCACGTGTTTGGTCTTTTGGCCCAATTTATCCTCTTGGATGAGGTTCTATTACCTTATATGGTTATATGGTTATGTATAGGGGTCTATTCCCTATCATAAGACATAGGTACATTTGTGCACTCCTTTAAAAATTTGGGAGGGGTACTTTGGCCCACCCCTTAAATTTTAGAAATTGCTCATTTTATATATTTGGTATTATAGTACTGGACCCTAACATGTATTATGATAAATTTGGGTGGTCCACCTCGTTCCCTTTTAGGGGTACAAATTGCCAAAATATAAACGTAAGCAATACGTTGTACCACGTGTTTGGTTTTACCTAAGTTATCCCCTTGGATGAGGTTCTATTACCTTATATGGTTATATGGTTATGTATAGGGGTCTATTCCCTATCATAAGACATAGGTACATTTGTGCACTCCGGGAGGGGTACTTTGGCCCACCCCTTTAATTTTGGAAATTGCCCCTTTTACATGTTTGGTATTATAGTATAGAACCCTAATATATATTACTATAAATTTGGGTGGTTTACCACGTTTCCTTTGATGGGTACGAAATTGCCAAATTTTAGTACAACCACGTGTTTGGTTTTGGCTCAATTTATCCCCTTGGATGAGGTCCTATTACCTTATATGGTTATATGATCATGTATAGGGGTCCATTCCATATCCCCTTAAATTTTGGAAATTTTCCAATTTAAGCATTCGGTATCATAGTACATGACCTCAACATGTATCATGATAAATTTGGGTGGTCCATCTTGTTCCCTTTCATGGGTAAAAATTACTAAAATATAAACATAAGCAATATGTTGTACCATGCGTTTGGTTTTTGGCCCAATTTCTTCCCTTTGATGCGGTCTTATTACCGTATATGGTTATATGGTCATGTATATGGGTTCATTTCCTATCATAAGACATGGGTACATTGACGCACCCCTTGAAAAATTTGGGAGGGGTATCTTGGCTCATCCACTCGGTTTTAGAAATTGTTTTAATATAAGCATTTGGTATCATAGTACAGGACTTCAATATGTACCACCATAAATTTGGATGGTCCACATCGTTCCCTTTCATGGGTAAAGAACTACCAAAAATCGAATTTCGGGGGTTATTGACACCTATTTAGCACGTTATATGGTTTATTACCTTTATATGTTTATGTTCCCTTTTAAATTTGGGAATTATCAAATAACAAAATTCGGTAAACGTTTTCTAGGACCCATTGGTGTTCCTCTTATGGCCAAATATTCAAAATTTAAATGTTATTGACCGGCTTTATTATTGAATAAGTACAGGATTTATTACTTTTTCATAAGACACAGGTGTATTTGTGTACCAATCTTTAATTTTGGGAGGGGTACATTTCTTATTGTCATATCAATAATTGGTAATTGTTCTTTGGGTAAATCATTATGATCACGTGATCAGTTATTGACCTATGATGGGATTAGGAGTCCAGGACATTGGTACATTGAAACTTTGTAGGATAATTTGAGAATGCGTCCTTGGTATTGATTATTACAGCCAAATATAAACGTAAGCAATACGATGTACCACGTGATTGACCTTGATGAGGTAGTGTACAGGGGTACATAGCTAACCTTATTGAATCTTATGACTCATAGTCTTAAGGGAATACATGCTACAACACTGGCAAAGTTATTGTTGATGCAATTTGATTGGTTGATCACTATCTTTCGTGCAATCTGATTGGCTGATCACTATCTTTCGTGCAATCTGATTGGTTGCTGATTTTCAAATCTTTGCTGCATTCAGTTTTTAAGTTTTGTTTAACATTTAAAAATCTTGGTTTCGTTCAACATTTTGGACTCACTGATAAATATGATCAAAACCGTTTATTTGTTAATCGAATAGTTAAAAACCGGATAAAGTTTGACGGTTAACCGTGAAACGTAAAATTTTTTTAGTTTGAAATTTTTTGTTTTAATTTTTTTGTTTCAGAATTTTGTTTGAAATTTGTTTCAAAATTTTTTGTTTGAAAATTTTTTTGTTTGAAATTTTTTGTTGCAAAATTTTGTTTGAATTTTTTTTAGTTTAAAAATTTTTGTTCGAAATTTTTGTTTTGAAATTTTTTGTTTGAAATTTTTTTGTTTGAAAATTTTTGTTGCAAAATTTTGTTTGAAAATTTTTTGTTTAAAATTTTTTGTTCGAAATTTTTGTTTTGAAATTTTTCGTTACCAGTTTTTTTTGTTTAAAATTTTTCGTTTGAAATTTTTTTCGTTTGAAAATTTTGTTTCCAAATTTTTTCGTTTCAAAAATTTTGTTTGAAAGTTTGGTTTGACATTTTTTTTTAAAGATTGTGCACTCATTAGTAAAGAACCGGAACTGTTTAGAACAAAAACATTTGTCAATATTTTTTTTCATGATGCAATAGTACACGTCAGAATATGGGGTTGTACTTGAAATGAAAAAACACAATTCATTGAAATGGATCATTTTATTACACTCCACATACATCCATACCAGATAGTGGTTCTGGATATTGTCGATACAATGTATTTTGAACTTCTTGCACTAGTTTGTCTTTAGCATATAATTTTAATTCCAATTGAAGTCTTTTAAGGTCTATTGCGATATCAATTGGTGGAAACTCAATGTCCATTTGATCACAAATAAACTGTTTATCAATGCAGGTATGCACCCACGAACGATGTTGACAACCATCACAATATCTAGATACATGTTGTACAATATGCATAAATAGTACTTTTTCAGGAATATACTTGTTTTGTTGCACACTTCCACTGCATGTTTCACACACTGAAATACGCTGATGAATTTGTTCCATTCTGTTTGTGTTAGATACACCATGTTGCGAGGGACATGGAATGTACTCTTTTTACGTAACAGCACCATCTTCTCTTCGAGGACTGTACGCAGCACCACTTCATGATTTGAGCCTAATGATTTGACTATGGTCACATTTAGCTCATCGTTCATTTGGTCGATTCGTGCCATTCTTCACAGGTCAGTTGTACACCAAATTGATCTGCTTTGCCCAATCGAATTACTGGTTCAAATGTTCTAGCACTGATACCAATCATCACATGTTTTGTTTGAAATATATTTATTGGATAATAGCTTGCGAAGATGAACTCTTTATCGTTAGAAGTACACATCTTTCCTCCTGAAAAACACTTGCTCAAATGATTTCGTGGGATGACACTGTATTGGTTGATTTATAGTTATTGCTGACGTCATTGGAAAGGAATGTGCTGATTCATGATTTCATCACAGTTGCTGACGTCATGCCGACCAACCAAACTCATACAACTACAGCTGACGTCCTTGGAAAGAAATGTGCTGATTCATGATTTCATCACAATTACTGACGAATCCGGCTGTGTACTAAATTCAAGTTGATGACTTCGACCCAAGAATCCTTTGTAACATAAAGATACAGATCCAGTATTTAAGAAACGCAGCAGTTCTTCTTGTTTTGATGCTTCCATGGGAAAATATCTTGCTGGTAAAATTATATTCTTATCATTTTCAAGCTTCACTACGATTCTTACTCCAAACTTTGTAGGGATCATTTGGCTAGCTAAGATTCTATAAGGTACATTCTGTTGTAAATCAGTAATCTTGGTAAATGATTTCATCACATCACGTGTGTTTAGAAACTGCAGACAAGTAGCCATGATGATGTTATCATGAATACTAACTCGAACGATACTTATATATGATGCAA
Source organism: Thermobia domestica (assembly GCF_964235325.1). Taxonomy (NCBI): domain Eukaryota; kingdom Metazoa; phylum Arthropoda; class Insecta; order Zygentoma; family Lepismatidae; genus Thermobia; species Thermobia domestica. Next base: position 336,691,579 of record NC_137456.1, read on the forward strand.
AACTGATGACGTTGCATTATCATGTTCTGACATGTACTATTGCACCACATGTTGCCAGAGGCCAATGTCGAAACAAAATTTTGAAACGAAAAAAATTCAAACAAAAAATTTCAAACGAAAAAAATTCAAACAAAATTTTGAAGCGAAAAAAAATTAAACAAAATTTTGAAGCGAAAAAAATTTCAAACAAAATTTTGAAACAAAAAATTTCAAACAAAAAATTTGGAAACGAAAAATTTCAAAAAAATTTTAAACAAAAATTTCAAACGAAAATTTTTAAACAAAAATTTCAAACGAAAAAATGTCAAACAAAATTTTGAAGCGAAAAAAATTTCAAACAAAATTTTGAAACAAAAAATTTCAAACAAAAAATTTTCAAACAAAATTTTGCAACAAAAATTTTCAAACAAAAAAATTTCAAACAAAAAATTTCAAAACAAAAATTTCGAACAAAAATTTTTAAACTAAAAAAAATTCAAACAAAATTTTGCAACAAAAAATTTCAAACAAAAAAATTTTCAAACAAAAAATTTTGAAACAAATTTCAAACAAAATTCTGAAACAAAAAAATTAAAACAAAAAATTTCAAACTAAAAAAATTTTACGTTTCACGGTTAACCGTCAAACTTTATCCGGTTTTTAACTATTCGATTAACAAATAAACGGTTTTGATCATATTTATCAGTGAGTCCAAAATGTTGAACGAAACCAAGATTTTTAAATGTTAAACAAAACTTAAAAACTGAATGCAGCAAAGATTTGAAAATCAGCAACCAATCAGATTGCACGAAAGATAGTGATCAGCCAATCAGATTGCACGAAAGATAGTGATCAACCAATCAAATTGCATCAACAATAACTTTGCCAGTGTTGTAGCATGTATTCCCTTAAGACTATGAGTCATAAGATTCAATAAGGTTAGCTATGTACCCCTGTACACTACCTCATCAAGGTCAATCACGTGGTACATCGTATTGCTTACGTTTATATTTGGCTGTAATAATCAATACCAAGGACGCATTCTCAAATTATCCTACAAAGTTTCAATGTACCAATGTCCTGGACTCCTAATCCCATCATAGGTCAATAACTGATCACGTGATCATAATGATTTACCCAAAGAACAATTACCAATTATTGATATGACAATAAGAAATGTACCCCTCCCAAAATTAAAGATTGGTACACAAATACACCTGTGTCTTATGAAAAAGTAATAAATCCTGTACTTATTCAATAATAAAGCCGGTCAATAACATTTAAATTTTGAATATTTGGCCATAAGAGGAACACCAATGGGTCCTAGAAAACGTTTACCGAATTTTGTTATTTGATAATTCCCAAATTTAAAAGGGAACATAAACATATAAAGGTAATAAACCATATAACGTGCTAAATAGGTGTCAATAACCTCCGAAATTCGATTTTTGGTAGTTCTTTACCCATGAAAGGGAACGATGTGGACCATCCAAATTTATGGTGGTACATATTGAAGTCCTGTACTATGATACCAAATGCTTATATTAAAACAATTTCTAAAACCGAGTGGATGAGCCAAGATACCCCTCCCAAATTTTTCAAGGGGTGCGTCAATGTACCCATGTCTTATGATAGGAAATGAACCCATATACATGACCATATAACCATATACGGTAATAAGACCGCATCAAAGGGAAGAAATTGGGCCAAAAACCAAACGCATGGTACAACATATTGCTTATGTTTATATTTTAGTAATTTTTACCCATGAAAGGGAACAAGATGGACCACCCAAATTTATCATGATACATGTTGAGGTCATGTACTATGATACCGAATGCTTAAATTGGAAAATTTCCAAAATTTAAGGGGATATGGAATGGACCCCTATACATGATCATATAACCATATAAGGTAATAGGACCTCATCCAAGGGGATAAATTGAGCCAAAACCAAACACGTGGTTGTACTAAAATTTGGCAATTTCGTACCCATCAAAGGAAACGTGGTAAACCACCCAAATTTATAGTAATATATATTAGGGTTCTATACTATAATACCAAACATGTAAAAGGGGCAATTTCCAAAATTAAAGGGGTGGGCCAAAGTACCCCTCCCGGAGTGCACAAATGTACCTATGTCTTATGATAGGGAATAGACCCCTATACATAACCATATAACCATATAAGGTAATAGAACCTCATCCAAGGGGATAACTTAGGTAAAACCAAACACGTGGTACAACGTATTGCTTACGTTTATATTTTGGCAATTTGTACCCCTAAAAGGGAACGAGGTGGACCACCCAAATTTATCATAATACATGTTAGGGTCCAGTACTATAATACCAAATATATAAAATGAGCAATTTCTAAAATTTAAGGGGTGGGCCAAAGTACCCCTCCCAAATTTTTAAAGGAGTGCACAAATGTACCTATGTCTTATGATAGGGAATAGACCCCTATACATAACCATATAACCATATAAGGTAATAGAACCTCATCCAAGAGGATAAATTGGGCCAAAAGACCAAACACGTGGTACAACGTATTGCTTACGTTTATATTTTGACAATTTTGTACCCCTAGAAGGAAACGAGGTGGACCACCCAAATTTATAGTGATCTATATTAGTGTCCTATACTATAATACCAAATGTTTAAATTGGGCAATTTCCAAAATTTAAAGGGGTGGGCCAAGGTACCCCTCCCGGGGTGCATAAATGTACCTATGTCTTATGATAGGGAATGGACCCCTATACATGACCATATAATCATATAAGGTAATAGGACCTCATCCAAGGAGATAAATTAGGTCGAAAACCAAACACGTGGTACAACGTATTGCTTACGTTTATATTTTGGCAATTTTGTACCCCTAGAAGGGAATGAGGTGGACCGCCCAAATTTATCACGATACATATTAGGGTCCTGTACTATAATACCCAATGTTTAAATTGGTCAATTTCCAAAACTTAAGGGGTGGGCCAAGGTACCCCTCCCAAATTTTTAAAGGAGTGCACAAATATACCCATATCTTATGAAAGGTAATGGACCCCTGTATACGCCCATATAACTATATAAGGTAATAACACCTCATTCAAGGGGATAAATTAGGTCAAAAAACCCCGAAATTTGAATTTTTGGCAATTTTTTACCCATGAAAGGGAACGACATAGACACCCAATACTGATAGAGGTACATACTAAGGTCCTAGGCTACCATACCAAATTTTTAGATTTGGCAATTTCCAAAATTTAAGGGGGGGTCCTATGTACCCCTGCCAAAATTTAGAGGGTGGGCCATCCAAAATTTTAAAGGGTGCACAAATGTACCTACGTCTTATGAAAGGAATGGACCCCTATACATGACCATATAATCATATAAGGTAATAGGACCTCATCCAAGGAGATAAATTAGGTCGAAAACCAAACACGTGGTACAACGTATTGCTTACGTTTATATTTTGGCAATTTTGTACCCCTAAAAGGGAACGAGGTGGACCACCCAAATTTATAGTGATCCATATTAGCGTCCTATACTATAATACCCAATGTTTAAATTGGGCAATTTCTAAAATTTAAGGGGTGGGCCAAGGTACCCCTCCCAAATTTTTAAAGGGGTGCATTAATATACCCATGTCTTATGAAAGGGAATGGACCCCTGTATACGCCCATATAACTATATAGGGTAATAACACCTCATCCAAGGGGATAAATTAGGTCAAAAACCCCCGAAATTTGAATTTTTGGCAATTTTTTACCCATGAAAGGGAACGACATAGACCCCCAATACTGTTAGGGGTACATACTATGGTCCTAGGCTACCATACCAAATTTTTAGATTTGGCAATTTCCAAAATTTAAGGGAGGTGGTCCTAGGTACCCCTGCCAAAATTTAGGGGGGGGGCAATGTACCCCTGCCAAAATTTAGAGGTTGTGGTCCTAGGTACCCCTAGGTCATTGACCCCGGGCCAAGGTCATTGACCTTTGACCTATGACGTCACAAAAATTTTGCTGACTCGGCGAGCCATACGCGGGGGCCTACTACTCTATTAAATACTTGAATTCGAAAATAATGGAGCAGTTCTTTGGAAACGACTAAAAGTATTAGGTGTTGGGAGAAACATAGCCAAGAACGCAGTTAACTATACGCCAGATGAATTGAACATTTTTTTCTGTCAAAGCAGTATGATACCAGCCTCCATGAAACTGCAAACAATGAATAATATTGTAGCCTCGGAAATTAACTCTCTGTTCTCGTTTTCTCACGTACAGCCTGCACAAGTTTTAAAAGCGATCCAAAGAATTAAATCTAAAGCCACTGGTACAGATGATATTTCAATAACCATGATTAGGAAAATCCTACCGCATGTACTTAATCCTATCACTGACATTTTTAATTACTCTCTTGCCACAGGTACTTTTCCCACAGTATGGAAACTTGCTAAGGTCCGCCCACTTCCAAAAAAGAACAACACTGATAATATTGCAGACTATCGTCCTATCAGTGTCCTTCCCGTGCTTTCAAAAGTTTTTGAATATATTGTAAATGATCAAATTCGGGAATACTTAACAACAAATAATTTACTGGATACATTTCAATCTGGTTTTCGAAGTAATCATAGCACATGCACTGCACTAGTAAACGTAACGGAGGATATAAGATGGGCTATTGATAACAGAAAACTGACGCTCCTTACTCTACTTGACTATAGTAAGGCATTTCAAACGATTGATTTTGACATATTACTTCAGAAATTATCATTATTGTTTAATTTTTCTGAATCAGTGGTTAAATGGTTTAATTCTTACCTTCACGAACGTAAACAAAGAGTAGTGATCAATCAGGATAACATATCGACATGGCATTGTATCAACAGTGGAGTGCCACAGGGTAGCGTACTAGGTCCCCTTCTCTTTGCCCTTTACATTAAGGATCTCCCTAAAATTCTCACATATTGTAAATACCACATTTACGCTGATGATTTTCAGTTATATGCTTCTTTTCCCCAACAAGATATTAATAATGCGATTGAGAAAATAAATACCGAGTTAAACAAAATCAGTGACTGGTCTACGGCTCATGGGTTAAAATTAAATGCAACAAAATCGCAGTGCATCTTAATTGGCTCCCCAAGAATTCTTTCTTCTATTAATATCTATCAGCTCCCAAATATAAAATTGTCCAATACTGTTATTCCATTCTCTACAACTGTCAAAAATTTGGGAGTCATACTAAATCAACATCTCTCCTGGTCAGATCAAATAAATGGAGTTTGTAAGACAGCATTTGGTGCCCTGCATACGTTAAATCGACTAAGAAATTTCTTACCAATATCTTTGAAGATCAAACTTGTCAAGGTACTGATGTTCCCACATCTTGACTATTGCGACTCAGTCTATTCTGATCTAACAGAAAATCAATCAAAGCGCTTGCAAAGAGTCCAAAATGCCTGCATTAGATTTATTTTCAATATAACTTACAGGGAACATCTCACATCTTTTTATACAAAATTGTCATGGCTGACGGTAGCTCTAAGAAGAAATTTACATAATCTTACCCTATTGTATCCTCGTCGCCATAAGTGCCTTTACATCGCAGTGACGGGTATGTGATCGCGCAGTACTCCAAGGAAGGGATGGTTGTATAAGAATTTGTGATTAATTTTGAAGAGTTTTTATTTTGACTAGGGAATTAACATAGGTGAAGGGAGTAAAGACACAGATTTGAAGCATCAGTACACTGTTATTGAAGCATCAGTGCACGAAAAGATTCGTATTCTCAGTTTTTCTATTTATTGTTTTATATGTTAAGTTAAACACCACAATATGTATCACTGATATCGCAGATCGTATTATTTTTTAAAATCGTGTTTGTAACCTATTGTCAAAACATTCATCTCCAGACATGATGTAGAGAGAAGAGAAAGAGAAACGACATCTGTAATATATGTATATGTGATTCACTAAGTAACTGTAGAAATTAATTAAAGGACACATAAGAGAGCGAAAAGGAGTTCTAGAAGTCTGAACTTTTTAGAAACGTCCAAGATAGGTGAAAATATAGTTAAAAATTGCAAAAGGTATCATATAAATTACCTCTCTTTTCTTATATTCTAGTATACTTTTTCTTTCACATCCAAACATCTCTATTCAGAATTACGAGATAAAGGCGAAGAGAGAAACATTTCCATTTCAAGAATTATTTCAGGAAAAAATTATTCTGGCTTAGACTAGATTCGAACCCGCAACCGTTGAATCCATGGCTCAGCGCTCTACCGATTGAGCTAACAACTACTGTCGGAAAAGCCAGATTTCTACAACTACCGGTTGCTGAATGGTGTGTATTAACCAAGTTTGCCGAGATAATTGCTTCACATAGCTATAATAATAATAATAATAATAATAATAATAATAATAATAATAATAATAATAATAATAATAATAATAATAATAATAATAATAATAATAATAATAATAAAGCAGAAGAAGAACAGAATCCAAAAAGTCACATATGTTAAAAGTTTGACGTGCAGAGTAAGTCCTAATATGAGATTTTATTAATTATATATAATAAATGCAAGCGTGGTTTATTCGTGTGTGCTACTCAAACTGCGAAACTCACTACCTAGTCCCATAAGGGTTGTACGCGTATGGTACAGTAGCCTTGCGTCCTCCAACCGTGAAGAATCTTTCTGTTTGAACCTATGCGTGTCCTAAGGGGAAGCCGGAGATTGAAAGAAAGAAAAGTGGTTTAGAAATTATGCAAACGTAGAATATGTCACGAGGTGAGGTGATATAGAATTCAGCGTGTCTTTCAGCTACTACTCTATACAAGACGTGCATCTACGACTTAACGTGGAACCCGAACCACACGACTCCTGACGGGAATCGAAACCCGTATCACCTCTAGTTCTATCATGGGAGACACAGGAACATGTAAAAATAATTGAAAATTTCTTCTATCTTTCTGATAAAGAAAACAAAGTTGATACCAGATATAAATAACGAAAAAACATATGAATTTAAATGTAAAATTTGAGTCCAAAAACCTACCTATAAACAACTGCTGAATTTTAGAAAATAAAGACATGTAAATTGAAGTTATGTGATTAACTTGGAGCTTCAAAAACCAACACCCAGAAACCGCCGTGTAAAGCCTAACTGATGCAAATTTTTTTATTGCATAACTTGCTTTCGGCTAGGCGGGGAGTCCGCCCCCAGACGCTTGCATTTGCTCTTTCTCCGACCTCTCACTTCTCATATCCCTAAGACCTCTGATCTTAAGTGGTTTCGAGATATGGCTATCTTATTGTAACAATTTCAACTCCCAACTTTGTCTTCCTGCTGTTTTTCTTCTAACCGTAATATATATATATATATATATATATATATATATATATATATATATATATATATATATATATATATACATCAGCTAATGCTTCTGGCAACAAATACTATTCGAAGCTTTCTTGCACCCATTGGAAAACGTGAAGTATATTAATATTTATTTGCATATATTGTTATTGTAGACTGTTCCCATAATGCCCACCGACCTCGATTTTACAAAATTTGAGAAATAAATTTCACTTTTTATTTAGTGGTCAATTTGAAGGCATTTTGTTATACTACCATTAAGAAACCCATATACATCATATTACGAATCAATCATTATGGAACAATCTCATGTGTGACACGCAGCAGTGGTACCAATCTTTGAATGTTTCATTTACAACTTTTTTCTTTTCTCTTTTATACTGATTTTGTGAGTAATGGTGCATTCAGTATAAAGGTACCACAAGATATTCTCTTTCTCTCTCTCTGTCCCTGTGTGTGTGTGTGTGTGTGTGTGTGTGTGTGTGTGTGTTTGTTTCTAGTTTCCGGCGTAAGCGTGTGGATACTACCAGGTATACTTTCGTGTGTACAAATGCTAGTGTGTGTGTGTGTGGCGCGGGTATATGAACTATTAATTGGGATCGCGTAGTGGAACTTATCAATATTAGTACGTACATACAAACGGCTGTTACTTCACACGATAACTTTGGACGAATGCAAATTTTTAAATTCTGCTTTTTGCAATAAATAAGTAGAGTGATTCCTCTCGAGGGAGTTCCCCTAAATGGTAGCCCCTACCATGTCCAATTAAATCACAAATTGCCGCAATCGTTTGTACATTGTTTGTACAGAAATGTACAGGCCAAATTTTCGTTTGTACACTATTAGGGGCGCCGCCAGAACGAAAACAAATTGGGGCTGTTTAACTGGTACCCCCCCCCACCAACATGTTCTATTCAATCACTAATTATCGCAATCGTTTGTACTTCGTTTGTACAGAAATGTGTAGGCGAAATTTTCGTTTGTACACAATTAGGGGCGCCGCCAGAACAGAAAAAAATAGGGGCTGTCTAAGTGGTAGCCCCCCACCATGTCCAATTGAATCACAAATTGCCGCAATTGTTTGTACTTCGTTTGTACAGAAATGTGCAGGCGAAATGTATGTTCGCACGCAATTAGGGGCGCCGCCAGAACGAAAAAATTGGGGGCTGTCTAAGTGGTAGCCCCCGACCATGTCCTATTCAATCACAAATTGTCGCAATCGTTTGTACTTCGTTTGTACAAAAATGTGCACCCGAAATTTTCGTTTGTACATAATTAAGGGCGCCGCCAGAACAGAAAAAATGGGGGCTGTCTAAGTTGTAGCCCCCCCCCCCCACCATGTCCAATTCAATCACAAGTTGTCGCATTCGTTTGTGCATCGTTTGTACAGAAATGTGCAGGCGAAATGTTTGTTTGAACAAACTTAGGGGCGCCGCCAGATCGAAAAAAAAATGTGGAGCTGTCTGAGTGGTAGCCCCCCCACGATGTCCAATTGAATCACAAAGTATCGCAATCGTTTGTACATTGTTTGTACAGAAATGTGCAGGCCAAATTTTCGTTTGTACACTATTAGGGGCGACGCCAGAACGAAAACAAATTGGGGGCTGTCTAGCTGGTAGCACCCCACCAACATGTCCTATTCAATCACAAATTATAGCAATCGTTTGTACTTCGTTTGTACAGAAACGTGCAGGCGAAATTTTTGATTGTACACAATTAGGGGCGCCACCAGAACCGAAAAAAATGGGGGCTGTCTAAGTGGTAGCACCCCCCCCCCCCACCATGTCCAATTGAATCACAAATTGTCGCAATTGTTTGTACTTAATTTGTACAGAAATGTGCAGGCGAAATGTATGTTCGCACGCAATTAGGGGCGCCGCCAGAACGAAAAAAATTGGGGGCTGTCTAAGTGGTAGCCCCCGACCATGTCCTATTCAATCACAAATTGCCGCAATCGTTTGTACTTCGTTTCTTCAGAAATGTGCACGCGAAATTTTCGTTTGTACATAATTAAGGGCGCCGCCAGAACAGAAACAAATGGGGGCTGTCTAAGTGGTAGCCCCCCCACCATGTCCAATTCAATCACAAGTTGTCGCATTCGTTTGTGCATCGTTTGTACAGAAATGTGCAGGCGAAATGTTTGTTTGAACAAACTTAGGGGCGCCGCCAGAACGAAAACAAAGTGGGGGCTTTCTAAGTGGTAGCCCCCCCCATCATGTCCAATTGAATCACAAATTGTCACAATCGTTTGTACTTCGTTTGTACAGAAATGTGCAGGCAAAATGTATGTTCGTACACAATTAGGGGCGCCGCTAGAACGAAAACAAAGTGGGGGACTGTCTAACTGGTAGCCCCCCACCAACATGTTCTATTCTATCACAAATTATCGCAATCGTTTCTACTTCGTGTGTACAGAAATGTTCAGGCAAAAGTTTCGTTTGTACACAATTAGGGGCGCCGCCAGAACAGAAAAAAGGGGGCTGTCTAAGTGGTAGCCCCCCCACCATGTCCAATTCAATCACAAATTATCGCAATCGTTTGTACTTCGTTTGTACAGAAACGGGCAGGCGAAATGTTTGTTTGTTCACAATTAGGGGCGCCGCCAGAACGAAAACAATGTGAGGGCTGTCTAAGTGGTAGCCCCCGACCATGTCCAATTCAATCAGAAATAGTCGCATTCGTTTGTACGTCGTTTGTACATAAATGTGCAGGCGAAATGTTTGTTTGTACACAATTAGGGGCGCCGCCAGAACGAAAACTAAGTGGGGCTGTCTAAGTGGTAGCCCCCGACCATGTCCAATTCAATCACAAATTGTCGCAATCGTTTGTACGTCGTTTTTACAGAAATGTTCAGGCAAAATTTTCGTTTGTACACAATTAGGGGCGCCGCCAGAACGAAAACAAACTGGTGGCTCTCTAAGTGGTAGCTTCCCACCAACATGTCCAATTGAATCACAAATTTTCGTAATCGTTTGTACATCGTTTGTACAGAAATATGCATGCGTAATTTTCGTTTGTACACAATTAATGGCGCCGCCAGAACGAAAACAAAGTGGGGCTGTCTAAATGGTAGCCCCCACCATATGCAATTCAATCACAAATTATATCAATCGCTTGTACATCATTTGCACAGAAATGTGCAGGCGAAATTTTCGTTTGTACTCTATTAGGGGCGCCGCCAGAACGAAAACAATGTGAGGGTTTGTATAAATGGTAGAAGCATTAAAAAAATGTGTCACATTTATGGAGTATTTTTCTAACAGGACTTTGTTCACACTATTGTGTGGTTTGGTTTGCTCACACTATTGTGTGATTCACTATATTGATCTTATCCTAACGATGATGGAATTAAATGTTTTTTTTTTTTTGTTTTTTTATATTTATATTTATACTTACAATCATTATTGCTGAGTTAGTTTTTCACTCCTCGGCTCTTATTATTAAACTTATTCATTATTTCTTACGTGAACTGAATCCTTATGAGAAAAATGTATTTTTTTCTTTCTATCTTGCTCAGAAACCGTTATTCTCATCTCGTACAGGAAATTGATAAGTGGAAGATATAACAAATTCAGAAAGTAGATTGTTAAAGGGAAAATTATAACACAGTATTTTGTTTTATTTGATCATCTTCATTAAACTCATTTTGCAGAAACTATAGAATGCATGGTGAAGTATTTTGGTGCATTCAGCATTCTGATTTACGAGTAGAGTTGCTAACTGGCCGGTATTTGCTGTAATTTTGATTAAGGCCGGTGACCGGTACAAACTTCTTATTAGACCCCTTCTGACCGGTATTTTGGAATCTGCAATCCAGAATATAACATTGAACATCAAAATTTTTCAACAGTGCCTTTACAAACACAAATTTCCGTTGTATTATACATTATCGATATTTTTTAACGTATGGCAGTTTTTTTTATTTATTTAACATAACAAATTTGATAACACTTATATTTTATTGTAAAAGAATTTTATTCATTTATTGAGAGTAGAAAATGACTTTTTAAAGCAATTTCCTTTGTTTGAAGTGAAGTTTATAGAATAAATTTCATTTTATGAATCAACTATTGTTACATAAAGATTAATATCCAGTATTATTCATCTGTTTCGATAATTTTAAACAAGTGGCAATTGCTGGTAAATACAATAACGATCAATACAGTCTTCAGTTTCTCATTTGTACAGAGAATTTTGAGGGTGTGCCGGTAATTTTGTTTTCCTGAGTTGGCAACCTATTTACGAGGTTTTGTTTCAACTCTGCTACGTAGTGGCTCCGTACTGACACTCCGCATGCAAATAAGTATGTAAGGCTACCATACGCCCCGGTTTCTTAAAATTTGTCCCGGTGTGCAGAAATTTTCCTTCTTGTCCTGTTTTTTTTCTTTATTATTATTATTAATTACATATCAAAATTTCTGAAAACATAATAAAATCGACTTATTCCTTTTGCTTTCAATTCCGACAATACTATAGGAACAATTTCATTCTAATCTTTATTATTATTGCAATCGCTGCTTACCCGGATATAACATGCAATGTTTAAATCCTCCTAAGTAGCACTCTTATCACTAAAAGTAAGAATGTATACCCCGAGGTGGCAACAAATTCTTGTGACGTTGCAGACCAGCCCCGAAAACACATTTTTTTCTGCTTCAGAAAAACAATTATGCAAATTGCTTTCTTTTAGTTCGCATTTTAGGTTAACAAAAATAAATCAGTCTATTGAAATTTTGAAACAACTTCATAAATCTGGATATTTTTCTTTATAGACATGTAGAGCATGTAAAGGTGGTATGCGTAATAATATTGAAAATATAATTTTTGCCTAAATATTGTATGTTCACTGATTGCGTTTATATTGTATAACAGCTTCTAGCTTCTATAATAATTTTTAGCACTGTTGATTAAGTATGGACAGTGGCGTATTTACGATTTTGTTTCGGGAGGGGCTTTGCTAACTTCCGGGGGTGCTTTGCCTGAAAATATGAAAAATCTGCAAGATATTTCATATACTTTACTATAGTAAGTAAGATTTCGGAGGGGGGCTTGAGCCCGGAAGCCCTCCCCCTAAATACGCCACTGAGTATGGACTATATTAATACATTATTTTAAGTTGTATAACTAGTGCGATACTGTAGTAAAATTCGAAAGATAAAATTAATACAAAATGCAATATTTACTACTAATTTGTAAGATGTCCCGTTTTTTCTGTTTTCAAAAAGTATGGTAGCCTTAAAGTATGCTAAACCATAGAAAATAAATTGTACTGTAAATAGTACCCCTCTGATAGTGCTCTCAAACGGGTCGGGTTATGGGTCGGGTTGTCGGGTCGGGTCAGTCGGGTTAGCTCGTGTCGGGTCGGGTCAGTCGGGTTAGCTCGTGTCGGGTCACTCGGGTCGGGTCGTCACATTCTTCACTTATTTTCTATACGGAATACTATAAAGAGCTTTGTTGTGGAATTCAATTCGAAGTTGGTGAATGAATGATAAATGTGACTAATTGAAGGTGAAATAGTAATAAAATTTTAATTTTACCCTATATTAACTAATTGGTATTGTAATTGTAATTAATATTACTACTGACTTTTTTCCTTTCTACGTTTCTATGTCAAGTTAAATGTCACATTAAGTGAAATTGAAAGGAAATATCTAGTTAATGTCCCACGTTATGCACCAACGCTAAGAGAGACAGTGATGATGAGAAATAATTGAAGTGGTTGAATGAAGAAAGTGGGAGGAAATGGGAGAACACCGAGAAAACCCATGCACATGGGGTTTGTCCACCAGAAAACTTACTTGGTACGAGCTGGAATCAATACCCATGGACCTTCGGGTCAAACATCTGCCTTTGGGCAGGACACATTATTATTATTATTATTATTATTATTATTATTATTATTATTATTATTATTATTATTATTATAACTTTAAGAGTGCCCAAGAAAGTTCCGCCGCCTTTTCACCAACACCTTCGAACATTGGTATGTAACCTAAGACGTACCTGGAATATCAAAAATCGTCTCCATCAGCCTAGACGACCTTCTGAAAACGTTCTGGAAGGCCATGGATTCCATCGCAGTCGAACTTGGTGGGACGTGAAGTGAAGAAGGTATCAAGTGCATATTGAACCTCTACTAGCTGTTTGAATTGGCGTTCTCTAAGGTGATTGTCCAAGGAATGGAACAGGTGATAATCGGACGGTACAATGTCCGTGGAGTATGGCGGATCCAATAGTGTTTTCCATCCAAGGCGTAGAATGATGTACTGGGTCATTTTAGCCACGTGGGGCTTAGCGTTGCCTTGTAACAAGAGGACCCCTTTGCGATTCAGAACTGCTGGATCCAGACAGTACACAGTGACAGTACACAGTTGCATTGATGATCTGACCAGCTGGTAGCAGTTCCCGATGGACGATGCCTCGAGCAGTCCACAAAATGCACAGGAGAATCTTATTCTGGCGTAGTGCTGGCTTGGGCTGTTTTTGAACCGGTTCATGGGATGCTAACCAACAATGACGGCGCCGTGGAGCTTCGTACAGGACCCACTTCCCATCACATGTCAACACCCTGTTCAGAAATTGCTCCTTCCTCAGACGAGACACCAAAGAAACACAGGTGTCTGCTCGCGTTGCTTTCTGGCTCCAAGTCAAATCATGTAGGACCTATCAACCCAACTTGCAGTGCTTCCCAAGTTGATGGTGGTGGTGCCGAATGGTTTCTCCACTTACACTGAAAGGTAGTACCAGTTCCTCACATGTCTGTCTTCGCCTCAATTGCTGCCCGAAGATCTTTATTTTGAACATCTGTTTGTCTTCCGGCACGTGGTGCGTCTTCGAGTGTTTCGTCACCGTCCTTAAACCGTCATACCACTGCACTCTCCGCGTAGTCACGACACCCTCACCAAAGCCCTGGCATATCTTCCGCTCCGCGGAGCAGCAATTTGAACTCGTACAGCAAACAAGCCCTTATGACGCTCTGTGAAGGCCCCATGTTCACTCAGTCCTTACGCACGTTCACGGTGTATCTGAACAGCCACAACCAAGTAGTATGTTGAATATACTTACTAGTGTTGCTCACGAGACCTGGTTTGGGGCATTCTCGTTTCGATAATGTGTCGTGAAGGTAGTCTCGTCTGGAAAAGTACATATGTTTCTATTGAAAGAGCTCTGTCTCATCTCGTACCCTTTCATGAAAATTCTGTCTTGTCTCGTCTCGTCCAACAACTGACCTTCACCTTATATCCATTCGCATTCAACTCACGGTGTGAGGGCCAATTGAACACAGACCTCCAGAAAGAGACAGAACTTTCTTTGTCACCTTCAGATTATTATTATTATTATTATTATTATTATTATTATTATTATTATTATTATTATTATTATTATTATTATTATTATTATTGCTGGGGTAGTGATTTGACTTTCTCCGCAATAAAATACTTGCTAATTTTATATAACGTTGCAAATATCTTCTAGATAAATTAATCAAGAAAAAATAAAAGGTAATTCCCTACAGAATGATATTTCAGTGCAATTAGTACCTTATGATTCTATCAGACAGCAACGCTGTTTTTAAATAGAAAAATCGGAATGTTAACGTGGTGAAATTGTTGTTTGTTACACAGCAAAAAATATTAAAAGAAGTTCTATATACATTCCTTACTAGAAAATAATGTTGTCTTCAGAACTTTTATTCTTTTAGCCTTCAGAACTTGTCTTCAGAACTCAGTCAAATTTTATTTTGACTTTCGAACTTGATTGCCTAAATTTTAACCTTGGAAATTTGGATGTGGAGTAAAATAAAGAAGGTTAGCAGGGTAGAGAGGAAAACGAATTAGGAAATGCTGAAAAAATGCAAGAGACGAGAGCAATATTAGACGATATAAGGAAGCGAAAAATGGACGGATCACAAGTTTTGATCTTGCTAAGGGATTGCATTCTGAGGGATGTAGTAAAGGGGGTGATATCAGGAGAGCGAGAGTGTGTAAGAAGGTTGGAATTGATAGATTGTAATAAGGAGGGTGGTACTTTATGTTGGGTTGCGAGGCAGATATTAGCGGGAAATCGCAAAAATGGAAGCTTCTTACCTAATTCACGGAAATGCCTATGGGCCTGTTTATTAATGGGAGAACACTGAGGAGGAGGAGGAGGAGGAGGATAATTATACTACAAGTAAAAAAAGCCGAAACAATGGTTTATGCATAAGAATTAGTCAGCATTTTTTTTCTGGTGGCAGTTTTGTAAAGTTCTAGCTCTCTCAAACTGGTTAGATTGTAAGGTCAAGTCACTCGGGTCGGTTGTCGGGTTAAGTCACCTCGGGTTGGTTCACTCGGGTCACTTTGGGTCGGGCCAATCGGGTCAGCTCGGGTCGGGTTGTCGGGTCGGGTCAGTCAATTTGGGTCACGGGTGGGGTCGGGTCGGTCTTCAACACATAATTTCCACGAAAATTACAATATACCACGGTTTATACCTCATTGGACTGCCAATAAAACGTTTTCAATGATGTGTACACCATGTCACCATTTTTGTATGAGGGAATGTCTAGAGGGATTTTGTGGGGATTTTATGGAGTGTAGATTCCTGTGTGTGTGTGGGGGGGGGGTGTTTGTGTGTGTGTGTGTGTGTGTGTGTGTGTGTGTGTATGTATGTATGTATGTGTGTGATACCTTACAGGATATAAGATGTCGAGGAAGTGTGTAAATAAACCAGACAATTTCTGTTATGTATGTGCGGAGCTGATATTTAAATCACAACGTCGATGTTTTACTCCACTTGTGAGGAAGTGTTATCAGTTATATTTTGGTTGCTGTGTAGGAGACCAGGATAAGAACTGGGTTCCTCACTACATTTGTTGTACTTGCGTGAAACGTCTGACTGGGTGGGCAAATGGTGGACGAAACATGAACTTCGCAGTACCGATGATCTGGAGGGAACCAAAAGATCATTCTTCAGACTGCTACTTTTGTATGACACAGATAAAAGAAATAAGCAGTAAATCTAACCACACAGTACAGTACCCTAATTTGCATAAGCAATTAGGCCAGTTCCACACAGTGCAGAATTACCTGTACCGGTACCTCATCCTCATCTTACGGTAAATGAGGATTACGTACTTGAGGCAACTATTGAAGTTCCAAATGAAGATGATGATCCTACTTATGTAGGAAGCATATCTACATTGGATTCCCATCTGATAACTCCGGGTGAACTAAATGACCTCATACGGGATTTAAAACTCTCCAATACACAGACAGAACTTCTTGATTCTAACCTTAAGGCTGGAATCTGCTCCATCGTGACACTAAAGTGTGTATTTTTCGAAACCTTCATACAGAGTTTCAAAACTACTATTCTCAAGAAAATGATTTAGTGTATTGTAATAATGTCTGTGCTGTGATGGATAGACTTGGACATGCACATATAAGTACAGAGTGGAGATTGTTTATTGACTCTTTGAAAACTAGTTTTAAGGCTGTCCTTTTACACAATAGCAACAAATTTCCTTCAGTGCCTTTGGCTTATGCAACTAATATGAAGGAAACTTATGAAAACATCGAAATAGTGTTAGAAAAAATTCAGTATGAGAAATACAAGTGGACCGTTTGCTGTGATTTACAAGTCATTTCTTTGTTAATGGGTTTGCAGCTTGGTTATACGAAATATTGTTGTTTCCTCAGCGAATGGGACAGCAGGAACAAAGCGGAACATTACATCAAGAAGGAATGGCCAACGCATGTATTAACTCCTGGACAGAAGAATGCTGTTTATTCCTCCCTGGTGAGCCCTGATTAGATAATTCTACCTCCTCTTCACATAAAGTTGGGGCTCTTCAAAAACTTTGTTAGGACAATGGACAAAAGTAATGCAGGATCTTGTTACCTCAAGGAAAAAATTCCTCGGGTTAGTGACGCTAGGGATTTTTGTAGACCCCCAAATAAGATGTTTGATTCGTGACCAAAAATTTGAGGATCTCTTAACTCTGGTTGAGAAAGCAGCTTGGTGTCCATTTAAATGTTTAACAGAGAATTTTTTAGGAAACAAGAAAGCCCCAAATTACCGTGAAATTGTGAGTGATTTCCGGCAATCATTCAATGAAATGGGTCGCAACATGTCCTTTAAAGTACACTTTCTAGACTCCCACCTGCATTTCTTTCCTGAAAAGCTTGGTGCTGTTAGTGATGAGTATGGGGAACATTTTCATCAGGACATTTCCTCCATGGAGAAGAGGTACCAGTGACAGTGTAGTTCAAAAATGCTAGCTGATTACTGTTGGACACTTAAAAGAGATGTGCCAGAAACCAAACACAGAAGAAAGTCGACAACTAAAACATATTAGTTGAGGTAAGTAAGTGTCCATTTATTAAGAAGATACCACTCACTTCTTTTGTGTTATTTATTAAGTAGATATAAAATGGTGACACGGTGTATACATCATTGAAAATATGTTTTATTTCAAATCCAATAAGATATAAACCGTGCTTATATTGTAATTTTCGTGGAAGTTATATGTGATTTTATCTGCACTAATGAATATTGTAAAATGAACTGTACACATAGCATATTTTTTATATAAATATGTTTATTTCTCTAGATAGAATAATGCTATTCTTATGAAACTTAGAGGGCTTACTAAGTATAAATCAGGCTAACATACAATATAATTTGTGCGTTTATATACCTAAGGTACCCAAGCTACAAGTATGAAAATGGTTTAAAAAAAAGAAAAAAGGAAAAGGAACAGAAATTTGAGGGGAAATTTTCCGAAAACACCTCTGTCACGGGAAAACTGAGGGTGATGGAGAAAAACTGATTGCAGATTCGAATTCTACGTGAAAAGTTCTATTAGAATCAGGCATTTTCTTCCGTGTGCCAGAGAAAAAGAAGTTTTTTTCAACTAGTGCAATAGGAACCATTTTCAAACTCATCAACCGTTATTCAAACCGGTTAATGTTGATCGCAGATATTAAAAATACTCACATCCGTATATTATTTGATACAAACGAAAATTTTACCTGCACATTTCTGCACAAACGATGTATAAACGATCGCGACAATTTGTGGTTCAATCGAACATGGTGGGGCTAGCACTTAGACAACTCCCCTTTTTTTTCGTTCTGTCCTCGCATCTGATAGCTTAGAAAAAAAATTTCGCCTGCGCATTACTGCTCAAACGATGTGCAAACAAATGAGATGATTTTCTTTTGAATCGGACGTAGGGGGTGCTACCAATTAGATAGCCTACACTTTGTTATCGTTTTGGCGCGCCCGCAATTGTGTACAAACCAAAATTTCGCCTGCAAATTTCTGTACAAAACCGTAACAAACAAGTGCGACAGTTTGTGGTTGAATTCGACATGGTGGGAGGCCTATCAATTAGAGAGCCCATAGTTTGTTATCGTTTTGGCGGGGCCACATTTATGTGCAAACGAAAATTTCAGCTGCACATTTATGTACAAAGGCGTACAAACAAGTGCGACAGTTTGTGGTTGAATTGAACATGGTGGGAGGGCTAACATTTAGACAGCCCCCACTTTGTTTTCGTTCTGGCGGCGCCCCTAATTGTGTACAAACGAAAATTTTGCCTGCATATTTCTGTACAAACGATGTACAAACGATTGCGACAATTTGTGATTGAATTGAACATGGTGATTGGGCTATCACTTAGAAAGCCCCCCACTTTGTTTTCGCCCTGGCGGCGCCCCTAATTATGTACAAACGAAAATTTTGCATGCACATTTCTGTACAAACGATGTAGAAACGATTGCGACAATTTGTGATTGAATTGGACATGGTGGGGGGCTATCACTTAAACAGCCCCCCACTTTGTTTTCGTTCTGGCGGCGCCCTTAATTATGTACAAACAATAATTTAGCCTGCACATTTCTGTACAAACGATATAGAAACGATTGTGACAATTTGTGATTGAATTGGAAATGGGGGGGGGGCTATCATTGAGACAGCCCTCACATTGTTTTCGTTCTGGCGGCGCCCCTAATAGTGTACAAACGAAAATTTGGCCTGCACACTTCTGTACAAACAATGTACAACCGATTGCGATACTTTGTGATTCAATTGGACATCGTGGGGGGAGCTACCACTCAGACAGCTCCCCACTTTGTTTTCGTTCTGGCGGCGCCCCTAAGTTTGTTCAAACAAACATTTCGCCTGCACATTTCTGTACAAACGATGCACAAACGAATGCGACAACTTGTGATTGAATTGGACATGGTGGGGGGCTACCACTTAGACAGCCCCCATTTTTTTCTGTTCTGGCGGCGCACAGTGGGGCCAAGGCGGACAAAATGGAATGTCATGAAAGTGACAATTTGGGCGTTAATCTATACGTTTTCTATAGTAAACGAACCAATGAATCCGGTTGTGATAATGATTTTGCAATTATCATTATTTTGCAATTAGTAAATCGTATTTAAAACGCAACAATGTTTAATTTGTTGAGTTTAAGTAGGTTTATTGAGAGGTAAAATAAAGTTTTGCTGTATGGAAAAAAATAGCTGCCCTAATGTGACTGATGTGAATACAGGCAAGCATGCGATAAACAATTGGTTCGCCAAAAAAAGTTACATAGGAGGGGTAATTTGAGCAAAATAGTGAATTTTTCAAGGAATTGCACACATGTCTAGGCTTATAAAAAAAGCTCCGCTGAACTCCGCTCTAATTAAAACGTTTTCATGAAACTACTGTAGTAAACTACTTTCTCTGTAAATTGCATCACAATATGCCGCAAAATGTAGCCATAGCACCGTTGTAAGCTGGCCGACTGCGTTAAGAAAATCCAGTTCCCGTGGAGCAACATAGTAGGAAGTATATAAATAAGGCCGTGTGCATCGAGTAGTATAAAGTCAATTGACTGTCATGGAGTTTCTATTCAGTAGTTACAGTAGTTGTTTCAGTGAGAATGTGCGCTCTTTCCGCATAATGGAAAAAGTAGCAAAATATGCCGAACTTTGTGAAGTGCTACTTACAGGTGGATCAGCGGAGAGTTTTATTCGAGAAAGATATCAGCACATGCATGAAGATAAACTTTCTCGAATTGGTGTTGAAATAAAGAAAAGATTTTTGCCGCATCATGTACAAAACTAAAAATAGTTAATAGCAGTAAAACATATTTTCTCAAGAAGTATCGCGAATGGATGAATGGCGAATTTGTGATTAGTTTCCCCAGTGATGATGCTCATTCGCCGAAGACTTCCAATTCTGTTGAAAGGCCTAAAAAGTGTTTTTGAAGATTGTTGTGAGAGAAGTAAAAGACGTAAAGTTCATGATCTAAGAGCATCACATTCCCAAAGCGTAATAGATGCTGCTGCTTCGTCGCATTCAGGAAACACATAGGAAAGTTTCAGTGCTGATTTTGCATTATCAATCTTTACACAGGCTAAGCTTTCCAAACATCAATATGAGGTAATCAGAGCTGCCACAAAAGAAAAAGGGTTCAATATTTTCCCCAGCTACAAAAGAATCCAGCGCGCAAAGAAAGATTGTCACCCTAATGATATCAAAATTACCGAGACCTCCACAGATGTACCGCTCCAAAGTTTACTTAACCATACAGCCGAAAGGATCCTAAAAGCAATAAATGAGAAGGAATCAGTTGATTTTTGAGTTGATTTTGAGTTTAACGTCCCGTTCAGCAGCGAGGCTATATGAGACGTGAACCTACTGATTAACGTGGAATCCGAACCACATGAGCTCCCGCCGGGAATCGAACCCAGGTCTCCCACGCCAAAGGCGCGTACGCTAACCGCTTAGCCACGGAGGAGCTCAAGAGAAGGAATTAGAAAAGTTGAACTGTCAGGCACTGACAATGCATACAAAATGGGGCTTTGGGGGCTCGTCTGGCCAGAACGAGATCTCTCAACGGTTTGCGAGTGAAATTGACGCGAGATCAGATGCTAATTTATTTATGACTTCTATTGTGCCTTTACAAATAACCCTACCTGGGAATGAAGATAAATCAATTTGGGTCAGTCCTCAACCTTCCTCGACGCGATACTGTCGATCAATTCATAAAAGAGACACCTGAAATAATAAAAACTAAGAAATTGAGGGTTGAAAGGAAATCAAGAACTTGCAAGAAACACTATTGGACCTAGGGCCTAACTGTATCACTGTAAAACATGTTTTACTACATTTGACAATGTTGGACGGAAAAGTTGCTCAATATATTAGTGAGACATCTGCAGCAAGTAACTGCTTCATTTGTGGGGCTCGTCCATCGAAGATGAACAACTTATCAAAACTTGAACTGAAGCAATCTAATGAGAAACGACTGAAGCTTGGGATTTCACCTCTTCATGCTCGAATCAAGTTCATGGAATATGTACTACATCTAACCTATAATCAAGAATTCAAGTCGTGGAGGACTACGAAAAATACTCCCCCAATCAAAGAAGCTGCAAAGAAACGCATCCAACAACGATTCATGAATGAGCTCGGGATTAAAGTTGATGTCGTAAAACAGGGTTATGGTTCGAAGAACACCGGAAATACCTCCAGGATATTTTTCCGACATTTTTCTCTAACAGCAGAGATTACACACGTAGACGAAAACTTGATTCGCCGCCTTGGTATAACACTGGAGGTAATTAACAGCAACTCTGCAATTGATTCGGATAAATTTAGATTGTACACAGTAGAAAAGGCTAAATTAGCTATACAGTTATACCCGTGGTACTTTATGCCTTCCACAGTGCACAAAGTATTGACACATGGGGCCGAAATAATACAAGCTGCAGTTCTACCTATCAGGTTACTTTCAGAGGAAGCGCAAGAAACTCTTCATAAAGATTATAAGGATTACAGGCTTCACCACAGAAGAAAATGTTTCCGTACAGCCACCAATGAAGATGCGTTCCATAAAATCCTCGAATCATCAGACCCATATATAACTTTCCTGAGGCCCAAACTAAAGAAGAAACATCTTCCTCTAAGTACTGAAGCTACAGGATTATTCATTTAGATTTTCTTTGAAAACACTTGTCTTTTCAGTTCCTCCTGTAAATTATTTTTAAAGTACGTTATACATAAGAGAAGAAAATATATTTTTTTTTTCGTTGTTAATAGAATGAACAGCCCTTTCCCGAGATGAATAAAGCAAGTTGTTTTTTCACTTTCAAAATATACAAAAATCGTTTTTGAAGACTGCAATCTATGTTCTGTAATTTCCAAGTCACGGACTTATCAAAACACTCATATAAACGTACAGTTTCTTTGTATTATAATTAAGATATAAAATAACACAATATTGTGTTTAGCACACTTTTTGTATATGTTATTTCTATATGATTTACTTATTCTACAATATTATGCAGAGTCGGGATTCCTCAAATTCTACTTATTTAGATATTTCCGACTAGCATCGTCCATTGTATTCATCAGAAGTTCACACAGCTCAACTTAATGTTCTATTTGCGAAGATATCTCGCGAAATCTTGAGTGCAGTCAGTCGTAATGTTCCGGAAATGGTTTCATTTGATAAACCACAACAACATACAAGGGAGCACACCATCGTCTCTTTCTTCTACCAACATTACACTATTATCGAGAATTTTGTCCGTAAAACGGGTGTTTGGCCCCACTGTCCGGCGCCCCTAATTGTGTACAAACGAAAATTTCGGGTGCACATTTCTGTACAAACGAAGTACACACGATTGCGACAATTTGTGATTCAACTGGACATGGTGGGAGGGGCTACCACTTAGGCATCCCCGACTTTGTTTTCGTTCTGGCGGCGCCTCTAATTGTGTACAAACGAAAATTTAGCCTTCACATTTCTGTAGAAACGATGTAGGAACGATTGCGACAATTTGTCATTGAATTGGACATGGTGGGGGGTATCACTTAGACAGCCCCACTTTGTTTTCGTTCTGGCGGCGCCCCTAATTGTGTAAAACAAAAATTTCGCCTGCACATTTCTGTACAAACGATGTACAAAACGATTGCGACAATTTGTGATTGAAGTGGACATGGTGGGGGGGGCTACCATTTGGACAGCCCCCACTTTGGTTTCGTTCTGACGGCGCCCCTAATTGTGTACAATCGAAAATTTCGCCTTCACATTTCTGTAGAAACGATGTACAAATGATTGCGACAATTTGTGCTTGAATAGGACTTGTTGGTGGGGGCTACCATTTAGACAGCCCCCACTTTGTTTTCGTTCTGACGGCGCCCCTAATTGTGTACAAACGAAAATTTCGCCTTCACATTTCTGTAGAAACGATGTACAAATGATTGCGACAATTTGTGCTTGAATAGGACATGTTGTTGGGGGCTACCATTTAGACAGCCCCCACTTTGTTTTCGTTCTGACGGCGCCCCTAATTGTGTACAAACGAAAATTTCGCCTGCACATTTGTGTACAAACGATTGAGACCATTTCCGATTGAGTCTGATAAGGGGGGGGGGCTGTCTAAATGGACGTCTCCTTTTCACCTCTACTGTAATTAAATTCTTCCTCGAGAAAATCTGTAATCAACACTGTCAGTAGCTACGTCCTCGACTAATATACCTTAACAAGTACAGCTTTATTTTCGTATATTTTTCAACAGTTAACCAATTTAAAACTATCGCAAACAAGAATATGTAGTCAACTTCTTAAATACTTCGCTCGCCGAAACACGTTCAGCGCGTGCAACAAGCGAAAACAACATGTTTGGCGTCTCACAAATGGAAAAGGGGCAAAAAAGAGAAGGAAAAGCAGCACGGCAGTGCCTTATCGCAGTCAGAGCTGACAACATAGTTTCGGTCGTCACAAACGCGAATAGACCTACTAGCGGTGTACAAGAGTTATACAGTTACCATATACGTTGTGCCACAGTAGCGCTACAGGCGGAATGTGCACGAACTACAAATGAATATGTTTCTTACAAGTATCCATCACTGTTGAACCCTCTTTACATTCTACACATCAATTTTTCTCCCACTTTTTGACCTTGACAAGCAGAAGTACCAGGCTTTCCGAGTTCACAACCATAATCTGTTTGTGTACAGAGCACGTTTTCAGTTCTTCGAATGACCCTGCGCGCGAAGAACAGGGGTGATGATCGGGCTACCGAATACGGCAGTCAGAGACACCCGGTTGCAACTTTAAATGTAAAATACAAATATAGAGCCTTGACAATGCCGTGAGGATGAATATATATATATATATATATATATATATATATATATATATATATATATATATATATAAAACGCTGAAATACATCTTTAATCAAGATGTTTCTACTCTTAAGGGATTTTGGAATATGGCCATTCTATTTTACCAATTACAATTCAAACCTTTTTTTTTCTAAGGAAAAATGAAAAACGCAGAAACATGTCTTTAATTGTTTTACTTGCAAAACCTAAACACCAATTTTCATTCCCGGCGGGAGCTCATGTATTTCGAATTCCACGTTAATCAGTAGGTTAACGTTTCATATAGCTTCCCTACTGAATGGGACGTTAAACTCAAATTTTCATGTCAATAACTTTAATGATTTTCGAGTTATGACCATCCAATTATAACAATTGTAACTTTACCCTATTTTTTTCCTTTCTAGGGCAAATATCATAAAAACGCTTACATACATATCTAATTATTTTAAATGAGAAGTCCATATACCAAATTTCATGTCGTTAACACTCAAAGATTCCACGGTATGGGCATTTTAAGATAATTGCCACTCCTCTTTCTCCCTTTTCCCTTCAAATTTCCAAATATTCTTCTTTTAGTGGGACCTTACATTACAAATCATATGCCCTTTCTAAACTTCAAGTTTCTAGCTTAAGCGGTTTGGCCTAGCGTTGATCAATCAGCCAGCCAGAACTTGTTATTTTATATAGAAAGATACATAATAAGCAAATTAATGACAAAAATATTACTACAAAAGCAATATAGCAAAGAACGCATATACTGTGTTAAAATATGTAGATATTCATTCATTTGGTAAAATTCATAAAACCAAGGGCACAAGCTTAGCGTACGCGCGTTTGGCGTGGGAGACCCAGGTTCGATTCCCGGTGGGAGCTCATGTGATTCGGATTCCACGTTAACCAGTAGGTCTACATATCATATAGCCTCGCTGCTGAACGGGATGTTAAACTCAAAATCAGCTCAGCTCTGCTAAGGGCATAAGCAGCGTGGACCTACGGCTTTTTGGATCCAACCACAGATGACAAAATTACACCCCTATTGCTTTACAATTGCTGTAAATCTCCCTGCTTTGGAAATGAACGGAACTTGACATTCGCTTCACCAACTTTTCTATTTCGTGTGTTCATTTTAAAGCCGTACACAGCGCATGAGGACATTGCTAAAGTTTTCAAAGTCAATGTAAGAAGTACACATGAGTTCTATTTACACAATGTGTACAGTAGAAAATATTCAATAATATTCCACATAGAAAATATCATACACAACAGTGTGTAAGAAATTCATCAAATGTTTAAAAATCAAAGAAAACGTATTTCAACACAAATGCAATTAAAACCTGACTCTGAGAGCGCAATAATGTTATCTTGTTCGAAGGGTCAGTGATTTTGTGTCGAACAGGCTGAGCGTGGGCTTACCCTCTCTTATGTTTGGCAATATTGCTCTTGGTCAAGTGGTTTATTGCTTGTGCCTTTAGGTATTTGCCCTAAAGCTATACAGCGAGTTGTGTGCGTTCTTCCTTCCCTGCCCCTGGCTGGCGAAAATATTATTTGCTTTTCATGCATTGAGATAAGGGGCAAGACACCTTGCGACCTTGGAATGGAGTAACATATAAAATGATTGAAAACGACAACCGATGTTCAGGTAGAGTTCATAGTTTCGAAGTCGCTGAGATGGTTAGGCGTAAAGCTATCAGCTATTTTCTGTTAGTGATTTCTTCATATACGTCTACAAAGTTAACGAATCAGTGATAGAACGTTCACCTCTGGTGCTTGGGGTCACGGGTTCGATCCCAGTCCCCGCCAAGTGAACTTTGTGGTAAATAAACACCGTGTGCATGGGTTTTCTCGGAGTTGTCCCGTTTCCTCCCACTTTCTTCATTTCACCATTTCATTCATTATTCATCATCACCGTCTCCTTTAGCCTAACCGGCATAACCGCAGGACGTAAAACTCAAAGATTTCATTTCATTTCATTTTCAAGTTAACGAACCTTGACTTACCTGCGTACAGTGGTTGGTTAGTGTGTCCTCGATGGCTATTTTTACTTTTTCCATGATCATCCCATACCATACAGTATTTTTTATGTTTTGAAAAAGCTTGATTCTATCAATTCGTTAAACAACAACGTTTCTTTTTTTCTAATCATGTTTCTTAGTATTATCCTCTTCATTCTAACTAATTTAAATATTTTCAATAATTCAGAATTTAAACTAAAAAATGTTACAATGATCAAGAATTGTATAAGAAGAGGACTCTTCATTTCTAATCATTGTCATAACCGGAAGGGAAAACTTTAAAAAAAAATTGAAATAACTTAGCAGACGTAGAAAATCGACGGAAATAATAAACATCAACTATTAGTTGACTCTTAGAAGTATAGTATATAGTTCTCAAACCAAGTAGAAGATGCACTCTTTGCTTCATGAAAATAATAAACATTTTCCAAAAATAATTACAGAAAAGTAATTTCATGACATTTACTGAGCGAACGTAGGTTACTGGTTAGCGTTGACCTTTGTAATTGGGAGTCTCCAGGTTCAAATTTCAATACGAGGCATCCTGACTAGTGATTTTGCAGTACCACTGGGCGAATACCGGGATACTTTTAATACATAAGCTTTGGCAAATTTTCTTGAAAACTGTTCTTATGTTGTTAATGTTTCAGTGTGAAATGGCATTTTGCTGCATGGAAAATATTTTTAGTAAACAAAATATAGTAGATGAATGGTTAGTATAAGGGACTCCTACTTGTTTTCTTTAGGTTCAAATCCCGACTGTTCTTATTGATTTTTTCTTTTAGTTACCCTCATATGTTGCGCTCCAGAAGTTCAATTTTGAATTAAATGTAGTCTCAGCTAGTTTAAACTGAAATTATTTTCAAAACGTTTTGCTATTATATGTTTTTGTTTTACTTGCGATGTTTCAACTTTGATATTAGATCTTAGACCTTAATGTAACTCATTTTCCTACGTCATATAATGATGAATGTTTTCACAACAACGATAGTCGGGCGGTAATACAGAATTCCATTGTTACTGCAGGGCCGGATCTTGAATCCTGTGAACTACGCGTTCGCAGGAGGCGCCAGGTGAACAGGGCGCCAAATTAGAAAAATGAATTTTGTTTTAAATGTAAATATTCATTTTTAAAATGTTATGATGAAAAATTTTCCTCATATAGCTTCGAATAAATATTGTACAGACTGAGATATAGATAAAATACATCAAAAGGACAATAAAGTCGAATCTTCGCTTGGTTGGCTGTAAAACACCCCTTTACAAATGAAATGGACTCGCACATCAATTTCTTGCTGTACTGTACTGTGGAGTTACAACCACAGTTATTTGCTCAATTATCAGTTCTTTACTGAAAGAATGTGGGGATAGCACTTCGCATTGCAAGAGAGAAAGTACGTGGGGAACTGAGCAGTACAGCGCTGAAGTAATTAATTGGGGATGAATGAAATGAAATGCATGTTTTCTAATAGAAGAAATCACAGAGACACAAAGGTTAGGAAAGGAAAGGGTTTTACTGTACCTCAGCCATTTCGATATGATGAGCCTCTTCAAATATCGGGTGAAGCCTTATCCTCCAATTCGTTGAGTGTTTCCGTCTGGTATCGATCCTGGACCTCACGTTCGAGAGTGAAGAACCTTTCGACCTCAGGGCAACAGCTCCCAGATGTCCTGGCCTCTTCAGAATGACACCTCTGTCATGCAATGGTTGGTGAGGGCCCAGGCGTGCCGACCGTCTTTCAATTGCTGCTACGACGACTCTTCTGAATAGGGGTCCAAAGTGTGTTTCTGGCGGCTTCTGTCACACTTCTCACCTCGAGGGTCCCGTGTCCCCTGGTTTTGTTCTACTTCTTTGCTTTCGCTTCTTCCTGGTGCTCCGCACGTGGATGACTAGCTCATCACAATTATCTTGGTCAATAGGGAAGTTTGTTAATTGCTGAAACGGCGTGGCTGAGCTTGTTTTGATGAAGTTACGGAAACTAGGAAGAGAATGGTAAGCATGAATTTGTATTGGGATGAGGTGACAACATAGGGAAGTCTCTTCTTTATTATTTAATAATTACAATTTCTTGTTTGAAGAACAATAACAACATACAGGGAGAATTCAAAATAGGCGCTAAGCCTGATATCCTCTAGAAATTGATGCCAATGCCACACTCACAAGAGATGCTAGTTTGAGGAAAATTTCCATGGCACAGGATAGATCTTTTAAAGAGGAAAAAGGGATATTTTACGAATATGAGATAAATCAATGTAAATTTAGCTTTCCAATAGATGTTGTATTAAGCACTATGACCGTAGAGCTAAAGACTGGTATTCTTTCCACAATCCCACCATATGCACAAAATACAAATATAACAGACTCTTCATTCCTTTCTCAACAGTTAAGGGTTGAGAAAGATTACCGTAAATGAAATGCACATTATCAAAGTTGAAGCAAGCATGGGCACCCAAAAGGGGACGAAAGGGCCAGGCCCCACCTTGGCTTACGACAAGTATAATGTTTATGTATAATTTCTTAAGATTTTCTTAATACAAATAAAAATACCAAACGTAATATAGTAACGAGGGAGATGACCACCCTAAAAACATTCTTCGGGCCCCCATGCAAGCAAGTAGGCTTTCTTGTCCATTCGTCCAGGGAGTGGAGCGAATACTAAGAAAAGACGGGCGGTACAAATGGGTTCTTTAAAAATCATTTCTGAGGGAAATTTTAACTTAAGTTCCTAATGACTCACAATCGCTGTCCAGTGCTTAATGCTCACTTTGTTAATATCTATTAGTCATTTGTCATTCGTCAACATTTTCATTTTTATCCTAAGTCATTTCCTTTTTGTTTATATCTTTAATTTATAATGATGTGTGCTTTCACTTTTTAATAGTACTTTGTTTTTCATGTAATAATTATGACCAACGATATAAAACCAAGTGAGCATTTTATCGGAAAAGAAAGCTACAAAACGTGAAAGAAGATAAGAGGCAACCGAAGGCTCTAAAAAGTTTCTTTCGAGTGCTGGACAAAATTAGACAAATATTGAGGTGGGGAGTTGTCAATATCAGTCACTGTTAACGAAGCATTTGCAGGTCGACATTCTTTTGAAGCTGACAAATTTATTTTAACCTGATTGCAGTAATTTAATTGTTGAATTAAAATGGAACGATACGATCATTTCGGTTACGGGTCTGAATTAAATTTCATGTATTTCAAAATTTGTTTGAATACAATTAGTTTTCACGTGGCATATAAGTATAGAACTTGAAAGGATATAATCGAAAGCGACGAAAGGTCATTTGGATGACAAGTATTTTTTTTCAGTACTCTCACTTTCAATCACAGCAGCGTATACAGATGCTCGTTTTATTATGACAGATAACAATAATTATTAATCCATTCTCTGCTAATAAATTTAGATGGAGCGATATTTTAAATTAGTAATAATTCTAATGCAAAGTAGAGTTTTGATTATTAGTTACTTATGTTCAGGGATGTACCGACATAGGTGCTACGGATGCGCAAGGGGCCAGGTCGAAACAGAATTTTCCAGACAAAATACGAGTCGAGACACGGCTCTTCCAATAGAGAAATATACATTTTTCGAGTCGAGCCATCACTTTTACAGCACATTATCGAGACGAGACAGCCACAAATCTTGTATCGTGCGCATCCCTAATAGGTGCAGTTTTCTATTCAGAAAACATCTTCCGGAGGGCACACTTAGTAGGGCCACTGCTGGTACTCTTTTATTTATTATTATATTATAGACGTATTATTTTGACCTCCTCCCGGGGGGAATGGCCCCCTAAAATATGTGTGGACGAAACACTGAACAGGCAGTCTGAGAGTCGGGATCCCCCAATTAGCATAAT
Source organism: Thermobia domestica (assembly GCF_964235325.1). Taxonomy (NCBI): domain Eukaryota; kingdom Metazoa; phylum Arthropoda; class Insecta; order Zygentoma; family Lepismatidae; genus Thermobia; species Thermobia domestica. The sequence continues at coordinate 336,721,975 of NC_137456.1, forward strand.
TTCAGGGGGCAAATACACAAAATTATTTGCATTTTGTAGGCTATTCCGAAAAAATCTTCGGACCTCAATGGGTGCATCATTACTTGTGTTTACATTGTGTTACTGCCTGATTTCGAACGTCTATGTTGGAAAGAAACATGAAAGAATTGAATTGTTCTATAGGCATAAGGGGCCCTGAAAAGAATTTTTGCGGAGAAACCTGATTTTAAAGTTCTGCCACTGATCGGGGACAAATTACATATAAATTAAGACACACTTTTGTCATTTGTTGTGTATTGAACTAGTTTAACTAAAATTAATAAAGAATTATTTGAAATCAAGTATATCTCAAGAACGATTAAATGGACTAGCTTTGATGGCCATTGAAGATGACATTCTGAATGAAATTGATATGGATGCAATAATAAGAGATTTTGCCAAATTGAAAGCCAGAAAAGTGTCTTTATAACATGAACTTTACAGTAACAAAGAAAACGAGAAATTAAGCTAATTACCATATTTGTATCACTAGAAAACACTATTTAAATATGCTTTTAATGAAGTGTAAGAGCATATCTCTTTGTCAAAATCAAACCTGTGATAATGTTAGACTTGAAGCTCACTAGTTTTATTCTATTTCGACTTTTATGTTTCAACTGTATCTGTCAAAATACATCTTAGGTATACATTTTAGTTGTTTCCTGTGCTTATTTAATAATAATAATAATAATAATAATAAAAAGATATAAATTATTAAAACTGGAACTTTGGTCATGATTCATCCACAGTTAATTAGGTTTAATTTTGCCATTTTCCTTTAATACTCACTGGAAGACTGAATTATTATATATTGAAGAAATTTGTAATTGTAACAATTATCTGAAGAATTTTTGTCCATTACAGCATTCAATTCTTTTATTATCATATATGCGGGGCGCCTAAATATTATTACGAAATGTCTACAATCGACCCTGTTACTGTTATATATATATATATACAGAGAGAGAGAGAGAGAGAGAGACAAAGTTTTGACTCAGAAAAAGTACTTTTGAACGTACGATGCTACATGGGCTCCTGGAGGGTGCACAATTTACCCCTAAAAATGCTTTCGATCACTGAAATAAATTCCTGCCTACGACCCTTTAAAGCAGTAAGAATGTTAGGGACTGATCAGGGGGTAATGCCTCCCTGGAGCAACGACAGTTCCCCAGAAATCATACCTCTGATAGGTCCGGATGTGACACCAGTATTTGTGTGTTACCACTCTTCCCTCTCAGTGTACTGAAACTTAAGTCAAAGGAACTGTTCTAAAATCTTCACCGATTCTCTCCTCTGAAACCGCATGCGAATGGGGCCGACCTTGGTCATATACCACATCTGGAATATTATTATTTATGTCAGAGATACCGAAAAATATATATTCGACACAAATATAGGATGTTTCGATTTTACTTTATTTTATTTTATTTTTATTTTTATTTATTTTTTATTTTTATTTTTTTTTTGCCTGTCACCCTCCCACTCTGACCTCCATGCCAACCAAGGCTTAACTTCTACCTAAGCAACATCGACAGCGTCACTATTCATCTGCGACCACGAAAACTATGATTTCGATACTAATATTGTTCATATTTGACTACTTTTACATGTCCCTTCCCCCTTATTACGAATGACTTCAGTGTCTCGCCTCACTGGAGCAGTTTCAACAAACTTAAGTATAGCTATAAACCACCACCTGTAAAATAAATGTGCGGGTGATCTTTCTCGGAGAGGAATTCATTAGATCCTTTTCCAATGTGGTGGCTTTATTCGCTTCCCATGCTAAAGATTGCCAAAGAGCTCAACTTTATTTGCACCACTGTGCTATGAATATAGATTTTAATGGCATTTACTTTACTGAATGCTCGCTTAGGTGTTGCTCCCGTCACAGGAAAAGTGAGATAATGTTATAAATGAGTAGGGATATAAACTAATACGGAAAACTATTAGCAATGACACCACTCGAAATAAGTTTTTGCAATATAATGGGGCAGTATTTTATTCGAATGTGAAGGAAATCATTGCGTAAATTGTCCCTTCCCCTCCTTAGAAGCCTAAGCTACAATAGGTATCTAATAATTTTGAATTAGAAATATATGCATCGAGTTTCATAGCCTTAACTTTAAGGTGTCCTGAGTTAAGTAAATGAATAAACTTCCTGCCAACGAAAGAGTAAAGCTTTGGGCTTTAATAGTATCGGGAGTGTAATTATGCATTTCAGCGTCCCCGAAAGCTATTGAATAGACACTCATATATTTCAATTAGGAATTTTTAATTTTCACCCCTCCCATTAAACCTCCATGCAGATAATGCTAGAATTTGATGTGAACGATATAGAGGGTATCATACATAATTCATTCACTCAAAAGCTATGGATTTAACATTAATATCGTTCATTTTCGATTATTTTTACATGTCCCTGTGTCTCCCATGATAGAATTAGAGGTGATACGGGTTTCGATTCCCGTCAGGAGTCGTGTGGTTCGGGTTCCACGTTAAGTCGTAGATGTACGTCTTGTATAGAGTAGTAGCTGAAAGACACGCTGCACTCTATATCACCTCACCTCGTGAGATATTCTACGTTTGCATAATTTCTAAACCACTTTTCTTTCTTTCAATCCTCTTAGGACCACTTTTCTTCCTCTTAGGACACGCATAGGTTCAAACAGAAAGATTCTTCACGGTTGGAGGACGCAAGGCTACTGTACCATACGCGTACAACCCTTATGGGACTAGGTAGTGAGTTGCGCAGTTTGAGTAGCACGCACGAATAAACCACGCTTACATTTATTATATATAATTAATAAAATCTCATATTAGGACTTACTCTGCACGTCAAACTTTTAACATATGTGACTTTTTAGATTCTGTTCTTCTTCTGCTTTATTATTATTATTATTATTATTATTATTATTATTATTATTATTATTATTATTATTATTATTATTATTATTATTATTATTATTATTATTATTATAGCTATATGAAGCAATTATCTCGGCAAACTTGGTTAATACACACCATTCAGCAACCGGTAGTTGTAGAAATCTGGCTTTTTCGACAGTAGTTGTTAGCTCAATCGGTAGAGCGCTGAGCCATGGATTCAACGGTTGCGAGTTCGAATCTAGTCTAAGTCAAAAGATTTTTTTCCTGATATAATTCTTGAAATGGGAATCTTTCTCTCTTCACCTTTATCTCGTAATTCTGAATAGAGATGTTTGGATGTGATAGAAAAGTATACTAGAATATAAGAAAAGAGAGGTAATTTACATGATACCTTTTGCAATTTTTAACTATATTTTCAGCTATCTAGGACGTTCCTAAAAAGTTCAGACTTCTAGAGCTCCTTTTCGCTCTCTTATGTGTCCTTTAACTAATTTCTACAGTTACTTAGTGAATCACATATACATATATTACAGATGTCGTATCTCTTTCTCTTCTCTCTACATCATGTCTGGAGATGAATGTTTTGACAATAGGTTACAAACACGATTTTAAAAAATAATACGATCTGCGATATCAGTGATACATATTGTGGTGTTTAACTTAACATATAAAACAATAAATAGAAAAACTGAGAATACGAATCTTTTCGTGCACTGATGCTTCAATAACAGTGTACTGATGCTTCAAATCTGTGTCTTTACTCCCTTCACCTATGTTAATTCCCTAGTCAAAATAAAAACTCTTCAAAATTAATCACAAATTCTTATACAACCATCCCTTCCTTGGAGTACTGCGCGGTCACATACCCGTCACTGCGATGTAAAGGCACTTATGGCGACGAGGATACAAAATACTGACTACGTCAGAACCATCGCATCTAGCCCGTAGATTTTTATATTTATCTGACTTTCATACTAGAAGCACAAGATCACACGATAATTTCTTGCTCTCCATACCCAGTCACAATTCTGATTCATACTCAAAATCCTTCACAGTAAGTACTACACGCCTCTGGAACAGTTTACATCAATTAATACACAACGTTTCCACAGTTGCCAAATTTAAAAAATCTGTAAATTCCCTTCACTTAAGTAAAGATAAGGATACTGGTAGCACCTGAGGCATCTTCGTTTTACCAGACTATTAATAACCTACATATGACCACACAACCGATAGGTAACCTATGTTAATTTGTACAGCTTATATATTCATACTTCTTTTGCCGCTATAGGCAATATGCAATTTAGGTTTTCTCCATATTATTTTTGTTTCCTCTAATGTATATTATTTTCAATTTTTGTTTTTGAAGTGTTTAACCATTTTTTTATTTTAAGTAGTATATTCTTTTTTTTATGTGGTTCAGTACTTTTCTTATTGTAATTGTTAATATTTTCTATATATTGGTGCTTTTAAAAAAATACATAATGTATGCACGTGGTTAAATGCTCGGAGAAGGCTGCAGAGCCTTAACTTCGCCACGTAAAAGAAGTCATAAATAAATAAATGCCCCCCCCCCCGCCGCCCCAAATTTACAGAGAAATCGGCGCCCTTGTGTGTGGAAACGTTTTTTCGTGAGTACAACAAATAATAATGTTGCCGTACTCCCACAAACTTTGAAAACTTTTTTTTTTTTTTTTTTTTTTTTTTGAAAATGTTTATTTTCTTCTATTACAAGTTAGGCACTGTAGCCCCAAAAGTTATCTCATTAGCAACTGTGTTTCTTGAGCTTTCTAATAAGGTATGGCTCATGTCTATGTGACAATTAGAGGCGTCGCTACGGCTACCAACGACAGGCTAGACAACAGTCCCTCGAAAAATATACAGGATGATTCACGTAGGTACGATGTTCCGAATTTTTTTCTCCATTGCTATTCGCATAGGCCCTTCATTTTCTTACATGATTGAACCCAATATCTGGCGTATACGTCAAAATATCTTTTTCTGCGTACGACAAGTAACAGTGTTGCCAGCCTCTGATAATTTCCAAAAACAAAATATTCTATTTATTTTTTTTAATTATTATTCTTCTACGGATTTGGTACGGGAGCACAAATGTTACCTCATTGGAATGTGTGCTTTATAACCTTTACAACAAGGTATCGCCCATGTACCTGTGACAATTAGAAGGGGTGCTACAAGGGTTTGAAAAAATCCTGGCATTTTTTAATAAAAAACCAACCCATATGGGCTTTTTCTGGTATTATCGGGTTTAATTGTTTTTTTTTTTTAATATTTCGATGTCTTTGGGGTAAAAGTGTTAAAATGTGGTTTATATTTCAAGATTAGAATTGTCACAAATTCCAACAATTTTCTACTCACTGCTGTTTTAAAATAAATGGCCACTATTTTGAAATTTTACATTGTATAGCCGAGAAAATTTGTATAGCAAATTTAGAATGTCTGGGGTTTCTGCCCTCAATATTTCAACTTCAAAATTCGAAAATTTCACCCTGTAACGTTAATACCCGATATTTTGAAAAAAATGCCGCCATTTTGAAATTTTACGTTGGATTCCCCCAAAATATCTCGTTCATGTTTGTACCCTGAAAATTTAACCGTAAAAGACCAAAAGTTGTACCTTGTAGTGTGTGTGTGTGTGTGGTACAGGTAGACAAACGAACGAATGTAGATGTGACGTTCGCCAAATAAGAATACCAAATATATTAATTTAAAGATATAATTTATGTTTTATAAAATAAATGTTTCAAAATGTCTAATATGAAATGAATATTTTCCAGTGTAAAATAAATGGTTTTATTTTTGAAGTTCACTTCCGATGCTTTGTGCGTTCAATTACGGGAATTTCCCGAGCATTTGTTCTTTCCCGAAAATTAATTTAAAACAATTAACGAAGATGTAATTCATATTTTATAAAGTAAATGTTTCAAAATGTTTTAAAATGAAATTAAATATCTTCCAGCGTAAAATAAATAGTCTTATTGTTCAAATATTCATTTTCGATGCTTTGTGTGTTCAATTGCGGGAATTTCCCGAGTACTTCTTTCACGACGTGTTGTTCCCGAAAATGCTGCTTTCTTTACTGTGCATCAAAGTTTCCACTAGTACGCAAGTTTGGATTCAGCACTTGAAATAGTAAGCGTTACGTAGTCTTCGGAACTCCGAGCATTAAGCTTCTTAAATTTGACAAGAATTTTTACCTTATTGCTGGTGTTGATTCTACAGAATGCTTATTTGAAGAGTAGCAACAAATGACTGAACTTAACTATTGTTGTTGGAAAACCAAATTTTACTGAAGGAAACTTCTGTTATCATCAAAGATAAGAAGTAATACTAATAGTTTCACTAATGTATTTAAATATTTACTGCTATGACCTTAAATCCGTCGAAAGTATGAAGGATAATGTCCCTCGGCGTCGCCGAGATTTCGAGCACACTATTCACAGAAAGTATTTTCTAAAATATAAAATTGCATGTTTTACTTCAAATAGGTTGTAAGCATAATCCGTACATCAATTAGTTCTTTAATTATCTCAAGCTAAGTTTTATATATATATATATATATATATATATATATATATATATATATATATATATATATATATATATACTTCATTCAGTGCATTCAGAATTTTATAATGGTCTTATGTTGAATTTTGTATATCTTAACACGAAAGCATCTAATTTGCCCATAGGACGTCCAAAATCTGATAAAAATCACTTGTAATGTGGTCACCTTAGTGACCAATGTTGTACCAATAATATACTAACAAAAAACTCAAAAATCCAGGTGGGTTTCAAAGTGGGTCTTTTCGGGTTGGGTCCACTTGGGCAAACCCTGCGGTGCTAGGGCTACCAACCTAAAGGTCTACGATTTTCTTGAAATCCCTGTAGGTTCTGAAAAGGTTTTAAAGCTATGAGCAAGTACTTTGAGTATGATGTTAGTTTAACGGTAGTAGAAGTATAATTACATTTCTTTTTTTGCATCCATATTTGAAATGGAGAACTTCAAAGAAGCCACACAGGTACGTATCTGATCCTTAACAGTTATGAAAAAGAGAATGACTGCAAAAACACCCATCTTAAATCACGAGGGATCCAATGTTGTACCACCCTGCACCTACTCAAAACACGTTGGAGTATGTAACTGGTTTTTAATACCCATAAAAAAAAGAAAAGAGTGAGCTACCCCTCTATAGGATCAAAAACGCTCATCTTAGACGACAAATATCGCCAAAACCACGAAATTTTCTATTTTTGAAAATTCTTTTGCCCAGCTAAGTAAACGAACTAAGATGCCCAGTAACACTCATCATAAGGGTGCGAAACTGGTCGTTAATATCCATGAAAGAGTGAGCTAACCCTACATAGAAATTTGCAAATTTTTGCAACTTTTTCATCCAGGATAATAAGTTACGACCCCAAAAAGTTCATATTTAGGACCCGTAGACTCTTTCAAAATTAGGGCCGCGGTGGCTCGGTGGTAGAGCGTTCACCTATGGTGCTTGGTGTCCCGGGTTCAAACCCTGCTCCCGCCAAGTGAATTTTGTGGTGGACAAACACCGTGTGCGTGGGTTTTATCGGGGTTCTCCCGTTTCCTCCCACTTTCTTCATTCCACTATTTTCATTCATCTCTCAACATCACCGTCTCCTTTAGCCTAACCGGCATAAACGTAGGACGTAAAACCCAAAGATTTCATTTCATTTTTTTCTTTCAAAATTAGGAAGTAACATGCCTTTGTGATGTCATAACATAGGATTAAGGTCATTACCTTGTGATGTCATACCACGTGACCAGGGTCAATGGCGTATGTAGCATGTCGGAATAATGATCTAGATCACGTAGACGGCCAAATCGGATATAAAGGGTCCATTACTACTATTTACAATAAATATGAAGAATATGATTATTCTAGTGCTCGTCTGTCAATATACTGCTGCATTAGTATGTTTCAATCTTCTTGATAATGAGATAAGATAAATTATCAATAATAGCGTTGTGGAAAACTGTTCCAAACTCGAGATCTGGCAGTTACACGTAATTGTGTGTACATGCGTGTGCATTTGTATCCGGAAATGTCGTTCGTAGGCCGAGGGAAAAGTTTGTTACCAAACTAGATCGTGAATCGATTTGTTTGCGAAGGGCACAAGGATGGGCACAAATCGAGTCAAAGGTAATTTTCTCGAGTCGAGTCAAGTTTGATAAATGGCTCGCTCCTTCAACTCGTTTTAACTAGTTTTGAAATCATGGCCTGATTAGACTATAAAGCGAAAGCCATGAGAAATGTAAGCAGTAATATGGAATACTTTTAGTGTTGCTCACGAGACGGGACGCTGCTTGCATGTCGTATCGTCTCGATAACGAGATAGCTTCGAATGTCGTGAATATCAATATAAGTTTATACTGTAGTTCTTACCATCAAGGCTGAGACCTGCACTGTCGAATTTTTAAGCCCAAGCTGAAACCCAATCCGGGTAGTGATGTCATCTATCTCGGCTCAGTTCAACTGAGTGAACAGCTCTATACGGGCTCGGTTGAGGTGAGCCATCAGCTCGGTTTGGCTTGGTTGGGGTGAGGAATCGGCTAGAGCCGACTCGGTTGGGATGAACCATCGGCTTAGTTCGGTTCACCCGGGTCGACAACCGTAAATCCGGTCCTAGCAGTCTTGAACACGTTTGGGCGGCGCCCTATAACTTTTAACAATTTTTGGCTCGAACCTGAATACTTCATTCTCCGGAACTCAAACCCGGAACCTCGTGAAACATGGCCCTACCTCCTAGACTTCACGACCACCGAGGTCGGCAGTCAAACTTTTAGTATTCAGATACAAACCGCCTATCTATCATGTTTATACACGTTATAATAATAATAATAATAATAATAATAATAATAATAAAGTAGTAGTAGTAGTAATATTGATAATTAATTTTTCTATGTAGAATACTTGAAGGGAGTACTTGAAACAACACACAATTTTGCTCGATTTGGCTCGGCTCGACTCGAAACTCGACCCAAATTCGAGTGGAGTTGGAGGAAATTTTTCGAACCGAGTTCTCGAGTCGAGCTCAAATTTGTCTGTTTCAAGTCGAGTCGAGTCGAGTCGCTCAAACTCGCTCATGCCCATCCCTATTGCGAAGAGTAGTTCGTGAAACGATGGTCCGCTATATTTTGAAGCAGCAGGTTTATATGATGGAGCGGACTAATGGTGTCACATTATTTGAATATCCTGAGTTCGAATCCTTCTCAAGGTATGGTTGTTATGAACTGTTTATATATATATATATATATATATATATATATATATATATATATATATATATATATATATATATATATATATTGCTTTCATTATTAAGAAGCATTTTTCATCATCACATTTAGGCTAGAGGGCACCAACGTAGTATGTAAAAACTCACAACGAAAGAACATGAACCTGTCTACGGGACTTCCTAATCAAACCTAGTCCATTCGATAAACATAAGAAAGATATGTTCATGCACAAAAGCTTAGGTGCCATGACAACGGAGTAAGTCCCTGATAGACGGAATAAATATGAGGGAAAAGATTGTATACCAATATAGGATTTCCCCTCATACCTGTTCCGTCTATCAATATAAAACTTGGTATACACATTTCCTATCCCTTATACTATTTTTTAAGATACATTTCCCCTATACATTTGGATTGTATTCTTTTACCCGAGTACACTCCAAAGGGGTTCTAAGTTGATGGGAGGGATTTCTGGAGGGAATTTTCCCGACATCCTCCCAGTTTTCCCTGTAAAAGTACGTTAGGGGCCCCAATATAGCACCTCTGAAAAGCTTGTTTCATGCTGAAGAGAATAAACTATGAAACATGACTTTCCAATTAACAGTGTTGATGCAATAGCTTTTTCACTGCGAGTCTACAATTTTCTTTATACTAACAGGGTTAATGGGCCCCAGGGACTTACTCCGTTGTCCATGACACCCATGGGCGGCGATTAGGGGGGCAAAGGGGGGCAGTTGCACCCCCTCTTTTCTGAAATGGCCTATTAATGTTTATAGTATCAACCAGGGAAATTGGTATATTAACATTGATATACAAATATTCAAATCATGTCTTGCCCCCTCACTTTTAACGTCCAATCGCCGCCACTGATGACACCTAACTTTTTGTGCATGAACATATCTTTGTTATGTTTATCGAATAGGTTAGGGTTGATTAGGAAGTCCCGTTGACAGGTTCATGGCCTTTCCTTGTCAGAATAAAATTATTAAAATATTTAAAAATAAGACACATAATTCAATGTATTTAGAGGTGTAAATGTCAATTGGACATTTTGAAATATTTATGTGGATTGCCAGTGTTATAACCACAGTATTGTCTCTAATTACAGAAGGAATGCAACATGAATACAAATTGCCTCTGTCGATTAGTAACAAACATCAGCAAATTAGATTTTATATCACATTGCAACTTGTCAACGGTAGTGAGATATGCGACGACTGTCTCTGCGGGCTCCAAGACGTCACAAGATGAGTTACTAAGTGCTAAACCTTATAAGGATATACCTGGTCCCAGAAGTCTACCTGTTGTTGGAACTCTTCTTAGTATGTTACCACTTACATGTGAGTATATTTTTCACGTTGTTATTTATTTGCTATAAGAAAGTGGTATGCTCAGTATGATAGCAATTAATCGAAAAATTGAAAGATTTTCTGTCAACTTCATCTTTACTACATAAAGTCTACAGTCCTTCTCAAAGCAACTACACAGAAGTAACATTAGTGAAAAATCCTTAAAACAGTTTGTTTTGAAAGTTATGTTTCCAGGGTTAATAGCTATATGTTTATAGAACCTGTAATACAGGTTAGAGTACACGATAAAAATTAAATTATGGAACTATTAGATATAGAAAGTTAGATATTGACAATTAATACTCTGTAGACAGTTATAAGTACTTAACTATAATTTTGTAGGCGTAGCGTGGTCTTGGACCCGATTTCCGGCAGGTCCTTCCAAATTTGGCTTAAATGTTGTTAGAACACACCCGTCCTGGGCTTCTCGTAATACGCAGGATTCTAGTCACTTTTAGATGAAATTAAGAAAGAAATCGGGGCATAAATTTTGTACATAAATTTACAATCCAGACTAGAGTTTTTCGAGACGAGACGAGATATGTTTTTCTACAATTGAGGCGATAATGAATTGTTCCAGAATCAAGACGAGATTTCTATCACATTTATGATATAAGATAAGAAAACATTATTTCTGCGCAATATTACTCGTAATCCATATTGATCACTATCAGAGATATCAACCCGGAAGATTATTTTTCCTGGACCATCTCCTGAAATCATCTCTGAATCTTATGGTGAGACCCGTTTCTTCTTTCTCTTTACGCTGAGCGTATGTATATATTGCGTACGATATATTTATCGAGTACGAAGAAAATTTAAAACAAAAATCTTAGGAATGATCAAAAGAAAATGGATCAAAAGATTATGATCTTGGCCAATAATTAGTTTTTGACCAGGGTCTCAACATTTTTAATGGCCCTAAATCAAGCTTTTTTTTATTTACGGAATAAACACATCTGAGTTTGGGTTTGGCTACGCTATATGCAGTTCTCCAAATATAAGGCGTACAGGAAAAAATGATTGAAATATATTGGAATTTTGGGATCAGGGGCCTCAAAAGTTTTGAACAGCCCCTCAATCGAGTTTTCATAGTTTTGCGGGATAAGGATAATCGTTTGAGTTAAGTAATCGTTTGGATTTGGCTACACTGTATGAGTTTCTCCAGATATAAGGCCTACAAGAAATTTTTTGCCTGAAATATATTGGATCTTTTGATCCAAAAATATGTTGGAGTTTCTTCCTTTCTTTCTTTCTGTTAGAGAATCTGGGTTCAACGAAAATGGTTTCAACATTCCTGAAGCCACGTATTATAGTATATACGGTTGCGTGTTCCTTTAGAACATATTTTATCATTTTTAGGGCATGAATGAATACATATTTTCAAAGTTTTTGAGTCATAGAAGTTTCAGCTGTAATGATTATGTTTTCTAATTTCAGTGAAATATGGAAAGGACAAGGCACATTTGTTGAATTGGCATTTATACAACACGTATGGTGACATTGTAGTTATCAGAGATCTACCATTGGATCCTGACATCGTTATCATATTTAATCCGAAAGATGCGGAAACAGTATTCAGAAATGAAGGACCTTGGCCTAAAAGACCTGGTTTTGATTCTTTAGCCTACGACAGAAAAGTCACTAATTCCGACTTCTTCCGTCATAATGCTGGACTTCTTATTGAGTAAGTACGTGTTTTAAGTTAATTAATAATCTATGGGTGTTTTCAAATCTTCCCTTGGAGGAATCGACGTTTAAGTAAAGTTTCAGGGGGTCATTAATTGTAACGGATCTGAAAATATTTCAGGTTCCAGCTCTCGAAACCTAAATAAATGTTTTATAGTATTTCGGCATGCTTCGAGAATAGTAGCAAAATACATTTCGACATACTCGTTCTGTTCATAAAATTGAAAGCTTTAATTCAGCGTATCGAGACCGAAACTCATGTACTTTGGATCGCATAGAATAACGTCTCATACAGCCTCGCTGCTGAAACGGACGATAAATTCATAACCAATACAATATTGATTCAGTGTGGTTCAATGGTTGTTTGATTTTAAATTTAGCGTCTCGTTCAGTATCTAAGCTATAGGAGACGTACAGATTAATAGGTTTCAAACCACATGACATTCGCAATCGAGAATGGAATCTGGGTTCTCCCACACCAACAGCGCGTACGCTAACCATATTGCGCTAGGTCATTGTATTTTGAGATAACAAGTGAAATACATTTTGACATCATTTGCAGACATCCTTACCACAAGATCGTCACAAGCGCAATGTTAAGGGACTGCGATATGGCAACTCGAGTGAATTACCTACAGCAGTTTATTGCAATATATTTCTCTTTTTTCTGTTATTTTGCTTCCATTTCAGTATCGGTTGGGTTCTAGAGTCAATGACTTTTTTTTCCTGAAAATCAGTATGAGTTCCGGCCCTGGAAATGATTTCCTCTATAAGTTCATTTTGGTACCGATTTCGAAACCGTTTTTATCAACAAAAAAAATATGACACGGTTCCGTGCGCAAAATTGATTTTCAAAAATTACGATCCTTTTTCAGTTTTTGAAACGACTTAGGTCAAATAGACTTTATCTTCGTTTTTAGATCTCTATTAAAGCCGGAAGTGATAGATTTAGCAACTTCCGGTTTTGTTATTTGATTCTTATAGAGAAGAAGTCATTAGATGTACAGAACGAAATATTGAGTTCAATTGAGTTGATTTTGAGTTTATCGTCCGTTTAGCCGCGAGACTACATGAGACGTTGACCTACTAATTAATTAGAACACATGAACTGGCGCCGGGAATCGAACCCGGGTCTCCCACAGAACGAATTCTTGTTTGATGTTCATAGATTCATTGTTCCTAGATGAGTTTGCATATTTCCACCTTATATCTTTCTGTTGAAAAACAAAAAAATGGCAGATTTAACCATCTCCAATTTCAGCACTGGATTCCAATGGAGCGGCCATTCCTAACCGGTGGGTCGCGACACACTCTTGCGTCGTACAATTGCATGGAGTGTATCGTCAAATTTTAGAATTTAAAAATCATGAAGCATTCAATAATCAGTTAACATCAATATTATAAATATAGATTACCAGTCAACGTCTCCACCGGTAGAATCAATGCTTAAAAACTTCATTGAGCCACTATTTCATAGAAATTTAGTCTTACACCACTAGAATTTATATTATTATTATTACTACTACAAAAATGAATTAATCGTGTCGTGATGCCGTATTCATTGTAAAGCAAAATGTATTGCCAGTCAAAAAATTTAGTAACCACTTCTGTAGAACGGAAATTGTATTCGGTAGTGCGAAATGTTTTGTTAGGTTTGTACTCAGCGTCCCCGAAGTAGATTCCATGTCTGTCCACATCCTTCAATTGGGATCTGAAGACGTAGATTCAGTTACCTTTTATTTCAATGTTATATCCCCACAGAGCGAAAATTATGGTTCATTCCAAATAGGCTAATAGGAGTAAGAATCAAGCATGCCCATAGCCTTCCACACGGAATTTGATATCCGTCTTCCGTACGCATTTACTGGTTTATGGAATACAGATTTACAAAAAATAGCCTGTATACCCTGGCCGGTGAACGATTATTTCTGACAGCTTTGCACAAGGCCACGGCGAGCGAGCAGAAGACAGCAGATCAACCAACCTTAGGCTGAGAACCTGTCACGTCTCCATGGTAACCACCGCATATTGCCAAACTTTCACTCACCCCCTCTCACCCTCAACGAGGAAGCAGACGATTCTTCCCTTGCGCAAGAAGCACATGGCAACACCGCATTCCTCAGTCGTGCTTCGCAAGCTGAGCTGTCAGAAATCATCGTTCGCCGGCCAGGGTATAGCAACCCAAACGTCTGACGTTTCCACCCAAACGGATCTTCTACCCGACAAGTCCAGAAATTCAGACCGCAGTCGCATCGATTAGTAAACCCCTCGAAACCTCACGTGTTTCTCTTAGTGTTGGTCTTCGGCGATCCCCAACTCTTCGCCGCTCATCTTATATTGTCGGACTAAAATTTAGCCAACATATACGTCAACTAAATGACAGGGTCTTTTTTTTTTCGAAAAGAACTAAATCTCCACCTGTCCGTAAGCCACCTGCAATTATGGTGGAAGACGACGTAATGGATACAGAGTGGATGATACTTTTCCCACGTGGAAAGGTTCGCCACAAACTTTGATTCCTGACGTTTTATTGTTTTTACTATTGTTATTCTTATATATTTTCTTTACAGTACTGTTATTAGTGTTTATTGTTATTGTTATATATTTTCTCTATTATTATTACTATTTGTTGTTATTGATTTATTGTTGTTGTTATATATTTGTTATACTTACATATTTATTATTTTATCTCTTCTTGTACATTTTTATTTCTCTTTTACAGCAGTATTTTTGTTACATTTTGATACGTATGTTTTTAAATTTTGTTTACGGCAGTCCATGTATGAGCAGTCGTGTTAATGTCTTGGACATTTGATGAGCTTCGAAATACAAAGTAGCATTTCCGTTTTGTATCTAGTCTACAGAGAATTATTTGATTAAAAATATTAACAAAATTTTTGGAAAAATTGAGATCGAGACAAAACGATAATTATTTTATGATAGTTCTCGCCTTGTGAGCAACACTAGTAGGTCATATAACATACATGTTAGGGATTTTATATATATATATATATATATATATATATATATATATATATATATATATATATATATATATATATAGATAGATAGATAGATAGATAGATATTATTACAATATATAGGTAGAGCGATTATCTTGGTCGATTCCGTTAATGGGCTCAATTTCTTTAACATCTTAACGGGTAACGATGACTGAAGGTGGCTATCCATATCCCATACATGAAAATGTTTCGCGTGATCCTTCCTTAATCCACTATAACATTGCGCAGCGATAGTGTAGAGATGAAATTTTTGCTGCTTCCCCGTCACCGTGTCGGACCGGAATCACCACATCAGGCCGGATGCAAAGTGAGATCCTTACCCGGATTAAATTCGTGATGAAAGTGACACAGGTAACCCGTGACCCTTCCATCACTATTACATAGGTACTCCCGGTAAGCAGGATTCGATCAAAAGATGTATCTGTTTACGTTAAGAAAGCTACAGAAGTTCATCTCTCTCTCTTTCTCTGTCTCTCTCTCTTTCTCGCTCTCGCTCTGTCTGTCTTTCTCAGTTACTATTTTACCCAGTGAGCACTATTTCTGCTAACCTTTCGATGATACCGCTCACAGAAATGAAAGATGTAAAGGCGAAGAAAGCATCTTAACAAACTTCATGTATTTTGGTATTATTATTTGCAGGCAAGACAAGAAGTGGCATGACATGAGGTCAAAAGTTCAGCAGCCAATGATGAGACCGCTGTCGGCAAAACAGTATTCTGCGCCAATGATAGATGTTGCTGAGGATTTTGTGAAAAGGCAAATTAACATATTGTATGCCGGTATTAATATCACTATAAAATCTAGTTCCTGTGACCGTAAGTCTTCAATGTTTAAAGCATTTGGTTTCACGTAGGTATCATGACATGTCTATTGATACAGTGTTATATCATTCCCCCCGCAAAGAAAAAGTACAAAATTTCAAATGACCCGATTTTTCTCCAAAATAAATTAGTCCATTATTATTCGTGTAATAGTTAAAATATACTGTTTTTAATAGGAATCCTAACAAGTAAAATTTTGACACTGTCAGTAGATCTCAGTTGTCATTAGGGTCTGCAGATTAAAATAAACTCTTCTTGCTGATTTGCAAGTCTCACTGTTCTTGGCTATACCGTTCTGTGAACATTAATATTGAAATAAAATTTTAAAAAGTGGTTCTTATGTTTTTCTCTGTCGTGTTCTTAATACGTATGTGTGTGGCCTTAGTTAATGCACCTTCTTCATGATAATTGTCGGATATTATGAGAAAACTTGATATACGAGAGTGCTTGGTAAACGAGAGTTGGAGAAAAGAAACTTTATTTCTAGTTGCATTATAATAATGTATATTATATTTTGATCATTGTAGTTCTGTATATCTTATATACGTGGATATTAATATCAAAGGGTTAAGAGATTGACTTAGTCAATAGTATTAATAATATTAAATTCCTGTTCTAAATTAAGGTTCATAGTGAAAAGGTTGCTCTTCGTATCACTGGCTATGAGTTAACTTCAGTATTAGTACGAATGTAAGATAAATTTCGGTTTATACAGTACAATGAAAAACTGTTTGTATTTTTAAGATTTACCACGGCCTACGGCGGCAATTATTAAGTAGTTTAGTTTACCAAACCTCCTTTACGTTAATATATTCATCACCTCTGTTCATGTGTTTATCCGCCTGGTAGATAAACCCGCACTGTCATGTGTCCATTTTTTTTGCGAAAAATAATATCTGAAGAACTATTTGATTGATCACATTAATTTCGGCAATGATGATAATGGTCAAAGGTTAAGAATCAAGTCCGTTAATGGAGGTGTTCCATCCACCGAGGGTAGTAGAAATCAATCATTTCCAGTTCTAATATTAATCAATGTAGAGGAAAGACGTAATATCTAGCATAGCTAGTAAGAGAAGTAGTTTCCTGAAATCAACTAAGCGTATCAAGAATGCATTTCGTCCCCATAATCCGGCTTAATGATGTCATTTCTCCCACACAATCTTTCAACTTAAAGTTAAGTATTCTCTATTTTCATTGACACATTACATCTAACAATTTAGGAACAACACAGAAATTGTGTATGACAAACCCTTTGTATGTAATAGTATGTTGCTTATCTTCTGTCAAACAACATGTGTCCTTTATCTATAACACTATTGATATAGTTGTTTCTAATTTTTCTTGCAGGATTAACTACATAAGGGATAGTAACAAAGAGGTACCGGAAGATTTTGTGAATGAAATTTACAAGTGGGCACTGGAGTGTAAGTTTATTATTATTATAACTGAGTGTAGTGTAAACTTGTGTAAAGTAGTTATAAAGTAAATATTTTTACACTTATTAATCTCGTTATTGTGGTTATTGAAGTAAATACTGATGACACAAACTTAGATAAGGATACATTTGTTGTCCATGAGACGATATTTCACATTTCAGGATGTATCGTCTCAAAAACTTATTATGAAAATTATGTCTAGCATATCCGTTTTTTATTTCAAGAGCTCCATTTTACTTCGCATCCTGACACTAGAAGTCTATCTTGTCTTATAGGTAACAAACACTATCTCATACTTGATCAAAAAATTCACGGATTTTAGAATTGTATAGATCCAACTGTGTTTTTGTTGTGTGTGTGTGTCTGTGTGTTTGGGTTGATATCAAGCCTATGACGTATCTTGACATTGATGGCCGACTAGAATACATATTTTGCTAGAATTGGCACTGGTCTCTTCTGTGAATTGTCTTTACTGTGGTCCAGCAGAATTCTAGAAGACAGCAGAGCTATAAGTTCTCAGGGGCAGACTTTGGTAGTCATCACTCCGGTGAAATACAGTATAAATAGAAAGTGTTACGATCAAACCACAGAACAGTATGTAGATAGGCATATCAGCATATAAGAGAGGAAGCTTGTTTGATATGTGTCATTACATTAAATTGTGTGAGAATATAGAACTTTGTTTCAGTTTACTCGACATTTAGAAAATCTCATATTTTTTTCCTCTTGAGTCGCTCATATAATATAAAAGGAGATATCTCAGATACTGGATAATTACATTAAAAAGTCATAAGTACAAGGGTTAAAATTTATTTAATTATT
Organism: Thermobia domestica; assembly: GCF_964235325.1. Taxonomy (NCBI): domain Eukaryota; kingdom Metazoa; phylum Arthropoda; class Insecta; order Zygentoma; family Lepismatidae; genus Thermobia; species Thermobia domestica. The sequence continues at coordinate 336,740,310 of NC_137456.1, forward strand.
TTAAAATATTACATTCAAATTTCTAATATCTGATCTTAACTATTAGATAGTTTATTATTTCCTGATTGGTTATAAAATTACATTATATTAAATACATCCACATATTTATTAGAACAAATAAATCAACTGACAACATTTCTTCCTTATAAGCACATCTAAGAATACATAGATTATCTGTAGTCATCATATTTGTTCCAAAATAAACATCGGACAGCTTGACAACAATATCCTTTGGGTATTTAACGATTTTGAGTAACAAAGTAAAATCTGTAGATAATGTTGCTACCACTCCCAAATTTACTGGTATTAGCCATGACATCCAAGAATTTATATTTATCCAAACTGGATTCAAAACATTCTTCATGAACATAATCAAAGTGGTTGTCAGCCGCCTAGGATGTCTCTACTTCCGTCTTATTGTGTGTTATAGAAGAAAAATCTCGTCAAGTTCTTTACCATTATCTAAACATTATCTAAAATGTTATTTGTATTATCGTAACATAGAAAGATAAAAAAAAGTAATAGCAGTGATTTTCCGTGAAAATGTATAATTTCACACTACATATCACTTAAAAGTACGTCAACTCAAGATGGATGTCTTCATAAGATGATTAATACAGACAGACTTCAAAAGAAAAGGATTTCATTCGTATTCATTTCTTGAGTTCCATTTTCTAGACTTCCATAGAGAATCTGCAGAGAACATAAATGGTTAGATAGCGACAAGCAGTTTTCCGGAATGAATTCAGAGTCTCAGCAACAGGTTCCCTTTACTCTAACCGCCTACGTAAACCGAAAATGTTAGAAAGTAACCATTTCCAGTTTACCTTAGAGTACAAAGGGCTAGAGATAGCGAAAAGTAGTCTTTTGCAATCGACTCAGCATTCTATAAAGAGTAAGCATATTTCATAGAATACGTTAACCTTCTGTTCAAACCAGAAGCGATACAAATTAACAATTTCTGGTTTCAATGTTGTCACCATACAACAAATACAGTTATGAACAGCGGCAAGTTAACTTTTGCAGTCGATTCATTGTGTGAAAGAAAGATTTTATTTTCACTCGTACCTCCCTGCTAAAACCAGAAGCAGTATAACTACACTGCTTCCGATTTAAGTATAGATCTCCAGAAATTAAAAACACTAAAAAGTAGCACCAATTTTTTCTTAATAAATTCAACGTCCCTACAATAGGTTCCACCTGTGACCTTAGAAGTGGAAGTTATAGACCTACTACATCCAGTCAATATTGAGTTGGCATAGTTTGAAAGTCTACTGTGTAAGTCACTTTTACTAAGAGTTCCTTTGGACTATGGAACCTCCTATTTATACTGTATTGTTTAAGACTTTAAACGACAAAACATCTATTACCCTGTTTTCTACTATTTCTATTACGAATTAACTCCAGTGTTCCTACCTGCAGTTTTAAAGCATATATAACTCAAGTTATGACATTTCCTTTATTGCAGCAATAGGAACTGTTGCATTAGATACAAGACTCGGCTGCTTAGATCCTAATCTGTCATCGAACTCCAAATCACAAATGATGATCAATGCAACCAAAGACATGGTGGATGCTCTTGGTGTTTTAGAATTTGGCTACAAATTTTGGAAAGTGGTCAAAACACCAACACTTAGAAAATTAGAGAAAAGTGAGAAGTTTTTCATGAGGTAAGACTTTCTTCCATCTAAATATGAACAGGTTATAGTTTGTCTTTTTCTAATTACAATTTTGGTCTGCATAGTCTTACGTAGAGTATTTTCCATGTGTTTGTCAAATTATCATAACGTTGTACCCATTTTATTCACGTACAAACAGTGAATAAGGAAATCTAAATGTTCGTGAACAAAAACCGTCCTTAATTTATTTTACATTCACGACCAACGAACGTGCCTTATTTTCAAGAGTCTTAGTCGATTAAATATTGAGAAATTAAGGCGAAATGTAATTGCAACAGGGTATTGGATAGTTCAAGTACCACAGGAAAAATAGCAAGGAAGTATAAACTTCATAATCGTTATTGCAACTGTTTGGATAGCAAATCTTTAATTCCTGCTTATAAGTACCAGCCATCTTTTATATTATACAGATTTATTTTATATAATATTAATTACGTTGAATGAGGAACTATAAAATAAACATGACATTTAATGCATCAGATAGCATCTATTTAATCTCATTGCTTTCAAAACGGTTTACACACATGCTAATTAGCATGCCCTCACCATAGCAATATTCAGAGCCATATTTATTTAGGTAATACTACTAAATATTGGAAAAGTGATAGACACTACTTAAGTAAGAGTAATCCAGACTCCATTATATTATTAGTCGAGCTATAAAATATTCTTAAAATGAACGTAATGGAAATATGCTTTAAGAATTTTGTGTGATTAGTCGCCATTATAATCATTCTCGGTATTTCCACCATAATAACTTATTTATCCTCCTAACACTTTACTGGATTATGGGAAGGGCTAATGACACTACAGGCTATGTCCACGTTTGTTGCAATAGGTTCATCATAGGTTATTTTCTACTTCGATTTAAGCCACTTGTAGATCGTACCACCTTATTTTTGAAGGTTCGAGTTGGACCAGTTGTCGGCTCATTGGCGCTTAGAATTTAATGGTTTCTAATTGAGTGAATATAACTCAATAACTAACTTAATACTAGTAATTCCTACAATTAGATTTTTCTGTCTTTAAGTATAAGAAAGATATATATTTTTCCACTACGGGAAAAAATGTAAAAGCCTTCTTATCGGAGCGCAATCTTTTGATTGGTTTGATTTTTATCCTTTCCTATCCTAAGCCGGTATTTTTATTTCATATCTCTTTTCTTCCTTATATTTTACATTACTTGCTAGGCATATTTTAATAGTGGCCTTTCTATTATATTTTTCCTCCTTCTACTATAATTAATAACGTGATTCCTCCGTCTCACAATGTGTCCAATGACCTTAACTTTTCTTTTTGAAGTAATCTTCAGTATTCTCCTTTTTGCTTTGCCGATCATTTCGAATACTTATACTTGAAATCGTATTTATCTATCTAATGCTCAGCATCCTTCTATAGCACCACATTTTGAAGATCTCTTTTCTTCGATCTTCTTTTCCTAGTGTCTATAATTCACATCCATACAACACTACACTCAATAGAGCGGAAATACAAGATGATAGTCTTCAATATATATATGGTAGGTGGAATTGCACAAGTCGTGTTGCTGAAGTAAAAAATGTTAAAAGACTACAACATACACGTAGGATTCTGGTTTAGCTTAAAGTTCTTTCAAAAATATAAAGATAAAATGATCCTAAGCAATATTACATAATCAAAAGTCCGGTATATAACATATATTTTAGAAATCATAACATATTCATCTAAAGTTCCTTTACTTCTTGTCTTGCTTTTGATACTATCAACATGGCTTCAATGCCCTATACGTTTAAGGCGTTCGGTTTGCGAAAAACTTCTTTATGTATATACGTACTTTCTCTGTCCGAGAGACACAAAATCTTCAGAACTATTTGATGGAACATATACAGAATGTAGATTGTCAAATGTTATGGATCTTGTTTATTGGCGGAGGTGAGCGATTCATCGAAATTGGTGGGAATCAACCATTTCCGGTTTTCACGCCGATCATTATAGAGAACAAATGGTAATAAATAGAGAAGCAGTAGATGTAAAGAGACCTGTTACTACTTCTTGTTTTAATATTGATCCCCGGTCTTCCTTCCAAAAACCTAACAATTACAAAATGGTTCCTTTCTGTATCGTTAACAGCACCAATTCTTGACCTTTAGAGTAGAAACTTTCAGGAACCAACCTACTTCATAGTCTCGAGTGATTTCACACAAGGTATACTACTTCGCGTTATAAGAATAAACATACACTCTTACTGAAAAGGCAATTTTCCATTTAGTGCATCTAATAGTTTTCGGAATATATCTCTTTTTTTTCTTCTTTCCATATACCCCCTACCTTTGCTTACACTAAGTGGATATTACACTAAGTGGAATTGCATTCTGTCTCCGTGCTCGTGAGCAAGAACATTATAACCAGAATTTTAAACAAAAGAAATATATTTGAATATCTACCTTCATAATCACACAATAAATTTTGAAAATCTCTTAACCGAACAGAGATCGTAACCTTCTGCGTATGTGAGCATGCTATTAAAGAAGAATAGCAACAGAGAGGCATTAAAACCACGAACGGACGTACCGGATCTGTTGTAAATTGTGGAAATCATATAAACTAAACAAAATATTGTTGTATAAATCAGCTTCCACTATTTACGCAAACGATGTACCCTTTTGCAGAAAACTAAAGTAAAAAAAAAAGTTGTGTATGTAAACAGTAATAATAATAATCATTAGTGAAGAAGATCCTTAAAGAAATATTTCTTGCTTGACCATTTCGTAAAGCTGCTTTAAGGACTTAAAATAATATTTTTATATTATTATTATATTGTCTGTATAATATATAATTTTCTTGTTGTTTTAAGGATAGCAAATGAGTATATTCAGGAAGCCCTGAAAAAGATGGAGAATATACCAAAAGACAATGAAGACGAACAAACATTGCTTCAAAAATTTCTTTCCAAGGACAAAGATCCACATGACGCTATAGTTATGGCCTTGGATATGTTGATGGCTGGCATTGACACGGTAATGAGATTTTTTAATTTCTTTTAAATAGTGTAATTCGGGGTAAAGTAAGTGGTTTCAAGGAATTTATAGTAAAGTCCTAATTTACGTATATATTTGAAACTTAATGGAAACTGTGAACTTTCAAGCTTCGAGTATAAAGTAGATGATAATACTAATAATGAAACTGAAATATAGCGAATTACCTGCTTCATCCAAAATATTGAGGTAAACTTAGTACATACATGGATTGAGGTGAGTAGGTCGAGGAACAGCTCTTCTTCCGCACGTATTTTGTATGATTCAGAAATAATATACACTTTGAACAACTATGCATAGAATTAATATTTACAATAACAACAATAGTACAGTATATACGTAATTTTTGTAGGTACAAATTTACGAATATTCTCTCAGCGCACACTTGGTAACATCGTCTACACACAAAGTGCAAATATTAGCAGTACTCGCACAATTCGTGTCAGCAAACCTAACAACTTTGGCATTATCTACTAATACATGATATAGTGCTTGCTGTGGCACTGGTAATTCAAGATACTTGGACACGTTTTTGGTTTCTGAAATATCTTTAACACATAAATCCATCCAGAGACGCTTACCTTTTCGTGTACTCAATCTCGCAACATGATCGATAAAAGGTAATTTTTCTGATCCTTGCTTATATTTTATCACTTTATCCTTGAACAGTGCCTTTTAGTGCTATGAAAGTGGGATATATCGAACTTTATCCATTTTTGCTTTTCCATCTTCCTGCTACGCGTTACGTGACATTTCATAATAGATTTATTTTCAATGTTTCCTCTCTCCTCTCGTCTTACGTGGACAATTTATTTAGCGGCTAAGTGGCAGTGGCTGTGAAGGTAGCGTGGAGGTTACTCAATGGAATGAAGAGAATGAGTCATTCTCCTGTGTTTTAGAGAGAAAATATTATGAATTACTGAAATGAATTGAATCAAACTATCATATTATTTAAATCGTAGTGTTACTTCATTTTACTTATTTTTAAGTTGAAACACGCCAAAGCGAATAGCAAATATAGATACCGCTTTCCCACTGCGCAGATCCTCATGTGCATTTCACGTGGCGCAACAAAGCTAAAATAAAACTGGTACAGTCATCTTGTCTTGCTATGTCATTATTACGAGTAGGAATGCATGCTCGTAACCATTCCCTTGAAACAAGTTTTGTTCAGGTGTGGTACGATCTTCAGGTTTCGAAGTATAAATTAAAATAGTCACGGATATGCGAAGTAAATATTTATTTTAATTAATTCAAAATCTGATGTTTATGTTTGTGCTTGGAGTTCGATCCTTTCGTAGATATGTATGGAGGTCGTGTAAGGTAGGGGATGACTGCAAGTAAAGTACAAAAGCTGAGTTAGGCTTTCAGGTTGAAGGTCAATACGGTATTGCTTGAGACATCAACAGATACAGTTTAAGAGAAGACGGCTTGAAAGAATAGAAGACCAGGATAAAGTTAATCTGGAGGAAATATCTACGTAACGAATTTGGGAAGGCGTGTTGAACGTAATTTCACATTTTTCAGGAAGAGAAAATGGGACTAACTCCGTACCAGGAACTCGATACTGTATTACAGTGTACAGTGTGGTAATTATGAACCAATGTTATTGCGGATTGGTACCATTGTAATCGCGTTTTAAAATAGAAAGCTAAAACAATCTCTTCTCAAGAACGAAGAGTAGTCAATCAAAATAAGTGAACTCAAACATGTATTGCAATAATATACGCATATGAAATGTATCACTGTAAGAATATGAATATTCATAGATATGATATTGTATTTGTAGTGCACAATTTTCTAAGGAAACAACACCTTCTAAATGTTTTATTGAGATAATGATGTTTGTTAGAATGAATAGTTTACGTTATCTACTGAGACATAGGGTAAATTCTTTTAAATCTGTCAAGAGTTTCTCAAACGAGAAACGTATGTAACCATCGATAAAAATAGGCCTTCTCGAGCAAGACCCGGTTCGTTGCCTCAAATCCAGATAGTAGACAATAGTACCGATACAACTATCTTCTACTCATCTGGCATAGGATGAAGTATATCAAGAGAAAAGTGTGTATTCAGAAATTGACTGGTCTTCGTGTTCATTATATGAAGCAAATCAGGATGAACTCAACCCACATGTTATCATAGCGCAGCAAATCTCAAAGAGCAAATGGTATCAAATAGCAAAATGGTGTGAAAAGTTAAAAAAAAATTGCAACTCGTGTGCAAATTTGGTTTGCAATATTGAAATGAAAGGACAACTTGTTTAACATTAATCGAAATTTAATTAAATAAGTACGAAGTGTACACAGTCATCTTTTACTCTGAACTCTCGAGCTGGCTTAACCCCTCCCCCCCTTATTGTTATGACATTGCTTCACCAGTATGGATGAGAGATTATAGACATCAGAGAAATGAATTATAATTTTTCCTCAACGTTTATTTAACGATAAAACATAGAAAATTATTAAGTAAAAATTGTCCACCCGTGGGCGTTTAATGTTATTGAAAATCGTGAGTGTTTCAGTGTTAAACATATTATAATTACAACATGTTGTTTCATTGTCTTTTCTACGCTATTGTGGAACATTATGTATTCAATTTATTAATTTTACCCTTTTTTCACATTTACTATTAGTGTTACTATTCAATTCACACTTTTTCTTCACAAATTCTGCAGAATTTGAAGCTTAAAATAAATAAAAGAATAGTTACGCCTGTTCTGCTTTATATACGATACATGGTCTTTTACTTTGAGAGAAGAATACAGACTGAAAGTATTTGAAAACAAAATCCTGAGGCGAATATTCCGGCCCAAAAAGGAACAGAAATGGAGAATGGAAGGAACATCATAACGAGAAAGTGTACGTTTTTTAACGTTTACACTACATTGTTGTTGTCGTTAAGTGTAGGAGACTTCAGTGAGCAGGTCATGTAACCAAAATGGGAAAAGTAGGAACATTTTCAAACCCAATCAGTAAAAAAGGTCAATTAAGAAGATCCAGGCGCAGATGGAAGAACGATATTGGGATAGATCTCGCAGAAATAGGAATACATAGTAGAAACTAACTCCAGTTGGCTAAGGACAGAGGTCAATAGAGAAAATTTGTAAATATGACATTGTATTGAGTTGAGTTGATTTTAGTTTAGCGTCCCGTTCAGCAGCGAGGCTATATGAGACGTGAACCTACTGATTAACGTGGAATCCGAACCACATGAGCTCCCGCCGGGAATTGAACCTGGGTCTCCCACGCCAAAGGCGCGTACGCTAACCGCTTAGCCACGAAGGAGCTCGAAATATGACATTGAATTTTCAGGTTTTCATATGCCATCGACCGTAATTACTTAACATTTACTAATTCCAAATGAACTTTAAATTATTGTTTTTTGTTTGTTTATCTCTTCCTGTGTAGACCTCGCACTCGTTGGCCTTCGTTTTGTATCACCTTGCAGCAAACCAAGAGAAGCAACAGAAACTGTACGACGAGATTCAAGATATGATACCTCATGGTGATCCGAAGACGATAGTAGACGCTCTAGATCAACTGAAATACCTTAAGGCATGCATAAAAGAATCAATGCGGTGAGACATTTCCAACGAAACATGACATAAGTTGTCTTCGACAATTAATAATTACTGTTATTAGTTGGTGTTGGAATCTGAAAGCGTGAGATATTGGAAACATCCAAAAATAATAAATAAGTAAATAAATAACGAAATATATTCCTAAATTTGCAAATGAATCAATTCGTTTGCCGCTGACTGCTTTGAGCTCATTCTGAAAGCTTAAGAGACCTCATTCCGGCGAAATTAAAATACCTCTAATTTTACAGTAATCATATGATATCTTCAAATAGATAAAAGATAATTTAAATGTGGAACAAGAGCGCCCTAAACAATATTATTTTGCGTGAGGTACCGTTATCACAAGTCCCTAGTGGCTTTCCGTTGTCAGCCGTTTAAAAACGCGAAAATAAATGCCGATTTTCAAAATGACTCCAAGTCAAAAGCAGATAAGTGAGTTGTATCTCATGTAAAATGATATTGTCTAAGGCGCTTTTGTTCCACATTTCGATTATCTTTTATCTATTTGAAGATATCACATATTTATTGTAAAATTAGCGGTATTTTAATTTCGCCGGGATGAGGCCTCTTAAAGAAAGAGTTGAATGGCCCAGGCGAACATAATGGTAAGCGCATTTCTGGTGAAATTGAAGTATTAGGTGGAATGGGTTGGAATCTAACCACAAAACAGAATGTAGGTAGTTTTATTTCGGAAATGTGCCTGCGGATGGTAGGGGGATATCATTTGGTATGTTCCATTTCATTGAATTGCATGGAAATCGTCAACCGTCTTCTCCAGTCTACTCGATAATTAGAAACTATGATATCATTATGTTCACGTGAGCCGCTCAGTTCTCCATGTCTTATGAATGTGTATAGTTTTAGGAAAGATATAATTGAAGATAAGATGTTGTAACGTATTGGCGATCATACATTTAGTAGTAAGGTAATGGTACGATTATTATGCATAAGATATTCTGTAGCGAAGAATAAATTATAAAGAACTGATAATATATGTAAGTATGACAATACCAGTTTGCTAACAGAATATCAAATGACCTTACACAAACACTAGCGGATCTCAGAGAACTATAATGCCATATATTGCTTTCTTCTCTACTTACCAATGCAATATATACCAGTAGCGTAGCGTGATATTCCGAAAGGGGATGCCAAAGTTAGTCATTTGTGCGATATAGTACTACTGCAAGCAGCAATATATAGCTATTCCGAATGGAATTATAGGGTTATACAAAATTTAGGAGGAAGCCCCCCTAATTGGAGGTCTAGTGGGGCATAGAGAAGCGAATGCGTGGATTACGTTGGAATTTAATAACCAATTGTCTTAGCTCCTTCTTGCCACTACCGTTGTGACGAGAAAACTAGGCTCCACTTTTGTATGAACATTGTTTCCAGTATCGCTCCCTTCATTTCTTTCTCATGGGCGGCTTTTTCCTCCACATACCACACGTCAATCTCGTTCTTTCAAATATATATATATATATATATATATATATATATATATATATATATATATATATCGTCTCTAGAAATTTGTCATCTTGGGTCCGGAACTCAGACGGAACGTGAATATGGGCCTGAGTGTATGTATCATTTGAAGATGTAAATACAAAGCACTTAAACCAACTCTGGGGGCCTGTTTCTGTATCCAGATACTGAAGTTAAGGGCGCAAATCTGTCTTCAACGTTCGTGGGATGGGTAAGACTGTTCCCATAATCCTTTCCTTTTTTTAACGATGTTCAAAATATTTATGAAGTTGAAAAAAATGCTGTGGAGGATTAGGGGAGCAGAGCTGTCTATAACATCGGCAGGAGGGCACATTTTAAGGCTTATTGTGGGGGGAGGGGGAAGAGACTCATATTACAGTAGATGAATCAGATTTCTGAGGTAAACCTGTTGTCCTCGTATATTATATACCAAATGATGTAGATGAAATAGTGGTACATATCATTATTACAACTCAGTGCCGTGAGCACATTCTGAAATTTGAATATATGCATAATAATAATTGACATGTTTCTACTTACGCATCCACAATGATCCACATTAAAATTTTAGGACATTTGTTTTATAACAATACAAATAATGACTTCCCCAAAACTATGAAAGAAAATCAATCAGGCCTATATTTGGCGCAACAATACTCTTATCTGAGCAAAATTATGATTACCACAATAGCATTATAGGAATTGTTACAGGAATTAAACAAATAGTTGAAAATAGACTACTAATAATTAATGACAATGAAATATTAAAGAATACGATTCTTTTTTAAAAATGAAACAAGTCAAAGGACATCAGTTTCCTTTGTGGCAGTCGGATAGAAATCATCATCATCACAATCTCAAATGGGATTATTGGAGGGGGACAAGATTGTAGGGAACATGTTCCCCTTATGTCCCCGAGATTTGTGCCAGTGACTGAAGGGCCCTGGCACAATCTTTGCGAGTGACGGGGAGTGGTGGCTCTCTTGTTCTACCAGATCGGTGACCGTAATTCTACAGAATGTTTTAAATTTATGCCTGTGTCTGTGAGCTCCTTTACGATGAAGATTACAATTACGATGCATTTAGTTACGATTAAGGCATAACTATTTTAATACTATTATTTACATAACCGGCATGCTTCAAAAATGCGTTGAACTAACCATTTCCGTTTTGTTCTATTTCCTTTATATTAGGGCTCGTACGTTCTTTTCAGAAACTATAGCTTAGTTCAAAGTATATACAGTTGGAAATACTTGAATATGCCAGCGTATATCTAAAGCAAATGTAGGGTTGCAAGGGACGAAAAGGAGTGAGAAGAGAAGTATTGCGCATGCGCATTCAACAGAAAGCAGACGAAAACCTCGATACTTTCAGTAGGCCTGGAAGCCCGAGGAAAATAGCATACGACAGGAGGAAAGACAGAAAATGTGCATCTGAGCGACGCGCATGCGTAGGTTCCTCTTGTCAAAGTAAGTCGAGAGAGCGCGCCAGAAGATTGCAGTGAAAATAATTGTGATAATTACAAGCAAACAATTTATATAATGAAATACGTACTTTTTCTTATTAACAGGGGATGCCGGATTTCCCTTACGCTACGCCGCTGTTATATACATGTATATGAGAATCAATTATACAGATTGGTTGTATCCAACTATATATTTAAGGTTCGTAATTTCATTATATAATTCATTTTTGTAGACCTATTTTTATGTGTTACCTACTGAAAGTACATTCTAAGTTCAGATAAATGAGAGGTATATGATTTAGTTTAGAAAGCCATTATTTCTGCTAATTAACAGTTATTTAGTGTGTGGAATTTTAGATAGAGAAAGGGACGATTGTATTGAAGAATTTCAATGGTAAGGTTTGTTGTTAAAGATAGACTTAACTTATTTCTGAGTTGCAATAAGATTACATTTTAAATTATAACTTAAATTTGTTAACATCCTCTTTTTATCTTCATAACTTTATATCATTTTGTTTTATACAATTTAGCGTGAGCTTGTATGTATCTAGATTTGAAGATCGGAAATTTTGTATATGACAGTGTAAACACTCGCCAGTAGAGGCAGCACTGCCAAGTATCGTAGCCAGGAGCGATACAATCTTAGTGAGTCCACATATTCACTTAATAATAATAATAATAATAATAATAATAATAATAATAATAATAATAATAATAATAATAATAATAAGAAGAAGAAGAAGAAGAAGAAGAAGACAGAAGCTGTTCCACGTGTATATGACCCAATTTTGCTTACCAGATAGCTCAAAAATCCATGGCACCACACAATAGCACCAATTTCTCTGTAACTATGGGTTTCCCTATTCATAAAGAATACATAGAACAATAAAATACGCATATAAAAATATATATTCATAAAAATGCATGGGACGCACATAAGCATTTGGGGGGCCCGGGCTCCCCTGGCCTCCCCAAGATCGGCGCCCTTAGCATCAGGTGCATAAGTGCTTGATGTCTCCCCTGATTCCGAATAATGGCCTGGCCGAATAATGATTTTCATTCCAAAAGGCTCCGTTGGAGAACTATTGCGGGACGCTTGATCCATTCCTCTTTCACAGCTTCCAGAGTACACTAACAGTTGGCACATGCCTCTTGCGTAAATCCCTTTCAAGTCACATGCGCTGTCAATATCCACAAAAGGGGCATTGAAGATTTCCATGTAGAGATTTCGTAGGTATCTTGTTGAAAGACATTGCCTGTATTCTAGTAGCCTTCTCCATATCCTGGTCGAATGCTACGATTGATCTTGAGGTGTGTGATGAAGCTTTGCCTTAATAGGTGCAGCCCATGTTGATCTCGTTTCCATAAATTCTTTAGCTCCTGCTCGTAAATCAATCTCAGGATGCCCTCATAACAGTAATTTAAGTTAATTTTGCAGTTCTTCTTCACCTTGTAAATCTTCAGAGTGACAGAAGCCGCCAACCACCACAAACCCTCTTGGGAAACCTTCTTTTAACCCTCACTTTTATGAACATTGAAACACTGAGCTTTTTGTTATAAAGGGCTACAACATAACCCTCGCAAAAATGACTACGTTTTGGGGCATTCTCCGCGCGGCTAGAAACTGCAAACACCTTGAAAAGTTGTGCAACTCAGTCCCCCATAAACAGTTGAATTTGGGCGTGATTTCTGACCCAAAAGAAAATACAAACACATTACACTGACACACATGCTTGATCATAGTCGGGCGAGTTCATACCGTGCACGGGGCCAAGATATCGCATTCGGCCAAATATACTTCCTTCTGTAATTTTTCGATTATGTTACAATACGATGAAATCTCACCCCTACCTATTATTTCAGCTCCAAACAGGACAAACAATGTGTTGCGTTCGAATTAGAGATCTTTTTATTAAATGTATCGTGAGATGGTAAATAAGTTCGATGGTACATTCATTTCTTTTTCTCCACCAATTTCAACACCAAGCAAGAGAATGATCTTCTAATGAGAAAATAAGTTATATTGCACCCAAATCAAATATTTTTTTTTCTACAAGAGTTTGCGGAAACATTAAAGCTCGAGGTGAATTTAAATATTTTTACCGTTCTTATCAGCGCCCTATTTCAATCCTAATAAACAAGATAATCGGTAATTTTCAAAGAAATTATACATTATATTGTATCAGAATGTAATAACTTTTTTTTACAAGAGTTAAATTGGAAAATTATTTTGGTCACATCTTATACATGTAGGGTTTATCGTACATCCTTTTATACATGACGAATTTCAAATCTAAATTTAAGGTTTATTTTCTTAGCCTGGGGGAAACAATTTTTTGTCATTAAATTGTTAAGTTCTCTTATAAGTAGATAAGTCTTGTGAACTTATTGAGGAACGAATAGACCTACTCATAAATCTCTTGAGTTGAATTTAGAAGCTTGCTTACCCTTATTTCAGTTAGTATTAAAAGCATATAGGCAGTGGCGGATCCAGGATATGATCAAGGGAGGGGCTAAACCATAATTTGCCGTTTTATCCAGTGCAAAGCAGAATTGAAGCCCATTTTATCCAGTGTAAACCTGAGCGTCAAGGGGGGGCTATAGCCCCGTAGCCCCCCCTTGGATCCGCCCTTGCATATAGGGAATAAAACTTATAATTGCACGTCACATGCAACTTGTCGTAGCAAAAAATATATTTGAAGATAATTACCTATTCCATACTACTACAATATCAAGTAATTACTTTGGCGTGGGAGACCCGGGTTCGATTCCCGGCGGGAGCTCATGTGGTTCGGATTCCACGTTAATCAGTAGGTCCACGTCTCATATAGCCTCGCTGCTGAACGGGACGCTAAACAAAAATCAACAACTCAACTCAAGTAATTACTATATGTAATAACTGCCAGAACCGTTCGTCCGTCGCACGAAAAGAATAAGGTTAGTAAATACAAAACCGGAAAATTGAATGTTCTAAATATTACTTGAATTATGTAAATTGTCCAATTCTCCTTGAGGAGCGTAAAAACTCTGAAAGATGTGTTCCCGTATTTTTAATAGAGTTTTTATACAGAATTTTACAATTCTAACTGAACCGAACTCTCATATTCTGAATTTCATGAATATAAAATCAGATATTTAATTAGTTAAGCGTTTGACACCGTTTCCGTCTTCAGAAGCAGAATGTTTGATTACGATGAAACACATTTTCACTGGTTTGGAACGAAAATTTTATATTCTGAGTCTCATTTCCCTAACTTCAGGGAATCGTGAGATACTTATTTCTTAGCTACAAAAATGAAATCATCCTTATCCCTCTCCGCAACGGATACTTATTTCAAAAAATCCTTTCTTAACCTTAGCTTCCTTGATAAAATGGGTTTTCTGTCCTACTTTTAAGTATCTAGATATAGTAGATCTGTAGTAATTTGATGAGTAGGGAAGTAAACGAGACGATATGTATAATTCGAAACCAGACCAGACACGAAATTTTACATGTCTCGTGGGCAATACTAATTCACCCAAGTCTCAGATCTTAAACATTGTTTTAGTTGTGCATAATACATAGTATGCAAGTATAAATTTAAGAAGTGACTCTACGAACATAATTATTACATTTATCAGCGTTTAAGGGCATGCAAGTCATAACAGAATGCACTTCAATAACTAGGAATGCAATGGATATACTCGATTGCAATGAAATGAGCTGAGCGAGCTTAAGCTACGTAATCAGTTTATTGTGACTTTTTAAAACATTTGTCTTTGATCGTTTGCGGCAATTGAAATGTTGCGAATTCAGTCACTGGCGTTTCAGGAATAGTTTTAGTCTCGAGAACTCTTTGTTTTATTAGTTTCTTTTTTTGTTGAATCTTTGGAATGTCGGTGCGTCCATGTGATGATATAGTCAATAATTTTTCACCAAAGAAATTGTTGCCTAATTTTGGTTAATTGTTCGCAAATTCTTGAGCGACCTTCTTGACATCCGTAGACTTTAATTTACTTTTAGATGGTATAGTATATGGTTTTATTGGTAAAATAGGAATGTATTTCACTATTTGAGACATGTCTACAAATTTTGTTATTTTGTTATGATTGTTCAAGAAATCTTTTTTTGGCGCCTTTCTGTATGAAAAAAAATAAAATTAAAAATTATACTTAACTTTATTTTAAATATCGTTTTTCGGTGATTATTCCTCGATGGTACATCGGATTTTTGATTTCGACCTATGTTGTCACTCAGCACGACATACTCTATCAGCGTGGTAAGTTTGGTTGAGATCGGCCAAACGGTCTAGGATTAAGCGTTTTTCGGTGATTATTCCTCGATGGTACATCGGATTTTTTATTTCGACCTATGTTGTCACTCAGCACGACATACTCTATCAGCGTGGTAAGTTTGGTTGAGATCGGCCAAACGGTCTAGGTTTAAGCGTTTTTCGGTGATTATTCCTCGATGGTACATCGGATTTTTTATTTCGACCTATGTTGTTACTCAGCACGACATACTCTATCAGCGTGGTAAGTTTGGTTGAGATCGCCCAAACGGTCTAGGAGGAGTTCGCGGACAACCAAACGGCTAACCGGAGTATAAGAGCTTCGCTCGCTCAGCTCAATCAATATAATATTTGTTAAATATTTTTATACCACACACTTTGTGGACTTCTCATAATGACAAAGGATTCTGATAGCTTCTAAATGGAATTAAGAAGACAATCTCGACATAAATTTTGTAGACTTCATAAATTTACAGGACAAAGGCGAGACTAGAAAGACTTTTTCGACAATCGAGACGACTCTTCTTCAAAGTTGACAAGACGAGACCAGAAATACTCCCGTGCACAACACTATTGATAATTATATATTCTAGCGGTAGTAGTTTGATAAGCAACTCACTATAATGTTTATATAATTGTATAGACTTAAAGAAACTAAAATATTAAAACTATTCTCTTTTTGTACTGTAGGCTTCTACCTGTCATAAGTGTTGTAGCAAGAATTGTTCCAACGGATGTAGTCTTATCTGGTTATCATGTACCGAAAGGAGTAAGTATCATTTTAGTTATACAAACATTTAACTATCGCAGTTCTTGAAAGGTATTTGATCTTAAAAGTTTCGTATTCTCAAGTTATTTATAGGTACGTTTAGAAGTTTTACGTGGCCACTTTTCTCATTTGCAGCCAAGACGATATCAAATATGTCAAATGTTGGTTTCAGCAGAGATAATTTACCA
Source organism: Thermobia domestica (assembly GCF_964235325.1). NCBI lineage: Eukaryota > Metazoa > Arthropoda > Insecta > Zygentoma > Lepismatidae > Thermobia > Thermobia domestica. Next base: position 336,756,767 of record NC_137456.1, read on the forward strand.
AATTTTGGGCGGGGTTCTTTATCTCTTTATTCTCGTAAGCTATCTTTAATCTCTTTTCTACGCTTTCCTCTTCTTTTACTGATACTTTCAAAATTCCCCGGTCGTTGTGGATTCAGTTTGCTGTTTCTTGTTTGAGAACAAACTGTTGGTGTTTCCTCTGGAACCAAACGATACAGATGCAACTTCCAAACACATCAACTTTTTCAGCCAGATAAGATTAATGATTTGCAGATAGAACTGTTTTGTACCTACAGTTACGAATATGTAACGGCATCCATTAGAAACTTGGACAATCCTTTGAAAAAGAACATTTTGAAAGAATTGAATGGTTTTATGAAAGAAAAGCTTAAGGTTAGCATTCAGGAGAACCCCAATGTTGTCGAATTTTTCAACATCTACACAGATAATATTCCGACTGAGTACAAAGTTTGCCCATGGTCTCTCTCTAGATAAGGAAAACTTTGAATCAATGGGTTAGGGGACGTTGAATAAATGGAAGTAAATGTACTGCAAAAATACTGTCAATCTACGTTGAGCACGATTGGAAAAACACTTCGTTGGAATTTCGCCCCGAATCACTCCTCATATCATCAAGGTATGAATAAATCCTGGAGAAAAGGAAGACAAAATTATCACCTTTACATGTTTTGGACCTATTTTACCTTAATAAATTTGAATCCTTATCTGTACATATTAGTACTTGGTGTTTCACGTACAACCGTCCCAATCGGACATAAGTATTTATTTTGTCTGTTCTTTTACATTGTTAGTGTTCGTGCTCCGATTGTGCTACGAATAATTCAGTTTAATGATTCCAGGATACCGCCCAGGTTAGTAAATGCTGACTTCTGACCGTTTCTGGTAGTGATCGTGTGTTTTTCTTCGACAATGATATATTCAGTGAAAGAAACAATATGTTTTGTTGAGGTATAGCTAGTTTCGAGTTGGTTTCATTGTGATAACCAGGATATTTTGGTAGGATGGAGTGGCTCTTGACTTCTGAGAATTGAAATAACCCTATCTGTGGTCTAAAGGTTTTTTAATAGCATATCCCCCTATTTCCGTCCAGTCACAACTTGACTGGAGCTCGTAACTAAAATTGTTCAAGAACAATTCCAAGATGTCAGTACATCTATGAAGATTACTATTCAGAATTTTATTATAAAAGTTCAAGTGGATGTTACATGCTCAATGCCAAATTTAGAATGTGATTTGGCGTGCAAAAAGATGACTAGAAGTGGAAGACATGTTGAGCACCTGTTGTAATGCTGTTTCATATTGTTTGTTTGTAAAATAAAGTGCAACGTGATCTCTTGTTAACTTGTTTGATATGTGTTCACTGTATTGCGTACAAGGTGTTCCATTTACAACACAATCCAGAGTTGGCGAGGGAGGAAGTTGGACGGTATAAAGTGAAAACTGGAAGTGGTACATGTCTAAGCGATGTGCCAAATTTAAATCTTGTCCAAGTAATTTTTTTTAAAACTTAGAGATACCAAATGGAGCTCATTAGTGTACATGAGATAACGAAAAGTGTAAATAGAAATAATTGAATGGTACTGTTACTTTTGCTCTAACGCCAACCACTGCGAAGTTAAGACTGTTTCTTTGCTTGTATCATTGTAAGTAATTTTCTAACAGAAAATTGTCTAGGCGCATGCAAAGCACATTGAGATCGAGCTAATCTCTGAAAAACGAAGCACACATTCATTGGCAACAATTTTAATGGCCGTCATCTGGAAAGAACTTTCCATTAGTAATGGCACTATGTTTAGGGTGCTGAGTAAATGCCAAGAAAAAGGACCTGAGGCAGATCAACCCAAAACTTGTAGACCACGCACAGCAACAGGCAAGGTAACAACGGTGACAGTGTTCGCATCAGTCAGTAAAGAGAAGCACGCATAGTGTATCCCGAGAAAGTATTGTTACTCGCACCTCGATCATGCGTATTATTTCACTGAATAAATGATAACCTTATTAACTGCAATGCAACTAATGCTTTGTGTTAAAAGACCTAGAGTAGTAGGCCCCGGCGTATGGCTCGCCGAGTCAGCAAAAATTTTCTCGATTCTGATTGGCTGAGAGAGGTCACGTCGTAACGTTAGGCCCCGCCCACGCGGGAAATTCAAATTTTCAGGTCACGTGGTATGACGTCATGAGTCACCCTGCGGGGAAATCCCTCACCAGAGATTTTTGAAATTTGTTCCCTTTTACGGGTAAGATGAGTACTTTGATACTTGATTCTGATTGGTTGACAAATGTCACGTGATCTTAGACCCCGGGATATTTGAAATTCGTTCCCTTTTACGTGTAAGATGAGTGCTTTGGTACCTCGATTCTGATTGGCCGACAGAGGTCACATGATCTTAGACCCGCCACACGGTGAACAGATTACATGGTATAACGTGGGAAAACCCCTCACTCATTTGTTTCCATTTTACGGGTAAGATGATTGCTTTGGTACCACGATGTTGATAGGTTGATAGAAATCGCATAATCTTACACCCCCACCCCAATGCTACACATTCAGAGTGCTATGACGGCGATCCACCCTAGACCTGGATTTTAGAATTTTGTTCCCTTTTATGGTTATCCTTGAAGTTCCCATGGAGGGTTCAACCTCCTCTTAAATAACCTTTTTGGTATCATGATATTGTACTGAAGTTTACATTAAATATTATCATTCTCTTTGGCAGATAAGATGATTACCAGCTTTCTTACCTTGATGGAGATCCTGTCCTTGAATTAGTAGCCTATGTCTCTGGAAGTAACAATGGTGAAAGAGGGGTCCATCGTTGTCGCTTGTAGATTTCTTATAACACATTGTTGTGAGTTTAAGCGATTTTTTAAACGCTCAGTAAGCGCTTCATTAATGGAAACAGTGTTGCCAGATTTTTTCTTACCTAAACTGCTCCGATTCTTTTCGAAACTGTTCCGCAGAGTGCAAGAAATTTTAAACTAAATTTTTTTCGAACTAAAAAATGTAACAAAAATTTCAAACAAAAAATTTTCGAACTAAATATTTTGAAACAAAAATTTCAAAAAAAATTTCGAACTAAAAAAATTAAACAAATTTTTCGAAAAAAAAAATTTAAACAAAACTTTCGAACTAAATTTTCAAATCAAAAAAATTTTCGAACTATTTTTTTTAAAATTTTCGAACCCAAAAAAAATTCGAACTAAAAAAATTAAAAATTTTTCGAACGAAAAAATATTTTAAACTAAAAACTTTCGAACTAAATTTTCAAATCAAAATTTTTCGACCTAAAAATTGAAACAAAATTTTGTTGAACTAAAACATTTTTTTAAAAACAAAAGTTTCGAACTAAAGATGTAAATCACATCTAAAAATTTTCAAATCAAACTTTTTTATCGAACTAAACTTTAAAATTTTCGAACTAGAAATTTAAACCAAGTTTTAGAAAAATCCTAAAAAATGTTTCTCCAGGAATCGAACTCAGGTCTTTCAAACCAAAGATGTGTATGCTAACCGCTTAAATGAGATCGGATTTAATCATGCTTGGTAGGTTTCGAACCATGTTTCTTGAAAAGGATACACATATACTTTAAGAAAATAAATCTGACAGTGTAACGCTTCCGTTCATGGATTAAAATAAAATGCTGATAGACTTCTTTGTGTGTTGACATAGAAGTACATATGATTGAAATGCAAACGTCAGCGGATGTTGTATTACTTTTGTTTTACTACGAACGTGTCAGCATGATTCATGAAAAAAGCAAACATTGACATTTTCTTACGGACTATGAGGAAAATGAAATGTCGTCACAGTTACGACAGGTAGTGACATGATCCTGACAGAAGGCATTTGGGATGATGTCATGATCAGAACTGCGATACTAGATGTTGTAACTATTGAGAAACATGAGTGACGTCACGATCGATTGTTACACATCGTTTTGGTTCGTGATTCATGACAAAAGCAGCGAACGTTTTGATTGGTTCGTTGTGATGTCATTTTATGAATTTCCTCGTTTCTGATTGGTTGACGGTGACGTCGTTTTCACAGCGACCTAAATAAAAATCTAAATTTCATTTTTCAAATCCTACACCGCTCTCAACTATCGAATGAGAAGGTCTGTTTTTTAAAAGTGTCTTCATTTAAGCTTCATTGCACCGACTTTTTGTTCATTGAATTTGAGGTAAGTTCAGTGAGATTTTATTTTTCACACAAGATTCGAAAATCATTTTTATTTCATATTTGTGGGCGGATCACGAATACACTGTTTTACTTTTAGTACGAAATATTTAGACTATGAAGAAATTAGTGGAATGGAAAAGTGGGAGTACGAATCAGGAACCCCCCACACATTAGAAGTAAGCACGATAAATGATATGGTTTAGCGTCCCTTCAGGTTAATGTTGAATGTGAACTCCCGTCGGGAATTGAACCATGGTCAAAGATGTGTGCGCTTAGTTTTGAAAAGAATGCATTACAAAATTTCAGAAACTATGCCTGAGAATAATATTGTTCGATACCCTTTGAAACCATTGTTTTAGTTTAGCGTCCCTTCAGCTTAACGTGATATTCGAACAACCACCCGAGATTGAACCTGGGCCAGAGGTGTGTACGTCAACCATTTAGCTTAGTTTTGAAAAGAATGTATGATAACGCGTGAGAATATTAAATTTCAGAAAAGGCTTGACAGCGATCCGACGTGGAAAAGCAAACCCCACCGAGGATTGAACCAGGGCCTTCCACGTTAGAAGCATGTACGCTAACCGCTTAAATAAAAAGAGTGCATGAATATTTGGTTAAAAGTTTTACGCTATACAGATTTTGTTTTGACAATTACGTATGTGTAACGTTAATGGTTGGTGTATCTCTTCAACTTGCAAACGCATCATTTAAAGGTCGTTGTGAGTAGAAAAAATGCTTACGCGTGCTTTATCACATCTCAGTACTGTTGAAACATTCATTCATGCATTCTTTTTTAGCACTATAGAATGATAGGTCAGTTACATGCTGATGCAATGGTCTCCAGTATGACAGCAATAAAACACTCATTTCAGTAACATAATTATTTTTAAAAAACTTTGATTTCTAGTACACGTGCTTTCATAATGGGATTCTGAACGCCACCGCCAGGGAATCAAACTCAGGACCTTTACATGAATTGCTTAGTTAAGAATTTATCATGAATGTTATGATTTCCTGTTTATCAGGTGATTAAGATTTTTCTTTCTTCTTTTCTTTTGTAGTAAATTCACGCTGGTCAATTCCTTTTTTCCCTTACACATTTATCGCAATTGTACCTGTTTGTTTGTTTTCATTTTTAACCATGGCCGAATCGGGTTTTACTGTTCGTAATGAAATCACTCGTCATTATAGACGATTTAACATTGAGGGCAGAATGCTCGAAATTCAATTCAACGCACCACCCATAGGAACCGATATTATCCAATATGTGCATAATAGTTTCCAATCAATGCTGGACCATTTATTATCCAATGTCGACGATGAGGCGATGGTTGGTTTATCGGTAATATCACCACGCAGCACGAATAAGCCGTTTTGGGTGAGTTTTCGCCAAGCACGAAACCTAACACTGGAAACAATGTGGGCCTCGTTCGAAAGAGTTTTACAAAGTAACAATTCATTTCTTCTTCACGAACCATTTACCGTTCATTTCCATCGTGTGGATATTCCACGTGGCTACGGTGGTGGTTTGCGCCAAGGAATACTTCAAAACGAAGAATTGTTACGAAGCAAGCGAGGGATTGTACGCGTAAGAAATCAAGATTCAAGGTGTCTGGCGTACGCCCTTGTTATTGCTATTGGCCTGAAAAAATACAAGAATACAGATATGAAACGACATAAGCAATATAAAAATCAGAGAAAATGTGTTGTGGACGATGAAGTGAATGCATTATGTGCAAATGCAGGAGTGAATTTGGATCATGGTGCCAGTGTAAATGAAATACGACAATTCCAGTCATACCTCAAAGAATATAAAATTACAGTGTATACTAGTTTCACAGGCCATGATATCATGTACGAGGGGCCCAACGATAAAAATCGCACTCCCATAAATTTGATTTGTTTGGCTGGACATTTTGACATCATTCAATCTTTAACTGCTTGTTTTGCAACCAATTTCTACTGTGAAGCGTGCCATAAAAAGTATAGTAAACGTAATGAACATGTGAAAAATTGTCCTGTAACATGCTCCAAATGTTTACAGAGACCACTATGCGACAATAATCAAACGCTAGTGCTGTGCAACGAGTGCAATCGTCAATTTTACGGCGAAGAATGTTTTAATAATCATCGTAATATTGTATATCATCAAGGAGAACCTGTATGCAAAATGGTGAAGCAATGTAGTAAATGCTACAGAGTTTATTCTTTTGTGCGAAGTGGACAACGCATTCATGATTGTAATGAGATCTTTTGCAATGGATGTAAGAAGATTGTTCCGGGATCACATCAATGTTTTATGCTTCCTGATCGACAATGCTTGAAACCTGGTGTTCCTTCGCTCATGCACGCAAAGAAAGCCTTATTGATATTCTATGATATAGAATCTATGCAGGACAAAAATATTGACGATAATACGTATGTACACGTTCCGAATTTATTGGTTGCACAACAAGTATGTTACGCATGTGTTGAAAACGATAATATCCAACAGTCTTGCAGTACGTGTGGTCAGCGCCAGCATATTTTCCAAGGAGAGGATCCAGTTTATGATTTTCTCCAGTACTTGCGGGAACGTCGTCCCAATATAAATAGGATTTTCTGTCTCGCTCACAACTCGAAGGGCTACGATGGGCATTTTATATTAAAGACCATGGTCGAACAATGCCAATGGAGACCTGACGTCATATTAAATGGGACCAAGATACTGAGTTTAACCTTGAATAATCTGACGTTCATTGACTCTTTGAACTTCCTGCCTATGGCATTAAGTAAATTGTCAAAAGCGTTCAATTTACCCGCAACCAAAGGATACTTCCCGCATTTCTTCAACACCAAAGAAAATCAATCGTATATTGGACCACTTCCAGAAACGAAGTATTATGGTGCAAATGAAATGGCCGTCAAAGACAGGAACAAGTTCATGCATTGGTACAACGATCATCGTAATGACACGTTTGATTTCCAGAAAGAAATTATCAACTATTGTATTCAAGATGTCAATGTACTGCGACAAGCATGCGTTTCGTTTATGACGTCATTTGAAGCAGAAACCAAAGTGAATCCCTTCTTGGAGACGATCACGATTGCAAGTGCTTCCAATTTAGTATTCCGTCGGAATTTCCTCAAACCCAACACCATTGGAATTCTACCGGCACATGGCTATCGATGGAGAAGTACCCAATCGATCGCTGCAATGCAATGGCTAGCCTACATTGAAAAAACCGAAGGAAAAAAAATCTTACATGCGGCCCGACAAAAAGAAGTGTTTATTGCGGGATTCCATGTTGATGGCTACTACCAAGATCCTGAGACGTTAGAGGAGCACATCTACGAGCATGCTGGCTGTTTTTATCACGGGTGTAAAGTATGTATTACTACAGGCCGTAATCAGCCCATCTACAGCAATCCAGAAGACACCATGGAGTTCCGTTATGAACGAACGCAAAGAAAAAATGCAAGACTGCGTGAATTGGGGTACATTGTACATGAAATGTGGGAGTGCGAATTTAATCAGTTCTTGAAACAAAATCCAACAATGGCGACGTATCTGAAGAATCACCCGTACATGAACCGAATCCAAGAGATAGCTTTTTTGGAGGAAGGACCAATTGTGTGAAATTGCACCACCAAGTCGACGAAAAAGCAGGAGAAGTAATAAAATATTTCGATATTGTCTCGCTTCATCCTTATGTGAATAAATGTGCTAAATACCCTGTAGGCCATCCTAGAATTTATCTACAGGGTGATGAAAATATACCACCAATAAATAAAGTCAATGGTCTGATCAAAATGACGATATTACCAAGTCGCCATCTTTATCATGGTCTCCTGCCTTACCGATGCAACAAGAAACTATTGTTTCCACTGTGTGCTGCGTGTGCCGAAGAAATGAACCCAGACCCTACAGCACCGTGTACACACAACGATCAGGAGCGGTGCCTCACTGGAACATGGGTATCATATGAAATACAGAAGGCAATAGAATTAGGATATCAACCGGTGGAAATCTTTGAAATTTGGGATTATGACATTGAACAATATGACCCCATCACGAAAACAGGTGGCTTGTTCACGGAATATATCAATACATTTTTGAAATCGAAAATGGAAGCTTCTGGCTGGCCCAGTTCCTGTGTCACAGAAGAAGAGAAATCAAAATTCATACAAACCGTCCTGGAGCGTGAAGGTATTGCATTGAATCCGTCCAAAATTGAAAATAATCCTGTACGAAGAAGTTTATCTAAGCTTTGTGTTAACGCATTATGGGGAAAACTTTCGCAACGTTCAAACTTTAGCCAGACCACAATTATTGATCGGCCGGAAGAATTTTATGAAAAACTCACTTCCCCCGACATCAAACTCCATCAAATTGTACCCATCAATGATACGATGTTATATGCGTTCTGGGGGTACAATGAACATGTGCCTGTTCAAAACCGAAACACCAATGTCGTGTTAGGTGCATTTACAACATGTCAGGCACGTCTGGAACTGTACAAGTACCTGGAAATGTTGCAGGAACGTGTTTTATATTTCGACACGGATTCTGTGATATTTACAGAAAAGCCTGGAGAGCCAACCATTGAACCTTCAACGTACTTGGGATGCTTATCGGATGAGATGGAGTCTTATGGCCAACGAGCGTACATCAAGACATTTGTTAGTGGAGGACCAAAAAATTACAGCTTAGAAATATACAATCCAGATACCAACGTCACCAGCTACATATGTAAAGTTAGAGGATTTACATTAAACTACAATGCAGGACAGCAATTAAATTTCAACACGCTAAAAGAAATGATTACAAATCAATGCCGTGGACAAGTCACCATCACTATCCCCCATAAAATATGCAGGACCAAAGACCATACCATCGTCACACGCAAAGAAGAAAAAATGTACAGTATCCAGTACACAAAACGTCGATTTAAAGAACTCAATTCCTATGATACGGTTCCGTACGGGTACGTTAAAAAACAGAAGCTGGAACTGGAAAAAGAAGAAGATAAAGAAAAAACTGTAAACACCCAATGAGGCCGCTATTTCTGTTTTCCTTTTCCTTTTTTCCCTCCTTAACCACAAAGCAGTAACACCAAGAAGAAAAAAACGCAGTACCCACAAGAGTTCATAAACCATCAACACCACCATCAGTGGAAGAAATGCGGTCATCTCGTATCCAAGGAGGGACCTTGACCATAAAGGAGCAACACCAAGAAAAATGCAGTACCCAGAAGAGTTCATAAACCAACAACACAATCATCAGTGGATAAAATGATGTCATCTTGTACCCGAGGAGGAAGATGAGCCTAAACAGATACATCTTTTACAAGTAAGTTTTATTTCTCTCTTATCAATATTTACTCGTTTTTATTGTTTCAGAAAAAAAAGAAATTCTTAAAGTAATCCGTCGTTTCTTCTTTTTCTTTACAGGATACGTCTACAAGATTCGAAGATGATGACGCGTCCAAAATATTCATTAACTAGATCCTGTATTTATTATGTTAATAAAATTGTATGAGAAGAGCACATACCTTTCGTTAAATACAAGTTGAAAAAAATATGTTTTATTATTTCTTGAAACCCTGAACACTTGTTTTCAAATAATGGTAATCTTGAAAATTTAAGGTGGAAAATATATCCAAGATTTGGTTTACATGATTTTGTTCGAAAAATTAATTAAAGAATTTTTTTAGTGTCCAAAATTTGGTTTTAAATTTAGTTCAAAAAATTGATTTGAAAACTTTCAAATGTGGTTTACAACTTTAGTTCGAAACTTGTTTTTAAAAATTGGTTCGAAAATTTTTTGTTTAAATTTTTTTTCGTTCGAAAAATTTTTGTTTAATTTTTTAGTTTGAAATTTTTTTGTAATTTTTGTTTCGAAATTTTTTTGTAATTTTTGTTTCGAAATTTTTGTTTGAAATTTTTGTTTCAAAATTTTTTGTTTGAAACTTTGGTTTGAAATATTTAGTAACAAACTTTTTTGGTTCGAAAATTTTTAATTTTTAATTTTTTTTAGTTCGAAAAAATTTTAGTTTAAAATTTCTTGCACTCTGCGGAACAGTTTCGAAAAGAATCGGAGCAGTTTAGGTAAGAAAAAATCTGGCAACACTGTTTCCATTAATGAAGCGCTTACTGAGCGTTTAAAAAATCGCTTAAACTCACAACAATGTGTTATAAGAAATCTACAAGCGACAACGATGGACCCCTCTTTCACCATTGTTACTTCCAGAGACATAGGCTACTAATTCAAGGACAGGATCTCCATCAAGGTAAGAAAGCTGGTAATCATCTTATCTGCCAAAGAGAATGATAATATTTAATGTAAACTTCAGTACAATATCATGATACCAAAAAGGTTATTTAAGAGGAGGTTGAACCCTCCATGGGAACTTTAAGGATAACCATAAAAGGGAACAAAATTCTAAAATCCAGGTCTAGGGTGGATCGCCGTCATAGCACTCTGAATGTCTAGCATTGGGGTGGGGGTGTAAGATTATGCGATTTCTATCAACCTATCAACATCGTGGTACCAAAGCAATCATCTTACCCGTAAAATGGAAACAAATGAGTGAGGGGTTTTCCCACGTTATACCATGTAATCTGTTCACCGTGTGGCGGGTCTAAGATCATGTGACCTCTGCCGGCCAATCAGAATCGAGGTACCAAAGCACTCATCTTACACGTAAAAGGGAACGAATTTCAAATATCCCGGGGTCTAAGATCACGTGACATTTGTCAACCAATCAGAATCAAGTATCAAAGTACTCATCTTACCCGTAAAAGGGAACAAATTTCAAAAATCTCTGGTGAGGGATTTCCCCGCAGGGTGACTCATGACGTCATACCACGTGACCTGAAAATTTGAATTTCCCGCGTGGGCGGGGCCTAACGTCACGTGACCTCTCTCAGCCAATCAGAATCGAGAAAATTTTTGCTGACTCGGCGAGCCATACGCCGGGGCCTACTACTCCTAGAATGTAGTCTAGAATTTGCTTAATGGACCACAAAGCAGCTAACAGAAACCCACATTCCTCTCTGACGTATTGTTTACCGATGAAGCACACTTTTACGTACCGGAAGCACAAGGTTAACAAACAGAAGGTGCGGTATGGGTCGAATATTAACCCGCATTGGTTTGATGGAGCAACAGATGTTCCCAGTAAGATGATAGTGAGATATAACGTGTCAGGGACATGCGTTGTGGTTCCGTTCTCATTGAATGGACCCTAACGGTGATAAGTTATCGATGCATGTTAGAAGATGGCATATTATTATCGCTGCTGTGGGAGGATGATTTATTCCGCAAGTTTTTTTCCGACGCAATGGTGCCCCATCCAATCACAGTACCTTTGTTCGTGAGTGCCTTGATCAGCAGTTTTCTAATGCATGGACTGATCGACAAAGTGGCCTCCTCGCTCCCCCTGATCTAACGTTACTGGAATACTGCCTGTGGAACAATGTGAAGTGTGTTGTGTATACGATGAAAATTAGGAATGTTCAGCATCTCAAGGAATGAATTGTTGATGAGTTTAAGCATTTCGAGACGACACTTTCCGCAAGATTTGATGTAACTGGAGTTTGAAAGACGTTCTGTAAGAGTACGGGCCCTTGCCATATGACTGACCACTTTTGTTGGGAACACAAGAAAGAAATATTAAGGTTAATGTTTGAGCAAATATAACAGTGCCCTCAACGCTTACGAAAATTTGCTATTAAAATGACATGTCACAAGCTATGATTTCCATTTTAAGACAATTGCGTAAAATTTAAAAGCGGACGCCATTGTGGGATGTCTTCAAACATTTCCCCCTATCCTGTTCCCCACCTACTTGTTACTTTAGCTACATTTTGCAGCGTTTACCTTTTATCAGGTGTTTCCATACTTTCGGACCACCCTGCATTTTGTACGCTAGTAGACAAACATGATGGAAATTGCATTTGTTCATCAAGACAGATTGCACTTCTTAAAACTATCAACTGGTTTTGAAAAAACGGTCTACATATCAATATCCATGTCAAACTCTATATATGTGTATATTTATAGAGTAAACAACCAGAATGTTTGTTTGGTCTTCTATTGGAATAAGAGTAGAATGGCCAGTTTCTTCCCATTAGATGTAATAGAAATATGTAGAGTTAGTGAAAAAAGCTAATGATGGTAAATGTAGATAGATACGCGTTCAGTACTATGTCACTTAATATACTTGTATATCAAATTCAATTTTAAAATACTGCAAAAAAATGTCTGTTGATCATTTGAAATAAAAATACTCCTAAAATGCTCATTTATTCATGGTATTTACCTGGCTGAAATTAAAACACAAATATTTTATATCACTAATTACAGGTTCATACATGTGTGTTATATGTCATTTTACATGCTTTGTAAATAATAATTAAAACGTTCTACATTTCGTATGATATTCGGAAACTACATGTACACAAATGAACTCCATTCCCTGTTTGTAGGTTTTCAAATATCAGCATGAGTAAGGCTTAATTTAGTATTGCACCACTTACCGGTTCAAAATTTATACAAACCCCACTCCGGGTTGCATTGTACGGTAAATGGGACACTCAGGACTATAAAGGTCTGTTTATAATGTACAGTTACTAGAGAAAGCGTTTTCATACAGAACATGCGTACACAGAATATGTTAGTTTATTACTACTAACTTTCGTTCAATACATAAATTTCCATCTCAGTCATTATCTTCATATATGTTTGTTTACACATTTATTACTTGACTCATCAATATTCATATAAATGATGTTTTCTCTTATTTCAGTAGGCATTCGTGGCGATTGTGAATCATGTGATTAGCAGAAGACCTGATTTATTTCCTGAGCCGGATAAATATATACCAGAGCGATGGTTAACACGTCACCAAGAAGACCCAGAGTTTTCCAAATTTACTCAGCCACCCAGGTTCTCTTCTTTGCCTTTTAGTCATGCACCAAGAATGTGTATCGGAAGACGGTTTGCTGAGCTTGAGTTGCAGATTGTACTCATACAGGTAAAGTAGGTCTACCATTTGATTTTGAAAATGTGTACCTTGTGTTGTGTGATCTTCTGATATTGCTGGTAAAAAATAATTAAAATTCTTTCAATCCATTTAATTTTGAAATACTTGTGTCCTATATGATTTTTATGCAATAAACAGAAAATTTACACAACAATGTTTTCATATTGTATTAGATAAGTGCAAACGAACTACGAGCATTGATGTCTGGTAGGAATCTTACGCAAGAAAACACAGGAATAGACTAAGGCAACACGCCTAATAACACAAATTTAGAACACATCCAACAAACAGGCTCCGGCATCCGGATTTTCAGAAGGCAATCGGTTGTTGAACAGGGACATGTGAAGGTGCACTTGCAGCACACATAATTGCGAGTAACTTTCTTTACGAACTCAAAGTTAGGGTTCTGCGCAGCAAGCTTCAAGTAACAATAATAATGCATTTGGTCCAGGAATGGCAAATGAACGAACAATTTGCCATAGATTTATCAAATGTAATTCTGTTCACACAGTATTGTGAAATAAGCCCCCGTGGGCACCGACTAACACCATGTTCGAATGAGCTTTTCGGGAACACCGTGGAAGCAGACCATTGGAAAAGTTTTAATGCCACTTCAAACGAATCAGGGGAACACCGTAGCAGTGTTGTCCAGTGGCTCTGTGAAACTGTTGAGTAGATATCAGCCAAACAGAATGAGTCTGGAGGTATGAGGTTCGCTGAGTTTGTGAAATACCTTGGAATATTGGCACCTTGGACGAAATATGAATCTCCTATCGCGGTCAGAACAGTACATGGTTCATGATTAACGTCCAGAATAAGATTCGAAACTACCCCTCTAACATCAGAAAATATTGTTACCGTTATGAAATGTGTGATCTATCATGTGTTTCTCTGTGAAATTAAAACCAACACTTGAGATTGTTACAGTTCTGAACTCCATGAAATGTAGCCCAAACTTGTCTGCAAACATATATCAATGCTACACAAACATAGTGTTCACCTATTACACGACCATCAATGTCCATATGTTGCTGAGAGGACGGCGCAATCTCTTCATAAATTATACTACGAAGCCTTTCCTCAACCGTCATATGCTACTGACCTATCTCTCTCTACTACCACCTCTTCCGTCATCTCGATCACGTAGTTGAGGACTTCTTCCCATTGTAGACACCAGAATTACTTGGCCAAGAATCCAATAGTTGGATTGAGCGTATAGACGGCCAGTATTCGATTAACCAAGTACTGTAGTTTTTATTATGTTTGAGCTTTGAAAATGATGCACATGAAGCGGACATTTCATTCACACAAGACCAATAATAACAATACGGAACAAATAAGTCAAAATTGTCGTTCTCATTGCATTATCTTCCTAGAGATGTAGGTTTTTTCTTTCGAGTTGGTTATTTGGATTATGACCTCCACTTTCAGTGGAAATATCATTTCGTATTTCACGTAGGGAAAGAGGCAGTATTCTTTCCTGGTGAGTTTCATATCTTTCGACAGTATATTAGCATGTTATTCACTGATATGTGTATGTATACCTTCACTAAAGTCATGCGGAGAAGGAAGTAATTGTCAGTGTTGCCCAATCCCCGAAAGACGCCCTTGATTTTCTACACCGAGAGTAAATGAACCGTAAATTTGCAGTTTAAAGACGGATTCGACGTATACTTAGTCATAATTCGAATCGAACTTGGATCTTCCTCACTATTTAAACACGAAAGCTATCAAACAGGTTTGAAATTTTAACATTTTTCTCAACACGGAGTTTGGAACATCAGATTGCTAAACGTGAAATTTAAAGAGCATTGAGTCCTTCCGGGTCTGGAATTGGTTTCCGTATACTGAAGGACACAATTTTAATTATATAGACAGAGCAAACTCTAACATTTTTATTTTGATACTTACACTCAATGAAGCCTCAGGGAGTTGGGAGATTCTCTGCCGAAAAATTTATACAATGATCAACTGACAACTTGTGGCTTTTTAGAAGCAAGAAATTTAATTAGTATCATTTTCGTATAAAGTTCTGTTTCAACCGTTAAGAAACAGAACTTCGAATCCGCCAATGATTGACACATTTTAAGTGTCCTCAAAAAAAAAATACTGCAAACAAAATACTGGAAAACGAGTTAGCAACACACCATTGTGAAATTACATTGGACCGTAATTCGAAACATACGTACATTTAAATAAACAATGTTTGATCATTTTTAAATATCATATTGCTTTCATGAAACCAGAACTTGTGACAGTGGTTTGCTTTATTTTTAACGAAAAGTGGCTAACTTACAAAAAATCAGTGTGATTTGTGTATTTTTAGAATAGGATTTCCAGTATTACTTGATTGTAAAATTTTAATAAGCAGTGGGACGATAGCTACTTATAAGTAATGTATATAGGGTAATCATAAAAATATACAGCACTAGAAAGTATTACTATAGTATGTTTAATATATGTGCATACCTTTCTCTTCCTGAAAACTAGTCTGGTACATTGGATTATTCGGATTGAAAACACAATAACACAAACAACCATGAAATAGAAGTGTATGTTCGCAGTTTATTGAAATTGATATTATAGTACACCGAGTTATTCAGATTGAAAACAAGAAAAGCTAAGTTATAAATTGAGAAATTCATATGCAATTTATATGATTTCTTTTCAGTTGTTACTGAATGGTGGTTCATTCTAGACGTATTTGTTTTATTCTTTTTGGCAGATATGCACATTCTAATATTGTAGTTAACTACCTCTTGTTAATGAGCTAGAAGTGTTTCCCTCGGAGCAAAATATGTTTTGAGCAAATCTTGAGGGAATTCATATCTCAAAAACTCCGCTATCTTTTGACATGCCGACAGGTGCCAATAGTTGACAATTGAGATGGTTAGTTTTAACCTTGAGAATTTTCCAGAATTACTAAAGCTCCCCACTGATGAGAGAAGTTGATATAGCTAATGATTTTACCAAAACAGACAGGATAAACAAATTCGTACAACCATTTCCTGAATTCCTGTATGTGCTTTCTCTTATTCACATCTTCCTTCACCACTCCTTTATGACGGTAGTGTTCTGGCCATTGACCTCCAAGAAAAAATCGTGGGAATCTATGCTTCTCTGTCTCCAGTAACAAATACAGAACATTTAGCTCTCATACGGAAATACGAAAGAGTTAAGAAAAATAACAAAACGGTGTTTTGCATGGCCAGGATATGCAGGTAAATTTATCATTATTATCATAAGGTAAACATTGCTTCAGTGTGGCCAACTTCCAAGATAGACAGGTGGCCAACTTACAGTGTAGGAAGTAACGAATGTCTTATAGGAAAATGCAGGTTCAAGACGAACTAGGCCAAGATAAGCAGTGGCCAACTTAGAGAGATGGCCAAGTTGACAGGTTTCACTGTAATATTAGTGATGAATTTCTATGTCAATTAGTATAATCGATAAAGTAGCTATGTGATCTAACGGATTCGTCAACATAAAGATTTAAAGATTGTGTGTCATTTTAGTCTTCTTACTTAAAAACAGAACGTCTCAGTTTCACCTCATAGAAGTATATCACTGGCAATGGTATGTTCTTCATAGTGCACTTCCGGATGGCCATTCTCACCGACGCACAGTGGTCGGAATCTGAGAAAAAGCGGTTAAAAATCGATTTTGTCTACTTCGCTTGCTATTAAATCGGTATTGATATTTGATTATATCTCCTGCTTCCAAATCCGGAGTTTCAGGACATAGGTATATTTTCGCTGTCTATAAAATGCATGTAAACATGAACAAATAAAAGTGCCGAAAAATCAGTAAAATATTAACCAAACAGTATGATATATTTTAATCATTTTTATCATTTCTGAGGTCGACGAAAGCGGTTGGATAGTACATCGAACTCAAATACTTGTGTTTAGTGAAGAGTTTTATTTGTTATGTATTGTCATATCTGATAGATTTGTTAGTGTTACCTACAAGGAGTATATACGCTGATGTTACTAGCTCTACAGGCTAAGATTATCCTTGCTTATCTGTAAAATAGGGTTTATTGAGTTGTTCATGAGTAGTACAAAGGTTGAGCATTGGAACTAGCTACACCCAAGTGCTCCTGGAAAATTCAGCCTCATCTAACTGCAAATGCATGATGAGTAATGTTGTAGTGATCGCAATCGAGATCTGCTACCTGAGCCTTACAAAGAGAAAGGGCGTGCGTCTTGTACATAATTTGGATTGTCCTTCGTCCCTGAATCAATGTTGTAGTGAAAGTCTCATACGTAGTGCAGTGATAAACTATCAATCATGTGGAGCTGCTGTATATTACACGTCAATGCAATACTATATAAGAAAATTTTATATTGAGTCTTTTAACCTTGCCGAAGCAACGTAATCCTGAACTAAATTATATTCTAGTAAGCATTAGTGTTTCTTCGAAGATGGTGCAAATGCAAAACCGCGAACTTTAATTTTGTATCCTAAGGCCAAACACACTAGCTGCACATACAATTAGAGGGGGAGTACATTGAACCTGTAACCGCTTCTCGAATGCATATTAACAACTGTCATAACTTCGTACTGGCTAGCGATGTCCAATTCACATAAGGCGTCAACATGTTATGTTTTCAATTTATAAACTGTATGTATGATTCACGATGGTGGATTTCAAGATGGCGGTTTTCATTGTTCTATGTCCTCCCCAATGTCTCCTCATCTTTATTACTCCTCTACGTTGTTCCTTTGGTTATATTTTGCAGTTTTTGACATTTATGCGAGGGCTTTTGGACCATTCTGTATATGTAACTGCACGTATTGCAGTAGGGGTTCATCTAATCACTTTCATAGTAGTTGCAGTCGATTCAGAAAGGATAATTACGTATAGAGCCGTAGACAGACGTCCGTCAACTTCCATTGTTTCGGAATAAAGATTTTTGACCGCTTTTTCTCAGTTACCGACCACTGTGCGACGCACAGCTTTCTGACTGACTGGACACTCTATCCTGTTTTCTGAACATGTACGGAATTTTGAAGTTGTAGCATACGCATAACTTCGGTTTATCTATTGGTTACACTACAGTTCGCGTCACCCGAATTAGCAAGTGGCATTAGCCCATAAGCTCGCAATGTCCTGTTACTAAAGCTTCAGAGAGGAATTTAATCATTCAGAATTGATTTTATTCATATTTGTGGACAATTGTGAATGATTATTCGGGTGACGTGGACTATAATGTAAAATCACGAGACTTTAGTCGCACAACCCAATACTCTGTATCATTCTTAAAATTGCGACAGACTATCGATATTTAATTATAAATTTATATCAGCTTGTTTAATTAGTATGTGAAAATAAGAAAACTTACAAGTTACATAAGATTGAGATTACTTAATAATAAAGCTGTCGGTAACTAACTGCTTTCAACCTTTCAAATAAATGCACCAAGTAGGAAAAGACGCATAGAAAACTATATTTTATTTTACGAAAATCGGAATGAAGTAAGTCCCCAACATGGAGGATGAGTGCAACCCTACATTAGGCATAATAAAAATAGAAGAGGACAGATAATACAGATATCTAAAAGAAAATTACTTGGCTCTAAATATTCGTCGCTTTACAAGTTGAAATCTGAAATTGTAAATATACTATATAGTGAAAGATGAGCACTGTAATTGAGTAAAACTTGTGTTTCAACAATATACTAGTTTCATTGTAGGTTGAATGCACTTAGCTTAATATTTTCACTTAGCTAGTGGAACCGAAAAGATAATCTGGCAGCAAGAGCCAGCATCTGTATTATTTTCCCTAAGCAGACTCAACGCTGATATCAACAGTATATCTCTCTCCATCTGTACATCTGTTCACCGTAGTGATCTATGCTAAAGACATTTATTTGTTAGTACGAAATGAGTTATAATATATGCCTACTTATGTAATAAGCAACGCTTGAACTCATGACTGATACATGTTTGTTTATTCGTGTTACCTAATTACCAGGAAGTTCGAATAATTTGTATTCATGTGTCATAATTTAGTATGTACAATGGTGATTCAGAAAGTAATGCGTCCTAGGTATTTGTGTTTGACAAATAGCACTGACACAGGTATCAGTGGAAGGCTTGCAATATCAAGCTAGAAATATTGGCATTATTTTTCAACATAGTTCCCATTATGGGCAACGCACCTGTGCCAACACGAAACAAAGTTTCTAATGCCGTAGGCGAAGAATTGTGGTAGCTGCTCGCAACACTATTGCCGAATTGTTGCTTCCACCTCTGCATTACAACTCTAGCGTTGGTCCTTGGTGATCCTTAAGTTTGGAGAAGAGCCAAGAGACGCAGGTCGCAAGATAATGTAATGAAACTATGACATGAGTCGAGAAAAAAAAAGAGTTAGCTCAACATATTGCAGAAAGGAATATATCAAAAAGCTTTTTGTCAAATGACTAACATTGTTTTCTAGTAATTATATGTAAAAAAATGTATGTGTACTTAAATTAGGTTACAAAAGAATTTTGGATGAACAGTCACACTTATCGTGGACTAATGAGGTTCTCCGGCAGTCACGTAGCGTAAAAAGTAATTAAGTGAACAAACAAGGCTGTTATGGAGAACCTCAGGGTCTGACTGACGAAATTTATACCACATAAAAAGGTAAGGGAGAAGTCCAAGTGTCATCTCGGCAACCAACCAGCATCTGCACAACATGGGTGGAAAATTAACATTTACACCGTAAGTTGTATTTTTCATTAGTACCAAAAACGCTGTCATTTATATAAGGCTCCAAGCTTGTCGAATTGGTCTCCTGAGAAAGAGCACAAATTGGATTTGTATTTTGGTCTTTAATTCATGTAAAATAAAGTGTTGCTTGTTGTAGTAGAAAATTATTAATCTGTTAATTGACATCTGACAGGCAAGAGATCCCTATGTACCTTAATATTTAAACAATAAGGACTATAGGCAGGAGGAGGCAGAATATCAAGAACACTTTGCCAGCAGATGGGACAATTTTGAAATTTTTTGACGGAGGAGCGGACGTGTGGCAGTACTGCATCGAGTGACGCTTTGTTTCGGGGTCATAATAGTAGTGTATCCATAACTTGTCACCGGCGATGAATGTTCCCGGGCGCACAACCTTCCGCAGTCAGAAATTCAATGACAGCCCGCTGTTTCAACCGGACGTCACCACTCGATGTCATGGATTGCTCCATTATTTTGGAACAAGAAGAGATAGAAAGGTGAAACAAGTGACATTCTATAGCTTAAACATTGACATTCTTTAGCTTGAACATTGTCACTTGTTTCACCTTTCTATCTCTTCTTGTTCCAAAATAATGGAGCAATCCATGACATCGAGTGGTGACGTCCGGTTGAAACAGCGGGCTGTCATTGAATTTCTGACTGCGGAAGGTTGTGCGCCCGGGAACATTCATCGCCGGTGACAAGTTATGGATACACTACTATTATGACCCCGAAACAAAGCGTCACTCGATGCAGTACTGCCACACGTCCGCTCCTCCGTCAAAAAATTTCAAAATTGTCCCATCTGCTGGCAAAGTGTTCTTGATATTCTGCCTCCTCCTGCCTATAGTCCTTATTGTTTAAATATTAAGGTAGATAGGGATGTTCAGAATGTTTGCAGTACTATTGGTTAAGTAGTGATCTTGGAGGCATTACTTTCTGAATCGAGCTCGTAGTTTTGTTCTTATTATGAAATTATTTACGTAATGATCAAAATCGTTATTATATTATTTCTCATGTTTACAGTTACTCAAGGCTTATCGTGTGGAATACCACTATGGACAACTCGAATTCCTAACCAGTTTTGTGAACACTCCAGACAAACCGTTGAAATTCCGATTCCTCGACAGAAAATCGAACAAAATATAAGTATTGAACTTTAAAATAAATCATTGTTATAAATTTAATATTTTTGTTGTTGTTCTTTTGTTCCCCAAGTCTTTTATTCCCTGCATACTAGCGACATCTCTTCGAGTCAGGTAAGAGGAAGAGTAGCTAATGACATCTATTAGCCTGACTTTGAACTATAGCATCTGTGTCATCTGTTTATTTTAAGGATTAAGAATTTCTAAATATTTCCGCCTAGATGTCTATGCAACCCGTAATTCTTCAATGTTTGGAAGGTTACATATTGACATTACTCACAGACTGATGCATCTTTCTTTTTAACTTATAATAGAAATAATAAGAATTGTTTAATAACACATAGCAGCATTTGAATGCTGATGAATTGCAAGATATACATTCGAGGTGCGTTCAAAAACTATCGAATCTTTGGTTGACAAAAATGCCTTTATTGATTTGGGAATCCGAAACACTAATCCCCTTCAAAGTAGTCTCCTTGGTAATGCACACATTTCTCCCAGCGCTCTTGCCATTGTTGGAAACATTTCTGGAATGGTGAGCAACCATGCCGTCGCATTCCGCATGATGTCTTCTTTTGACTCAAATCGGGTCCCTTTTAGTGGCATTTTCAGCTTGAGGAATAACCAAAAGTCACATGAAGCAATGTTGGGTGACTACGGAGCCTAACGATACAGAGGAATATTCTGTTTGGCGCTGAAAGCCTGAGTCAAATTTCACTTACACTCTCCTCATGCCCAAATTTTCGTTCAAAATTGAATGTACCCATCCGATTGAATAGTTTCCGCTTGGATATTTTCAAGATCTTGGCAAAATTGGATTCCTGAAAAAAATAAGTCTTATCTGATGTATCACACGATAGATTTCCCATTTAAAAAATCCCGCCATTTCAACATGGCGGCCAATGGTCTATCCTCCCCTTTCGTCTGTTATAATTTTTTTCAGTTTTGAAGGGTTTGAGTTTTATTTGGGTGTTTCCACATTTTTGGACCACCCTATATATATTGTAAGGATCCCCAGATCACAACAAAAGCACATGTACAACGACATGTGTCATTATTTACAAAAGCAGACTGGAAGGAAACCGAAAGGAGACGGACCACACGACAGTATCCGAAGGAAGACGAGCCACCAAAGAGGACAAATAAAAGAGAGACAACGGAAGGACCTAGCATCAGTCTGACCACCGATACTTTATAAATTCCTAATTGTTTGACACCCATTCTATTTTGCCTCGCCATGTTTAACAATTATAAGAACTTGTAAATCGAATTGAAAGCAAGGTTGAATTCGGCTCTTTGGCCATCAGGGCTGAACAGGGTGAGAAATTATAACAGTCAAAGTCAAGGAGGAGTCAGAGGTGTTACAAAACTTTATACTGAAGTGTTTCGACGTGAAAAATTCACATAATTATTAAACTATGCTATATTATGGACATTGATAAGCACTAATTAACAATTGATTATGCCTACATGTCAAATGTATGTTAATGAGCCTTATATATGAATTACTGTACTTAATTTGCAAGCTACTGATAATAATATCATTTTATTCTTACCTGCAGTAAGTTTTTCAGTAAGGGAGACATTTCTTCCATAAATATTAAATAGGGAGAATTCCCCTTATCCTCTTCAGGATTTCGCACCCTTACTGAGTAGAAAATGCAGAATAAATCCTATCAAAAATCGAAGGTTCTAATTATACTTTCAAATGGATGATATATATACAGTTTTATTGATTTCAAAACTGTCTTATCTCTAGATTTAGTGTTATATATCCCTATTGACTATAAATACCGTATTACTTTATCTCAATTACATAATTTTCGATAGTCCTGCTTCACATAAAAATTAGTGAATAAGACCGGAATATGGTAAAACCTTGTCGTTTTCTGTCCCATCTTTTCTTCAACCCTTTCCTTTCCTACGTCACAATACTCCATTTATTTAAATTCATTTCCAAATATTATTATTACCACTTGCAAATAAAATTGTTCACTTCATATCCTTTTCTTCCACGATAATATATTACTGATGGAATTTTGACTTTGAAACTTTTTGTACTTGTACGCTGAATGTTATATTATTATTATTATTATTACTATTATTATTATTATTATTATTATTATTATTATTAGTAGTAGTAGTAGTAGTAGTAGTAGTAGTAGTAGTAATTCTGCCTTTTGGCGGGTCCTGGGACTAATGAGGATTTTTTTTTTTTTAATTTTAGTTTCTTCCACTTTTGTCGATGTTCAGCTTCCTCTTTTAACATCCAATATTTTCTCCTATCTTTCAAATCATCGATCAGCTGTGTTCTTTTTCTTCCTATTCCTCGCTTTCCTTCTATGGCGGTGTGAAGAAGACAATTTCTTCTCAAGATGTGTCCAATCCAATTGGCCTTTCTATGAAGATTGGTGACTAGAAGTGTCCTCTTCTCCTATTCGTTTTAAAACATCTTCGTTTGTTGTTCTCTCTGTCCATTTTTTCTTCTCCATTTTCCTCCAACACCACATTTTCAAGCTCTCTAAATATTTCTTCTCTAACTTCCGTAATGTCCAAGTCTCTGAACCATACAGTCCAATGATACATACATAGCACTTGACCAACTTCTTCTAAGTCCAACATTGAGCCACTAGTTAAGAGTGATCGAATGTTTAGTTAAAATCTGCTAGATTTCGAACCGTGTCAGTAGCTTTTTTTTTTAAAATCAGAGAAGCAGACATGGACATAACACAGCAGTAGTTATAATGTTAAAAAAGACAGGATTCTTGCTTCTGGACATATTGTTGTTTATTGAAGTTGAGTGTATCTTCTCAGCACAGAGGCTAAGAGTGGCGTGGCCAAACAGTTTATGGTGGAACCCTACCAACCTGTAATGCGTTTAAATTTCAATGCTCTTCCACCAAGAATCTAAACGGAGACCACATGCACCAAAATCGCACGCTCTAACCACTACACAAGTGATTAGGCTTCCTTGAAAATGATAGTTAGTTCCTAATTAGTTGATTTGGAGCTTAGGATAGCATCCCGTTGAGCATCGAAAACATACAGTATAGTACGTCCTGCAGCTGAACGTGAGATCCGAACCACACGAGCTTGCCCCGGGAAACGAACCCGGGTCTCCCATACCGAATGCGTTTGCGTTAACCATATAGCCTAGAGGAAGTTCTCCTCAAGAAACAGTCAGCATATTGAAACCGTTAAGAAAGCTTAATTTGATTTGATTTTGGGTTTAACGTCCCTTTCAGCTGCGAAGCTATATGAGACGTGGACCTAGAATTTAACGTGAAATCCCACCGGGAGACGAAACCGGGCCCCCCACAGAAAAGATACGTACGTTAACCGTTTAACCGCGAGGGAACTCGAATAAAGCCCCAACAACAGAGTTTCAGAAATAGGAGAACGATATATAGGACTTGGAAGACGTCCATTTTCGACGTTGTTATGGAAGATCAGTAATACTACGTTCAATAGTAAAGAATATTTAAATAGTACATAGAATTCTTATGATATGTCTTCGTAATTTTCTTTTTAGGTGTTACGTTTTTTCACAATGATAATATATAATAAGTATGACCAGTGTTCGAATTAATCTTCCGGACGAGAGGGGAAATGTTCATATAATGTTGGTATATATATGCAAGAGAGAAATATTTATCCCAGGCAAGAGTCATATGTTATTTCTCTTATACGAACTGGGGAAAACTTTTTACGAGAGAGGAATTCTCCTCCGTTAATTTGAACACAGTATGACTATCAAATTCTCTTTCAATAGATAGATGTTTGATATTTGTAGAGCTTATTGGAAAGACTTGATTACTAAAAGCTAATGAAGATTGGCGAGTCAAATTATATTTGACCTACTTTATAATTTTAGGCGTTCAGCTGCGGAATTGGAAGGAAAAAAGTAAGTATTTTGTTAGAAAACTTGAAAAGAAATCTGTTAAGAATGTGGAATAAAAATAAAAGTTACTCGTAGATAGTAAAAAGAAATGGTATTTGGAATCAAGCTCATTATTCAACTTTAGAAATAGGAGGGTAAAAATTAAACTGGTTAATAATTTTCGGTACTTACGTAAGTATTAAATATTAATAGTGAAGACATAAAATACAAATGTAAAATAAGGTGATGATTGAGAATTGGAGGGAAAACATATTTAAAATGAAAAATATGAGTTTCTTAATTGAGAAAGACTCACCAAATATTTCGTGTAGAACCTTGTAATCAACGGGCTAGAAACTACAGTTCTTAGCAAAAGAGAGAGAAAACGAATTAGAGACTTCCGAAGTTGCGAGAAAGTATTGAGAATAATGTTTTGGTGGAAAGCAAAACGAATGAGAATGTATTAGAAACAGTATGTCGAAAAGCACAATGTTAGATGCAATTAGAGAAAAAAATGATGGAGATGTTTGCTGAGAATTAAAAAATGTAAAGAGAAACTGATTGAGATACTGACTGAGAATTAGAAAGAAAAAGAGATACGCATTGAGACATTGGTAGGAAAATGAGAAAGAAAAATTGATTGAGACTCTGGCTAAAAAGGAACTGCAGTATAGTCATTTACGGTACTGAGCCATTTGCGGTACTGTTCGAAATAACTCATTTGCAAAGTTGAAAGGATAGGTATACATTTTTCGAGCATTCAGCTAGAGCAGTGACCGCCAAACCGTCGATCGCGATCTACTAGTACTCCACTGAACTGACAGTAACGAAACGGGGCAGTGACGACAACAACTGCTTGTTTCTTCCGCGCAACTGCCATTGGCAGCTTCATCTCACAGTTGAATGTATATGCGTGGGGTTGTACATAGGGATGGCCACAAAGTTCCAGTTCTCGGAGATCTGGTTTTCAGAACCGGTTCCAGACCTGGATCCGAAAACCCGGTTACATAACCGGATCTTAGGAACCGGTTCCAGATTTGGATCTGAAAACCCGGTTCCAGAACTGGATCTTAGGTACCGGTTCCAGACCTGGATCCGAAAGCCCCCAAAGACCCGTAAACGAGGCACAAAGTTCACCTTCAAAACACTGCAAAGAGGACCATGCGCTTGTGCCCTGCCCGCCCAGACCCGCTTGTGCCCCCAGAAAATAAATTTTGGTCCACCAGTGGGTGTTTAACCAAATGAGTTGGCCAGTTTACCTGTTTAGCCACTGAGTTTGCCAGTTACCCAGTTTATTTAGCCAAATGAGACAAGCGGCCGCAGACTGGGCGCCTGCCTGTCGCTTCCACCCTTTCATTTAGCACACTGTTCACAGCCTGCCAGCAGTTCGGGTTTAGAGTAGGGTTTGTCACAAAGTTTCGGTTCCAGACCTGGATCCAAAAACCCGGTTCCAGAACCGGATCTTGAGAACCGGTTCCAAACCTTGATCCGAAGAACCGGTTCCTAACCTGATCCGAAGAACCGGTTCCAGAACTGGATCAAAAGAACCGGTTCCATACCTGAATCCGAAAAACCGGTTCCAGAACCGGATATTCTAGAACCGAACCCGTTCAGACCCGAAAACCGGTTCCACCAGAAATCGGTTCTGGCCATCCCTAGTTGTACACGTTACGTTTGCCTTGTGTATGTTAGACATTTGTTAACTTGGATAGTTTGATTTCATATTTACTAGAAATGTAAGTTTATAAGCAAGAAACAAATGCAAGATTTTTTTTAATGATAGTTTTTTATTCTCTTGTTGGTAGCTCACAGAACGATTTAAAAATGGTACAATAGCTCAGACGCTTCGTAAGTTTGGTAACCACTCAGTTAGAGGAAAGATATAATAATACACAGTCTCAACTGTTACACAAAAATCAGGCCCTATCAAGTATAAGAAACAAAGTCAAATTTTACTCCAATAAATTTGTAATTTACTTACATGCTTTTTAAAGTGAGTTCAGTCACTATATTAGAGAAAATAAGTGAAATTTTCACACAAAATACAATGTATGAAATTTAAACAAAATATTCTATATAGCTAATAATGAATACAGTACAATAATCATACTAAATAGCAGCGGTGCAAATCTGTCATTAATATTAACATTGGGGGGAGGGGACGGGTAAGACCGTTTCCGTTTGTTTTTTTTTTTTAAATTTTTTTTAGGGATGTTCAAAATATTTATGAAGTTGAAAAACAACAGTGTAGAGGATCAGGGAAGCATAGTTATCTTCAACATTGGGAAGCCGACACATTTGAGGCTTATCCTGGGGAACATCAATTTCATCTCACTTTCCTTTGTGACAATCGGAAACAAATCACATTTCTCTCCAAAAAAACACATTTCACATCGGATTATTGGGAGGACAGTCCCCCCCAAGTTCCAAGATTGGAGGGGACATGTCCCTCTCATTTCCCCGGGATTTGCGCCAGTGCTAAAAAGTAATAATACAGCCAGTCCTTTACAAGGAAATGAAATATTCCAGTAATAGAAATACCTGTTGTAATGAATACAAAACGATAGACTTTGCAATATATTTTAGAAATAAAAAATAATATAAAATACAGTAGACAAATGGACACTATTTACAAGTATAATTATCAAAACAATATTCTAGAACAAACAGAAATTACTCTAGTCTTTGAATTAGGAGATTTCCCCTCAAGAACATTTCATAACATCCTTTGAGGTTTTCAGTTAATGCATTCTCCATTCTTTTGTGTAATCTTATGTATTGGCGTCACGTATATTTCCAGGCAAGTTTTAAAGTTTGTCGTTATATACAACTTCATCTTTTAGACACTTCATCAAACAGTAAACATTACGATTTGACTCACCAATTAATGAAGTGAGTCGGTGCAGGCACGTAGCCAGGATTTCGCGAAGGGAGGGGGGTCCGTGACATGAAATACTGTGGTCTTCACACCAGGGGCTTGATCATTCTAAACTATTTTACTGGAACATATATTGGTTCGTTTAGCAAGGATATCGTGAGGGAAGGAAGACGTGACATGAAACACTGAAGGCCCAATCAATCTAAACTACTTTACTATCAACATATATTGGTTTGTTAAGGCAATAAAATGATGATATGTTGGTAAGTATTTTAATAACAAACTACGAAGAAATCTCGAGTAAAATTAAAAAAAGAAAATATTGAAAATAATTTTACAACATTTATGTTCTTCCTCTGTTCATTCAAATATAACAATTTTCCTTTCATTACGACCTCAACTATTATGAGAAGTACATATTCACTATTATAAAAAGTACATTCATGTCTAAAATGATTGTCGCATGTCTATGACTGTCTTCTTGTAAGAATATAATTTGATAATGATTTTGCAGGGTGCTTTTAATACTGATACCACGTGTATAATCGGGAATTGTATAGACCCTATTTGTGGTAAATTTCATAGGAAAAGAATTATAAATACGAAAATTAAAGTGAGTAAAACGAAATGTTGCTAAATGGACAAGAAAGTTTTACTTTTGTTTTATTGTTCTTATTTACTGCTCTTTTGACAAAATTTGCCACTTACATGTCTTTGCCGATTATACACATACTAACATTATAAGAAATATCGGCGAATTCGTTATCAAATTATACTCCTAAAACAACATATTTATAGACATGGAACAATAATTTTGGACATGAATGTACAAACTCAATAATGTCTTGTAAAATATTTTACAATATCTTTGTTCCTTTCTCTATTGAATCAAATGTTAACAGATCTTTCTTTTCATATAAGTTTTTGTTTTTATTATTCCTTCAACTACTGTCTGTTTCAAATGACAGGTTAAAGGAGTTTTGTTTTTGAATAACATGTTTGATACTGCAAGGATGCGATGACGAAAAATTATGATCAAAAATGTCCACGCTGTTACACAACCGGCATTATGCTTTCAGAAGCTTGAAATCTCCCTGACTAGTAGCAGAAATTCTAAGAATTGCGTAACTTCCGGAAATTTCAAATTTCCTGACTCTTCCAGGATATCTCATTCACCTCGCCACCATGTATTGCAAGAACGAAAGAGTAACCAAAAGCTTTCTGTAGTTGTTTTTAATTTTTAATGCCGATTCTTCTTTTTCGCATTTCATTTCGTTTTATCCCTCCTTATTTTTTTTTCATTAATGGTCTCGAAGGGGGGGGGTCCGGACCCCCCGGACCCACTTCCCCTTTGCTACGTGCCTGGTCGGTGGTTCCACCTTTTAACACCGTTGGACCTGTTGATGCGAGCAGTTCTACATTGGATTGCAAGCATGAATTTATTGAAAAAACGCTTCACAGTAATATTTCGCAAAAACAAAAAGTTGGCATAAGGTTGCATAAACATTGTTTACGCCAAGCTCACCTTATTACAGCAATAACTGTGACAAATCGCAAAATGCAACACAATCTTTTTCCGAATAACATTTTGTATCACGCATATCTAATAAGATTTGCAAATCTAGGAGAAGAAAACTGCTTATGATCACTGATTTGGATCTAAATCATATTATTACGGAGATGTAAAATTATGTTATAGTTGTAGAGGAAAATATCAGTAAAATGTACCAGAAAGTTTTTCCACAGTCTAAAGCCGAACACATCAAGAGGCTGAATCGTACCATTTGTTAGTGCCGAATGGTTTCTATTTTGAGGTACTCTTTTGTGCGTAAAATAGGTTGAAAAGTTTATTAATTGTGGTCACTTCACGAATCTAATAACAAAATGGACTTTGCATTAGACGCTCGGAGAAAAACCTCTTGGAATCATGATCTCACAAGACCTGATGTTAATTTTCCCGAATTTGGTGCCTTCACAAGAACATTTTCAGATTAAAATAGGTTATTTTGGACTATAGGACCACATTCCATTCTTTTCCTGTAAAATAATTAACAACGGTGATAACAGAACACCGTTTTCAGACATTAAGGGCTGTATGGTGTGGCTGTGAGTCATAGATTTATTGACTGTGCCGCACTTTCCACTGTTTGTGTCTCTGTAAACTCTATAATGAGAATTGCAGATACTCACTTTAATCAAGCATCCCATTAAAATGAGTACAGAAAGGGGTTTCAAATTGGTTTGCAACCTCCTCGCAGTAATCTCTGACAACTATAACTGTTCCTGGCTAAGTGCAGAGAATTTCAAACCAGAATACAGTTTACAATTGTAATTACTATATAGGATCCGCCATTTTGAATTGTGTAATTTTGACGTCTGATTCTGAATCAACTGTCCTAACCCCCCCCCCCCCATGGCAGTATGTTTTCCTCTAAATTAAATGGTTGTTTTCTGTCTATGCTTAGAGACCACCCCCAACGTTCAAAGGATGGTTTCCGCCCTTAAATCTTCAACATTGCCGATATATAAAAAAAAAAATACGTATCGATTATTTTTCGATGTTCTACAAGTGTGCAAAGTTTTATTCAAATCGATGAGTGACACTTCCGTAAGTCTCGTAGTTAGAAGGGTCACACACACACACCCACACATGTGACATTCGCTCCCATGAGCAATTATTCTTATATATTTTTAATATATAACATTGAAAATTAATTTATATTAGAACATTTATTTTTGGCAGTCAAAGTTTCTTTCTTTTTTTTAAAAAAAAAAATTAAACATCCCTTCTCCAAACCTCCGAGAACCGTTTGCCTTGCATCGACCACCCACTTTCACCGAAGAAGTATTAGAAACGTTCCCTCCTACTCTGGCTATGAGAGAAGCACACCACCCTTTGAAAAACGTATTTTTTAAAAGAAAGCAGAAAACTGGACATTGGTCATCTACTCTAAACTACGCCATCCTTCACAACGGATTTTCTTTTAAAATAAACCAGCCACTAACACAGAGAGGTTCTGATTTTTAAATTTTCAAAGAAAAGAAAAAAAAGAATTTTGTTTGGAGCTCGTTGAAAAGCACTCGGGGAAGTCAGTTGGTGCAAGACCGTAGTTCTTCAAAGACACACACACATTTCGTTCACTTATATTTTTTTGTGCGTCAAGTGCAAAATAAGAATTCGTGGCTAAGTGGATAAATAGTGGTGCTTTGCAACGGTAACCCCCCTGACACCTTAAATTATACGCACACGCTCCAGAACCTTTATATATATATAATCTACATTTATATACGTATACAAAATTTATATCGTTCCCAATTTTTTTTCTAAACATTTATTTGAAACTTTTTTTTTAAAACGACGTAGTAAGCAATAACGCAGTGTAGTGGCAAAGTTACATTCCCACTACATGTAGTAAGACAAGCACCTTATATTAATGCCTGACAGAGAAACTCAGTGAAGGTGGGCAATGCAATTCAATTGATTAATTAAAAAAAAAGAAAGAAAGACTAGATGGCCAGTAGGAGATTCAAGTATTGGGGTGCAAAACTTTCCAAGAATCCTCGTCTCGAGAGGAGGTAGCTTGACGATCAGAAGAGACTCATCTGCCAGAGATGCAGCCGTCGGGTTATGAAGGAAGGACTTCCATGATCCACGGTGGAGTGAATAGCAGAAGCGACATCGCGTGCAGTGTACTGCGGTGGATTCGCATCAATGAGGAGTTAAATACATCTATAGTGGACGATCTAAAGATGCAAGGAAACGGTGAAAAGGTAAGAGAAGTTTTAAACAGTTTTCCTCCCTTGTTACAATTCAAAGCCGGAGTACTTTGGCCGATCCCATCCGCTCATTTATAAATCTGTTTAGCATCAAGTCGGAATAATGATCATCATTCAAATTTTCTGTCGGACGGAATGAACGATTTATAAACTTTAATTTAAAAAAATAAAATACATATGATAGCCACTAATAGCTAAGATGAGTTTTCTACATTTTTTAATTATCATGACCATGCAAAGTATGTTTGGAGTTTCTGCCATGATCAATTAACGTAATGACATATATTTAGAAATGTAATTATATCTTAGTGTAAAGAAGTTACCAAATAGATTACCAAATAACCAGGGTTTTATATCTCAAGTCAGCATTGCAACACTTTTAATATAACATAAATTTATCAATTGTACTTGTATTCGTTTTAATGATTCAGTGTTGCAAAAATATCAAATTTAAATTATTGAATGTGCATTACTTGTAAAGAGAAAAGTTCTCACCATTTTCGGAAGTATGTAATTGTAGGCTCAATATATTAAGCACTACTGTTCCTAAAAATATGGTAAATCTGTCAACAATATATATATATAGGTTATATAAGCCATGAATAAGAGTAGTGTTGGATGACTAACACATTATAAGGACAAGAACATGTAGTTTGAAGTTGCTACGTCCAAACGCATTTTATTAGACCAAGTGATAACGAATAGATAAGGAAAATGAAATATATCACGGCATCAAATTGTTAATTAGTATGTGACTCAGATTAGTTTAGATTAGGAATATTAGGCTTAGGCATATCCCCGAGAAAGAAATATGTAGCAAAACAAATATTATTCAGCCTAATTATCGTTTCTACGAAATAAATAATTATTTTTAAATGTATCTAAAAATTTCAAATGTCGACATTCCAGGGCGTACTTGGCCAAATACTTGTTTAATCTCCCTAATTATCAGCATGAATATTTGTATAAATATATATATTCTGTGTATGTATCAAGGTGTATAATAATACCGTATATTATTATTATAGAAATAATTGAAATCATTAAATCTTGTCCTGATGTGATTTAATTTTCTTTTTAATGCTGAATCTGTATATATAGTGCTCTGTTTCTAGAAGTGCTCTGATTCTGTAGTACGTTATGAAAAGAATGACGAAAATAGTAAAACTACAAACTGGAAGCGGAAATCCTTCAGATTTCGTGAATAGTACCTAATTTAACATCAGAATAAAATTATAATCAGCATAGAAGGATCAGGTTACTGAAATATTCTTATTTGAAGGGATTGAAAACATTTGTTTAATTCTTTAAAAAAAAATCTTTTATTTCTTTTTCAGAGATCCATGTCATTGTTATTTTGTTAATTAATTTATGATTTTCTTGAATTCATTTTTAAATTCTAAAAAATAAATTTTATCACTGTTACCTAAATTTCATGTAACTGTTGTCATTTGTTGCATTGTCATTTTAACATTCTACCCTCTCCAAGCTTTGGTAGATCATTTTTTTATTGTAGCACCAGCATATTGAGAGACTAGCTGAGCTGACCGTTTCAGGTTTAACAATCTAATTTATTCTTCTTCATTTAATTTCTTTTTTCTTTTTTTTTTAAAAAAAACAAGACATTTAATTTACTCAGCAATTGTTTTTTTTTTTTTTTTTTTTAATTCACTTGCTGCATGTGAGATAGTCAGCACAGCCCGTCTCTTGAATACCAGACTAGTATGTTATATCTCTTTCAGCTTTGCAGCATGTGGATATTCTGCGAAATTAACCTGCGATTTCTATAGCTAAAGTTTATGATAACTACGCACCTACTTTTTCCTAGCGCCCTGGTTACACCGTTTTGGGAGAAAGTAGAGTAAATATTAGTTAACATTATCGCTCTTACTTTCTCTTTTATTTTTCGGAAAACAATAATAAATTTTAGATTTGGAAACCTGGAGTTAGAACCCCGTGGCGTGAACTTCAGCTCTCCATGAGCTACATGCATCTCGGTATGATAATTAACGCATCCATTCTCAGGAATCGAAATCAAATTTCTCTCATGATAAATTTGATTCCCTGTATGGTCTCTCTTTTACACACACAAACACACACATACATACATAATATGTACGTCGTTGCCAGTAGCGTAGCCAGGATCTGTGTTTGGGGGGGGGGGGCAAGTGTTGTTATAGGTACATATAGAAAAATTACAAACAAAAAAATATAAACATAAAAATATATAAAAAATTACAAACATCAAAGTACATTATCGGACCGCTTTTGGGGGGGCCCGGCCTCTCTGGGCTCCCCTTCCCTACGCCACTGGTCGTTGCTTCACTTCGCTTGCAAGGAAAATACTGGTAAAACAGTTGTAACATGTAAAATTTATTTACTGTTAGGAATTTGTTCTATCAAGAATGATTCAGCTTGATTAGCATCTGTTGCTTGTTCCAGAGATCCTTTCCGCAAATATCTGTATTCTTCACAGATAGCTTCTGGTTGTGGAACTATTACAAATGATCCAGAACATTATTACGTATACTTGCCTGAATTATTGGGTAAAGGCCTAGGATGTCGAAACGAACAACAACTAAGAATGGTTACAATGTACTGGTTTATGGTCACAATATAAAAGCATCTCCAGGGGTACAAGGCTGAAGGAGCTCTCTCGTGTATATATAGTAACGGCTCTCGTGTACGCGTCTTTGGAACGGGAAACACGCGTGTCAAGTTAGACCAACCACCAACACTAACACGACCGAAACATATCTCAGAATTATGGGCTAATTAGTTGCTCTAACCCCAATTTTTGGGCTCCTACTGTTTAGCGGGAAATCCGATTCAAAATGGGCGAGTCTAGCTTGATATCAAGCTGGAACCCCCCATATGGTTACAATAGTCAGATTGAAAACACTCAAACGCCAGAATTATGGGCTATTTATGGGCTAATTAGTTGCTCTAATATCAATTTTTGGGCTCCTACTGTTTAGTGGGAAATCGGATTCAAAATGGCCGAGTCTAGCTTGATGTCAAGCTAGAACCCTCATATGGTTACAATAGTCCGGTTGAAAAAATTCAAACGCCAGAATTATGGGCTAATTATTTGCTCTAATCCCAATTTTTGGGCTCCTACTGTTTGGCGGGAAATCGGGTTCAAAGTGGGCGAGTCTAGCTTGATATCAAGCTAGAACCCCCATATAGTTACGGTTACAATGGTTCGATCGAAAAAACTCAAACGCCAGAATTATGGGCTATTTATCGGCTAATTAGTTGCTCTAACCCTAATTTTTGGGCACCTACTATTTAGTGGGAAATCGGATTCAAAATGGGCGACTCTAGCTTGATATCAAGCTAGAACCCCCCATATGGTTACAATGGTCCGATCGAAAAAATTCAAACGCCAGAATTATGAGCTATTCATGGCCTAATTAGTTGATCTAATCCCAATTTTTGGGCTCCTACTGTTTAGTGGGAAATCGGATTCAAAGTGGGCGTGTCTAGCTTCATATCAAGCTAGAACCCCCCATATAGTTAAGATTACAATGGTCCAATCAAAAAATTCGAACGCAAGAATTATGGGCTGCTTACGGACTATTTAGTTGCTCTAATTCCAATTTTTGGGCTCCTACTGTTTAGCGGGAAATCAAATTCAAAATGGGCAAGTCTAGCTTTATATCAAGCTAGAACCCCCCATATGGTTACGGTTACAATGGTCCGATGAAAAACATTCAAACGGCAGAATATAGGCTATTTATGGGCTAATTAGTTGCTCTAATCCCAATTTTTGGGCTCCTACCGTTTAGCGGGAAATCGGATTCAAAATGGGCGAGTCTAGTCTGATATCAAAC
The DNA here is from genome assembly GCF_964235325.1 of Thermobia domestica. Taxonomy (NCBI): domain Eukaryota; kingdom Metazoa; phylum Arthropoda; class Insecta; order Zygentoma; family Lepismatidae; genus Thermobia; species Thermobia domestica. Next base: position 336,792,195 of record NC_137456.1, read on the forward strand.
TAGAACCCCCCATATGGTTACGGTTACAATGGCCCCAACAAAAAATTCAAAGGCAAGAATTATGGGCTAATTATTTGCTCTAATCCCAATTTTTGGGCTCCTACCGTTTGGCGGGAAATCGGGTTCAAAGTGGGCGAGTCTAGCTTGATATCAAGCTAGAACCCCCATATAGTTACGGTTACAATGGTTCGATCGAAGAAACTCAAACGCCAGAATTATGGGCTATTTATCGGCTAATTAGTTGCTCTAACCCTAATTTTGGGCACCTACTATTTAGTGGGAAACCGGATTCAAAATGGGCGAGTCTAACTTGATATCAAGCTACAACCCCCCATATGGTTACAATGGTCCGATCGAAAAAATTCAAACGCCAGAATTATGAGCTATTCATGGCCTAATTAGTTGATCTAATCCCAATTTTTGGGCTCCTACTGTTTAGTGGGAAATCGGATTCAAAGTGGGCGTGTCTAGCTTCATATCAAGCTAGAACCCTCCATATAGTTAAGATTACAATGGTCCAATCAAAAAATTCGAACGCAAGAATTATGGGCTGCTTACGGACTATTTAGTTGCTCTAATTCCAATTTTTGGGCTCCTACTGTTTAGCGGGAAATCAGGTTCAAAATGGGCGAGTCTAGCTTGATATCAAGCTAGAACCCCCCATATGGTTACGGTTACAATGGTCCGATGAAAAACATTCAAACGGCAGAATTATGGACGGGAAATCGGATTCAAAATGGGCGAGTCTAACCTGATATCAAACTAGAACCCCCCATATGGTTACGGTTACAATGGCCCCCAACAAAAAATTCAAAGGCAAGAATTATGGGCTATTTATAGGATAATTATTTGCTCTAATCCCAATTTTTGGGCTCCTACTGTTTACTGGGAAATGGGAATTAAAATGGGCGAATCTAGCCAATGGGAAATGGAAATGAAAATGGGCGAATATGGGTACAATGGTCCGATCAAAAAAATTCAAACGCCAGAATTATGGGCTATTTATGGGCTAATTAGTTGCTCTAATCCCAATTTTTGGGCTCCTACTGTTTAGTGGGAAATCGGATTCAAAATGGGCGAGTCTAGCCTCATATGAAGCTAGAACCCCCCATATGGTTACTTTCGTCCGGTCGAAAAAATTCAAACGCCAGAATTATGAGCTATTCATGGGCTAATTAGCTGCTCTAATCCCAATTTTTGTTCTCCTACCGTTTAGTGGGAAATCGGATTCAAAATGGGCAAGTCTAGCCTTATATCAAGCTAGAACCCCCATATGGTTACTTTAGTCCGGTCGAAAAATTCAAACGCCAGAATTATTAGCTATTCATGGGCTAATTAGCTGCTCTAATCCCAATTTTTCGGCTCCTACCGTTTAGCGGGAAATCAGATTCAAAATGGGCGAGTCTAGCTTGATATCAAGCTAGAACCCCCCATATGGTTACAATGGTCCGATCGAAGAAATTCAAACGCCAGAATTCTGGGCTATTTATAGGCTTAGTTGTTTTAATCCCAATTTTTGGGCTCCTACCGTTTAGCGGGAAATGGATTCAAAATGGGCGAGTCTAGCTTCATATCAAGCTAGATCCCCTCATATGGTTACAATGGTCCGATCGAAAAAATTCAAACGCCAGAACTATGGGCTTTTTATGGGCTAATTATTTGCTCTACTCCTAATTTTTGGGCTCCCACTGTTTAGCGGGAAATCGGAATCAAAGTGGGCGAGTCCAGTTTGATATCAAGCTAGAACCCCCCCATGCGGTACCGATGCTCCGGTCCAATAAAACTCAAACGCCGGAATTATGGGCTATTTATGGCCTAATTATTTTTCTAATTTCGAGTTCGGGGGTGTTACCGTTTAGCAGGAATTCTTCATCAAATTGTGGGATTCGGCTTAACTTCTAGCTATAAACCTAGTGCTATAATACTCCGATCAAATAATTAAAATGCCGGAATTATGGGTTATTTGTGTACTAGTTAGTTACTCTATTGTCGATTTTGGTTCTTCTATCGTTCGGAAAAAATCTCATGCAAGATTGGTGTTGATTTCTAGATAACATGGGATGATATTTTCAAAGTTGCAGTGAGAAAACGTCGATGTCTATTAACTGAAAATTATTTATTTGCATTATCAGCGAATGCAAATATATATCTCTACTAGTAAATCTATGAATTGTCTTTTCCCGTTTTTATGTTCATTATTTTCATTATGAATAAAGTGGGAGGAAATGGGAGAGCTCCGATAAAACCCAAGCACATGGTGTTTGTTAACCAAAAACACCACTTGGCGCAATCTGGGATCGAACCAGGGATCACACGCACAAAAGGTAAAGGCTCTAACTCTGTGCCACTGCGGCCCCAGTAATGGCGAAGAGGCATTTCCTTTGCACAAAAAATTTATTTAAAAATAATGATATTTCACTATATAAATTCTATATATACACTACTTAGTTCCAAACATAATGAACATAAACACGTTAAAAAAAACAATTCATGAATTAACTAGTAGACATATAGATTTACATTTGCGGAGAGTGCAAATAAATCAATTTTCAGTTAAACATCGATGTTTTCTCACTGCAATTTTGAAAGTATCATCCCACTTTATCTAAAAATCAATACCAACCTTGCATGAGATTTCTTCCTAACGATAGAAGAAAAAAGTTGACATTAGACCATCAACTTAGCATGCAAATAACCCATAATTCCGACTTTTAATTATTTTGATCGGACTATTATAGTCGTAGGTTTATACCTAGAAATTAAGCCAAATATCACAATTTGATAAAGAATTCCTGTTAAAAGGTAGCAGCCCCAAACTCGGAATTACAGCATCAATTAGCCCATAAATAGCACATATTTCTAACGTTTGATTTTTTCGATTCGAGATGTCTAACCTTAACAAGAGTTCTTTTTCATGTCAAGCCAGACTCCCCCACTTCGTTCCGATTTCCCGCTAAAAGGTAGGAGCCCAAAAATCAGGATTAGAGCAACTAATTAGCCCATAAATAGCCCATAATTCTAGCGTTTTAATTTCGAGGATCGGACAATTGTAAACGTACGTTTTTTTAGCTTGACGAGAAACTGGACTCGCCCATTTTGAATCCGATTTCCCGCTGAACAGTAGAAAAACAAAAATTGGGATTAGAGCAACTAATTAGCCCATAAATAGCCCATAATTCTGGCGTTTGAATTTTTTCGATCGGAAAATTGTAACCGTATGGGGCATTTTAGCTTGACATCAAGCTAAATTCGCCATTTTGCATCCGATTTCCCACTATACAGTAGGAGCCCAAAAATTGGAATTAGAGCAACAAATTAGCCCATAAATAGCGCATATTTCAGGCGTTTGAATTTTTTCGATCGGACGATTGTAACCATATGGGAGGTTCTAGCTTTATATCAAGCTAGACTCGCCCATTTTGAATCCGATTTCCCGCTAAACAGTATGAGCCCAAAAATTGGGATTAGAGCAAATAATTATCCCATAAATAGCCCATAATTTTGGCGGTTTTTTTTGATCGGACCATTCTAACCGTAACCAAATTAGGGTTCTAGCTTGATATCAAGCTAGACTCGCCCATTTTGAACCCGATTTCCTACTAAACAGTAGGAGCCCAAAAATTGGGATTAGAGCAACTAATTAGACCATAAATATCCCATAATTCTGGCGTTTGAATTTTTCAATCGGACCATTGTAACCGTAACTATTTGGGGGTTCTAGCTTCATATCAAGCTAGACTCGCCCATTTTGAATCCGATTTCCCACTAAACGGTAGGAGCCCAAAAATTGGGATTAGAGCAACTAATTAGTCCATAAATAGCCCATAATTCTGAGATATGTTTCGGTCGTTTTAGTGTTGGTGGTTGGTCTAACTTGACACGCGTGCGGGAAACCAGGGTTTGATTCCAGACGGAAAACACATATTCTGCTCCCACTAGTAGTAAGGATACCAAATACACCAAAGTTATCATCATCAATATAAGGACTGGCAGGCCACTTGCTGCAGCCGACAAGTTTCCATGTTCCACAGTCTTCCGCTAACCTTTTCTTTTATCTTCACGTACAATTTTTCTGTCTTGATACCGTCATCAACTGTAGCTTCCTTCTACATCTCCTTCTTCTTCCTGCCACCATACCTTCTAACATATATATAATGATACAGTTCCGTCTCCGGTATAGAAGTCGCACGCATTAATAATTTGGCCAAGCAGAATCTTCGAGAATTTTCAAGGGTGTGCTAAGGAGAAAGAGCCCAAAAATATGAATAGACCAAAGTTCAATTACAGAAAGCATGTGTCGTGTTAAACGTAGAGCTTCAGGAATGTAAGTTTTTTGAACGTGACTTGTTTTCGTGATAAATTGTTATTATTTTTTAATCGTAACAAATAGAACATAATAATCACTTTTAGTATTACTGTACTAAGGGTCTTGTGCCAGGACATCCCACCCGGACTACGCCACTGATCGCTCCTAAATTAAATTAAATTCTGATTCGTATTTGTTTTTTGCTATATAAATACTAGCAGTAAAGAAGTGTATTTAAAATCGCTAAGTCTGTTCTGCCATCTCCCGACGCTACAGAGAACTATTACAATTCTATAAAGTTGTTGATTCTCTCTTTTGCGCATGCTTGGCAATTGACATTGAATCTCCCATCTGTCGTCTGCTTCATGTAACCTTGAAACTGAATGTGTTAGCACGTTGTGGAACAGGGAAAAGAGGGAGCAATCATGATAAGTAAAATAAAACAGAGGAGGTACAATGTGGAAAACATTAATCTTGCTTTATTTATTAAAGATAGTTTTTAATTAATACATTGTTAGTGTCTTAATATAGCCTATTCTTATTGTAATGTAAATAAACATAATGCGGTCACAAGTGCAAGACCGTATGGCTGCCTATTTTAATTTCGATGCAGAACTTCCCTGAAATCTCCGAAAGGAAAGAACGATTTTGTTGTTAGATTTCATTATATATCAACAGTGTTGCATCGAATGTTTCACGTCAGAAGTTTTCCTGTTTAGAAGAGTGTAATGGGTGTGAAGCTGTCTAAGTCCTATTAACTGTCATTCGAATTACTTGCACAACAAGCATTTCGTGAAACAAGGTGAGATTTTTGTTTTATAACTGTTTAAATGGTGAGGTGGTTAGGGTTTTCGAGTATTTATCCTTGGCAGTTAAGTATTTCTGCTTGTCAGATATTAAATTAATTTAAGGATAATGTTTATTAACAGATTAATTTTTTTTTTCTATAACAAGCAAGGCTTTATTTTCATGAATTAAAAGACTAAGGATACAAAATAATTTTCTGTTTTTACTCGGGAAACCAATTCGCTAAGCTTGGAGCTTATACAAATGACAGCCTTTTATATACAAAATGAAAAATACAACTTACTGTAAGAATAGTGATTGTCCACCCATGTTGTCCAGCAATCGTTGGATTAAGAATTGACTAATTACAAGGTGAGTTACTGGTTGATTTTTGGATAATAACTGGATCTCTTTCTTACCTTTTTATATGTTATAATTTTCGTCATTTAAACCCTGAGGTTCTCCGTAACAGCTTTGTTTGTCCTCCTAATTATTTCTCACGCTACGTCACTGCCGGAGAACCTCATTAGTCCACGATAAGTGTTACAGTTTATTAAAATTCCTTTTTTTTTTACTTAATTATTATCTTATACATATACTTTTTTTTACATATAATTGCTAGTTCTAACAGTCGAAAACAATGTTGGTTATTTAATTAAGAATACAGCCTTTTTGATATATATATTTTTTACAATATGATGAAAAACTTTTTTTTAAACTCAAGTCTTATAATTTCATTACATAACTAAATAGGTGATAACCAATGACGACGCTAGACAGGTGGCAGTAGAATTGCCAACTCTAGTAATTAAAATTACTGGTGTCCCAGAAAATTCTCTATGATATGGCCCTAAGTATGAAGTATCTCTATTCGGACCCATTCATGAGAAGAAAATGTACTATAATGGACAAAAGTGCATTAGCACCTGTATTCTGCATAGTCACGTAACTAAGGGGGGCAAACGGGGCTTGTACCCCGGGGCCTCGGCAGACCAGCAACCAGAGGGGGCTAGGGGCCTAGCCCCCCTAAACTTTTCGGACCCCTCCAAACCTCGATACAAAATGCACAATTTAGATATTTGTAAGATAATTTTTAATGACCTGGCCCCTGCTAACATATTCATGGCCCCCAAACCTCTGTGGCTGGTTTCGGGCCTGGGTCTCGGATTGGAGAGGGCGCAAAACTGGGCATTTTTTTAAATATAAGACAAGGAAAGGAGTTTTAATAAAGTAAAGATCATAAAAGTTACTTCAGAAACTTAGCGGAACAAAAACGACTTACCAATTTTAAGGTCATATCCATAGAACATAAGTTAGCTTCAAAGCTATCTTTTGAGGACATTGTAAAAGCCTTTGCAGCCAAAAGAGCCCGCAAAGTTAAATTTTAGTTCCAGCGTTTTGTGTTTTTATTTCACTTACTTCGATTTAAAAGGTTTGCAAAATATCCGAATAAAATACTCAAGACAACAGCTTGACTGTCAGAATTAAATTGTACACGCATGCACATCCAGATATACAGTAGAGCGTCGATTATCCGAAGTAATTGGGGGACATGGGTGTTCGGAAAACAGGTTTGTTCGGATAATCGAACTGTACTGTACTGTAGTGTACTGTACTGTACTTCTACAGCCAGTGCCAAACCGACAGAAGTGTGCTGATTGTTGAAACACAGTGACTGGCGGCTTGGACGGTCAGCAGCGCCTTATGAAGGCCCCATTAGAAGCAATGTTCCGCCAGCGGTGGCTCAGTGCGGCGACTACTGTGAGAAACTTGGTTTGGGAGTGAGGGGGATGATGGACGGTAGGGTGGGAGAGTAACAGGTGCGAGCGAGTACATAGGTCGGTTAAGCGGTCGTTCGGTTGACCGACGTTCGGATAATCGACGTTCGGGTAATCTACGCTCTACTGTAATTCCAAAAACAGTTTGTAGATTATTTGTAGTCAAAAATAAATCAGTTTGGCGTTTTATCTTGTACTAAGAATTAAATTATGTACTGCAATTTTGAAATCAAGCTTTACCATTTGAAGAAACTTAATGGAATAGGAGAATTACTGTGTGAAGCCAATATCAGCAGGGGTAAAAGTGGATATGAAAAGGTAGTGGGATGCATGACGTCACGCCGTCCCCCTACCTGCTTATCTTTGCCCATTGTAATATTTTTTAGAAAGTGGAGGGACGCAACAGATATTTTCAGGAAATGGAGGGACGGCGTCCCCCCACGTTACCCCTCACTTTTACCTCTGAATTTCAGGTATAGTCGGAAAGCGTTTTGGTTTGGTTGATCAGAGAAGGGGACCGCTAAGGCGAGTTCTTGCCTCGGGCGACAACTAGCCTAGTCCCATCGTTGATACAGCATATCCTTAGTACATTCACTAATAAGCTTAATAGATACATTGTGCTAAAACTGAGAAACTGAAATTGGCATTGATCATTTTATTGAATTTACCAGTATCAATCAGTTCTTTAGAATTATCGAAACAGATGAACAAAAGTATATTAATCTTTACGTGACAATTTTGGATTTGGAAAATGAAATTTATTCTTGAAACTTATACTTCAACTACAGGAAATTGATTTAAGAAGTCCTTTTTCACTCTCAATAAATGTATACAATTCTTTACAAGTAAATTTCAAAACTTCTCTAACACAGTTCCTGTCAAAATTATCTAAACCGGTAAACAAAATATATTAATCATTGATAGATGCTGAAAGATGGCAGTTTTGGATTTACGGAATAAAAGTTACATTTTAAATTTATACTTCGAAGTAGATGAAATTGCTTTCAGAAACCGATTATTATTCTTAGCATGCGCGCCGGCTACGTGGGTGCTCAGGGGCTCCGGCTCCCACACAAATAATCTTGTAGGTGCGTCGTATCCACAAGACTTTAGTTTGCATCCGGGTTTGATCTCGTTTCTCTTGCGTTTAAGTCAGCCTTGTTACCGACTGAGTTAGGGCAGCCCCAACTTATCCTTATAGTAACGGTAAACTTATATTTTACTTTATCACAGCACATCCATCGAGACTTCCCTGAAAACATATAGGTTAACACGTCCTCCCTTGACATGCACCCACATAAATTTTGGAAAATCGGCGCCGTTGATTCTTAGTATATGTGTAAAATTCTTTACACATAAATATCAAATTTCAAATTTCCATGTTCGATGTTTTATTCTGGATTACAGATTTCAAAATACCGGTCATAAAGTGGCTGGCATGGCTGCCAACTGTACCGGTTTCACTCGTATTGTACGGGTTTAACAACTCAGATACGAGTGTACGGGTTGCTATTCAAAATGTACGGGTGAACTAATAATTTTGATACTGGTTTTCTTTTATTGGCTAAAAGATACAATTCGATCATTATTGTTATCATTTTAGCAAAATAAATAAATAAAATAAAAAATAGTCTTATTTGCCTACCCTACTTTGATCAAAATCACAGTCTGTTAAGAAATAAATGTAAATTACAGTTTTAAACGCTTTATTTTGTTTCTCTAACAAATATTGCTAAACATAGATTTAAAAAACACATGGATATGATTAGGTCTAAATGAAACAAGGTTATAATTTAACAAAATTGAATTTGGAGGACTCAAGCTGTGAATGTACGGGTGAGATGATTTGAAAAGTTGGCTGCTCTCAGGGGCGCCGGAACCGGGGGGGCAAGGGGGGCAGTTGCCCCTCCTGAAATTTTCAGAGAGGGCAAGATACTCGTTTTGCCCCCTCACTTTCAGACTGTAAGAACATCACACAACACTGATTATAAGAATTAAATTTTGCTTTTTATGGTAATGTGAAAAAATGCTCTATTCCAGATTCATCTTTCTCTTTGAAACAAGGGCCCGGCGCTTTTTCTTCCCCCATGTTAGACAGAAAGAGTTAGGAAAAAGAATTGAAAATTCTCTTTATTTCCATTGGTGTACATTCTCAAAACACTGTAAATACTTTAAAAATTCTTGTTTAAGTAATCTTAAGTCTGCAATATGAAACGAGTCGTCGAGCGAGATTTTAAAGTTTGAAAAATATAACAGTTTAAATGAGTAACAGGCAGGGGAGGATCCAGGACCGACTTCAGTGGGGGGTGGTGGGTTGTCATACTGCTACTTTTAAGGGCTCCAAACTTTGGGATAGGTTTAATTTATATATATAAAATAAGAAAGCTTCCTCTTCTGGGCAGGGGGGCAATTGCCCCGATCGCCCCCCTGAATCCGCCCCTGGTAACAGAACATTTAGGGCCTAAATACATTTTCCATAAAGTTAAATTAATGTTCTTACAAACAATACGCAGAGTGCAGTAAGTTTTATAGTGAGGAAGAAAAATGTATAAGGTAGGATTAATAATTCAAAGCACATGAAAAATGCGAACTCCATTGTCGTTCACTTTCACTACCATTTTTTTTCGGACTCAGAAACATTAATATATGGCTACTTTAAGTTGTTTTCAACATATAAATATATATAAAAAAAAGCATTTTCCGCCGTTTTGTTTTTCGACGTAGGAAGGGTGGGACATTATGGATCCCACTGATATTTTTACATGCGACCTATATGTCGCAGTGGTAGTGACATGAATGATCATCTTGTATTTTACATTTTGGCATCCTTTTGCAAATGACACTACATGCAACCACTGCTTTATCACTAGGACATTGTTTCTCACTTTCATTGTTCACGTTCACTTTCACTACTGCCTATTTGATAATGTTCATAAGAATTCTGTGAACCATTAGCAGGCTTCTCTTTACTAGTGGAACATCGATTCATAGCAATAACATGCGGTAAATTACCACGGGTCCTCTGAGAATGTATCGTGAGACACATATGTCCCAGTGGTAGTGAAAGGGTTAAGATATGAGTGCAGAAACAGAACACCTGTTTCAACTCTCCTTTCAGGCCAAGTTCGTAAACAAGAACAAGCAAGACAGTCGCTACTTGTAACAATCAATAGTCTTAGATATTTAGCTCGCAGTGGTCAAGCAATCAGTGGACATTTGCATAGGACGGATAATTTGATGTCACTCCTGGCTGAAAGAAAAATGGATGTGCCTGTTCTCAATCAATGGATTAATCGACGGGATAACTGGCTTAGTGCTTATTGAAAGAATGGAATTTTAAATATTATGGGATATGCAATATAGAGAGACTTGATAGCAGAAGTGAAAGAGTCTCCATTTTATGCAATTATAACAGACTCCACGACTGATATATCAAAGAAAGAACAGTTGTCTCTGTGTACGCTGTTTTGACTCTGATTGATCAAACTCAACAAAATATTTATGGGAATGATCACCCCACATGGCACAAAATCGGAAACAGAATTCACGATCAAAGATATTGTAACTAAACTTAACCTGAATGCAGAAAATATACGCGAATAGTGTCATGATGGTGCAGCTATTATGTCAGGACGAATCAATGGTGTGCAGAAGATAATTTCGACTCAACATCCGAAAGCTGTATGCATTCATTGCAATAATCATGCATTAGATCTTCCATTGCAGGAAGTAGCACGAAAATGCGAATCTTTGTGTGATGTATGGGAAATAGTGAAAGACGTTTGAAACATCAACCTGGATTCTGCAAAACGATAGACAACATACGCCGACATTGTTCTTGAACCCTGTAAAACTATCAACGAAAGTAATCCTAAACATTTGCTGCCTCTTTGTCCTACTCGCTGGTGTGTTAGGCGAAAATCTCTAATCAGATTTCAATCTACTACAAACGAATTCAAATCACGTTGGAAAAGAATCATCAGTAATACAAGTGGTCCAAATGATGATGAAAAAGTAATTCTAAAAGGGTATTTGAAAAGAATGAACAAATTCGGAATGATATTTTTTCTGATAGTCAGTGTACGTGCTTTTGTACCTTGCGGACAACTGTCGAAGTGCTTCAAAATTCTGAAGCTTCTGCTTGTGGAGCTAAAAGAGTAGCAGCAATTCTATCTATTAGATGCTCTGGGAAACCTACGAACGAACAATGCATTTAAAAACATCTATAAGGAAGTAAAGGAAAATGCAGACAGAAATTGCAGGACACTTAAAATTGCCCACTTCATCAAAATCAAACAGAACACCAATTAGGTTGGAGCAGACAGATAATCCTTCTATAGCAGCTACCCTAGATCCTGTATTAGATCTTCCAAAAATGTACTTCGAAGTCATTGACTATTTGTTGAATGGAGTGCAGCATCGTTTCAATCAGCCAGACCTCAAACAATTCATAAAACTCTAAAATATACTTTGTGAAGGAGCTATAAGTGCTGGTGGGCCTCTCTGAAGAGATTATTTGAAGCCGGAATTGGGAGTTCACGCGTCGGATTTTAACCTGGATAGATTATGAGCTCAGCTCAGGCTGCTTCCACCTACTTTAATGACGAGTGAGTCACTGACGACCACCAGAATATTAAAACTATTAGTGCTGAAGCCCCAACTGTTCCCAGCCTTCTCGACCAAGTTGTTCGTCTAGGGACTTTCGTTCTCACTATGCCAGCTTCTCGAGCATTTGCGAAAGATCATTTAGCTATTTGCGTCGTCTAAAGACATATTTGAGGACGTCCATGACGCAAGAAAGATTGGCTCATCTGCTGTTGTTGCATATGTGTAGCGACCAGACTTAGATTTAAACACCATTGCAAGAGAATTCAAATCAAAGAAAAGCGAAAGAAAAGATACTTTTGGTCAATTTTGAAAAGAAATAAATGTAGAATTACGTAAGTGAAAATGTTATGCGTTATATAACCAATTATTTAAATTACAAAATAGCACTTAAAATTCAATATAAACTTGAATTATTCCTTATTAATTGTGTCGTACTTTATTAGTGTGAAGTGAAGTAAATATAATGAGATTAGGAAGATAGGTGAATGTAATAACAAACTGGATATACTGAAGTAAGTGTTGTAAAAAATACAAATAACTCTGGATAATTAGTGTTATTGAATTTTCTATATAAATTTTATGAAGTCTTTAGTGAAAATTCCATTTTTCCATTTCTGGCACGAAGTCAAGTAGGTAGAAAAATATATTTTCTTATTTTTTACTTGATTATGTAGCCTGTTTTATAATGTTCAAGTTACTTTCTACTACAAAGTGCTACAACGTTTGTAGTTCTAAATCGCAATTTCTAATATTACAGAGTATTGCAACACTAGAACTGGATTTTTAAAAATATAATTTTAATTTCCTCGTTTCCAAGTGATTTAAGTAGCTTTAAGATTCTTTAATAGTGTCTGTGTGACCACGTCCAATACAATTAAAAATATGTACCAGTATATAAAATGGTAAAAAATGTACTTACAAATAGTCATTGTGAGCAGTACAAATTTTATAATTTTATATGTTTTTAACTCTGATTTCAATGATTGAAAATTTCTGCATCAGACCAAAATCCAGCACAAAACTGACACGGGATTAATTAATCTAAAGATGTAAACTAAGATGCGTCTCATCGATGGAAATTTCACTCTTACGAAACTGTTTACAGCTTCATTATATTATTATTATTATTATTATTATTATTATTATTATTATTATTAACCAATCAAATCAAATTATTGTTACATTACAAACATATATTCGCATTCCTATGTTACATTCCCGTGTCTATTTTCAAGACAGCAGTTTGCCCCCCCAGGTGAAAAATACTTCCGACGCCACTGGCTGCTCTGGGGGCTGGTGAGTTTGTACCGGTCACCGGCTTCAGTCAAAATAACAGCAATATTTCCGGCCAGGCTGGTAAAATACCGGCCAGTTGGCAACCCTAGGCGGCAGGCGCACCGCGATGCCGTCGTCTGCTTGCGACTGCTCCTCCGCAAACACGTAAGACAGATAAAATAACACAAATTATTTCAGTATACAAAATATAGCTAGCTACCTGTCCAGTTGCCTTCCACTCAAAAGAGTAATGCTAGCCTCGTCACCGGATGTCACCGTGTCTTTTGAAATTCTTTCCTCCAACACTTCGCAAGATGACAGTTATTAAGATGTTCAAAATAGACGCATCAAATAAGCCTCTACTCATGCATTATATATATATGCAGTGGCATATTTAGGATTTTGTTTCAGAGAGGGGCTATGCATAACACATGAATAAGCACTTTCCTTTTGGTGCCGAGAAATTTTAATGAACTTCATTTTCTTTCCTTTTATATTTGTATAATGACACTTCCAGTTACGAGGAATGAAAACATGAATTAGTCCCAGAAGCGACAGTCCTATTAGCGACAGGAACTGTTATCTGCCTATGAGCGACCGATTCATTTACATTGAGATGATGGAAGATGATATGATTCCATCTCGTTAGATATGTTTGCCTCTGGCATTATTAGCGCCCGAACAACCTTGGTATGAAATATGTACGTGCCAGTGGTACTGTTCATCAAATATATTTTTCCTCTACTGTGAGTGCAAATAAAACTCATTTTAATTTTGAGTTAGATTTGACATAAAGCATATCAAATAACGAGACAACAGGGATATTTCCATGAAAAGTGTATTCCTGTGTAATTATTGAAAATCCAGTTGTAATGTCCCCTTTCTTCAAAAGCTCTGTTTTCTGTACTTAATTTGATTCAAATCTAATTACTCACTGAGCACAGTAATATATTTTATTTTGGAAAACTTAAACGTGTAACAGTTTCGCCAACTATCTACTTTTTAGACTTTCTAAGACACTGTGAATAATTTTTTTTAAAAAAATGTCAATGATAAAAGACAGCTTTTGAGATTCCTTACATCTGATTGGCTATTCTCAACCAATCCCACCAATTACAATGCAGTTCACTCTAAATAATCCAAAAGGTAAACAAACTCTTTAAACTACCTTCTCCCCATATTGTAAGCTACTAAAACGTAAAATAATTGCTTAATTTGTCTTCCTCCCTTGTTTTGACTTATACATAAAAGCTTGTCGTTAAGCAATCTGAAATAATTCCTTATAACTAAACGAACTGTTAAGTCGTACGAGAGATTTGTAACTTGTGTAATAATTTCTTCGAATACACTGTGTTTTCGATTTCATTGATATCCTCAAGTGGTGAACACCCTCTTTGCATGGGCGCCCGATGGGAAGGCGGGGATCGCTCCCCTGGCTCACGAAAATGTATATGTAATATAGCAAACCACGTATATTAAATGCCAGATATACCAGACGTGGTACAGCAACCATGAAGATGCCCTTCCCTAGAAACTTTTCTTCGGGCGCCCCTACCTCTTTCTGATTTCTTTCTTATGCCATAAACATATTCAATCTAAACTTATGCTCCACATCATTTTAACATAAAATTTTTAATTATATTAGAATCATAGACAAAGGCGGAGCTACTCTAAATATTTAGTTAGTTTTCCACTTGATATAGTCAGTGTATTCATAGAAATTAATTCAAAAATATATTAGAAAAAACGTATAAAATATTGTTAATGTAATGAAAGCATTCTCACATATTAAGTTCAGGTAGAGCGAAATTTTTCATAGTACATTTTGTTAGGTTCTAAATCACATTAGCATAAAACAAGTTAAAGAAAAGAGAACCTTATATTCTTCCATTATCTTAGTATGAAGAAATGGGTAACTCATAGCGCAGTTAACAGATCGAATCGGTCGCTCATAGGACAGTTAACAGTTCCTGTCGCTAATAGGACTGTCGCAAGTGGGAGGACACCTGAAAACATTGAGTTAGATTGGGGAGGGGGCAGAAATAACTGAAAAGTAAGATAATACCTATATTATCAAGAAAGAAATGCGCGGGGAAGGCACGAAATTTGGTGGTCGCACATTTTTAGAAAAATAAGTAACTTATGGTTTAAAATTAAGTAAAATTCCCCGATAAGGAAAAGAAATATATTATGTCATTTATAAAAAAGGCGAAATTTGAATGAAATAATCAAACAGTTATGAAAAATAGAAGTATATTAATATTAGGCCTAAGTAGTAGTATGGGCCCCACTCTGCCTAACTTTGGACTTTGACCTCGACCTTTATGACGTCATAGGTCAAAGGTCAATGCCTTTGGCCCGGGGTCAATGACCGAGGGGTACCTAGGACACCCCCTCTAAATTTTGGCAGGGGTGCCATGGCCCACCCCCTAAATTTTGGCAGGCGTACCTAGGACCACCCTCCTTAAATTTTGGAAATTGCCAAATCTAAAAATTTGGTGTGGTAGCCTAGAACCACAGTATGTACCTCTATTAGTATTGGGTATCTATGTCGTTCCCTTTTATGGGTAAAAAATTGCCAAAAATTCAAATTTCGGGGGCTTTTGACCTAATTTCTTTCCTTTGATGAGGTGCTATTTACCTTATATAGTTATATGGGCGTATACAGGGGTCCATTACCTTTCATAAGACATGGGTATATTAATGCACCCCTTGAAAAATTTGGGAGGGGTACCTTGGCCCACCCCTTAAATTTTGGAAATTGCCCTATTTAAACATTAGGTATTATAGTATAGGACCCTAATATGTATTATGATAAATTTGGATGGTCCACCTCATTCCCTTTTAGGGGTACAAAATTGCCAAAAATATAAACGTAAGCAATACGTTGTACCACGTGTTTGGTTTTCGACGTAATTTATCTCCTTGGATGAGGTCCTATTACCTTATATGGTTATATGGTCATGTATAGGGGTCCATTACCTATCATAAGACATAGGTACATTGGTGCACCCCTTTAAATTTTTGGGAGGGGTACCTTGGCCCACCCCTTTAATTTTAGAAATTGCCCAATTTAAACATTTGGTATTATAGTATAGGACACTAATATAGATCACTATAAATTTGGGTGTTTCACCTCGTTCCCTTTTAGGGGTACAAATTGCCAAATTTTAGTACAACCACGTGTTTGGTTTTTTGGCCCAATGTATCCCCCTTTGATGAGGTTCTATTACCTTATATAGTTATATGGTCATGTATAGGGGTCCATTATCTATCATAAGACATAGGTACATTGGTGCACCCCTTTAAAATTTTGGGAGGGGTACCTTGGCCCACCACTTAAATTGTAGAAATTGCCCAATTTAAACATTTGGTATAATAGTATAGGACCCTAATATATATTACTATAACCTCGTTCCCTTTTAGGGGTACAAAATTGCCAAAATATAAACGTAAGCAATAAGTTGTACCACGTGTTTCGTTTTTTACCTAATTTATTCCATTGGATGAGGTCCTATTACCTTATATCGTTATATGGTCACGTATGGGGATTTATTTCCTGTCATAAGACATAGGTACATTTATGCACCCGTTTAAATTTTTTTGGAGGGGTACTTTGGCCCACCTCTTTAATTTTGGAAATTGCCCCTTTTACATGTTTGGTATTATAGTATAGGACCCTAATATAGATTAGTATAAATTTGGGTGGTTCACCTCGTTTCCTTTCATAGGTACGAAATTGTCAAATTTTAGTACAACCACGTGTTTGGTTTTGGCTCAATTTATCCCCTTGGATGAGGTCCTATTACCTTATATGGTTATATGGTCATGTGTATATTGGTCCATTTCCTATTATAAGACATGGGTACATTGATGCACCCCGGGAGGCGATTCGGTATCATAGTACATGCCTCAACATGTATCATGATAAATTTGGGTGGTCCATCTTGTTCCTTTTCATGGGTAAAAATTGCTAAAATATAAACATAAGCAATATGTTGTACCATGTGTTTGGATTTTGGCCCAATTTCTCCCCTTTGATGAGGTTCTATTACCTTATATGGTTATATGGTCATGTATATGGGTTCATTTCCTATCATAAAACATGGGTACATTGACGCACCCTTTAAAAATTTGGGAGGGGTATCTTGGCCCATCCACTCGGTTTTAGAAATTGTTTAATATAAGCATTTAATATCATAGTACAGGACTTCAATATGTACCACTGTAAATTTGGATGGTCCACATCGTTTCCTTTCATGGGTAAAGAACTACCAAAAATCAAATTTCGGAGGTTATTGACCCTTTGATAAGTATTTAGCACGTTATATGGGTATGTACAGAGGTTTATTACCTTTATATGTTTATGTTCCCTTTTAAATTTGGGAATTATCAAATAACAAATTTCGGTAAACGTTTTCTAGGACCCATTGTAGATGTTGGTGTTCCTCTTATGACCAAATATTCATACTTTAAAGGTTATTGACCGGCTTTATTATTAAATGAGTACAGGATTTATTACTTTTTCATAAGACAGGTGTATTTGTGTACCAATCTTAAATTTTGGGAAGGGGTACATTTCTTATTGGTTTCGTTCAACATTTTGCACTCACTGATAAATATGATCAAAACCGTTTATTTGTTAATCGAATAGTTAAAAAACCGAATAAAGTTTGATGGTTAACCGTGAAACGTAAAATTTTTAGTTTGAAATTTTTTGGTTTGAAACTTTTTGTTTGAAAATTCTTGCTTTTAAATTTTTGTTTGAATTTTTTGTTTCAGAATTTTGTTAGAAATTTTTTTTGACTTTTGTTTCAAAATTTTTTTTTCAAAATTTTTCGTTTGAAAATTTTTAAAATTTTTTCGTTTCATAATTTTGTTTAAAATTTTTTGTTTGAAATTTTTTTTCAAAATTTTTTTAAAAATTTTTCGTTTGAAATTTTTTAAAAATTTTTGGTTAAAATTTTTTTGTTTGAAATTTTTTAAAATTTTTTCGTTTCAAAATTTTGTTTAAAATTTTTTGTTTGAAATTTTTGTTGGAAATTTTTCGTTTCCAAATTTTTTGTGTGAAATTTTTTGTTTCAAAATTTTGTTTGAATTTTTTTTCGTTTCCATGTTTTTTCGTTTCATAAGTTTGTGCACTCATTAGTAAAGAACCGGAACTGTTTAGAACAAAAACCTTTGACAACATTGTTTTTTCATGATGCAATAGTACACGTCAGAACATGGGGCTGTACTTGAAATGAAAAAACACAAATCATTGAAATGGATTATTTTATTACATTGGACTGGTTAATTACATACATCCATACCAGATATAGGATCTGGATATTGTCGATACAATGTATTTTGAACTTCTTGCACTAGTTTGTCTTTAGCATGTAATTTTAATTCCAGTTGAAGTCTTTTAAGGTCTATTGCAATATCAATTGGTGGAAACTCAATGTCCATTTGATCACAAATAAACTGTTTATCAATACAGGTATGCACCCACGAACGATGTTGACAACCATCACAACATCTAGATACATGTTGTACAATATGCATGACACATTTTTTCAAAATAGTACTTTTTCAGAAATATACTTGTTTTGTTGCACACTTCCACTGCATGTTTAACACACTGGAATACGTTGATGAATTTGTTCCATTCCGTTTGCGTTAGATACACCATGTTGCGGGTTTCATGGAATGTACTCTTTTTACGTAACAGCGCCACTTTCTCTTCGAGGACTGTACGCAGCACCACTTCATGATTTGAGCCTAATGATTTGACTATGGTCACATTTAGCTCATCATGAAAATAATCATTCATTTGGTCGATTCGTGAACATAATATTTTCCATTCTTCACCAAATTGTTCTGCTTTGCCCAATCGAATCACAGGTTCAAATGTTCTAGAACTGATACCAATCATCACATGTTTTGTTTGAAATATATTTTTTGGATAATAGCTTGCGAAGATGAATTCTTTATCGTTAGAAGTACACATCTTTCCTCCTGAAACGCACTTGCTCAAATGATTTCGTGGGATGACACTGTATTTGCTGGTTTATAGTTATTGCTGACGTCATTGGAAAGAAATGTGCTGACGTTTGAATTCATGATTTCATCACAGTTGCTGACGTCATCCTGACCAACCAAATTCATAGATCGCATTCTGCATACAGCTACGTCTGACGTCAAAGGAATGTGCTGACGTTTGAATTCATGATTTCATCACAATTGCTGACGAAACCGGCTGTGTACTAAATTCAAATTGATGACTTCGACCCAAGAATCCTTTGTAACTTAAAGATACAGATTCAGTATTTAAGAAACGCAGCAGTTCTTCTTGTTTTGATGCTTCCATGGGTAAATATCTTGCTGGTAAAATTATATTCTTATCATTTTCAACCTTCACTACGGTTCTTAATCTAAACTTTGTAGGGATTTTTGGCTAGCTAAGATTCTATAAGGTATTCTGTTGTAAATCAGTAATCTTGGTAAATGATTTCATCACATCACGTGTGTTTAGAAATTGCAGACAAGTAGCCATGATGACGTTATCATGAATACTAACTTGAACGATGCTTATATATGATTCAAAACTGATGACGCTGCATTATCATGTTCTGACGTGTACTATTGCATCATGAAAAAACAATGTTGTCAAAAGTTTTTGTTCTAAACAGTTCTGGTTCTTTACTAATGAGTGCACAAACTTATGAAACGAAAAAACATGGAAACGAAAAAAATTCAAACAAAAAATTTCAAACGAAAAAAATTCAAACAAAATTTTGAAACGAAAAAAATGTCGAACAAAATTTTGAAAAAATATTTCAAACAAAAGAATTGGAAACGAAAAACTTCCAACAAAAATTTCCAACAAAAAATTTTAAAAAAATTTTTGAAACGAAAAATTTTTAAAAATTTCAAACAAAAAAATTATAAACAAAAATCTTGAAAAAAATTTCAAACAAAAATTTCAAAAAAAATTTAAACAAAATTTTGAAACGAAAAAATTTTTAAAAATTTCAAACAAAAAGTTTTGAAAAAATATTTTGAAAAAAAATTTCAAAAAATTTCAAACAAAAAATTTTAAACAAAATTTTGAAACGAAAAAATTTTTAAAATTTTCAAACGAAAAATTTTTAAACAAAAAAATTTGAAACAAAAGTTGTCAAAAAAATTTCAAACAAAATTCTGAAACAAATAATTCAAACAAAAATTTGAAAGCAAGAATTTTCAAACAAAAAGTTACAATCCGAAAAAATTTCAAACTAAAAATTTTACGTTTCACGGTTAAAAGTCCGGTTTTTTTATCCGGTTTTTTTACTATTTGATTAACAAATAAACGGTTTTGATCATATTTATCAGCGAGTGCAAAATGTTGAACGAAACCAAGATTTTTAAATGTTAAACAAAACTTAAAACTGAATGCAGCAAAGATTTGAAAATCATCAACCAATCAGATTGCACGAAAGATAGTGATCAACAAATCAGATTGAAGGAAAGATAGTGATCAGCCAATCAAATTGCATTAACAATAACTTTGCTAGTGTTAGATTACATCACCTTATGGTTAAATTTCAAACTGTTGTAGCATGTATTGCCTTTCGTCTATGAGTCACAAGATTCAATAAGGTTAGCTATCAGATTTCTAAAGCTCAAGGTCAAATCAATCACCACCAATGATCTTAGACTATGAGCTGTGACTAAAGTTCAATGTATTGTTTCAAATTTCGCGCCTTATGTTAAAATTCTGTTAGGCGTGGTAGACTACATCGGCAACTGTTGCAGAGTAGCTGATAATGAATCATATGCAATGAAGATAATTTTGATTTTAACGTCATACATAACAGAAGAGTTGGGAATCACCGAAATGACTACAACCAACACTCCTTACAAAAAATAAATTCCAAGGAGGAAACCTTATACTTGTGAAAATCTCAAAACTTTTTTTTTACAGTCTACCCGTTTAAAGGGTTGCGCCCTTTCTTGAATTGGTGATATACATAAATAAAATAATAATAATAATAATAACAGAAAATGTGCAGGGAGGCGATGAGTAATATGAAACAAGAAAATAACAAAATTAGTGCAGTGCATTAGGTTCAGTGCGTGAATATAACAACAAATATGAAAAACATTAAAAGGAATAACAAGGCATAGCAAAACATAGCAGGAATAATAGAACTTATAGGAATGATGATGAAATGAGGATGAATTGTTCTGGACGCCACAACACGAGGTTCTGTTAGTGAACAGATTCGGTTATCTTCTGTTCCTGGGGCTATTCAGGAACTGATGTAGACAGGAGAGGCCCATGTTAGTAGGTATTTACTGTGCATATGATGGATATATGGAAGATGACAGATGACGTGGATGATATATAGCCAATACTTCTGGGTCGCGGTCGGCAGGATCTATTTGCAAGTGGTACAATGTAAGATAGTGCTGTAGCGGAGAATCAACGTATCGTGGTGGTGCATCATTGTCTCGGTCATAGCGTATTACGTCCTGGAGCATGGGGTGTTGTAAGTCAAAACGTTGCGTAATATAACGGATGCGAAGCTGTTCTAGATGGGCAAGCAATGGTGGAAAATCTATGAGGTCATAGAGGAGCCTAGTTGGACTCGGTAATTTAATTCGATAGGCCAATCTGAAAGCATGTCGTTCCATTATTGATAATTGTTTATAAAATTTGTCGGGGGCAGCGGCCCAAGCTGTATGGCCGTAAGTTAAAGTTGTCCTCATAAAAGCTTTGAATCTCAATTTTTTTTGTGCTAGCCGTAGGCTAGCGTCCTTTTAGAGGGCTACACCCTCTCTGAGGTGAGAGAAGTGGAGGAATTGTGGTAGAGGAATAAGGCATGGCTGGGCTAAGAGGAATTAATTAATTTTATTTATTTTGGTTCCAGAACTAGGACATTATGATCTTTGCGATCATAATCATATATAAATAGTAGGAGGAGTTCTACATTAACATATGAACATAACGTAAATAACATAACATAAAGAACATAGCATATTATTGGACAGAACATAAATAAGGAAATGATAGAAATATACATAAATGAGATAAGAGAGCAAATCACGAGAAAATTTAAGCATAAAGATTAGGATGAGATAAAGTATATAAGTAGACAAAGAGTAAAACGTTACTATACAGGTATATGATTATTGATTAAGTGAAATGATCCTGGAAAGTTAGACTACCAAATTGATGGAATTGAGAATGAGAGATGGGGCGATGTGCGATACACAAGACAACACAGGGTACGTTAGTAAGACAAATGTGTGTTATCTTCTGCCTAGGGGCATCTCTAGGCTGATGAAGACGGAGGGAGCCCTGTTAGAAACAAGAGGTGTCACTGTGCAGTGAAGGATGGAAAGATGTGAGGTAGATGAGCATGGGCTTGGTAGTCTTCGAGCAGATACAAATCCGGATGGTCAGGTGGTAGAGTGTAGCGGTATAAAGTGAAAAGCAGACTGAGTGGAGAATGGGCATAGCGAGTACGGACAGGGTGGAGTTCATGATGGTGCATAGTATCCATGAGTAAAGGATGGTGAGAGGTATATCGGACAGTGATGAATTTCAGCCTAAGAGATTCAATATGGTGTGTGATGCTTGGAAAAGTGATAAGATCATATAGTGCTCGGGTCGGACTGGGGAGCTGTATGCGGTGTGCGATTCGGAATGCATGACGTTCTAGTATGCGCAGTTTTTCGTAAAAGGTGGGTGGTGCAGCAATCCAAGCAGGAAAACCGTACGTAAGAACCGGACGCAGGAAAGATTTGTACGTATTGAGAACTGTATGTGGTTTAAGGCCCCAGGTAGTGCCGGTGAGGCGCTTGAGAAGATTCAAACGTTGGTAAGCTTTGGCCGCGACTTTCTGAAGATATGGTTTCCATGTGAGATGTGTATCATAGATTATGCCAAGATAGGTAACTGTGCGAGTAGGAGCTATGAGAGTATCATGAACGTGAAGAGAAAGCAATGATGGGTTTCTGTGGACTTTGGAGCGTTTGCGTGGTGGAATGAAAGTGATGGCTTGTGTTTTGGTCGCATTTATAGAGAGACTCCACTGAGTGCACCAGCGAGTGAAACGGTTAATAGCTTCCTGCAGGTCCTGATTTATCTGGCGAATAGTCTTTCCTAAGGCCAGCAATGCTGTGTCATCTGCATATTGAAAAAGATATATATCAGGAGGAAGTGGAGGAAAATCTGCTACAAAAAGAATATATAAAAGAGGTGAGAGAGCTGAACCTTGAGGTACACCCGACAAAAGAAAAATGGGATGAGATAACTGCCCATTAATGGAGACGTAGGAGATGCGACCAACCAGAAAGTGATAGATGAAACGAATATAAGCAACGGGAAGTTTAAGATGATTGAGCTTGTAAAGAAGTGCCAGGTGCCAAACTTTGTCAAAGGCTTTTTCCAGGTCAAACAACAGAAGGCAAGATGGTTTGATGGAATTATAATGTGAGGTGATGAGACTGGTGAGGCGAAGAAGCTGATCGTTAATTGAATATGAAGGGCGAAATCCTGCTTGGTGAATGGGAAGAAGGTGTTTAGTTTCGAGATATGGATGTAATCTTTTAACGATGATGCGCTCCAAGACTTTACTAAAAGTGGATGTCAGCTGAATAGGACGGTAAGAGGATGTATCACTAGGAGGCTTGTTAGGCTTCAGGAACATGAGTGTTTTGGAAGTTTTCCAGTCTGTCGGGAAAAAGCCAGTTCGAAGGATGAATGTGTAGATGAGTGCAAGAAGATTGAGAAGCAATAATGGACCTTCTTTAATGTGGCGATATGTAATATTATCAAAGCCTGGGGCGGAATTTCTTTTACGATTAACAACAGCCAGGATTTCAGCGGTAGTAACAGATGTAGTAAGGGGATGATGCGGAAGGGAATGAGTGACGTCGGGCTGTAAGTGAGGAGATGCGAGATTCAGGCGATCTGTTGGATGTGGAGTGATGAGAGTGGAGGATGCCGCAGGTGTAAAAATATCTTGCAAATAGTCTGCAAAGGCGTTAGCTTTCTCCAGATCAGTTTGGAGTGGTACATTATTATGAAGAAGAGGGTAAGAAGGCTTGGTGTACTTGCCACAGAGAGCATTGAATCATTTCCAGAATTTGGTTGGGTGACTGGTTTCGTTGAGATCATTGCAGGTCTTAACCCAATTCCGCAGTTTGTACGCTTTGATGTAATTGCGAACAGTGCGTTGTAACTGAGTGTGATGATGGAGGGTTTCAGGGTTCCTAGTACGGAGGTAATCACGGTATAGTTGACGGGAGCGACGAATCATGGATAAGTATTGAGGTGGGAGATGTGGTTTATAGGGGGTAGAGTAAGTAGTCGGAATATACAGTTCGGAGGCACGGCTAAGAGTCGAGTTTATAGTAGTGATGCTTTCGTAAAGTTGCTCTTCTGTAGCAGGTGGTGTGTGATGGTGTAAAGACTGAGAGATGTAGTCGCGGTATTTATGCCAATCAGCTTTATCGTATCGAAGTGTTGGCCGTGGGGGTGGTAGATTAGCAGATTTAGTGGCCTGGGTATGACGATACGTCAGCTTAATAGGTGCGTGATCGCTGCCAAGTAGTGCTAGAACGTCAACAGTGCAATGGGAAGCAAGAGTATTGGATGTGATGACTATATCGGGAGTTGTCTGAGAAATAGGGCGAGATGGAGATGGTAAAGCGTGGATGATGCCTGTTGTATTTGAAGCGACAAATTGCGTGAATATGTTACGTTCGTTGTCTGTACGACTATGAAGATTGAGATCTGCCATGATGATGTAATGCTTGTATGTATTGGATATATCTTGGAGAAAATGAAGTGGAATCGGATGTCCTGGTCTGACGTAAATGGTAATGAGTGTGATTGCTATATTCGGGAAATATAATGTAGTTATTACATACTCAGGGAGATTGAGAATTGCGCTAGAATGACGCCTATATGGAAGGTTGTGGTAAAAACCAATTGCTGCCCCACCGTTTGCTCGCTGAGCTGGAAAAGTGTTGTCACAACGGAGGATGTTATAGCGTGCTATATGGCAAGTATCCGATCGTTTGAAAAAGGTCTCATTGAGTAGAAATGCATTTACTTTTTCCTCGAGTAGAAGTGCTTCGAAGAGAAGTTTGTTTTTGAAAAAGGATCGGATATTAAGAAATAGAAACACTAAAGCCATGATGATGTGCTGTAAGAGTTGGCTGTTAAGAAGACGGAAGGTGTGACGTATGAAAATGAGCATCGGTATTAGAGTATGTTGCGTTGAAAGAGACGTGAAAAATGATACGGGCTGCGTGAATGATTTGTTGAAGGATGTGAGGACGGATAAAGGGGTGGATGTTTTGCAAGGCAAGTGTAGTAAAAGCGAGAAGTTTATCTATAGTAACAGGAGTGGAGTCAATGGGGAAATCCGTGTTGGTAGAAGTATCATGAGTGCGAAGTGGAGCAACTAATTCAGGTCGAGTACTTTCAGGTTGAGGTTTTCCTTTGCACTTGTAACTGTATGTGGGATGTTGTTCGTTGCAGGTAGCACAACGGGGTGGAAGTTCTAAATTCGGACAAGTACGGGTAGGATGGGTGCCTGTGCAGTAGCCGCAGATGGCAGTGTTGCGACAGTTGGCAGTGGTGTGCTGATTGTATGCTTGGCACCTTTCGCAACGAATTGGAAGTGGCGGGGATGATCGGGAGGGTTCTACACGATGACGTTTTTTATAGATCATGGCGCCATGTGCTAGCATGGTGTCAATTGTGTCTTGCGATGTTGTTAAAACTCGCATCATGTAAGTGGGTCCCTGATCGTTCCGGATGCGGAGTACTTTGGTGATGGTGAAGCCTTCTAGTTTCAGCTCTTCAGAAACTTCCTCATCCGTGTATGTGGGATCCCGGATAACAACGGAGAGAAGAGGAGGCTTTTTTGGAGGTGGTGGTTGTTTTCGGCGAGAGGAACTGAGGGTGTCAATTTTGGCTGTTTTCCCAAAGATTTCGAAAGAAGCCTTGTTTCGTATAGTAGTAGCGAAATGTGGGTCCGTAGATTTCAAAATTATCCCATTGTGGGATTTGACCACTTGAGTGAGATTAATACTAGGGAGATATTTACGAATTTGAAGAACTACGTATTTGACGTTATCGAATTTTGCATCAAAATTCTGAAGAAGAAAGCAATGAAGCTCTGGATGAATTGATGGAATGACTGGGTTTTGACGCTGATATGAAGATGAAGAGTGAGCGATTTCGGTGTCCGTGTCGACGGAAGGTGATGTGCGACTTAAATGTTGTTTCTTTGCTGGCGGTGAGTTGACTAAACGCTCAGCATAGCTCTCTGAATGAATTGGCGATCGCGATCGACTGGAGGCATTCGAGACGGTGGAGGCAGTGGAGCGTTTAAAAGCTCGGCGATGTCGTGTGCTATCCTTTCGCTTTTCCACCTTTGTGGCTTGAGCCGGTGGGGCGAGGAATACGGGAGGTAGTCCGCCATGCCGACCATCCATCGAAGCCCCAGTGATCTGATGTGGATCCGCCATGGAGAACAGGAATCGGGCCGAAGCCCCTAGATTAAAGAACGAACGAGATGCAGTGTGTGATGATTAAGTAATCGTAGGTAAGGTGACCCGTTTGGATAGCCACCAAGGTTGGAACAGTTCTCTGGACAGACCCGTAACACTACTTACCCTTGGCTTGATTAGTCTGGAGAGTAGTATTCAAAGAAATGACGCAGAAAAAAGCCCGGGATGAGGAACAGGAAGGATATCAAAATGCAGCTGTTCTGATGTCTGGTACGTCACAGCTGTTAAGATCGAATCTCACGGTCACGGTCACGGTCACGGTAAGTTTGAAGTTTTGAGTAGAGTATCGGGCCGAAGCCCCTGACTCCATGAGTTAGATGGGATAAAAGATATATGTAACATGTGCAGGAGGTTGGGTTGGTAGTACTATTGTTTTGTTAGGCGTGGTAGACTACATCGGCAACTGTCGCAGAGTAGCTGATGATGATATCAGTGTGATCGCTGGCAAGATATTAAATGCGAGGTGTGCGGTAGACATTTCGTAGAGCAAATTCGGTGCCGATGTCAGCTATTGCTGGATTAATGTGTCGGGGTAAGGTACGCCAGAACTTACTGTGAAGATGTCGCAGTAGTTCTCTAACAGTAGGGAGTTCCAAATCTTCCAGAATTTGTCTGTTTCGTGTATATCTGTCGTGACCAGTGATTATACGACCAGCTCTAGTTTGCACACTTTCAAGTGTTCGAAGGAGACTGTGTGAAGCGTGTTGCCAAGCAGGGCATGCATATGTGAGGGTGGACAGGACTATCATCTTAAGTATGTGAACGCGGACCTCATGAGAAATTGAACTGCAGCGAAAGATGGGATATAACGCTGAGATTTTTCGTAAAGCTCGTTGCTTGATGTTGCTGATATGTGCGGCGAAAGTTAGCCCACGGTCTAAAGTCACTCCCAAGTATTTGGCGTGGGTAGCGTGAGGAATATGTGCGTTCTCATAGATAAGATATCGAGGGACGCGGATGCGTCTTCGACTATGGATGACAGCACAACTTTTGTCTGTATTTACTTTAATCCTCCAACGTCTTGCCCATTCCTGAAATCTTGTTAGTTGACGTTGCATATAGATGTAGCATTGTGCAAGAGAGCTACTGGTCGTAAAAAAGGCAGTATCATCGGCGTACGTTGCGAGAAAGCAGTGTGGTAGGGTCGGAAGATCTGCTGTATACAGAGTATATAAAAGAGGTGAAAGTACAGCGCCCTGTGGAACTCCTGCTTTGATAGTCCTAGAGGAGGATTTGACACCGTCAACAGACACATGAAATTTTCTGCCAATGAGGTAAGAACGAAGTAAAAGCAGAAGACGATCTGGAAGACCTTGGGTGTATAGTTTGTATAATAGCCCTGCTAACCAGACTTTATCAAATGCTTTTGAGACATCCAGATATACTCCAAGGGTGTGTTGTTTTCTGTTAAAAGCCACTGTTAAGTGATCTACTACGCGTACGAGTTGCGTAGTAGTACTATGTTGTGCACGAAACCCAAACTGATGGGATGGTATGAGATCATTATTGACTACATGCTGTCTTAGCCTCCAGAGTAACACACGCTCAAATAATTTACTTAAGTGTGACAAAAGACTGATCGGCCTATAGTTTTCCGGGAGCAGCGGATTTTTTCCAGGTTTGGGTATGATAATGATACGAGCTTCCTTCCAGGTCTTTGGGAAGTAGCATAGTTGAAGGATGGCATTAAATAAATAAGTTAAGAAGACCAGGAATTTCCTTGTTGGGTGTTTCAGTATCTCAGTTCGAATCCCATCAGGCCCAGATGCTGTCCTTGCCGGCAGACGTTTGATATGTCTTTCTATTTCCCGAGGTGTTACTAAAGTGATATTATCTGTAGGGTTTTGTTTACTTATGGTATATAAGGTAGTTCGGATGTGCTGTTGGAAATAAGGATCGAGAATTGCTCTATTGGGCTGGAACTGTTTTTCCAAAGAGTCGGCGAAAATATCCGCTTGCGACTGAGGGTCTTGCGTCAGTCCTTGAGGTCCTTGTATGACTCTAGCTTTTGAGGCGTTTGTAGTACGTTGGAATGCTTTGGAGTACGTCCAGATTTTGCGATCATTTACTGTAACATTTCGAAAAGTGTCTTCCCAGTATTGTTGGTTTTGTCGCATAGTCAGTATCTTGAGCTTTGCACGCAGTTTGTTCCATAGTGTCTTATATACTGGATGTAGTGTGTGCTGCCATCGACGCCTAGCCCAGCGTTTCAGATGAATATACAGGTGTAGATGAAAACTGTCGCATTGACCGGTTTGGGTTGAAGAGACTTTGATGGTGGTACTTGCTGTCTCTGCGGTACGAAGGGCTAAAGTGACGTGGGAAACTGCTTGTTCGATGTCCTCAATGGTGGCGGGTCTATCTCGTAGATCGATCATATTGTTTAGTTCCCGTTTAAATACATCCCAATCAGTTTCTATTTGTTTGATGAGAGGGGTGGTATGTTCGAGGCTGCGGTGTGAGACGTGGAATATGACAGGGTCATGATCAGAGTCTAAGTCCGAGATGACATAAGGATGTACTAGAAAGGATACATCTTTGCAAATAGCAACATCAAGCACATCGGGTTGACCACCGAATTTTGGATGGTGAGTCGGGTCTCGTGGAGCACTGATGATGAAATTGGACGTTAGGATATATTGGTGTAAGGCGTCTCCAGCGTCGTTAGGTTTAATTGAGTGCCATTCGCCATGCTTAGCATTAAGATCTCCAGCCAAGATGACTTTTGGCCCTAAGCTAGCTATGATATCGAAATCTGTGAGCTCTAATTGTGTAGCCGGGGACCTGTACCCAGTGACTAATATCAATGGAACGCCTGGAGTTATTAGCTCAACAGCAAGGGCCTCTAAAGTAAGTAGGGGTGGTATCGTAATCAACCTGACTGGGAATGACTTTTTGATTATAAGTAACAATCCTCCTTTCTGTCTACCCACTCTATCCTGTCTGTACACAATGTAGTTAGGTAAGCGCCAGCTAGTGATTCGAGCAGTAAAATGCGTTTCTTGTACAAACATAATATCAACTTTATGTTGGATGAGAAATCTAATAAGTGTGTGTTTCTGCCCTTCGAGACCATCTGCATTCCACGTAGCAAGAATAAGGGAGTGATGGAGAACCTTGGATTTAGAAGCAGCCATCGTCAACCATTTCCGCTATAGTTTCTATTACAACTGCAGCCTTAGAAGCTGAATCGACTGCCTGTCGGAATCGTGTAATCCCACGTTTAATATGAGTTATTATTTTACGGAAAGGTAATTCCTTGAGGAAGGAAAGAACGGACTTTAAGTCCAGATCTTCTTTAGAGTTCCCTTGATTGAGTGCAGAAGTTGACTCGATGTTGGAAGAGATAGGAGCTTCAGGATCATTATCTGTAGCCATTGGCTGGTTATTAACAGAAGTGGGAATGGAGGTTTTCTCTGCCGTTGGTTCTTGTAAATTTTTCTTGGGTGCTTCTTCGGCTGCTGTGCCGGTAATTTTAGTGCTTCAGAGTAAGACTTATATACCGGGCAACCACGGTAATTTGCCGGGTGATCCCCCTGACAATTTGCACAAGTGGCGGGTGTTGATGTGTTTGGTTTACTGCAAGACTGTGTGAAATGCAGTTGTCCACATTTGAGACACCTCGGGTGAGCTTGGCAGGTATCTTGAGAATGCCCCAAGCGTTGGCACCTGTAACATTGCAGCACTGAAGGAGGCTTATAGGGTTCGATCTGGACCTTGTAGTACAGCAAGT
The DNA here is from genome assembly GCF_964235325.1 of Thermobia domestica. Classification (NCBI taxonomy): domain Eukaryota; kingdom Metazoa; phylum Arthropoda; class Insecta; order Zygentoma; family Lepismatidae; genus Thermobia; species Thermobia domestica. Next base: position 336,822,244 of record NC_137456.1, read on the forward strand.
TATTAATTGCATATATCTCTTTAACAGCTGCAGTTCTCTCCAAAGCTACCAAGAACAGTGGCATCAGTAGTTTCTTATCATCAGTCTTTCTTTTGCGAGACATTTGATGGACACTTATTGGTTTGAAGCCTAATCGTGTAAGTTCTGCCTTCAGGTCATCTAATTCGGTGTCAATAGGTAGTTTACGGACAACTACCTTTATGGGCCTTTCGTTTTTTGCTACTCCTGTGGCATATTCAGTTTTCGTTTGCTCACAATAAGCTTTGATAGCGTTATAGTCATCTTTGGTAGCCGCTTGAAGTCGGATGCGCTCCTTATTGGGCTGAGCTAAGGGAGGCTCCTTCAATGCTCGCGACAAGGTCTTTATAAATGTATATGTGTTTGTTATTCCGTATATGAAAATAGGAGGCGGCCTGAAACTGGAGAGCTTGTTAGTCGGTGCATTGTTGTTGCTGGTACTGGTATTATCTGTTTGCTCAGGTGACAAAATATCGAACCTATTACTGGTAGGAAGAGGTGGATATTCTTGGGTGCTATTAATTATTTTATCTGCCTTGTTGAGGTTCTCCAAAGAAGACCTTCGTCGCTTGAGTGTTCCCACTACTGTGAAATCCATATCTTCAGCGGTATGCGACGTTGATGGCTGTGATTCACTTGACTGTTTAAGTGTAGTTGTCGTTTTCGCTTTTAGCTTCGCTGGGGCGGTTGATTGTTTCTTTTTGCCTAAAGGCAGAAGAAAATCTTCCGGTTTATAGGTTGATCTTATTATTTTGCCCCTGATACTAGGAGTCTTGGATGATTGTGCCTTTTTCTCAGTCTTGACTGGGGTCTTCTGAGAAGCCATCTTGATAGCGAAAGTGGGAGATGGCGCCAGCTTACCACTAAGAAGAGTAGTAGACTTCTTAGGAAAAGATATGGTCTTAGAGCGTTGCTCTAAGGTTGTACTTTAAATGACTTTACCTCCGAAGAGGAAACACAGAAGGTAATCGTTAGCCGGTAGAGATGCCTGAGTCGTCAACTGGTTTGTTCAACTACCTCTGCCTCCGAAGAGGAGAGTACCAAAATAATTCGTTAAGCCTAAAGAATAGCAAGGTCGTCTAAAGATAGAATCAAGTTAGTGTGTCCGCCTCCGTAGAGGCACAAAACAATTCGACGGTTGTTTCCTTTACCTCGATGAGGTAAGTAATCCAACCGTATACAAGATGTTCGCGAATAAAATTCAACTAAGGGGGATGAAACACCTAAATGACTTGTTTATTTTTCTCCGCCAGCTACGGATACCCTATTTTTTTTACCTGGTTAGAGATTCCAGGTGGCCAGTTCGAATCTCACGGTCACGGTCACGGTCACGGTCACGGTAATTTTGTGGTTATGTATAGAGTATCGGGCCAGAGCCCCTGACTCCATGAGTAATATGTTAGAAAGAATATATCAAGATGTGCTGGTGGTTTGTTGGATGTTACTATTGCTTTGGTATGTATGGGAGACTACATCTGCAACTGTCGCAGAGTAGCTGATTATGAATTCTTTACCAGTCCTGGAGAGATTTTAAATGCGTGGTGTTCGATGGACGTTCCGCAGTGCGCATTCGGTGCCGATATTAGCTATAGCAGGATTTATATGTCTGGGTAAAGTACGCCAGAACTTATTGTGGAGATGCCGTAGTACGTCTCTGACAGTGGGTAGCTCTAAGTCTTCCAGGATCTGGCTGTTTCGTATATATTTGTCGTGACCTGTGATTATACGACCAGCTCGAGTTTGCACACTTTCGAGAGTTTGTACGTGACTATGTGAAGCATGTTGCCAGGCAGGGCATGCATAAGAGATGGTAGACAGGATTATCATTTTGAAGATGTGAGCTCGGACCTCATGAGAAAGGGAGCTACAGCGCAAGATGGGGTACAACGCTGAGATTTTTCGTAATGCTCTCTGTTTTATGTCTCTGATGTGTGCGGCAAACGTTAGACCACGATCTAAAGTTACACCCAAATATTTTGCGTGCGTAGCATGAGGAATGCGTGTGTTCTCATAGGTTAGATTTCGATGGACGCGGATGCGTCTCCGACTATGGATGACAGCACAGCTTTTGTCTGCATTTATTTTGATTCTCCAACGTCTTGCCCATTCTTGAAAACCTATGAGTTGGCGTTGCATGTATATGTAACACTGTGCAAGTGAGCTACTGGTCGTGAAAAAGGCAGTATCGTCGGCGTATGTTGCAACAAAGCAATGGGGTAAGGTCGGGATATCTGCTGTGTACAGATTATATAAAAGCGGTGAAAGTACAGCGCCTTGTGGGACACCTGCTTTAATAGGTCTAGACGTGGATTTAACTCCGTCAACAGACACATGGAATTTTCTGCCAATGAGGTAGGAACGCAGTAAATGCAGAAGACGATCTTAAAAACCTTGCGTGTATAGTTTATATAAAAGTCCAGCTAACCATACTTTATCAAAGGCTTTTGAGACATCCAGATAGACCCCAAGGGTGTGTTGTTTTCTGTTGAAAGCCACTGTTAAATGATCCACTACTCGCACGAGTTGTGTAGTAGTGCTATGTTGTGCACGAAACCCGAACTGATGAAATGGTAGAAGGTCTCTAGTAGCTACATGCTGTTTCAGCCTCCAGAGAAACACACGTTCAAAGAGTTTACTTAGGTGTGACAGAAGACTTATTGGCCTATAGTTTTCCGGGAGAAGTGGATTCTTCCCGGGCTTGGGGATGGTGATAATACGAGCTTCCTTCCAGGTCTTCGGGAAATAGCATAAGTGAAAGATGGCATTAAATAAATAGGTTAGGAAGACCAGTAGTTTTCTGGTTGGATGTTTTAGGATATCAGATCGTATTCTGTCGGGTCCGGATGCTGTCTTCGCCGGCAGACATTTGATATGTCTTTCTATTTCTCGAGGTGTAACTAAGATGATGTCATGTATAGGGTTTTGTGTAGTTAGGCTATGTAGTGTGGTTCGGATGTGCTGTTTGAGATAGGGATCAAGACGTGATCTGTTAGGCTGGAACTGTTCTTCCAGGGAGTCAGCGAAAATATCCGCTTGTGACTGTGGGTCTTGAGTCAGTCCTTGTTGGCCTTGAATAACTCTAGCTCTGGAAGCATTTGTAGCACGCTGAAAGGATTTAGAGAATGTCCATATTTTTCTATCATTTGATGTGATATTTCGAAAGGTATCTTCCCAGTACTGTTGATTTTGTCGCTGTGTGAGCATCTTGAGTTTCGCACGCAGTTTATTCCATAATGTTTTGTATGCTGGATGTAGTGTATGCTGCCATCGGCGTCTAGCCCAACGTTTTAAATGGAGATAGATCTGCAGATGTAGACTGTCACATTGTCCCGTGTGTGTTGGAGAGATTTTGGTAGTGGAGCTCGCTGCCTCTGCTGTTCGAAGTGCTAATGTGATGTGAGAAACCGCTTGGTCGATGTCCTCAATGGTAGCTGGCCGATCTCGGAGATCTATCATAGTGTTTAGTTTTTGTTTAAAGATATCCCAATCGGTTTCTATTTGCTTAAAAATAGGGGCAGAATGGGCAATGCTGCGGTGTGATACGTGAAAAATGACTGGTTCATGGTCAGAGTCTAAATCTGAGATGACATAAGGATGGACAGTAAAGGATACGTCTTTACAAAGAGCGACGTCAAGCACATCGGGTTGCCGCCGAACTTTGGATAATGAGTTGGGTCTGGCGGAGCACTGATGTTGAAGTTGGACGTGAGGAGGTATTGGTGTAAATCGTCTCCAGCGTCGTTAGGTTTAATTGAGTTCCATTCTCCATGTTTAGCATTAAGATCTCCAGCTAAAATGACCTTTGGCCCTAAGTTTGCGATGACATCGAAGTCTGTGAGCTCTAGTTGTGTGGCCGGGGACCTGTACCCGGTAACCAATATTAATGGAACGCCTGGAGTTATTAGCTCAACAGCAAGTGCCTCCAAAGTAAGTAGGGGTGGTATTGTAACCAACCTGACTGGGAAAGCCTTTTTGATTATAAGTAGTAATCCTCCTTTCTGTCTGCCGACTCTATCCTGCCGATATACAATATAATTGGGTAGTCGCCAAGTAGTGATCCGAGCTGTAAAGTGTGTTTCTTGTACAAACATGACATCAACTCTATGGTGTGTAAGAAATCTAATTAGCATTTGTTTCTGCCCCTCGAGACCATCTGCATTCCATGTAGCAAGGATAAGTGTATGATGTAGGACGCTGGAGTTAGAAACAGCCATCGTCAACCATTTCTGCTATTGTTTCTATTACTGCTGCAGCCTTGGAAGCTGAATCTGCTGCTTGACGGAAACGGGTAATACCACGTTTAATATGCGTTATGATTTTGTGGAAATGTAACCCCTTGAGGAATGAAAGAATAGACTTTAGGTCCAGGTCTTCTTTGGGGCTCTCCTGTTTTTCGGCAGATGCTGGTTGGATGTGGGAAGCAGTAGAGGCTTCAGCGTCTTCATTGTCCGTAGCCATAGGTTGGACATTAATAATAGTGGGATCGGGAATTGTCGCTGCTGCTGGTTTGTTGACCGTTTTCTCCGCTTTATCTTGAAGTTTTCTTGGTTGCTGTGCCGGCAATTTAAGAGCCTCAGAATAGGATTTGAATACGGGACATCCACGGTAATTTGCCGGGTGATCTCCCTTACAATTTGCGCAAGTGGCGGGTGTGGAGGAGTCTGCTTTACTGCAGGACTGGGTAAAATGAAATTGCCCACATTTGAGACAGCGCGGATGCGCTTGGCAGGTGTCCTGTGAATGCCCCAAGCGTTGGCATCTGTAACACTGTAGCACCGAGGGAGGCTTACATGGTTCGATTTGGACCTTGTAATGAAGTAGGTTGTTGATAGCATAGATCTCTTTAATAGCTGCACTTCGTTCCAGAGCAATCAAAAACAGTGGCATTAGTATTTTCTTGTTATCTGTCTTGCTTTTGCGAGACATTTGATGAACGCTTGTTGGTTTGTAGCCCAGTCGGATAAATTCATCCTTCAGATCGTCTAAGTCAGTGTCAATAGGCAGCTTTCGCACAACCACCTTAATAGGCCTTTCGTTTTTTGCTACCCCTGTGGCATACTCAGTTTTCGTTTGATCGCAGTAAGCCTTGATAGAATTGTAGTCATCTTTGTTTGCCGCTTGAATCCGAATGCGCTCCTTAGTTGGCTGAGCTAGAGGGGGCTCCTTCAATGCTCGGGACAAGGTCTTAATAAATGTATAGGTGTTGTTAATTCCGTAGATGAAAATCGGAGGAGGCTTGAAACTGTGTGGCTGACTTGTTGTTGCAGTTTTAGTGCTAGTACTAGCATTATCTGATTGTGCTGGGTCCAAAACCTCGAACTTATTACTGAGTGGAAGAGGTGGATATTCGGAGACACTATTAGTGAGGTGTTCTGTCTTGGTGTTTGCTAAAGACGACCTTCGTCGCTTCAGCGTTCCTACTACCGTGAAGTCCATGTCTTCAGGCTTACTGGAAGCGGATGGTTGTGAAGCGCTGGACTGCTTAAGTGCAGTGGATTTTAATTTCGCTGGGGCGGCTGCTTGTTTCTTTTTGCCTAAAGGCACTAGAAAATCTTCCGGTTTGTACGTTGGTTTTGTTATTTTGCCCCTGAGACCTGGAATCCGGGGTGATTGTACTTTTTTATCTGATTTTGCTGCTGGCTTCTGAGAAGCCATCTTTATTACTAAGGTGGGAGATGGCGCCAGCTTACCACAAAAGGGGTAGTGACGGCCCCTGTGTATATTCTGGTGTTAGAGCAAAGCTCTAAGTTTAGAGTTTATTAAGGTGCTCTTTCCTCCAGAGAGGGAGCACGAAAGTAATCGATCACCGGTATAAGTGCCAAAGTCGTCAACTATTTTTTTTTTCTTCAGATACCTCTACCTCCGAAGAGGAGAGTATCAAAATAAATCGTAAGCCTAGAGAATAGCAAGGTTGTCAACAGTTAAGACCAAATCAAAGTGTCAACCTCCGTGGAGGTATGAAAATACAATTCGACGGTTGTTTCCTAGACCCCAAAGAGGCAAGTATTCCAACCGTTTGTACGAAGATCGCGAATAAAATAACAATTGGGGATGGACACTCTAAGTGACTTGGTTATTTTTCTTCGCCAGCTACGAATACCCTATTTTTTTACCTGGTTAGAGATTCCAGGTGGCCAGTTGAATCTCACGGTCACGGTCACGGTCACGGTAATGTTGTAGTTTTGTATAGAGTATCGGGCCAAAGCCCCTGACTCCATGAGTAGGACTGTATAAAAATATATAAAGATATGTTGGTAGTTAGTTGGAAATTACTATTGTTTTGTTATGGATGGAAGTCTACGTCTGCAACTGTCGCAGAGTAGCTGATTATGATTGCATTACGAGTTCTGGAAAGATATTAAAGACGTGGCGTACGATGGACGTTCCGGAAAGTGCATTCAGTGCCGATGTTAGCTATGGCGGGATTAATATGTCTGGGTAAAGTACGCCAGAACTTACTGTGCAAATGCCGTAGAACTTCTCTAACAGTGGGTAGCTCTAAATCTTCCAGAATCTGACTGTTTCGTGTGTATCTGTCGTGACCAGTGATTATACGACCAGCCCGAGTTTGTACACTTTCGAGTGTTTGTATATGACTTGGTGAAGCATGTTGCCAGGCAGGGCATGCATAAGAGATTGTAGATAGGACTATCATCTTGAAGATGTGAACTCGAACCTCATGGGAAAGTGAACTGCAGCGAAAGATGGGGTATAACGCTGAAATTTTTCGTAAGGCCCTTTGTTTGATGTCCCTGATGTGAGCGGCGAACGTTAAACCACGGTCTAAGGTTACACCCAAATATTTGGCTTGCAGAGCGTGAGGAATACGAGCATTCTCATAGATTAAATTTCGTGGAATACGGATGCGTCTCTTACTGTGAATGACAGCACAGCTTTTGCCTGCATTGATGTTAATCCTCCAACGTCTTGCCCATTCCTGAAAACTGTTTAGTTGTCTTTGCATGTAGATGTAACATTGCGCAAGTGAGCTGCTGGTCGTGAAAAAGGCAGTATCATCAGCATATGTTGCGAAAAAGCAATGCGGTAAGGTCGGGAGATCTGCCGTGTATAGATTATATAAGAGCGGTGAAAGTACAGCGCCCTGTGGAACACCTGCTTTGATAGATCTAGACGTGGATTTGACACCGTCAACAGACACATGAAATTTTCTGCCAATGAGATATGAATGAAGTAAGAGTAGAAGACGATCCGGAAAACCTTGAGTGTATATCTTATATAATAGTCCTGATAACCAGACTTTATCAAAGGCTTTTGAGACATCTAGGTAGACTCCAAGAGTGTGATGTTTCCTGTTAAAAGCCGCTGTTAAGTGGTCCACCACTCGTACGAGTTGGGTAGTAGTGCTATGTTGGGCACGAAACCCAAACTGATGGAAAGGTAGGAGGTCTCTATTAAGTACATGTTGTTTCAGCCTCGAAAGTAACACACGTTCAAAGAGTTTACTCAAGTGCGACAGAAGACTTATCGGTCTATAGTTTTCCGGGAGCAGTGGATTCTTTCCAGGTTTGAGGATGGTGATGACACGAGCTTCCTTCCAGGTCTTGGGGTAGTAACATAATTGAAATATGGCGTTAAATAAATAGGTTAAAAAGACCAGCAGTTTTCTAGTTGGATGTTTTAGGATCTCAGATCGAATCCCATCAGGCCCAGATGCTGTCTTTCCTGGCAGACATTTTAGGTGTCTTTCTATTTCCCGAGGTGTTACTATGGTGATGTCATGTGTTGGGTTTTGTGTCCTTATGCTATATAGTGTGGTTCGGATGTGCTGTTTGAGGTAGGGATCGAGGCGCGCTCTGTTAGGCTGGAACTGTTCTTCCAGAGAGTCAGCGAAAATGTTCGCTTGCGACTGAGGATCTTGTGTCAGTCCTTGAGGTCCTTGTATGACTCTTGCTTTGGAAGCATTTGTAGCACGTTGGAATGATTTGCAGTATGTCCAAATTTTACGGTCATTTACTGTGACATTTTGAAAAGTGTTTTCCCAATATTGTTGATTTTGTCGCGTTGTCAGTAACTTGAGCTTTGTACGCAGTTTGTTCCACAGCGTTTTGTATGCTGGATGTAGTGTATGCTGCCATCGACGTCTAGCCCAACGTTTCAGATGAATATAGAGTTGTAGGTGGAAACTGTCACATTGCCCGGTTTGCGTTGGAGAGATTATGGAGATGGAGCTCGCTGCCTCTGCTGTGCGAAGTGCTAACGTGATGTGAGAGACCGCTTGGTCGATCTCCTCAATGGTGGCGGGCCGATCTCGTAGATCGATCATAGTGTTCAGTTCTTGTTTGAAAAGATGCCAATCAGTTTCTATTTGCTTGAAGATAGGGGCAGAATGAGCGATGCTGCGGTGCGAGACGTGAAAAATGACTGGATCGTGGTCAGAATCTAAATCCGAAATGACGTAAGGATGAACACTAAATGATACATCTTTGCAAAGAGCGACGTCAAGAACATCGGGTTGTCCGCCAAATTTTGGATAATGAGTTGGGTCAGGTGGAGCACTGATGATGAAGTTGGAGGTAAGTAGATATTCATGTAAATCATCTCCAGCAGTGTTTGGAGTAATCGAGTTCCATTCTCCATGTTTAGCATTGAGATCTCCAGCTAAGATGACTTTTGGCCCTAGGTTAGCAATGACATCGAAGTCTGTGGGCTCTAGTTGTGTGGCCGGGGACCTGTACCCGGTAACCAATATTAATGGAACGCCTGGAGTTATTAGCTCAACACCAAGTGCCTCCAAAGTTAGTAAAGGCGGTATTGTAATTGACCTGACGGGGAATGCCTTTTTGATTATGAGTAGTAATCCTCCCTTCTGTCTGCCCACTCTATCCTGTCGATACACAATGTAATTGGGTAGTCGCCAAGTAGTGATACGAGCAGTGAAGTGTGTTTCTTGTATAAACATGACATCAACTCTGTGGTGTGTGAGAAATCTAATCAGCATATGTTTCTGCCCCTCGAGACCATCTGCATTCCATGTAGCGAGGACAAGTGTGTGATGTAGGACGCTGGAGTTAGAAACAGCCATCGTCAACCATTTCCGCTATTGTTTCGATGACTGCTGCAGCCTTGGAAGCTGAGTCTGCAGCTTGTCGGAAACGTGTAATACCACGTTTGATATGGGTTATAATTTTGCGGAAATTTAAGCCCTTGAGGAATGAAAGAACGGACTTTATGTCTAGATCTTCTTTAGGGCTTTCCTGTTGTTGAGTAGAGGCTGAATTGGTGTGGGATGAAGTGGAAGCTTCAGCGTCGTCACCATCTGTAGCCACAGGTTGGACATTGACAAGAGTGGGAATAGAAAGATCCTCATCTGATGGGTTTTGGGTATTTTTCTTGGTTTTATCTGGGTGTTTCTTCGGTTGCTGTGCTGGCAATTTAAGAGCCTCAGAATAGGACTTGAATACCGGACAGCCACGATAGTTTGCCGGGTGATCTCCCTGACAATTCGCACAAGTGGCAGGTGTGGATGTATCTGATTTACTGCAAGTCTGTGTGAAATGCAGTTGCCCACATTTGAGACACCTCGGGTGGGCTTGACAGGTATCTTGCGAATGCCCCAACCGTTGGCATCTGTAACATTGCAGCACGGACGGAGGCTTATAGGGTTCGATTTGGACCTTGTAATGTAGCAATGTGTTAAGTGCATAGATCTCTTTAACAGCTGCAGTTCTCTCCAAAGCAACCAAGAACAGCGGCATCAGTATTTTCTTGTCATCCGTCTTGCTCTTGCGAGACATTTGATGGATGCTTGTCGGTTTGTAGCCCAATCTTATAAATTCTTCTTTCAGGTCATCCAATTCGGTGTCAATAGGTAGTTTTCGAACAACTACCTTAATAGGCCTTTCAGTTTTTGCTACTCCTGTGGCATATTCAGTGTTCGTTTGTTCACAATAAGTCTTGATAGTTATATAATCGTCTTTGTTAGCCGCTTGAAGTCGAATGCGCTCTTTGTTGGGCTGTGCTAAGGGAGGCTCCTTCAATGCTCGTGACAGGGTCTTTATAAATGTATATGTGTTGGTAATTCCGTATATGAAGATTGGAGGCGGCTTGGAAATGGAGGCCTTGTTCGTCACTGCAGTGTTATTGATGGGTCTACCATTATCTGTTTGTTCGGAGGACAAAGCATCGAACTTGTTACTGGTGGGAAGTGGAGGATATTCTTGAGTGCTGTTAATTTGTTTTTCTGCTTTGTTGAGATTGTCCAAAGACGACCTACGTCGCTTTAGTGTCCCTACGACAGTGAAGTCCATATCTTCGGCGTTATTTGACGTTGATGGTTGCGAAGCACTTGTCTGCTTATGTGTAGGAGCTTTCAATTTTGACTTCGGTGGAACGTTTGTTTGCTTGGGTTTACCCAATGGCAGAAGAAAGTCTTCAGGTTTATAAGTTGCTCGTATTATTTTGCCCCTGATACTAGGATTCTTGTTTGATTGTGCCTTTTTCTCAGATTTGACCGGTGTCTTCTGAGAGGCCATCTTGATAGTTAACGTAGGAGATGGCGCCAGCTTACCACAAAGGGTTAGTGACGGTCCCTGTGTATATTCTTGTTTTAGAGCAAAGCTCTAAGTTTAGAGATTATTAAGGTGCTCTTTCCTCCAAAGAGGAAGCACTAACGTAATCGTTCGCCGGTGTAAGTGCCAAAGTCGTCAACTATTTTCTTCCTTCAATTATCTCAACCTCCGAAGAGGAGAGTACCAAAATAAATCGTTAAGCCAAGAGAAATAGCAAGGTCGTCAACAGAAAAGATCAATTTGGTGCGTTAACCTCCGTGGAGGTATTAAATATAATTCGACGGTTGTTTCCTCCGCCTCAAAGAGACAAGTAATCCAACCGTATATACGAAGATCGCGACTAAAATAAACCAATGGGGATGGAATGCCTAAGTGACTTGGTTATTTTTCTTCGCCAGCTACGAATACCCTATTTTTTTACCTGGTTAGAGATTCCAGGTGGCCAGTTCGAATCTCAAAACCGTACATTTTCTTACGTAACCTGTACTTAACAGGAGTTATTGTGGACTTCGAAATGAACATTACCAACTACTTGAAGATTTATTATTATGTTTAAAATTCATAACTTCCATCGATGAAAGAAATATTTTTTTAAAATATTTATTGCAATTTCGTTTTAATCTATTTTCTGTTTGAAAATACATCCCATCATTAAAAGTGCTTCGTGTGCTACCATCTAGCGAGCAGATATTAACTACTACATAAACAAATGTTTTGTTTTGTATTTACAGCGAGCAAGTCTCTCTCACACAATGTGATAACTCGTTGGAGTATCTGAGTTTTATTTAATGAGGCTTTACACTATGTGGCAGTGGTTTCCAACTTTTATTGCCTGACGACCCGCTACTGAATTCTCACAACATCGCGGAAAAACTTTTTGATTGTTTAAAAATTAATGGCAATATAAATTCGAACACATACTTTTTTTTAATAAAGCACTGGCGTCAATCCCACTGGGGACCAGGGGGGGATCCAGGGAGGGGCGATCGGGGCGATCGCCCCCCCAGAAGAGGAAGCTTTCTTATTTAATATATATAAATAAAACCCATCCCAAAGTTAGGAGCCCTTAAAAATTGCAGTATGACAACCCACCGCCCCCCCCAGAAGTCGGTCCTGCATCCGCCCCTGCTGGGGACAGCATCGACGTGTCCCCCCTAAGCACTGGCGTCTCTGGCATATAAAATTTGGGGTTGGGGGCATCAAAGAAAGTGATTTAAATGGTACTACCTAGCACAACCTGTTTATTAACTTCGATTCTATTTATTATTTTTCTGCTTACCTGAACGGACTCCCTAAGGTAGAATAAGAACTCGATTACAATCGTAGGGGACGCGGTGGCTCAGTGGTGGAGCCTTCACCTCTGGTGCCTGGGGTCGACGGTTCGATCCCAGCCCCGCCAAGTGAACTTCGTGGTGGACAAACACCATGTGCGTGGGTTTCCTCAAGGTTCTTCCGTTTCCTCCCACTTTCTTCATTCCACCATTCCATTATTTACTCGTCATCACCGTCTCCTTTAGCCTCACCGGCATAATCGTTGGACGTAAAACTCAGATTTCATTTTATTTCATTTTTCGATTACAATCGTTTGACAGCATGAATATTATATTCCAAATATATATAATAATTGTTATTTATATGATATTCTGTCGTTAGTAAATAAATTAGAAAAAATATTGAATATTTTGTACTTCAAAATGTGGGGGGGTGACGCGTCCCTTTCGTCCCCCCGCCAGAGACGCCCGTGTCCCTAAGATTTGTAAAATGATTTCGTCATCCCTGATATTTCAAGTATCTTAGGTCAACTATGACCCAAAAGTGGTTCAACCATATATCAGTTTGGCACGTCCACAAAACAGTGTTAGCAGTGGTCGTAATGAGACGATATGCGGTGTTATGTCTCTGGTTTTTCAGTAATAAAGGTATACCGCCTCTGGTTGTTCAGTGATCAAAACAAACCCTCACTGCAGAGTAGATGGTAAATACCTTTAATAAATCCATTATAATAGACAGTAATTGACGAATACCTTTGCATGTAAAAAGATTTTATTTCTTATGTAGAAATAAGTTCTAACTTGACAACACCGACATTTTTCTTTTCCCTATCTTTTGGTTTTAAAATGAGATGTCGTCTTAATCTAATCTATATTTCGATATGCCACACTGAATTGTTTTTCTTATGTATGTATGTATGCGTCTTCTTGCCTTAAAGCATATAAATGTGTTTTGAGCATGGACGGATTTAGGGATTATCTGCTGTGGAGGACGGATCTTCCAGGGTTTGGAATACCGGTTCAGTCGAGTGAGGACTCCGGAAGTTTTACTACAGGAAAGTGTTAATATAAAAACTCGGTTTTTGAGCATTTTCGCGTAAATTCTCTGTAGTACAACATATGGGATATTTTTTTATTTTCAGAAAATTATTGTTGGGGGATCAAAGTCTTTTTATGTGACCTCCCCAAAACTACAGAGAAGCTCTCGAAAGGTTTTCAATCATTATGTAAATAGAAATGGAATATTTTAGGCAACATACCCTCACTGTATTTCAATATTTAGATAGCCGGTATGTCGAGCCGAAATCGCAATAAAATACATCGCATCTGCTTTCTTTTTCACTTCGAACTCTGTGTTTTTTGAAAAAGTGGATATGAAAAAAAATAGCACAAACGTTGCTTTCCAATTACGAAAGAAGGCAGTCAGTTTTTGGCCTACGAAGGTGAAGGTGATTTAAATTGTGAAGTAACAAACTGTCATTTTTTGGATAGAGAGTAGCAAAGCGAATTCAGTTTAGCTTTAAAAAACATATTTTTCAACTAATTTTTTAACTACCTGTATGCATTGTTTAGCTTTATTTACATTAGTTGTAGGCTTATATGCCTAGGCTTAAAACCTGTTTTCAAAGATTCATTGTTCGTGAGTATTCACTTCAATCTACTTTTATCAGTAGGCCTATTTTGTTTTTGAATTAGGGGAAGGAGAGACACAGTGAATATATGAGGCAAAGCGAATAACGTAATTTACAGTCAATTGAATATAGATTGGAAGAAATGGTTGACCAAGCTTATGACGCCATTAGTGGAAGAAGAGAAAGACGTTAATGCCTAATGTCTACGTGTTTTTGTTTCCACAGGAGAGAAGAAAAAAGAAAATTCGAAATTTGCTAAAAAAAAAAATCACAGGGTAAATATTTCAAAATCTTTTCCTATTATTCCGTAGAATGTTTGCGAACATAGCATGCAAGAATATGTGCGGTCTTATGTTTATTATCATATTTGGAAGTAATCGTAACTACGCAGTTCATGCGCTGCACATATTCTTTTGTTTCGTGTGGGAGTGTTGTGTAAAGAGAATAATTTTAGAAGGGACAAAACGAATAGCTATTCACTGTGAAGGAATCTTTACCAAAGAAGAGTGCGAAGAAGTATGTCAAGTCCACTAAGTCTACCGAAGCAGGTACTAGTACACTTTCCGTGAAGGAACTACCAGAGAAATAATGAAATGTACCGATCAAGGTATTTCTGCAAGAAGAAGTATTTTTTGCCGCTGCTATAGATATACCAAGTACATCTGAAATTGCGAAGACAGTCACTTCAAAAATGTTCAGAAGAAGACGGTAGTTACCAGTGCATATTTTGTCATGAATATTATTGTCACCCACCTACCAAAACTGTGTCCAATGCTCTATTTGTTTGTCATGGTTTCACGAAAATTTCATTGATTATGAGGGTCAAGATATTTACGGTTGTGATATATGCAAACCAAGCACGTGATGTGATATTCTAATCACTAGCGTGCGCTGGATATTGGAAATTTGGGTGCCAGATCTAAAGTACCACCATTTGGAATGGTGCCCTTACCCCTTCCCCTAAGAGAAGATAGCGTTATTGCACCAGACGCTGCGTCGGCTACGCACGGCACACATGCAGACGGGAAATAATGTACACATAATCTCTTCTCAGTTTGTAATAACTCTACATAAAAAAGTTTGTCTAATGGGGGTGCCAAGGCACCCATGGCACCCGCATTTCGAGTGCCTGTGATTCTAATCCCTAATTTGTTTCTTTTTTCAGTGTTTTTTTGTTACGCAGATTGTTGCAATTAAGGTTACCTTAGATTAAAAGAAACAAGGCATATAGAACACTGCCTATTTCATAAGAAAGTTGCCCTATATGGACTTGAACTTTTTAATATGTTTAGGTCTAGAGTGTATGCAAGCCTAGTGTACATACAATTCCGTATTTAATTGTATTAGACTAACACTCACAAAACATTAAGCGCTTCAATGTTCTTGTATGTCAAACAGTTCGCTTAAGTGGTAGTTCAATAGAATATATATTCTTATATAATATTTGTAGTTTGTATATTTGTCCATAATAATTTACGAGGGTTAGATTCTTCTTAGGGATGAGCGTTTGCGGGTAATTTTCTCAGAAACGACGAAGGCTGTTTTGTTCATATTTCAAAAATATTTATTAATATTCGTGTAATGTTGTATATATAACGTCGCGTCGGGGAGAATACCCATAAGAGATAGTTTACTCTTGGTGAGTTTTTTTAACGGACTTGTGAAATAAGACCTCTCTCTCCCTCTCTCTCTCTCTCTCTCTCTCTATATATATATATATATATATATATATATATATATATATATATATATATAAAATTTCATAAATAACTCTAACGTATGGCACAAATCGTTTTCTTATGGAAAAATCTAGAGGGGGTAGTTTTTCGTTGGAAGATTTTCCGAAAACGACTTATAATTTTATTGATAGGCTATTTCACAAGAAAATGTTTCATCAAAAACTTCAGCACGAAGTCATTGAAAATTAGAACCTTCTAAATCGGTTTCATCTAAACGAAATCGTTTGAAAAACAAATTTCATTAAAACTTTTAGAAGTTATATTCTATGATATAGTTAATGTCACTCCGGAATTTTTCTAGATACGCCTCTCAACGGGTTTTCGATCTAAGTTGCGTACAGGCACCCTAAAAAGATACAGTTTTAACACTTAAATAATGCTACCTCTATTTGCTTCTCTACGTTCTACTGAATAAATTACCGCCAAACCAGTTTTTCCTTTTCGCACACAGGTTTCGAGAACGCTTCATAAAAGTGTTTAGACATTCTTGAGATAAATTTTAATAGCGAGCAACTCGTACACGTTTCGTACTTCAAGAGCGGAATTTAAAAAAAAAAAATGCAGTACGTATTCAATCAATTTTAATTAAGAGCTTATATCCAGTAACATACATCTCCGAGAGAAAATCCTCACATTCAACATTTTATGTTTATAAGATTGTTAATGAGAATATGGCGAAAGTTTCCCTTTTTTCTAATTTATGAGCAGTATAGTTTTATTGAATTTCACACCTCCAACTCAGTCCCATTACCAGAATACTAAAACTAGGGAGGGCGAGATTATGTTTGGGGAGCTGAGTTTACCATACGTTGCTGAGTTATCCTTGAGTTCAACATACATTCCTAGTTTCTTTAAAACATATCCGTTACTTAAAAAAATGAAACTATTAACTTGGCCATCTTCTTACCTTGGCATCATGTTTCTTGGATCTGTGAGCTTCCTCGTGGCTAAGCAGTTAACGTACGCGCCTATGGCGTGGGAGACCCGGGTTCGATTCTCGGCGGGAGTTCATGTGGTTCGGATTCCACGTTAATAAGTAGGCCCTCGTCTCATATAGCCTCGCTACTGAAAGGGACGGTAAACTAAAATCTACTCAACTCTTAAATCTGTATTTTCTCATAATACAAATATTAATTATTGCTCATTCTAAAATGTCCATATGCTTATCCTATCATTTCTCTTCAATATGCATTTTCTCACAAGACAAGCATTAATTCTGTGGGTGCATCCTGAACCTGATATGTTCAATTTAAAGCATTGTGAAATAATAAAGAGCCGTAAAGTTTTCGGGATATAATACCTACATTTATTTCTTTGATTAATACAGCACGGTTTCAGTGTTTAGTAAATGAACATAACAAACTATCCACGAATCGCTTTCTTGTTATATTCGTAAACATTAAGTACCCAGTTGTTGGAAATAAAAATGACACCTTCGGCAGACAGTTCTTAGCGTGCATGAACCTGATATGTTACATGATAGTGACACTAGTCTTGGTTGTCACCACTTTCTTCCTCTACTAGCGTTTCTATTTCGCTTTCTACGTGTAGATCCCTTTCGGAATGTTGACCTACAGAAAACCGAATTTTCTTTGGCGATGGAGTAACACTCTGAATACCTTCATAGTAGTCTGGAGGAATATAAATAAGAAGTTTTCGCAGCAGACAAGTTTTCGTCCGAAGTACAGAGCAGGCAATTCCTTGAGACTTGGGCACTGGCCACGCCGGGTTTGCCAATTAGTTATATCAGAGTAGGAGTACGCGATATGGACAATACCAGGTTACTCTTTGCTAAGTTTAATTTGGGAGCTTTCTGTATATAAACTGGTTCACCTTGAACACATTCTTTGCGGAAAACAAATAATGAAACAAGAAGAGCAAGGGAAAAAAACATATTTCTCATCATTTGTGGTACTTGGAAAGATTTGGCTCTTTTTGATGTACTAGTAATGTCTGCCTACTGATGTGGAGTGTATACAGCTGTTGTAGATCTTTTCTTTTCTTTAAAATGATTCCAAAATTCCTGCCACAATATAGGAAAGTATGACTAAGTAACGGAAAATTGTGTTGTACCTCATCAAAAATCCCTGGTCGTGCACTAAGTGGTACCAGAGTGTATGATATTTTTGTTTTTGTTCTGGCCACCACAATAACCGCACCATGCTATTAGTTTCTTTCTTCCTTGAAATACTTGATTATTATTCTTTATATAGGCCATTAGACATGAGGTTACATTTATGAAACCTCGAACCATCTTACGAACCTTAGCTGGCAACATCTTCTGGCCAGTTATGCACAGATGATCCATATACGTCATGCACTCCTTGATTAAATGTCGAAAGTTGCCTACAGTAGAAAACATCATTTGCGGACATATATGGTTTAGGCAGTGCCTGCTACATACCAAAATCTGTTGTCCGTAGGTTGTGAATTTTCTTTTCCAAATTGAAAATAGTGTTTCATCTGGGTTTGAGTGGCTTCAGCTTTTCGTATGTGAAGTTCCTTTAATTGCTCACTCGTATTTTGTATATCTGCATCCGTTGCACTATTCATGTCTACAGTAAGTTTATCACACGCTTTAATGTATCCAGTTTTTGATGTCCAACACGAAGTTTAAAATCTTTCACGAAAATCTCCCTGAAAGTGTGGAATGTTGCTGGCGGAATGGTTCTTTCTGTTGCATACTGGACGTACATATAGTAAAGGTTTCTCTCATTCAATTCAAAGATAATATCGTTTAGGGTTGTATCGACGTGTATAATGTCTTTCGTACTTGGGAACACTATCTATGAAATTACGAATATGCTCTTTTGTCTCTTCGGGAATACGATTTGGTCGTTAGTCATGTTACAAAATATTATTTAAAATAATTATTAAATGTAACAACAGTTACCTGTACAATCTTTCACTTCCTATAATTGTTTACTTCTTGCTGTTTCATCTCCCATTGTCGCTGCGGTCATTACAATACCGTTTGCATCAAGAGTAGGAAGAATATAGTGCGGTAGAGTATATCAGGTTCCAGCACGCTACAGTCATTAATTCCAATTCCTGATAAGATATGTGCGCCAATTTTTGCTGGACTTGCAAACTTCCCACAACTCTGCATTTTTCTCTCAGAAAGTCGAGTGACTTTTGGAGCCTTTATAAATGGCAATAACTCACTTTTTACAAAAATGTCACATATCAGGTTCTTGCATGCTCCCACAGAATTGATACTCTACCTAAATTACCCACTTTCTCTCTCTGAATTGGCCACCTGCTTATCTTGCTTAGTATTTCTGGAATAATGCATTTTCTCATAAAACAAGTATCAATTATTACCCTCTCTCAATTGGCCACCCTGTTAGCCTGGCATCATTTTTCTTGAACCTACAATTTATCATAAGACAAACATTAACTGTTCTCTATAATTTAGACTTCAGTATATCTTGTTCTAATTTTTATTGATTGTCTATTTTCTCATAAGTCAAGCATTTATTATTATTATCTCTTAATTAATCACTTGCTCATCTTGGCGTAGTTTTTCTTGACCCTGTATTTTCTCGAAAGACAAGCAGTAGTTTTTGGCCTCTCTACAAATTGCCATCTGCTTATCTTGGTCTCATATTTATGGAATCTGCATCTTCTCATAAAGCTATTAGTTATTACTCTCTCTCGACTGTTCACTTGCTTAGCTTGACCTGTTTTTCTTCAATCTGTATTTTCTCATAAGACAAACATAAATTATTATTTTCTGTAAGTTGGCCATTAGTTCATATGGGAAATCCATCACACTGAAGAAACGTTTGTTGTATCGAGTTAATGATAAATTTACTGTGTACATTTTCCACGCTAAATATCACATTGCTGTTATTTTTCTTAACTATTTCATCGGCCACTTTCTTCAAGATTAAAGCTAACCATGTTAAGCAACGGTACCTGAGTGGCTTATCAATAACTTGTCGATAGGTAGCTGAACTTTCTAAGGTTCTTAAACCTACAATGGATGAATTTTTAATTTTCTGTGAAAAAATAGTTTTGATAGAGAAAACAAAAATGAGTAACTTAAGTATCTACCGGTAGGCTTAACAGTGAAAACTGTGAAACTACAACTAGCTTCGAACGTTCCCAATCTTTATCAACACGAATTAGCAAGTAAATACCGTTATGTAAAAAAAAAAACACAGATTATTTACCACTATGATTCATACCTGTCCCAGTATGCATTGTAGGGTTAAGTTAGACTGGTATTCAGGAAGAAATAAAAAATGTACGTATATTAAATATACTGTAGTATTTTCCTTATTACTGTATATTGTTTTATGATTTGAAAGTAACTGCCGTGCTATTGCTCATTTATAAAACATGACTCTGAAGGACCTTGGAAGTCCTGGTCTAAAATAAACTGATTACACTTATTATCTAAAAAGTTGACTTCAGTCTAATTTGGAATTCTTTTGGATGGAACCGATAGTAGCCAACATTTACAGGTTTCACTGTATTTTGAAAGGGACTTGTCCTTAATGAGCTACAGAGAAACTAAAGCATTTGAAATGCATTGAACAATTACTTTAATATGATTTTAATAGCTTCCCAAAGTTTTAAATTGATTACAAAACTCATGCATAATTCTATTCAGTAAATATAAAGAATCCCTGCCAGCAGAACTGTGTATATTTTCAGAACTCAAAACCATTTAAAACTTTTAATAATAATAATGATAATAATAATAATAATAATAATAATAATAATAAAGAATCCCCAGAGAAACCAGAATAGCACAATAAATGAAACGCTATTTCTGACAAAATGCCTGAAAATCTGAAAATAAGGAGTGATTAAATCTAAGGACAGAAACTACATACATTCATGCAGACATGTAACAAGCATTAGGAATCTGTAAATGTAAATTTAACATATCCATTAAATACAGCGTGTACTTCAACTGAGGAAACAGTAAAATAGTGAAAAAATTAACCGACTATTTAATGGAAGTAGTTGATGAGCTTTCGTGTATGACGTTAGTACTTCGAAAGTCAGTATTTATTTATTTATTTATTTATTTATTTCATAAGTACAACACAACAGGCTTAATGCCCAGTTATAGTGTCGTATACACAATTATTTATTATGCACTATTATACATTATATACATACACAAATATACGTTATCTAATTATATATAAGTTACTGAATGATAATTCTTTTGAACTTGTTCTCTGACATACTAAACACATCTATTACATGAAATCTAATCATTTCATTATATGAAGCACACATTCTTCACAGAGGAGACTTATGCAATATTTTTGTTCTTGTTTTTCTACAATAGAATGTCCCAGCGTTTGCTGTTCTAGTCTTACCTGTTGGGACACGTAATAATACTTCTGGAACTAATTCTGGACAATCAATTTTACCATTTAATAATTTATGCAAATACAGCAAATCAAAAACACATTTCCGTTTTTCTAATGTTTGAAAATTAAAATTCCTTACCAAGACTTCATAGGGGACATACTTTGGGTAGAAAGCGGTTTTCTTGTATGCAAGCATTTTTAAGAATTTAAATTGTATATTTTCTATTGCATCAGTGTATTTAGTGACATTTGGTGTCCAAACAGTACAACAGTATTCTAATTTTGACCTCACATATGAAAAATATAACCTTATAAATGTTGATTGTTTGTAGAAATCCTGTCCTATCCTATAAATTAAACCTAGGTTTCTATATGCACTACTCGTTATCGCGTCAATCTGTAGAGTAAAGGTTAATTTGCTATGAAATATAACTCCTAGATTAGTGATGGCCAGTGGGAATATTCCCGGTGGGAAGGAATTTAAAAAATGGGAATATTCCCGGTTTTTTCCCTGGCCTATAAATTCCCGGGAAGGAATTTATTTCCATTTCTTTACTTTATCTTCCAAATTATAAGAACCGTATGACTAATTACATTATTTTATTATATTATGATTTACTTCTAGATTTTAAAGAATTTGGAGGTTAAAAATTTAAAATTTTTTGACTGTACTTGACATAACTAATAATATGAGATTTTAAGTACCATTTCCATTTGCACTAAAAGGTAGGATAATTGTTTAGTATTGGGGGCCCAAAACTAGCAAAAAGTAGGACGATTTACGGAATAAATGAGTTGATAGTGGTGTTCAAGTAGTCAAGAAAGTATTGAACACAATTTTGTTTAGGACAGTAGGGGATTTGTACAAACCGTAAAGGTAAGTCGAAGTGATTTATGTGAGAAAAGAAAGTGAATTGTTGGTAACGAAGATAGAAAACAACGTACCCTGCAGGGCTCTACCCCACCTTCACTCGCTAACTCTCGCTCAGCAGTGCTGTCTGAATTTAATGTTGGTAACGTAATTTAACGTATGAAACCATAAAACAACCGCATCGGAATAGAATATCGCAAAAAAGTAGGTGCAAAATCTGGAACCACCAAACTAAACAACAGCCAAAAGTAGCAAAGTACTAATTTACAAATGATGAAAAGAATCCATGTTGTAAAGTAATGTAGAATTATGTAGAAATAGAGATGAAGTACAATTAATAAACCCTGAACCACCGTTAGTAATAGACGTCGGTCTGTCTTCTGTCTCTGACTCGAATTTCTGAAGAGGTACTCGGACTTCTCTTACATGTGAATTAAAGCATGAAATTTCGAGAAATGGGCAGGAAAAAAGGTCGTGTATGGCAATATTAGTCTACATGCAAAATTATAAAGATAAGAAAGTATTTTGCAAGCGCAAATGTTGACAAAATGGTGGGACATGTGTCTTCTGGCAGTTACCCAACCTAATTTGTTTATAACACTTAAAAATTTAATATGTTTATATCAGTAGTAGAGTCAAGTTCAGATAATCCACTTGCATATAAATTTAAACTTTTTAGCGGTTTAAAAGTATGTGGACTTACTATATCATTTTTGAAACATATTTACTTTCGTAGAACATATTGTAAATAAATATAGATTTATGCGTACTCTCTAAATATAATAAAATATTAATAAAATAACATAACATCGTTCAGAATATACATTTTAAAGACTCCTCTGGGAACAAGAGTAATAATACACTGTGATATAAAAACGAATTTAACTTTGAAATCATAATATAGTAATAGAATGCAATTTTATTTGTGATTGTAGATAAATTCCCGGAAAATTCCCATTTTGGGGAATCTTCCCGGGAATATTCCCAGGGAATATTCCGGAAAAATATCTTCCCGGGAATTTACCCATCACTATCCTAAATCTTTGATAGTATTTGGGGTAGTCAAGGAAATGCCACTTATTGTATTCGTAAAGTTAATTTGATTTTATTTCCTCGTGAAAGATACAGATTTACATTTGGAAACATTCAGGACTAATTTATTCTTATCACATCACATTTGAATACTCTCTAGATCTGGTTGAAGTTTCACGCAATCACCAATTGAACTTACTTTGGAGTATAATTAGAGATCTTCGGCAAAAAGAAGAACTTGAGAAGTTTTAATATATAGAGGAATATCATTAATAACAAGAAGAAACAACAGAGGACCTAGATTAAATCCTCGAGGGACTCCTGATAGAGCATTAAATTTTTCAGTAACAAATCCTTTGTATGAAACATATTGTTTTCGGTTATGCAAGTATGATACAAGATACTCCATTGCTTGTTTCGAAAAATTCAGAGATGCTACTTTCAGTAGCAAGACATCATGATCAACGACGTCAAATACCTTGCTAAAATCAGTATAAACGACATCTACTTGACCGCCTCTATCTAACTCTGTTACTATAAAATTTGTTAAAATTGATAAGTTTGTCGAAGTAGACCTATTACGTAAGAAGCCGTGTTGATAAATGGAAAGAACAGGTTTTACATGATTTAAAATTCTCGTATATAATATACTTTCAAGAATTTTTGCAAAGGGCGATAGAATAGCAATTGGCCTGAAATTTTCTATTTCTCTCTTGTTTCTAGATTTTAGTAATGGACAGACTAAACTTTCTTTCCATTTATCTGGGAAAGTGTTTGTTCTAACAGAAATATTAAATATAGTGCGTAGTGGATATTTAAATATATCACTGCAACCTTTCACAACACAAGGGGGAATGTTATTATGACAAGATGCTTTTGGTTTCAACGCTCGTATAGCATTTTCTATTTCTTCGAGTTTTATTTCATCTAATTGAAAGTTGTCTAATATATTACATTCGGTTCGATTAGCGAGAAAAGAGTCAACGTTGTACGTGGTGGGTTCATTGTTCTACACTGAATGGAAATAATGTGCAAATGCCTGTGCTATTTCACTGACATGTTGGATATCATGACCATTGTATGTAAGGGAGTTTGATGACAAATGCTGTGTTTTGCGTTTAATAAAACTTCAGATCTGGCTTTGGTCTTTCTCGATAGAGCATTCTGAGTTTAAAATAAACGTTTTGTAGGCTAATTTTATGTCAGATTTTATTTCTTTACGCAGCCTCTCAAATTGATCGCGACAATAAAATATATTTGTTGATCCCTTTTTCTACTTGTTATGGTGGCATGTCTTGAATTTTATTTTCTTAATTATATTATAAGTAAACCAACATGGATAACTTCTGCTGATATGTCCTTTAAGTGGAACACATATAGAAAATATGTTGTTAATCATTTAATAAAAGTTTGTTAATGCTATATTTACATCATCCGATTGCGAAAGGCAATCCCAGTTTACTTTAGAGAGTTCTATGTACATCTTTTGGAAATCTCCTTTTCTAAAATTAAAACTGGGTTCCTTAATTTCTTTCTTAGATTTCTGCAGGTGCTGAAACGGGAAAGAGATAAGTAAAGCTGGGTGATGCATGTCTTTATTAGTAACAAGAGAACACTCTTTTATTACGGAAGCGTCATTGAGATTTGAGAGTACTAAGTATAAGGTTCGGCCATTACTATTTTGAATGTCATTATGGGAAATTAAGTCATACAGGGACATGAAGTTATTTAAGTCTTTACATTTATTTGTTGAAAGTAAGAGGTCAAAATTAGAACACGTTATTTGACTTATATTAAAGTCTCCTATGTAAAGAAAGGTGCTTCCTATTGGAACATTACTCTCAATAAATTCATGAAACAATTCATATGTCGTCACAGTTGAATCCGGAGGAATGTATACTGCACAAATGAGCACCTTTAGTGAGTGACGGGAGTTTGACAATTACACATTCAAAATTTAGATCACAAGAGTTTATATAGGAGACGTTGTAATTTTGATGTATTGCTATTATTACACCCCCTCCTTTACAAGTTTTTGATAGTTCAAGGTTCCTGTCTTGACGAAAAACTTGGTATCTTTTATCGAAGAATTCTCCATTAGTATGACATTCTGTTAAAAAAAAACTTTCGGTGATTGTGATTACATCATAATTATTTGATAAGACATTTGTATAGAATCCTAGGGCTTTCGACCGTAAGCCAAAAGTATTTTGATAAAACACTGAAAACATTTTACAAGTATGGTTTTGAAGCATATTTTCGGATACACAGCTATTATCTAAAGAGCATGACAATGAATGAGCCCGGGGCTTGGCAATACAATAAAACTTAAAGGTGAAGTTCTGCTTTTAACACACTTGGTATTTACTAATTTTGGTGTACTTACTAATTGATGCAGTTCCTGAGCACAAAATTCTCATCGGTTGCAGGTCGATTTCCGCTTCACTGACTCAGGCTGGGACGGGCACAGGGTTAACATTTTTCAGAGCACTAAAGCTTTCACTTTGAACTGCCTTAGGCTGATTTGGGGACAGGGGTTCAGAGGCTGTAATTTACCAAATAATCCTTTAATTTTCATTTGAGAGGATGTAGTATCATAAGGTCTCCTGAAGAAGGTTTGATACTAGAACAGTGGTTTTCAAACTTGTTGTTACTGCAACCCACATTAAATAATAAAGTATTTTGTGGTCCTATTCAAATATACATTAACATCTCAGTAACGGTATCATATGAACAGGGATGCAAAGTAGGGTATACGCGGGTATACGGCGTACCCACTTCTAAATTTTAACTAATTAAACTATCGTATAGCCACCTAAAATGTACGAAGTACGAGGGTATACGCTACATTCGATTCACAGTATTCTGACATAATTGGAAAAAACTACTACTTTTCATGTAGTGTATTTCAAAACAAAAAATTCACTAAACAGCTGGTTGTCAGGCTGTGATCGCGAATTGTGTCTAATTTTTTTTTAATGTTTGCGTTTTCGGGGTGTGGGAATAGAGTTTTCTGAGAACCCTTCTTTAATGGAAAACATCATTCTGAACCTGCAGTGGTTTTTCCTCAAGATGTCACATGCGCTTACTTTATCTTTTGAAAGCTGACCTCTTGTACTATAATAAAATAAAGCCAAGTTGTTTCTAAATGTTTTTCTTGAAAACTCTTAGAAACTCTTTTGTTTCTAAAGATCAATGGGAGATAGTTGAATGGTGAGGAGGGTAAGGAGTTGGGCGTATATCCAGGTGGTGACACTGAAGTTGTTTCGTTTTGACATAGCAATGACCACAATTTTCACGCCCTCTTTGATCCAAATTTAAAGTCTACCTATTGGATACAATTTGAGCAAGGCAATGCGGGATGGAACCAGTTCCTTTCCAATCGTGTAAGGAGATTCCGAAAGAATGAGTCTTTACTTTAGTTCAAGGGTTTAGAGGAAATTTAATGAATATACAGTATTTGCGCCAAGAAATCGTTTGCCCTCACAAAAAAAGTGACCTATCGTTGGTATCGTTGAAGCATTCACCGTCCTTCCCAATACCATCAAATACAACAGCGAATTTAGGATTAGTATGCTCATTTGTGGACGCAATTAGCATCAAAGAAAGTGGCGATTGATCTTCATAAATACTCAGCAGCTAGTACTAGTAGGTGTAGTAGTTTTTTCGCAACCTACTGGACAAAACAATAAAAAGAAAGGATGGGGTAAAAATAAACATTTTTCTTTGTTTGGTTTTCGTTCAGATAAAAAATATTTGAAAAATGTATTTTTATCAGGAGGAGATGGAAAACAAAAGTCAGGAACGACCTAATGTATGAGCATGTCACAGCAATCTTTGAACATTTCACTTGTAGTAGCCGAACTTCATTTGCTTAGTAGTGTTTAAACTTCCTTTAAGGGTTTCTTCACTATTTGAAGATCTCCAAGAAGGCGTTAGAAAATTGGTTAAAAAGGAAAAGAGACAAAAGTTGTGTAAATTCCGTTGACGAAAATGTAAAAGCAAAGATATCGAGAAATAGAGCAGAAAAATCCAAAGAACAAGTTAATTTGCCAGCTACTATTTTAGAAAAAGACGTAAGTATATTTATTTATTAATTTATTGATTTCACATTATAAAGGTTTTTATAGCATCTCCGGCTTAATGATGAAGATGTCAGAGGGATAAGGTCCTTCGTTAAAGAGATTGCAAAGGAAAATAATTGGGGTTTATAAGCTAGGACTGTTCCGATCTTTAAGTGGTGCGAATGAAGAGAAACCTGTCAAGGTAGCTGATCTGCAAAGGGGTTTCCACACCTTCTACACCGATTTATGTTATTATTATTATTATTATTATTATTATTATTATTAGTATTAGTATTAGTATTAGTATTACTATTATTATTATTAGTATTATTAGTATTATTATTATAGGACTTTACACCTGTGTGAACGACCCAGGTTTGAATTTAGCTGGAAACAGCTGTGCCAGGAATTCTATTTTAAAACAAAATGATAGCCGGCCATCCTCACTGTTCTTTCCAAGCTTTTATTTAACAGACTGGAATAGTACATCAGCTTATAAGTTCGAACAGCGTCCTTTTCAAATCCTTTTGTCTGACAGTGTGCTCAAGGTTTAATAATTTAATAAGTAGTGATGGAACACCTTTCAATATCTGAGAAAATGTCTGTATCACGGAAATTGTAATCTACCTAGAAGAGCTATATTTGTGGGTATTCTTATTAAATTCTAAAAAATCTTAAAAATTCAAATTTGAATTTAAAAAGTGGAAAAGTTCTAATTTTTTAGTTTACAACTTTATTTCTTTTAGGAGGAGGGCATTTTTTGTCTATCTTTCATTTTTTTCAGGGCATGTATTTGTTTTATTTTATCTTATTTCATTTCATTTATTTAATAATCACCAAATACAGCTAAGAGGACATTCTATACTGGATATCTAACAACAATAATTATAATGGAAAGGATTTGGGAAAGTATCTGCCATAGCCTGTTTAGCAGGTACTATCCCGGAATTTGTTTGGTAGGATTGAGGAAAACCCCAGTCAGGATGGTCGGCAGTGGGAATCGAACCCACGACCTCCCCAATGCGAGGCGAAAGCTCTAGCAATTGAGCTGCTTCGCTCGGTAAGATTGTCGTTTGTGATTTTTTTCTTTTTGAATTGCTCCTGCGGGAAACTTGAGCCTCGACCAAAAAGGAATTATTGGACTAAAGTTTTAGATGGGTATATCGATACTACCCAACTCTAACTTCAGAGCTGGCATCACGGCTTAATTCAGTCATAAACTGGCCTCGAACTGGAAGTATAAACAATTCTACAACCTAACCTACTTAAAGCCGAGCGTTAAATAAGGTCTTAAATTAATCTATAACATTATAGGTAATATTTTTCTTAGTCTCTGTTTTCTTAGTTCTCTTACTCTCTGATAGGTTAAGTGGTTCGGTAACTATACTCCAAAATGTAGCCCTCAATCCAGATTTTTAATTTTGTTACTTCATATACATACGTATCCTGCTTGTTCGAACGTTAATAGCGCAAAGACTAATAGACTAAGTGTTAGAAGAAGCGTTGTGATGAATTTCAGAAAAAAACACACCTGTATTGTCAGGAAATACCAAGTTCAAGAGTATGGAGAAAGTAGATAAAGAATTTCACAAATTAAGTCAAGGTCTCATAGATAATTGTGGATTAAATGGAGCAACGTTTAATTAAGTATTGCGTAATTTCGCGAATATCTTGAATGTGGAATTTTTCAACAATAAAAGTATGGTTTCTCCTTAAATTCACCATACTACAGCTTCTTCTAACACTATGTCTCTGCACCATTAATGGTTAAAGTTCAATTTTCTGCACTTACCCGCGCTCGTAACTCGAAAAGCTCACCGCTTTCGACTTCGGTGTAGTAAACTTTCTTTTGCTTGTTTTCGTGTCTAGTATGTGTGTGTGTATGTGTGTGTGACAAAGGATGGACCGTATACCCACCTAAAATATTAGCATTACATCACTGCATATGAAATTATACGCATGCGCAGAGAGTGTTAAAGTGTTTCCATAGAAAGGTAGCACAAAGTTAACTCTACTCCCGACGCAGTGCCCTACTCCGTTACCCACTCTTTCCATCCTAAACCAGCATCTCTACTGACTGTACAACAGGGCCGGGATTTGAGTAATTATTTACTCTTTAGTCACCTCTTTAACAAACGCTTCCAATTTTCATTTTCTGAATAGTACTTCACAACATACATTTCTTCACCAAAATAAGATTTTCATAATTAAAAGCTAAAACTTCTCGCGACCCATCCTCTGAGAAACATTGTACTAGAGTATATTAAGAAGGGCATGTTATCCTACAGTATTTATTGAGTGTACTGCCTGTAACATTCTTATATTCATGTCATAATATGTGATATACAACAAATGTAGCATTGTACACAATTAATCTTGGGCGATTTTTTTAGTGCCGTCGATATCAAAATTTCAAATCGGGGGACACGTTACTTTTTGGGATGCCTTACATTATCTACAGGCTATAATTCTTAAGAAATTAGGCTACATTATTATCTCCATGTATGGAATCACAAAGAATTAATCTAATAAAGTAAATTTGACCATAACATACTCCAAATGTTTTGTCTATAACAGTCACCAGGTTATAGAAGTAATTTTTGTGTACGCTTTGTATATTTCGTAAAGACAGCAGTCATTCTTCGATTTGCACTTTATTTCTGGGACGCAAATAATTTGTTTCTTCGGCGGGAATTGCTTCCTTCCCGAGAAATAGAACAAAAGGTTCTTTCACCGTTGACACACACACACACCCACACACACATATATATGTGTGTGTGTGTGTGTGTGAGTGTGTGTGTG
Organism: Thermobia domestica; assembly: GCF_964235325.1. Lineage (NCBI taxonomy): Eukaryota > Metazoa > Arthropoda > Insecta > Zygentoma > Lepismatidae > Thermobia > Thermobia domestica. Next base: position 336,851,540 of record NC_137456.1, read on the forward strand.
TGTGTGTGTGTGTGTATGTATTATACAGGGTGGTAGGTAACTCCACCGACAAATTTTGGGAGGCGATTCCTTATGCGAAATGGAAGAAAAAAGTTCTAATAAATATGGGTAGAAAAACGTCTCCTTTCAGAGTTATGAACTACCGAAAATTTGAAATATCACAATTCAAAACATCCTGGCTTAGAAACTATAGAGCCTATCCCAAGCGGTTTAAGGAATTACGCAAGAATAAATATATAGACAATGAATTTATCTATGTAGTAGTATTTATCTATATAGTACGATTTTACATAATTATAAAATAAATAATAAAACTTTTGAAACCACTTGCTAAGCATTTTTCTATTTTCAGTTTTTTAAATCGACGAATTGTACACAAAAAGGAGTTTCTCTCTAATTTTTGCTTCTGCAAATTCCTTTATCACGTCAGAGATGTCCAATTCATGAGCTCATTTTCGCTCAATACCTGTAGTCAGCATGGCCACAGGCCAAAGGCGTTCTTTGGTCATGAGGTTTCTGAGATATTTATTGGTTAATTTTAATTTAGAGACTGCTTGCTCAGCATTTGTAACTGTAACCGAAAGAGTTACATATAAACAAAGCACAATCATGAGATTTGGAAATGCTGAGCTGAGGTCAGATTTGGTAATAAAATGAAGAATCTGTTCGTGGGTTGAAAGATTTGAGTCTGTCTTGAAAAGTATCTGAAAGTCAACATTTCTCATGGAAAGTCTCTGGATAAATTGTATGCATACAGAAGCACAAAGTCATATGACTGCTTGGTGATCTCTTCTTCAAGAGTGGTTCGTAACATTGACTGGCATAAGTAGGAAAATCTTTCACAAATTTCTCTCATTCTTTGAAGCGTACCCTTATGTTTACTATTACGGAGTCGAGAATAGCAATAGCACTTGAATCACGAATTGTTTGACAGGTCAGTAAATCATGTACGTTGTGCTAATTCATCAAAGAATATTTTCGGCACTGGCTTCCTTCTTTATCTGAAAAATCTTACTGTCAAACAAACTTAAAAATCAAACTTGTGCGTACAAGCACTGACTTCCTCTAACACTTGGGGAACTTTCTTTATAAGATCTTACACCACTGTACAACATTTTTTCAAGTTTTCGTTGACACTGACAAGCCCTACTGGGGCTCTGCATCTTTTTTTTGACACAACATTAATGCTTGTTAGAACGTTTTCCTACAACACAAGCATTACCATAAAATCGAACTTTTCCATTTTTTGTTTATAACGATCGGCTTCTGACCGTTCTTTTTCTGTTCCAGTAAGGCACATGGCGTCATACCTTTTTCTTAGTGTGAACACAGCATTATGACTTCAATTCCTACGTGTTTGAGAAAGTTTCTTCAGTGTCGTTTTATTTTCCGGAGATGTATGCTTGGGAATACAGTCTTGTAAAGACTTCCAGTGTTTCCCGCTGCTATGGCAAAGGAATAAACAGCTTCTGTGTTAACTTTTGCAGCATCCGATAACACAAGGTTCAGATCATGTGCTGTTCAAGTGTTCAGTGAACATATATGGCATTATTGATATTTTTCTGAATCTGCGTTTGCAACCCAGAAAACAATTTCTCATTAGTGCTCCTCCATCATAGCCTTGCTATTTCCACTTTTTGATGTCAATCTCATTTTCTAATGGGACTTTTATTATTAAATCTGCATAATTTTCTGCACAGTGTTCGTCCATATCATAAAATCCAAGGAAGCTTTCTACAATTTCGAACTGTGGGAAATGAAGAAAAGATGTCTTTCTGGCGCCTCCTTAAGCCACCTAATCCTGGCTTTTATTTTATATGTCTAGTGATATTAGAAAATACGTTCGAAAATTTATTTTGGCGTATTGTCTGGTCATACCCTGATGTTGGCACTGGGGAGACTTGCCTGGTTTTCCCGACCCTTGGTGTTTGTGCTTGGTTCTGTGTAGCCGCATTATCTGGCGCTTGTCCTGTAACTCTTAATCATGGCAACACTTTCCAACTCATTTTAACCCAGATCTTATAGGCCATACAATTTGTCATTATTGTTGAAAGCCTGTTGCGCAATGGAATTTTATTTAAAGTTAGTAAAATCAGTACATGTAATATAGGACTGACATCGTGTTAATACAGGAGGATAAATTTCTTAATCACACAGTGCTATAACCTCGACAAGTTTAAGTAATGCCAATAATTTGATATGCAAATGTAACAAACTACGAGCGAAGGGAGCAGGAATTTTTATTCTTGCCATGTTCGGAAATGTAGACAGCGAAAAACTTCTGGCTTCATTTATATAATTTACTTCCTTTTTTAAAATTAAAAACCTGGAGCGCCGCATAATATACCGAAACGGCCTGCACATGTAGGCAATGCCTAACCTGCCTACTCTATTGCTACGCCACTGCTATTGGTATGGAATGGACTATTTTATGTAAAATTATTATGAAAGTAAAGAACTTTTTATTTTTTTTCTAAAAAGAAGAAAAAAAACGAATAGAAAACTGACATTAAATGTGAAGAAAGAGAGAAAAGAAATCACATTTAAAAGTAATTTAGTTGTTTTGTAACGAGTATTATGTACTTTTACGTCAATGGTCTACTTTTGCACCCTTCCACTCTTCTTCATGGCAGATGCCTTGCTTTGCTGGCGCCAGAAGCTTGGAAGAATTGAATGTTGCCTAGAGGTGCTGTTTGATATCACTGAAGCCATCCCAACCGAGCTGTCTGTCTGTTACGTCAACGAGTTACTATATGTAACCACGAGCGGGTGTGTGTTAAATCTAACAGGGATTCTTTCTAATTGAATTCATTTTCATTTTATGGATCTTGGCAATTCTACCGTTTGGATCTGTGCTGAACGTCTTTTGATTTTCTAAAACTTTTGGATTATTCATCGAGTGGGTTTGTTTCTGTTTGAAAATGTTAAGGGAGCTAGCTGTATTTTCAGGTAGCTAAATTTCTGATCGTTGAGAAGAGAGGTAGACAAGGGCCAGCAGTTGAAGTGTTTGCGGTAAGTAGAGAAATATTATATTTAGTATTTCTCTTTGTTTGTCTTTTTTTATGGGGGGGCGGTTGTTGTATTCTCCGATATTAAGGTCAGGAATTTTATCTGCTTGCTTTTGAGTTCACCAATTAGAGGATAAATTCCTTTTGTTTAATTAGTTTTCTAGTTCAAGTTTATAGTTCCTCTTTGGTTTTTAAAGTTAGTACTATTTCAGGTTTGTCACAGGGTTCTTAATACAAAAGTATTACTAATTAATTTAGCGTCCTACTTAGCTTACTTCAATTTCTAGTTCTTTTGCGTGATTGGTTTGAAAATTTGGGGGCACGGTGGCTCAGTGGTAGAGGGTTCACCTCCGGTGCTTGGGGTGCTTGGTTCGATCCAAGCTCACACCGTGTGGACTTTGAGGTGGATAAACATCGTGCTCGTGGGTTTTCTCGGAGTTCTCCCGTTTCCTCCCACTTTTTTCAATCTACCATTTCATTCATTTCTCATCATCACAGTCTCCTTTAGCCTAACCAGCATAAGCGAGGGACGTAAAACTAAATTTCATTTTTGGTTTGAAGGTTGGTTCCTTTAGTTTAGCGTCTCATTTAAGGTGTTTCAGTTGCGACTATTTTGTTTAATTTGGTTTGAAGAATTGGTGTCGTCGTCCTTGCGACAGTCCTATTAGCGACGGGAACTGTTTACTGTCCTATGAGCAAGAGATTCGATCTGTTAATGCTCTATGAGTCACCGATTCGTTCACACTAAGATAATGAAAGAAGATAAGGTTCTCTCTTCTTTAACTGTTTCACCCTAATGTGATTTAGAACCTAACAAAATGTACTATGAAATATTTCGCTTCGCCTGAATTTAATACCTGACAATGCTCTCATTACATTAAGAATCTTTTATACGTTCTTCCTAATGTTATATTTTTGAATTAATTTCTATGAATACTCTGACTATACTAAAGGAGAAAACTAACTAAATATTTAGGGTAGCTCCGCCTTTGTCTATGATTCTAATATAATTAAAAATTTCATGTTAAAATGATACGGAGCATAAGTTTAGCTTGAATATGTTTATGGCATAAGAAAGAAATCGGAAAGAATTAGGAGCGTCCGAAGAAATTTTTTAGGGGAGCATCTCCATGATTGCTATCAGACGTAAGGGATCTCATTTTATTAATTTTATTCACAGAGTCTTAGGAAGTCTAAAAAGTAGATAGTTGGTGAAACTGTTACACGTTTAAGTTTTCCAAAATAAAACATATTGCTACTCTTAGTGAGTAGTTAGATTGAAACAAATTAAGTATAGAAAGCAGAGCGTTTGAAGAAAGGTGATATTACAACTGGATTTTCAATAATTACATAGGGATATATTTTCATAGAAATATCCCTGTTGCCTCGTTAAGGTATTTGATACGTTTTATGTGAAATCTAACTCAAAATTAAGATCAGTTTTTTTGCACTCACAGTAGACGGAAAATAAGTTGTTGTTTCATTTCCAGCTATTTTGTTTAATTTGGTTTAAAGAATTTTTGCATTAGTTTAGCGTCCCACTTAAGTTGTTTTTTCAGTTTCGAGTAATCGTGCTTAAATAGTTAGGTTTGTTAAAGGTTCCGTTTGTTAAACATCCCTTTTTATTTCTTACAGTTTCGAGTACTTTTGCGATGTTAATTTGATTTGTTAAGCGTTTAATTTGTTTCGGTTTAGCGTCCATTTTAAATTGTGAGAGTTTCGAGTACTTTACATCATTAGTTTCATTGTTTGAATGTTTCTTTCGTTTTAGTTTAGTGTCCCAGTTTATTATTAAAGTTCGGTGCTCTTTCCTCATTTGGTTTGGTTGACAAGCTAGTTTGCTAATTTAAATTACTGAAGGTTGAAGTTTACCCAGTGCATTAGCGTCATTATTGTTTGTTGTGGGTTATTTTGCATTCCAATTTGATTATCTTTAATTATTGTTAATTCAGCCTCGTGAATTGGTCTATTAAAATTTGTTTGTTGGAATTTATAGTCCCTGTTGGTTTGCTTTGAATTCATATTTTTGATTTTTTTAAATATTTTGTTTCAGTTTAGTGTCCATATAGGCAATTTTATTGCTCTTGGCCTACTTAAGTTAGTAGGTTTGAAATTTAGCATCGTTTTGTATAAATTTCGACCGGAGGTTTAATAGCTTCCCAAGATTACTGCTGTTCAGTGAAACTATTTGTTGGTAGTTAGCATCAATTTTGTATTTTTTGAATCCTGCAATTATCAGTTTTCTGGGATTAAATCTTTTTCCTTGGCCCTAATTAAATCGCTTCAGCTTATGTTTATAATATTTTGTGGATTATTAATTTAGTTAGTTTGAGTTCTTGATTTTTAAACCAGCGTCTCAATCAAACCTTTGGGAGTCTTAAATGCCACTCACTTAATTTGGCTTGCGTTAAATTTAGTATTTACAAAAAAAAAAAAAAAAGAAAAAAAAGAAAAGAAAAAAGAAAAAAAGAAAAAGAAAAAAGTCGTTGATTAAAAGTAATAATTTAGATGACCGTTTAATGAGATTAAATATGACCAGTTTTTGAGCTTGTCTATTATTATTTTTTTGATTGGAAAAATAATTAGCAAATCTTTAATTTAAGCTATTTGGGATAAAGAAAAGAAAAGATGATCTGATTTCACCACTTGACAATTGGCTTACTGATCATTATAAGATTTCAAATTGAAGTTTGTTCAGCCGCAGAGGTTTCTATTTGCCAGTGTGAGGATCTAAATTATTCTAATTTGTACTAAAAATTTTGATAGTTTCTAGTGAGACTAGTAATTATTAATTATCAGAACTGTTATTCAATGAATTGAATGCGAGTGGAATTAAACGCAGAATGATTAAAAACTAATATTTATAGTAATTATTTTCTTCATTTCTACGTGAAACAGTTAAATAAAATAAATTGAATTTAGTTTCTTGAACTGATAAGTTGCTTATATAAATCCTCTAAAAATAGTTATTTCTTGACTTTGAATTTTTTTATGTGAGGTTCTCATATTGAGATTTATATAGTGTTTATGAGCACGGTTGTAATACTTAAAGCAACCCACTGTATTGTGATTGGCCGAATCGTCCTTACTGGTAGTTAGTTTCACCGGACTTCTTTTTTTGTGAGATTGTTGGACGAATTGGATGGTTTCTCACTATTAAGCGCGGGAGAGTTACAAACATTGTACCAAGCTTCTCTCCATAAAATTTTTGTATAGCATTTCACTATGTTTGTCTTGCGTCTCACCATATTATATTTGTCTTGCACCTCGCCATTTTTTGGCATTGGAAATCGTTGATGTGAATTTATAAATTGAGATTGGACTGTTTCAGTTAGGTTGTTATTCGGTTATTAAGTAATTGTTTGTGTCTTAATGAATATTGAGAATTGTTTTGATCTCTGAACCACGTCAGTTCAGAATAGTCTGTCTGTAAAAAAATAAAAAAAATAAAATAAAAACCTAAAATAAATTTTGTATAAATGGAAGTTTCAATTTCAATCAAGTTTTGTATTTCCGATAGCAGCTTATAGTTGAGGGTCGATCTTTTTCTTTCATTAGTAATTGGTAGTTAGCGTAGTGTGTAGTAGCTTGTTTGTTATATATATGAATGTTAATCAAGTGTTATGATAATTTAATTCTTTATTATTGAACTGATATTTCTTTTGTATAAAGATTTACTGCTATTTTTATTTTTTGTAACATTTGATCAACTTTTGTGACTTGAAATCAGATTGAAAATGTCTTCACGAGAAGAGTCAGCTCGTATTGATGTTTCAGATGATAATCTACAATTTGTTACTATAGATCAGACAGGGCACATGACAAATGATACAATGAGCCTGACCCCTCCTCGAAGTCATTTTTTCCAGTTTTGTGATCGTGTTGAAGATAATTCGATAATTTATAGTTTAGAAGAACCTTTTCTTAGGAACTTTGGTTGTCTTGCGTAACTTCCTACACCAATTCCAGAGGAAACTAGTCAATAAACTAGAGATAACTTAGGTTTTGGAACAGGTATTAATCAAAATTGCTCTTTTAGTCCTGTTATGACTAGGCAAGTTGGACTTCAGTTTTTCAGTGAATAGTTCAGAGTTGCCAACTCGTGATAGGCCAATGAACACTATAAGTGAGTTTCTTTAGTTAAAAATTCGACTCCTATAGGCATGTTTCGGACGGGTAGGTCAAAGCCTCATGATCATAGATATTTTGATAGATTGCCGAATAATTTTTCAAATTATGATAATCATGCTCATGGTAATATTGCAGTTGTTAGTATAATTCCGCATTATGTTAGTAAATATTTTTTCCACAAATTCATTGAATGATTTGAATTAAAACTAAAAGTGTTTTAAGTCATTGATGGAAGAAATAGTTTTTTTTTTTTTTTTTAGTTTTTGATGTTCTACTGATAATTGAATAAATAGAGGAGGAATTTTCCTGCCGAGTGACAGTTGTCTATAGTGCATTGTTAACACGTAGTGATGGAGATTTCCAAGTGGAAGTACAATATGCCGTCAATAATAACTCTTCATGGGGTTTACTTAAATGTAGAATACTTGATAGATTTGCGTCAAATACAATAAAACGTTTTTTATTATCTGAAAGATTATTCAGGAAACAAAAGTTAAATGAAGCCGTGGATCAGTTTGTTTGAGATTTATTATGCATTTCTTGTTTTGAGATTTAATTGTAGCGATTCCCAACTTATTAATATCTTGTTAATGGGAAGAATCCATCCGTTAGATATAGTATGCATCAGAAACCATTCACCTGCTTCAAGCGTTTCAGTAGTTGTATCAGGTGAATGCTGAGAATACCAGGAAGACAGCGTCAGTACTATGTCAGTGGCGGATCTAGAAGGTAAAAGGTTGGGGGGAGCAGTCAGAACCCAGACTGTGATAAGTATATTATGAGATTATTAAAAATTAAGAAAATGTAAATAATAGCTTCATTTTTTGTCACTCAGAAAACTAAGGTACCCTAGGCCCCGAACAAGATCCGCCACTGCTATCAGTTGGATAACTCTACATCCATCTGCAAGGCCAAGCATACAGCCGAAATATATAAAACAAAAATGAACATTAGAAAACATTGCGGTGGTACCGTAATCCATTGAAATCTGAGTTGACATTTATGAATATTTTTCCAACGGATGTACACACAGCTTCAAAAGAAGAAACTTAATTTTGACGAGAAAGGAGAAACTGCTTAGAATGAGTTTCTGAACAGCTTCCTACGTGAAGACACAGCAACGTTGTAACACTGGAATCCACTAAAGAATTAAGCTTATATCATTCAATACAACCTGTAAAATGCGGTGACTATGAAAACAGATTTACCCCAAGCTTCACGGAAGGACTACGCAAATAGCTATGACAAATTACAATTTGAATTTAATTAATCACTTATTTCAATAATTATTTTGAATGGATTTTTCCTCCATTTTACCCCCGTTTATTTCTCCTCCCTCCCTGCATATATTTTTCCGCTTTATGCGAATGAATGTCTCGTTCTACGCAGTTTCTTTTCAGCATGTGTGTGAAACTACCTTATTTCTGGATTGGATTTTTATGGAAAAAATGGTGAAAAACAAGGACATAAATAAAACTGATTCACGAAAAACATACATTAGGAACAATTTTACTTACACCATAATAAAAGTAAACACACAACAAGAAAACAGTTTAGATTAAAATTTCAGACTCAAAACATCACAGGAAAATTTGAGAATATTCATTTCAGATTCAGAACTTTATATTGATAGGAAGTGATCGAAAAAAATAAACGTTACACAAAAATCTAGTTTCGAAAGATGCAGTATTTGAAAGGGGAACACTTTTGCCCAGTCTTCGAAAGGAACCAAATGAGAAAGTGGGAAAATGTGGCAATATTAGTTTTTGAAATCAGGTCATGAAATTGTTGGGAAATGCTTAAAAAATAATCTAAAATCATACGAAAATCGAGCGGGAGCCACAACTTGCTATATCTGCCGTTCTCAAATAAATGACATAAGTAAACTTACGTTGTGTGAACTGATTTCTTCCTATGTTCCATTGATTAATGCTAATAGCCATCCTTTCTATGGCAAATAAAACAGCAGGAGTAGAAATAATTTCTTTTTAATGACAATTTAACATGGCCTGTCCGGTTGCAATGATATGAATAGACTTTGGGAGAGATGGCTGAAGTTCCGCTCAAATGTACAAGAGACCATGTAGATTTCAAATTGTCCTAAAATGGATGGAATATAGTAAAAAACCTCGAAACATGAACATTAATTTCAATGCAAAATGAATGACAAGAATGAAGTCGTCACCTGCCTCAAAAACTATATTAAGGAGATGGCTAATTGAAAGATTATTTCCAAGGCATAATGAAGATCTTAGAAACAATGTATAGCACGTCAGGTAATTATGGAAAGAACATTCTCAAAAGTCAAGTTCTTTGAGTAAAATTAATAATATTGAGAAAGCAGTGGCGCATCCGGGACGAACATCTGTGGGGGCGGTGGGTTGTAATACTGCCACTTAGAACTAGTTTTAAGAGTTCCAAACTCTTGGATGGGTTTTGTTCATATATAAAATAAGAAAAAGTTCCTTCTTCTGAGGGGGACAATTGCCCCCCTCCTGTAAGAAAATATAATGGATTTTCTGAGAATTACCCAGGACGCACTACGCCGAGGTTACGTGCTTGAAATACGGTATCACGTGTCTGGATTTGGAACCCTCAGACTCGGTTTAGCACGCAACGTGAATTTTGACGGGATCATTTGATGTAGTCTATATGGCAAATCGAACGGGCTCTTCTGAACATATTGTTAAATTAACGTTGTTCATAACAGAAGGTTTGGGAATCACTGAAATGACTACAACCAACACTCCTTAGAAAAAAATTGCAAATATAGATTCGAGATGTGACAAAAACCACTCTATCGGGTACAGACAGACAGACAGACAGTATGTGGCAGGTATTAACTTTTTTTTTTTTTATTAAGGGTACGGGAATAGGGTTAACTGTATAAATCTTTATTCATCATTTTATTTTATAGGAGCAAAAGAGTCCTCTACTCCCAGCCATTAGAGGGTTACGCCCTCTCTTTGGCAAGGATTTTTAAAGAATTGCTATTGATGATAAGATAATTTGAAGATGGGCTAAGTGCAGAAAATATGAACATAAGGATTAGTAATCACGTAATAAGTCACTTTTTTTTTTTTTTTTTTTTTTTTTTTTTTTTAAGTAATAATTTAAAGTTGAGTGCAGATATGAGATTCAGGTGCTAAGGTACTAATAGGAATTAGAATACATAATAATAAATATGATAAAGAGTAATGATGATTATGATGAATGAGGTGAAGTGCTAACACGCCACAAACATAGTTTGATTAGTGAGACGGATGCAGAGTTAGATCTTCTGTCCCGGGGCGACTCGGGACTAATGAACACATGGGGAAGCCCTTGTTAATGGTGAGGATCTAGTGCTGAGATGGAAAAAGATGCGGTATATGATGATCAATGACGTATATATCATATATTTCCCTTTCAGCCGCAGGAAGGTGCTCGTGTTTCACATATAGAGATACGAAAATATTTAAAGGTGAATGTTTGTATCGATAGGCTGCGTCGGTAAGAGCGTCTGTGTGAAGGATGTCCAAGAAAAGTGGATGGCCTGTTTGGATGCGAGAGCTGATGTATCTCAGGCGAAGTTGTGCGAGATGCTCGGTGATCTTTGGAAAGTCTATATATTCATATGTGAGCCACGTTGGGTATGGAAGTTTAATTCGATACGCCAGTCGAATAGCATGCCGTTCCAATATGCTGAGTTTTTCATAGAAAGAAACAGAAGCATTGCACCAAGCGGGATGCCCAAAAGTAAGGATCGGACGGAGGAACGCTTTATATGTATGAAGCAAAACATCGGCTTTTAGTCCCCAAGATGTTCCTGTGAGACGTCGCAGAAGATTTAATCTAAGATTAGCCTTCTCCGTTAGTTTTTTCAAGTGAGCATTCCAGCTAAGCTTCGAGTCGAAAACCACGCCTAGATAGGTAGCAGTGGTGGATGGGCGTACATGATACCCATCAACAGTTAGTTGTAAGAGAGTTGGGTTTCTATGGACTTTGGAACGACGCTTAGGTGGAAGAAAAATCAGAGCTTGGGTTTTCTCGGAGTTGATCTTTAACTGCCATTTCTTGCACCACTTGACGAAATTATCGAGAGTTGTTTGTAAAGCAATGTTAAGCTGATGCACCGTTTTGCCGAGAGCTAGAAAAGCTGTGTCGTCAGCATATTGAAAAGTAAAGACATTGCGTGGTACAGAAGGGATGTCGGAAGCATACAAGACATATAGTAAAGGACTGAGAGCTGATCCTTGGGGTACTCCAGTAAGAGGAAAAATCGGCCAGGAAAGTGCCGTACCAACTGTAACATAAGCAATGCGATTTGAAATAAAAGAATATATTAGTCTGAGATAGCATATAGGAAGATTAAACGACTGCAATTTTTTAATGAGACCATAATGCCAAACCTTGTCGAATGCCTTCTCTAAATCCATGAGAATGAGACATGATGGAAATGCTTTGTTATACTGATTAGTAATTATTGAGCTGAGGCGAAGTAGCTGGTCATTTATGGAAAAACCAGGGCGAAACCCCGCTTGATGAACAGGTAGCAGAGAAGTGGTATCAAGGTACTTATGGAGGCGGCACACGAGAATTTTTTCTAGTATCTTACTGAAAACTGAGGTGAGTTGGATGGGTCTGTAAGAAGTTACTGAATGTACAGGTTTATTCGATTTATGGAACATACAGATTTTGGAGACTTTCCAATCTGAGGGGTAAAACCCGGTTCTGAGGATGAAGTTGTATATTGTGACGAGGAGTAGTAAGAGAGATGGCGGGGCTTCTTTGATATGTCGGTAAGATATCGTGTCGATTCCAGGTGCTGTATTCCTTTTCCGTTTTAGTGCAGAGTGTAGTTCATCGACAGTGATGGATGAAGTAAGAGGATGATCTAGGTTAATAATATGCTCCGTGGATGGTTGTAAGGTAGGAATACAAGAGATATCGGTCCGTTCACAACGATTAGAAACAGCTGTAGGCGTAAAAACGGCCTGTAACTGAGCAGCAAATGCATTTGCTTTGTCTGCGTCAGAGAAGAGAGGAGTACCGTCGGCTATTAGAGGATATGTGATTTTAGTGCTTTTGCCAACAAGCTGGTGAAACCTCTTCCAATATCGAGAAGGATGTGCTTCCTCGGATAAGCTGTTACAAGATTTTATCCAGTTGCGACGTTTATATGCAACAAGATAATTACGTACCGCTCTTTGCCATTGGTGATGTAGGCGTAAATATGCATCGTTCCCAGTTCTATAATACTCTCGAAGATGGCGGCGAGCTTGCTGTATGAGTGGAACATATGTCGGCGGTAATTTCGGTTTGTGCGGATGCACTTGTTCGGTTGGAATATGATGCTTAGCACTAGTTTGTATTGCCGTGGTGATAGTTGTAATACAAGAAGCTAGCTCGGTTTCATTAGTTGGAGGCGTTTCACTGTGAAGTCTGCGCTCAAGGTCTTGCCGGAAAAGAGGCCAATTTGCCTTATCATATCGTGGAACATAGCGAGGTGCAATTTCTTGGCGTGGTCGTTGTCCTCGAGTGAGTGTTAGTTTCACTGGATGGTGATCGCTCCCGATTGAGTCCAGAACTTCAAGATGGCAGTCAGTAAGAAGATTTAGCGATGTAATGACAACATCGGGTGTAGTCTGACTTATAGGTCTGGTGTGCGAAGGAAGAACATGGAGATGTAGTTGGAGATTGTCAGTTAAATACTGATGAAACTCTGCTTTCTCACGATCACTTCGACTATGTATATTAATGTCCGCCATGATAATAATATTTCGATAATTATTGGCAATATGTTCGAAATAGTCTAGTGGGATAGGTTGTCGTGGTCGAATATAGATCGTACTAAAATTGATGATTATGGACGGAAAATATATGGAACAAAGAAGGTATTCCGGCAAAGTACTAAAAGCTTGTGGGTTGTACGAGCGAACTGGATACTTTGGAGGAAAGCCTATTGCAACTCCGCCTTGAGCACGAGCTAGGTGATCATGATAATCATGACGTTCTAGTTGATAGCCAGGAATGCGGGCTACCATGCTCGGTTTTAAAGCAGTTTCATTAAGCGCAAAGACATTGATATGTTCCTCCAACAACATTGCTTCTAATAACAGTTTATGCTGCGAAAAGGATCGAATATTGACAAATAAGAAAGTAATCCCCATAATGAAAAATACTATGCAGATTGTACTAAACAGCAGTTTCCAGAGAACCAATATGAAAATGGACATAGTTGTTAGAATATGTTGCATGTAGATTGATATGGAAGATGGATTTTGCGGCAGAAATGATGTGATGAAGAATATTGGCTCGCTGAAAGGGAAATATATTTTGAAGCACCAGACTGATGTAGCGGAGAAAATCTTCGATTGTTAGCGGTGGTAAGATAGATTGGTTTGGTTTAGTAGCCGTGTCAGTCGTTTTTAGCGGTACTGTTAGCTCCGGATGCTCGGGAGTTGGCTCTGGTTTAGCTTTACAGCGATAACTGTAGGTTGGATGAAGTCCACTGCCACAGGTGTTACACTTGGGTGGTCCTTTTAAGTTTGGACATGATTTGGTTTAATGTAGACCCGAGCAGTATCCACACTTAGATGGATTAGAGCAATTTGCTGTAATGTGGTCATTGTACACCTGACATTTTTCGCAGCGTATAGGTAAAGGTCCCTGAGTTTTAGAGGGTTCGACACGATGTATTTTCTTATAAATTGGAGCACCGAATCGTAACAGATAATCGATTGTCTCCTGTTGCTTAGAAAGCACCCGGACCATGTAGGTCGGACCATTATTATTTCGAATACGAATGCATCTGTCTACTGTAATCCCCTCCTGTTTTAGCTCCTCTTGAATTTCAGCATCGGTAAGTTCAGGGGAAACACCCCTGATAACAACCGAGAGATATGGTGGTTTGCGAGGTGGTGGAGGTTGTTTCTGCCGTTTATCTGTTAATTTTGTAAGTTTGGCGCTCTTACCGAAGATTTCGTAGGATGCTTTGTTGCGAATGGTAATACCAAAATCTGGATCTTTTGATTTCAGAATATAGCCGTTTCTAGTGGGGACGATTTGAACGAGAGTATCCCGTACCCGTGGAACGTATTTCATAATTTGTAGAAAAATCATTTTAGGGTTGGTGAACTTTGTATCGTAGTCTGTAAGAATGAAATGATAAAGAGGATTGGTATTTGACTGTGCAGCAGTAGTAGTTTGAAGCTCTGGAACAGTATTATTACGCTGTGGATTGACTTGAATGTCCATAGATTCTATTGGAGACCGTGACCGTATCCGTTTTGCTGACTGTATTGAATCATTTGATGGATGTCTCTCTCTAGATGTAGACGGGATTGGTTGACTTCCCCAAGAAAAGTGCCGAGTGCGACGAGAAGGTACAATGGGTGCCGGTTGTGCAAGTGCAGAGCTTGAGTTTGCAAGAAGAATAGCAGGTAATCCGGAATGTCGTCCTAGAATCGATTGTCCGTTAGTGTTGCCAGAGTCCGCCATCGTAATAAGGTAGCCAAGGGCCGAAGCCCAAATGAAAATGAAAGTGAAGTAAAAGATGATGAGATGAGATGAAGTTCAAAAAGCAAGTCGCCCTTCGAAAGTGAGAACTTCCGTCAACCCTCTAAGTGTTGTATGTGTGCTTTGCTCCCAAATGCGTATTGCAACACTTGTTCCTCGCTGGCACACTAACTAGCACAAGAGAGGTTAGGCTACTTGATTCAGTATGAGGTATTAACTTTTTTTTTTTTTTTTTTTTTTTTTTTTTTTTTTTTTAGTGCTAGCCATATGCTAGCTCCCTTTTAGAGGGCTACACCCTCTCTTAGGTGTGAGAAGTGAAGGTAACATGGTAAAGATGTAACGCATGGGTGGGCTAAGAGTAATTTATTTATTTATTTATTACTAGAACTACTACATTATGATCTTTTCGATCATAATCATACTTGAGTGGTAGGTGTAGTTTTAATAACATAAGAGCAGTAACATAATAACGAGTATAATTGAACAACATAAATATGAATATGATAATTATAGAAATGTATATATAAGTTAGAAAACAAAGCAAAACATGAGAACAATAGAAGTGCCAAAAGTAAGATGTGATAGCTTATATAAATAGATGAATGAAACGTTACTTTACATATATATGATTGTTATTAAAGGAAAATAAATAAGGAAATAATCAGACAGTATATTATAAACAAAGAACATTAATGATCATAACGGAGGATTAAGTATAGCATGCACGATACTAATGATATAGAAATGGGCGTGAATGATGTGGCGAGGTGCATACACAGGACAACACGTGGGTGATGTTAGTGATACAAATGAGCTTATCTTCAGCCTAGGGGCTGCTCTAGGCAATGATGAAAACGAATGAGGCCCATGTTAGTAAATAATGGTAATCACTGTGCTGGAAATGATGGGTGAATGAGAGGAAGATGTTCATGAATGACGTAATCAGCAATGATAAGTAAAGCGGGATCTAGTGGTGGTAGAGTATAATGATATAATGTGAAGAGAAGCGAAAGTGGAGGATGATAGTAACGATGAGGTGTTGGATGAAGTGCTAAGTAACGCATTGTATCCTGAAGTAAAGGATGACGAGTTTCGAAGCGCTTGGTGATATATGTGAGCCGCAGTTTTTCAATGTAGTACTGTAAGGTTGGAAAGGTAATTAGATTATACAGATCTTGTGTGGGACTAGGTAGCTTAATACGGAATGCTGTACGGAAAGCATGGCGTTCTAGGATGAAAAGCTTATTGTAGAATTTTGTCGGGGCAGCTAACCAAGCAGTAAATCCGTATGTGAGGACTGGTCGTAAGAATACTTTGTACGTATTTAGTATTGTGTGTGCTTTAAGGCCCCAAGTGGTACCAGTCAATCGTTTCAAGAGATTGAGTCTATTATAGGCTTTAGTGGTAACATTTTTCAAGTGTTGCGACCAGGTAAGGTGGCGGTCGTATGTTATTCCCAGATATGTAACAGTATTACTGAGTTGAATATGCACCCCATCAACCTGGAGAGAGAGTTTTCGTGGATTTCTACGGAATTTGGAAGTTTGTCTGGGTGGTAAGAAAACTATGGCCTGAGTTTTCGCTGCGTTAATAGTAAGCCTCCAGAGAGTACACCAGGTGTAGAAGCTTTCGATAGCAGTCTGTAAGATAGTATTGATCTGCTGGATAGTTGTTCCAACTGCTAGAAGGGCCGTGTCGTCCGCATATTGAAAGAGGTGTACTTTATCTGGTAATCGAGGCATATCAGCTACATACAGAAGATATAGTAAAGGAGATAAAGCCGACCCTTGTGGTACTCCTGTGAATAGAAAGATAGGGTGTGATAAACTGCCACGTACGGAGATATAGGTGATACGGTTGGTAATGAAATTATATATGAGACGGATATATGAGATAGGAAGCTGGAATTTGATAAGTTTATATATGAGCCCAAGGTGCCAGACCTTGTCGAATGCTTTCTCCAAGTCAAATAACACTAAACAAGAAGGTTGAGCGGAATTATAATGTTGTGTGATGAGCGTTGAGAGTCGGAGTAGCTGATCGTTGATAGAGAAGGCTGGCCTAAAACCTGCTTGAGTGACTGGGAG
The DNA here is from genome assembly GCF_964235325.1 of Thermobia domestica. Taxonomy (NCBI): domain Eukaryota; kingdom Metazoa; phylum Arthropoda; class Insecta; order Zygentoma; family Lepismatidae; genus Thermobia; species Thermobia domestica. Next base: position 336,868,266 of record NC_137456.1, read on the forward strand.
TATGTTATGATCGGCGATGAAAAGATGTAATCGTTTAACCAGAATGCGCTCTAAGATCTTACTGAAGGTGGAAGTAAGTTGGATAGGTCTATAGGATGCAATATTCTGCGGCGGTTTGTGTGGTTTAGGAAACATAAGCGTCTTAGATGTTTTCCAAGCTAAAGGAAAGTAGCCAGTGCGCAGTATGAATGTGTAAACATTCGCAAGAAGAAGCAGAAGTGAGATAGGACTTTCTTTGATATGGCGATATGTGACGTTATCGAGACCTGGTGCAGTATTTCGCTTATTATGAAGAACTTGTGAGATTTCCTGGACAGTGATGGGAGCAGAGACAGCAGCATTAGTAGGTAAGATATGAGTAATATTTGGTTGAAGTTGTGGCGATGAGGTGTTAAGTCTTTCTGCGGCGTGTGGTGCGTTGTCAGTTGACGGTGTGAAAATTTCTTGTAAGTGTTCTGCAAATGCATTCGCTTTATCTCGATCAGTAGTAATAGGTGTATCGCCTAATAAAATAGGGTAGGGTGTAGTAGTAAACTTCCCACACAGTGCATTAAAGCGAATCCAGAATTTTGTAGGATGCGATGTTTCGGAAAGATTGTTGCATGTCTTCACCCAGGAGCGAAGTTTATATGCTTTGACGTAGTTGTGAACTGTCCTTTGGAGTTGTTTGTGATGTCGGAGTGCTTCTGGATTGCGAGTGCGAAGATAGTCTCGATAGAACTGGCGTGAACGTTTGATCATAGTGATGTATTGAGGCGGAAGCTTAGGTTGATAGGGAACGGATTGGGTGGTGGGAATGTATAAGTTGCTGGCTTCTTGGATTGCAGAGGTAATGGTGTCTACAGTCTGATATAAATCATCGCTTGTGGTGGGTTCGGTTAGATCTCTGGTGAGGTCTGAAATATGTGTACGATAGTGATCCCATTTAGCTCTATCATAACGCAAGCTCACTCGCAATGGTAACGAAGAACTAGTTGTAGTTAAATATGGTTTATAGACGAGCTTGATGGGTGCATGATCGCTGCCCAGAAGATCAAGGATTTCGACATTGCAGTGTGAGACAAGATTTGCTGAGGCGATGACTATGTCAGGCGTTGTGTTTGAGATGGGACGTGTAGCTTGCGGAAGATCAAGAATGATTCCAGTAGTGTGCGTCGTTATAAAGTTAGCAAAATTGGTCCGGTCACCATCGCTGCGGCTATGCATATTGAAGTCAGCCATGATAATATATCTATTGAAGGTGTTGGAGATATATTGTACGAACTGCTCAGGTAATGGATGGTTTGGTCTTATATATATAGTTGCCAGTGTGATTATGATATTTTTGAAATAAACAGTGGCAATCAGGTATTCGGGAACAGCTGTTGTAGTATAGTGATGTTGGCGAAAAGGGATGGAGGTATTAACTTTCCCTATATTTTCTTACGTAAACTCTGATTTAGAATAATTGTTGTGGAACTTGAAATGACCAATACAAACTATTTGAAGATTTATCATTATGTTCAAAGTGCCTGACTTTCGTGGGTAAAATAAATATTTCCTTTTATACTTATTGCAATTTCGGTCTTATCTATTTTCTGGTTGAAAATTCGTAGGATCATTGAAAATGGATTTTGTGCTGCCATCTAGGGGACACGCTTTAACTACTATATAAACGAATGTTTTGCTTTGTATTTATAGCGAGAAAGTCTCTCTCTCACAATGTGATAACTCGTTGGATTATCTGAGTTTTCTTTAATGAGGCTTTACACTATATGACAGCAGGGTGGTTCTTAGATATATGGAAAAAAAAAACTCGAATTTCCTCCGCCTCACCCCTATTTCTTTTCCTCTGATAATAGAAACATCATACACAAAAATCCATCAACGTTAACTCGTGCCGCAAAGCAGTTAATTTCTGTAAAAAGAAATCCATTTGAATTTCAATGGCACTCGATTTACTATGTGAGAATAAAGTATAATAATTATCACAAATGTAAATAGGACGATATAAAGTTTTCCTCTGTAATTCAGAATTGACTGGATTTCAAATACAGTCGGTTGGTTATCAGGCAACAAGTTACAAGCATCATGATCATTGCCCGTATATATAGTACTTATGGCAATGCACAGTGTTATGAACCACTGTGGAAAAGATATTTGGATCTGTTTCTCATGCCACTTGCTTCGTTAGTAAAATTTACATGAGTCAGAAATCAATCAGCTAATAAATACAAATAAATATTATAATGGCTGATATTCCAAAAAATGAACAAAAAATATATTTGAATTGAAGATCGCCTTATGAAAACTTTTAATTTTTACTCAAGGTAGCTTTTCCACATTCTGCAAACAAGTTTCTATAGTTTTTCACCACTTGGAAAAGGAACTGTTTCTGTTCTTCATTTTTAGTTAGAACTGCATTGTGATCTCCCATTAACTTTTCGCTCTTTCCGCTGCGTCATTTGTAATATGCAGCTTTTGAACTACATTTTTTTCCCGGAAAGAAATTCATCATTTGTCGACCAACAAACTGGATCAAGGTCTAGAAAACCTGTAGAAATCCGAAACCTTTCGAAGAACTTCTTCGTGTTTCCTATCACAAAATCAGCAATTTCTTTTTCTTCAATATCAACTATTTCACTAGCCTGCAGTTCAAATCGCTTCATCGTTTCATATGTACTGTCATTATTTTAAAATTTTTCTGCTATTTTGTGTTTTGTTCATTATTGATATTCTCGTCAAAAAATGAAAGTGCTCACACTCCTCTGAGAAGCACCAAATATGTTAGAAAAACTTCAATAAAGCCACTCTCGAGACGTCAGAGTTTGAGTTTGTACGTTTGAAGGGTCTTCAAAAATTGTAAATCTTGATGTGGTGAACGAGATGCACTGGAACAAGTAAACCAGGCTTTTACATACAACATAAACCAAGCTTTTTAGAACAAGAAATGTGCACAATTGACGCAGTCCTTCTTCTTCGCTCTCATTTAATTTAAACTGATTACTAAAGAGAAATATTTTTAAACATCATAACGCTTTTCCCAACCACCTTGCCTAATGTACAGCTCCAGGGAAACGGAAAGAAATACTTCCAGGAGGCGTACTTCCTAGAAAAATTACTATAAGCTCCAAAAGTTCTCTGTAATCTTCTCTGCAATGTTTCTCCGCATTTCCAAATTTTGAACAGCAAAAACTAGCATATCTTTCTTCATATTGCAAAAAATTGAATTAACACTTCGATAACAAAATTGTTGTGTTGAGATCTCGGCCACTCTTTCTGGAAACTCTTAAAAATTGACACCTCTGGACCGGAAGAAACTGAAACACATTCTTCAAATACACACTTTAATATCTATTCAAAAATGTGATGCCTACATGGAAGATATAAAAGATCTTTTTCCAATTTCTGTTCAAGAGAAATACAAGCTCCATTGATACGTCCAGCATTGGAAGAACTAGTGTCCCAATGCCTCTGCTGTTGCGATTAATATGTGCATGGAGCTCTATCAATCAATTTATGGCGATCAAAAGCCGCAACGAGTCGTGGAGTAATAAAACGTACTTTCCCTTTCTTCTCGAATGTCCTGTCACTACCTCATCAGAATCTACTCCTTCCATCGGAATTGTATTTTCTGTTTGGTATACATCTTCTTCACCACTTGAATTGATAATCGACTATTCAGATGTTTCACTCACTTCACAAGTCGTCCTTTTTGCCTTTGAGATATAAGGAATTCCTTGTCCTCTCCTGAATTTGTATTAAGTCTAAAGCATTTGCATGCGCTGTATCAAATAAATCGTGTATCATATCTAAGAAATATGCCTTGTCTCCTTTTTCCTTTACTATTTCCTACTTGATTTTTGAAACCGATATCACATTTCGTACAATCCCGTGAGTTTATCGATGCTGTGGTGAGTATCCTTGATCGGTATTCTTCCTTTAGACCAAAACATTTCTGTTTCATGAATTGCTAACCAAGCATTCTCTCTCAAAGGTAATTTCACATTTGAATGTTATAAAAGAATGCACCAAGTACTTTTCTGTTATACAGTAACTTACAACCCAATAACTTTTCACTCATATTACCAACGAGCTAATTACCGCTACGATAACTGATTTCACTAGACACCGAACACATAATGATCACTTTGTTCATTTAATCACATGTGATGATACAAGACCGACAACGAAACTTCAATCCCCTTAAAATAACGATCATATCAAAAGATCAAATTTTTTTATAGTGGAAGCCAAAGACTAATTTTCATTTAGAGGGCTACACCCTTTCTCAGGTGACAGAAGTGAAGGAATAGTTATCTATATAGGAGTAGGCATAGATGGGCTAAGGGTTGTTTATTAATTCATTTGTTCTATTATTTTAGAACAAGGACATTATGATCTTTTCGATCATAATCATGCGTGAATGGTAGGGATGTCTGAAAACATAAGAACATAGCAACAATAAGATATTTATATAAATCTAAGTGTATACAAAATGAAATAAGGAAATGATAAAGCAAAAGATGAGAACATTATAAGCACAAGGTTTAAAAGTGGATTGATGATATAAATAGTTAAAGAATGAAGTTACAATACATATACATGGTTATTGATTATGTGATCTTGGGATGTTAGACTGCCAACGAGATTCAATTTACAATGGGAGTGAGAGATGAGGCGATGTGCGACATACGAGACAACACAGGGTACATTAGTAAAACAAATGCGGGTTATCTTCTGCCTAGGGGCTGCTCTAGGCTGATGAAGATATGGGGAGCCCTGTTAGAAACAAAAGGTGTTACTGTGCAGTGAAGGATGGAAAGATGTGAGGTAGATGAGCATGAAGTTGGAAGTCTTCGAGCAGAAACAAATCAGGTGGCAGAGTATAGTAGTATAAGGTGAAAAGCAGAGATAGTGGGTAATGAGCGGAGCGAGGACTGACAGGATGGAGTTCATGATAGCGCATAGTATCCATGAGTGAAAGATGTTGAGTACTATATCGCGCCGTGATGAATTTCTGCCTAAGAGATTCGATATGGTATGTAATACTTGGAAAGGTGATAAGGTCATAGAGTGATCGGGTCGGACTGAGGAGTTGTATGCGGTGTGCGATTCGGAATGCATGTCGTTCTAGTATGCGAAGTTTTTCGTAAAGGTGCGAGTGGGAACTATGGGAGCATCGTGGATGTGGAGGGAGAGCAAAGATGAGTTTCGTTGGACTTTGGAGCGTTTGCGTGGCGGAATGAAAGTGACAGCTTGTGATTTGGTTGGATTATAGTGAGACTCCACCTAGTGCACCAGCGAATAAAACGATTAATAGCTTCTTACAGGTCCTGATTAATAAGGCCAGCAATGCAGTATCATCAGCATATTGAAAAAGATGTATGTCAGATAGAAGTGGAGGAAAATCTACTACAAAAAGGATGTACAAAAGCTGTGAAAAAGCTGAACCCTGAAGTACTCCCGACAAAACAAAAATGGGATGGGACAGCTGACCGTTAATAGAGACGTAAGAAAGGCGACAAACCAGAAAGTGATAGATGAAACGGATATAGGCAACGGGAAATTTGAGTTTAATGAGCTTGTGAAGAAGTACCAGGTGCCGAACTTTGTCAAAGGCATTTTCGAGGTCAAATAACCGAAGGCAAGAGGGTTTGATGGAATTAAAATGTGAGGTGATGAGACTGGTGAGACGAAGAAGCTGATCGTTGATGGAATATGAAAGTCGGAATCCTACTTGGTGAATGGGAAGAATGTGTTTAGTTTCGAGGGACGGTAAGATGATGAATCATTAGGAGGCTTGTTAGGTTTCAGAAACATGAGTGTTTTGGAAGTTTTCCAGTCTGTCGGAAAAAAGCCGGTTCGAAGGATGAATGTGTAGATGACTGCAAGGACATTGGGAAGTAATAGTGGAGCCTGTTTAATGTAGCGATAGGTAATATTATCAAAGCCTGGAGCAGAGTTTCTTTTGCGATTGACAACAGCCATGATTTCATCGGTAGTAATAGATGTGGTAAGCGAATGATGTGGAAATGAATGATTGACGTCAGGCTGTAATTGAGGAGATGCGAGATTCAGGCTATTTATTGGATGCGTATTGATGTGAGGGGAGGGTGCGGCAGGTGTAAAGATATCTTGCAAGTTGTCTGCAAAGGTGTTAGCTTTCTCCAGATCAGTTTGAAGTGGGACATTATTATGAAGAAGAGGATAAGAAGGCCTGGTGTATTTGCCACATAGAGCATGACATCTTTTCCAGAATTTGGTTGGGTGGCTGGTTTCGTTGAGATTATTGCAGGTCTTGACCCAGTTCCGCAATTTGTGCGCTTTGATGTAATTGTGAATGGTGGCCTGTAGTTGAGTGTGACGATGGAGAGTTTCAGGGTTCCTAGTACGGAGATAATCACGGTATAACTTACGTAAGCGGCGAATCATTGATAAATATTGCGGTGGATAGATGTGGTTTATAGGGAGTAGAGTAAGTAGTTGGAATAGACAGTTCGGAGGCACGACTAAGAGTCGAGTTAATGGTAGTGATGCTGTCGTATAATTGCTCCTCTGTAGCAGGTGGTGTGTGATGTAAAAACTGAGAGATGTAGTTGCGATATTTGTGCCAATCAGCTTTATCGTATCCGCCACGAAGTGTTGGCCGTGGAGGCGGTAGATTAGTGGATTGAGTGTCCTGGGTATATCGATACGTCAGCTTAATAGGTGCGTGATCGCTGCCAAGCAATGCTAGGACTTCAACGGTGCAGTGGGAAGAAAAAGTGTTGGAAGTGATGACTATATCGGGAGTTGTCTGAGAAACAGGACGGGATGGGAATGGTAAAGTGTGAATGATGCCTGTTGTAGTTGAAGCGACAAATTGTGTGATCCTCGTGCGATCATTATCTGTACGACTATGAAGATTGATGCTTGCCATGACGATGTAGTACTTGTACGTGTTGGAAATATCCTGAAGAAAACAGAGTGGAGTTGGATGCCCTGGTCTGCTATAAATGGTAATGAATGTGATAGATATATTCGGAAAATACAATGTTGTCATGACATGCTCAGCAAGATTGAGACTCGGGCTAGAATGGCGTCTGAAAGGTAGTGTTTGATAAAAGCCAATTGCTGCCCCACCGTTGGCTCGCTGAGCGGGAAGAGTGGAGTCATGGTAAAGGATGTTATAACGTGGGATGTCGCTTGTATCCGATCGTTTGAAAAACGTTTCATTGAGTAGAAATGCAGTAACTTTTTCTTCTAACAGAAGCGTTTCGAAGATAAGTTTGTTTTTGAAAAAGGATTGTATATAAGAAAATTGAAACACTAAAGCCATGACGAGGTGCTGAAATAGTTGGCTTTTTAGAATAAGATGGAAGGTTTGACGTATGATAATGGGCATCGGTATTAGAATAGGGACATTGAAAAAGCCGTGGAAGATGATACGGGCAGCGTGGATGATTTGTTGGAGAATGTGTGGATGGATAAAAGGGTGAATGTTTTGCGGGGGAAGTGTGGTAAAAGCGAGAAGTTTATCTATAGTAAAGGGAGTTGAATCAATGGGGAAATCAGTGTTGGTAGACGAATCATGAGTTCGGAGAGGAGCTACTAATTGAGGACGAGTAGTTTCAGGCTGAGGTTTTCTTTTGCACTTGTAACTATAGATAGGATTTTGTTCTTTGCACGTAGCACAACGGGGTGGGAGTTCTAAATTTGGACACGTACATGTAGGGTGAGTGCCTGTGCAGTAGCCGCATATAGCAGTGTTGCGACAGTTGGCAGTGGTATGATGATTATATGCTTGGCACCTTTCGCAGCGAAGTGGAAGTGGCGGGGATGACCGAGAAGGTTCCACATGATGACGTCTTTTATAGATCAGAGCACCGTGCGCAACCATGGTGTCAATTGTCGCTTGCGAAGGTGTTAGGACGCGCTTCATACAAAACGGTCCCTGATCGTTTCGGATGCGAAGTACTTTCGTGATGGTGAAGTCCTCCAATTTCAACTCTTCGGAAACTTCTTCGTCCGTGTATGTGGGATCAACACCCCTGAATACAACGGAGAGAAGAGGAGGCTTTTTCGGAGGTGGTGTTTGTTTACGGCGAGAGAAACGGGGTGTGTTGATTTTAGCGTTCTTTTCAAGGATTTCAAAAGATGCCTTGTTGCGGATGGTAGTAACGAAGTGTGGATCTGTGGATTCAAGGATTATCCCGTTGCGGGACTTAACGACTTGAGTAAGATTGATACTTGGAAGGTATTTACGAAGTTGAAGAACTACGTACTTGACATTGTCTTGTTCGGGATCAAAGTTTTGGAGAAGAAAACAATGAAGCTGTGGTCCTGGTGCGATGACTGGTGATGGTTCCGATGTTGAAATGACGATGAAGAATGAGCAGTTTCGGCGGCCATGTCAACTGAAGTTGTTTGGCTTAGATTCTGTTTCATTGCTGGCGGTGAGTTTACTAAACACTCGGCATTGCTCTCGGAATAAATTGGCGATCGACTGGAGGCGTTCGAGACGGTGGAGGCAGTTGAACATTCAGAAGCTCTGCGATGTCGTGTGCTATTCTTTCGCTTTTCTACCTTTGTGGCATGAACCGGTGGCGCGAGGAAGACTTGAGGTAGTCCGCCACGCCGACCATCCATCGAAGCACCAGAGATCTGAGGTGGATCCTTCATGGAGAGCAGGAAGCGGGCCGAAGCCCCTAGATTGAAGAACGAACGAGATGCAGTGTGTAATGATTACGAAAGTTGATGTAGGTAAGGTGACCCGTTTGGATAGCCACCAAGGTCGGAACAGTTCTCTGGACAAACCAGTAACACTACACACCCTTGGCTTGATTAGTCTAGAGAGTAGTGCTCAAAGGAATGACACAGAAAAAAGCCCGGGATAAGGAACAGGAAAAATCTCTCGAAAATCGCTATAGCCAATCAATTGCGGTTATCGCTAACAAAATGGCTAGCGACTGAAAGTATATTTCGAAAAAGTTCATATATTGTTTTTACCATGCAAAACCCGGAGAAGGGAATACCTTCTCTTGGAAGTGAAGTTAATTGTATAGGGAAACTAAGGATAAAGTGGAAGGACAAAGAGGTTTTATTTCATTCATTTGATATCTTTATTTATTCATTATATGGGGATCTTGATTCATCGGTTAATTAATAATCGTCATTCAACGTATGTTCATTATTTGTCATTGTGTATGTATGATGGGATGAAAGATGCAGTGCAAATCAGACGCCACAACACAGTGATATTGCTTAGTTAAACAGATGAAGGGTTATCTTCTTGTGCCGGGGCGACTCGGCACATAATGAGAGACAGTATGATGCCCTTGTTATTGCGAATTAAGGTGCAAAAGATGGATAGATGTTGGGTGATAAATCTGGTGGTTAATATGCTAATAGATAGCCGACTATGTATTCGTCAGGATGGGAAAGAACATACATTAATTAACTGTTGAAGGGGTGTAGGTTGTAGACGGGGTGGAACGTCTTGTTCAGCATCTATACGTATACTACTGCAAAGGATGGGATGGCCTTGCCTCCAACGAGAGTGATGTATCTGGTACGCAGTTTTTCCAAATGAAGAAGAAGATGTGGAAACGGAATACGATCATATAGTAGCCGGGTAGGACTAGGCAGTTTGATGCAATATGCCAGGCGTAATGCATGTCTTTCAATTATCTGGAGGCAGGTGTAGAATTTGTTACTGGCATTAAGCCATGCGATGTGTCCATGAAGTATAGATAGTCGTATGAAGACTTTGTAAGTATGCAACACAGTCTCTTGATGAAGGCCCCATGAAGTACCGACTAATCTCTTCAGAAGATTTAGTTTATCTTTTGCTAGAGATATGAGATGTTGGAGATGCCCATACCAGGAAAGATGGTCATCAAAGATTACACCCAAATACCTCGCTGTACGTGTGACAGAAATGCGTGTGCCTGCTATGGTATGATGTAAAAGAGATCTATTGCGTCGGAACCGACTGGTACGTCCTGATGGTATGATGACAAGTGCCTGTGTTTTAGTGGAGTTGATTCGGAGTCGCCAACTACTACACCATTTTTTAGAGGGTGCAAACACTTTATTTCTGTATAACGGAAGTATGAGGGCATCTTATTATGAGTGGAACAATCTTTATTTTTTGGGAATTTGAATAAACATTAGTTGTATATAATCTGCCACTAGAGGGTTTCGCCCTCTCTCTTGGCCTGGGGTTTGAGATCATCAATTATTCTTTATTCATATTATGGTCGGTCAAGGAGCTGTGAAAGAAATATTTATTTTAGCCATTAGCAAAATCAAAATACAAAGATTATAAAAAAGATTAATTTTATACATCAATATCATAAACAAATCGAAATATGAAAACAAAATGTTATTAAACAAAACAATTTCAAACAAAGTATGGAACCAGTAAACAAAGGTGCGAGTGTAGAAAAATAACATAAGTGCAAAAAAGTGATAATAGAAATAGAGCAGAATAAAATTTTGTGAAATGTATAGAAGGTACTATTGAAAGAAATTATAGTACAAATTTAAGACAAATGAATGGTGATGAGTGAGGTGCTCTGGACGTCACAACACAGTAGATGGATGTTAGAACAGGCAAATGCATATTAATCTTCTGTCCTGGGGTGATTCAGGACTGATGAAAGACATATGGATAGCCCTTATTAGTGGTGTGGAGAAACAGTGCTATGATGGGAAAAGATGAGGAATGTGCTGCTGGATAAATTGGTGACGAAAGAAGGCTGTATGATGATGATCTGCTGGAATATTGCGGAGATATATTGTAACCAGGACGCTGAGTGGTGTATAACAGTATTTATATGCGGATTCTTGCTGTAAGTCTGTAAATATTGTATCAAGATATATATCCTTACGATTCTGGAAATTCTTGGCTATAAATTTCTCACGCTAGTTGGCAATGTGGTGAACGAGCGGAGGAAAGTCAATTTTATCATATAGGTCAGTACTGTGATAAGGAAGTTTGATCCGATATGCTAAACGAATGGCGTGTCGCTCTAGAATCTCAAGTCTGTTGTAAAATTTTTGTGGGCTGAACACCAAGCTACGTGACCAAAAGTAAGGACACTCCTCATGAATGCTTTGTAAGTGTTAAGTAGTAATTTAGAGTTCAGTCCCCAGTTCTGACCAATAAGGCGACGAAGCAGTTGTAATCTGTTTTTAGCCTTCGTAACATTTTTTTGTAACTGAGGTGTCCATCGCAACTTATCATCAAAGATGATTCCTAAGTATGTAACAGTTTTAGAGGGGTGAAGGTGATCGCCTACTCGTATCTGTAACAAATTGGGATTACGCCTAACTTTACTACGATACTTTGTTGGTAGAATAACTAGTGTCTGAGTTTTGTCTTCGTTTACTGATAGTTGCCATTTACGGCACCATTGCAGAAAAGCTGTAATCGTAGTCTGCAAGTGTACGTTAATATGATGTATTGTTTTGCCTAGTGTTAGAAAGGCTGTATCGTCAGCATATTGGAACAGATAAGTATTCGGCGCTGGAGATGGCAAATCTGAAGATGCAAGATGTACAAAAGAGGCGATAAGCTAGAATCTTGCGGTACCCACGTGTGTGGAAATACTGGATGGGATAGAGAGTTATTGACGCTGACATAGGCAATACGGTTAAGTATGAACGAGTAAATAACTCTGAGATATTGGAGAGGAAGACTCGATTTAAGCAGTTTATAAAATAATCCGTAGTGCCAAATCCGATCGAATGCCTTTTCAAGGTCCATCAGTATGAGACAAGACGGAAGAGATTTATTGTAGTGGTTGGTTATGATAGTGGTTAGGCGAAGTAACTGATCATTTATACTGTAATAGGGTCTAAATCCAGCCTGATGAAGTGGTAAAAGTTGATGACCAGTGCAACATACCCCGTCCCATAGAATATGGAATAGCAGTGACGTTGGGTGGAAATGAGCCGAGACAACTAAAACTGCCCTACAAAACTCACTACACGTAAATCAACATTGAGTTCAAATTATTAGAGTAATAATTTCATACTTTAATAAAGTAAAACAAGCTATGAATAGAAATAACTCATTACCTATCAGGATCTTAGGTCAAATGAATATATTGAATTTAATTTTATAGCAAAGAAAAAGCTGTATATGATCGAAAATATTTATATAATAAACTTGGAAAGATATATATATATATATATATTACAATCTCTATTAATACAACCTAATTTAATATCTTGCGAATTTATATATATATTATCAAACATATAATTGGGTCACTTACCAATGAATAAAACTGCTCGTCCCTTTTACAACTCATATTGGTGTTTCAATAATACTCTCTATATAATATATTTTCATACTTCTTCATAGAATAAAATGTTCTTGTAAGAAATAGAGAGAAAATTCATTTCTGTATGCCGTAGAATTTTATTTTAATAACCCGATACATAAGGCAAACTGGCCAACCACTAATCACATAACTCGAAAATAACCATTTCAGCAATACCGAGTACAACTTCACTTCACAAATTTTCTAATGACGAAACCTTGTAGAAGGAACATACCACAATAATAATTTAATATAGATTATTATATAATTCACACTCAATACTAGGGTTTCTTTTCACGGTGTTAACCCATATTACGATAATGTCTCTCCGAACCATGCCTTTACGTCTTCCATCTAACAGCACAAGGTTTCAAAATTCGATGTGTTCCACCTGATATTTTAAGTAGCTATGTTAACCTGTATCCGAAACAGCAACCAGCAGACAGCGTAGTTCCATTTTCTGGCACCACGGCGCTGCGAAACTGAATATTATCAGAAGTCTTGAGTTCTACTCTTTTTTTTCTTTTTTACGAATCTTTCTCTCTTATTCTCTCTTCCAAATATCGTTGCACAATCCCATTGTGGGGATTTAAAAAATTCTAATATTTTTATAACCATATATATATATAACCTTTTTCCAACTTTTATGAAAGATGAATTACTATAGTCAACTGTCGGTATTAGTATCCGAACTACCTATATGACTACTTAACTACCTCAAAACAAAAATTAGTGCACTAGAAAACAAAATCCTCTACAGTAATCCACTCACCTTTCTACTAAGGTTAATTAATCTAATTAGTCATAGGTCACAGTAATTCACTTTCATACTTGTACAACATCAAAGTAATAAAAAAAACACCCTAACAAAAACATTCAATATAGAATTCTCACTCTATATATATATATATATGTATAAATATTAATTGATTACATATAATATGCATCATAGCATTATATCATACGTATATTTTTATTGAAATTCCAGAAATGTAGGAGAAAGAAAAAATGATAATATGATTACAATGACTCCATATTCCACTCATTCATGACCTGAGCTCGTCCATCTAGCAGAACCGATGCTCGAAGATACATTCAATCCATTTACAAACAACATATAACGATGATTACAATAGTGTATACAAAGACAAACTAACAATGCCGATCGGACTTATCTGAAAAGAAAACTATATAAATATCCATACAACACAATCACATAACTCGAAAATAACCATTTCAGCTATACGGAATACAACTTCACTTCACAAATTTTCTAATGACGAAACCTTGTAGAAGGAACATACCACAATAATAATTTAATATAGATTTTTATATAATTCACACTCAATACTAGGGTTTCTTTTCACGGTGTTAACCCATATTACGATAATGTCCCTCCGAACCATGCCTTTACGTTTTCCACCTAACAGCACAAGGTTTCAAAATTCGATATGTTCCACCTGATATTTTAAGTAGCTATGTTAACCTGTATCCGAAACAGCAACCAGCAGACAGCGTAGTTCCATTTTCTGGCACCACGGCGCTCAGAAACTGAATATTATCAGAAGTCTCCAGTTGTGCTCTTTTTTTAAAAGGAATCTTTCTCTCTTATTCCTCTTCCAAATATCGTTACACCAGTGATATAGGGGTGTAAACGTAAGACCAGTATTTTTTCAAAGACTTTCCCAAGTGTGGACGTTAGTTGGATTGGACGATATGATTGCACAGAATGTGCTGGTTTGTTCGGTTTTAAAAACATACAGACTTTGGATACCTTTCAATCGGAAGGATAGTAGCCTGTTCAAAGTATAAATGTATATATTATAGCCAGAAAAATGAAAAAGTTGGCCGAACATTCTTTCAGAAGTCTGTTCGATATTTGGTCAAAGCCGGGGGCAGTTCTACGTTTCCGTTTAATGACTGATAGAATATCTCCAGAAGTGATTTCGTGAGTTAAAAGATTATTGTTGTCTAGCCTGTGATGGATGGAAGGCTGTAATAGCTGGTTTATTGTTTCTTCGGAAACTTTGGGACTGCTGCGGTGAATACAGGTAGGAGGTGTAAAGACAGATTAGAGATGGCCGGCGAAAGCATTTGCTTTCTCATTGTCCGTATGTAAAGGTTGATCATTCTGTATAAGTGGGTAAGATGAAGTTACTTTTTGCCCAGTTAGAAGGTGAAATTGTTTCCAATATTTTGTTGGATGTGACTCTGTGTTCAGTTGATTACAGGTTTTGCTCCAGCTAATCCGCTTGTGAGCACCAATATAATTATGCTCCGTCCTTTGCCACCTACGAGCTTGCGTTAGGTGTTCCGGGTTTCGTGTTTTTTCGTATTCTCGAAAGTAATAGCGAGATTTGCGTACGAGAGCCAAATATTAAGGAGGTAACATTGGCCGATATGTTTTACCTCGATATTAAGGTATATGTTGGTCAGCGCTATTTCTTATAGCCTCTACAATGCTATGTACGGTACCTTCAAGCTCGGATTCAGTAGTAGGTGGTGTTAAAGGAACAAGAGCGACATCTATATCAGAGCGATATTGATCCCAGTTCGCTTTGTCGTACAGGTTGATAGTTCTCAAAACTGGTTCAGATTGTAGTCTTTTATGGTTAACAATCACTTTTATTGAAAGGTGGTCACTGCCAATACAATCCAGAATCTGTATGATGCATTTATCGACAATTGAAACAGTACTAATAACAACATCAGGTGTCCTCTAACTGCTTGGTCGCGTATGTTTAGGTAGTTTATAAACATGTCCATGCAAATTAAGTGATATATGATCGTGAAACTGTCCTTGATCTTGTACAGAGCGACTATGAATATTAATGTCGGCTAACAGTAGTAGGGGTCCCCTTATATCTCGCCGAATCAGCAAAATTTTTTGTGACGTCATAGGTCAAAGGTCAATGACCTTGGCCCGAGGTCAATGACCTAGGGGTACTTAGGACCATCCCCTCTAAATTTTGGCAGGGATACCATGGCCCACCCCCTAAATTTTGGCAGGGGTACATAGGACCATCCCCCTTAAATTTTGGAAATTACCAAATTTAAAAATTTCATATGGTAGCCTAGGATCATTGTATGTACCTCTATCAGTACTGGGAAGTCTATGTTGTTCCCTTTCATGGGTAAAAAATTGCCAAAAATTCAAATTTCGGGGTTTTTTGACCTAATTTATCCCCTTTGATGAGGTGTTATTACCCTATATGGTTATATGAGCGTATACAGGAGTCTATTACCTTTCATAAGACATGGGTATGTTGGTGCACCCCTTTAAAAATTTGGGAGGGGTACCTTGGCCCACCCCTTCATTTTTAGAAATTGACCAATTTAAACATTTGGTATAATAGTATAGAACCCTAGTATGTATCACTATAAATTTGGGTGGTCCACCTCGTTCCCTTTCATGGGTACAAAATTACCTAATTTTAGTACAACCACATGTTTGGTTTTTGACCTAATTTATAGCCTTTGATGAGGTGTTAGTATCCTATATGGTTATATGGGCGTATACAGGGGTTCATTACCTTTCATAAAACATGGGTATATTAATGCACCCCTTGAAAAATTTGGGAGGAGTACCTTGGCCCACCCCTTAAATTTTGGAAATTGACCAATTTAAACATTTGCTATAATAGTATAGGACCCTAATATATATTACTATAACCTCGTTCCCTTTTAGGGGTACAAAATTGCCAAAATATAAACGTAAGCAATACGTTGTACCACGTGTTTCGTTTTTTACCTAATTTATTCCATTGGATGAGGTCATATTACCTTATATTGTTATATGATCACGTATGGGGATTCATTTCCTATCATAAGACATAGGTACATTTGTGCACCCGGGAGGGGTACTTTGGCCCACCCCTTTAATTTTGGAAATTGCCCCTTTTACATGTTTGGTATTATAGTATAGGACCCTAATATAGATTAGTATACATTTGGGTGGCTCACCTCGTTTCCTTTCATGGGTACGAAACTTCCAAATTTTAGTACAACTACGTGTTTGGTTTTGGCTCAATTTATCCCCTTGGATGAGGTCCTATTACCTTATATGGTTATATGGTCATGTATATTGGTCCATTTCCTATTATAAGACATGGGTACATTGATGCACCCCGGGAGGGGACTCGGTATCATAGTACGTGTCTCAACATGTATCATGATAAATTTGGGTGGTCCATCTTGTTCCCTTTCATGGTTAAAAATTGCTAAAATATAAACATAAGCAATATGTTGTACCATGTGTTTGGTTTTTGGCCCAATTTCTCCCCTTTGATGGGTTCTATTACCTTATATGGTTATATGGTCATGTATATGGGTTCATTTTCTATCATAAGACATGGGTACATTGACGCACCCTTTAAAAATTTGGGAGGGGTATCTTGGCTCATCCACTCGGTTTTAGAAATTGCTTCATATAAGCATTTGGTATCATAGTACAGGACTTCAATATGTACCATTATAAATTTGGATGGTCCACATCGTTCCCTTTCATGGGTAAAGAACTACCAAAAATCGAATTTCGGAGGTTACTGACCCCTTTGATAAGTATTTAGCACGTTATATGGGTATGTACAGAGGTTTATTACCTTTATATGTTTATGTTCCCTTTTAAATTTGGGAATTATCAAATAACAAAATTCCGTAAACGTTTTCTAGGACCCATTGTAGATGTTGGTGTTCCTGTTATGGCGAAATATTTAAAATTTAAATGTTACTGACCGGCTTTATTATTGAATAACTACAGGATTTATTACTTTTTCATAAGACACAGGTGTATTTGTGTACCAATCTTAAATTTTGGGAGGGGGTACATTTCTTATTGTCGTATCAATAATTGGTAATTGTTCTTAAAATTGGATAGTATCTCATTCATGGGTAAATCATTGTCAAATATGAGTATGATCACGTGATCAGTTATTAACCTATGATGGGATTAGGAGTCCAGGACATTGGTACATTTAAACTTTGTAGGATAATTTGAGAATTGTCAAATGAAATTACGTCATTGGTTTTGATTATTCCCGCCAAATATAAACGTAAGCAAGACGTTGTACCACGTGATTGTCCTTGATGAGGTAGTGTACAGGGATTCATTTCCTTTCTTGTGGTACTTCTTAAGTTTGAGTACACACACTTCTAGAAAACAGTTGGTTCTACTCAGCTAAACAATGGACGGACATTATTGTCCTTATTGAACATATATTGATATGATTAACTCTAAGACTTAGGTATATCAAGAGAAGTATTCTTTAAATTTGGGAATGGTGATAAACAGAATTTTAACATAAGGCGCTAAATTTGAAACAATACATTGAACTTTAGTCACAACTCATAGTCTAAGATCATTGGTGGTGATTGATTTGACCTTGAGCTTTAGAAATCTGATAGCTAACCTTATTGAATCTTATGACTCATAGACAAAAGGCAATACATGCTACAACAGTTTGAAATTTAATCATAAGGTGATGTAATCTGACACTAGCAAAGTTATTGTTAATGCAATTTGATTGGCTGATCACGGTCTTTCCTGCAATCTGATTGGTTGATCACTATCTTTCGTGCAATCTGATTGGTTGATGATTTTCAAATCTTTGCTGCATTCAGTTTTAAGTTTTGTTTAACATTTAAAAATCTTGGTTTCGTTCAACATTTTGCACTCACTGATAAATATGATCAAAACCGATTATTTGTTAATCGAATAGTTAAATAACCGGATAAAGTTTGACGGTTAACCGTGAAACGTAAAATTTTTAGTTTGAAATGTTTTTGTTTGAAACTTTTTGTTTGAAAATTCTTGCTTTCAAATTTTTGTTTGAATTTTTTGTTTCAGAATTTGGTTTGAATTTTTTTGACAACTTTTGTTTCAAAATTTTTTGTTTAAAAATTTTTCGTTTGAAATTTTTTAAAATTAATTCGTTTCAAAATTTTGTTAAAAATTTTTTGTTTGAAATTTTTCGTTTTCAAATTTTTTGTTTGAAATTTTTTGTTTTAAAATTTTGTTTGGAATTTTTTTTCGTTTCAAAATTTTGTTTGAATTTTTTTTCGTTTGAAATTTTTTGTTTGAATTTTTTTCGTTTCCAAGTTTATCGTTTCAAAATTTTTTTTTCAAAATTTTGTTTCAAAGATTTTTGTTCGAAATTTTTTTTGTAAACTTTTTGGTTTGAAATTATTGTTTGGAAAATTTTGGTTTGACATTTTTTAAGTTTGTGCACTCATTAGTAAAGAACCGGAACTGTTTAGAACAAAAACATCTGGCAACACTGTTTATCACAATGTAATAGTACACGTCAGAACATGGGGCTGTACTTGAAATGAAAAAGCACAAATCATTGAAATGGATCATTATTACATTGGACTGGTTAATTACATACATCCATACCAGATATAGGATCTGGATATTGTCGATACAATGTATTTTGTACTTCTTGCACTAGTTTGTCTTTAGCGTATAATTTTAATTCCAGTTGAAGTCTTTTAAGGTCTATTGCAATATCAATTGGTGGAAACTCAATGTCCATTTGATCACAAATAAACTGTTTATCAATACAGGTATGCACCCACGAACGACGTTGACAACCATCACAACATCTAGATACATGTTGTACAATATGCATGACACATTTTTCAAAATAGTACTTTTTCAGGAATATACTTGTTTTGTTGCACACTTCCACTGCATGTTTAACACACTGGAATACGTTGATGAATTTGTTCCATTCCGATTGCGTTAGATACACCATGTTGCGAGGGACATGCAATGTACTCTTTTTACGTAACAGCACCATCTTCTCTTCAAGGACTGTACGCAACACCACTTCATGATTTGAGCCTAATGATTTGACTATGGTCACATTTAGCTCATCATGAAAATAATCATTCATTCGATCGATTCGTAAACAAATTGCCATTCTTCAAAGTTCAGCTGTACACCAAATTGTTCTGCTTTGCCCAATCGAATCACAGGTTCAAATGTTCTAGCACTGATACCAATCATCACATGTTTTGTTTGAAATATATTTATTGGATAATAGCTTGCGAAGATGAATTCTTTATCGTTAGAAGTACACATCTTTCCTCCTGAAACGCACTTGCTCAAATGATTTCGTGGGATGACACTGTATTTGCTGGTTTATAGTTATTGCTGACGTCATTCGAAAGAAATGTGCTGACGTTTGAATTAATGATTTCATCACAGTTGGTGACGTCATCCTGACCAACCAAATTCATAGATCGCATTCTGCATACAGCTACGTCTGACGTCAAAGGAAAGTGCTGACGTTTGAATTCATGATTTCATCACAATTGCTGACGAAACCGGCTGTGTTCTAAATTCAAATTGATGACTTCGACCCAAGAATCCTTTGTAACATAAAGATACAGATCCAGTATTTAAGAAACGCATCAGTTCTTGTTTTGATGCTTCCATGGGTAAATATCTTGCTGGTAAAATTATATTCTTATCATTTTCAAGCTTCACTACGATTCTTAATCCAAACTTTGTAGGG
Organism: Thermobia domestica; assembly: GCF_964235325.1. Classification (NCBI taxonomy): domain Eukaryota; kingdom Metazoa; phylum Arthropoda; class Insecta; order Zygentoma; family Lepismatidae; genus Thermobia; species Thermobia domestica. The sequence continues at coordinate 336,888,082 of NC_137456.1, forward strand.
ATCATTTAGCTAGCTAAGATTCTACAAGGTACATTCTGTTGTAAATCAATAATCTTGGTAAATCATTTCATCACATCACGTGTGTTTAGAAACTGCAGACAAGTAGCCATGATGATGTTATCATGAATACTAACGCGAACGATACTTATATATGATGCAAAACTGATGACGTTGCATTATCATGTTCTGACGTGTACTATTGCACCATGATACAAACAATGATGCCAGATATTTTTCTTCTATTCAGTTCCGGTTCTTTACTAATGAGTGCACAAACTTTTAAAAATGTCAAACCAAACTTTGAAACAAAAATTTCAGTATAGCTTAGCAATGCATTACTCACTACTGGCGCACACATCTATAAACGTCGTCACAGGGTTGAACCTTCACGCTCTCCAGCTCCTCTTCCTGTGAGATGCGAAAACTGCCAAATCTACTGTTATCACAATACTGTAAATTGCAGAAATCAGCCAGTCTGTGGACATTGCACAGGACCACATCCTACGCGCCTCTGCACCAACCTTCAACAGCCACCTGAATGCCCCACATGCCATGAACAACATCCGGCCTATAGTTATAAATGTAAGAATAAACCTCAACCTGATCAACAACATTCTGATTTAGTCGTACCTCTCCGGATACCAGACTCTCCACCTAAAACCGATCTCCAAACCACTGATCCAGTTACCATCCAGCAGCTTCTTCAATTTCTCACGCTCATCCTACAAAATATTCATCCTTTTCAACGCAATCATATTCTACAACAACTTACAAAAGCTGCTAAATCAGTCTTCAATGTCAACTTCTACGCCACCTATACCAACAATTACGTTCATTTTCATACATCACGTCAAGAAACAACTGTTTAACCTACCCGTCATAATGGATTTAGTCTTTCTTTTCATGAATATTCGCTCCTTACCTACCAATAAAACCCTTTTCGAAGCACTGTTACTCGAAGAACACGTATCTGTATTCTTGCTGAATGAGACCTTTCTCACCAAGTCTACCATATGTAATATTCCTCGCTACACACTCACTCGTCATAACAATACAGCTCCTGCATTACGGGCCAATGGGGGAGTAGCAATTCGCTTTCGCAATCACACACCATCTCGCCATCACATTTGTCCTGTTCCAAACCTCCCTGAGCATATCATCATTACATTGTACTTCAAGTCAATCATCATCACTTTTGCTACTATCTATGTTCGACCCGGTCACCCCATCCAACTTGAATTTTTCAGTCATATATCTAATACCTATAAACGTTTCATCATTCTCGCCGATATAAACTTTCATAGTCGTACTCCGAATGAACGCACACGCTTTACAGACCATATAACCACTCACACTACCAGCATAATACATACTCTCCCATCTGCTACTAGACCCGTATCCAATACCACTCCCGACATCGCTATCACTTTAAATACACTTGCTGCTAACAGTACATTCACAATCCTTGATCTTCTTGGTAGTGATCACGCCCCGGTCAAACTTTCATACCGGTATCATTTTGGCACTGCTCGTTCACATACTGCACTTCCACCACTTCGAACGCCTCGCTTCGATAAAGCAAACTGGAATCAATATCGCACATATCTTACCCATGCTGTCGCAGCTCTCCACCCTCCTACATCATCTGACGAGTTATATGCCCACGTTTCTACTATCCCCTCTGAGATCACCCGTGCATCTGAATTGTTCATCCCAACTTCTAGTTCCACTCCATACCAACTTAATTACCTCCGCGCTACCTAGCTCAGATCAAACGCTCTCGTAAAGCATATCGTGACTACGTCCGGACACAAAATTCCGAAGCACTACGTCTTCACAATCAGCTCCAACGTTCCGTAAAAAAACGTACAAACAGCGCCAATGGATTAAAACTTGTAACACTCTTGCAGACACAGCACATCCATCACGTTACTGGAAACGTTTCAATGCGCTTTGTGGTAAATTCAGCAAAACCTCTTACCCACTCATCATCAAGAACAATCAAGCTGCTTCTGATCAGGACAAGGCGAATGCGTTTGCCGACTACCTCCAAGACATCTTCTCCCCTCAACCCTCTGATCATATTTTTTCTCATCCAGTCGATAAAGTCAACACAGCGAGTCATCTCTTCCAGCCTAGTGTCAGTCATACATTACCGCCTAATGAACTCACTTCTCCCATTACTGTTACCGATATCACTTCCGTTGTCCGGACTAAACGAAACTCTGCTCCAGGTTTTGATTAAATTACATATCGCCACATCAAGGAAAGTCCGCCGTCACTACTCCTTTTAATAGCCTCTATCTTCACTTTCATCCTTCGAACAGGCTTTTTTCCTGCCGAATGGAAGATGTCTAAAACGCTCACATTCCTAAACCGAAAGAACCACCTAGTGCTGTATCTTCCTATCGCCCTTTACAACTCACTTCAACCTTTAGCAAAGTCCTTGAACGCATTCTAGTCAATAGGCTCCATCCTTATCTCAGTGCACGCAGTCTCTTTCCATCTTTCCAAGCCGGTTTCCGCCCGTCATACTCCATCAATGATCAGCTCCAACGCCTCAGCACACTTATCACAAATCATTATAATTCTGTACGCCCGTCCTGTATTGTGCTTTTTGACCTAGAAAAAGCATTTGACAAAGTCTGGCATCTCGCCCTCATCTTTAAACTCATTAAACTTAAACTACCAACATCATACATCCGCTTCGCCTATCACTTTTTGGTTTGCCGCATTACATATGTTCATATTAACAATCATTTATCTCATCCAATCTTTCTACACTCAGGTGTCCCTCAAGGATCAGCTTTGTCCCCCTTAGTCTACTTACTATTCGTTTCCGACTTCCCAACTCTGCCCGCAGACGTACATATCTTTCAATATGCCGATGATACCGCCTTCCTTGCACTCGGCCGTACTATTAGACATATCAACCTTATATTACAGGAATCAATTGATCGTTTCTCTCAGTGGTGTCGAAAATGGAAGCTCACTATAAATGCTTCAAAAACACAGGCCATAGTATTTCTTCCACCACGCTTCAGACTTTACAGAAATCCATCACTTCTCTCTCTCTCCATACAGCATTCGCCAATTCGTTTCAGCAGAACAGTAACTTATCTCGGCATTATATTTGATCAATACTTGGACTCCTCATCTGAACTACGTTAAAACTAAAGTCTATAACCGCCTCAATCTCCTAAAACGTCTGACTGGCACGACATGGGGACTTACATCGCACCTCGTTCTAAATACGTATAAGGTTTTTCTCCGTCCCGTCCTGACCTATGGTTTCACTGCCTGGATATCAGCTCCACCTTCGTTCTACTTCAAACTGGCAACCTTCGAGCGCCATGCCTTTCGTATCGCTCACCGTATTTCTCTTCCTAGTCCGACTCGTTACTTGTACTCTCTCATAACCTTTCCTACATTGCTTTATCACATTGAATCTCTCCGCCGAAACTTGATCACCATTCGCTACCAGCAAGAACAACCACTACTTTTCGAAACTATGCATTACCTCGCCCTCTCATCGGTTCGCCCACGATACTACCATCCCCCACTCAATTTACTCTTTACACTCTATTGCTATACTCTACCGCCAAATCATCCAGATTTAGCACTTGTGCACGATCACCGCTTTCATCTCAATCTTCCGCATCTCTACCCGTCATATCAAGCACAGTAACACCTCTGTCATCTAACAGGGCCTCCTCTGTCTACATTGGCCTAGCGTCGCCCCTAGGCAGAAGATAACCCGCATTTGTCTTTATTAACAGTACCTATGTGTTGTGGCGTGTATCGCACCTCATTTCATATATCATACTCATTTATATAGACTGCAATTCTTCCTAAATATTGTTTTGTATCATATAGTTTTGTAACTGTAATTATTCTATTTGTACCTATGTCTATTTGTTACTTACCTCACCTATACAATGATTATAGTCGTAAAGACTGTAATGACCTAGAATATGAAGTGATAAATAAAGGAAAAACTTTTATCCCAACGCCTATCACCTTAATTACCTTCATTTAATTCACCACCCTTTCCTAAAAGAGGGTGTAGCCCTATACAGGGTAGCTAGCCCAAGGACTAGCACTAAAAAAAGAAAAAAGTTAAATTCAGGACTTACTACGAACCTAACTCCTCTTGTAGTTAGTTACTGTTCTAAGCAGTGATCAAGTATTGCAAACGTACTTGTGAGATCAGTGCAGATACCCTACATAGGAGACTGACAGAGGATTTTAATCTTCTGGAGGGTTTAACTTAAATTTTGAAGGTCATTGTTTCTGAGCACACTTTGACCAACTCTTTTGTTGTTTTGTTAGGGCTACCTGTAGCACTATCTGAAAGGGCTGCTGTTTACATCAGTTTATGCGGTGCATATTTTTATCGCACCATGCATAAGCTACCGGGATTAGTTCAAGGTCCCACAAATAAAGCTGTGACGCCAAACGCGATCCGCGAACCAATCGACGTACCCGTCAGCTCTCGGAGGGTAGTTTAGAGTCGGCTGATAAGCGTTCCAGATCTCGCTCTCCTACCTATATTCGCAAGCCGGAAGAATCTGAACCAATGCAGACGGCCGCTGGGGATCCTAGCACATCTACTGTTGGATTACCACCGTCATACGCAGCCACCCTTGCTCGTCCTAAATTGTATTCTTTAATTGTAACTAACTTCGACCCAAAGTACAGTAACACCCGCCATATCTTTAATCAGATTATTAAGTATCTTCCAAGGGCCAGTATCCAACAGATAGTTTTCACCAGGGGTGGTGTTATTATTAAATCTCAGGACGAAAATTTTGGCATTACTCTCCGTAATAAGGCCAGTTACGAGATTTTTGGCAAATCTGCACAACTGTCTAAGCTTCCTGACAAAATCAAACGAACTCCTCCACCTTCGAAAACACCAATGATGTCCGTAGTTATTCGCGGAGTTTTACCTGAAATAACAGATGATGAAGTACTTGAGCAGCTAAAAGCAGAGGGAATTGAAGTGACCAAATGTATTCGTATCCGAAATAATAACGGTCCAACATATTTGGTGAGAGTCCTGACTACTTCTCAATCCTCCATCGATGCATTGTTACAAGATGGCGCATACATATTTAAGAAACGTTATAGGGTGGAACCATCCCGAACAAGCCTCCCTCTTCCCATTAGATGTGAAAGGTGCCAGGTGTATAACCAACATATAACGGCTAAGTGTCCAAATTTCGTAAAATGCGGCTACTGTGCTGGCAACCATGATACTAAAGAGTGTCCGAATACGGGAAAACCACCTATATGCTTGACCTGTTCCAGTGACAAGCACCCAACGTATAGTTATAAATGTAAAGGCAAACCGAACCCAACTCCTGACCACCCGGAGATGACGGTAGCGCTACGTACCATAGATTCTAACGTGTCTTTGTCACAGTCTATCACCTCTCCTCTTATTGTGGAAAACTTCCTCCGCTACATAACACTCGTATTACAAAATATTTTCCCATTCCAACGTCAACTTATGCTACATATTGTGGACCATACGTTCATTTCCATATTGCTCCCCGAGATACAGCAGTTTAACTCCGTAATTTTGTGTATGTACACTTCTTTTTCTGAACATTCGTTCTTTAGCGCAACACCGCATACTATTTCAGCAGTTACTGTTTGAGGAAAATATCGATTTATTTGTACTAAATGAGACTGCACTCAAACCTGGTACTTATGTCCGATTTCCTTGATATCAATTTCTTCGCTGCAATTATGGAGACAATAACGTACGAGCCCAAGGTAGCGCTGCAATTGGAGTTCGTAATAAACTCACTTATAGATGCAACTCTGTTCCGCAGCATATGCAGTTACCGGAACACCTAGTGCAACAATTTACCTTCCTCAGCTTATATTAACAGTAGCTACAATATACGTTCGACCAGGTCATATCATTCCTCTTGCCGCCTTCACCTATTTGTTTCACCACTTTAAACATCTTGTCATGTTAGCCGACGTTAATATTCACAGTCGCTCTGCCCGTGATAAAGGTGAGTTTTTCAATCATATAACTCTTAATTTAAATGGGCATGTCCATCAGTTGCCCAAACATACGCGACCAAGCAGTCTGACTACACCCGATGTTGTTATTAGCACTGCATCTATGGTCGATAAATGTATATACATGTACTAGATTGTATCGGCAGCGACCATCTTCCGGTGAAAGTCGTTATCAACCATCAGAGACGACAACTATCTGAATCAACTATGAGAACTATCATGTTATACGACAAGGCGAAATGGGATCAGTTTCGTACGGATATAGATGTTGCTCTTGCCTCGTTTGTACCACCGACATCAGAGACCGACCTTAATAATCCCGTCGATAGCATTAGCACAGCTATCACCAGTAGCGCCAACAAAAACATACCTACATATCGAGGCAAAACATACCAACCTATGCTACCTCCGCAGTACTTGACTCTCGTCAAAAAGTCTCGCACTTACTTTCGACAATACGAACAAACACGGAATCCAGAGTATTTGACTCAAGCAAGACGATGGCAAAGGACAGTTCATAACTATATTGTTGCTCATAAACGGCTTACCTGGAGCAAAGCATGCAATCAATTGAATACAGAGTCACATCCCACGAAATACTGGAAAAAAATTCATCTTCTAACTGGACAGACAGTTAGTTCGTCTTATCTTCTCATACAGGATAATCAATCTCTAGATACAGACCAAGATAAATCAGACGCTTTAGCCACACATCTTCAGTCAGTATTTACACCTCCGCCTTGCACACATCAATTCAGCCCTAGAGTTTCTGAAGAGGCAATTGCACAATTACTTCAACCTTCTGTCCAGCACACTTTGGAAGCGGATAATCCTTTGACTCGTGAAATCACCTCCGCGAAGATACAGTCCATCATCAAGCGGAAACGTAGTAATGCTCCAGCCTTTGACCAAATAACTTACAGATTACTTAAGGAATGTTCGGTCAATTTTTTCATATTTCTAGCATCGATATGTACATTTATAATTAGAACTGGTTTCTATCCTCTTGAGTGGAAGGTATCTAAAGTCTGTATGTTTCTGAAACCCAACAAACCACCGCATTCCGTAGAGTCCTATCGTCCAATCCAGTTAACTTCCACGTTAGGTAAAGTCTTTGAAAAAATACTCGTATCTCGTTTACACCCATACATTATGGATCTACAACTTCTACCTCTCCATCAAACTGGATTTCGACCTCATTATAGCATAAATGATCAACTACTTCGTCTAACTACCATTATTACCAATCATTATAATAAGTCTCTTCCGTCCTGTCTCGTTTTAATGGATCTGGAAAAAGCTTTTGATCGGATTTGGCATTATGGATTATTTTATAAACTTCTTAAACTGGGTCTTCCTGTTACATACCTCCGAGTCATATTTTCTATTATACTCAACCGAATAGCCTACGTCAGCATAAACAACTCATTATCACATCCAGCCTTTCCATACACACGAGTACCGCAAGGTTCTAGTCTATCTCCTCTTTTATAGATACTCTATGCTTCCGATTTACCATTCTCCATCGCCGAACAATTATCTCTTTCAATATGCTGATGATACAGCTTTTCTTACACTGGGAAACACGATACAGCAGATTAATACAAACTTACAGACTACAATTACTAGCTTTCTGAATTGGTGTAGTAAATGGAGACTTTCAGTTAATGAAGAAAAAACACAAACACTTGTTATTTTACCTCCTAAATGCCGCAGCAAAGTTAGGCGAAATCCACTACAGATACGTGTGGGAGATCACTTTCTTCAACCAGCTAAAACAGTAACATACCTAGGAATCATTTTTGGCGACCGGGTTCGATCCCAGCCCCTGCCAAGTGAACTTTGTGGTGGACAAACACCGTGCTCGTGGGTTTTCTCGGGGTTCTCCCGTTTCCTCCCACTTTCTTCATTCCACCATTTCACTCATCTCTCACCATCTCCTTTAGCCTAACCGGCATAACCGTGGGACGTAAAACTCAGAGATTTCATTTTCATTTTGGGCGATAAGTTGCGATGGACACCCCAGCTTCAGAAACTTGTTATCAAAGCAAAGAACCGCTTACAACTTCTTCGTCGTCTGGTTGGCCAGACTTGGGGTTTAAATTCCAAATTATTGCTTAACACATACAAAGCATTTATGCGGAGTATACTTACATTTGGACACATAGCCTGGTGTTCAGCGCCTCCGAAAATTTACAATAGACTTGAAATTCTTGAGAGACATGCCATTCGTCTTGCATTTAGGATAAAACTTCCGTATCATAATGCTGACTTGTATGGCAAAATTACTTTTCCTCCACTTGTTCAACACATAGCACAATTGCGTCAGAAGTTCATAACTACCAGTCTCCATGATCGTAATGATATCTTTCTTGACACCATATTTACAGATTTACAACAAGAATCTCAATCTAAGTACTGCTATACACCACTCAGAGTTTTGCTTTCCATATACATCCGCACTCTTCCAGCAGATCACCACCATGCCACCTTCTTCCGTCACCAACTCATCCGTCAACACCTTCCACATCTTTTTCCATCATAGCATTTGTCTCACTACAACACTAATCTGGGCTTACCCCATGTTTCTCATCAGTCCTGAGCCGCCCCAGGACAGAAGATCAATCTGCATTTGTTTGTACTAACATCTATATGTTGTGTTGTGGCGTTACGAACACCTCACTCATCATCATTTTTCCATTTTTTTCATTTTCTACGTTATTTATTAGTTTCAGTTTTTTCCACACCTTTTTGTTATCTTTTGTATGTGCACCTTTCCTTACTAGTTTGTTATTATTCATGTATTATTAATGTTATTGTTGTTTAATATCTTTATTTTTTGATTTATGTTATTGTATAATAACAATAATTGTTTCACAGCTCTTTGACCAGCTATGAGTTTAATAAAGAATAATTGATGCTCCCACACCGCTGGCCAAGAGAGAGGGCGAAACCCTCTAGTTTCCGTTTCTTTATACCCATTCGTTCCAAGTTCTTCAGCAATCAACCAATGTTATACTTAAATTGATGCCCAACACCTTCCAAGTCAATAAATAAAATCCTGTGACTACCCACCACTCTAAAAAAAAGTTAAATACAGGAACTCGACTCAGGAATTGAGGATCGACTATCGATTCAAGATCTGGGAACGATTACTAACGCTCTACGAGCATTTACTATCATTTTTGTTCGTTTAGGGAGGATTGTTGTGTTACAGACAATCGACATCCCCTTGCAGTCCGTATTGTTGACTCAAGTGGGAGCCCGTGGCCATCATCACATAGTCATCTCCTCACCTTTTTGTGGAGGGCCATGCTTGCACTGACCGACATCTCCGCGAGGACGTATTGCTGCCTCAAGTGAGAGCCACAGTGGGCTTCCTCTCCGCATCTACTTTGTACGATTGCCTTGAAACACCCAGTTTCCTCAACTTAATACACGGGCAACACTTCTTGAGTGCCCCGTTTTTGCTATAGCAACTGTCTTTTCTTTTTTTTCCACCATGCATAAACTATCAGGGGTGTGTTGACCACCTTCTTCAAAACCTGAAACTAATGAAAAACCTCATTTCACCGACCTCTCCCGCAAAACACGAACTTTATCAGGATCATCTGACAAATCAACAAGTTCCGAAAAACGAGCACGCTCAAGATCTCCAGTTTACACTTATCAGGTGCCAAACCAATCTTCTACTACAGACCAACTAACTGATATGGACTTGGAACATGTACCTAATGGACCATCCGGATCTGCTTCTCCCAAACCTACCATCCATAATTTCCTGCTGACGAAATATGATACTAAATTTAGAACACCAAAACTTGTCTATTTTCAACTTCAAAAATATATGCCGAGAGCAGATATTACTGACATAATCTTCACCCGGAATGCGATTTTTCTCAAATCTCCGGACGCCAACTTCGCTACAAAACTTCGAAATAAGGCCTCTTTTGAAAATTTTGGTCCACAGGCTACTATGCAACGCCTTTCACCTTCCTCCGAAAAACAACCGCCTATTCCTCGGCGACCTCCACAACTATCAGTCGTCATTCGAGGTGTACCTCCAGACTACACTGACGCAGAAATCGAAGACGAACTACGCTATGCTGGACATGAAATCACAAAATGTATTCGAATCGTCGGCCAAAATGGACGTACCTATATGGTACGAGTGCTCACGAATTCTAAAGATACCATCGATGACCTCCTTCTTTACGGTGCTTCCATCTATTGTAAAAGACATCGCGTAGAACCTTCTAAAACTCCAGCTCCTTTATCAGTACGCTGTGCACGTTGCCAAGAATACAATCAACATACTACTGCTCAATGCACCAAAACTCCTATCTGTGGATACTGCACTGGCAATCACAATACCAAATCCTGCCTTAACCTACAAGCCGCTTCTAAATGCAATACCTACTACGAAACTCATGCTACCTATTCCTACAAATGTAAGGCTAAACCGCAACCTCTACCAGATAAACCAAATCTAAATGTATCTGTCCGTGCAAACGACGAATCAACTCCTACCAATAACTCCATCAGAGACCCAATCACCATAGAAGACATGATACGATTTACTACCATCGTTCTTCAAAATGTTCATCCATTTCTTAGAGACCATATCCTACTACAAATCACAAACACTGCCAAGTCTCTCTTTAAAGTCCACCTTCAAGCCACCTACTCAGGACCTCACGTACACTTCACTTTCCATCCAATTGAACCTCAACATGATTTGGACTCTTAGATTTATGGTTCTCACTTTCTTGTTCTTAAATATTCGATCAGTCTTAAAACACAAACTCGTTTTCGAACAACTCCTACGTGAAGAACAAGTATGTGCCTTTGCGCTCAATGAAACATTTCTTACACCCAGTTCACCATTCAAAATTCCTGGATATCAGTTATTTCGTTATGACTGTGCCAGAGATGTCCTCAGAGCGCAAGGCGGAACATCAATAGGCTTCTACCGACATCTTCCTGTCCGCACTCATACTTTACCCCACAATCTCCTCCAGCCTCTACCAGAACTTAATCTTCATACAATCTACTTTAAATCCCTTACCATAACAGTAGCTACTATCTATGTTCGTCCAGGACATCCAATTCCCTATAACTTCTTTCATTACATCAACAATCCCTTTCGCCATTATATCATTATGTCAGATATCAACTTCCATAGCCGGTCGAATCGAGAACGTACACACTTCATAACCTATGTCCAAAATCTCCTTACAGCTGAAATCAAAGATCTTCCTTCTGCCTCAAGACCAATCAGCGATACAACCCCTGATGTCATTATAACCTCTACCACGCTCAATATCGCAAACATTCGCGTTCTCCCGCATTTTGGCAGTGATCACGCTCCAATTTTGATAGATATAACCTCACCTATACAATCGACACGACAGCCTGAGCCTATCAAATACTATGACTATCAGCATGCTGACTGGAACGCTTACCAATGAGATATTACCAGAGTACTGCTTTCCGTACCTGTTCCTACTTCTGAACAGGATCTTTACCATCTTACCGACAAAATTCAAGAGACAATCTTACAAGCAGCTCAAGATGATATAGCTGTTAAGATGCGCTTCCCCCATAAACCGCCTGTACCACCTCAATATCGTCAAATCATCACTGCATCACGACAAGTCTTTAGGGACTATCAACGAACTCGAAATCCTGACGCACTTCGCCTCCATCGCCAATGGAACAGAATGGTCTCTAATTATCTCTCTTCCTATAAGCGCCGACAGTGGACACGAGCTTGTAATTCTCTTTCCATTAAATCCAATCCTACTCAATATTGGCAAAAATTCAAATTACTTACTGGAAAATTCCAAAGACCTACTTATCCTATCATGCTCAATACCCATCCTCTTCACACCGATCTCGAGAAGGCAAATGCTTTCGCAACTTATTTTCAGGAAATATTCACTCCACCACCTCAACTGGTTAATAGATCAATTTATCGTCGCATAGCACGATTTTGTGACCCACATAACCGCTTTCTCCAACCTGACTGTACACATAGTTTGGAACCTGATAATAACCTAACCTCTGAAATTCTTCCGGCAGATATCCAAGCGATCATCCATCGAAAACGCTCAACAGCTCCGGGCTTTGACTCTATCACGTATAAGCTCATCAAGGCGGCTCCCCCAGTACTTCTACAGCTCCTAGCATCTATCTACACCTTCATATTACGCACAGGCTTCTATCCACCTGATTGGAAAGTCTCCAAGGTCCTTCTGTTCATTAAGCCCGACAAACCAATTCATGACTTTTCCTCATATAGGACCGTCAAAATGACCTCTGCCTTAGTAAAATTTTTGAAAAAATTCTTGTTACACGTCTTCATGCTCATCTCACAGATCGTAATCTCATTCCTAATCACCAAGCACGCTTTCGCCCTGGCATTAATCTGAATGACCAATTACTTCGCCTCAGTAACACCATCATCAATCATTATAATTCTTCTCACCCATCTTGTCTTCTACTGTTCGACCTAGAAAAAGCGTTTGATAGAGTATGGCATCAAGGGTTGCTTTATAAACTTCACAAATTTTACTTACCCAGCAGCTATGTCCGCTTTATACACTCCTTCCTTGCCAATAGACTCGCATATATCCTCATAAATTCTACCATATCTCATGCTATATTCCTACACACTGGAGTACCTCAAGGCTCTGTTCTCTCTCCGTTACTGTATATATTTTATGTAACAGATATGCCACCCTTACCGGCGAATATTCACTTATTTCAATATGCTGACGATACCGCTTTTTTGACTCTTGGGAAATCTATTCAACATATTAATCGCACTCTACAACCAGCCATAAATGCTTTTATCAACTGGTGCGACATATGGAAACTCTCCGTCAATGTCTCAAAAACCCAAACCCTCATTATTCAAAACCGTCCCTCCAAAATCCGTCAAAATCCTAACTTGCTTCGTCTTTCAGTTCAAGGCACTCCTTTATTGCCAACTTCCCATGTTAAATATCTCGGAGTGATCTTCGGTAGTAAACTGACTTGGAAGCCCCATTTGCAGAAGATCCACAGTCAAGCCACAAAACGATTAGCTTTACTGAAAAGCTTAGTAGGTACCTCATGGGGCCTCCATACACAAACTGATCTTACAACATACAAATCGTTTCTCCGACCGGCACTGACTCATGGCCATACTGCATGAATATCTGCCCCACCACAACTGTATCAACGACTGGAAATCATTGAACGCCACGCTTTTCGACTCGCTTTTCGCATTCGCATTCCGTCCCCTACCGCACTACTCTACGAGAGAATTACTTTTCCTACCATTCTTCAACATCTCGAACAAACCCGCTCCAAATATATCACCAAAGGCATTCAATCAGGTAATCCCCTTATTCTTGACGCCATTCATATAGACATCCTGCTAGACACACCTTCTCAATATCTTGATACCCCTCTTCAACATCTTCTCACAATGTACTCCAATACCCTTGATGACAACGATCCTACTAAACAAGATTTTGCCATCTACCACCCTGACCATTTATCATGGCACATCTATCCATCTCTGCACTAGTACTCATCATTGTGGTTCCAGAGGCTCATCTGTGCTCATTAGTTCTGAGTTGCCACAGAACAGAAGCTAACCCTGCATTTGTCTATACTAACATCTTCCCTGTGTTTGTCTTGTCCAACTGCACTGCATTCATCTATCATCTCATTATCCCGTGGATGAACTTATAGCTCCAATTTCTCGCCGCTTATAGATACCTAACTGATGCCCTTCATATTTAAAGAGTACGATATATGAAATGGATGTCCTGAATAAATGAATAAATATAGAAATAAAGAATGTGAAAACCCAACTACATTAATCAATTGCAAACCCCAAAATAAAATGCACTGAAAAGTAAATAAATAAAAATAAATCACTTATCCCTCACCTTCTCTCACCTATCCCTTAACTTTCCCTTCATGCCCTTCCCGAAGAAAGGGTGTACCCCTTGACCGGTTTAACCTTGTAAAAATAGTTAAATACATTTCTGCACTCATATTTAATATTTGCACTAATCTTGTGTTTCGATCTTTTTGTTTATTATTAATCTTTGTTTTTGCTCTTTTCACATAGACCATCATCAAATTCTTTAAATAACTGTGTACTAAAATCTGTACCAAAGAGAGGGCATAGCCCTCTAATGGCTAGGGTTAGAAATATTCTTTGAAAATAAATGATGAATAAAGACTTTCCTAAATCCCTAACCCTTTACTATAAAAAAAGTTAAATACATCGACTGTTCAATCAATCGATCATTCACAGTTGTGACGTACCAGACGTCAGAACAGCTGCTTTTTGGAATTCCTTCCTGTTCCTCATCCTGGGTGCTTCTCCACGCCATTTCTTCGAGCACTGTAGTCCAGACTAATCTAGCCAAGGGTCTCCAGTGCTACGGATCTGGTAGGAATCTCACTCCCCCTTGAGTACTATCCAAACGGGTACTCTCACCTGCATCATTCATTTCTCATTATATCGTCAGACACAGCTTTTTTCTTTATTCTGGGCTTTTGCCCATCGGCTTGTTAAATACTATGGCGGACTCTGGCAAGCATTCTAATCTCCTGCCCGTCGTAGTCGGACCATTCGTTCGTGCCACCAAGGCAGAACCACGGACGGACTCTTGCGCTACAAATAGACAACAGCGGAAAACCTCACAAGCATCTACAACTTCTCTTGTTTCTACGAGCTCAGTTCGATCTCGATCTTCTTAGGAGAAACAGAGCTATGCCGCCTGCCTCGCTTCACCTCCAGCAAAAAAGCAGCATTTGCATTCAGATTCAGATACTGATACAGACGAAATGATCATTGCCGATCCACCTCACGAGCAATCTTCTACTGCATCCAACTCCATCTACTCTATGCTATTGGCTAATTTCGACACAAAGTTTTCCAACGCAAAATTTGTTGCTCTTCAACTACGAAAGTATCTACCACGAGCAGCCATCTCTGAAATAGTTCACACGCGCAATGGTATCATCCTCAAGACTACTGATTCATCTTTGTTTTCCAATATTCGGAACAAATTCCCTGTTGACATTTTCAGCAAAAATGCTCAATTCACATCATTACAAGACAACCGACGTAAACAGGCACCTCCTCCTAGGCGTACGCCCTTGCTCTCAGTGGTCATTCGAGGAGTAGATCCTTCATACACTGATGAGGAAATCTTAGAGGAACTGAAATTCGAAGGGCATACAGTCACAAAACCATCCGGATCAAGAACGATCGAGGCCCTACCTACATGGTTCGTGTATTGACATCCCACCAGGAAACGATTGACGATCTGCTAGCGAACGGAGCCGTTATCTATCAGCACAGACATCGAGTGGAACCATCTCGTTCCTCACCACCATTGCCAGTGCGTTGCGAGAAATGTCAAGAATATAACACGCATCCTACTGCTGAATGTCGCAACACACATACATGTGGTTATTGCTCCGGTCCACACTCTACACGTGCTTGTACGAATCTAAACTCTCCTCCGAAATGTCCCACTTGTCAAGAACAACATCCTGCATACAGCTATAGATGTAAAGGCAAACCTGAACCACAAAAGGATATCCCGAGCTTGTCGTTCCACTTCGTACTCCTGAGCAACCTCTCACTCATCATCATCCATCAGACTCTCCAATCACTCTCAATCAACTACTGACGTTCTTCACTTTGGCAATGCAAAACATTCAACCCTTTCAACGACCACACATACTTCAACAGATCATTCAAGCAGCCAAATCTACATTCAATATCAATTTTACTGCCACCTATTCCGGAAACACAGTCCATTTTCATACTTCCATACCTGATACTTCCAACCATGGCTCTGGTGTTCTTATATCTTAACATCCGTTCTCTTCGCCAAAACAAAGTGCTCTTCGAAACGGTACTCATGGAAGAACATGCCAGCGCTTTTCTGCTGAGCGAAACATTTCTAACACCCTCTATAACATGTCGCATACCAGGATATTCCTTGTTACGCGATGACTTCAAATTACCAGCTCAACGTGCCCCTGGTGGTACGGCCATAGGTTTCCTTCATAAGATTCCTCACCGCCGCCGCATCTGCAATACTCCTCATCTTCCAGAATACGTTATCATATCACTCTATTTTAGAAACCTCACTGTCACTGTTGCAACAATCTACATACGGCCTGGTCATCCATTACCTACCGCATTTGTTCAATTCATTTCCGACAACTTCAACCATTATATCATTATGGCAGACTTTAATATGCACAGCCGGACAGAACAGGACAGAACGAACTTCAGAAATTTCATCACCACTCATACCACTGGGATTATTCACACGATCTTCCCAAACCAACTCGTCCCATATCAAATACAACGCCAGACATAGTCATCACGTCGGCAAATCTTGCCTCACGCAGTCTCATAGAAGTTCTAGATCCACTTGGCAGCGACCATGTCCCAATCAAACTTTCTATCAACACTCACAGCTCAAACACACATCAAACCCAACCTACTCTTTCCACAAGCCTTCGCTTCGATAAAGCAAACTGGGACAGATACAAGAGTCATCTTCCAGTTCCACCGCTCATCTTACAGCGCCCTCAACAGAGGACGATATGTACACTGCCATAAACGCAATTACATCTTCCATCCAGAAAGCCAGTACTTTATCCATACCTACCAGTACCTCTAGACCATATCAGCCCAATTTACCGCCTCATTACCTCACAATGATAACACGTTCACGTCAGTTTTATCGTGAGTATACTCTCACCCAAAATCCAGAAGCATTGCGTCACCACAAACAGTTACAGCGCACACTACGTAACTACATACGTGCTTATAAACTTCGATGTTGGGTAAAAACTTCCAACAAACTCTCAGACACTAATCATCCTTCCAAGTACTGGAAACGATTCAATGTGCTGTGTGGCAAATACACCAGGACGCCATATCCTCTTTTAATCCAAAACTCACCTGCATAAGACGATGTAGAAAAAGCTAATGCTTTTGCTGACAATCTACAAAACATATTCACACCACAACCTCCTGAGCATGCATCTCATCCCGTCGAAAAGATCAATCTCGCTGCTTACCAGTTACAACCCAGCATAATTCACTCTCTTCCGCTTGACACACCATTAGTTTCTCCTATTACTGTTGACGATATCAGAACCGTAGTTACCCGGAAACGTAATTCTGCACCTGGCTTTGACAACATCACGTATCGACATATCAAGGAAAGTCCTCTCTCCTTATTAACCCTTCTAGCTACGATTTACACTTTTATTCTTCGCACTGGGTATTACCCAACCACCTGGAAAATGTCGAAAACCCTGATGTTTCCAAAGCCAAACAAGCCATTGGACGATGTTTCCTCATATCGTCCCATACAGCTTACATCCACATTCAGTAAAATCGTGGAAAGAATCTTGGTCAAACGCCTTCATCAATATCTCGCCGAACACCACATACTTCCTATTTATCAAGCCGGATTCCGACCTGCTTTCTCCATCAATGATCAACTGCTACGTCTTTCTAGTTTGATCACTAATCATTATAACTCTATCAAACCGTCTTGTCTCGTTTTGATCGATTTAGAAAAAGCATTTGACAAGGTCTGGCATCTGGGTGTGATTTACAAACTTATTCGCCTTCATATTCCTATCCTTTATATTCGAATCATTTACAATTTTCTGACTGGCCGACTTGCATATGTTTCTATCAACAATAAGTTATATCATCCCATTTTTCTCCTCTCTGGTGTTCCACAAGGTTCGGCATTATCTCCACTTCTATACCTTCTGTTTGTCACCGATATGCCTCCACTGCCGGACAAAGTGCACATATTTCAATACGCTGATGATACTGCCTTCCTTGCACTGGGTAATACCATGCAACAAATTAATACGCTTCTGCAGACAGCTATAGATAATTTCTGTCTCTGGTGCACGAAGTGGCATCTTCACATTAACGCTTTAAAAACACAAGCGGTCGTATTTCTACCACCCAAAAAAGTCAACTAGAATTCGCCGCAACCCAAATAGGCTAACCATTCAGGTTGACCAGATTCCCATACAAGCCAGTAAGACAGCAACATATCTAGGTGTAACATTCGATCGACATCTAACTTGGAAGCTGCATCTGGCATCAATTACTTGTAAAGCATACAATCGTTTAAATTTACTAAAACGTTTAACTGGCACTACTTGGGGTTTAAAACCATCCACTGTTCTCACTACTTATAAAGCATTTCTTCGCCCAACTCTCACACACGGCCACAAAACCTGGGTATCTGCCCCAACCAGTTTTTACCACAAACTCCTAATACTTGAACGCCATGCCTTCCGAATTGCACATATAATCAAATTACTCAGCCATACTCAACATGTTTACAGTCTTAGCACATTCCCTACATTGCAGTACCATATCGAAAAACTCAGACTTACTTATCTTACTAAGCGTTACCACGATCATCATCCTCTTATAGATGCCATGCACCATTTAGCAGTTCATCCCACGTCTTCTCGATATATGCATACGCCATTGTCATTATTATTCACCCTGTATTGTTACACACTGCCACCGAATCACCCAGACTTAAACCTCCTCGATGATTTCCATACTCATTTTCATCACCCATTCATAACTTCATCCACTGCACAGTGATTCTCCTCTCACTAATATGGGCTCCTCCTGTCCACATCGTAGCCTAGAGCCGCCCCTAGGCAAGAATATGCTCTCATTTGTCTAATTAACATTTCCTATGTGTTGTGGCGTGTTTTGCACCTCATCTCATCTCTCACCCCCATCGTCATACAAATCGCTACTATTTTGGTCTAGTGTTTAAATTATTTCCTTCTGCATCTGACTAATAACTCTCATTATCTCTTAACCATCGCTTCTTGATTTATCATTCTGTTTCTATGTGTTTTACATTTTTCTTCTCATACTACGTACATTATATGTTATGTATATTATAAGTTATCTTTGTATTATTTTGTATGTCTACCAACCCAAATGTTAAGGCTGCAAAAGCCTTAAGTCCTCTGTTTATTTAAAGATTACTAAATAAAGATAAATTGATATCTACCTTCCCATAGATCATCCTTCATATATCCAGTACCTATTCTCCATAAAATTCCCTTCCCTAAAAGAGGGCGTAACCCTCTAACAGGGTGCTAGCCGCTGGCTAGCTTGTAAAAAAATAAAAAAAGAAGTTAAATACATTGAAGCGGATTTCTGCCAGCCAGGGTTCTTCAGCTCGCTCCCGTTCCCCAGTGGCATCAACAAAACTTCCGCCTGCTAAAAGACAGCATAAGATCAGTGACGCTAGTTCCGAATCTTCAAAGAATATTGACATTCACGACAGTAACCAATTTCCTAATTTGCCTCCACCGGGTCGACCAGCTCTTTATTCATATTTATTTCAAAACTTTGATCCGAAATTCCTTAATACGAAACTTCTTTTTGTTCAGATCACTAAGTACATGCCTCGTGCCAATATCAATCAGATAATAAAGACCAGGAAAGGGATGATAATCAAGACACCGGATCCGGAATTTCTCCGTACAATCCGGAACAAATTCAGTTTTGAAATTTTCGGAGTAAAATCTACCATGACCAAGCTGAGTGACCAACGTACAAAACAGCCACCACCACCGAAAAATCGCCCACTCTATCTGTTGTTATTCGTGGTGTAGATCCAAGTTATACTGATGATGAGGTCCTTGAAGAACTCAAGTTAGAAGGCTACACTATCATCAAATGTATCAGGATCAAATGTGACCATGGTCCGATATACATGGTGCGCGTCCTTACTAATTCACAGCAGACTATTGATGACTTGCTTACTCGCGGTACCTATATCTACAAACAGCGCCATCGTGTAGAACCGTCTCGCACCTCTTCCCCATTACCTCTTCGCTGTGAGCGCTGTCAGGTTTATGGTCAGCACTCTACTTCTCAGTGCAAAAATCCATTTAAGTGTGGCTACTGTTCAGGTCCACACCCTACACGCAGTTGTACAAATTTAAAATCACCCCCGACGTGTTCCACATGTCAAGAAAATTCACATCCGACATATAGTTACAAATGCCGATCCAAACCAGCTCCTGAGCCATCAAAACCAAAAACAGTAGTGCCTCTGCGCATACCTGAACAACTACAACCACGTACAAAACCAGCACTTCAACAGCCTGTAACTGTCCATCAGCTCTTTACATTTCTCACTCTCTCTTTACAAAATATTCATCCGTTCTTACGTAACCATATCGCTCAACAAATTCAGTATGCAGCCAAGGCAATTTTCCACTCCAACATCTGTCCTACATATTCAGGTAATAATGTCTATTATCATTCAAATGTATTGGAAACCGAAGTTTAAAAGCTATCTTATCTTTCTTCATTGCACTATGGCGCTCTCTTTCTTGTTTTTGAACATACGTTTTCTACCACAACACAAGCCGCTTTTTGAAGCGCTTTTGCTGGAAGAAAAGATCCATGCATTTCTTCAAAATGAGACTCATCTCACACACAAACTGACATACCGCATACATCGATTTCAATTGCTACGACAGGATAGCACTATAGCAGCTAGGCGAGCTAACGGGGGAGTAGCGATTGGATTGTCTCCTTCCATTCCATTCCGCAGTCATTCTCCAGCTTTTCCAAATCTTTCCGAACATCTTGTCACATCTTTATACTATAAGGAACTTTACGTGACCGTTGCTACTGTGTATATCCGTCCTGGCCATGATATTCCTCTAAATTTTTTTCCAATACATCTCGGATAACTTTCTCACCTACATAATCATGGCAGACGTGAATTTACATAGCCGACTAGTCAACCAGCGAGATCAGTTCCTTAATTACATCACTAGCCATACTACTGGCGTGACTCTGCCACTACCAAAACATACCAGGCCTTCTAGTCAGACTACCCCGGATATCGTTATTGTGTCGAATAACATATATCATCGTAGCAGTGTTGAGGTTCTTGATCTCATTGGTAGCGATCATGCTCCCATCAAACTACTTATTACAACTCGCTCAGCCAATACTTCTCAGGATACACATAACCGAACTACTTACCGCTATCGCTATGATAAAGCAAATTGGACTGCATATAGATCGCATCTCACGGACAATCTCTCTGATCTATCGCCATCTACTACTGATTCAGAACTTTACCATTCTCTCGACTCTCTGGGTACTGTAATGCAAAACGCTACCGACAAATATGTTCCTAAAGCTACTGCTTCTATATTTCGGCCATCCTTGCCTCCTCAATATCTGCCGCTGATTAGATGTTCTCGTCAGTTTTATAGGGATTTCGTTGCTACTGGCAACCTAAACTCCTTGCATCATCACCGGCAACTACAACGTACCGTTCATAACTACCTTAGAGCTTACAAACTACGATACTGGATAAAAACTTGCAACCATCTTGGTTCTCTTTCTCATCCAACGCAGTATTGGAAGCGTTTCCGGCAACTCACTGGTCAAACTACACGAACAACTTACCCAACTTAGACAACAATACGCCTCTTCATACCGATACTGATAAGGCTAATGCTTTTGCACACTATCTTCAAGGCATATTTACACCACTCACACCTGATTTGCCTCCTCGTCGTCGTCCCGTCGTCAAACTAAATCTTGAATCTCAGCATTTACAACCAAATATTCAACACACTCTTCCTGAGAACAATCCTCTTACTGAGCCAGTTCAAATTTCTGACATTACTTCTGTCGTTTCTCATAGGCGCAACACTGCTCCAGGCATGGACTCTATCACATATAGGCAAGTTCAAGAAAGTCCCTACACTGTCTTATATTTGCCCTCTCTCATCTATACATTTATTCTTCGCATGGGCTATATCCCAGCTGACTGGAAGACGTCCAAAACCCTTATGTTTCTTAAACCAGGCAAACCGGCCCACACTGTCAGCTCTTACCGGCCTATTCAGCTAACATAAACTTTCTGCAAAATTTTGGAGTGTATCCTTGTCTAGCGTCTTCATTGCTATCTGGCACTTCACAACAGTCTTCCTCTCGCACAAGCTGGTTTCAGACCCTCCTTCAGCATCAACGACCAATTATTACGCCTTACAAATTCCATCTACAAACATTTTAATACAGGCCATCCCTCTTGCTTGGTTCTGTTTGACTTAGAAAAGGCACTTCACAAGGTTTGGCATTCTGCTCTTCTATATAAACTCAAACAGCTCAGATTACCTCTTCCATATCTTCGCTTCATTTTCAATTTTCTCACCTGTCGCCTGGCTTACGTCTACATAAATTGCAGCTCCTCATTTCCAATTTTTCTTCATTCTGGGGTTCCACAAGGATCGGCTTTGTCACCATTACTGTACATTCTCTATGTTGCCGATTTTCCTGCTGTTCCAGCCACAGTAGAGCTATTTCAATATGCAGACGACACTGCTTTATTCGCCACTGTTAACACTATCCACCAACTCAATTTGGCTTTACAAGAAGCAATCAATACTTTTGTAGATTGGTGCTCTCACTGGCGCTTGAACATAAATCCGACGAAAACTCAAGCTATTGTATTCCAATCTCCAACATGCCGCTCCCGTATACACCGTAACCCCAGGCTCCTTAATCTACTGTTCAAGATGTACCACTCAAGCATTCTCGTACTGTTAAATATCTTGGCCTTACTTTCGATCACCGCCTTAACTGGTCGGCACATCTACAAGATATTTCAAAAAAGGCGTATGTTCGTCTAAATCTGTTGAAAAGTCTTGCTGGAACAACCTGGGGACTCGCTGCGACTACTATCCTGAATACCTATAAAGTTTTTCTGCGCCCTATACTTGTCTACGGTCTAACAGCCTGGTTATCTGCACCACCATCATATTATGAGAAACTACGCATTCTTGAACGACATGCCTTGCGTATAGCTTTTCGCATTAAGCTGCCCAGTCCAACCCGGGACCTCTATGCTCGCCTCACATTTCCGCATATCTTATACCATCTGGAAACACTTCGCACAAAATATATTACCCGCCGTCTGCAATCGAATCATCCACTTCTCCAGCAAACATTTGAACAACACGCCAGTAAGCTCTCCCCCTCTGCTACTCTCATTCCTCCGCTTTCATTACTGCTTACACCATTTCTCCTGACCATCCTGACAGCCGATACTACGCACCATACTCTTCAGATGCTCATCTCCCTCATCTCTGGCCATCATATGCACCGTAACACCTACCGTTTTACAGGGCACCCCTGTCTTCATTAATGCCTAGCGTCGCCCCTAGGCGAGAAGATAACACACATTCGTCTTACTAACCGAACCTCTGTGTTGTGATGTGATCTGCACTTCATTTCATCTTTCATCCGAACTTGATGCTTCTCCTCTATCTGTACCTATTGCACCTTAACAATGATTATGGTTAAAGGCCATAATGACCTATAAATTGATTATCAATAAAGTATTTCCTTTAACCACCCATATCCTATCTGTATGTTTGTTCTGACTGCCATAATATTTCTGAATCTCTTCCCCTACAGAGGGCATAACCCTCTTCGGGCAGTAGCTAGCTTTTGCTAGCAGACACAAAAGTTAAATACATACTGACCTTGCGACTATAGACATCTATCGGTCTATCTGTCGTGCGAATATTATCTTGGCTACTTGTTCGCTTAGTTAGTTATTAGACGTGCGGAGGATTCTTTGAAACGACATCGGCCTCACGGTCCGAGCTGCACAATTTCATTCATAGATAGGGCTTTGTAACAGAGGTTGTACAGTCCGCTCATAACCTGTGTTGGGCGCTACACTTTCAGTGTCTGCGAAACACCAGGCTCCTACTAACGTCCACTAGCTGGTGACGCAACACTTCGGTGTTAGCGGTACGCCAAATTCTTTCTTTAATCCATCTGATTTTTCATTCCACCTACTGAATAGTTTCACCTTTCATCTCATCTGCTCCGGCGGATCCTGACCGAAGAAGGGCTTTGCCTTTCTGAGGTCACTGTTCCACTGACAACATGCCCAAGACCCCGGACTTCGCATCTACCAAAGGCAAGCATCAAGGCCTTCCATCTACTGTCATGGGACCACCTTGTAATCGTTATTTACGTCGTGGTTCGGAGTAATTTTTTATTTCTCATATCTTCCCCCGTTTCTTAGTTGTGATTCCCAGTTACACCATGACGTATACGATTACTGCCCATGCCTACAGTTTCCACTTATGATAACTGGGAATATGGCAAATGAAAATGTAAGCAACGTAAAGTTTGTTGTTAAGCTACACGTATAAAGAAAATTAAATATTAAATAGAAGACAAATTATAAAATCACTTTCCGATAAAAGAAATATAATATTATTATAGCAGCACAAATATTACATGCATTCACACTTCCAATATGCACAATTAACAATTTAGTACTAACGACACTATGGTGGCGTGGCTTTAATAATGAATAAAGTGGTGGCTTAAAATGTTAGTAGACTCACGTGTGTCTTCGGCTAGCCTGTTGATGCTGCGTCTTTGATGTCCTGTACTCGAGTATATGCACTACTTCTGAAGCTGAAGTTCCAAGGTTGAGTCCCAATCGTGTCTTCTTCACTAATTATTCCGGATGACGCTATGCGTGTGTTGTCAACTTTATGACCTCAATCAAATCGTGTTTTAAAACTCCGCTTGCATTCACAATAATAAAGGATATTCCACTTGATTAGTGGTATGCCAATGTTTTCGTGAATACCTATTACGTTTAACTTTCAACACTAATGTATGAATTATTAAACTGATAGTTCAGGCCTCTTCATCACAAACGAGCTACAACTCAAAACGAACGGGCTACATTCTAAGCAGCAAGGTACGCTGCTCTTCGGAGGCGGGCGCGCTACGACGCGAAAACTGGGAGTAAGAAGGCTCCCTCAAACTGTCCACTGCAGACTGAATGTTGAATACTGAATGCTTTGTCCAGTTCGCTATAGCGTATATGTCCTCGGGGCTGGATCTCTACGATGATGACGTATGATAACAAGTCCACACTCTTTGGCTGAAGAAGTGCGGACATTTTAAATAATCAAATCAGCGTCGAGCAATGACAAGAAGTAAAGCGTTTTTGCGACTTTCCCGTTTTTTTCGGGACTGAGAGCGTTCACAAAGGAAATCACTGTCTCTGCAACGTATGCCCATATACGGTTACAAAATCTTGTTCGGGTTCACCAACACAGACGAAGAGACATACCAGAGCGATGACAAAAGAGTTTCTAGAACATTTGGATTTATATGGGGGTTAGTTAAAAAGTTCAGAATAAATCTATTTTCTCAATGTTTCTTTTAAATCGTAAAAAATGAGCTTTAGGACGGTGACAACCTCGTGAACCTACGCGAGAGGCACCGCGGTCGCAAAAGCGCACGAAGGCCCCTAGCTCCTCTCCATCCTCTGAGGGCTCGCCCCCTCGGGATAGGGATCGTTCTCGCTCTCCTACCAAACTGTCGTACACTGCAGGCTTGCTGAGTCCACCAAAACCTATTCCTTCTACGTCTAGGAACAACTCTCCTCTAGTCACACCGACCTCTTCTCTCAAAAATCTTATGGACATAGGTGCCACCAATACAAATAATCCACCCACTCCAACCATCTTTTATATATTATTCAGCAATCTCAGTCCAGCTTATTCTACCATTAAATCCTTTTATCAGCAGCTCATGCGTAATTGCACACGGCACGATCTCCAACAACTAGTAAAAACGCAGACTGGCATTATCTTGAAATCCACCAATGAAAAACTATACCAACACCTCATCAATAAAGTAGGACCAGCAATGTTCGGCCCTCATGCTAAAATTCAACTTTTAAAGCCTGCTACTTCCAAAACACTACCTCCACCCGCCCCACGCCTTTACTATCAGCGGTGATAGGTGGTGTCAACCCCGGCCTCACAGAGCAGGATATACTAGAGGAGCTAAAAGAGGAAGGTCTACATCCTAAAAGAGCCATCCGTATTCGCAATGCTAATGGGCCCACCTGTATGGTTCGTATCCGTACTGAGGATTAAAACCTCATAGACAATATCCTCCGCAACGGAGTTTACATCTATAGATGTCACCATCGTGTAGAACCATCACGCACGCCACCACCAATCCCGTTGCGATGCGAAAATTGCCTCTCTTATAATACGCACCCCACCAAAAAGTGCACTTTACCGCCAGTCTGCCCTCACTGCAAGGGAGCGTATAAAGTAAAAACTGCCCAAATCTCCTACAAACAGCCTCTTGCAATACTTGTGATGGTCCACATCCCACATACTCTTATCGATGCACCAAGAAACCGCCGCCTCTTCCCGAAAAACCAGAAACGGTCGTTCCTCTCCGACTACACCCTGCAACTCAAGTGTCGACCGGAACTGAAACTTCCCTCCTACCACCTCCAACTGTTGAGAATATTCTCCAATTCATTACACTTGTTTTGCAGAATACTTTTCCATACCAGCGGGAAGCCATCCTCAATCACGCCACCAAGGCTGCTATAGATATTTTCCGAATTCACATGGCTTCAACTTATTCATGCTTGTCTACATACTTCCATTTTCACTGCGACCCGGCAACTGAACATGAATAGAAGACCGATGGGAGAGGCAACAATTCGCATTCTTTATTCAAACGTCCGCTCATTTTCTAGGAACCGCACACTTCTTGAAACTACAGCTACAGCGTATCAGGTGGATTCCATATTACTGAATGAAACTTTCCTAAAATCTTCAGAACCTTACTATTTTCCACATTTTCATCTACTGCGCTCTGATCTATCTCGAAACGTCGCACGGGGTGGCGCCGCTGTTGCTGTGCGATCTTCATTACCTTTTAGACATATTATACCAACACCCGCTGGTGCATACCCGGAGAGCGTCATCGCCACCTTATATTACCCTGATAAAATCATCACGGCCGCCACTATATATGTGCGCTCCACCCAGCCGCTACCATATCGTTTTATTACCTATCTTGATATGCATTTTAAGAGCTATGTACTCCTGGCAGATCTGAACTACGCTTCACGTACCGTCGAACAAAAACAACGCATTCAGGACTTTTTACTTACCACCAAAGCCTCTTTTATGTCGCTCCCACAGCCTACCCGCCCAGTGAGTGGTACAACGCCTGACGTTGGCCTCATCTCTAATAACTTGGTACCATCTTCTACTATTGAAGTCTTGGAGACCATAGGCAGTGACCATCTCCCAGTCCTACTTACGGTCACCCACCCTGGGCGAGACACCGCACCCGTACCATCACCTCTCACCTACAATTTCCAATACAACACCAGACTAGGTATAATACAACACCAGACATCGTTATCACATCTAGCAATCTCCTAATTCATAGCTCCATTGCAGTACTTGATACTCTAGGTAGTGATCATGCTCCTATTAAACTCACCATAACTCTCAACTCTTCCGCATCCCCTCGCTTGCAAATGCCTTCCCGGACCTCCTATTGTTTTGACAAAGCTAACTGGGTCTCTTATCGGTCTTACCTTACTCACCACACCGAGCACCTTTCATCCCCCACTACGGAAGACGATCTCTACACCACTGTCAATACACTCACACATACTATACAGGAAGCGAGCACTCTTTATATAGCTACCAGTAAAAATATCACCTATGAACCTCGCTTGCCCTCATATTATCTGACCATGATCTCACGTTCTCGCCAACTTTATCGAGACTACATTCGTACTAGAAATCCTGAAGCTTTACTCCATCATCAGCAGCTACAGAAAACTGTGCACAACTACATTCAAGCCTATAAACTTCGATGTTGGGTTAAAACCTGTAATAATCTGTCTACCACCAGCCACCCTACCAAATACTGGAAAAAGTTTAATGCTTTATGCGGAGAGCTTACAAAAACTCCATACCCCATTCTGATCGGCAACTCCGCTGCTCACACTGATACGGAGAAAGCAAATGCTTTCGCAGATCATCTGCAGAGCATCTTCACGCCACCACCACCTGTGAATACACCCCATATTGCAGATAGAACCGACAATTCTCCACTTTTGCAACCTAATCATCTACATGAACTCGCTATCAATCAAACTGTCACTGCACCTATCACTGTACAAGAGATCACCGATACCATCAAATATAAACGGAACACAGCGCCTGGCCTTGATAACGTCACTTATCGCCAGATCAGGGAGTGTCCACCTACACTACTCATCCTTATCGCCAATATCTTCACTTTCATACTACGTACAGGTTACTTCCCTCTGTTCTGGAAAACATCTAAAACACTTATGTTCCCAAAACCACATAAGCCTCCTCAAGAGATATTTTCGTACAGACCGATCCAGCCCACAAGCATATTCAGTAAAATCCTCGAACGCATCCTTGTTAAACGGCTTCATATTTACCTAAATAGCAGAAACGTCATACCTCTCACTCAAGCAGGTTTTTGCCCTTTTTCCTCGATAAACGATCAACTTTTACGACTCACAAGCCTTATCACTACACACTATAACAGTGTGAAACCATCATGTCTGGTGTTATTCGATCTCGAGAAAGCTTTCGATAAAGTGTGGCATCTCGGACTTATTCATAAACTGATCAGGCTCAAACTTCCTATAGCATACATACGGCTTATCTTTAACTTTCTTTCTGGGCGTCTTACTTATGTTGCCATAAATGAACATCTGTTTCATCCGATCTTCTTACTCTCACGAGTTCCACAAGGATCCGCACTTTCACCTCTATTATACATTCTGTTCGTTGCTGACATGCCACGTCTTCCAGATCAAGTCTATTCTTTCCAGTATGCAGATGACACCGCATTTCTTGCACTAGGAACATGTATCCAGCATATCAACAACGTTTTACAAACAGCCATCACTGACTTCTGCCTTTGGTGTCGCCATTGGAAACTTACCATAAATGCTACTAAAACTCAGGCCATCCTCTTTATTCCGCCAAAGAAAACTACCAAAGCCCGCCGAAATCCACGTTGTCTCTCTCTCTATGTGGACCATGTTCCATTGCTAGTTACTAATACAGCCACCTACTTAGGCATCACGTATGACAAACATCTTACCTGGACGCACCACCTTAAAACAATCTTAACTAAAGCTTACAATCACCTGAATTTGCTTAAACGTCTTGCAAGAACGGCATGGGGTCTACAAGCCCATACAGTCTTAAACACTTATAAAGTCTTTCTCCCCCCTACTCTAACATATGGTTTCATAGGTTGGATTGCCGCATCAGAAAAATTCTATTACAAACTTCTTATCCTTGAACGCCACGCCTTCCGCATAGCTTATCGTATCAAATTACCTAGCCCAACACAGGAACTCTATCAGCGCATTACTTTTCCTGCCTTGCAGTACTACCTCGAAACTCTTCGACTGTCATACATACGTCGCCGCTTTCAAACCCAACATCCTTTACTTTTCGAGACTATGCACTACATAGCACTACATCCCACACCCACCCGGTATTTTCACAGTCCATTATCTCTTCTTTTTACATTATATCATTACACGCTTCCTCCCGATGACCCCTCCCTGTTCTTGCTAACTGACTACATCACTCATGCTCATTTCCCACTCATTTTTCCATCATTTCACGCACAGTAAATTCTTCATACTAACCTGGGTCCATTACGTCTCTCATGATAGCCTAGAGTCCCACTAGGCAAGAAGATAACAGCATCTGTCTGCTAATATTTTCCTATGTGTTGTCCTGTGCTTGCACCTCATCTCATCACTCACCACCATTAATCATTCTGCTATAATACCACGAACAATCACTTTATGTTTTCTCACATTTATATATCCCGTATTGTTTATATAATGTTTCTCATTTATTGTTATTATTATTCTTTTCATATTTCTACTTTGATTTTCATAACAGCTATATATGTTATTTCTTTTGTGTCTATATTTATGTATACCTTTAAATCTAATGTTAAGGAGCGAAAAGTTCCTTAAATCCTTTACTACTAAGAATAAAGTCTCTTAAAGCACTTAGACCAACCACAAACCTTATACTCCTCTGTCTCGTAACGTCACTTCCCTAAAAGAGGGCGTAACCCTCTCAGAGGTAGCTAGCCTTTCGCTAGCAATGTAAAAAAAAAGCTCAAAATAATTTCTATCAAGGTTCCATATTTTAATTTTTTTTGGGTAGGAATGTTGGTTGTAGTCATTTCGATGATTCCCAACCTTTCTAAAAGGAAGTAAGTTAAATATTATGAAAAGGAATTTCTGAATTTATAACGACTTAGAATTCCACTAATAATATTCTTATTAAATGCCATAATGAGTCATACGCTAACTTGAAATCAATCTACATTATGAAATTTTAAACAGGCATTCTATTTTTATAATCAGAAAAGTTAATGCTATTGAAGAAATGGTTTTTAGAGTGTCTAACAGTCAAGAACAGGAAATAAGAAATAAAACACATCTTGATTTTTCTCTTAAGTACGTTAATTCATGCAATGTATGGTTAATATCGAAACCAGAAGTAGTAGTAGATTCCTTGTATTTCCGGTTTCAGTAAACCTATTAGATTGGAGACTTAGTATATTCTTGCTTAATTCCTCACGTAAAACTGCTTCACTTTATCTATTACCTACTTCCTCTATAGCAGTCACCATTAAAACCGGAAGTAATTAATTTTAGCCAGTTTCAGTAAAGAGATCAGAGTAAAGATGGAATATATTCGTCGAATGCTTAACTGAAACCAGAAATCAGCTTCTTGTTATCTGTTACTGTTTTTGCTGAATAGGCATCAATGTTAAAATAATAATTGATTGGTTTCTACCAGAGATGTTCACCCTCGCGAGGGTGGCCCTCTCGAGGGCATCCTCACCCTCAAGTTTCCTCGCCCACAGTGACGCGAGGGCGAGGGAGCGCGAGGGCGAGGACAAGCTTCGATGGCGAGGGTGAGGGTGCGCGAGGGCGAGGACAAGTTTTGGCCGCGAGGGCGAGGGTGCCCGAGGGCGAGGACAAGCTTCGATGGCGAGGGTGAGGATGCGCGAGGGCGAGAACAAGTTTTGGCCGCGAGGGCGAGGGTGCGCGAGGGCGGTGACAAGCTTCGATGGCGAGGGTGAGGGTGCGCGAGGGCGAGGAAAAGCTTCGACGAAGAGGGTGAGGGTGCGCGAGGGCGAGGACAAGTTTCGGCAGCGAGGGCGAGGGTGCGCGAGGGCGAGGACATGTTTCGATGGCGAGGGTGAGGGTGCGCGAGGGCGAGGAAAAGCTTCGACGAAGAGGGCGAGGGTGCGCGAGGGCGAGGACAAGCTTCGATGGCGAGGGTGACGGTGCGCGAGGGCGAGGACAAGTTTTGGCCGCGAGGGCGAGGGTGCGCGAGGGCGAGGACAAGCTTCGACAGCGAGGGTGAGGGCGCGCGAGGGCGATGACAAGCTTCGATGGCGGGGGCGAGGGTGCGTGAGGGCGAGGAAAAGCTTCGACTAAGAGGGCGAGGGTGAACGAGGGTGAGGGCCAAGTGTTACTGCTTGAGCGAGGGTGCGCGATGGCTAGAGACAACTTCCTTCAGGAGAACGAGGGCACGCGAGGGAGGAGGACAAGCTTCCTTAAAAGCAACTGTTTTGGAGTTTGCTGTTTGACCTCTTTTGGAGAGAGGCAAAATTTAAAATATCATCTGCCATGTCCCCTAGATGAAAAGTTAGTGTCATAGCAAGATTATACATTAATCGTATTTTTCCTTTCAATTAATTGCAGTAGACAATTTCTCGTGTGTACGTACATAATTATTAAAAATAATAATGCAAATAAGAATAATATTTGATTTTTCCCATGAAAGTTTCCGGGTAGAAAAAGCGCTACATTAAGAAGTAAGTGTGCCTCATTGTTGCCTTCCCTGTGCTGGAGACGTTTTAGATAAGAAGTGTCTACTACACTGTCATGTTTAAAGAGTGTTGGTAGACAGACAGACAGTCACTCACGTCATTCAGCAGTAATTGACAAGAGCGCTGATATCTGAACAAACACAATCAATGAGAGAACCATCAGAATGCAGTAAATCAGATGGAAAAAGACTTGATGGAATGACTTTCATAGATGGCCATTTTGCTCTGGGCTCTCTCGGACTCGCGCTCATTTATTCCTTTGGGAATCGTGCTCGGGCTCACTTCCCTCAGTTGGACTCGCGCTGACTTATTTCATAGGCGCTCGGGGTAGCGCTTAATTATTGAACCCGAGAACGGTTGAGCGCGAATACCGAGCTAGCGAGCGTTGGGCTCGTGAGTTTGGATGCCCATGAAATGGGCTGATTAATAGCATACATACTCCTCCAATGTGCACCACTGATGAAGTTGTTACAATTAATCGGAATTTTTAACTTTTCATAGTTTTGTGACAGCCCAAACTATTATCTGAATCGATATTTGTTAAAATAATGTCAGTCACTATTGTATCGATTTTCATTGTTTCTGCTTTTATAATCTACGTGGGTAGAGCTATCATTTAGTTACAAAATAAATAATATGTTTTTTCTTGTCCTTAAATAGAAATATCTGACACGTTAATACTGAAATTTTGTTAAAAGAGCTGCTTTAACAAAATAAATTTAATAAGTTCCACAAGACATAAGTTGTTTATGCAGCCGAAATTTGCAACTGTTGACTGATTGCCGTTTAGCGTCCTCTTTCGTCGGCGAGGCTATATGAGAAGTGGACCTATAGGTTTAACGCGGAATTCGATCCACTGTCGTTCAATGTTCTCCCACTCGGAATTGTCCCCAGGA
This sequence comes from Thermobia domestica, assembly GCF_964235325.1. Lineage (NCBI taxonomy): Eukaryota > Metazoa > Arthropoda > Insecta > Zygentoma > Lepismatidae > Thermobia > Thermobia domestica. The sequence continues at coordinate 336,920,908 of NC_137456.1, forward strand.
GCCCATGCACCAAAGGTTCGCGTGCAAGCCAGTGAGATAGGGTTTGTATGTTGTGTTGTTCAATGATTTTTATTAGGAATAAAATACGTTACAGGATGATATACTGATTGCAAATATTATAGTGCAAGTATTGAACGATTGTGTGGTAAAAGGAGAAATATAAATTTGGACAAATTAAAAAAAAAGGCCTGAAAAAACTGTAGGATATATGAAACATATAAAACTTAGGAAAAGCCACTTCAGCAAAACGAGCAGGATTTTGTTGTGGGTAAACAGTTTAATCATATTATTATTAATTTCGCACAAATGTGCCACACATCATAGTATGGGCGGCGATTAGGGGGGAAACGGGGGACAGTTACCCCCCACCACTCTTTTGAAATGATCCATTAATGTCGCTATATAGTTTTATTTGGAAATATAAGGTTTTTGTATGTATTAAGGTTCATAGAATGAAAATAGTGCCATAAAATATTTGCCGTTCCGTGAGTACATATTAGTTGTCTTCCTGTGCAGTTAAGAAAGCTACAGGAGTTGCGTTTTAATTGCCACGAAAAATGGCTCAAAAATTAACCTATCCGAGTGTACTTTCATATTCATTTCTTCTTACAAGGGCTCGATGTGTTAGTCAGCCGCTTTGGAACTAATTGAGATAACATTTCGCAGAAAAAGAAGTCCTTCATAAGCAGTTTTTTTTTTTCAGAAACAATGTTCTGGGGGGGCACACTTAGTATCCCGGGGCGGCACTGCAGGTACTATTCTATTCATTATTATATTATAGACGTATTATTTTGGTCTCCTTCGGGGGGAGGCTCTCAGAGCTTCGGGGGGCAGTACCCCACAAAAAAACATGTCTGGAAGAAACACTCTTCACAACTTATTCTGTAATTGCACAAAAATCGACAGTTCCTGAAATGTTTTTTCTTCTTTCTAATAGTAAGGAATATTTGATTTGATTTTTTTAATATCCCTTCAGCAGTGAGACTATATGAGACGTGAACCTACCGATTAACGTAGAATACGAACCACATGAGCTCCCGCCAGGAATCGAACCCGGGTCTCCCACGTCAAAGTTGCGGCATTGTTTTGCAGTGTAATATACGAGTTCAGGGGTGTACATATACAATTTTGTATATACAATTAAATTTAGTGAATTCAACATAATTCTAGGTTTTAGGATTATTTGGGATAACTGGAGTGTGGAGTGATTCTAAGTATTGTTGAAATGAAATGAAATGAAATCTTTAAGTTTAACGTCCCATGGTTATGCCGGTTAGGCTAAAGGAGACGGTGATAATAAGAAATGAGTGAAATGGTGGAATGAATAAAGTGGGAGGAAACGGGAGAATCCTGAGAAAACCCACGAGCACGGCGTTTGTCCACCACAAAGTCCACACGGCGCGAGCTGGGATCGAACCAGGGACCCCAAGCACCGGAGGTGAATTACTGAGCCACCGCGCCCCCTTAAATATTGTTGAGTTTTGATATATTCCAAGAAAGTGAAAACTGCACCTAATGGCAATAAACATGTTTCGGGAAGCTGCAAAAGTATTTCTTTAAATGTCGCAGCATATGCTTGTAGTATTTACTGTCTTTCTAAGAGTAATAACATATAATAGCATGCGTGGAACTAAAAAATATAAATTGTTCATTAATTCCCAGTTTCAATATAACTGTTGCAAAACAAGCCTCATTTTTCATTAGTATTCGATTAATATTATTCTTTCTGTTTATTTGTTTTGCAAATTTGTTATTAAATAGGCCCCTAATCTGATCATACAAATTTCCAGACAGAATTATAAGATATTCATGAGCAAGGAATCCAACCTCTTCTTACACCTTCGTTGTTTAAGAGTACAAAGCGCTAGTATCTACTTTGCGTTGCTCTTGTAAATTTACTTAATAAAATACGAAACACGATATATGGTATTTTAACTGGAAAAGACAGTATCCTAATAGTTATACAACATTTCGTCAAGAAAAATGTTAGAAGCAACCAGGAAAACTAACATTGATTTACAAATATTGAGATCATGTCTTGCCCCCCTACTTTTAACGTCCAACCGCCGGCACTGCATCATAGCCCAAATACTGAACATATTTACCTCTTCTGGGATGCTTGTCTATCAGCAGACAATTATCCTGGACATAACAGACATCAAACATTACGCATAAATATCTTTTTTTTTTTTTTAATTTAGAAGGCAGCTTTATATCATGAGATCGAACCTTTGGAGTTATAATTAGAAATTTAAGGAGACTTTACAGGTATTCAACATTCATGAAATTACAAAACTTATAATCACAACTGCTAAACGTTTCTCCAAGGTGTTAAACATTTGGTAAAGGAAGTAACAGGATCTGATATCAGTGATTACACGTGTTGGTTAAAACCATTTTATAAGAAAACAGCTATTTCTGCGGAAACGAAAAGCAAACCAAGAGGTAAAAAGGAACTTTCTCTAACCCCTTCGTATCGGTTTGAATGTAACACAAAGAAATAATGGTACTTCAGAGGGTACTGCAATATCAATGGTCTCTTTCAAAATATACATATTTCAGTTTATTTAATCAACTTTGGGTTCCATCCAGCCCATCTAAAGGGAGGGTGCTAACCAAGGCACTCGTAAGAGTGAACGCTTTTTGAGAAATTTTGACAGTACCTCCCGAGCACTTACCTTTTTATATGAAGAAATACTACAGTGGTCTGTTACTGCAGAGAGAAGGAAACGTAGATTTTTTTTTTACATTCTATTTTTAATTTGAATCGGCTTGTGAGAGAAATAGCACGTAACAATTAAAAGATTTTTTGTTACTTCAAACTATTAGAAAACTTTCCAAAGGTCGTAATATGACCCCGTACGATAATTGTAAACAATGATCAGGCCCGGAATTGGACCGATTTCTCCCAATCTAGCCCCGAGCTAGAGTGTTATCCAATCCATTCGACAGTGTCGTCTTAGCAGCCTAATGGACCCTGTAGAAACCAGTGTGGCCCCTACGACTAAATTTTGCAAATAATACATTATAATATATTCTATAAGTAATATAATCTGCTTGCGGGGCCCTCGGCCAAGTGACCATCAAGTGGCTCTGTTACTTTTGGCTTGTGAAGTACACATATCATGTTGCAATACAAGCATATCCATGGACGTAAATAAGGGAGCGTATGGTCTCTACCTAATTCAAATGAATGAATGAATAGTTTGTATTGTTTCTGGAAACAAGCAATATGTTCTAAAGTTGATTTGAGCTGGAAAGTTTATTTCTTTACGTTTCCAGCTTCTGTTGTAAAAGTATATATTATAAGTGATATGTGATATGATACCTCCATTAACATGCGGTTGGTATAACCTCAGTGCGATTTCTTTGTATGTTTCTTTCTCTTCTCCCACCCAAAACCAAGATTTATATGCTCTCTCTCGCTATATATATATATATATATATATATATATATATATATATATATATATATATATATATATATATACATGTGTGTGTGTATGTATGGCTTGGGGCAATATAGTATGTGCAATATGTATGCAGGTTAGTTGGGAACCTGGGGGTCCCGCAATAATGTTCCCAATCGGATCCTGCACCTTCTAAGTCCATTAGATTACATTTTTTCCTTACATTGAAGCAAGAAAGCTTTAATTTTTTAACTATGTGACTTCCCTCAGGAACAGCCTCTATCTTTAATTATGTGTCCTGCTAAAATAAATTAAATAGTATAATTTCTTAATTAGTAATGAAGGTCGGTCGGATACGTGTTCTTATACTGCATCAACGAAGAACTGGATGATCTTTGCTTTAGACGATAGACTATATTACCTACTCACCAACCAGTACGGAGTACGCATTCCTTGGAAAAGTCAGAACAAACCTTCAATTTACGATACCCGAAAAAAAGATTTTATCTGCAGCTATAACGCGTACAGGTAATCTAGGTTGGAATTCACGGTTGGATTTACGACGGGCTCCTGGGGGGGAGTGAAAGAATCCTTTGATGATCTGAAGCTGCCGCACAATAGTGTCGCTATGGGGAGGGGCAAACGGCACTTCGTCCTGTGTTTATGCAAAGATTTCTTTGAATTTAGTACAGGTGTCTTTCTCATCACCATAGTAAAAACAGAAACTAACTTCTACACACAAAAGTGGCATTTGTATTCAAACTAAAAAATGGATCAGAGATTTTTGCACATACGAAATGCATATATACCACATATTACAAAGGGTGTTATTGCTGGAATTGTAAACGAAATTCACGAAACTAATTTCGTACAAATAACTAACTCAAATCTTTACGTACATCTTAAATATCTCCTTATATTTTAATAATTATAAGAAACAATATGTTGAAAGCAACACTTTTTATACCTCATCACCGTTATAATTAATATAAATTGCACTACAAGACGAGAATTTTTTCGAGTCTTGTGAGCAACATAAGTTTACCCAAGTTTTAGGTCTCAAGCACTATTTTAGTGCTAAATGATCCGTATTTAAAACCTATAAATTGATAAGAGTAATTGTATGATCATAATGAAGGGCATTTATGAAGGTTTAAAGATACTCAAATCACAATATATTCCAATAATAAATATGGTTTAAATGTTCTTAGATACACCCGTCTTACACCTCTCGCGATGCGGAAAGATTCGAGAACTTCTAGATAAGGGCATATATTTTGTACGTAAATTTACAGAAAGAGACGAGAAATGAGCCGTCGAGAATCGAGACAATAAAGAAGTTTCCGAGAATTGAGACGAGACGAGACTTCTATAAGATTTATGAGAGGAGATGATAAACCTTATTTCTCGTCTCGTCTCATCTCGTCTCATGCTCAACATTAGTTTGCACGGAAAGATGTAAAGGAAACTATTCAAATATTGCCTGAACATTTTCATGGTAATGTTAAGCTTGGAGTACTTAATGATTTCAGTAAATGCTAGTAGGTATTATTTTTTGGGAGGGGGGGATGACCACAAATTTTTGCTCATTCGATTTTCGGTAGCTGACTCAATATTATAGAACTCATATTTTTCTTTTCAATTCTTGTTCCTTTATCTACATTGTGGCGTATCAGAACGGAATAAAATAAACTTGAAGGAGTCAATTAAGAGTAAGGATGATGGCATCATTAATATTTGAGTGTGATGACGAGTGAGGGGAGTGTGAGGAAATTCTCTGAGAGTGAGTGTGAGGGTTAGGAAAGAAGAAAGAAGGCTATCACGGAGATAAAATCCTGAAGGATGTTTGTTTAGAAAATTGTTGAAATAGCACTTTTGTGCGAATTTCAAATAGAAAAGCAAGCTGGTTGGCATGGAGAAACATAATTTGATCGCAAATGAATTTATGTTTGTAATTCTTTCATAATTACCTTACATACATTATGGAAGTAATAAAGATGATAACAGGTTGAGAGTGCGGATATGTTAGTTTAAATATTAAACTTATCTTTTTGTCGGGGAGAGCATGGGAAATGGAGTATGTAGTGTATAGTGTTCCCTCACATTTCGTTTATCGAATAAATAAATAAATAAATAAATTTTATTGATGTAAGTGGCCAACATTGCTCCTTTCGTCCGAGCGATCCCACGATAGATTTTAACTCATTTACTCTCGCGTACCTTAGTGGATCCATACGTCTAGAAAGCAGAGGTGGGGTCGATAGCTTCTTGTATGAAATGTTGACCTACAGAGGGAATCCGAACCACCCTAATGTCTTCAGTGCCCTCCAACAAAAAATTGAACTAGTAAGCACGTGATCCAAAACCGCGCGCGCTAGCCACTAGGCTATCTGGGAAACAAGAATTTTTATGACCTATAGGCCTATGTGCTGTGATGGAAATTTACCTGCACGTACCATATTTTTTTCTTTTTTTTTTTAACGTACGAACGAACTGTTTGATCCAGTTGATTTGCTTATGTAAGCGACTGAAATCTATAACCTAACTGAAGAAACTTTTTCTAACCAATTATAGGCTGCAGAAGAGGTACAGAGTGGACATGTATTTTTGCGTCCGCATATACGTGTAATATAAATAGTATCAACTATTCTACTCTTATCTGACGGATGTCATTTTTATATTAAATTTAATGCACTTTTTTTAAATCTCCTGATCTTCCTCTTCCGTCTCGTTCTAATCTCGAATTATCGAGAGTCTCGGTCTCGGTACCATCCCTACCTATTATTTAGAAATGTTCTGGTTATTTATCGCGACGCAGTTGAGATTCTTCTAAGCTAATGTTATTTATTCAGTTATTTATTCATTATATCCTAATATTAGAATATGTATTATATTCTAAGAAATGTTCAAGTAAATGAAGTAGTTAGATCATGGAAAAATAAGGAATGATCGCATTGTCTGCTAAGAAGGGTTTCTATTCTAAGGATTTAGTTTTAAGGAATAGTGGAATGAAACAAGAGAGAGGAAAATATATTGCAAAACTAGAAATGACCATTTTTACGTCAGCAAATTTGCAGTGCAACGTAATCTACGTACTCTTTTTAGTAGAGGCAAATAATGGACAGTACTAACGATGACAGAACATTTATGATAATGAGGTAAGTATTAAGATGGTATCTTAGATGCTGACAAATTACATTTCTTTTCAAATGTTTCCTTTATAGTATTAACCATTGGTAAATGTCCTCTGTGTTGTATTGTTATTGTTTTGCTTCTCACACCCTTCATCAGCCAATTCACATGAAACGAGACTTACAAGTTAACGTGGTATCTATCTAAGCTACATGACCAAGCGGGGGATCAAACTCCATTCACCAGCACCACTTAGCCACGAGGGAGGGAGTTAGGCTGTATTTTGTGAATTTAATATATCCATATTTAAAAACGTTCTGCGTTTAGAAGGAAAAAAATGTAACTAACAGGTGAACAGAATATTTTTTTTTCAAAGTGTAAAAAAATAAAACTGTTGGGTGTCACACTATTCTTTGTTCGTGGAATTTTCCAATGACTCGTTTGAGTTCAGAGGTACTTGTTTGTGTCGCTTCCCATCTCAGGTAGAAATATCTTAATAGTAGCTAGCAGGGATTTGCAGAGGTTTATGCCTTTGTCGGAAATATTTTTAGCGATCTGATTCACATCTCTGCAATTCATTCTTCAATAGTGACTCTGAGACTACCAAATGTGTCACTTTGAGCATAATTCAATTCCTAGAATTTGCCAAGACCAAAGAATTCTGTGAATACAAGTGCTTCGTTTAAAAGTGCGTCCAAGCGTAAAATCATGTGATGCTTGTTTGAAAACAGAAATTTCAACAATTAGATATTCATTTGATTAGAAAGCTCGTTCTCTTTTTGTTGGATGGAAACAGATACGTTGATCATAAACCACAAAGCAATGAAGGAAAAGAAGGGTTATATTTAACTATGTGAAGCTGTCATACATAACAGAGTAAACCTTCGAAGAGGTCTCCCGTTCAATTCTGACTATGATTTTTTTTTCCTGGGCGTCGTAACGAGGGGCTTGGGTGGTCGCGTTCCTCCCAGATTTTCGTCACACGTATGTAAGCAAACTAAGAAAATAAAAGCATATATTCAGGGGTGTAGTCGAGAGTATACGAAGGTGTATTGCTCAATCTTAGTCACTTGCGCATACCTTCTGCTTCAAGGCGTGTTGTACTCTATTCAAAACTAGCATATATAACCTGTGAAATGTTTAAGACTAGCGTATACTCTGTGAAAATTTTAAGACTATGGTGTACGCCGTGTGAAATTTTAGGAGTTGAGCAGGAAGTTTTTGATAGTCTATTATTGCAACACAGCCCCTAGTTATTCGCCTCTACTTTCTAAACATTTTCTATATATTTTACATCCCTGGAGTTGGTGGCCCCGCATCGTGGAGGTTGTGGAGACATTATCTAAGCCTTTGGTCAAGTGCAGGCCCGTAGCCAGCCCTAAAACTTAGGGGGGGCCTGGTTGAATTTAGGGGGGGGCCCGATCCAACCATATGATAGTTCATCACCATATTATCGTTCTTTTGCAAGCCTACTGTAAAACTTTTAGGGGGCCAGCAAAAATTTAGGGGGGGCCCTAGACCCCCCTGGATACGGGCCTGGTCAAGTGACCTTACATTTGGACCTGTCAAATGACCTTACATTTACATAGATTACTATTGAGATAAGTGGGTAAAACTGCATTCAGGTTTGCACCTACAATTAGTGTTCATCCTCCCGAAGGGGAACTTTCGAAGGTGTCCTCAATTCTAACTATAGAGAAACGTTCTCACACAACAGAATAAACATAATTTCAAACCGTTCATGATCTATATTTAGAAAAAAATAGCACTCTACTAACGTAATTTGCTGTTTTGGAAAATATAAGTTTAGCTTATGAATATCTGGGAATCAGTCGATCTGTCTGTATTCTGACGTATTAGAGTTAATGTCCCTTTATAATTCATCACCGATGCCGATGCTAAATGGTACGTGAATCTATAGTTTATGGTAGGATCCGAACCACCATAACGCGTTCAAACTTCACTCAAGGGAATCGAACCTGAGACTTGCTGCAAAGCAGACATGCTTGCTAGACACTATACTAACTTCCTTTGTATATTTCAATATCATTAACTTTCAGTAATCACCGGTAACCGACCTATAACCAGAGTCGAAGTCTAAGAGGGAGTTATTGAAAATGTTTAATTATCCTAATTTTTATGTAAATATTTCACTTTAGAATATTAGCGTTTAAATACTCCTCTCCTCCATACAACCATTACACACGCTAATACTATGTAATAAGCAGTAACGACTACATATTATCAGCTGCAACATTTAATCAATCAACATATAACATATAAAGCTTATAAAATTTTAATTAGTCAGCTGGATTACATCTTATGAAAAAAAAGTTGAATAATTTCCACCTTATATGTTAGTTGTTTGACGTAACGTAAGCATGAAGGTAAGCTTAGATCTTTGTTCGAAATTCACATTGAAATGATATTCGCAAAGAATCTTCAGTGGGCTGAATCTCTTTCGTTCTAGGTTGGCTACAAGACTGCGATAACCGTAGGACGTAAAAATGAAGATTTTATTCCCCAGTCAGAATTTTTAAACTATCCTATCTCTTCAAGTCAATAATTGTCTGTTTTGCATTATTACTTTTCAACCATAGAGCAAAATAATTCAGTCACTCTACTCCTGTTTTAATGATGTATGGCAGCGTCTAACAAATTGTCGCGAGGTCCTGGGCAAGAAAAGTTTGTGATCGCCCTTTCAGTTTTTAATTGCTAAATATAATAAAATTTCTGGAAATCAATTAATCTACACATTTAGTTATTTGTGCTAAAGAAAATAAAGGTTTGTTCTCTTACTTTCCCGTTCCACCATTTCTTTCATCATTCACTTGCAATTTCATCCATCTCCTTTAGCATTTACATAACTCTGGGGCGCTAAACTAAAGATTTCATCTTTTCTTTCATTACTACAATCTTAAAGTTTGCACGTATTCAAGTTTGCACGACATTATTAATTGTTGAATTGGTGGATTTATAAAAGTCAGTGCTAAATCATTTTAGGCTCGATAATCTTTCCAAGGCCCCTGGAGGCGCTGAGCTCTGAGCGTGCCATTTAGGGAGGAACGGTGGCTCAGCGATAGAGAAATTACCTTTGTTCGAAGGGTCGCATGTTCGATTCCCGTCCAAGTAAGTTCGTGGTGGAGGACATCGTGTTCGTGGGTTTTCTGGGGATTCTCCAGTTTCCTACCACATTCTCATTCAACTATTTCTTTCATCATTCACTTCTGTCTCCTTTAGCATTTAGCTTGCATAATCGTGGGATCTTAAAGATTTCAGTTTTCATTTGCCTTTACGTATTTGTAGTGTAAGGAATCCTTGAGACAACGTTTGAAAGATATCATTTCATAATGTTGGGAATTACTGAAAATAAACTTTCCAACAATGATAGCTGCCAAAATTGAACCAAGACCAAAGTGATAAAGTGCATAAATTGGCCCCTAGGGTAGTTTCTTAAGACAAAGTTTCATATTTATGGCAATTATTGAAAAAAATTAAAAATTTTAACATTCTTAAGGTAGGACAAATGTATCTCTATTAGTGGTGAATATTAACAATATTTGAGCATCGAAATTAACCTTACAAGCATATTGACACATTTCAGTTTATATTTTAAAATACCAATTAACTTAGATTCACATTCAAATCAATGAAGTCATTCATGTTATAGGTTAGAGTGGGTATATATTTCCGAGTGATAATTCAACAATAGTGTTCTGAAGTATTTTATTTGTTTGCAGACGGAGTTTCAAAATTAAGCTCTTTAGATCTTTCCCTTTGAATTTGTTCAAATTCCTCAGTTACGCTACATACATCAGGGATGGCCAACGTGTTGACTGTCAAATTCTGACAGATAGTCCGCGGCAGTCACTCTACCGCCACTCATCAAACCTTGATTTCACCCTCACCCTCATGAGAGCCGCCCTTGTGTGGCTGAATACTTATGCTTGCATCGTAGTTCAAGGAACATTTTGAAGTAAAGGTATTGGATACTGTTGATAAATGATGTAAACGTCACTATCGACCGAGATCTCCATTGTAACAGTTGTTCCATTTTAGGTGTTCCACAGTAAGTTATACGATGATATGTTTAGTTTCCTTTCTTTAGGACGTATGTTAAGCAAGGACGGATCCAGGACGGACTTCTGGTGGGGGTGGTGGGTTGTAATACTGCTACTTAGAGCCAGAGATGGAGTGGGTCAGTGGGTCGGTGGGTTAAGTGGGTCAAGTTTTCTGAGTGGGTCAGTGGGTCGTGGGTCAACAGCATGTGACCCACTGTGACCCACCACCCACCGTGACCCACTGCGACCCATCACCCATTATGACCCACTGTGACCCACCACCCACCGTGACCCACTGTGACCCACCACCCACCGTGACCCACTGTGACCCACCACCCACCGTGACCCACTGCGACCCACCACCCACCATGACCCACTGCGACCCACCACCCACGGTGACCGACTGCGACCAACCGACTCAGTATGATCTACCGACCTTCTCTGCTCACTGCATTGTAGAGAGTATCTTCTGAAGACTGGTAAATTTTTCTCCGTTTTCCTTTCAAGACCTTCATTTCCCTTTCTTTTCCACTTGTTTCTGTCTACTTACCTGAGGTGAGTATATCTAACCAAGTGAAAAAAGAACTTCGGGCACTTTTGGATATTGATATTTTAAATAGTAATAATAGCAATAGGACTTACACTACAACTTGGCTTTCGAGACCTGTGGGCTTTTAGAGCTAACTACTGGGAAAAATACATTTTTGAATCACTGTAATATATAAATCTATATATATAAAAGAGAACGCACAAATCCTTTGTTACCTCATCACGCTAATACGGCTGAACCAATTTCTTTTATTTTTGGGGGGTTATTAGGATTTGGACCCTAGATGGTTTTTATCATATCACTTTAATTTTTAATTACCAGTGTCTTGAGATAATTGACCATTCAAGTGTCCATAACGTACAAATCCTTTGTTAGTTCATCATAGGTAAAAATAAACGTATTTATATGCAACCCGCATGACCGTGTCACTCGGCGGGTTAACATAAATGACAGGCGATATAATGTTAACATTTACTGCAATCTACTATGGTTTTTATCATATCACTTGAAAGCGAAAACTTCCGGGGTGACCGCAGCGAAGCGGGGCGGGTTAACATAAATGACAGGCGATATAATGTTAACATTTACTGCAATCTTCTATGGTTTTTATCATATCACTTGAAAGCGAAAAAGTAAAAATTATCTAAGTAACAAAGTTTATTGCGTTCCGGGGTGACCGCAGCGAAGCGGGGTGAACGCTGCTAGTTATTATATAAAAAATTGAATGTAACTATGTGTGCCTGATCATCACGGTCAAATTGCAAAGTCAAATGAAATTACTTTTGGTATATAGTTAGGCCTTAATCCAAATTGGGATGTTATATTGCTTTCATTATAATACATAATATCCTAAGGAGGTATGAGGATCCGAACTTTTACGAAAAAAAAAAATTAGTATCTCGCAAGCCGTTAAACTTACGGAGCTGAAATTCAGTGTATTAACTCTTTATTGAAAATAAACAGAATGTGTTCTAGCATTTCTTTTAAATTCTCCGTTATGTGGGGGGGGGGGGCACTTTCTATATATGGAAAATTGGTAGTGAGTTGGTTTGTAAAAATGATCGAAACGATCGATGTTATTTCAAAAAAAAAAAAAAAAACAGAAACAAAAAATACAGTGCTTGGCTTCATATATCCATTGTTTTCTGCTATAATAATTGCTGAAGCTTATGTTTATTATATGGAGGGCTCACAGCACAGGGCAATCAACCCATAAAGTTGTGAGAAAAATAGGCATAAAATTTGTACTGTAAGCTTAATTACACGGAAATTTGAACTTTGGATTGTATGCATAATTGTATGGAAAATTTTACACTTTTTTTTTCCTTTTACGTTGGTCTACTTACTTTGATTTAGAACTTTGAAATTTCATCCTTTCTTCCACTGAAAAGTATTGATAATTCAACAAGGAAATAATTATGCTATGATAATTTAATTGAAATTCATCGTAATTTGGCACATGGCTAACACCAGTGTGGTAATTGAAGTTGAAGAAGGTGTGGTAATTGAAATTCCCATTCACCTCTGAATACTTTCCAGAAACCTCGTTCCCTTTCGCTTTCTAGACGGGGGAGGGAACTTGGTAATGGTATCACACCTTCATGTGTAATTACAAAAATTAAATTTATAAACAAATAAAAAATCATCAGTTTATCAGGCTTTAATTGATAATTTATTCAAAAGATTCCCTATCAAAGGTATGGTAGATGAAGTTTCTGTTCTACATGGGTCGACATTGCCAACTGACATGGTCGATATGGAAAAGATGTTGTATGGTGATAGAGCGATGATACTTCTTGCTGAGTATTTCAAAACTGACCGAGAAAAATCGTTATCAGACTTAAGTGTAACAAGTAGATGGTCGATGAGAAGTTGCAGAAATCGGGTAGAAGTATTATCAATTTCCACGACAGAGTGCGAACGGGGATTTCTCCTTATGAATTTACTGATGACTGATATTAGAAATAGATTAAGTGCTCAAACATTGTCTAACTTGTTGCTCATCAATGTTAATGGCTCACCGCTAGACAAGCTCAAAGTAGACAAGCTAGTTATTTCTTGGCTGAAGGATGGACATCATTCCACTGCGGATGATTTACCGCCAAAAAGTTACCAACAGGAAATAAATCCGATTTCAGATTTGTTTCAAGGTGGAAAGTTATGAGTTACGGAAAATGTATACATGTATTACTAATGGCTTATTTGTGTTATTCAACTTTGTACCTACTTTTTAGTAACTCTCTTCTTTGCTTTAGGTAAACTACTTTTGAATAAATATTCATAATAATTGAAATTATGCATATTTCTAATTTAAATTTAACGAGGTGTTTTAGTGATTACACAAATTACAATTATGAGCCAAGTCTTTTGTGAGAAAAATACTGTGAACTGAGAAACCATAACCTTTTCCATATTGTACAGGGGTATTTTCCTGCGAATAGAAGTTTCTTGTGGAATGAGTTCAGAAATTAACACTTGCAAGAATACTCTCTTAGTACAAGTATATTTTAGGCACACACTAATTTTCCCCCATGGTGGGTGGTGGGTCATGGTGGGTCACAGTGGGTCATGGTGGGTGGTGGGTCAGAGTGGGTCACGGTGGGTCGTGGTTCATGGTGGGTCGTGGGTCAGAGTGGGTCATGGTGGTGGTGGGTCACTGTGGGTGGTGGGTCAGTGGGTCGTGGGTCAAGTTTTCATTGACCCACGCCAACTCTGCTTAGAGCTACTTTTAAGAGCTCCAAACTCTGGGATGCGTTTTATTTGTATATATAAAATAAAGAAGTTTCCTCTTCTGGGGGGGAGCGATCGCCCCGATCGCACCCCCTGGATCTGCCACTGACGATAAAGAAATGATTCAATAAATAGGTTGAATAATTGATGCTCTGATCCTTACGAAGGAGGCCCTCTCGAGGCCTCCTCACACTCAATTACCCTCGCCCTCAATGATATGAGGGCGAGGGTGCGCGAGGGCGAGGAAAAGTTTTGAGCACGAAGGCGAGGGCGAGCGAGGATAATGGACAACTCCTATCGCGAGGACGAGGGTGCGTGAGGGCGAGGACAAGCTTCGATGGTGAGGGTGAGGGTGCGCGAGGGCGAGGAAAAGCTTCGATGGCGAGGGTGAGGGTGCGCGAGGGCGAGGAAAAGCTTCGATGGCGAGGGTGAGGGTGCGCGAGGGCGAGGACAAGTTTCGGCAGCAAGGGCGAGGGTGCGCGAGGGCGAGGACAAGCTTCGACGGCGAGGGCGAGGGTGCGCGAGGACGAGGACAAGCTTCGATGGCGAGGGCGAGGGTGCGCGAGGGCGAGGACAAGCTTCGATGGCGAGGGTGAGGGTGCGCGAGGGCGAGGACGAGTTTTGGCCGCGAGGGCGAGGGTGCGCGAGGGCGAGGACAAGCTTCGACGGCGAGGGCGAGGGTGCGCGAGGGCGAGGAGAAGCTTCGACAGCGAGGGTGAGGGCGCGCGAGGGCGATGGACAATTCCATTCGCGAGGGCGAGGGTGAACGAGGGCGAGGGCCAACTGCTACTGCGAGGGCGAGGGTGAGTGAGGTCGAAGTAAAATGAACATCTATGGTTTCTACCGCTTCATGCAGTGCTACCAACTTTACCGACAAATCGCAAAATCTAGTGGATTTGGAGACAGACTGACATTTTTTTTTTTTTTTTGCAGAAACACTAATGAATTTCGAAATATTTTTTGGACGTTAAATGTTCTTTGATGGTTTTTCGTTTTCTTTTTAAAAATTTCCATATTACTAAATGAGCGATTACTAAGAAATTATTAACAATAAAATGAAATCTTTCAGTTTAACGTCCTACGATTACCCTCTTCAGGCTACAGGAGACGGATGATTAACGGAAGTAAACGGTGATGGAGAAATTGGTGTGATGAAAAATGTGAGGGAAATCCTGTGGATACAATGTTGTTCACCACAGACTTGTTTGGCCGGGATGCACTTATTCTCAGAAATGAAGTTAAATGCTTATCTACTGGTTTGTTTCTAATACAACTCTTTCGAAGAAACCCCATTTTTTTCTTTATTCGTCAGATTAGGAATCATATCGAGAGTCATTCAGAGAAGTGCATGTGACCTGCGAGTCATAGTTTGCTCGCTACTGAACTCGGGCAATTCTAATGAATGTCTGATTATATGTAGTTGCAGTGTGCTCTGTACTACATAGTGCTGAGTAATTGACAAATTGAAGTGACTAAAGTGTGCAATCTGTACGTTTTTTGTTATCCTTAAAAGTGCTGTTTTCTTTTTCTAAAAAGGAATAGGTTGAGCTGAAGAAGAAGGAGAAGTATGGAGGAGACATTATTTGTTTGCGAATATGAATATAACTTTTTGTTAATGATTATGTTTACTTTATGTTTACTTATGCAAGTTTACTTTAAGTTGTTTCGCAAAAGAGAGAAAGAAAAGAAAAAGAATGGAAAACTTCGTTTTTAGGCGGGTAAAAAGAAATAATAACTGTTTCAGTGATCTCAGAACCTAATTAGCGACATTTTATCAGCAAAAGTTGGCAACACTGTCGTCTGATTTCAGTATTACCTCCATCAAACAACTTGATTCACAACTTTGAGTTCTCTCGTGGCTTAACGGTTAGTGTACATGCCCTTGTCCTGGGAGACCCGGGTTCGATTCTAGGCGAGATCTTATGTACTTCGATTTCACGTTAAGTTGTGGATTCACGTCTCATATAGCCTCGCTGGTGAAAGGGACGCTCAACTTAAAACTCAGATCGATTCCCAACTTCTGATCCTCTGCATCCTGACAAAATTTTGTGTTGATCCAGAAGATTGTTCTGGAGATTTTTTGTCTCCTGGATGCAGACGGACAGGGAGAATATGTGAAGAAGCTTTGCTAAACGAAACTTTTAAAGGAAATAAATAATAAATAAGAGAAAGAAAGAAAGAAAATACCACACAAGGAACTATCAACTTCCAGAATGTTCCACACAAAATGTGTTCAGAACGAAGTTTCTCTAGAACTGGTAGGCTCAATATAAGGTCCTGGCAGGAAGGAGATGTAGACACAGCATTTCTATCGACAAACCATAATTATCCTCGATTAAGGAAACACTTACTCACAAACTGTTTCACATTCGTAGAAAGTTAAATAATCTTATTTTTGTATATTATTATTATTATCTTGTATTTGGTATAACACGGGAAATTCAGAAACCATATGCTACTTTTTGTTCTACAAGTGGAGTTATATTACTTTCCAGATTGACATCACTGTACCGAATGTACTAAGTTGGAGAAGGCCGTCTTTGAACAACTCAGGGAAGGGGCACATTCCTGGACAACCTGCACCAAGATCTACCTATTATAGACTTTATTTCTCTGTGATAGAATGGAAAATAATCAAAATGTACTTGAAAAGTGCATACGAGTTAATAAATGAAACAGATCTAGGCTATTTCAATATAAGATTGCATATATAAAAGTCTATAAATAATTAATAATGTTTTGTACATCACCTCTATAAACTTCGACCACCACTGTTAAAGTATTTGTGAAATTATTTATTGAAAGAAAATAAGAAACAAAATAGAAGAAAGATTGTATGTGCAGTGTTTGAAATAAATTATATTTATTGAACTTCAGAAAATCACATAATATTAATAATTTATAAGTGAGTCACATTATTATTTCATTTTATTTGAGTTAGTTTTCTTGGTTGCAATTTCTTTTTGAATTCTATCTAAATTCAAATTTCTGACAATTTGCGATCCTATGGACAAAAGTGCCAAACTGGACAAAGTTTTTTTTTTGTTAATTGATTTTCTGAATTGAGTTTTTTTTATCTCTTTCAACTCGGAAGAAAGCTGCTTTCTCCAAGTGCCACATTCTCTAGAATTGTGAATAAGCTTGTTTTACAATACTTCTTGTGTGTATTTGCCAACCGAGAGTAGAGTAGACATCAGTGTGGGACCCGAGTCGAAGCAAGAGGTCTAAGTCTGTCCCCACATCACAGTTGGATCTAGAAGGATTCTGGGTATTGCATTGTACGTAAAAGAAGCTGGAAAACACGAAAAGAGCATAAAAAGTATTCAATTTGAGTTCTCGTTGAGGAGTACGTTGAGAAGAATGGGAAAACTTGGGTAACTGGAACTATAAACCAATATAAAGCATTAGGAATAAAAGGAGTAAAAGCTTATAATTTAAAACTTGTAATAGAAAAGTGTTATGAGATTATTCGAGAAGAAATTGTACCGAGTGAAGTGCGATGAAAGGAAAACAAGAATGGCAGAGAAATATATAATTAATAGGTAGTGTTCATGATATCCGCGTAACGTGGTTTCTTGCCACCACGGCATGGCGCGTCCTCAGATTTGGGATTACGGAGTACGCTTCTAGATACAGAGATTAGCTGCGAATATACTTGAAAGCAGTTGGGGACAGAAGACAAAGGGTGGTCCTCCAGCTTCGCGTTTGGCATGTAGCAAAGAACCTCATTCTGTAGAAATGGCAGTTGTTCATAAAAATACACAAAAGCGTCGGACGGAGACTTATAACTTGGCACGATTAGTGATGGGTAAATACCCGGTAAGATATTTTTCGGGAATGTTCCCGAGAAGATTCCCAAAATTTGGAATCTTCCGGGAATTTATATACAATCACAAAGAATATATACAATACATTCTATTACTATATAATGATTTCAGAATTAAATTGTTTTTTTTTATCACAGTATATTATTACTGTTGTCTCCAAAGGATTCTTTAAAATGTATATTTTGAACAGTATTATGTTCTTTTATTAATATTTTATTATATTTAGAGTATAAGCATAAATATATATTTACTTACAATATGCAAGTAAATGTGTGGAGAAAATGATATAGTAAGTCCACATAATATTACACCGCTAAACAGATTAACTTTATATGTAAGTGGATTTTCTAAACTTCACTCTACTATTTATATTATAAACATATTGAATTTTTAAATCTTATAAACAAATTAGGTTAGGTAACTGCCAGAAGACACATGTCTTTCCATTTTATCAACATTTGCGCATAAATATTTATGTTCACAATATTTGCAAGATACTGACTTATCTTTATAATTTTGCACGTAACGTTGCCACACACGATCCTTCTTCCTACCTATTTCTCGAAATTTGATGCCTTAATTCACAGGTAAAAGAAGTCCCAGCACCTCTTCAGAAATTTGAGTCGTAGACAGGAAACAGGCCTACGTCTATTACTAGCGATGGTTCAGGGTGTATTTCTACTTCATCTCTATTTCTACATGATTTCTACATTACGTTACAAACTGGTCCTTTTCATCATTTATAAATTAGTACTTTGCTACTTTTTAGCGCAAATGGAAATGGAACTTAAAAATCATATTATTAGTTTTATAAAGTACAGTCAAAGAATTTTACTTTTTAACATCCAAATTATTTAACACCTAGAAGTAAATCATAATAAATGAAAGTAAAGTAATTAGTCACATGGTTCTTATAATTTAGAAGATAAATTAAAGAAATGGAAATAAATTCCTTCCAGGAATTTATATGCCAGGGAAACCCCCGGGAATATCCCCATTTCCTTCCCACCAGTGGCGGCTCTAGAAGGTAAAACTTGGAAGGACCGGCTAGTACCCACACAATGATGGGACCGACTAGTATCATAAACTTTCAAAATATAAAACAAAACCTAACAGCACAGGATGTGCTAGGCACGTGCCATTTAGGTGTCCCAGCTACTTTTTAGATACCCGACACTTGGCACATATGATATTCATGTGCTAAGTACGTACCTCAGCTACCTACAGGTGTAGGTGTTCGTTACACCTAATTGATACTGGCAACTATGTGAAACTAATATAGCACTTATATACACGACTTAGTTTCTCACTCTAACAGTCATTTGTTTTTGTCTTTACTTGGAACATGCATCTCTCATGTTCTAGGTACGTCCTTTAGGTACATACTGTTTCAGATACTCTAACAGCACAAGATGTGCTAGGCATACTACATTATGTGTTCTAAATTCATCTCCCACATTGGGTTCATTTGTTGCTTCTTTTTCTAAGCGATTGTGTACCAAGCAACAAACGTACCAACTTAAACATGTGTAAAGCAATTATTTAACTTTTAATGTTTTTTATTTGTAATACTCTTCACGTTTAATGGTTTTATACTCTTACGATAATTATTATTGCCGTTATGAGATATCTACAGGAATTTTGTCAGTATCATTATATTTACTATTATGTATAATAATATAAATATTATATGAACTATCTATATTATGTACCTTCTGTAATTGGAGATTCTATCCTCCGTTGAAGGAGAAAAAATAAATAAGCTTTATTAGAGGGAAACTGTCACCGATCATTTGAAAGTGAATATGGAAGAACTATGAAGTAAAGTAAATAGACACTCGTCATTTTGTTATAAAATTACATCGCGAATAGATTTTATCTGATCCCAAACGGTTATCGTCGAATATACGCGGTTAAAGGAGCACTCTGATTAGCCCAATTCAAATGACCTCAAAAAAATTTTCCCTCTACAAGCGACATTGTGTTCTTTGCCTTCGTGGCCAAGTCAGTAGAGCACGTGGCCAGTAATCCTAAGGTTGGTGGTTCGCGCCCCTCCTAGGGTAGCCCTACCTCTCTTCTTACTTGTTCAAAGTGTTCTTTAGACTCACCTTAATGTAAACACATTACGCATATAGGCGATTTAACATATTTTTTGGGAATAATATTGTGGTTCATTGACGCTTACGGCACATGGAACATAAGTAGAACATACTAAGCACATTCCCCAAATATGTAAAACATGTGCCTAGAGGCGGACGTAGACTGTGGCTATCACTTGCCATCCCTGTGATTTCTTTCTCAGCGGTACACTCATATCCAAAGTGATTGTCGCATGTCTATAACTGTCATTTTGTAACAATATAATATGTTAATGATTTTGCAGGGTACTTTTAATACTGATACTATGTATATAATCGGGAAATGTATATTTGTGGCAAATTTCATAGCAAAAGAGTTATAAATACGAAAATTAGAATGAGTAAAACAAAATGTTGATAAAAGGATAAGAAAGTTTTATTTTCGTTCTATTGTTCTTCTTTACTGCTCTTTTGACATGACATTTGCCACACACATGTGTTTGGAGCCTATACACATACTAACAATATAAGAAACATCGGGCAAATTCGTTAGCAAATTATATTGCTACAACAACATATTTATATACATGCGACAATAATTTTGGACATAAGTGTACATAAGGCACTTACTGGACACATTCGCAGGTACGTAAGGGAACATGAAAGGCATATGCCTGCTATGTGATTGTGCTGTTAGGTTAATAGCTTAAATTATTTTGTCACTGAAAAAACTGGGGGCCTAGAAACATTAATTCAAAGTAGAGAACGGGTTCAGTTGGCTAAAAAAAGAAGTCAAAATGGAAATCTTTTGTGAATGCGGCATTGAATATCGGGGTTCCACAGACCACAGTGTTAGCTAGTTAGTTTAGTTGGTATTAATGATATAATCCCTACCTCAAGACGAAGATCCATAACGATTATATAGGATGAAAACTTCAATAAATGGGAGAACTTATCTATTATAGTAGTCGCGCCGAGTCTTGATGTTGGACCTAGATCTGCCGATTTCGCCAGCCAATAGAACGCGAGGGTGTGTTCCGGTTATCAACCCCCACTAATCAAATTTTGTCAGTGCCGTCTCTCGCGCTAGACGGAAGACATCTTCCGAGAGTACAGTGTTGTCGGATTGGCGCCAAGTTTCGTTTTGTTAATTGTTTATTGTTGCGTTATAATTTTGTTTTTGCTATTCGTGTTATTGTTACCGTTTTAGAATAATTGTTACAGTGGTTATTGTTGCGCAGTGTTAGTATTGGTAATTTTAATTGTTTTCCTGTGCTTCTGTGTATATGTGATATACGTGTATACTCTTACACGCGTATTTGTTATTAGATTCGTTTATTCCCTCTTTCACCTCGTGTTCGTGTTCTGTTCTTGGGATATGCAATACGAGTGGCATTAGATACAATACGAAAGTGATTCACAAGCAATAGACATCTATTATTTATAGTGCTCTTCAGTTTTTAAAAAGAAGCCAAAGCAGGAGCTCCTCTAATCATCATAAACAAAGTGAAGGAGGGAGCTGCAGAAGCTTGTGGGGTAAGCAGGAGCTCTGTTCAACTCATAACTGGAGAGGCAATGGGAGCACAAGCTTCAGCAGCTAAAACATCCTTCGTTTCGCAAGGAAACGAAGAAACATAAGACCAGTTATCAGTGATCTGGATCATTTTCATAAAAATGTTCTCAGGAGGAGAATATTCCATTACTATGAGAATTGTGAGTATCCCACGGTGGATAAACTTCTTCGTGTTATGAGGAATGAAATTAACTTTAAGGGGAAAGCAACATCCTTACGTTCCATTTTGGAGTTAATGGGTTTCCATTACGGGAATAAAAAAGATGAAAGTACCTTCTTGAAAGAGAGGATATTGCAGCTTCGCGTGTAACATTTTTACGCAAAATCTGTAAGGCAAGAGAAGAGGGACGGGAGATATTTTACCGTAATGAGACATTTGTACAAAACCACTCTCATTCCAAGGTGTGGCAAGATGAAGACAGAAGAAGTGGTTTGAACGTGCCTGTGGGAAAAGGGAAAAGAATAACGGAGTGCCATGTGAGTTCCAGGAAAAGGGGATTTGTGCCAGGATGCAAATTAGTTTTCCGCGGAAAACAGAGCTCGGCTGATTAATACCATGAAATGAACGCAGCTGTTTTCAAGGAATGGTTTTTAAACGTTCTTAATAAGTTGCGTGACTAGAGGTTAAAAATGGAGTAATTGTAATGGATAACGCCAGTTACTATTCAGTAATCTTGAATAGATCGTCAACTTCGACCACAAGGAAAAATGACATGCTTAAGTGGTTATCAAAAAACAATATTCCACACGATCCGAGGCAAACCCGTGTTGAGCTTTTGAAAACTGTATAGATATCCAAACCTCACGTTAATATGTACGAATTGGACGAAATTGCTTCAAGTTTAGGGCACACTGTAATCAGACTGCCTACCTATCATTGCGAATACAATCCAATAGAGATGATAATGTGCGCAAGTGAAGTGATCGATTGCAGAGAGAACCAACACGTTTAGGCTAAACGATGTCCAAAATCCCGTAAATATTGCTTTGGACAGCGTATCTATACATCAGTGGGAAACATATGTTGGTCACGCGGAAAAAGTACAAGATGAAGATTTTCCTCTCGAAGTGGTTGCTGATAACACAATGGAAAACATTATTATAAATATAGAATACAGCGATGCAGAGAGCGAAGTTTGCGTAGAAACAGACGAAGATGGACAAAAGTATGAAGGGGAAGAACAACTTGCTGTCCTTCTGGAATTGGTAAGATGTTTTTCTTTCTCTCTCTCTCTCTCTCTTTGTACTCACTTACTATGTCATAAGTTTGGCAACATTGTTAGTGAATTTAAGCTGTTTGACGTTTCTCCAAGTGAGCGCTCGGGAAGCGATCCCACGAATTGTACCGAAGTTTTCCGATGCATCGGAGCTCAAGCAAAATATTTCTAGGATTGGTTTAGAGCCGAAGCTTCTCGACAGGGTGCGACTACTATAGTGATGGAAAAAAATTGTAAATAATATTGAAATGATAGAAATAGAAATTGGATCCCACTAGCTCTGAATTGAAGTAGCTTTTAATTTGTGAGTTGGAAAATACAAGCATTGTTTATTCTACTCGTCTCCCTCATTTTTACATGTCACAAACGTCTATGATTAAAAAAATAAATGTGTTTGAACAGGACAAAGTGATGAAATGGCAGATTAGACAGAAAAGAAAATCATATGTGAGCCATAGTTAATAGTCGTTATGTAAGAAATCATATAGGTAGAGCCTTAGCTAGGGGAAAAGACAAGCGAGGCAATTGCCCAGGCGCTGGTAGCAAGAAGGCGCCGAACGAGCAAGAAGAAAGATTAAGTGTTGGAAATGCGTCAACGACGCGTCACTTCAAGAAAGTACTGCCGAACTAATAAATCAATATTGTTGTCAGCTTGATAAGAAATAGATTTGTTAAAAATTTTCTTCCAAGCTCCGTTCGCAACCCAAAAGTTTCAATAATAGTCACAAGAAAATCGTACTTATTACTTAAAGAAAGTTATAATATATGATTAGTTAATGACCATATGATATATGAGGCGTCGAGTAATGAATGATATAATGTACGCAGGAGCGAGTGTGAAGTACGTATTCGGCGTTTTCATAGTGATGAGTTTGATCAGTTAATCACGCTTTCCTACCCAATCGGATTAATCACGACGGTGAGAATGAAGGTATGAAAAATAAGAGGAGTGAGGAGAAACAAGCAGTCTGCCATTTGCGCAGTAATATTAAAAATAAATATAAATGAGGGAAACAATAACATTTTCGAACTTCTTAAATAAGGGTAGCTACACCGTTAGATTGTAATATATCAGAAGTCATGCTAATAATTCATGGAATATTGAGCTGCAACAAGTATTTCTGAGTTAAGAAACGTCACAAATCATTGACTTTCGGTATTATTGATGTTATTGACTTACGACGTTTTTGAAATCATCGTCTAAATTGTAAGAAATGCAGAACTCGTATTGAACGCTTGCAGAGACATGAGTTTTGAAGTAAATGCACAGAAAAGGAAACACGTCGAATTTCACTGGTTCGTAGTCCTGGAAATTGTAAATACGTTAAAATATCAAATAATACTTTCGACACATTGGACACTTTCAAATATCTAGAATCCCGATATTAACAAACCAAAACCATATCAACGAGGAAATTAAATGTCGATGGAAAGTAGGGAAGTCATATTATTCAGTTCAAAATTTTTGTACTCGCGATGACCATGCCTGTTGTCCTGTATGGTTGCGGAACATGGTCGCTTACTCTGAGAGGAGAGCCCAAACTGGAAGTATTAGAGAACAAGATCCTGAGACTAATATTTGCACTGAAGAGGAACAGGAATGGTGCATGGCGAAAACTTCACAACGAGGATCTGGATAATTTGTACCCATTAACAGACTGTTAGGGTAATCATGTCTAGGAAGCTTAGGTGGGCAAACCTTGTAGCAATAAATGAAGAAAGTACAAACGCTTTTAAAGTTTTAACTGGAAATCTAACCGGAAAATGGCTATTAGGAAGACCTACTGACAGGAGGGAAAACAATATTAATATGGATCTCGCAGAAATAGGAATTTAAAATAGAAACTAAATCCAGATGTTTATGGACAATCAATTGAGAGCTGCTTGTGAACGTGACATTGAACCTTCTGGTATCATAGACCAAAGAATTATGGTTAGTTAGTTAGGTTTGTTAATATTAATGATGTAATCCCTGCATCCAGACGAAGATCTAAGGATCATATTACTTTATATGGAAAGTTCAATAAATGCAGCAAGTGACCTAACAATAATGGAGGAAACCGTAATTAATAGTACTGATAGAGATAGAAATCGTATCCTAACAGTTTTGAATTCAAGTAGCTTTCAATTTATCTAACGATCTTCAGGTAAATTTAGCTCTCGCCTACATATATTCTTTGTTCTACTCCTCCCACTTAATTTTTACATGCCATGGACGCCCATGACATAGAAAAAAAACTTTAAAATCTGTTTGAACTGGATAAAATTATTTTGGGATGAAATTAAAGATCCACATATGAGTCAATCTTAAAAACTTGTATATCTATAAGAAACTATATAGAATAATGAAGTCAGGAGAGATACTGAACAATTTATTATCCTTTGAGTGACATATGTTCATCATACAATCTTGATGAGTAATGTAAAAGAGTTTGATTACGTGACAAGTTAATTGAGAGAAATTAGAAGAACTTTTATCAAACGATAGTATATTTTGTTTCCAGCTGATATGGCTGCTTTTGGAACCTGAATCTGAAATAAACATGATGTCAGATAAGATAATGAAAAATGATGAAATAATTTGACATTAAAATAGATATGAAATAAATTAAAGGAATAGTGGATGGGGTAATTGAGAGTGTAGCATTTGTACAAGTCTGAGCAAAGAAAGTTTAAAAGTCGGCTAATTCTCAATACTTGTGAAGTTCAATTATTAACGAAGGTATGAAATATAAACAATAAATAAAAAGTAACAAGAAATGGTGAAACATTTTTGAGATAATTATTATAATAATGGTGAGAGCTCACTAGATGTGATTCACTGACTTAACAGTTACAAACATACGCGAAGATACGAAGATAAAGCAGGGGGGCAACAACAAACGCATAATATATATATAATGTGTGTGTGTGTGTGTGATTAGCTACTATCCTGTAGAGCCGTGCATCTACAGTTTGAGGTAGAACCAAAAACACCGTAAAGGGTTTTTCTTCGGAGGTATTTTAATGCTCTCCCAGTGGGAATTTAACTTAGGACTACGTTAATCAAAAGCCTATGCGCTAGCCCTGGGCCACTTTTACGGTTAAGAGTCCATCTATACCTAAGGTACGTGTGCTAATCATCCAGCTAAGCTGGAGATTGCAAAAGCAACATAAACAATCAAAATAACTACAAGTATTACCAGTACATAATTATTATCAAACACAATAGTGGATTGTTACTTTTTGATCTTATTATCAGAAGCGTTTATCACGGATTGACAAGAGATAAGGTGTATATACATGTAAAACACAATAACTAGAACATGAAGAATAACGGGAATTTTCTATTTGTTTACATAACTAATACCTTCTTTAAAAAATGAAAAATTCGTGGAGTAATTTAATTGGAATCGGGAGAAAGCCACAAACGCAATGTTGTCTACCACAGACTCACTTGGCCTGGAATCGAATCAGAGACCCCCTTGTACAGTGGGACACATAAATACTATTGTCTTAAGACTTTCTCTTATGTAACCTATTTGAGATGATATTCCACAGGTTGCTGCGAAGCCAATCTAACCTCAAACTAACGCCTGCGAGGCAAGTAGCCTCCGAGCAGTGGCGGAGCCAGGAGAGGGCCACGGGGGGCCAGGCCCCCTTGCTCAAATTCTTGGCCCCCCCAAGTGGCCCCCACACACAGAGTGATACTGCTATAGGTCGACAAACGGAGTCGCCACAAGTAGCCTAGTTGATAGGCGAAACAGCAATTTTACCAACTGCAGAGTATCGTATGTTGCAGTAGTCTGCGTTCCGAGCAGGGGAGGATCCAGCACCGACTTCTGGGGGGGAGCGGTGGGTTGTCATACTGTTACTTTTAAGAGCTCCAAACTTTGGGATGGGTTTTATTTATATATATAAAATAAGAAAGCTTCCTCTTCTGGGGGGCGATCGCCCCGATCGCCCCCTGGATCCCCTCCTGGTTCAGAGTAAAAAGCTTCAGGCAGCTCTTTTGTTTGTAGTACAGCAAGATCTAATTCATCGAAATCTGTATCGTGCATGCATTGACCTCACTATCTGAACGTTCATTTTAACCTCTGTCCCTTATCTGGTTATCTTCTTTGTTTTCAACAAATAATCCGAAAAAAAGCAAAATTAGTCAGCATTCTCATTCACTTGAATGTTGAAAGTCATATAGATGCTTGCTTACAAATAGCAAACACTACAGCAAAACATGGCATTTGCGTTCAACGAAAGAAGTCTTCGTACGCTACTTATTATAATTCGTACACTAAGTAATTAACTTTCATTGATTATGGCGACAGAACAAATGCATAGCATCCATTAAATAATTTGGTATTATTATTTTCAAAGAATCTTAATATCGAGCCGTCTTGTTTAATATACAGTAAAAGAAGAGAACAAAAGTTTTTATCAGGTCCTATTTCTGCAATAGTCATTCTCTCTGTTGTTCGTACCCAGATCGCTTGATACTGAATATTACCTACACCTAGTACTTGCTACCGATAATGATTCTCCCTCTAGACTACCTTCTGTATTTGTCTCTAGTATGTTTTCTTCCTAACGCTCTTAGCCTTTGGCAACTCTGTAGAAACCTTCTGCTATGACTTAACTAGCGATACTAGCGAATTCCAAGGAAAAGGATGTCAGCGTTTGGTGGACCTATATTACTAACTAAAGCCTGGGGAAATGTATAAATCAGTGATTTGTAAAAATAAATCGTTCAGAACTATTTTGTTTTAAACGATTTTAACTGTACCCTAATCCCAAAAATACTACTTCTAGAGAAATTCCGAAGATTATCAATGCCAGTGCTACAATCTTCTGATTACTAACCATCAGGTAAGATACCGAGATGATACAACTTGGTCGCGGCAGTAATGCTTTTTTATGTAAAAGTGGTAGTTAGTCACGTGACCAGGTTGTTTTTATCCCGTTTTCTAATGTTTAGTAATCAGAGAGATATGAGGAGTTATGTGGGACTGGTCCAGGGATATTCCATACAGTGAATTTAGTCAGTCAGTGAATACCCAATTTTATCGCAGATTAATATTTGTTCTTTGTTAAAATATGAATTTCTAAGAAAATTAAGCATTCAGCATTTCTGAGAAAATTACATTGTAGGAATTATGCGGAACTGTAAATCAGTGGTGACGAATTTTTAACAGGATATTCTAACTAATGGCCCTCCTTCAAATCTAATCCGAAAACTAACAATATTAATTTACTATCGACTACAGGGTAATAGCAGAATTTTCTAAAGATAATGTACTAAGAGGCATTCTTTTTGCCTATTATTGATAAAGCAATCACTGAGACGGAAAAACGCTTTGGATCACGTAGCAAAATCATTAGATCAATCACCACTGCACATCCAAAAAGTGAAAACTTCCTAAATTACAACATTGTCGATCCTATGGACCAGCATTATGGAAGTGATCTGGGAATATTTAAATGTGAATACAAAATCCCCGCAAAACAATTAAGTCGTATGAAGACGAGAGAAACCCAATGTTGATTTTTTGATGAATTTAAATCCTTAGATCTTGTTGAAATTGTTGATAAGTTTACTGCTATCCACAATAATAGAAAGATCCTCTTTTAAGTAGAGGCATGAACCTATAAGTTATTTTCTTTACCTGTAAAACTGCATTTCTCTGTTTCCACTTAAATCAACAAGCCACACTTGTTTTATACGCCGTGATTAAATAACTACTTATATTAGAAATCAATTCTATTAATGTACCCTAGTTGTTTGAGGTAGTAGGTTCTTACATTTTCACTGTAAAAGAGTAAAATCAAGAACAACAAAGATGAAAACACACACACACACACACACACATATATATATATATTTAGGGTAACTTCGACAAATAACGCCAGTCGGGTAATAACGCCATTTAAAGCTTTCCACAATGCTAGCATAAACGCGTGGTTCGTAAGGTTACCGCTTATGAGTGTGTGATAAACAGTGATGCCTATTGTCTTTGTAAGCACAAAGACTAGAGGCAAGCCAGGCGTCAGTAAAGAGAAACCGGTGAACAAATGTTGACGTGACAGCCACGGAGCAGAGGAAACAGCTCGCAAATTTTTAGTATGTGAAACGAGGTAGGCGAATTGTTTGGGTAAAAGTAAGATTTTACTATTACTAAAGGTATGCGTTGATAGGGACGTACTTGCATAATATTATGATATAGATAAAATATGCAGGACCACTATTTTTGGTATAGAAATAATGACCAAAACAAAGTCTATTGTTTCTGGAAATAACGCCACTATCGCGTCGGGAAATAACGCCACTCCATCTAATCGCTAATCGAAACTAATACTAGTGTTAAAAGTTTGCATTTCTTTGTGGTAGTTGTAGAGCCGGAAAAGTCTAGTTTTATGCTTTCATGGCAAGACACTCGAATATCGTGTGCAGAAAGGCGGAGAATTTGAGCTATGGTAATCTAATGCGTTTCAAAAGAACTACGTGAACGAATTGTATACGATATTGGGAAATACACTTGATGCTATGAATCTTTTGTGACAATCCTGAACTTATTTGCAATGCAGATTAAATGCAGGACTATAACATACAACAGTAGCCTAACAATATTGGCACATAAAGGGAGCAAGCGAGTATTTAATGCCACACATGGCGAAAAAGGTGAAACTGTGAGTGTTAGTGCGTGCACTATTGTATCAGGTTCAAATTAGATCCCTCCGATGGTGTTATACAAGAGAAAGTATTAAAAAAATAGTTTAGTGATGATCTTCCTCCAGATAACACTTATGTAATGACACCTAAAGGCTGTGTTACAAAGGGAGAATTCCGTACATTTCTGGAACATTTCAACAGACATCGGATCCCTGGCCGAGCGCTGCTTATTGTAGACTGCCATCGCATTCATCTTGATATTACCATTTTAAATGCTGCTGAGACCATGTATATTAAACTGATGTGCTTGCCTGCACATTGCACCCGTGAACTTGAACCACTCGACAAAAGCTTCTTCAAATTCGTTAAAACTGTAACTGCTCTGAAACATTTGACAGTTATCGACGAACGCATCCCGGAATAACACTTGGGAAGCTACAGTTTCCAAAACTGTTTTCACAGCCATGATTTCGTTCAGCAACACCTCAGACCACAATTTTGGGATTCAGCGCTACAGGGCATCCTTTTAACAAAAATGCTATACCTGATGTCGCTTTTTCTCCAAATGATGTGTCAGAGCAACAGCAACCTCCACCAACACCTCCAAACACATGACCAGCCTCCATCTCTCCTTCAACACCACCGAGTGCCTTCTCCATCCACGAGCTTCTGCCTACAGCTAAAATAACTAGGAGCAAATCTCATCTCAGGGGGATTTCTCTTACTGCCAGAGGAGTATTGGTAACACTAGACCTATTCGCAAGAGCTGGCCCTTTCGCTTCTTCTGGCACGAAGAAACAAGCATCCTCTAGAAAGATGAAGGCTGGAGATATACTCCGTGGGGAATTTGGAGGATATTACTACGATCTCAGGGGTCTTGAAACGTGGATTCAATGTATTGAATGCAAGATTATGGTTTGACGACTTATGTGATTCTGACAGCATTGTTAAATGTGGCTTCTGAACATTTTGTGACGCTGGTTGTGCATTGTTGTCTCCCTCCGACGAGTAGTGCTCCATATGACTGCAGCTGTTATGTTAAGAAATTCGCAATCATCACAAGAGTTACCGGTTAACATGTACGATGACTATGAGTTTTGTGCACCAGCAAAGCAGGTAGCACATTGCCAAGAACATTGTTTAGTTGTGTTCAAAATGTATTTCATTACGATTCAAACATCTTTCCGTTGTTGTAAAGCAAGTGGCGTTATTTGCCGACACGTCTGGTAATAACGCTATCTCATATTCACTCCGATTCTCAATGCATTGTGGTCGACATTGTATGTGTAGGATCTTTGTTTTATCATATCATTATAGCGGAGGGTTCACTCCATCTTCCATATAATGTGCACAGTTCTAGATATAAGAGCACTTGAACACCAGAACAATATGTTGAATTGGTGGCGTTATTTGCGGTTACCCTGCACACACATTTAAGGAGATTTTCAACTTTTTTAAAGTATAAAAATTCATTTTTTACTAATAACTTTTACTGCATATGTTATTACAAAGTGCAGAGTTTAAATTTTATGCTTGTGTAGCTCACATAGGAAATCTTTTATAAATAATTACACAGGTAAAAGAAAATACCAGAAATCCTAAAATAATCAGTAGTCGGCCTATGAAAACCAAAGGTCAGCCATTACTTTAACCAGTACTCAGCCACATTATTGCGTTGACTTTTTAATGGAATTTAAGAGACCAATTCCCCAGTTATCAAATTAAGGGACAATTATATTGCACTCAGAGTTCCTACAGAGAAAAACTACGTGGAAAATCTACTGCAATTTAGGAAAATAGACTTCTTGTACTTACCATAAACTAAGAAAAATGTGCCTCGGCCTAGACTGGACTATTTAAAACTAATATACAGGCCTATTTTTACTTACATTGATATTTATACTTAGCTATGACATTAATCTTTTAATATGAAATTCTTTAAGGCACATTCAGGAGACACACTTATTTAGTAGGTTCTCCGTACGAAAATTCACTGAGGCACGTGCATTTCAAGTGGCACCAGTGATCACAAAAATCACACCCAATATACTTAAGTGTGTCGCCCTCAATGTCACTTATGAATTCTTCTTAGACCTTACACTTTACACGGCTTTCAACAACTTCTTCCATCTCGTTTTCCGAACTACTAGCGCTTTTTGGCTTGACAGTCTTTTTATTTCTCCTTGACTTTTGCAGATTTTCCTTTCTTTTTTATTCTCTTCCCTTTTCATTTTAAGCGTTTCTCTTCTAGTTTTCTTGTCTTTTCGTTCTTTAACATATGATAATTTCTCCACTCTTGGGAGGATATCGCACTTGGAACTTTTTCTCTGGGCACATTTTTGATAGTTTTGTTTTTGATTGGAGCTGGCCAGAAAGTATACTAATCAAAGGCAGATGATATGGAAATGTCTGACGAAGGTTCTCTTTGAATTTCTTCTGAGATCATATGAAGTTATTTATGGCACTACTGATTGTAGAAACCGAAGCATACCATTCACATTGCGTCGTTTCAGCATAAGATGCCACAACGGATGTGTTGGTTTCCTGGTTTGAGTCAGCCGTCTATTTCTGATATCGCAGATGTATTTGTAGGCTCTAGAAGTCCAATGCGGAAATCTGGTATGTTTTAGGACTAAGATTATCGAATATCTCACTAGCAAGTAAAGATGTAGCAGATCAATCCTCTTCGTACAGAAAAAAAACTCCTATCTGTGTTCATTGGTGTAGAACAAGAAGACTCTTTGGATACGCGCCTGGTTGCAAATTATATATATATATATCTGACACTGAGTCTACTCCAGTGGAAGATGTCTTCGGACTGGTTGGAAGAAATGCTGAATAACGCGTTCTTAAACTGTTAGACATATTTTCCTTGTTGTCAGCAGTCCTCTTAATTTCTTGAAGAAGACTTTCAACATTATTTGTTTTTTCATGAAGATTTGATTTCAAGTATTCAATAACTTTCACAGGTGGCAGGTAGTCCTCTTTGATTAGAATGCGTGAAGTGACTCTCTTTGATTCTTTGGTTTCCGTTGTCTCTCTTCAAGATAGGCTAACACGCATCTGTGCGTGAATTTACTTATAAAAAGATAAACCGCGTTTTTAATTAGGTTTTGATAGAAAGCAAGTGGGTTACTATGAGAAAGTGTAGCTAGGCCGTGGTACTGAATGAGAAGCATGACTTAGAATGTAAATATTTATGATTATTCTGTATTGTTTTGGCAATCAGGCAACTGTAGGAATGGAACAGATAATAATAATAATAATAATAATAATAATAATAATAATAATAATAATAATAATAATAATAATAATAATAATAATAATAATATAGTTAAAGAGCAATTGCAACCTTGGAATTAAAAAAAACATAGAAAAGCGACATTGTGCGGAGTAAAAAAATGAAATGAAACTTTAAGTTTTACGTCCCACGGTTATGCCGGTTAGGTTAAGGAGACGGTGATGATGAGACATGAGTGAAATGGTGGAATGAAGAAAGTGGGAGGAAACGGGAGAACCCCGAGAAAACCCACGAGCACGGTGTTTGTCCAAATTGTGCGGAGTAATTTAAATTATCAAATCAATTAGATATTGATATCCCTTGTTTTCTCACAGTTACCTTAGATTAAAAGACTAACCCAGGCCTATGATCAAGGTAAAAAATTCTAATTACCTGTCCTTTAAATTTTAGAGAGAATTCATACCAGCCATAAATTCTTTACCCTTTTTCATCTCAGTTCAAGGAAAATATAGAAATTGAAATGGCTGGTATTATAACTGTTTTTCATTAAATCGTTATGAAAGTCTTTTACGTATTAGTCAAGTGTCTCAATTGTAGAAATGTACATTGATATTGGATTTGGGATTTGGGATTTTCAGGCTGAAACTCACCCAAAATCTAATGTTACTTATTCCTATGCATAGAGTCTACAATCCCCTCCCCACAGCTCCCGCCAAGTGAACTTTGTGGTGGACAAACACCGTGTGCGTGGGTTTTCTCGGGGTTCTCCCGTTTCCTCGCACTTTCTTCATTCCACCATTTAATTCATTACTCATTATCACCGTCTTCTTTAGTCTAACCGGCATAACCGTGGAACGTAAAACTCAAAATTTCATTTCATTCCCCCCCCCTAAAAAGGTTTAGTGATTTCTAAGAAAGAAAAAATCAAAGTCTTTGTGTGTGAAGCCTCTATGAAACTACTTTTCTGGATCTACCACTGTTCATAATTGTTTCTCCAACAAGAAATTCGTTCCAGCTTATTCCTAAATAGGAAATTATGAATGCAGGAGGTTATTACTGTATGTGGTTCGTGTACTACAGTTCCCTAGGAGGGTTTTGGCATTTATAACAGTTCGGGACTCGATCCTCTCTGTTTCGTGCGTCTCCTTTAGGCTTTAATAACAGTTTGGATCTTTTGCCAAAGCCGACCATATAGCCACTGGACAACACGGTTCAGAGTTCGGGTGAGAACATTCTGGGAAATCGACATAAAAGCTGATTCTAATTGTATTCTCAATGTCGATGCAATTTAACAATGTGAAAATTATTATGTTGCATAGGCATTAGTTATTTATGCAGGAAAGGAAAGAAAATTAGGTTATTTCTTAAACTAGAAAATATAAATTTATACCATTTGATAATATTTTGGTAAAGGATATGCAAGATTTCACTTTTCACTTTAATAAACAACACTAAAACTGCACAAACACATATTGTATTACATTTTGGCACTTTAATTTGAATAACTGAATATGAGAATAAAATTTAACACTTGGCCCAATTATTATTATTACAATCGCGGAAGGCGCAGTACTCGCGGGTTACCGGTGGTATTTCACTACATCGTTAGTTTCCGCAATTTTGCACTGTCACTTTTCACTCACTTTGATGCTGGTTCCCATACCTCTACAAAAATGAACACTTTCAGTAATTAGAACTGATGTTAACCCTCGACATTATAGCCAAAATAAAGTTAGATGTTCTATCTTACGTTGCAGTTGATACTTCCACATTTCTGTTCATGGTTTTGCCGACAGAGGACTGTGGAACTCTTTTCATATTTTGTTCAAAGTAATCCCTGATGTGCAAAGTAACCACGTCTTACGGTACATTAGAGTAATTTGCCCATATTGTTGGCTGGATATACTTGCATTCTTGTAAAAAAAAAAAAAGTAAAAGAGTATAAGCAAGAAATAAATGAAACGACTTTAGTCGATATTTCCATTAGTATAGCTGAAATTAATCATATCACATGATTTCGGTCATAGTAATTAGGCACTCAACAACTAGGAAAAATTTTGTCAGGAAAGGGAAATTTTCTAAGGGAAACTTTAAAGCGAATAAACACTTTAGCCCTAATTCGCAGATATATCAAGTTATTACAATAAACCTATCAACTTCAGATTAATATGTCATAACATTATACATACCAACTAACATCGATTTATTCCTTTTATTTACACAAACATATTCCATCTATATTCGTCCATTTCGTGTATACGTCCATAATAATCTTTTTTCATGACAACTAATAATCTCGACAATAACAACATGTCATGTCAATAACAATGTTTTTTCTTTTAACTATATATAGGCTATATGCTTGATTATTGCGCCTCTGATCAATGTTGATAATATAGGTATAGATTAATTATAATAGGGATATATCGCTGTAAATGTCGCCCAGAACGGGAATTCCGTAACAGTATTACAGTGAAGGAAAGAACCCTGGATATTTTCAAAACACTCACTTTTTGAATAGCCCTCGTACTAATTATTATTACATCAATCCTCGTATTAATTATTATTATTACATCAATATAAATATTTTTCTTTTCTCTTCTTTCTCCATATATATATATATCAATTCATTTATAATAACATTTTTCTTTTATTATTAATCACATATCATAAAACGTCGATTCATTAAAAATATCATTTATGGATCTATTCAAAATTATAACTAATTGATGACCTACGCAGAGTTACTAGTTAATTGTTCCTCTTTTACATTGAGCGATAACATCCATATACAAATAACATTATTTATAATTAAGATCGTCATCATATCAAAACGACAACAAGATCAGAAGGCAATAATTACATTTAGAATCTTCAATTTAAGATCAATATCATGAATTTCAATTTAACACAATCAAAATCTCTTTTGAACACGTAAGATAAAATAAAGGTAAACATAACACTCAAAGTTAATACAAAGATAAAATAAATTAATCACATCATAACATGTTGCAGAAATATAAAGTCCAAATGAAGTACTCATAACACAACTCGTAACATCCAAGAGAATAGATCAAGAATTGTTAGCCAAGTTTAGTTTAGTTAACACATCAGGGTTGACTAAAGTTTGAACTAGCTTCAGCCATTTCCAACTTTAATCTGATACTTATTTTCCTGTTCTTGTTCTACCTTTTCACTACATCGCTGAAACTTCTGATGAAGCCCAACTCTAGGTGAATCTACAATAACAAGTATCTTCTTTCCAGCTACTTTCTCCACTACGGTGGGCAAAATACCTTCAGCTCGTCCAACAAAATACTCCCTGTTTGTGATGACATTCTTTACAACATTGGCTCTTGTATCTTCAACTGACTGGTTGGACATTTCTATGCCAAGAATTTGAGTACATTTCTTAGCAAGAGTAAATCCAATTCCTCCAGCGGCACAACACACATCTATCAAGGAAGTTTCTTCGTCAACTTCAACCATTTCCGCGATGGAAGTATAAAGCTGCTCGGCTCCCGAGGTATTCACTTGAAAATCAGAATCTGGAGATAATCGGAAACTCATGTCACAGATAGTTTCTTTCACATATTCTAACAGCTGCAGAGGTGGAGGTTTCTCACCTTCTTCCTTTTCAGTGAAGATCTGGAAATAGAGCGATGTTACATTCAAGCTGTTTCCTTCTCTGTTTTGGAGATAATAATCTTTCAAATCATCCTTAATTTTTCCTATAGGCAAACGCCTCAGAAAATCTGCAAGTCCTTTATTCTTCTCTTTTCTTTCTTCTGTCCAACCTGCTAAATCCAGATTTCTTCTCAGCAGCAAATCCGTCGCTCGCGTGAGTGAAGATTTTATTTCTTCAGTCTTCTTCTTCAACTGTTCTCCATAAGTAACATCCCACAAAGGTATTGTAGCCTGTTTTATTCTATCTTCTACAAGTAACTCAACTTTCGCCTTTTTAGAATCCTTATCATCAGACTTTTCCAATTTTCGCTTACGTTGATCAGTTCCGGCAACTTCGGCTGAAAGAACTCGCTTCTTCCAACTGTATCCATTCAAGGTCTTTACTGCCTTCTGTTGGTCTTCTTCAGTTTTGAAGATCAAATAAATCCAAGAACTCGCTCTTTTCGGTGACCTAATAGTATGGCTTCCCAACTTCAAATCGTCTGTCAACA
The DNA here is from genome assembly GCF_964235325.1 of Thermobia domestica. NCBI lineage: Eukaryota > Metazoa > Arthropoda > Insecta > Zygentoma > Lepismatidae > Thermobia > Thermobia domestica. The sequence continues at coordinate 336,957,548 of NC_137456.1, forward strand.
ATTTCTTCAATTCCCCTAACCTGTATAATCTCGGCAGACCTTTCACTTCAATTTTGAATACGCCTGTATTCACTTCAATTTTGAATACGTCTGTAGTAGTAGTGGTGGTGATCTCCTTGGCCGGAGATGATGGTTCTTCTTTAATTGCAGCATCTTCCGCATCCCAATTCACCACAGGTTCAGTTGTTTCGTTTACATCCTGTTCTTCAATATTTTCATTTCGTCCATCGACCTTCTTCTGACCTTCTTCCGGTTCTACTTTCATATTCACACCAGTACCATTCACTTTTTCAATCAACACTTGCAAGTCCTCTTTCAAATTATGCTGTAACCGATCGAAATTTTCATGGATACCCTGAACTCTATCTGCAAGAGACTTGTGTTGGGTCAATATTTGCTCGAACTTTTCATCATTTGATTTCTTCATATGCTCCAGCTTCTCATCATTCGATTTCTTCATATGCTCCAGCTTCTCATCATTCCATTTCTGTATCTGTTCTAGCTTTTTATTGTATTGTTCGGATTTAGCATCTAGTAGTTGACTAATCATATCAATAAGATTAGAATGGGAACGTTCGGACACAGTTACGGCATTTCCAGACATGGTTTCAACTAAAGTACTGGGCACTTCTTCAATCTCCGAATCCTGCATAATTCCAGTTCTTTGGATTTTCTTTCCACTTCTCAAAGTAGTGAAACTCATAAAAGGTAAAATATGCACATAAACTCCGTTCTTACTATCCTTCGGAACTAAAGGTTTTCGGTATAGTCCCGGGTTCCGGCACCAGATAAAGCGAATAAACACTTTAGCCCTAATTCGCAGATATATCAAGTTATTACAATAAACCTATCAACTTCAGATTAATATGTCATAACATTATACATACCAACTAACATCGATTTATTCCTTTTATTTACACAAACATATTCCATCTATATTCGTCCATTTCGTGTATACGTCCATAATAATCTTTTTTCATGACAACTAATAATCTCGACAATAACAACATGTCATGTCAATAACAATGTTTTTTCTTTTAACTATATATAGGCTATATGCTTGATTATTGCGCCTCTGATCAATGTTGATAATATAGGTATAGATTAATTATAATAGGGATATATCGCTGTAACTTACCAACACTGATAGAAGCTTTGGGAAACAAACAATGAAGTTCTTCAAACGTAGAGTAACAAATAAAACACAGTTCTGACCAGAGCAGAATGAAATATATTAAAAACTATACTTACAATGTGTTACAGTTTCAAGGACCCAACATCCTCTTCATCAGATACAAACACTGAGAAAAGACAGGTGACAGCAGATCTTATATACACGAATTTAGTCCTATTATTAATATGTGAAATATTTTGCACTTTTGTTAACAGCGTTTTTTTTTTTTTTTTTTTTTACCATTTATGTTTAATTTTATAATGCAGTGAAAAATAGCGGAATTTCAGTAAGGGTAGCGGAACGTGGCGGAATTTTGGCGGCCCAGTAGTGACTTCTCGAGTTAGGGACCTGGCAACACTGGAGTAATTAGTCTGTAATTTTTAAAGATGTGATTGCATGTTTGATTGCAAGTATAAAATTGCTTCTATGAACGTTCTTGTAAGCCATTTCATTAACACATGCACCATAAAATAAAATGGAAGTATCAAGCATAGTTGCAAGTTCGTATTAAATTTGTAGCAATAATGGCTGGTGAAGCATCTGTTAAGTTGGAATTTTTGTACAAAGAAGAAAATGATTATGGTTTTCCTCAGGAAGATCCACTCGAAGGGAAAGGATGGACATACGAAATGATAACTGACAGCAAAGAATTAATATTATCTTCAACCGAAGGGGAGCAAACAAGAGAGAAAGATGTAGCTATGTATTCTTCGTATGTCAAATTAAACATTGGTATGATGAAATCTGAATTTGCAGTAAAAGATTCTGCCTGTCAAAATAATATAGAAACACTAAGAAAAGTAGAGGTTGAAGAGACTTGCGCTTCTTACTGTGATGACTACAAACAATTAACTGCAAGTAGTTCAAATTCAGTTGGGACAGAAAGGTAATGTTAAATTTTATATACAATAACTGGTTCAGATTGATAATACAGTTACATGAGTACAAAATTTTATAGTTGTAAGGAATACTTTTCGAGAAATAGTTACGGGAGGTAGGCCTACGTCTAACATAAATTGATAATCAACAGTTTGGAAGTGGCGCGGCACACATAGACTAGTTGTACCCAGAAACACAATTGAGTGTACCCATCTTAATGAAGGAATCATTGCCTAAAAATGAATACACATTTCAAACCAATTCTTGTAGATATTTTTGATATGGGTACTTTGCGATAGTGTTCCATATATAGAGGCTTGTTTAAGAAAAAACCTCCGTGGCTGAATGGGATCAGAAAATTTCCGAAATACTACCGTGATTTTTTTATACCGGACCAAACATATAGATCTTTGTAACTTTATCCCCAAGTTATCTCGAATACGCCACTTATCCGAAGGTCTTCCAAAGTCATTAATAAAACATAAGTCTAACTAAAAAAAGGTGGATATTTATTGAAAAACCTATACATAAATTCAATGCATATATTACTTCATTTGCTGAAAGTCGGCTGTTTTTATTTTCAAAATCATTTTTGGGGGACGAAGTTGCACTCATCCATATAGTTTCACATCAGCACTTTAGTGTACGTATACAATAAGAATTATTATGTAAAAGACACGAATCAAATTGTGCTGGCTTGCCACTACAAAGAAGTATGGCTATGTAATTCAGGGCAGGACCGCAGCATGTTGGCCGGAGAAGGAGCGAAGTGTTGCGTAGGGAACAGGCGCGTTACAAAAGGTCAATATACATGTAAACAAGCATAGGACGAAACACACTATATGGCATAAAGTGTATTATCTTTCATGCTGATTTTGTACGTTAGTAAAGATGTTATATGAAACATTCCAATATGTTGCCATTGCTTACATATTTGTGTTCCAATATAATACATTACTAACGTAAATTTTGCAATTATCTTGATCCCTCAAGTCTCGGATATTTTTCTAGTACCGCGACAATTACATTTATACTTCATTTCATTTACAATGGTTAATAGCTTCTTTGTGTGTGAATTCGCGTATAACAGATTCGATCATGATTAATTTATTTTTATGAAGGTAGGTATCTTAGAAGTAAGAATACAAGATATTTACGATATCTATGTACTAGTCTGTTAAAATATTATTTCGAATTGGGTCAAGATTTTACTTTGGCTCGGGCAATGACTTCAATCGGTTCTTATGGGTTCAGTCACTTCCTGGAACTGTTTCCGCCTCAGTCAGTTCTTGGAACTGTTTGTGCCTTTGGAGCTTTCACGTGGTATATACTTTTCACACGCAAATTCGCTAACCGTTTGGGTACATTGGTACCTCGCGTTTGCAGAATTAACGTCTTAGTTTTACTTTCACAACACTTTCTCTAATTATTTATATATATATATACGAAATACGATTTGCTTATCTTCCCTACACGTTACATATATTAATACTTAGAAGTAAAATAAGACATTGTTTATACACGGGGCAAATTCAAATATGTCTAACATTTCTTCTCTTGTTACATTTTTGGTAGATATGAGGGTAAATATATATTGGAGGGCTCGACGTTTTTACGTATGAGTTCACTTGTATACCTACAAGCTTTTATTTTAGATGTATATTTACTATTCTTACAATTCACTTACTCTTAGTATATGTACCTGTATTTATTAGTATTTTTGTAAACTATATAACTATATAACAATATTTATAAACTATATAACAATTTTTAGGAAATTGAAAAACTTATAATAGCAAAAAAAGTGTTTCAAATTCGATACTAGTCATTAATTTTGCTGAGCATAAACTAACAGTCTTTTTTCACGTCTTTGAAAAGATGCTTACAACCCATGGTACTTTGGAGAACACTTCTGGTGTAATCTCTCTTGACACAGAAAACACATTTTTCTTGTATAAGATTTGCACACTACTCATCGTTCTTGTAATGCATCTACAATGTAATGCGTGTCAGAGTTTCGAGCTTCGATAGGGATATACGATCTTGGACCTGTCCTAATTAATTTATGTCATGTTTCCAATGCGAAGAAGACACATGGTAACTTCCCTCAAAAACTAGATGTGTGAGTTCATTGTGTTAAATTCGCAATGCAATTTCCAAGAAGAATCAACTGCTAAATTGAGCGCATTATTGAAAAGATTCCACCTCCGTTTCTTAGATCTGAGTTTGGGTCTGTATGATGCAAGAAGACGATTCATAACGTCAAGTCCTTCCATTCCTTCATTGTACTTTTGAATAACGAATAGTCGACTAATTGGAACCTTTATTTTATGTACACGAGAGTATCTCCTCACTGATTCTACTGGCAAGTTTGTAAAACAGTTTGAACCAACAGTTACAACCGCACTCTAATTCCACCTTACAAAGCACACATTACCATCACTTTTGACGTCAAACTTTCCTTTTTCGTCCTTAGCAAGTTTTTCTGTGGAGTCAGAGGACACTGTTGAACACGATTATCTCTTACTGTTTTGTTGCTCGATTGCCTTTTCCTTCTAATTCTAAAAGAACATCATAAAATGTGAAGAAATTATAGAAAAAGACTTCGTGCTGGGCATTATTTTCTATGATTGATGTGAGACTACGAATAACTCGTTCTAATGGGATATCCTCAGTAACGTTATCAGTACTATTGTCGTTTACACCATAGAGGTCCATTGCATATGGATAACCGTCAGAAGAACCTAAAAACCACATTTTGTAACCAAAACGGAGTGGTTTTCTACTAATAAACATTTTGCAGATGTGATGCCCATAGTACGAAACTATGCTTTTATCAATGCTCAAAGATTGGTGAAAGATATCAAACTACTGCAAGTTCTTCTGTAGTTCATCGTATATAGGTCTTATTTTCCCAAATTTGTCACCTCTTGGTAAGTTAAAATTGTCAACAATATGGTAATATTTTTTGTTCGAAACGGGCTCCTGGCTTTACGGATGACACATTCGGTATGCACAGGTCGTCTGCTGTACTCCAATAGGACTTAACAGAAGGAGAATATGATACCCACTGAGAAGTAATAAATCAAAAAATTGTAACTGTTCATATGATACTTTTATGTGTGGAGCTCACTTCTGCTGTGCGTACAAATTACACATTTGAACAAGGTGCTCAGTGTATGATGGAGGCAAGATCTTGAAGAAAATATCTATCGGAGAACTACCGTCAAGATTAGGATGAGAAACCACAAGTTTTTCTGGTGAACAAGAAATGGGATTGAGGCTAATTTTCGCAACCTGTTTGCACTAAGGCACACACTGTTTCCCTTCCTTTTTTAGATGATCATGTTTATGGTATATTTTCGAGCTCATTTTCGTCATAGATGTCATTATTCACTGCCTCTGTCAACTCACCACATACGTCCTTACGCATGACAGGAACTAATTCGTCTTCATTTATGTGCTCCTCGTTTGAAATGTCATCTGTTCAATCTGGAGGGAGAATGTAAATATTCGTTTGCTCATGATCAGAAACACACAAAGTGTTCAAAGTGCCTACTATTTCATCCAGCGTAAAAAATTACCTTGCCATTTCGCGATTTTAGACAATAAATATTCAAACTAACTCGCTACGTACCAATGTTCCCAAATCTGAACATTAAAATATATCATTTGCGCAATAAGAAACGATCGTCTCAGACGCACGTTCTCACCCTAATAAAAAGCACAAACATTGATCTCTCAACTGTCCACAGAAAGTCTTACCAACTTCTATATTACGTCGTAAGCACTCAGTAATACAACCTCTTGTAAAAAGCACGAAAACATCAATTGTAAAAAAATCGAAATAAATTATTTAATATACATTTTTGTGAAATTAAAGCAAATAAAACAATTAACCATTCATTCATTTATAATACCACTCAATGTTAGACCAGAAATATAGAAAAGATACAACGCTAGAACACTGAAAATTTCCTGCTTCGAAAAGGGAACAATGGTACCTAAACGGTTAACGAAAACGTTACCTATTTACGTACGAATCAGCTGCGCGTTAGAAGGGAGTTAGAAGCCACGTAGGTGTAATTTCATTGCACGTTTGCCACCATGATAATACCACACGGCGTTACGTCACGATCGGTCGGAGCGACTGCAATGTAATTCCTAAACTGCTTCGGGAACCGGGTAAGAGAAATCGGTTGCACTGTCCGGGTCAAAGTAAAAGCTTGCCCGAATTTTTTATATGTTGTTTATAATTCTGTGGATTTTACAGTAAATCTGTAAAAATGAATGCTTGCGTGTTGATTGCTCTGGTGTAGAAATTCACAGAGTAGAGTTTTAGTAGAGTTCAATAGTTTAAAGTAGTTGTATCAAGAACATCATAGTTTGGAAGAAATCGTAGCCTTTTTATAAACGTTTGGTTGTAAACTTTAACTGGAGACAAGGAAACATAACGAAATAGGGTTGGTTCAAAATTTACACACACTCCCACTTATATATATAAATATATATAAACAAATCAATCACGTGTCAAAGATGGAACTCGGTTCGTAGTCTGATTTCAATCAATGAGTTGAAATACACATGTAACTTACAAACCAGGAGAAAAGTACTATCTAGGTGAGAGACCCCCTAGGGTTTGGAATGGGGGAAGATATGAGAACAATCGAAAAGGGCTGCTGTCGGTATCTAATCCATTGTCTTGGCGGTCACTAAACTAATTGGTGATAGATTCAGTAACTAAACCTGAAGTAAGTCAAGAACAATCCCAATTTGCACATTGATATTAATTTTGCTCATTCATAATAATAATAAATATAATAATATTTATTATTGTTATTATTAATAGTGAATTGTAATTTTACCGGATGAGGCACGGATAACGCAAAAAAAAAATACTCTTCTGTGTTTATTTTCGTCAGTATCTTTAAAATTATTTTGATGCAGCTGCTGGTGTTTCAACTGGAAATGATGAAATAGAAGTTAATGCCGTTCACAATAACAATTTTTAGCTAACCAAGTGCAATAAGAATTATTTATTTTAAATTACTTTTTGACAAAGCACACAAGAAATATAATTGCAAAATGTATATTGATAATCATACTCGTTGAGTATTTGAAGAAATCACAGCATGCAGTGTTTTTACTGATATGAAGAACAAACCTAAGAAATAATCTTCTTTAATATTGAGAATGACGCCAATGATCCGTAATGTTTCGAAACCCGTTTCAAGGAGGAAAAGCTTGGAAATAGTTCGTGACATATCTAGGTCGATATTTACACTCCTATAGATTCTAGAAAAGATATTAACCCATTACATTGGTCTAAGAAAATTGACTTGATTTCAAATTGTACCCTATATTAAAAGAGAATATCCGCCATTAATCGTTCAAAATTGAAGGCGTGTATCTATTAGAACTATTGGTAATTTTTTCATGCCTCATACCTATGCCTCCGTACACTTTTCCAAATTCTAAAAAGAAAAACAACTCAATTTTTTTCATTGTTTAAATTTCAATATGAATATTTAAAATGAAACACTTCAATGGTAGTTTTTTCATATTGGCATAAATAACAGGTCAAAATTTAGAATAAATGGAAAATAGAAGAAGAAAAGATTTTCGTTGCTGGTATCTGATGACATTTTTACATTAGATTGCATAAAATTATATATATATATATATATATATATATATATATATATATATATATATATATATATATATATATATATATATATATATATATATATATATTACTGAGGCAGTAGATACAAGAAAATTTCAAATTATATCCTTTGCATTGAGAAACAGAAAATCTACCATTACAAATTCGAAGTTTGATAACATTTCAAATAGTATGATTGGTAACGTTTTCTGGAGTTGTAGTTTTTAAACGGAACGATTCAACTTCAAAGTGCGAAATGTATGATTTTTTATCTTGTAATTTTTATGAGATATGTGTAGTAAATTTCGAGCTTTATCTTTCCGGATGTGAGAAAAATGTTAAAATGTACCTAGCTACAAGTTACAAAGAGAGTTTAGTTCGTTCTATTTCAAACACATTCGGGCTTAGAAAATCTTGTTTGCACCCTATTGGAAACTATCGTCAAAGTATATATTTGGCATGACGCTAACTCTACTGGCAAGCTTTAAAAACATTTTGGATCGTTGTATATAATCTTGTTGTAAGGTTGGGTATCTAAAGTGCTGCTTTTCGGCTTGTAACTGCGGATGGTTAAAATAGAGATCCTGTCATTTTTTCGGTGAGTGACAAATATTGATATCATTTTTGGGAATTTAGGAAACATAAAAGATCTCTAGTACAAGCCTCGAAAAATTTCCAAACCGCTCTATTTCAAGTATATTTTAAGATTCAGCCATCTTCTGTATTGCATTTTTTTCTTCTAACTTCAGAAAATGGAACCTGAGGTCAGTCTTTCTTACTAGAAGAATAAAATAAATTATCTGTTGTTGTTTTTCTAGATTTTGGACGTGAGAATGACCCTAGATACAAAACAACCATATTTTTTTATCTGTTTCGTTTGAAAGTCTTTTGACATTATGCGGATTATTCTCGCCACTGTAGCTTGTAACTATATGTACTTTCGGCCTTATTTTACTTTTATTATACGAGTGAAATAAATATTTTTGTAATCTTTTAGCAGTGAATGAATCACACTCTGTATTTTGTAGAAATGTTTCTTGTATGCTTTAGTAGAAAATATATTTTAAAATCAAGGATTTTTTTCATTTCTTAAAACGGTTTCGAATCTGAAATTCGAAAATGGATCCTTCTGGTTTGGAATCTGATATAATACCACCTCTAGTTTTATGAACTGTATACAGAAGTCTTTTTGGTAAGTAATATTACATAATGTCCATAAAACCAAAGCAGCTTTTGAGACTTTTAAGGTGTTACATGCATAAGTTTAATATATTTAAGTTTAATAGAAAATTTTATTATATCGAGAAGCGAATGTTTGTGCATGATTCATCGTCTTAGCACAACATTCAAGGCTATTCAATTTATTTATTTATTTATTTAACAATCACCAAATACAGCTCAGAGGCCATTTTATAGTGGATACCTAGCAAAAGCAATAAAAATCAAAAGAAATAGGCAGATGTGGGCCAGGGCCTATTTAGTTGGTACTATCCTGGTATTTGCCTAGTAGGACTGAGGGAGACTGGAAAACCCCAGTCAGGATGGTCAGCAACGGGAATGGAACCCAAGACCTCCCGAATGCGAAGGAAATGCTCTACTACTTGCGCTATTTCGCTCAGTTCTCCCGAAACGGAAAGTAGTTCAAATTTACTATGACGTCCGGTTCATGACTGACTTCCGTACAAGATAAACGGTCAATGCTTTCAAGGTGATTTTATTATAAGTATTTCAGTGTCTTAAGAATAGGCCCTATTTCGTCCGTTAACCTTGTTTTCAAACCGAAATTTATTCAGTTTAGTCATTTTGATTTTAGCCTTTATTGCCACAGAAGGTAGCTGTAACACACAACGAGAAGTGATTGTTTGTAAACGATTCAGTATTTATATATAACATACGTATCATGACTGTCTGTTACTCTGGCAAAACCGGATGTTGTTCAAATTAACTATTACTTCAGCTTCTTACATTTTCTGCTAACTCCTATTCAAACCGGAGCGATTAAAACCGAGTATGATGCGTTTCGGTTTAAATATTTGTCACCATAGAACGGGAACGATAACACATATTGACAAATGTTTTTTTTTTTTTTTTACATTCAATGGACGGTCTAAAGATGACAAACCACACGCGCAACAACCTAGCAAATTCGGAAGTGTCTGAAATTATAAATATAATTCGTTTCTATACTGACTTCTATCTACAAAAGACGGTAAGGGATATCGAGATATGCTTTGTTACAATCGGTTCAGTTCCCAAATGTCGGTACCATCTTCTCCGATAAGCCTTTATTTTGACCGCTAGTTTTTTAAATGACCATTTCCAGTTTCAACATTATAGCTTCTGAACAAAGACAGACAAGCGTGTGTATGTGGATTTTTCGTGGTTCTTTTTTGTTCATTTCAATATTTCATTCCTTTCTCATCATTCCTTTGTCTTTAGACTAGCCGACATACCCGTGAGACGTGAAACTAAAGAATTCATTTAATTTCATTTTGAATGAAAACGGGTCAATGGTTGAACATTCACCTCTGATACACCTGAGCAGTGCTGCAATCCTAGTTCGCGCCAATCGGACTTTGTGGTAGACAAACACCGTGTAAGTAGGTTTCCTTGGGGTTCTATTTTCTTCGTTTCAATATTTCATTCATTTCTCATAATCCCTGTCCCGTTTAGCCTGGTCGGCATAAGCGTGTGACATAACAGTTAGATTTCATTTTCGTATCAAAACGAAAACGGTAGCAGGTAGGGTAACGCGGATCTCTGAAAACAATTCGGCGTTTAATTGCAACATATGATTAAGAAAAACACTTGGGCAGAGGATTCAGCTTCGCAACACAATATATAATGACTATCCTCAACATTCTTAAAGTGAGGACGCACTGGCTCAGTAGTAGAGCGTTCGCTTCTGGTGCATGGGTCTTTGTTTCGAACGCAAGTGCTGCCAAGTGAATTTTGTGTTGGACAAACACCGTGTGCGTGTGTTATGTCGGGCTTATTCCCCCATCCCGCTACTATCATTCCACAATTTCTTTCATTTCTTATCATCACTGTCTCCTTTAGCCAAGCCGGTGGAAACGTTGACCATAAAACTCAAAGAATTTTAAAATGGCAAGTTGATCCCATTTACAATTACATCCAATTTCAGAACTGATTTTTTTACAGCAAAAGCGCTAAAAGCTATTAACTTGCGGTTTCCTGCAATCGATTTGGCATTTAAAGAACATGTTCAATTCCTGCGTTGAGATTCTATTCGGACTAGAAGTGATTAGAAATAACGAGAAATGGTTTCAACATTTATCGCCACAGAACAAACTCTAATAAATGGGGAGAAGTATTTTCTTGAAACTGTTCAACGTGACTATTTACAGCACTATACGAGAAACGGAAATCTTAGATTTACCATTGCTGTTTAAACACTGATTTCCGTAGAGCCAAAACGCTAAAAAATATGGATGTGTTCTTCGACTCGAGTTTGCTGGTCGAGAAAACATTACTTTCCGTTGAAGCTCTATTCAAACCATAGGTGTTTAAAATTACCAGTTTCCAGTTTCAACTTTTATCGACGTAAAACGAAAATTGTGACAAATAGCGTGTAATTATTTTATTTAAAAAGATTTCAGCCATTTCCAGCGTCTCAGGTCAAGTTAGCATAACTATCGACAACACTGTTCCAAAACAGAAATTGTTTCAAGCTTACAATTATTACCACTTTTATTAAAACGATAAAACATATTGATATAAGTGCTTTTTAATTCATTAATTTGACAACAAGTGGTTTTGTTTTACGTTAACTCTAAGATGAAACCGGAAGAGGTTGAAACTGTCCATTTCTGGTTTCAAAGGTTACCATAAAAAACCCAAATGATAATAGATGTCGACAAGTTATATTTGGAAAGAATATAAGTTCTGTTTCTTATATAAAAGCTCACAACCCGCAGCAGCGCATCGAAACCGGAAGTGGTTGAATTTATTGGTACTTCTGTTATCAGATTTTCATACAGAAAAACTCGAAAAGATGTAGAGGGATGTTTTTGAGACCTTTTCAGCGTCCCAAGTGTAGCTTGTATCTCATCCCTCCACCCTCTATTCAAATTGGAAGTGCTTCAAATTAACGATAGTTTTCAAGATTTATTTGGACAGAATTAATAGCGTAAGAAAAAATAACCCCTTCTTTACATGGAATCAGTGTCCAAGGAACAAACACTATTTTTGACCTTGTTCTCTATTGCAGCCAGTATTTACAGATGTATTACCTCCAGTCTGAATATTGAATTCGCTTAGTTTGGAAGTCTTAGTTTCACACTTTAAATCTATATTCACTTGTTTAACTTGGGTATTGGCACTGATGATTCGTGTAATATATGTCACTAGGTTGACCCCTAGTCATAGATGAAAAAATTCGAGTAGTGTAACAGATTTGTGGCAGACGTGCGAATTATTAAGGACGATGTAGCTGCTTCACCCTTTTTTCCTCCGGTGCCACCAGTTATTGTTATTTTAACTACTATCCAAAAGTAAAGCAACGATATTTAATTCGTCGTTAAGACAATGATATATTGTTACCCACGCCACGTTCTTACCATTTCGACATTTACTTTGTATATCTCACATATTCGCTAACATCCTATCACTTATTCAATCAATTAAAAGCATTTCACGAACTCGTTTAACTTGATCATTTGTAGTTCTCTTACTGTACCAAAATATTTCGGTGAGATTTTTGAACAGCTGTTTATTTCCTCATTTTCATATGTACGCGATACTTTGTCCGCTTCTATCATTTTGCTAAGTATCATAAATAAAAGCTAAAGCTATTGGGCTCTATGCAGAATCGTTCTGACGTGTCATTAGAGCCATGCTGAAGGGTTCGACGGCCCCTAGTATGACGGTAATCATACGTCAGAACTACTCTGCATTAGCGTCCGGTAACGCACCGGACTTACGAGTGTAAGGTCGTGAGTTCGATTCTAATTTGGGTCACATTTTTTGGTATGCAATGATATAATCGTTAGTACTTGTGTAATTATATCAGTAAACTTTCGTCCCGTTCAATGAATTTTATTCATGTGTGTGTTACAAAAGTTTACTAGCTTGTATAATTCTAAAGCAAAATACCAGTGGTGTGTTGTAGAAGAAATTTCCTTTGGATGTATAATAATTTTTGTAAGTGATAGTTGTTGATGTAATCATGGAGATAAATGTAGATATTTGTATATACCTATCACACAGCTACAGTTGTATTTTTAACATATGGCCTGTAAACATTACTTGTAATCGAGTAGAAAGAAGATACTGTCTGTTGAACAGATTCACAAGATATCTCAACTGTAAAAAATGCACATGCAATACTACGTTGAAAAATGGATCATTTACCCAACTATCTCGCCTCTAATTAAGCTGAATAACATTACATTTTGCAATATATTGTATTATATAGATGGTTAATAACATGCAGGAAATAAGACCTACGAATTTTCAAAACAAAATTGGAGTAAGTTACTTAACGTTATGTGAAGTAAATGAAGGTTCACGTCACTAAATGTAGAATCGATGTTCATAAAAGAAAGATATCAGATATATTTACAAAAGTAATGCAAAGAAAATATCTAAGCTAATAGTTTCACTTTGTTTGCGACAGAAATATGCATGGGAATTGTAATATTCTTCTTAAAGTGTAAAACTATGTAGGCGGGTTTGTAGGTCAGAAGCGACAAGAGAGATTATACAACAGAAGCCTATTAAAGTGCGTGATAGAAAACCAGTGTAGTTTGGTTTAATCGTGGATTATATCCAGTAGAGGTGTTCTTTATCTGACGCCATGAGCCTACGGAACCACTTAACCACAGGGTGTTTGTGTTTTGTATATTACCGTATGTATACTTAAGTTTAACGATGAAGAGTATATTGCATTTTCTTCAGTTCTCACATATGCAGGTAAAGTTACACAGCAAAAATTACTATCAAAACTTCTATTGGAACCATGGTCTGTTGGAAATATTTAACTCTTTAGGCTCTCATTCATAATTTCGTGAACGTATGCACAATAAGTTCTTTGCTTTTAGCCAGTGAAACAAGCACCCGACACCTCTACAACAGTATATCAAAAATACCAATGCTTAACTTCAACTTTTGAATTCTACAGATCGTTCCGTATACAGAGCCAGGGTAAACTTATTGTACACTGGCTCAGGATCGTTGCACTTTCACAGTCATACTTTCGGCTGGATTGAAATATTGACCTGTTTCAAGATGCATTTCTACAAAGATAAAGAAACTTTAACTAAGAAAGTATAAGTGTAATGTGTATTTTCTTCGGAATCAGTTGGTGAAGCCTCGAAATAAGATATTTTTTAAATTTTTATTTTAAATGTGTTCTTCTTCTTTAGTTTCGGCCTTTTAAATATTTCTATAGGTTAAGTGTTAATCACAACATTAAAAATATTGTACCATAATTTTCAATCCCTCTATCGCGTAAAAAAGGTTATACCATGTATAAACCATTAAAACTAAGTAGATGTACTGAAGAAAAATTTCCCACAAGGTGCTCTCCCTTGAATATTTTTGTGTATTAACTCGCGAACAAAACCGGCAATTCGAACTAGATTTACTTAGGAAAAAATTGTGATTCTGTTTTGCCAGTTCACATAAGTTAACATGAAATTGCGTTATTTATATGAAAAATGATGAAAATATTTTGTTTGCCTGATTTTTTTTTTTCTTTTTTAAATTTTGTGCCACGAGGCCTTCTGCAGTTTTAGACGTTTCACATATTAGAATACCGAAACTAGTCTATATGTAGTGTTTAAGATGTATGGGTTCACAGCTGTATAATTTTTCTTGGCATTCCAACAGAAATGTAGGTATCCTAGTTTATTTTTTTTTTATATGCTGGCAAAGCTGTGATCACTAAACTGCATCAGATGATGTGTAATGGATATCTGTGCAATACATCTTATTCGGAGGTCAGATCGGAAAGCAACGTGCAATATTTTTTCCCAAAAAATTTTAATATGCAAAAGCCAAACAAAGCACAAATAAAGTTACGTATTTGATCCACTTTTCTACAGTCACCAACTTTCTCAATACGTTTCTATGAGCGTGGTACCGGATTAAGGATGCCCTGTTCGTAAAGTTTGTTATGGTGGAGTATAGGAATGTGCGGACTGCTGTTTTAACTTCCGCATCTGTCGCAAAATTTTGACCGGTGAGGAATTTCTTCATGAGAACATAGAGATGTGAAAGTGTGAGACATAAGAGACTTGTGGACTGGCAGTAATGATGAAGTTTAACGTTGTCACCATTATTGTAGCGGCGTTTGTCACGCAGGGCACGACGCAGCAGTAACCAAAGTTTTAATTTACGTTGCAGCATTTACAGTGGTCCTGTGTTTAACAAATCCCCAATAAAATAACAAAAGTCGCAGAACACTGTCACAAGCACTTTTCTCGCAAATTGAATTACGTTTAGTTTTTGTCGTGTTGGAAACCAGTAGGTTTCCACTCCATAAACACGTGCTTGGTCTCGGGCGTCTAATAGTATGCCCAAGACACCCACGATTGAATACAGAGGGCATAACGCTTTAAGTGATCCAAGCATGTCATCATTCGCTGAACTTAGTGGTTATCTGTCAGGTTCTTAAGCACCTTGGGAGCACCAACTTTATGGAATTGCAACGTGTCCTGAACAAGGTCGTACACTACAGCATAGTAAATGTTGAATTTCTGCAATAAGGTTCGCAGGTGCACACGACGGTCACTAAGAATTGCTGGCTGGATGGCGCTGATAATCTGCAATGTTGAAGCTGTTACCGGGCGCCTGGAGCTTGGCTGAATGCACAATAACTGGAAACATTGCAACAGTCCATATAATCGTCCCAAGAAAATATACGGTACGCATGTTACAGTAATTTTCTCTTGGTGTATGCCCTTTGATTCATTGAAATCTAATCATAACTGGCTTCTCTTCACAATTGGGGGACAGTAACAGGGCGCCATATTTCTTTCGTAGTTCAAGTATGTGTTACTAGAGCTACATAGGAAAACAAAGAAATCTCAGTAGCGCAAATGTCAAACTCTCTCGTCATGCAATTTCACAATTCCAATGGAACACATGGGGAGAAAAAATTATTGTGGTATACATTCTGCCCTCGAATTTAAATCATATGGTAATTTTATGCATTTAGGAAACAATGGGAATTTCCCGTTTTCGTTCCTTAAATCCAACAACACTTGTCAACTGGTTTTCAGGAAACATTTCAATTACGAGACCCGGCAATAACGTAAGAAGAATGTCTTTTTTAGCTGATACTGGAAACCCTGCAAACTTAAACCGCCACTACAAACGGGTTAAGGGAGCTTGTGCGAGGCAGTTAATATCAGACGCACATTTTCTCGATTTATGTTCAGTTTATCCTCAATCATTTTCACGGTTAATCGTCTATCCTCTGAGAGAAGTTCCCTCTCTCTGTCTGTGCCCTCCTCCATCCATATTGTTGTGAGTCGCACTACGATGTTCATCTTCGATTTCTGTTCTGCCTTCCGCAAAAATTTTGTACCAACAATACACCTCTGCTATTGATAACAGTTTATTTCCAAAGGCCTGCTAAATCTTCCGGTACGTTATCGAGGCAGTTTCACCAAGTTTCATACAGAAGGCGATTGCGTAGCACTGGTCAATATTACGTGCTTTCGTTGTTGTGACAGGGTCGAACACACGATCGCACTCTTTAACTTCTAACTTCAGAGTGAAAAATATTTCGTGCGTTCCACGTGCTGTGCTATTGGAGCAGGCCCAATGCCACACTCTGACGACGGTTTCACACTGCAGCGTTGCTAGCAGAAGCTAAAACAGTTTTCTTATTACTTTCTTGTCGAACTTCGTATATTGTAAATTTAACCTTCGTAACGTAATCCACTTGTCTGATACTCTGCTTTCGCGTACAATTTAAAGTTTTTCTCTTACTCATAGGACACTAATTCTAATGATAGTAACGTAAAAAGACAATAAAAAGTAACAAAAGATGGAGACAGAGTGCGCATCTGTGTAAAGTATACTTTCAAGGTATTCACATGTGTCCTGAAATTATAGCAGAGAATTTGTAGCTCAACTGTAAGTACTGATAATTTTATGTTCAATGTTACTCTTCTCCCTGTTGAATATAGCATTTTCCAATACACCTGTGCATGCAACCTTTATTTTAAACGATAAGCTTATGTTAATTTTCCTTCTTTGACAAGCGAGACACATGAGATGATAATTTTTGACGTATATTTGTTGATCCTCCTTCTCTCCTTATAATATCAATTTGAATGGAAGTAACATGATAAAAACTTAAGTAAAGATAGGTACTCAACAAAATAGCTAACTTATTTTAAATAGTAAAGATGACTTTCTTTCATAATTAAATATATACCATGTTTCTTTCATTTTATTAATATTCAGGGCGTAGCATTCTCAAACGTTCTTATTTAACAAGAGTGCTTTTTTCACCTAGATGTATATCAATAGACTTAAAGATTGTATAACGGTTTAAAATTTAATATCTCAGAGTATTCAAATGATATTAGAAGCACTAGTAGAGACTAGCATACAGCTTGAAATGACGTGTTTTCTACAAAATTTATAAAAATGGTGTTAGTCTTGTTTTCTTTCTTTGTCATAATACGAACTGTTTTGGTAGTTGTAATTTCAAAAATCTCCCGCAATTACTAAATGTTATACCACAAAAAATAATGATATAGTACACAAGTACTGTCAGTGAGAGCGTGCCATGCCACCATTTTCACCTGTAATATTCAGATGTTCATTCGATAGTGTAACGTGGTAATATGCATTTAAGTTAAATCCGATAACTGATAGATAAATGTAGATACGATTTCAGATATCAAACTAAAGGACATCCTTTTCTTCGGAGATTAGAAATGATACTGGAACACCTCAATAGTTCTCTTCTTCTAATATCTACAAGATTTTATGTAATATTACACTAGTATTATAAATCAGTTTATCGGGGGAAAGTGCAAAACATCGTATCTCCACTTTTTATGGAATTTCAGATTTTGGTTGCATTCAATTTCCCACATCTGATTCTACGTGCGTGTGAAAGATCGTAAACCAAAACCCGGTAAAGAAAAACGTGAAAAAACTAACTTTTAAAACCTGGTATCGCATATAAGATAGGGTAAAAACAGAACAGATTTATTGCTCTCCTGAAAGTTTGGTTATGGTGAGTTATGAGGTTTAGCACTTTCGCCATTCTAAAACTTATGATTGCCTTGAAAAGCCTCACGATAAAAATTCAATATTTTTGTTGTTCTATTTTAGATGGAAACTTCTGCATTTCTTTGTTGTTCCATATAGTGTACCTAGATTTCCACTCCCTATTTTACTGAATTTATTACAGGATCCATACAAATGAAATACCTCACACATGCAAAGAGTGTGGACACACATTTGGTCAGCGTTCAAGTTCAGCTAAACACATTTTGACACATACAAATGGAAAACCTCACACGTGCCAAGAGTGTGGAAAGAAATTTAATTACCCTTCTGATTTAGCTAGACACTTATTAATCCATACAGGTGAAAAACCTCACAAATGCCAAGAGTGTGGTGGGAAGTTTAGTCAACGTTCTGATTTAGCTAGACACATGTTAATACATACAGGTGAAAAACCTCACACATGCAAAGAGTGTGGAAAGAATTTTCGTCAGCGTTCAAATTTAGCTAGACACATATTAGTACATACAGGTGCAAAACCTCATAAATGCAGACAGTGTGGTGGAAAATTTAGTCAGCGTTCACATTTAGTTAAACACATGTTAACACATGCAAATGAAAAACCTCACACATGCCAATGGTGTGGAAACAAATTTAATTACCGTTCTGATTTATCTAGACACATATTAATACATACAGGTGCAAAACCTCACACATGCAAAGAGTGTGGTCACAAATTTCGTCAGCGTTCAAATCTGGCTAGACACATGTTAACACATACAAATGATAAACCTCACACATGCCAAGAGTGTGGGAAAAAGTTTAATTGCCGTTCTGATTTAGCTAGACACGTATTAATACATACAGGTGAAAAACCTCACACACGTAAAGACTGTGGTAGAAAGTTTAGACAACGTCCACATTTAACTAGGCATATGCTAATACATACAAGTTAAAAATTTCAAACATGCTAGACACAAGTTAAAACATGCAAATGCATGTACATAATCTCATAAATGGGAAGAGCGTGGAAACACATTCTGTCAGCGTTCAAATTTAGTTGCACACATGTTAGTACCTACAGGTGAAAATCCTCACAGATGCTAAAAGTATAGGAATAAATTTATTCGACGTTCACATTGAGCTCCACACATGTTAATACATACAGGTGTGAAAATTTCACATGTGCGAAGAGTCGAATGAAATTTAGTGAACTTTCAAAGTTGGTTAAACATACGTTGATACATGCATGTGAAAAACATTACTTATACCAACGGTTTGGGATACTTTGTCGACGTTCAAACTTGACTAAACATATCCTGATACACAGTTAAGAATCCTCATACACGGCAAGACTGTCAGTAGAGATTTCGTCAAACTGCATTTGCTTGTACATACGTTATTACACATAGGTGAAATTTTTCTTCAATGCCAAGAGTTTGAAGTTGATTTTGAGTTTAACGTCCCGTTCTGAATCGAGATTATGTGGACCTTCTTATAAGCGTGGTATCCAAACCACGAGCTACCGCCGGGAATCGAATCCAGGATTCCAACACCAAAGGTGCGTACGGTAACCGCTTAGCCATGAAGGAGATCCCATGGAAAAAGTGTGGGATGCGATTTGTGCAAAATTAACATTCGGCAGAAGGCAGTAATTAACACAGGAAGAATAGTTCAGTGTGTGAAAAGTGATTTAGTTTAAGTTCAATTTTGGCAAAGCATATGTTAGCACACAGTAATGAGAAACCTGATATATCGAAGGAGTGTGGAAAAGAAAGATTTTGGAAAAGATCAAACACTGCAAAAGATATTAAAACATGAATGTTATAAAGCTCACAGGTGCCATAAGTTTATAAATTTTTCTCGCAAATTCAATTTTTGTAAAACACCCACCCAGCACAGGCAAGTCCAAATATGATCTAGGAATTTAGCCGCTTTAGGTCGTCTGAATGTAAGATGGACTAACATGTTACGTGCGAACTGCGTCCACCAGAAAGTAAACATCCATTGATACTTGACCATGAACATATAGTGTACCTTAACAGAACACTAAGAGGATGTCTTCTGAACGTTTGTATAGATCTTAATAGTACCCCATGGAACGTCCATTACATGTCCGCTTTTTGAGAGTCAGTGGGTCAGTGAGGGACATATCGGACGTAAGTAGATGTTCAGTATTTGTCATTAAGACATTGATGTGTACGCTTATAGACGTTCATTTGTCGTGGATGTGAACCTTAACAGAGGTAAAGCTTTTGTCGAAATTTTTTCCAGTAAACCTTCAGGAATTCAAATGTGTGCCCAGTGCAATATATGTCGTGCAATATATGCAATATACGTACCTGTATAAAAGTGCAATATATGTCGTGCCGATGTCAGTAACTGAGTTTTGTGAACGTACACAGACGCCCAGTAATCTGCCGTAGACGTAAAACGCAGGTAAAACGAACGTTTGGTCCAGTGGGCTATTCATACGTATACCGAGGGTCGTTTCATAAGAATATAGAGACGTCCACTAGATGTTAGACAATCTCTGTGTGTGCGACTATGGATGTGAACAGGCGTCGAATGTTCAAATTCAAGGCAGCACGTAAGGGAAATCTTATAGGTAAAAATATAGTTTTCTCGCGTCGAACTCATCCGTTAAACGTATATTTTAATATAACAATATACAACATTAATTCAGTAGAAGAGGTTGCTTTCCTTTCCTTAGTTCCAGACAAGAAACCTCTTGGTTTTACAGAAATGCTTTCCCTTAAGAGACGCCTCAAATTTTGGCTCTATGCGTCGTCTGTAGCGGAAAAACACAGCTCGTCATACCAACGCACCTGTGGAAACAAAAGTGACATAATCAAAACATTGACGTCTACAAAAAAGGCTATATAAAAAGTGGATACCAATCAAGCAGTACCTCAAGAAACATTGTAAAATGTACTTCAGCAATCAGGTCTTTGACTTTTACGCGGATATTATATTTGTATTACATGAACTCTGGAATACATTAAGTAACTAAACAACTGTTAAGAATTACTCAACTACATATTAAAACATTTCTACAAACAAAGAGAAAAGTATATACGCCCTTGGTATGGCTTTACTCTTCAAGATAATATCTACTACAAAACAAAGAATTAAACACTAATTACATGCGCCTATAATACGTGCAATTCTTCCCCACGTGCAGGCAAAGCTTGATAGTATAATTATGAATACATGCATTCCATGTAATTAAATTATAATGGACAGGAGTGACTGTATTTACGTGATTGACTGTACAAAATTGACTTCAATTTTGGTTATTATGTCCACTTGCTTCACAACAAGAATAAAAAAAATCACATATTAAGACACGTAATGTCATTAATCCCTTCACATTCAGTTACACATACACATTCATCAATATAGTTATAACTAAAATAAAACAGGTAATTGTCATGAATAAAAAGACACAACACATACAGCATACATATGCCTAAATATGTCCAGTGGAGATTCAATGTACGTGTACGGTGCCTTAATCAAGGGTTTTGGGACACCCAAGAACGTGCCCCCTTGCGACGGCTTAGTTTTTATTTACCGAGTACATCATCTTTTCCAGAGATTCATAAGTTTGCCAAACAATCATACATAAAATTTAATAGCATTTAGTTGCTCTGGTTAATAAAATACTTTCATTTCCTCTGTATTTTTCAGCTTTTAAAATTAAATCATCTATTTTGAATGAACTGTGTATTGTGCGAATTCTTCCTATATTTCCATGCCCAAACCTACTGCTGGGCTCCATATTTGCGGAAAAAAAGTAAATTATTACGTAAAGAATTTGTCGGGTACATTACGAAGATAAGCATATCATACCTTCCTTTTCTATGACAGAGGACACAGTAAATAATCTGAGACACTTTTCAACGAACAGTTACATGGAAATCAATGTACAATATTTTCTGTCTCCTCATCAAAGACAAACATCGGCTAAACATTATGTTGTAAAAACAGTCACAACATCCGAGTTAATATGTAAATTAGAAATAAAGTTTTTCATTAAGGCTCGGATTTCTATGAGGTCATATCTTCATCCTATCTTTTTATATGTATAATTAAATACAAACATATTTCTGATTGTTGTAATAAAGAAAATGTTTTTGTTAGTTATATATATGTATATTTGAACCATATTTTGGCGTGAGGCCATGTGGGCTTGAAGTGATACAAAAACTTATTTTTGATTATATTTTAGACGGGTTTCATTTTTGTTTAAATAGATATATGTCATTATTAGGATTGAGGAGATGGTCATTCAGCTTTTGTCTTATAATGTCAGTAATATGCTGTGATCTATTCTTCAGAGCTTACAGATATTCATTCAGGCCAAAATAACTACGTAAATGCCTTAACAAATGATTATTCTTAGAAATATATTTGTTAAAAATTCAAGTTTAAATGCATTTTCAGTAAAAAATGATTTACTTCGTGTGTATTTGAGCACATTTTAAGTCATAGTTTGTATTTTTTCGGTCATAAAACATGCATATTTTCAACTTATTGGTCATAGAGATTCGAACCCTAGTTGTTATATTTCTCCGATTATGATTGGTAACCTATACCAGTTAATTGCTGAGGACAGGATTCCATCTTTGTTCCTTATGTAGGTGATTATTCAACAAGATATAAAAAGCTGGTCTAAGAGAAACAATCACCTTTTCAGATATCCTGGATGCGGACCTACGTACTCCAGAAGTAGCCATTTCAAACATACCGTATATTGCTTCCTAGCATTTGCAAATATTACAAAGAAAAACTAAATTTAAGGGTAGTTTACACTGTCTTATGATCTATATATAAGGAGATAAGTTAGTTTGCATTAATTCTATACGTTTGCTTGTAACTTTACTGTCTGACCACGGAATTTTATCAGATAACTTTCATTCTCTATTCACATCTCAGAGCATATGTTATACTTTTTGAGTAGCATTCTGGTTGTCTGGTTGTAATCTTAAAAAAAAATCAATGTAAAAATAGTAGCACAATTTTTATATCTGGACATGATAAGTACTACCCACACAGCAATGAAATATTTTCAAAACGTTTCTATAACATGCCATCATTTCCTTCAGAAAATTTATCCTACTTCCCTTAAGGAAATATATTCCATATGTTGTTGAAAACATTTTCCACATAATACTGAAAATATTCTCTGAATACACTCAAAAACGTTGTAGAAATATTTTATACGCCGTTAGAAAAGTTTTCACATAAATGTTTTTTGTACGATTTCCAAACATTACTGAAAAGGTATTTGAAACGTTTTATACAATGTTAACGGAATGGTTTTTAAAATATTTCTCATGGAATATTTTAAAATTATTTACTAATAACGCAGACAACATTTTCTTACATATGCCAAAATATTTTCTTTACATGACAGAATATATTTAGTGAATATTTCTTGTACATCACAGAAAATATTTAGAGAATAGTTTCTGTGCATGACAAAATATTTAGGGAATATTTTCTGTATATGACAAAATATTTACAGAATACTTTCTGTACATGATAAAACCCAAAGCCCATAGGCCAACTCTGTTACTATTGCAGATACGAAAACAAGGTAAGATGAAGAAGGAAATTTTTAAAATGCAGCAAGTTTTGTTTTTATATTAGTATACTGCCCAATAATAACGAAAAGTACAACGCTGCTACTGTTGGACAACACTGAATGAAAGAAAGTGTGGTTTAAAATTATTTGGACCAAAGGGAACGGAAAGACACAATGAAAAATATAGTGCAAGACCCAATTTCACGTCCTTCGTATCTGCACTCCCCCCTGTCCCCCCAACTCCGTGGTTCCTACGCCACTAGCGTGGATATTGCATTTGCATGTTTATCGTTCACTGTGTCTCCTTTCAATTCTTCTCGGTGTAGATAATTTCAAACCACACATTCATTCACTCGTGTAGCCCGACATGATGTATGGTAACGCATTTTCTTTATTGAGTGCTACACTAGTACAAAAACAAGTGTTGCTGGAAGTTAAAAGAGTCCTTACATATCTTACCTTGTTTCCATACCTGCAATAGTAACCGAGTTGGCCTATGGGCTCCGGACTTTTTCGCCACTCTGCATATATGACGGCTTCTTGCTGGGAACAAATAGTGGGTTGAAAACAAGGCGGCCAGGCTGTGACATAGCAGCTAGAAGAAAACATAAGATTTTTCTGTACAATTTTACCTGCTTAGACATCTTTGCCTCATTCTGTCTTCATGACGAGGAACCATAGCGGTCCACACTCAGACTAAATAAATAAATAAAAACAAAATAAAATAATAATAATAAACAGTGTAAATTGTAACTACATAATGTTAGCTTGCTCTCATAATTTTAAGCATTTTTTTTTTTTACTCAAAATCTTATTTACACAGAATGTTTCTGGGTGTTTCACTGGTACTACTGGTATGTGGCCACGCCGTGCATATATGTTGGGGGGTCTTACGTGACTTACGAGATTCAAACTGCATATCAGTGTGTTCACAATCGTCGCCTGCCAGTTTTGAAAGCGGCTGTATTGGATTCTTTTTAATACGAAAAGGATTGAAGTTTAGACATCCATTTCAAGAAACAATTGTTGGCAATCCTTTTCCTATGTTAAAAATAATAAATCCAATATAGCCGCTTTGAAAACTGGCACGCGATGATTGTGAAGGCTCTAATTTGCAGTCTCAACGTCGCAACATCACATAAGACACCCCAACATACATAGACGGCGTGGCAACATTCCAGTAATAGCAGTGGAACACCCACAAGCATTCTGTGTGTAAATAAGTTTGAGTTAATAATAATAATAATAATGATAATAATAAAGCAGCTTATTACGAGAGCAAGCTAACATTATGTAGTTATAATTTACACTGTCCACTATAATAAATATACATATATATCAGTTTATATCGGTTAGTAGTTAAATAAAAATATAAATGTACACTATTCTGGCTTTATTTATTTAAATTCTCTTCAGCAGCATCTTCATGCTGCTCGTATTATTTGTTTCTATACATTAAGAACAATCTTCTCAAATATCAGAAATTCACATTTTAACTTAGAAACACTTGTTCTAGAAAATTATGTCACTGACACTAATTAAATAAAAATCAACAACAATATTTGCTGAAAATATGTTTTACAAATCTACGGCGCATAGGCAATAGATATTTTCACGAAATGTTACTTTTTGCTACTTTCAAGAAATATCACATTGCTGAATAACCAGAAATATATATTTGCTTCTTTATAACGTCACTTTTGATTACCACAACTAACTATAATTTTGATGCTGTGAATTGTCAGTTAAAGTTCTGTGGAACTGTAGCTGAATTCTTAACTGATCTTCTTGTTCGTCCCTGTATGACATGCTGAACCCATATCCCAATAATCTACGCGATCTCATCGTTAGTTACGTTTCTCTTGTGTTACACAGTTTCTGAAAATAAAAATAATAGACAGTGTTTAATAACATAATAACAACAGGGAATGATTAAAGATCAATTATTACATCTTAAACTTACAAAAATATTTAAAATGTTTGTGTAGGACCTACAGCAGCTTGTGAAGACAATATTGTGTTACAAAACTAAAATCCTGAAGAAAATGTAAATGGCAAGGAAGACAACAGCTACAGGTGAAAGTGACATACCTCAGATTGTAGCTTACTTACGGACGTTGTAACATGTTGAAGCGGTCACACATTTATTTTTTAAAAGTATAGCATCCTATAAATATTAAACCTAATATTAAAAAATAATAATAATAATAATAATTTGAAAACATGTGGCAGCATTTGAGTTGATGAAGAACTAGCGTCTCATTCCGAAGGCTCTGATATCATATCTGGACCCGATCATTCTTTTTCCCTCAGTCGCACCAGGTGAATGCTGAGGTGGTTACTAAGGCCTTGATGACCGCTACCTTGCTCGATTTCTTTCCCCACGGAGCAGGCCATACATATTACTTTGCCTTATACAAATGAATAATTTTGTTAACGTTGCATTGCAAAGAATACAAAAAATCGCGAATGTAGGAATGAATCATGAAATGCTCAAGAAAACTACCAACATGACAGAACAATTCAGTAAAAGGATGAAATATACTCTATACATATTCAGCTCTCTCTTCCACGGACACTTAAATATAGCGTGTCACTTGAAGATGGGAAAATTGCATATTTTGCTAAAAATAAGTATTTTCAAAGTGTTTTAAATGTTATAACAGCGCTTGTAGTACATGCTTTTGGGAAGTAAAGTTTACAGGAAGATGATTCTGAGAAGTATTCATGGCACAACAGTATGTATTTAAAAAGGGCACCAGAAAGTTTTTTCCTTTTTTTTTTACAAGAATTTAAACATAGTGTATCGCTCTTCAAATGACAACTTCTATAATTTTTTTCCACTCTGAAAATGAAATTAAAGAACAGTAGGGAGAGTTTCTTATCTATTATTGTGTTAGTGATTAATGAGTGAAAGCTGTTACCTTTTGCAGCGTGCCAACTAAATTGCTCAGCTATTACACTTGCCTTTTTATGGTGTTTCATGTGATGGCTTCTGAGCTGTGACCTCCAAGTTTGTCATTTCTTAGACCTGTAACGAAATACACACTAAGCACTCAAGTAATAGTAATGGAAATTTAGCGCATACAACTGATGTCCTTAAACAAATTACATTGATTTTAAAGGACAGTGTCACCGAGTCACTTGCAATTGGCGCATCCTCAACAATTAATATTTGCACTGACGTTTCGTTTTTCCAATAAAAGAAAGTTACATACTAATTTTCAAGCAGTTGTACAGGGTTGGCAAAAACCATGGTTTTTATTGAAAAAAAAACAAAAAAACCAGGTTTTTTGTTTAAATAATTTACTCTATGTATTTATATTAGATATGGACAGAAATTAGTTTGTTTCGTCTTGGTGTTATTATGCAACAACAAGGTTATGCTGGAAGGGAATCCAAACCGTTTCTCAGCTTACATTCAAGAAAAATTGTATATTTCGACACGTAACCGGGATTAATTGGTCACAAATGAAATTGCCGACTCACTCACAGACGCCTGATAAAAATTCGTTGTACTGAACTTTACATAGGCCTAGTTGTTAATATAATTGTCAAGAGTCATTTCAGAATTACAAAAAGATAAGCAGTTACACAGGTAAAAACATTATACTGAATTACATATAAATCGAGAAGCTCCCGCCTTAGCCACTGGGAAAATCCTGTTATTAGTTTAGATGTGTTTGTATGTAAAATTTTAAGGTCAACGTATCATATTAATTACAAATTTATGTAGATAACATTCAACAAAATTAAAAAAAAAGTCGAATCCAAGTTGAAGCTGTTGGAAGCTACGTAGGCAGTTGATACATTTTGCCAATTTCTATCAATATATTTAAGCAACCTTGGCTTCTTTATAAAACAACAGGTAGAAATATATAATTTGGTTTCGTTTCGTATGTTTAGGCTTAACATCCTTATAAAATACCAAGGTTATCATGGAGAAGACTTTCGCTTAAAGGGACACCTTGAATCGCTACTTGGTTTACACTTGAGAGATGCGTTACAAGAGGTTCGACCGAGAATTGAACACGGGACCCCTTGATTAAAAGGGGAAAAGTAGATAAACGTAATGCAGATAGTGCGATATGTGAAGACGTCACCATGAAGTTCACATGATTTAAAGTTTTTTTTTGTTTAAGCCAGCCAACCCTGCAGTTGTAAATTAGGAATTGATGAAAGCAACGTATCTACAAAAAATATTACGAAATCTACAGGAAGACAAGGAATAATTTAACAGTTTCAGAATATACACGGTGCTTGTAAAGTCAATACCTATTTTTAATCTAGATTATCCTAGAAACTAGCATCAGCTTTAGCTGGCGTGTAATACTGTTAACATTTTAGAAGTTGTGAAAAATGCGGGTGTATACTTTGAAATTTAACTTAACCAAATGGTACACTCCAATAATGTATTCCATGAAAATAAAACTGTGATAGGTTGTTTACTTTTAGAAATATACATTACAAATAAGAACTGACTTTACACGCACGCTGTATTCAGGCAGTAGTAATGCAGAAACCACAAACTATTCGCGAACTTCAACATGGATGAGAGATACTTTCCGGCATGCATTGAACAAGTCACGTCTTTCCAAATTACTTCCAAAGTAAAGCCTACACGAAGTTGTTCTATCAGAATTCATAAATATCAGGAAAAAAATGAAATTTTTGAGTGTTCCACGATTATGCCGGTTAGGCTAAAGGAGACGGTGATGATGAGAGATGAATGAAATGGTGGAATGAAGAAAGTGGGAGGAAACGGGAGAACTCCGAGAAAACCCACGCACACAGTGCTTGTCCACCACATCATAAATATCAGAATTGTAGGCACTATAACGTCCGCAACCTATATTAATACACAAGTTTACCATTGTTCACGAATTGAAAATATTATGTATAACTCAAGAAGCAGGTACTTTTACATGGAAATTAAGATGAAATGAAACATTTAGTTTAACGTCCCACGTTTATGCATCGAGGTTAAGTGAGACGCTGATGATGAGAAATGAATGAAATAGTGGAATGAAGTAAGTGGGAGGAAACGGGACAGCCCCAAGAAAACACACGCACACGGTTTGTCTACCACAAAGCCCGCTTGGCGCGAGCTGGGATCGAACCAAGGACCCCATGCAGCAGAGATGAACTACGTACTTTCTAAACGTTTCAACTAGTTATAAACGTACTCGTTTCGCTGTGAGACCAACAATTAAGCCCCTTTCACTCTAATACACAGAATTTTCAAAAACTCTTGGACACGTGTATACTAATTTTTACCAGCTCCATTCTCCCTCCATCGCCGTCAGCGCCATTCTTTCCTTCTAGGACATATATTTAAAAAAGAAAGTTTAACTACGTACCTAATTATTTTAAATTAGAAGTCCAAATACCAAATTCCATGTTTCTAACCTTCAAACATAAACCTTTTTTTCCTTTGTCCTTCTTTTCTTCAAATTTTTACTAAAATATCAAAAATCAGTGAAACACGTACAAATTATTTTGAATGAGGAGCCTAAATACAAAACATCAAGTTTTTAAGCTTAAGGGATTCGGAGATGTGGCCATCATATTAAAATGCTTTCACTCCTTTCCGCGTATCTGCCCTTTTTCTTCCATTCTAAGATATGTCAAAAAATGAGAAAAATGAAATCTTTGAGTTTTACGTCCCACGATGATGCCGGTTAGGCTAAAGGAGACGGTGATAATGAGTAATGAATGAAATGGTGGAATGAAGAAAGTGGGAGGAAACGGGAGAACCCCGAGAAAACTCACGCACACGGTGTTTGTCCACCACAAAGTTCACTTGGCGGGGGCTGGGTTCGAACCCGGGACCCCAAGCACCAGAGGTGAACCCTCTACCACTGAGCCACCGCGGCCCCCATTATGTCAAAAAGTATATATAACCTGTATATATGTTTGTTGTATATATGTTCCTAACCTTCAAATGTTCCGGGATATCGGCATTTGATTATAATAATTGCAAACCCATCCCCTGTTTTTCATTTTCCTCTCATCTTCCCATTTTTACTAAAATATCAAAAACCTTTAAAAACGTATCAAATTATTTTAAATGAGAAGTCCAAATAAAACTTCAAGCATCTAAAGCTACGAGATTCAGAGATATGGCCACCTTATTAAAGTACTTCCCACCCCTTATTCTCCCTTTCCCGAATAATTACCAAAAGATCTTGTTTATTGGTACCATACGTCACAAATCCTATGTACTGTCCAAATTTCAAGTTTTTAAGTTAATCGGCTTGGCTTGTGTGAGGACCAATCAGTCGTCACTCAGACCTTTAAATTTTAGGTGCTGGTTTACTTTTGGCGCACCACATTTTGGAAGATATACAGGTAAAATTCAAAACTATTCAATACAGGTAGATTTAAATGTATAAATACGTACACATTCAATGTTCTTGTGACGTGTCCAACTCATACGTTCACGTTGTGAATAATTTGTATGAAAACGGGTAAAAATAAATACAATACAATCAGGGTTTGAAAACCCGGGCTTTATTTGAAAAAGTCGAACCCACCTGGGCGCATATGGGGGTTTTCGGGTTTGAGTTTTTTTTAAAAAGTATTCCAATGCCTTTGGGGTAAAAGTGTTAAAATATGATTTATATTTCAAGATTATGATTGTCACAACTTGCAACGATTTTCTATTCTCTGCTGTTTTGAAAAATGACTGTCATTTTGAAATTGTATGTTGGATTGCCGCCAAAATATATACAGTTAATGTAGTGCCTTGTGCTTCTACTCTGAAAATTTCAACTTGAAAAACAGAAAATTGCGGCGTGGATACCCGCTATTTCGAAATTTTAGGTTAGTATGTTGCCAAAATCTGTACAGGAAATTAGTGTCTCTCGTACCCTGAAAATTTAAACTTAAAAGACGGAAAGTGGTACCCTGTTATATGTGTGGTACAGGAAGACGAACGAACAAATGTAGAACGAATCAGCCCAATATCCTCAGTGACATTCGCGAAATATGAACACCAAATATATTTATTTAAAGCAAATATATTAATTTAATTTAGAACAACTCAATCTATAACTCATGTTTTATAAAATGCATGTTTCAAAATGTATGAAAATAAAATTAAATATTTTCTCGCGTAAAATAAATGGTTTTATTATTGAAGTTCACTTCCGATACTTCGTGCGTTGAATTACGGGAATTTCCCGAGCACTTGTTGCAAGACCGTTCTCCCAGAAAATTAATTTAAAACAATATATATGCATAGTGTTTGAAAACAACACTGACAACGCTTGGGAGGTGATACCTGACACCAAGATAAGACAAAAGTATAGATCAACCTAGATGAACCAATGCTTCCTTTCGGAGTTATAAGCTGCCGAAAAGATGAAAAAGAGGTAGTTGGTGAGTACTTTAAATTATATGCCCGTAGCAAAGCTCCATCTATAAAAAATGTGTCGTGAGTACCGCAGGATTCTGAAACCTGTATTTTTTTATACTGCACATTTTAGTTCCTAAGTAAAGTCTCGACACGACTACGGTAGGTCCCATAGTTTTGGCGCTTTGGACCATTAAAGTTCATCTTTTCTTATTTTCGGCAGCCTATAAGTCCTAAAGGAAGCACTTGTGCACTCAGGTTGATCTATACTTTTTGTCTTATCTTGGTGTCAGGAATCGTCTCCCAAACGTTGTCGGTGTTGTTTTGAAACACTGTATAATTCATATTTTATAAAGTAAATATTTTTATTAGGGGAGCGGTGGCTCAGTAAGTTGCTCGCCAGACGTCGTGCCGTTCACCTCGTTGTTCCGGTAGGTGTTCGAGTGGAAGCAGTGAGTGTGTTAACTTGCTTCAACTCAACCTGCATTGCCAAGTGGAGTATTTTCTACTACCAAGTAGTTCGGGTTCTATTTACTTTTTTCATCATATTGTCTAGTCTGAAGTACAGGTTTACCTACTAAGTGCATTATGTCTGTTATCCGAGTGAACACTTTACGTTTGTCATTTCAAGATGTTATGAACAAACCTAACACATTAGTCTTGCATGAATGGATCCGCAACACTCTTCATCTGCTTCCTGATCAAGTTGTCAGTATTGAGTTTGATTATAGTCGCAAACAGTTATATTTTAATCTCGCAACTGCTTTGTGAACAAATACTGTTTCGAGCGAATGGAAAGGTTAGTTATTCAGATGACCTTGGTACTTATAACATTTTAATCGATTCTGCCAGTTCCAATATTATGACTGTGCGTTTACATTTGGTACCCACCGAGTTGCAAGATCATCATATTTCTCGTGTGCTTTCTCAGTACGGTGAAATTAAGTCAATTGCAGACGAAATGTATTCTACTGGACACATCTATGAAGTAAGGACTGGAAGAAAGATAATACGTTTGAGCATTAAGCGCCCCATACCTTCTTATGTGACTATCTGTGGTTTACGTATGGAGGTCAAGTTAAAACCTGCGCCATTTGTGACTCACTTAATCCTTTTCTGACGGAATGTACAAAGCGCCGTATTCCTCCAACCGTACCAGCTTCCGTATGCAGATTCTCACCATCAAGAGCCCCGTCCATGCCCGGCAATTTGAATAAAGTGGATCATTCACTCTACCAAACGTTCATTCGTTTACTAGTTTTCCTGTGTTAAGTGAAAAACGTCCTCAAACTTTACAGGAGAATCTTCCACCTCCCACTGCAACTTCTACAAATACTTTCGTTAAGGAACTCAATGAAACTGAATCCACTTGTCCGCTTGATGTTGCCCCAAATTCTACAGCTGCATCACACATCAGTTCTGATATTGCTTCCCAGCAGACCCTTGCTTCCAATACAACGCAGAGTGACTCATCCAGTTCCACTACCATAGCGCCTAATAGTTCGCATATTCCACAACAGAGTATTACTGTTTCAGCATCTTCCGCATCGGAGATGGATACGCACCCTGAAATCACGGTAAGTACTCCACCGTTAGTGGGCATTGATGACTCTCAACAGGAAGTGAGTGATTCTTTCGATAGAGATTCAGTATCTACAGAAGCATCCCAGTTTCCCTCTCTACCCGAGAAGAGGCGTCGCAAAGGTCGATCTCAGTCTTCCCCTCGTGATGCATCCAGTAGAGCCAATAAACTTCAGAAAACTAAGAGTGTTCCCCTGTAGACAACAATTGTGTGTCTGGTTTCACGAGGTCACGAGTAGATCCCCATCACAGTGAAGCAAGTACTAAGGCAAATGATAGTGCTGCCTCTTCGGACAAGTGATCATATCACCTTCCAGTATAGAACGAGAATGTGTGCGAGTGTTGCCCCCGTCTTTGTTTTCTCAAGTGTATTGTGTCATTTCCTTGTGTCGTGCTTTTTTGGTGTCTTTATTTTTCTGTCGCCATTAAATATGTATGCCACGCGTATAGCGACTCTTACTGTCAACGGCATTTCTAGTCTCACCAAGCAAAAAGCGCTAGCCGATTACATCAACACATCGTCTCTGGATATAATTTTCCTTCAAGAATGCAACATTGACAATTTCTCCGTTCTTTTTAATCATTTGTAAGCAGTCAGTCCTTCCGAAACTGGTTCTGGAACAGCTATTATATATCGCAAAGATATCTCATTAACTGCCTTTTCAAAATTTCCGTCAGGTCGTATTATCACAGCCAATTATGAAAGCATACACTTTTGTAATTTATATTCGCCGTCCGGGAATAACAAACGTGCTGAGCGAAACTCCTATTTAACCGACGTTCCAACGGAGTTACTTTCTGGTGCCAGAGATTTGATTTGTGTAGGAGACTACAAGGCAGTGTTAGATCCTAAAGACTCAAGTTTTGGTTACAATACTTCTCCTACATTACTTAAATTGATTCAAGATTTTAAGTTAGTTGACGTATGGCGTCATTATAAAGGTAACGCCCCAGGGCACAATTTTTTTCGACGAAATGGATCCTCACGTTTGGATAGGATCTATGTCAGTACCACTTTAATTAATTTTGTGCGCTCCATAAACGTTCAACCGGTATGCTTTTCTGATCACTGTGCTGTGGTTTGTACCATTGATCTACCTATCCGTAAGTACTTAAAGTCATCCCTTGTTTGGTCACTCAATAACAGCATTATAACTGACGAGGATCTACAGTTGCTAATTACCAATAGGCGGAACTATTTAATGCACTTTAAATCTCACAAGAAAAGTTTGTTTTCATGGTGGTTACATCACATTAAACCGTCCTTTCGATCTATCTGTAAACAGCACTGCAAACACAGATCCTCTCTTCTTAAAGAGCAATATAATTATTACCATCACTTATTATGTGACTACTATAAAGAACTTGCTCAAGGAGTAGACGTACTCCCTCGTATTAAGGAAATTAAGGCATTCCTACTCACTTTACATCGTAAAAAAATCAAGGTTTTTTCACGAGAGGCAAAACAACGATGTTTCAGCATGAAGTTCCCTCTTTACATAAAGTTATCTGTGAAAGGCGCAGAGGTAAACAAAACATTATTTCCAAGGTCTCCTTTCCTAACGGTGTTGTTCACGAGCATGATCAGGTAATCCCAGCTTTGTACGATGCATACCAGAACCTATATCCCCCCGTTCCAACCCAATCTTGTGACCCTTTCTTCGAGCGTCCAACCGGTACTTTCACCCCGGAGGCTCGTAACATTCAATGCGCCCTTTACAGAAAAAGAAGTCAAGCACGCTATTTTTGCGGGGAAGTTAAATAAATCTCCGGGACCCGATGGTCTTACACTAGAATTTTACCGCCAATTTCACAGCATTCTTACACTTTTCTCACAGAAATGTATAACGAAATCCGACTCACTCCCACGTGCATCTCTTCTTTTAACGCTGGCATTATGATACTTGTGCCTAAACATGCAGGTGCGCATGACTTTTATAATTTTAGACCGATTACCCTCCTTAATGTTGACCAGAAAATTTTATCTCGTTGAATTGCCTCTCGTTTAGAACCGTTTTTAAATCAAGTCTTACACAATGATCAGTATGGCTTAAAACATACAAAACCTGTTTTTAGCATTAAGTAATATACGAGAAGGAATTCATTGGTGTCAGAAAACAAGTTCTCCGCAGGTCGCTTTATTGGCTCTTGATTTTCATAAGGC
Organism: Thermobia domestica; assembly: GCF_964235325.1. Taxonomy (NCBI): domain Eukaryota; kingdom Metazoa; phylum Arthropoda; class Insecta; order Zygentoma; family Lepismatidae; genus Thermobia; species Thermobia domestica. The sequence continues at coordinate 336,992,182 of NC_137456.1, forward strand.
ATTTGACAGATTGTCACATGATTACATATTTAAGGTACTTGAAAACTATGGTTTCGGAGACAGTTTTCTTAATTTGATTAAATTTCTTTATACTCAACGATATGTAAGATTAAAGGTAAATGGTGCACTCACATATCCTATCAATGTACGTCGAGGTATTACACAAGGTTGCCCCCTGTCTTCCATTCTATATAGCTTGGTTCTTGTTCCCTTTCTTTTAACACTGGAACAACAAATTCAAGGTATACAGATTGGTGCAAAATTAAAATTACAAGCAATTATAGACGATATACATTGTTTCATTAACAGTCCCCAGGAACTGTCACGTGTTGAAATTCCCATATCGAACTATGAGTGCGTTTCAGGTGCTATTCTCAATAAATAAGTCACGCCTGATGTGTATAAATACGACTGACCAACACGTGTATATGTCTACGATCCCCTTTACTGATCGCACCAAAATCTTAGGCGTAACTTGGCAACGTCGCATTTTCATACCACAACCTGTACTTTGGTTGCACTCACACACCAAAGTAAAGTCCGACAGGTAAGTCTTGCAAGCAGAGTGTACCTTTTAAATGTTTTTATTTTTAGTCGTCTTTGGTTTCTGACTCAATTATTTTCCTTGCCGAAGAAATACCTCAGTATCATACGAAAACACTCAGGACTACTGCTGTGGCATAATTACTGCTTACGGGTAGGTCACGAGACTGCGTGTTTATCAAAACGTGATGGTGGCCTTGGCCTTAAAGACATTAAACTTCAGAGCTACTCGCTGCTGATACATCGCGTCTGCCAAACATTATGCTCCTACTCACCGTCATATCGAGTTACAAGCTCCCCTGCATATACAACCTTGGATTTCCGTTGTGCCATACCTCAAGGACGTATTTCTTGATATTAGTTACTCGCTTATCGCACGGAGTCACCTTGAAGATCTTTCTGTTACACAATTATATAATCGTTATCATGCCACCACAATGTCGGTTCCCCGTATTGTAGAACATCACCCAATGTCAAACTGGGAGAAAATCTGGGCAAACATTCATACTCCGGTATTGTCTCCTGCCATGCAATCTCTTTCGTACAGTGTTGTTCATAATATATATCCTACTAACGGGAGACTTTATGAATTGGGTATCTGTAATATTTCTTTCTGTGGTACTTTTTATGTTCTCGATACTCTTCAACACCGGCTCGAAAGTTGCTTACGAAACAGCTATATGGTTTCATTATCAAAAAAATCATTGCCCGTATCTGCAGAACACCATCTAATATTCACTGTACGCCATTCATCCTGCTTCCGGATTATCAATTTTATCCCAGCACTAAACATAACGCAATTTTATGGATCACGTCCCAAACAATCGATATTCTTTTATGCAATGATTTTAATAGTAATGTGACTCTGTATGTCAACCAACTGTTGTTCCGTATGCAAACTCTAACACTTTCAATTCGTAAACAAAAGTTTGCTAATTTTCTAGCAGCAATTTATTGATGTGTCTACTGTACTTTTTTCTGTTGGTATAATTGGATGCTCACAGTACAATTTTGTTTGTTAATCTTTTCTGATGTAATTGGTTAATAAGGGTACAATAAAGTATTTTAAAAAAAGTGGTAGAGCGTTCACCTCCGGTGCTTGGGGTCCCTGGTTCGATTCCAGCTCGCGCGGTCTCGACTTTTTGGAGGACAAACACCGTGCTCGTGGGTTTTCTCGGGGTTCTTCCCTTTCCTCCCACTTTGTTCATTTCACCATTTCATTCATTTCTCATAATCACCGTCTCCTTTAGCCTAACAGGTATAAGCGTGAAACGTAAAACTCGAAGATTTTATTTCATTTCTTGCCAATGGTTTTATTGTTGAAGTATTCAGTTCCGATGCTTTGTGCGTTTAATTGCGGGAATTTCCCGAGCACTTCTTTCGCGACGAAGGTTTATTATTATTTACCGAAAATGCAAGTTTTCTTTACTGTACATCGAAACTTCCACTAGTACGAAGTTTGAATGCAGCACTTGAAATAGGAAGCGTTACGTACTCTTCGAAACTCCGAGCATTAAGATTCTTAAATTTGACAGGAATTTTTACGCTATTGCTGCTGTTGATTCTACAGAAAGCTTATTTGAAAACTATCAACAAATAACTAAACTAAACTGTTGAATACACTACATATTTACTAGTAGTACCAGCACCTATGGCCCTATATCTATCAGATTTATCAGGAATAATGTCCTTCGCGTCGGGGAGTGGGCGAGCACACTATTCACGGAAAGTATTTTCTAAAATATAAAATTGCATATTTTACTTCAAATAGGCTATAAGCAAAATCCATACATTATTTTGTTCTATAATTATCTCAATCTAAGGTACGGCTTTTTTAATGCATTCAGAACTTTATAAAGGTATTACGTTGAATGTTGTATATCTTAACGTGAAAGCAACTAATTCGCCCAAGGAAAGTCCAAAATGTAATAAGAATCACTTCCAATGTGATCATCTTAATTGCACGAATAATATACTAACGAAAAGCTCAAAAATCCAGGTGTTTTTTTCCGGGCTGAGCCCACTTGGTCAAACCCTGAATACAACACGCACACACACACACACACACACACACACACACAAACATATATACATACATACATACATACATATATATATATATATATATATATATATATATATATATATATATATATATATATATATATATATATATATATATACGCAAATCGCAAAAGAATAACTGTAATCTTTCCGGAAATCTAGTCTGATGGCCCCCTTTTATTTTATATATGCCAAGTGAAATATTTACATGTCGCCTGCCGCAAACCATTTAAGAAACAATAAGAAAATTAGCGAAAGAATTATAATGTTTCAACAATTATTTCGAGCGGCACGCCAGTAGTAAACCTCCACGCAGAATTAGGCAATACTAGAGGAGACTGTTTTACCAAATTTTGACGCATTTCTTGCATCTTTCGGTTCCTTTTTGCAAAACATGCACTAAACGAGAAGAAATCCTTAAGTTTAACGTCCCACGGTTATGCCGGTTAGGCTAAAGGAGAGTGTGATAATGAGTGAAATGATGGCATGAAGAAAGTAGGAGGAAACGGGAGAACCCCGAGAAAGTCCACACGGCGCGAGCTGGGATCGAACCACGGACCCCAAGCACCGGAGGTGAACGCTCTACCACTGAGCAACCGCGCCCCTCTGTGCACTAAATGGGGAGTTCTAAAAAAAGCGAAACAACTTCTGGTAGGTGGCCAGTAAAAAAAGCACGAATGCTATCTAACTGAGTCAGAGCAGAAGCACAGCAGATGGGCTCGAGTGAAAGCGTAGCGAGCACGCACGTCAGCGACAATGGAAGGGGTACGCATAAACGAGAATGGTGGAAAAACCTTTACAATATTTGTAATTATTCTTATCTTCAAAAACACTTAATTTCGATCCTTAAAAAAACACCTTTCACAGCTAGTACACAAGTGTCGCACCCCCTTTCTTTCTTACCTTTACGACAGAAAATAGTGTATGTAGGGCAATTGACTCTGTTCTGAATTTTTCTTCTTCAATAAATCTTTTCCACACTTTGCGCAGTTGGTTTTACGCGCTTCACCATACCATGACTGCAGAAACTTTATAATCCTTCTCTCTTTATTACATAATTCTTTAAAATCAAATGTTTACATTACGGCCACCGCAATGTCCACAACTGACGTACAAACCGCAAATTCCCGGAGCTTACTTCTACCCTATTTGCATTCAAAATCCATTTCAATAAGCTGTGCAATGACAGAAATATTTACATTAACACTCTCATTCCTTCACGAAAAATATTTCACATCACATTTTATCTATAAAATTTGTTCTCGGTGTAAACGTCTGCTGGAGCGAACCCCAGAATTATAACCCAGTGGTGTATTTAAGGGGGCCTTAAGCCCCTTCAAATTGTTCTTACTATATTAAAGTAAATGAATTATCTTGCAGAACAAAGTTAGCCAAACCCTTCTACCTAAAAAAAATCGTAAATACGTCATTAAAATAGTAATATACGCGCAATTAACCCGTCATCAAAATAAAAATGTACGTGCCTACTCCCTTCGGAAGCACCCCCTTGCCCCCCCCCCCCCGCCCTCACACTCCCTGACTCAGTTAGATCGTATTAGTGCTTTTTAGTAGCTCCCTAAAACATATTGGTTTGTATTTTTTGTACTGTACTTCTTATCCACACAACAGGAATCAGTATAGATACGCAAATCGTAAGAGAATTGTAATTTTTCGACAATTCTGACGGTCCCTTTGAATTTTTTCTATGCCGAGTGAAAAATTGATACGTCTCTTGGCGAAAATCATTAAATAGACAACAAGAAGGAAAATAGCGAAAGAATTATATTTCACTAAGTATTTCGAGCAGTGTTTCTTCCAGACCTGTTTTTGGGAGGGTGGTGGCTCTCCGGAGCAGACCAAAATGATACGTTTACAATAATAACTAGCATAAGCAATGTCCCCGGAACAATACTTCTGAAACACTGCTTTCGAGTGGCACACCAGAAGTAAAACTGCCCGCAGAATTATTATAACCTGTCATAAGAATGGTTACGTACGCATCTTTTGTAACTCTTTACTTTGGGCATGGCAGTGATATTATGTCAGTATATAGTATTGTCGAGCGAGCGTTAGCGAGTGAAGCCGGGTTAGAGCCCCGCCGGGCACGTCGTTTTCTCTCTTTCCTTCTTGGGAAATGTTACTGCAGGAACCGGTTCAGATCATTTGGTTATTGTCACTGCCTTACCTAAAGTAAAGACTTGCTCGCATCTTTTCCCTTTGGAAGCATCCCCTCGCTCCTTATGTCCTCCACCTTCGCAATGCTTTGACTCAGGTAGTATCGGTGCGGGAAGGTTCTAGAACACAGGTCCTCCATATAGGTTAATAGATATTTTTTCTGTACCAAAGTAAAATATTTAATTCACATAATATTGCCGAGCGAGCGTTAGCAAGTGAAGGCGGGTTAGAGCCCCGCAGGACACGTTGATTTCTGTCTTTATTGCAGATAAATGGAAAGAGAAGCCTGGGTTCTAGAACCCTGCCCATTGGTGCTTTTTAGTGGTCACGTAGTACAGGCTCATTTATATTTTTTTGCACTGTAGTTTTTACGTCATACATCCGGCAGCGTATACATATACGCAAATCATAAAAGAATAACTATACTTTTTCGACAATTACTTCTGACGCACCTTTTGAATTTCATCTATGCCATGTGACGTATTTCAAATCACCTAGCGCAAATCATTTAGGAGACAACCTAGCATCCCACATGCCTTAGAGAAAATAAAACTAAATTATTTTATGTAGTCGTTATACTTACCGACTTTTCTTGTATGTTCTTTTCATTTCATTTCGGCCTCCAATTGGATACCTTCTTCATAAGCACGACCGTTTAATTCCAGTTGCCTTCTCCCTAATTATGTAATAAGTATAACTGCGAAATTATAACATTCGAATTAGTGCTTCACATGAACTTCATGTATGTTGTCATGTCTTCTTCTTCTTCTTCTGCGGTTGCAACTTGCCTTAGCGAAGATCGCTCTCCCGGCAATTATATACGGTATGATGAAAAGAAAAAGATGAGGAATTGAGATGAATCTTTAGAGATGCTTATAAGATGCTAAATAACTTAGTTCTTTGTAAATAAAGATAATAGGCAGTACGAACAGGTGGGGATAAAGTAAAAATGAACGAATCTACATTAAAAGGGCCAGAACCGTGAAATTTATGAAGAATAGAGAGAAATTGCGGGCGATATTGTTGATAGAGAGGGCAAGAGAAAATGAGATGATCGATAGAGCCAGTATCGAGACCACAATTACAAAGTGGAGTAGTACGTTTTCGGAGAAGATATAAGCGTTGAGGAGTATACAGAATGTGAAGTCTCTTACGGAGCAGAAAATGGAGGTAGGAGGGAGAGAAAGGATGTTGAATAAACCAAGATGGAGAGCGGAGAGAGCAAGGATGGTACCAGTACCAACGTGCCTTTGTACAGGAGGCATTATAAGCAGTCCAGCGTTGATAATGAAGTGTAATAAGTCGTGGAAAAAGGTCAATAGGCGAGACTGAAAGATCTATGGGAGTGCCTTGCAGGGCTCCGAAACGGGCTGCGGCATCTGCAAGAGAATTCCCGAGGATGTTGACATGGCCTTTGGACCAAATTAAGCAAGTAGTATAGTTGACGGTAGTCCGGCGGTATAAAAGAAAACGGATTCCATAAAGAATCCAGGAGGATTTAGAAGTCCAGGGGGAAGATTGTAAGGATTGGAGGAGAGATTTAGAATCAGTGGCGATACAGATAGATGTATACTGATGCTGAAGAGAATGAAGAAGAGTCGCAAACAAGGCATAAGCTTCAGTGAGAAAGGTAGAGACATAATGGGGCAGTTGAAAGCTGAAACATTGTTGAAGAGAGGAATCGTAGAAGGCTGATCCCAAATGCACGCCCTGGGCAGAGCCATCGCAGTACAAATGAACAGTGTCCTGAGGGAGAGGAGGAATGGATGACGAAAAGCAATGTTGGTAAATTGCGGGAGGGAAAAGTTGGGTAGAAGGGTATTGGGGAAAAATTATAGAAAAAGATTGGGAAAGAACTGGATAGTCATGCAAGTAGCAAGGGAGAGTATACGTGCGCTGGATGTGTAATAGATGTAATGCAAGATCTAGATAACTGGAGTATATGAAAGGGAGAGATGCGAGATATGGAGAACGTTTGCGGCCTGTATGAAGGTGTCGAAGCAGAGTGAGTTTAGGGAGGAGAGAGGATCGTGTAAATTGGAAACGTTGAAGACAGAATTTGTCTGAGAGGTGTTTCAAGTGAATTGCCCGAGGTGGAACTCGGGTCTCAGAATAAAGCGCAGTGGCAGCAGTGGTGGAAGGGAGACTAAGAGAACGGCAGAGAGTAGTATATTGAAGGGATTGGAATTTTTGAAAGACTCGAGAAGGAGATGGAGATAGAAAGAAACCACCATACGTTAAAATAGGTAAGTAAACCTGTTTATATAACAGGAGGAGAACACAAAAATCTGTAGACCAAGTAGAAGTAGAAATAGAACGAATTAAACGTAAGAAGGATGTTGTTTTTTGATGCAGAAGATGATAATGGGGGGTCCAACGTAAAGAAGAGTCTAAAACGATTCCAAGGTATTTAACTGAAGGACGGCGAGGAAGAGTGATACCGGTGAAAGTAAGGGAGGGTAGGGAGGGAGAGCGTTTGCGAGTAAAGACTAGAAAGGAAGTTTTGTTCTAGTTTATTCTTAAGCCATGTGTACAACACCAGGTGGAGAAAGTGCTGAGAGCTGAAATGAGTTGGGGTATAGCTAGTTGAGGGGAGGGAAAAGTAATATAGAAGGTTAAATCATCACAATAGGAAAGAACCCGGACAGTGTTACTGGTTTGGCGAAGAATCGGGGCCAGAAAGAGATTGAACAAAAGAGGAGATAATACAGAACCTTGAGGAAGACCTTGGGAAGTGGTGCGACCTTCAGAGAGTTGGGAAGCGAGGCGAAGATACAATATACGTTGGACCAGAAGGTTGTAAATGATGCGGAGATATTTCGAAGGGATGCCTTGTTGCCAAAGTATATCTATGAGATCATAAAGGGGAACAGAGTCATAAGCCTGAGAAAGATCAATAAATACGGCAAAATCAAACTGGGTACGGGAAAAAGCAAGCCATATATCAGAGATAAGAACAGACAGACAGTCAGAAACACTGGAACCTAATCGACAACCGTATTGATGTTTGTAAAATAAAAGGTGGTGTTCACAAAACCATTGGAGGCGTTGTTTCAGGAGATGTTCGAAGACCTTTAAAAGACATGAGGAGAGGGCAATAGGACGATAATGTTCAGCGATACCTGGTTGTTTTGTGGGTTTGAGGATGTGAATAATAACATAATCTTTCCATGGAGGGGGAATTCGTTCAGAAAACCATACAGTATTATATAAGGTGAGCAGGAAGTTCTGGTACAGTGGAGGAAGATGTTGTGGGTGGCGGTAATGTATACCGTCTTTGCCAGATGAGGAGTTGGGTAGACGGGATAAGATGAGAGAAAGTTCAGACATAGTGAAAGGATGATGGATAGGGGTTGATGGTTCTGGAGAATAGAGAGGAGAAAGCCAGAGAGGAGGGAAGAGACATGTGGATGGCGCTAACTGGGAATGGAATTGATGAAGCCAGGGAGAGGAAATAGATTCACCAGAGGGAGGATGACATGTCTTCTTACGAAGGGACCGGTAAAATTTCCAAATGGAGGGTAAAGAGGAACCATAACGTAAGTTAGAACAAAATTGGCGCCAGGCATTACGACGGGTTTGTTGAAGAATACGGGTCGTAGTGGCTTGGGTTTGTTGATATACCAGGAAATTGGAGTAGGAGCGAGTGGCGAGGTATGATTTAAGGGCTTGACGCCGTCGAAAAATCCATTGTTGACATTCCCTAGTCCACCATTTAGGATAATGAGAATGGACAAGAGAGGAACGAATGGAGGGAGAGGGATCAAGGTGGGAGTGTGATACTGCTTGGGAAAGGGGAGAACAAAAAGCAGTGTGAAGATGGAGAGGATCACTAGACGAGGGAGGGGGAGAGAAATGGTCAAAGCAGGAAGAATAAAGGGACCAATCGAGGTTAGTAGAATATGGGCGACCTATAGAGGAGGAGGATGAAAAGGAAGGAGAAGTAGAGTTATGTAAAATGATGGGAAAGTGATCACTGCCATAGGGATCGGAAGTAACAGTCCATGTAAGGTGGCTAGAGTAAGCTGAAGAACAAAAGGTGAGATCAGGTGCGGTAGGAAGTTCACGGGGACGGGGAAGACGCGTAGGAGTGCCAGTATTCAGAAGAGTACAGGGTAAGGTGGGAAGTACACGATACAGGGCAGAGCCAACGGGGTTGGAAAAAGGAGCCCCCCAGAGCGGGTGATTACAATTTACATCGCCACCTACAATCCAGGGAGGGGTAAGGAAATTAAAAAGATAGAGTCAGAGATGATCAGGAAGGTGAACGTGAGGAGGAATGTAGAGGTTAACCAGGGTGAGAGAGTGAACAGTGACCATTTGACATTGAACTTCTGGGTATTGGATGGGAGGAGGGTGTAGTACGTAAGGTAAAGAATTATGAATGCCGAGAGAGAGTCCCCCTCGACCGTCTGGGAGAACATCATGAAGCCAATGGTAGGAAGGGGTGTTAAAACGGTAGGAATCTGTAAGCCAGGTTTCTTGGAGTAAGAGAAAAGACGGATGAAATAGAGATATGAGGTGATGTAAGGCATACATTTTACTGCAAGAACTCCTCATGTTCCATTGTAAGAGAGTAGAAAAGCAGGAACCAGATGATTTTATAGTGAATGTGATTGTAATAGCTTGAGTATGGTGATGCAAGATTTATAGTCGGGAGGAGAAAATTTATGTTGCGATTTTTCTAAAATAGAAAGGATGGACGAAACAGCGGAGGAAAAAGAAGGTATAGGATGTGCCGCATTTGACGGTTTCTGAAAAGCTGTAACAGTGCTGGGAAGGGGAGAAAATGCTAAAGGGGATCGGTCAGTTGGAATAGGTGGGGGACGGGCAGAAAAAGAAGGCGAAGAGTGAGGACTGAGAGAGCGCTTTTTTCTAACACCGGAAGGAGAGGAAGGAGAATGAGAAGTGGAAGGCCGAGAAGTAACAGCTGAATATGAAAAGGAAGCGGAGGTAGGGATAGAGGACGGAGTAAAGCTAGAATTGGCAAGAGAGGACGAAGTGGAATGGGGAAGTGGATCTCCCTTTAAGGAGCGCTGTGCAGGGGTCGTGGTTAAATAGCGTCGTTTGGCATCTGTATAGGATAGATGTTCTGTAGCCATCAGAGTATTAATTTGAATTTGTAGAAGGCGTTCAGGACACTGAGGGAAGGTAGCCACATGGTCACCAGCACAGTGCTTACATTTGGGAGGTGCAGAGCAGGAGGAAGAGGGGTGGTCGGGTAGGCCGCACCTAACACAAGATTGTTTACCACGACAGGCCTGCTTAAAATGGCCGTAAAAAAGGCAGTTAGTACATTGCTTGAGTCTCGGAATATATGTTTCGACGGGAAGGTGAAAATAGAAAAGGTTGCAATGGGAGGGGAGAGTGTTGGCATCAAAAGTAACTACAATTGTTCCGGTGGGGATGGGAGAATCCGTAACAGAAGGTGGAGAATCGGAGGTTGGAGGTAAAGAAGAGTCAGAGGGAGGGGGAACTGTAGAAGCATCAGACGAAGAACGTTTTCGAAACATACGGTGAACATGTAAGATTGGAGCGCTACTGCGTAACGCAGTGATGAGTTCATCGTCCGTTAAGGAGTGATCGACTCCTCGTAAGATACCCTGACATGAAACGGCGTAATTCGGAATATAAGCACGCCAATTATGTGCCGCTAATAAAGGATGTTGTAGGAAATCGTTGGCTGCTTTGCCAGTTCGAAAAAAGACCTTTAAACCCTGAGGGCCAAGAGTGCGAATATCGGTGACATCTGTAAGATTGTTATTATATAAGAGTCGACCTAACTTCATAGGATGTTGTTTGCCCAAGGCAGACGTGGAGGACACGTGGACGACATAAGGTCCTAGATGGTGATTTTTATAACTGTTGTTGGTAGTGTGTGCATAGGGCACAGTTAATACATGAGAAGTAGAATTAGTAGATGATGAAGTATCCATATTAGTTGATTGGAGCCCATGTCCATCTGAGGAGGCTGCTATATTTGGCAGCGACGAAAGTGAAAAAAAAATTAAAAAAAACTTGCACTAATGCACCACACACGTAGTAAATAAAAGGAAGAGAACACTATTCAAGTCAAATACACTATAATGCGAGAACAACGAAACTAAAGGGCACTCAAAATCGGCTGTAGACCTAGCACAGAATTACACTCAGTCGAAGCTCACAACGTCTCGTACGTTCGTAATAACACTTGCCATCATGTCTTAATTCAACATAGCGCGTAAGGAATGCAGGTACTTCTGATAAACAAATGACGGTTGATGTAGCGATGCTAATTTGCAATCTCACATAATGCTATGCGATCTCAGACAGGATATCATAAATTTCAAATTTATAACAAATATATTTCTTTGATGCTACTATAATTAGTGTAATGATTGGTAATAATGCTACTACGATACTCTCGTGAGAGAATTTATTCAACATTCGATCAAATATTATGGAAATAATTCTAAAATATTGCATGAAAATATTTCATTTAAGTTACAGGACAAGGTAACGAAAATATTTCCATACAAAATTAATAGGCGTTTTAAAAATATTTCTTATATTACGAACGAAATTATTTTTAAAATATTCGAAATATTTTAAAAATTATATTTTATGTTTTCTTGTAACAATAGAAAAGATTGTAAATGACGTGTTGGATAACATTTTATTCTGTTCATAGGCCTATTCTGTTTTCTTTATCATGCATGTAAAACATTTTTAGTGTTACTTCGAAAACATTTTCTCTCTCAACCAGTGGTAAAAGTGCGGGGGGACGCCGCCCCCACCTCGAAAAAATATATACGACGTCTCCCCATTTTCTAAAAAACAAAAATACAATGGGCAGAGCAGGGGGAACAGCGTGACGTCTTACGCTACCTACCGTCCCCCCAACTTTTCAGATCCACTTTTACCCCTGCTCTCAACATTGAAAACATATTACATTACATTCAACACAATATTTCCATTACAATTTGTGAAAATTGCCTGACATTATTTTCCTACTAACGTTCTAAAAATGCACATCCTGTCAGTGGCGTATTTACGATTTTGTTTCGTGGAGGAAATCTTTGCTAACTTTATTCCTGAAAATATGAAAATTGTGCAGGATATTTCATTTACTTTAATATAGTAAAACAATTTTTGGGGGGGTCTTAAGCGCGGAAAGCTTATTTAACGCCACTGCTTCCTGTACTTCATTAAATGTTCTCCAAACACATTTTAAAAAATATTTCCGGCAAATGTTTGGGATACTTCTCAGATATAACAATGAATATGTTTTCCCCAGTAACGGAAGATTATATTCTGAAAACAATATAAAAATGTTTCTATAATAGACCTATAACAGAAAATGTTGTTCACTAAAGACACAAAATATCTTCCAAAACACAATGGAAAACATTTACTATTCATTTTACCTGTTTTAAAGTTTTATATTCAAAATTCGAGAAAATATTTTGGAAATAATACTAAAATATCATAAAAAAATATTTAATTTAAGTTATAGGAGAAGATTACCAAAATACTTTCGTAAAATTAAGTAAACCTTTTTAAAACATTTCTGAAAAAAATTTCTTATATTACAAAATAATTTATTTTTAAAATATTCTAAATGTGTTTAAAAAATATATATTTAATACGTTTTCTCGTAAAAGTAGAAAATATTACAAATAACGTATTAGAAAACATTTTTTAAATATGTGGAATATATTTCGTTTCATTGTTTTCCGTATCATATATGGAAAACATTTTTAGTATCATTTCGAAAATATTTTCCTTCTTAACAGTGAAAACATATTAAATTAGATCCAAAACAATATTTCTAATACATTTTGTGAATATTTTCCTGGTTTTACTTTCCGGCAAGCATTCTCAAAATGTACTCCTGGTAATTTCTAAAATCTTTTACAAACATTTTTGGGAAAATATTTTCGGGAAATATTCGGAATACATTGGGGAAATCAGCATGGAAATCTTCAGAGAAGAGGAAAACCTTTTGGAAACCAAGGAAAATATTTTCTTTTGATTGAGGAAATATTCCTTGCTGTGTGGGTATTAATATACTTTTGATTGTTGCAGGTTGTACGTATGTTAGTTCATCATCAGAACTAATTAGAGAGATACAAATAACTCAGCAAGCTATCTATTCCGGTGATCCTGTAAGAGTAGTTCCATGGGAGTATATTTTTGTGAATTCTGACTCAACATGAAATCAAATTTAGAAGATTGTTGCTGTTAAAATAACCATAATTCCCTTCTTATCAAGTCTTGAGGTCTGAAACTCGTTTTTTTTTCTAAGTAGCACTTAAACTCTCTCAGCACCTAAATTCTTGATTTCCTGAGGAAAGTCAAGCCAGGAGCCATTCGTACCAAGTGCGAAAACATGTTCACAAATCGTCAAGAACGTTTGCATTAAGCTTTCTCTCTCTCACCCGACACCCCATATGAATATATATATGTATCAAAGAGAGAGACAAAAAAACTTACCTATGCCCTGCTTTTAACCAAATCCAAGCTATGCGCTTGTACGTTTATGTACCTCTTAGTTGGTCCGTTCTGTTACGGATTTACAAATGGGTCCGTTGCGACGTTAATTGTCATCCAAATAAGTCTGTGTAGGTCCGTGGATGTAACCTGGACACTGCGGTGGGAAAAATAAATGTTTAGCGAATATGGATCATGAATTAAGCATACTACGTCAGTTATTTCCAATGGAATCTTCCCTGACATCACACATTGCTTCTGGGATTTTTAATGAATACCTCTCCCAGAGCAAAGAAAAGGCAACATAGATGGCGAAGATTGTGGTAGTTTCACTGATAAACTGCTCGTGCGACTAACGAAACAACTAACCTTGTTTTTTTCAGTACCATTTACTTCGTTTCCATCTTCTTTCTCATCATGTTCTCTTCAGTATCATAATAAAAGCAAGACACAGATGACTGAAATTACTATACTAGAATATTCGCTTGATATCTTCTTCAACGGATCATTTACGCTCCTGCAGATGAGTCCTTGTTTCTGCTATAACCTGAAGATGTTAGCAGAATGAATACCAAAGGAATCATCCATTGAACACGACAGAATTCCTATTCCTGGTTAGTTACGACTGTCGATTTATTGTAAAAATAAACAAATAAATGAACACTAGTAAATACCGTAAAGAGGATCATGGAATATTTTTCAACATGGAAACCGGATCTTTTCTTCCGGTTTGAGTATAGAGATTAGTGTTGATATGCGATATAATCTTGGGGCACTTCATGAATTACACAAAAGCCCTTCTAGCTGCATTATACAGACATTAACGTTAAAACGAAAACTGTTTCATTTTCCCCACCTTCGGTTTTAGTAGAAAGTTAGAGTCGAGATAGAACATTCTTAAAATACTTGATTAAACAAAGCTGCTTTTCGCTATCTTTTAATGTTTTTGATCTACCCATACCGATAGTTATCAACACTAAAACTCAGAAATGTTTTCCTTTTCACCACTTGTGGTTTGATTAGGAGTTTAACAGAGAGCAGAGGCGTGCCAGCCGGGGGGATGAGGGGGACGCGTCCCCCCCAGAAATTTTCTAGGAGGGGATTGTCCCCCCAAGAAAATTGTATATCAGGAATCCTTCCCCAGAAATTTCTCGTATCTCGGCAAAAATGATGAAATGCTGCAATGGGAACGTCGATTGTCAATTAATAACTCCTGGAATTGAAAGGGATTACAGTTTCATTGAAGAAAATTCTGTAACAATTTTCAGGGCATACAAATGAAGTACAGAACATAGGGACACTGTAATAGCTAAGCTACGTCGAAAACTACCATAAAACGTGCACACATTCATTTGCAGCAAAAAAGAAAATTTTGAAATATCTATATATTAAAATGCTACATTTACATGTTTGTGGTTAAGAAAAGTTTATATGTTTGTGGCAAATTCTTTTAACAATGATATCTCGGAAACTACAAACTCTGGAAAGATGCCGGTTTCACTGATCGATTGCAAATTTTGTGAAGACTGAGTTCTAATTTAATATTCTTTTTAAATGGACGTTATTTCTTTATTACATGTTTAGGAGTACACGGAAGTATTGAAATTTTAAAAAGTAAAACATCATATCCTACGAGTTATACATCCCAACACCGTACATTTGTATACCAGGTTAGTATATATATATATATATATATATATATATATATATATATATATATATATATATATATATATATATATATATATATATATATATATATATATATATATATATATATATATATATATATATATATATATATCAGGCATTTGTTTCATGGTCAAATGATAATGAAAAACGAAGCATAACTATTTCTCCAGTGTAAGATGAATCTTTATTGTTTAGAGTGCTTGGTCCAGTGAACGCCATATAGCTTATCACTGACATTATAATTCATTGTGTGTGTAATGTGTTTGCTCATTGCATACTGCATGCAAGAAGAAAGAAAACACTGATCATACATGAATTAGAAACTCCAGCCGGAATTAGGCTCAAATCTTGCAAACGGTGCAAGATATTGAAAAAATAATCGAGAAAAGCTCCCCTTTATGATACCCTTTGCCGATTTTTATCAAGACATCCTTCACTTGTGTCTGTAGAGGGGCATGTACAAATGTTGTGAGGAATGACATGGAGATTCATGTTCATATGTGAATGATGTTCTGTGTAGTGAGCGCAGGCTGAGCTATCTAATTGAAAATATGCAGTTCTTAGTGTCTCTTTTCATTTTAAACAGCTACCGCTTTGTGAAAGATTTACAACTTGGTTCCAAGGCAAAAATATTTCAAATTCGAATTAGCACTCATCAAAAGTTTCATGCTCAGTTTCAAATATTTCTGCCTTGAGATTTTATCTTTAGTCTTCCACGAAAGGGGTAGCCGGAAGAAAAAAAATGTCGCTTTCTAAATATCCAAAAAGATTCATTTCCCTCTACACTTATAGCATTACAAAGAGAAAAGAGAAAACGTGGAATGAATTTTTTAAATTTAATATACCGACTCTTGCTGTATCGGCTTCGTGTAAAAATACCACCATTATTGCATCAACCTTGACAATCGATGGAAGACTTACAACACTGTGTTTAGTTTCGGAAATTTAACTCAAAATCTGCCTAAAAAGACCTTTCTCTTCGTGTGCGGGTAACGTAGGTCACTTTTCGTGTCCTTTCTAATGTACTGTTGAACTTCGTCAACTGGGCTGTGCGCAAGTGCCCCACTGTTTTTGAAATGACATGTTTTGCAGCGTATTTTCTCCAACAGTAATGTTATTTAGACAGCTGTGTTTATGTGTGTTACTGTGAATATAACGTTGATATGAAGTTTTTTATCTGTTGTTTCTGTTTATTGTTGTTTTATTTTTTGAAATGGATCAATCTGTCATAAGAAAGTGAAAAGAAGACAGCACGTGGGTCAAAGCAGTGCCATTATTGAAGAAAAGAAGAAAAAAATAATTCAAATGATAGTTTTGCTGATGGATTACAACCTGAAAGTGACAATGGAAATTCAAATCTCGTATCGGCCACCATCACCCTCAATGTCTATAGAAGAAACCTCTCAATCTCCACGTCTAGCAAGTGGTTCAGATTCTCTCCACCCTTCGAAATTTCCAAAGCCCAATTAAACTTTAGTGTTACCTACAAATTTTCCACAACAGTCTCTGAAAGATATAACATTGAAATTTGTACGAACTTGGTTCTTTCCGTGGTTGCTCGTCGATCCAAACAAAATTAACGTCACTTTTTGTTTCTATTGTATGGACATCTTGAAAAACAATTTTAAAAAAAGTTCTTACTAAAACCATGGAAGATGCTTTCTCTACTGTAGGATTTTGCAACTAAAAGAAGGCTAAAGGAAAATTCCGTATACACGAAACTTCAGAATGCCACAAACTGGCTGTACTGCGCTACATGCAGAGAAAAAAATCCAATAGAAAACCAACTAAACAGACAAATTTTAGATGAACAACTGAAAACCAGGAACTTCCTGGAAAAAATGTAATCTCAAATACACGTTAACTTGCAAGGCAAGGACTTGCATTTAGAGGACATGACTCCCGGTTCAGGAATTTCTTTAAGTTGATGAGCCTTCGTTCTGAAGATTTTCCACAATTGAAGAGCTGGATAAAGGAAAACACGAAGAGATGTAGTTTCATGTATGTTAAAATCCAGAACGAAATCTCGAAACCATGGGCCAAGAAATTGCTTTTCATATATGTAACAAAATCAAATCTCAAAACCATCCTATGTTCTCTATCGTGTATGATGGTTCCCGTGATGTGAATGGTGAAGAAAAATTAAGTGAAATGAAATGAAATCTTTGAGTTTTACGTCCCACGGTTATGCCGGTTAGGCTAAAGGAGACGGTGATGATGAGTAATGAATGAAATGGTGGAATGAAGAAAGTGGGAGGAAACGGGAGAACCCCGAGAAAACCCACGCACGCCGTGTTTGTCCACCACAAAGTTCACTTGGCGGGGGCTGGGATCGAACCCGGGACCCCAAGCACCAGAGGTGAACGCTCTACCACTGAGCAACCGCGGCCCCCCAAGAACAATTAAGTATTTGTGCCAGGTGAGTTGATGAAGATCTCTGTTCTCATGAAAGTTTTCTTGTGTTCTACAGTATATATATATATATATATATATATATATATATATATATATATATATATATGTGTAAACTACTGGTGAGTTTATAGCTTCAGTTATTCTGGATGAGATGGTGATACTCCAGCTTCCCATTGCTCAACTCAGAGGACAAGCTTATAATGGCTCTGGAAATACGAGTGGTGCAAACGTTAGTGTTCCATCTAAATTTATTATATGTAAACAGCAACTTCTTGTCTTGTACGTACATTGTGGAGCTCACAGTACTAATCTTGTGATTAAGGGTGCCTGTAGTGCGTCAGAAGTACTGTTTTCGCATTCACTTTTAGTAAGGTCAAGATTCTCTGCTCTGATCGAGGCTAATGCTGGTGGTCTCGCCTCAAACATTGTAAACATTAAACCCGGAAAAGATGAAGACTGACGGAATTGTCAAAACATTTTTAGGACCAGCAGCTGGGCTTTTGAGGCTTTCTGAAAAAGGATCTACGTTTCTTGGGCTCATATGGCTAGAGATATTATCAGAGGTTGAAGCTTCTTAACAGGACAGTTAAAGACCCAATTTCAGGGTCAAAATGGGAAACAATACAAATCATAAATGAAAACATGAACTTGAATAATATGCTTAGTCACTGATCATAAGTTCATTGTATTGTCATGAAACCTACAAATCAATCCAAGGAAACCCCATTAATTTTAATAAATATTGTCAATAGTACCATGAATAGGATTTTTCGTGTCGTTGGAATAGATTCTGTTATCATCATTGATATGATTTATTTATCCTAAATTGCAGCACTTTAATTCATGTTGTGTGACATTTTGAAAATGAGGGGGGGGTGCAATAACATCAGCCTTTCTTTAAATTTGGCTCACAATGTTGAGTGAATAGTACTGTCCCCCCCAGAAAATTTTTGGTGGGCACGCCTATGCAGAGAGGATGATAAATACTCCCACAACGCTAAATTGATCCCCAAAACAACTCCTTCCTGCATCTTTGCTTTATGATGTAGGTTAAACTGGAACCGGAAGTTTCAGAGAATTTCTAGCAGTGGAGTTTCAGTGAATTTCTATTCTATAACGATACCCGCAAAATTTGTGGATTGCAATATGAAAAGGAAAACGTAGTAAGCATAAATTCTATGTTGATATCATTGATTAAAACACTCATTCGGTAACGATTTGCGTTGACGCTGAGAAAATTTGTGGTAAACTTCAACTGAAATTCTGTATATCTCGGGATCATGAGAGCTTAGCGACTTGGTATTTACCCTGAAATTCGCGCTATATACCTGTTATCGCAAAGTAAAACGTAAATTTTGCTATGTATTGATACAAAGCCACACGAATGTGGGTAGAATAAAACCCAGGGAAATCCACACTCATGATGACTGGTCTGAGAAACATTATATATTTTTCGACCGAGTTGCACTCCAACGTGCGAACACACTTGAGGAAACGTTAAACCACAGAAGTTCATCGACAATATTGGCAAATATAAGAGTGAATGAATTCAAGCTTAAACATAGGCAAACCCGGAGGGAAACTAAGAAATTTTCCCCCTCCCTTCTAGCGGAAAACGTACAATCATGGGAAAGTTTGTCTCTTTACTAAAGTAACATCTCTAAATAGCAATGTTACAACTTTTTGACCGCATCGCACAATGGAGTATTTCTGTGAAAGTCCTGACCAATATTATTTTTTTGAAGTAGTTTAAAGTGGAAATCATTGCTGTTGAATTTCGATTTATTTCATATTGATAAATACATTGAATAAAACTTATATGCCCAAAGATATGTATTTATTAGAAATAAGTACATACTACAAGTTTACATATATGAAGGGCTCGGGGGGGAAACACGATAACTGACAAATTCATGTTTCGAGATAATGAGTACATATATTTTGAAAAAATCCTACACAAAAGTTAATACAAAGAGACACATTAACTGCATGAAATATTATTCTCTTAACCTTTTTAAACCACAGGAACACAAGTTTTTCATCTATATATTTTTTCTTGCAACATTATATAAATTTTAAAGAAAGTATATGAAAATATGTTTTATAGATACCATGTTTTACGTGCAAGAATATATTCAAGATTACAATGTTTTGTTTACGAATGAAATAGTGCAACTATTAGATGTGGCTCTTGCTTACATAGAAGCCCTATGCAGCTAAAAATTCTCACAGTCTTGGGGAGGTGGATTCGAACAACGCACCTCCTGATTACCGGTCAGGCGCTCTATCAGTTGAGCTACCAAGACAACGAGATTTCTTTTAATGTTTGAGGCGAATCGTTACAAACATGCATAGAAGTCTCTTGGCTTGGTAGCTCAACTGGTAGAGAGCCTGACCGGTAATCAGCAGGTGCGTTGTTCGAATCCCCCTCCCCAAGACTTGAGAATTTGCCTATGCATTTTCTTAGTGCAAGTATTACTTACGCATAATGTGAGACACTAAAGAATGACATGTTACTAATCCTCTAGCTAGAGATATCTACGAAATAACATATTTACTTTCGAAGACTGTTGTAAAAACTATGGTACACAGGGGGTATCCACTGCAGGCACGACAGTACATCTCGAATCTTTGATTGATCAACTGAATGCGCTTCACTGTATTTCATTGGCAGTTTTCTGTTGAACTGTGGTAAGAACGCAGTTGGTCGTCCTTTTTTCCTCAAAGAAACGGTTTCCATTTGCCCATCGTATGAAGAGGAGACACTTAATGCAGGTAACTCTTCTTTTGACTGCTGCTATGAGGTATGTACGGTATATCTACATAGAAAAATTAATAACTGCAAGTAAAATGTGGTATCTAGTCACGGCCATTTTAGCGCGTAACTATAATAAAACAACAAACAATATTATTATTTTACATGGTCTGTGGCACTGAGATTGCAAATATTTTCTCTCCTTTCCAATAATGACCAATACCTACATACAACAATAGCGTTCCGCTCGCAACTATTATCAAGCACACTGCTGCATGTAAACAATGACATCAACAGTAGATAACACATTGTACATGAAAGTAAAGATTTTTTGGCGCCTATTTTTACTCACCTCAAAATCAGTATCCCCTTTGTTTTGGAACATTCTCTGTTCTGGTACATATTCTGGATCTTTATCGGAATCATAATCATCCTCCGAATAAGTCTGGCCGTCGCTACTACTCTTATTATCACTCTTTTCTTTGGACGTGCTGGGAAACACCAGCTCTCTTCTTGTCGCCATCTTTTCTATTTACCGTAATTTACTTGCAGGAAGTCGTAAGAGAAAAAACTTTCAACGCGGATTACTGTGTCATCTATTGGAGGATTGACGAAATTTCGCCACCGATCGACTGTTCGTATGATGAAGAATACAGATATCTAAAAATGTCAAAATACCGAAAATGTCAGTTATCGTGTTTTCTCCCCGAGCCCTTCATATGTATGATCTGTCAGGAAAGTAAATGTACACCTATTTTTCGAGTCTGGCATTCCTGCGCTCCATCCGTGGAGAGTATGAGAATTAAATCAATCAAATGTTTACTGAGGGGCAAAAAGAAAAGCTTAATCTGAATAAGACATTGCAGAGGGGCAAAAGCTGTGAATACGAATAGTGCATTGGGTAAATAAAGGACGACACCGAAAGAGAAAGCCAGAAACAGCTGTTAAACTTACAAAAAAAGAGTAAAAATTGTCGAAGTGGGAACATAAAACACAAATACCAACAAATACGCCGACAACTAAACGGTCACCATGCCATGATCTTGGTAGTGGTTAAGGCGCTGGCTTACAAATGCAAAGGACGCAAGTTCGAATCTTAAACGAGGACATTTTAAAAATTTTTGTTAATAATACATACAACTCATGAGAGATGGTAAAAGAGGTCGTATTTAGTTTTTCGTAGCAATTATTATTGGTAATGTTTAGTACTGATAATACTTTTTGTCTTTGCGTATTGCTTTTATTCTTTTCTTCATTTCCAAAGAGAAGAATATCCGAAGAAATGCCACCAAAATTCCTCATATTTTGAATGTAAACGCCATTTGCAATTAGTGAAGAATAAAAATTGAACGTTCCGATGTAGCTGCAAAAAGTAAAAAGAAAAACATGGAAGTGGACCATACTCATGGTTACTAAAAATACAATTTCTACATGCCTTACACCTCCCGACCACGTTTCTACGTTAGCAAGTAAGAGGTTTGTGTTTAGGTTAGGCTCGTCAATACGTTTTGCAAAGGGGCCCGGTTTAGCTCTGACGCACCACAGGTGAGAGAAGGGAGAAAAACACTTTTTCTCTCTCCCTCTGTGTGTCTACTTATCTATCTATTTGTATATATATAACGCTATTTGTGAATGCCATAACCACCCTAATTTTCAGCGGATTGAGACGAAACTTGGCACAAACATTAATTGTTGAAATATCTTGATGAGTTCGTTAACCAGAATAATCAGATGAAAATGTTCAAAATGGTGGCCCTTCAAACTCTTAGAAAGTTCCAAGGGAACCAAATTTCGCCCATAAATAGGTATTCAGAAAGTTTGAATAAATTTTCCTCTTTTACTGAAATATTTGTGTGCAGAAACTTATTGAAATATTGGACCCGATTAATCGCCTGAAGAAGGTTCACGCCCTTTCGCTACGGTCAGTTTTTTTTTTTTTTTTTGCAGGAGGGGGTTATTTTCCTATCGGAACAAGATGATTGTTAGTGATGATATGTAATTACACATTGAAAGTGAAGTAACTTGTGTAACGTGTTATTTGAAAGAATAATATAATAAATGTGCATTCCTCTAACACAGAGAACTGTAAATCATGTATTTCGAGTTCGGGAGCCTGAATGGCGAGGAGTGTTATTTGATTTGCTTTTTAGTAACACATTGCATTGCAAATGAAGGTAGGCACCATTAGTGGTAAATAAAATAATAATAATAATAATAATAATAATAATAATAATAATAATAATAATAATAATAATAATAATAATAATAATAATAATAGGTGTTGTTTGTGGCAAGGTAATATCTTAATCAATTCTTCTTCAAACGTAATGATTGTAACGCCATATCTCCCTTACAAACAAAATATTAGCAATTTATATCGTGAGAACGGGAAACTGTAGAGCGATGGGACCAACGTTGGACAGTATGCACTCATAGTACTCAGAAAAGTAAGCGATTTCAATGCAAAATGAACGAAGAGTCATTGTCATGGGTACTCATGGGGCCACGGCAGAGCCCTCTTTAGGCAAAATGTCGATAGCTTATATCGAGAAAACAGGAGGTGATACCGGGATGGGACCAACGTTGGACACAGTGGACCCATAAGGCGCATCCAAAAAATAGGGGGGGGGGCGCCAGCCAGCCTTACTTATTTCCACATAATAATATAAAATTATGTTGTCGAAATACACACACGAGTTAGCTACTAATATTTCATATTATTATTATTATTATTATTATTATCTACAGCGTCTTTTCATTACGTGTGCGTGTTTGACATGAAGCCAAAGAGAAGATCCATCATTCGTAGAAAGAATAATAGTCAGTTACTTTAACTGTGAACTACAGTGAAAAATACGAAAAGAGTGGACTACCTGAAGGCGTAAAGAAGCAATATTTTCTCTCAAATGGATAAAAAATGAAGCCGAGATTAATTCGAACTCGCATGGACGGCGCGAAAAGCCAGTGCTTTGTCCACTTTTTTTTTAACTGACTCACTGACGTGTTTCAGTAACTTACTTATTGCTAATTTTACTTGCTTGACTCGTTTAACTTGCTTTTTCTAATAACTTATAACGACAGAGAGACGTACACAGAAACATCGAGAACAGTTAAAAATTATACATGCTCTCCCGCCGGGAATCGAACCCGGAACTCCATACACCAAAGGCGCACGTGCTAGCGACTAGACCAGCGGGAAGGGCACCACTCTCTCCCTGTGTCGTTAGGGATTACGACCACTGTCTTGCCAGCTATCACTTCTGTGGGTTGTATACTATGATCACATGTTTCTTCTTTGCTGGAAGAGTAAAACCTACATTATATGTAATACATGAGGTATTTAGACCTACATGCTCTTCATATAATGTAATAAAAGGGTCATGCTGGGAATAAGAAAAAGAAAATTCCTTGGACAAAATGGAAACTATTGGCATCAGAAATATTTATCTACGAGGCATGCGCAGTAGTATATTTCAGAATAGTTACTGTTTTGTTCAGTAAACGAAGAAAGGGGTATAAAAAAGCAAATATGTCGCGTCAACGAGATCGACCAGATTTGACAGGGGCGGAAGCAGATGTATAGTAATAAAACAACTTCGCTCAGTTGATACGAGCCGAGCCGGTTGATATCACTACCCGAGTTGGTCTTCTGCTTGGGCTCAAGAATTCGACCGTGCAGGTCTCAGCCTTAATTTTAAGAACTACAGTATAATTTTAAGTACTACAAAAAAAATACCTTTGACTCGACTCGGATTGAACTCGAGTCGAGTCGAATTTTGGCTCGACTCCTGCTCATCCCTATTCGTATTTGTATTTTGTTTCCACTTCAACAATTTCTACTCTTTTTTTTCTTCGTTTACCTATTGTTTCTGGATTTCTCTGTCGGTGTCGTCCTTTATTAACACCATGCACTATTCTTATTCCCAGCTTGTGACCCGCTTCAATGTCTTATTCAGTTTAGGCTTTTCTCCTTACATTGACTTGTCATGTGATTGATTTAATTCTCACTTTCCGCGCACGACCGATGAAAATGTTTTATTATTATTATTATTATTATTATTATTATTATTATTATTATTATTATTATTATTATTATTATTATTATTATACTATTGAACTTGCACGGCGAAATTACTGTATAATACGATATCATTACAGTAATTTTATTCCATTGTATGTTATTTAATTTATTAATGGGCACTAAATTGTCTCCAGATCAACGAATAAATTAACTACGGCATGCACTTTGGTGGAAATATCATTACATGAACATGTTTGGAACGAACCAATAATCTTATTGCAATGATATTTCCACCAAAGTGCATGCCGTAGTTAATTTATTCGTTGATCTGGAGACAATTTAGTGCCCATTAATAAACTAAATAACATACAATGGAGTAAAATTACAGAAATGATATCGTATTATACAGTAATTTCGCCGTGCAAGTTCAATAGTATAATAATAATAATAATAATAATAATAATAATAATAATAATAATAATAATAATAATAATAATAATAATAATAAAACATTTTCATCGGTCGTGCGCGGAAAGTGAGAATTAAATCAATCACATGTGAAGTCAATGTAAGAAGAAAAGCCTAAACTGAATAAGACATTGAAGCGGGTCACAAGCTGGGAATAAGAATAGTGCACGGTGTAAATAAAGGACGACACCGAAAGAGAAATCCAGAAACAGCAGGTAAAAGGAGAAAAAAGAGTAGACATTGTTGAAGTGGAAACATAAAGTACAAACACGAATAGGGATGAGCGCAAGTCGAGCCAAAATTCAATTCAACTCGAGTACAATTTGAGTCGAGTCAAAGGTAATTTTCTTGAATTGAGTTCCGAGCCAAGTCGCTGTTTTCGAGGTCTAGTTTCGAGTTGAGTTGAGTTTGATAATGGCTCTCTCGCTCGTTCAGCTCGTTTTAACTCGTTTTCAAATATTGGCCTGATCAGACTGGAAAGCAAAAGCCATGAGAAATGTAAGCAGTAATGTGGAATACTTTTAGTGTAGCTCACGACAGAGGTGCGTCTCATCTCGTAATTTTAGTGCATCTCGTCTGGCAATTTTAGTGTATCTCGTCTCGTCTAGATAACGAGAAGACAAGAGTTTATTATTATTATTATTATTATTATTATTACGAGACAGCCTCAAATGTCGTAATCACCAATATAAGTATATACTGTAGTTCTTAAAATCAAGGCTGAGATCTGCACGGTCGAATTCTTGAGCCCAAGCAGAAGACCAACTCGGGTAGTGATATCAACCGGCTCGGCTCGTATCAACTGAGCGAACAGCTCGAGTCGGCTTGGTTGAGATGAGCCGATGACCCGAGCCGGCTTAGTTGGAACAAGCCATCGACTCAGCTCAATTGAGCCGATGGCTCGAGCTTTCTCGGTTGGGTTGGGTCACCTACTCGGCTCGTGTGAACCGGTTCAAGCCAGCTAAGTTGAAACTAGTTCATCAGCACGTTTCGACTCAGCTCAACTAAGCCGATGGCTCAAATCGACTCGGTATGGTGAGCTGTTGGCTCGGCTCACTTCTCGATTCGGTTCGATATTGAATGAGCTGTAAGCCGAGCCGCTCGAGCCGTTGAGAAGCCCAAACCCGGTCCCAGCTGTTTTGAATATGTTTGGATGAAGCATATAACTTTTAACATTTTTTTGCTCGAGCCCGAATACTTGCCCCTTCGGAACTCAAACCCAGAACGTGACCGATGTCCTTGCCTCCTGAAGACTTCCAGACGACCGAGATCGACAGTCAATTAGCTTTTACTATTCAGATACAAACCGTATATCTTAAAGATTATACATGGAGTTGAAATAATAATAATAATAATAATAATAATAATAATAATAATAATAATAATAATAATAATAATAATAATAATAGTTTTAAACTTGCCCTGAAATTGGCAAAACTTACTTAAAAGTAGAGATTTCGGGGAAAGGGTTCCGTACCTTCAAGACACACCTCTGCAACTACCAACATTTGCTACAAAAATACCTACACAGAGCATAACTCAATGAGCTCTGAAATACAATGTAACGAAATAGCCTATGAGATTCAGTCTACAGAGCAATTGTTAGTTAAAGAATGGACATACACTATTTCGAGAATCGAGACAAGACGGGAAATGTTTACGATACTTTTCGTCTCGTCTCGATTCTCATCTCCAAAGAGAGACGAAAATTTTGATTTAGCCCTGACCCGTCTCGAATGTAAAATGTTAATTCTCATGTTATTTTATTTGTTTTAGAAACGAGATGAGAAACTCCTCTTCTCGTGAGCAACATTAAACCAAACCGAAATATTCTTTCCAAATGTCACGTTTCTCCTTGTAATGGTATGACCTGAGCGATAATTTAGCTTCTAGCTTTTAATCTTCTGCGAGATAATAATAATTATTATTATTACTATTATTATTCCTGAAGATTTCATAGTTCAAGTATTGAAACATCCGAGTATTCAAATATCTGAATGTAATAAAACGTATGTTATCGCTGATCAATAGCCATCAAAAATTCTAAAGTAAGAAAAAAAATTTGCAACGTGCATTCGCAGAAGCACCTTGACCACTGAACCGCGATCGCTGCGCGGTAAACGATCCGTCTTTAGTCTGGTTACGTTAGGTTTCTTTGTCTCCGCTTGCAAACTTGTATGTTATATTTTTCGATTCAAAATGTCTTTCGTATTTCTTTTATGAAGTCGGCAAAGTTTATATTAATAACTTGAGTTTTTCTTAAACCACTGGTTCACAAGTTCGTTCTTTCTCCACACGAAACTACGAATATGACAGATTGAATTCTCATACTCCCCATTTCTTTCAAAGCTGTCGCCATTACCTGGTCAAAGACTTATTTCCGCCACGATTCATATTAACCAAAATAAATTCATTTTTCGTAAGCGGAACTTTCACTTTCCGGATTTCGCAAAATTATGGAATTCAGTTATACTCCGGAATTCAGAAGAATTTCGGAACTCGGAAAGAATCCGGAATTTAGAAAATTCCGGAATTGAGAAAAACTCCGACTTTCGAAAAAATCCGGATTTTCCGAATTTCGGAATGTTAACGAAATCAGAAATTTTTAAATTCCGGATTTTTCCGAATTCCGAAATTATTACAAAATTGGAATTTTCCGAATTCCGGAATTTGTCCGGCTTTACTTTCGGGAGTCCGAAAACTAATAATTCCGGAACGGGCTATCCCTAGTTTATACACAACCTTTCAGAACACTAAGCTAGTAGCTGTCTACAAACAAACAAGTAATGCAAAGCATGTTGTATACTGCAATACGTCATGTATTAAAATCCGACACCATGACCCTTTTATTACATTATATGAAGAGCATGTAGGTCTAAATACCTCATGTATTACATATAATGTAGGTCTTACTCTTCCAGCAAAGAAGAAACATGTGATCATAGTATACAACCCACAGAAGTGATAGCTGGCAATACAGTGGTCGTAATCCCTAACGACACAGGAAGTGAGCGTTGTCATGGCCGCTGGTCTAGAGGCTAGCACGTGAGCGTTGGGTGTATGGAGTCTCGGGTTCGATTCTCGGCGGGAGAGCATCTATCATTTTTAACTGTTCTCGATGTTTCTGTGTTCGTGTCCCTGTCGTTATAAGTTATTAGAAAAAGCAAGTTAAACGAGTGAAGCAAGTAAAATTAGCAATAAGTAAGTTACTGAAACGCGTTCGGTGAGTCAGTTAAAAAAATAGTGGACAAAGCACTGGCTTTTCGCGCCGTCCATGCGAGTTCGAATCAATCTCGGCTTGATAGTTTATCCATTTGAGAGAAAGTATTGTTTCTTTTCGCTACAGGATGGATTTTCTCTTTGGTTTCATGTCAAACATGCTCACGTAATGAAAAGACGCTGTAGATAATAATAATAATAATAATAATAATAATAATAATAATAATAATAATAATAATAATAATAATAATAATAATAATAAAAATAATAATAAATTGAAATATTAGTAGCTAACTCGTGTGTGTATTTCGACCATATAATTTTATATTATTATGTGGAAATAAGTAAGGCTGGCTGGCGCCCGCCTCCCTAATTTTTTCGATGCGCCTTATGGGTCCACGGTGTCCAACGTTGGTCCCATCCCAGTATCACCTCCTGTTTTCTCGATGTAAGCTATCGACATTTTGCCTAAAGAGGGTTCTGCCGTGGCCCCATGAGTACCCATGACAATGACTCTTCGTTCATTTTGCATTGAAATCGCTTACTTCTCTGAGTACTATGAGTGCATACTGTCCAACGTTGGTCCCATCGCTCTACAGTTTCCCGTTCTCTCGATATAAATTGCTAATATTTTGTTTGTAAGGGAGATATGGCGTTAAAATCATTACGTTTGAAGAAGAACTGAGGAAGATATTGCCTTGCCACAAACAACACCTATTATTATTATTATTATTATTATTATTATTATTATTATTATTATTATTATTATTATTATTATTATTATTATTATTGTTATTATTGTTTTACTTACCACTAATGTTGCCTACCTTTATTTGCAATGCAATGTGTTACTAAAAAGCAAATCAAATAACACTCCTCGCCATTCAGGCTCCCGAACTCGAAATACATGATTTACAGTTCTCTGTGTTAGAGGAATGCACATTTATTATATTATTCTTTCAAATAACACGTTACACAATTTACTTCACTTTCAATGTGTAATTTCATATCATCAGTAACAATCATCTTGTTCCAATACGAAGATAACCCCCTCCTGCAAAAAAAAAAAAAAAAAAAACTGACCGTAGCGAAAGGGCGTGAACCTTCTTTAGGCGATTAATCGGGTCCAATATTTCAATAAGTTTCAGCACATAAATATTTCAGTAAAAGAGGAAAATTTATTCAAACTTTCTGAATACCTATTTATGGGC
The DNA here is from genome assembly GCF_964235325.1 of Thermobia domestica. Lineage (NCBI taxonomy): Eukaryota > Metazoa > Arthropoda > Insecta > Zygentoma > Lepismatidae > Thermobia > Thermobia domestica. The sequence continues at coordinate 337,021,217 of NC_137456.1, forward strand.
GAAATTTGGTTCCCTTGGAACTTTTTAAGAGTTTGAAGGGCCACCATTTTGAACATTTTCATCTGATTATTCTGGTTAACGAACTCATCAAAATATTTCAACAATTAATATTTGTGCCAAGTTTCGTCTCAATCCGCTGAAAATTAGGGTGGTTATGGCATTCACAAATAGCGTTATATATATACAAATAGATAGATAAATAGACACACAGAGGGAGAGAGAAAAAGTGTTTTTCTCCCTTCTCGCAACTGTGGTGCGTCAGAGCTAAACCGGGCCCCTTTGCAAAACGTATTGACGAGTCTAACCTAAACACAAGCCTCTTACTTGCTAACGTAGAAACGTGGTCGGGAGGTGTAAGGCATGTAGAAATTGTATTTTTAGTAACCATGAGTATGGTCCACTTCCATGTTTTTCCTTTTACTTTTTGCAGCTACTTCGGAACGTTCAATTTTTATTCTTTACTAATTGCAAATGGCGTTTACATTCAAAATATGAGGAATTTTGGTGGCATTTGTTCGGATATTCTTCTCTTTCGAAATGAAGACAAGAACAAAAGCAATACGCAAAGACAAAAAGTATTATCAGTACTAAACATTACCAATAATAATTGCTACGAAAAACTAAATACGACCTCTTTTACCATCTCTCATGAGTTGTATGTATTATTAACAAAAATTTTTAAAAATGCCCTTGCCGAGGATTCGAACTTGCGTTCTTTGTATTTGTAAGCCAGCACCTTAACCACTACACCAAGATCATGGCATGGTGACCGTTTAGTCTTCGGCGTATTTGTTGTATTTGTGTTTTATGTTCCCACTTCGACAATTTTTACTCTTTTTTGTAAGTTTAACAGCTGTTTCTGGCTTTCTCTTTCGGTGTCGTCCTTTATTTACCCAATGCACTATTCGTATTCACAGCTTGTGCCCCTCTCCAATGTCTTATTCAGATTAAGCTTTTCTTTTTGCCCCTCAGTAAACATTTGATTGATTTAATTCTCATACTCTCCACGGATGGAGCGCAGGAATGCCAGACTCGAAAAATAGGTGTACATTTACTTTCCTGACAGATCATACAATATTGTCATATGAGGCGCGTAAGCCTGATGACCTGCTTTCGATCCCTAGATTGTGAACTCCGCGCCCCTCTGGAGGGATGTGCAAACATTAGTAAAGAAGGAGGAAGTTGGAAATGAGCGTTTCGAGAAAAGAATTTATTGCTCATGTTAACCTGGTTAAAGTAGGCGTCCGGCCAGCTGAAGCAGAGAACTGAGGAAAGCATGTACAAATAAGTAAATAAAACAATTACGTTCTTGTCTAACAAAATGGTTACAAACAAGAAATTTAAAAGAAAGAAAAATATATAAAACATATAATTTGAAAAATGTATAAAATATGTAATATGAAAAACATCCTTGGCGACGCATTTCTATAGCTAATAAGCTGGCTGGATTTTCTTAATTTGCTGCCAGGTGGAACCGTGGCGCTGGTGTAGCTTGTTCGAGCGCTCCCTCCACTCCCTCATACCATCAACTTTTGTGGCTTCCCTCCAGATCCACCTCCTCTGTTCTGCTTTGGAGTCCCCTTGTTCTCTCTCTTCCAATATTCTTACCCAAGGTTAATCCAGAAGGTAGAATATATAAGGAGTCTAGAGAGGACATAGATAAGTTCCGGTTAGCAGAATACCGTGGACTATCGAACTGATCGGATGTGTTTTAAGCAGTCTCCGATAAATCAAAATATGGCGGGACTTACTTTTTGCTGAGACTCATTGTAGCATGTAGAGTTCGACTTCAAGTAAGTAAGATGCACCACCCTTCACACAGCTGAGGTTAGTCCAACACACTACTCTTTCCTTTCGAGTTTTATTCTAATCGACTCTGTCTCTTTTTGCTATTTTTCTCTTTTACTACTTTTCCCTCATTCCCGAATTTGAACAATAAGTTGAAGAAATAACAGAAAGCGTGGACACATTCTTAAACTCGATTCTTTGGAACATAATGTTCATTTTACTCGGTCCTCACTCACTCTCGCACTCGCAGTGGCAGTTGGCCCTCGCCCTCGTTCAACCTCTCCGTCGCAAACGAAATTGTAAATCTTCCTCGCACACACTCATCCTCCTGGTGACAGTTCTCACCCTCGTTATTATTGTCCTCATTCTGGAAACTTGTCCTTGCGAAGGGAGTTGTCCATCACCTTCGCCTCGTAGTGGAAGTTGGCCCTCGCAGTGAAAGTTAGCTCTCGACCTCGTTCAAACTCGTCTTCATGAGGATTATTGTCCATCGCCCTCGCGTTCCTACTGGAAATTTCTCCTCGCCCTCGTTAACCCTCATCCTCGCGTAGGAAGCTGTCTTTCGCCTTCTCCCACATATCATTGAGGGCGAGGTTATTTTAGGGTAAGAAAGCCCTCGCGAGGATCAGATCCTCAATTTTCCAGCATATTTCCTGAAGTATTTCTCTAAAATACCTCCTAAACAAAGAAAATTAAACATTCCATCGTATAACTTAGTCCGGATTACCTAAAATGGAACAAATCATTGACCACTCGACGCTTAATATTACCATGAATATGTTCAGGTAAAATTTGAATAGAGTTTTCTTTAAACCTTTCGGTTCAAAACTTGTGTTGCCCATGAGACGAGTCGACACTAGAAATAAGGAAAATGAAGTGAAGTGTTTGAGTTTTACGTCCCACGGTTATGGGAGTTAGGTTAAACTAGACGGTGATGATGAGAAATGAATAAACTGATGGAATGAAGAAAGTGCGAGGAAACGGGAGAACCCCAAGAAAACCCCTGAGCACTGTATTTGTCCACCACAAAGTCTACACGTCGCGAGCTGGGATCGAACCAGAAGCTCCAAGCACCGGGATTGAAAGCTCTACCACCGAACCACCGCGCCCCGTACGAGAAATAAGGTTGATTATTTCGTCTTGTAAATTTGATAGAAGTCTCGTCCCGTCTCAATTCTTTGAACCTTCTTTATTGTCCCGATTCTCGACAATTCACTTCTCCTCTCGTTCTCTAAATTTACGTAAAATATGTATTCCCTTATCTAGATGTTCCAAGAATCTGTCTGCGTCACTAGAAATGTAAGAAGTGTGTATCTAATAACACTTAAACCATATTTATTATCGGGATATACTGTGTAATGATTATTGTATCTTTAAACGTTCATAAAGCTCTTCAGTGTGATCGCAAATCACTTTTATCAATTTATAGGTTTTAAAGACGGATCATTTAGCAAAAAAAAAAAAAAAAAAAAGTGTTTGAGACCTAAGACTTGGGTGAACTAGTGTTGCTCACGAGATTGGGAAAAAAATTTTCGTCTTCTCTCATAGTGCAAATTAAAAGAGTGATAATGGTGATGAGGTTTAAAAAGTGTCATTTTATCATGTTTCTTTGATGAACTATTAGCGTATGAGGTAAAGATTTTCGTAAAAGATTGAGAGTTATTTGCACGAAATTAGTTTGGTGAATTTTGTTTGCAATTCCAGCAATAACACCCTTTTTAATATGTGGTATATATTTCTTATTTGCAAAAATAATTGGCCCATTTTTTAATGTTAGTTTTGTGTGATGAGGAAGACACCTCTACTAAATTCAAAGAAATCTTTGCGCCATCACAGGACGAAGTGTCGTTTGCCACTCTCCTTAGTGTCCCTATTGCGGCAGCTTCAGATCATCGGAGAAACCTTTCTCTGCCTCCAAAGAGTCCGTCGTGAATCCAGCCCAGGATTCCAGTCCAAGATTGCCTTATAGCTGCAGATAAAATCTTAGGCTTTATAGCTGCAGGCGTTATAGCTGCAGATAAAATCTTTTCTTCGGGTACTGTAAATTGAAGGTTCGTTCTGACGACTTTTGCAAGGAATGCGTTTTGGTTGGTCAGTAGGTAATATTGTCTATTGTCTAATAATAATAATAATAATAATAATAATAATAATAATAATAATAATAATAATAATAATAATAATAATAACATGTGTCCGAACGAACTTTATACTACTGCATAAGAACTATTTAAGAAATTATTATATTTAATGTATTTTTAGCGGACAGTATGTCTTCAAACAATTAAAAGTAGAGGCTATTCCTGAGGGAACTCATATAGTTACAAATTTAAAGCTTTCTTGCTTCAAAGTAACGGGTGAAAAGGTAGTATAATGGAATTAGAAGATGCAGGGCCCGACTGGGAACACTATTCCGGGACCACAGCTTCCCAACTAATTTGCAAATACAGTATATTGCATATACTAGAGTGCCCCAGGGTGTGTGTGTGTGTGTGTACTTTGAACATATAAAACTTTGTTTTGTGTGGAACAACAACATATTACTTGTTTCCAAAAACTTAACATAAACTATTAATCTAATAATTAAGCGCGAGACGAACTGAGGGAACTGAACCCGAGCGTGAGCCGAGTTGAAAGAAATGAGTCCGAGCCCGAGCAAGCCCAGTGCAAAATGGATATCTATGATCAAAACTCATTCAATCAAGTCTTTTTCCATCTAATCTACTGCATTCTGTTGGTTCTTTCACTGCTTGTGTTCGTTCAGATATAAGCGCTCTTAAGATTATGTCATTTACTGCTGAATGACGTGAGTCACTGTCTGTCCATCAGTACTCTTTAAACGTGAGAGTGTAGACACTTTTTAACTAAAAAAGTGTTTAGATAGGCAGAGCAACAATGAGGCACACTCACTTCTAAACGTAGCGCTATTTCTATCAGGAAACTTTCATGACAAACATGTAGATATTATATTCATTTGCATTATTATTTTTAATAATTATGTAGAAGCATACAAGAGAAATTCTCCACTGCAATTAAGTGAAAGAAAGAATACGACCATTCTATAATCTTACTATGACATCAACTATCATATAGGGGACATGGCAGATGTTATTTTACATATTATATTCTTCTAAAAAGTGGTCAAACTGCAAATTCAAAATAGTTGTTGTTAAGAAGGCTTGTCCGTCTCCCTCGCTTGCCTTCGTTCTCGCGAAGGAAATTGTTCCTCTCCCTCGGGCAACCCACGCCTTCGCGCACCCTCACCCTTCCAGTAACAATTGATCCTCGCCCTTGCGAAAGGATTTGTGCATTGCCCTCGCTCGCCCTCGCCCTCGCGCTGAAGACAAGTCCTCGCCCTGGGGAAGGGAGTTGTGCATCGCCCTCACTCGCCCTCATATTGGAAATTTCCCCTAGCCCTTGTGCATCCTCTCCATCGCTGCCGAAACTTCTCACCCTCGTGCACCCTCGTCTTCGCGAATGAAATTGTCCATCGCCCTCGCCCTCATGTTGGGAATATCTCCTCACTCTTACGTACATTCAACCTCGCTTCATTGTGGGCGAGGGAGCTTGAGGGTGAGAATGATCTTGAGAGGGCCACCCTCGCGATGGTAAAAATCTCTGGAATAGTGTATCGGGCAAAATTATAGACGTTAATCTTAGCGATTTATGTAATCACTACACATATAAGAAATTAATGTCTAACATAGTTATGTTTCCTCTCTTGTACTCATCTTGTATATCTATTCTAATATTGTAATAAACTCTATTATGTCTCATTGAACTTCTCCTAGGGGGATATTATGATAATACAATTAGAGAAAACAAACAACTGAGCTAGGACTTCGATATGTATTCTCTATGAGCTTCACTTCATACTAGCGAATCAAAGAAGATAGGAGTATCTGGATTAAATCCGGGGTGTTAACTAATTACAGCCACGTTTGGAAGGAAGGAGAGAGAGAGAGAGTTGAATTGAGTTGATTTTAGTTTAGCGTCCCTTTCAGCAGCGAGGCTATATGAGACGTGGACCTACTGATTAACGTGGAATTCGAACCACATAAGCTCCCACCGGAAACCCGGGTCTCCCACGCCAAAGGGAGAGAGAGACAGAGAGAGAACGAATTCCAAATCCATACAAAGCAAAGCTCTATAATGAAAATTGTCCTAAATGGAATAGTGTGTGCTTCTTGCCACGTACACACACTATGTGGTTCGTATCACGCCTCTCAAACACGTTGGAGCCCTCAAACCGTTAGTGATCGGCTGGCGGATTACAACCGGTGGAACGCGTCATCTTCAGTCACCAAGTCACCACAACACCGTAAAGGTTGATGGAGTTTCGCCAGGTATGAATGGTGAACTCTACACAGTAACTATACACCCCAACAACCCCAACTGTAATAGTTGGTGTCAACCGCCGGTGGTACTGACGTTTTACTTTTACACTCGTTATGTCGTTTGCCCAGGCTTGTGCATTGGTGAGGCCAGTGCTATAATGTACCAGAGGTACAGTTTCATTTTTATTTTTATATGTAAAAAATCACACTTGGTTTCAGCATTTAAGTATTACTAACGTTTTGTGTTTTAATTACAAGTGAATCATGAAAATAATTACTTTCATTGGTGTCGTAGTATACCTGCTAAATAGTATGTAGTCAGTGAACAGTGACGTATAATGTCGGGATAGTGCTCAACCTACAAATACAGATATGAAAACGATTATAATACGTAAGTAGTTTTGAATGTAATTTCTCAATCGTTTCCTTATCTGGAGCATAGTATTAACGAACCATTATCCTCTTTGGGCTCTATTATGTGACGTTCGCTAATAACCTTCGATTAGATCAGAGCCTATGTTAATTTCGTGTTGGGTCAAAGTGAAACATCCTCTCTTTTTAGTATAAGACATCAAAAAATATTGTATAACGGAAGTGAACATATTACACGAAGTAAATTGAATTTTATTTTATCTATATTATCCAAATGATAATACAGCAATAAACTTAACACTCGTTCTAGAAAAATAGACAGGAGAAGGAAATGTAACTATTCTCTTAAAGCAGGACAAGAATTATTTATTTTTAATCTTCTTGTATGTCACTTCCTGATGAAGTAATTCTTCGCGAATTAAATTATTTCTGCTGTATGCATGTTTTTATAATAGGAACTAGGTTAAATCATAGCGTTGCTACGGATATATGTTGAGCCACTAATGAAATAAAAAGAGAAAAATTGAACACTAGAACCATGATTTTTCCGCAGTAAATAAAAACGCTGGCGCGAAGTAGGGAAATCACATTGCCCAGCTGGCGATGGAAAACCTTATTATATATGGGATTCATATGGCAATGTTTATTGTTTATATAGTGATAAAGGAAAAGTATACGTTATTCCTCAATTTAGTCGATGGCAACATAGTAATGCGCCGAAGTATATGATACGTATGATAGAACCTTGTATTTAGATCCTGCCACTCCGACTTCTGACGTGCAAGAACCACCTGAGATCGGTTGTGAAACAACCCGCTTAGCAGTTTGTAGTCATGCAGGACCTGCGCTTAATCCTGCACAAGGAAACGAGAAACCGATTCCATTACTTCGAACTTTGGTTTTTGAATCGGAAATAGAGAAATGCCGTCTGGAATGAATGCCTGGGACTTGAGAAACAAAAATAATTTACAAGAGGAATTAGAAGTAGCAGAACGGTGGCTGGTCAGGTAGATTCGAGGACCACTATAGAGTTATAATCTACCCCAGGCGTTTTTCCTATTATAGAGTCGAACCCAGTTCGTCAGAAAGGAATAGACAACGAAATTTAGAAAATAAATCTCCTAAAACCGAAAATGGCAGTAGAAAAGAAGCCTTCTGCTATTTGCGTGAACCTGACAGTCCGGAAACAATTTACTTCCCAGTAAAATACGAACCATCTGAGATTCCATCTCAACCTGCGTTAGAACAGTTTGAGTAGGAAACTCATAATGCTATTATTAGAAACGAACTTAGCGGCGTCGATATAAGCGTTAAACCTGACTTGGCTGATACGGATATCGAATCCAGAGCCTCCAAATTTCAACTACTAAGTGCATACAAAGAAAATGATCCGTACTATTCAAATATTAGTCAGGACGACGAAATAGTAAAACGACTTTGGACATAATCACAAACTGACTTATCGCCAGTGATAGGAGCCTTAGCACAACCACTGATTAGAGGAAATAAAAATAAGGTACAAACCACCATGGTTCGTTGCACTGACTAGGGTGTAGAAATATTATGGGTACTTTTTCAGGCAGATCCGATCATTCCTAGCGAGAACCTTTCACTAATAGATCATGTAATAGTGAATAACGACATCGAGGTTCAAACTGAATATCCCATGCGGAGAACGGACCGTAGTGTTCAAACCGACTTTAGATTCCCATAAATGATTAGCATCGAGACTAATCCGTATCTCAAAGCGTTATGTGGGATTTCTACTCAAACCAATCCCACAAGCTTTCCGCTGGAAGAAAAAATGTCGCACCTAGAAGGCATAGATAATTTGCTTAGTGTAGTTAAGCAAGTTAGATGTTCAGATGAAATCGTTAGTAATTCCGAATCCGAGGATGATGATACTGTAAAGGAAGCGTGGCTGGAATATAAATTGAACCGATTACAAGCTGAAGACGAGTCTTTCTCCGAGTTGGAATTAAAGCATTCCCACAGAAGTAACCCAGAGTTAAATCCCACCTTATTGAGTAACGAAGCAGCGCTGTTTACTCCGTTGAGCCCAGAAGACGACCTTATCTATTCTAATTGGGACACCTTAGTAGCATCCATGCCCCAGTGAGCAGCTCGAGACCTCATTCCTAGTAAAGGTAACGAAGAAGATCATGACGTCAACTTTGATATTGATGCAAGACTTTCAGTGGAAGAGGATAAAGAAAATGAAGATATTTTTTCCATCCAGCCTTTTAACCAGATAGAGGAAGAAATAGGAGCGGATAACAACGACTCGTGGTCGGAATCTATAGTTTTAGAAAATATCGAAAAGATACCGGTATTTGAGTATGCGAAATACGGACCTTCCATAGTGTGTTTAGAGGAGATAAAAAACCAAAATCTTCTTCACCTCATTTACAACCAAGTATAGTTCAGGGAAAGATAGTATCAGACCTAGTAGTTTATTATGTACAGCCTATACGAGCTCGAAACATAGTAACAGTTAATCACCGACCATTAAAGAAATGAAAAGGTACAGGAAAGTGGACAGTATATCGCGCTAAAATAGTTTGTTTCTCCACCTATAGTGCGGGCTCTACCACTACTAGTGGGCCCAACATGTTAGAAAATGCAGAAATTAGACCGGATCAAAGTACAGAGTCACAGAGTAAGGATTTTAGTAGGTTAGATTCGACGAAAACCTCGATGGAGGTCGAACCCCCCCCCCAACAGAAAAGTCACAGGACATAAATAACTGAATTTTCTTCGTATGAAAGCGATTGAAAGGAAATGACAAGCAGTCAAAGGTCAGATTGAATTCAGGACACTAGTTGAAAACAGAAAGATAACATTACTACTAAATCTGAAACATAATTTAAGACTAGTCCGGTTACAGAACCTTCGTCTCAACCTAGCTTAGAGAAACCTCATATTCCAAATTTACATTTAGAAGAAAATTGGCCATCTCCACCACCCCCAGGTGGTCCGCACACCCTATTATTGTTACTCAATCTCGAGCATATCATATTTACCCGGACGTGAAAATCCCGTTATTTTCAGTCGGTAAATATGAGGCTGTAAAGAATTTTTTTGTTCCTACGAAATGACGGTACGCACATACGATTTGACACCCCAGGAAATGGCGGATTATTTCCCTATTTGCTTAAATAGCCGGGCAACCGGTTGGTAGTTTGTGGAAAACAGCAAATCAGCCTACGTTGAACTATGCAGAGCTAAGAGGTAAGGTACAATATGTTATCCCTTATCGCGCCAATCTTGAATATGACTTAGAACATAGACGAAAAAAGTAGGCGAAGATATCATACCTTTGTTTACAGGTTAGGAAAAGATTTTAAATACTTGTGTAGAAGTATAGATCAGTCGGAAGTGTTGCATAGGCTCAGAGTGAATATACTACCATAGATTTTACACCAACGAATACTTAATGTTGGCGACATAGATAAGTTAGAGCAATGCATAATTACCTGCGAAAATATGAAATCGCGAAAGGAACTGGTAGACATATTTGCAAACTAGTCCTGGCGTCATCCGAAAAAATGATCGTGTAGACTGGTTATTGCTTGAAACTACTGTGCAATCTAAATCTGTTTCAGTTTGCTATTACACTTCGAATTATGCATTGCCTAAAAGTGATCGGAAGTCCTACCAGAATAATTACTCTAATGACTATGAGCTGGGCACTGGCCGAGGTCAGCTCAATACAGTTAAAATAAAAATAGGAGACCGCTGGACGTCACATCTAATTGACAAGGGGGCAACCATTTCATTCCTATCTAGTGAATGCCTATCACTTATGTTCCCAGTGTTGATTCGATTGAAAGGTTACGTACGAATACAAGTAGTAGGCTCCCAGCTTTCAGAATACCTACCGGAGGTCATAACGGCATGCTACATAAAAGATCACTTAAAAACCACTAGTCGAAAGTACATTGATGTAGTATGCCACCGCTATTCACCCTAAATATTTACCTCTCGCGGATAGTGATGGGAACTAAGTAGAATATCGCTGGTTCAAATTCCTCAGGGTCTTCGAAATTTCCGTAAGAACACGGTCTATAATCTAGATTTAACACACGTTGAAAAATATACAAGAACAAAACAAGTGAGGGCTTCCCAGACACAGAGATTTTGTAAAATTGAGGGAAGGAAAAAGCTAACCATATATATCATACAGCGATCCCAGTAATCCCCCTGCTCAAATACAGCACTTTAGAAACCAGATTTTCACTAAAAAGAATCAAAACTTCTCCAATTTGGGGGGAAGCCATTTAAGCCTTTCACAAGGAAAAGGGAGCAAAATGTCCGCCCTACGACTATTATGTCATGAGTATTTGTACGCTTAAGGAAACCCCCTAAAAATTTCTTTTCCGAAGGCTATAAATACCTCAAAGAGACTGTTTCAAGCGAAAGAAACATTAAATGCTTTCAGACTCAACGAAGGAAATATTAACTGCAGTACTCATGAACTGGATATTGGCAGCTCAATTACCGTGGTAGAAAAAATGTTTCTTACTCCGTTAACGGTAGAAGAAAAACCAACAAGCCTGTCTCTTCGAAATTAGGGAGGAAGAAATATTCTCCTAGAATCGCCATTGCCAATAGTTCTATAGAATCACCTACCGAGAGCTATCAGACTTGCTCAATAGGTACGAATGATCAAATGTGTGAAACATATTCTAATGAGAAGGAACCTCTAAACGGCAACTTATAGGAAGCTAAATTTCTAGAAATCTCTTCGTCAGTGGTCTCTTCGCATAGTCCCTTCGAAGAAGGCTCTCAAGAAACGATCGTTGGTCTAAGTGATGAGGTGGTGAAACTTTACACCAACAGAGTTTTTAAGATACAATTACCAACCAACCTGCGTGTCTCAGCCAACGCATGCTAAGGAAGAATTACGTAAAGCTCTTAATATTGGAACGAACTTAAAACCCCATGAGAAAAACCAATTGTTAGACATGCTTATGGAATTCCGAGATGTCGCCTGCGACAAACCAGGTCATCGGCGACAACAGAGAAATTCATGTGCCCGTCCCTAAAGATAACTAGAGATATTCCTGTTTTTCAGCCTCCTTATATTGGGAGTCTCCCGAAAAGAGAGAAATATTCGGGTCAGAGGTGCAGAAAATACTGGATAGCAACATTATACGAAGGAGCCGGAGGACATACTCCAGCTCCATCGTTGTAGTTCCTAAAAATAACAATACGTGTCGCTTCAGTATCGGTTATCGAAAACTTAATCTTATTCTGAAGCCAAATATTTACTCAATACCGCGTATAGACGAGGTTCTAACGTTCCTCAGTGGTACACAATGTACTACTACGTTGGACCGTTAATCGAAATACCGCCAAATGCCCATAAAACCTACCGACAGAGAAAACTGCCTTTGTCTGTAGCAGTAGTAAGCTTGAATTTTTCTCCCGTTTGGCCTGGCCCTAGCGCCAGCTCTTTTGCAAAATATGATAGATGTGATCCTTTAGGGTGTAAAATGGAAATATTTAATGGTCTACTTTAATGGTGTCATTTGTCTTAATCCGTCCTTTCCAGCTCTGTCGGATAGGACAGGAGCTATCCTAACCCGGCTCAATGAAGTTAATTTCATGCTCAGTCCTAAGAAGTGTTTCTTCGCTTATGAAGAGGTCTATGTTCTCGGTCACATTGCGGGAAAAACGTGGCGTTCGTGTAGGCCCTGCTAAAGGTGAGGCTATTTTGAAGGTGCCCCATCCGACAACCTAGAGGAGGTTAGAAGTTTTATAGGACTTTGTTCGGGCGATTTTTTAAGTGCCGTCAATATCAAAATTTCAAATCGGGGGACAATATATTATACAAGGTGGTAGGTAACAAACTTTGGGAGGCGATTCCTTATGCGAAATGAAAGAAAAAAGTTCTAATAAACATGGGTCGAAAAACGTCTCCTTTCAGAGTTATGAACTACCGAAAATTCGAAATATCACAACTCAAAACATCCTGGCTTAGAAACTATAGAGCCTATCCCAAGCGGTTTAAGGAATTACAGAGGAATATAGACAATGAATTTATCTATGTAGTAGTATTTATCGATATAGTACAATATTACATAAATACAAAATAAATAATAAAACTTGTGAAACCACTTGCTAAGCATTTTTCTATTTTCAATTTTTTAAATCAACGAATTTTACACAACAATAAGTGTCTTTCTCATTTTTGCTTCTTTAAAATCCTTTATCACATCAGAGATATCCAATTCATAAGCTCACTTTCGCTCAATATATGTAGTCAGCATGGCCACACCCCAAAGGCGTTCTTTGGTCACACTGTTTCTGAGATATTTATTGGGTAATTTTAACTTATAGAATACTTGCTTAGCAGTTGCAACTATAACAGAAAGAGTTACATATAAACAAAGCACAATCATGAGATTTGGAAATGCTGAGCTGAGGTCCGATTTGGTAATAAAATGAAGAACCTCTTCGTGGGTTGAAACATTTGGGTCTGTCTTGGAAAGTATCTGAAAGTCAACACTTCTAGTGGAAAGTCACTGGATAAATTGTATTCATACACAAGCACAAAGTCATATGACTGCTTGGTGATCTCTTCTTCAAGAGTGGTTCGTAACATTGACGGGCATAAGTACGAAAATCTTTTACAAAGTTCTCTCATTCTTTGAAGCGTACCCTTATGTTTACTATTACGGAATCGGGAATAGGCAATAGCAGTTGGATTACGAATTCTTTGACAGGGTCAGTAAATCGCGTACCTTGTGCCAATTGAATATTTTCGGCACTGGCTTCCTTCTTTAAAACTTATCTGAAAAATCAAATTTGTTCCAACAAGTACTGACTTCCTCTAATATTTCAGGCACATTCTTTCTAAGATCTTACTCCAGTGTATAATATTTTTTTGTTTTCGTTGACACTGAGAAGCCCTACTTGGGCTTTGCAGCTTTTTTTTTTTATTGACACAACATTAATGCTTCTTAGAACGTTTTCCTACAACACAAGCATTACCACGAAATGGAACTTTTCCATTTTTTGTTTAACGAAGGGTTTCTGTCCGTTATTTTTCTGTTGCAGTAAGGCACATGACGTTAAGACATTTCATGACGTCATACCTTTTTCTTTGTGTGAACACAGCATTGTGACTCCAATCCCAGCGTCTTTGAGAGCGTTTCTTTAGTGTCGTTTCATTTTCCAGGGATGTATCCTTGGGAATACAGTCTTGTAAAGCCTTCCAGCGTTTTCCGCTGCTACCCAGGAAGTTACATATATCTTGTGGAGTGGCAAAGAAATTAACAGCTTCTGTGTTAACTTTTGCAGCATCTGATAACACGAGATTCAGATCATGTGCTGTTCAGTGAACATATATGGCATTCTTGACATGTTTTTGAATCTGCGTTTGCAACCCAGAAAACAACTTCTCATTAGTGCTTCTCCGTCATAGCCTTGCTCTCTGCACTTTTTGATGTGAATCTCATTTTCTAATGGGACTTTTATTATTAAATCTGCATAATTTTCTGCACAGTGATCGTCCATATCATAAAATCCAAGGAAGCTTTCAACAATTTCGAACTGTGGGAAATGAAGAAAAGATGTCTTTCTGACGCCTCCTTAAGCCACCTAACCCTGGCTTATATTTTATATTTTATATGTCTAGTCATATTAGAAAATACGTTCGAAAATTTATTTTGGCGTATTGTCTGGTCGTACCCTGATGTTGGCACCGCGGATACTTGCCCGGTTTCCCCGACGCTTGGTGTTTGTACTTGGTTCTTTGTAACCGCATTATCTGGCGCTTGTGCTGTGACTCTTAATCATGGCAACACTTTTTAACTCATTTTAACCCAGATCTTATACGTCATAGAATTTGTCATTACTGTTGAAAGCCTGTTGTGCAATGGAATTTTATTTAAATTTAGTAAAATCAGTACATGTAATATAGGACTGACATCGTGTTAATACAGGAGGATAAATTTCTTAATCACACAGTGCTATACCTACGCGAGTTTACACTAATGCCAATAATTTGATATGCAAATGTAACAAACTACGAGCGAAATGAGCAGGAATTTTTATTCTTGCCATGTTCGGAAATGAAGACAGCGAAAAACTTCTGGCTTCATTTTTATATAGTTTACTTCCTTTTTTTAATTAAAAGCCTGGAGCGCCGCATAATATACCGAAACGGCCTGCACCCGTAGGCAATGCCTACCCTGCCTACTCTATTGCAACGCCACTAGTGTTAGTGTGGAATGGACTATTTTATGTGAAATTATTATGATAGTAAAGAACTTTTATTTTTTCTAAAAAGAAGCAACAAAATAATATTGAAGGGACATTAAATGTGAAGAAAGAGAGAAAAGAAATCACATTTAAAAGTAGTATTTTTAACGAGTATTATGTACTTTTACGTCAAGAGTCAACTTTTGCACCATTCCACTCTTCTTTGTGGCTGATGCCTTGCTTTGCTGGCGCCAGAAGCTTGGAAGAATTGAATGTTGCCTTGAGGTGCTGTTTGATAGCACTGAAGCCATCCCAGCCGTGCTGTCTGTCTGTTACGTCAACGAGTTACTATATGTAAGCACGAGCGGGTCTGTGTTAAATCTAACAGAGATCTTTTCTAATTGAATTGATTTTGATTTTATGAATTTCCGTAATTCTATCGCTTGGATCTGTGCTGAATGTCTTTTGACTTTCTAAATGTTTTAGTTTATTCATGAAATGGATCTGTTTCTGTTTGAAAATCTTAAGGCAGCTAGCTGTATTTTTAGCTAGCTAAATTTCTTATCGTTGAGAAGAGATGTAGACAAGGGCCAGCAGTTAAAAGTATTTGCGGTAAGTAGAGAAATATTATATTTAGTACTTCTCTCTGATTGTCTTTTTTTATTGGGAGGGGGTGTTGTTGTATTGTCCGATATTAAGGTTATTAATTTTTTCTGCTTGTTTTTGAGTTAAGCTATTAGAGGATAAATTGATTTTCTTTAATTAGTTTGCTAGTTTCAGTTTATAGTTCCTCTTTGGTTTTTAAAGTTAGTACTATTTCAGGTTTGTCAAAGGGGTTCTTTTGTACTAATATAGCGTCCCACCGACCTTACTTCAATTTCGAGTATTTTTGCTTAGTTTCGTTTGAAGGCTTTCGTATTAGTTTAACGTCCCGCTTAAGTAGTTTGTTTCTATTATTTTTGCGTTATTGGTTTGAAGGTTGGTTGATTTAGCTTAGCGTCCCAATTAAGTTGTTTCAGTTGCTACTATTTTGTTTAATTTGATTTGAAAAATTTTAGCATTATTCTAGCGTCCCCCTTAAGTTGTTTTAGTTTCTAGTCCTTTTGCGTGATTGGTTTGAAAGTTTGGGGGCGCGGTAGCCCAGTGGTAGGGGGTTCACCTCCGGTGCTTGGGGTCCTTGGTTCGATCCTAGCTTGCGCCGTGTGGACTTTCTGGTGGACAAACACCGTGCTCGTGGCTTTTCTCGGAGTTCTCCCGTTTCCTCCCACTTTCTTCATTCCACCGTTTCATTCATTTCTCATCATCAGAGTCTCCTTTAGCCTAACCGGCATAACCGAGGGACGGAAAACTCAATTTCATTTTTGGTTTCAAGGTTTGTTGGTTTGGTTTAGCGTCCCACTTAAGTTGTTTCAGTTTCTAGTATTTTTGCGTAATTAGTTTGGTGTGAAGGTTTTTGGTTTGGTTTAGCGTCCCACTTGCTTCAGTATCTAGTAATCGTGCGTAAATAGTTATATTTGTTAGAGGTTCCGTTTGTTTCAGTTTAACATCCCTTTTTAGTTCTTACAGTTTCGAGTACTTTTGCGATGTTAATTTGATTTGTTGAAGATTTAATATGTTTTGCTTAAGCGTCCATTTTGAATTGTCAGAGTTTCGAGTACTTTTACAACATTAGTTTAATTGTTTTAATGTTTCTTTCGTTTTAGTTTAGTGTCCCAGTTTATTATCTAAGTTCGATGCTCTTTCCTCATTTGGTTTGGTTGACTGAAGCTAGTTTACTTACTTAAATTCATGAAGGTTGAAGTTTACCCAGTGCATTAGCGTCATTATTGGTTGTTCGGGTTTATTTTACATTCCAATTTGATTATCTTTAATTATTGTTAAATCAGTCCAGTTGTGAATTAGTCCATTAAAATTTGTTTGTTGGAATTTATAGTCCCTGTTGGTTTCCTTTGAATTTATATTTTTGATTTGTTTTGATATTTTGTTTCAGATTAATGTCCATATAGGGAATTTTATTGCTGAAAAGTTGGTTGGTTTGAAATTTAGCATTTTTTGTATAGATTTCGACCGGAGGTTTAATAGCTTCCCAAGATTACTGCTGTTCAGTGAAACTATTTGTTGGTAGCATCAATTGTGTATTTTTTGAATCCTGGATTTATCAGTTTTCTCGGATTAAATCTTTTTCCCTGGACCTAGTTAAATCGCTTTAACTTCTGTTTATAATCTTTTTTGGATTATTAATTTAATTAGTTTGAGTTCTTGATTTGGAAACTAGCGTCCCAATCAAAACTTTGAGAGTGTTAAACCCCACTCACTTAATTTGGCTTGCGTTAAATTTAGTATTTAGAAAAAAAGTCGTTGATTAAAAGTAATAATTTAGATGACCGTTTAATATGATTTAATATGACCAGTTTTTGAGCTCGTCTTATATTATTTCTGTTGATTGGAAAAAGAATTAGCAAATCTTTACATTAAGCTATTTGATTTGGGATAAAAAAGAAAAGATAATCTGATTTTGTCACTTGATTATTGGCTTACTGATCATTATAAGATTTCAAATTGAAGTTTTTCCAGTGGTAGAGATTTCTGATTGACAGTGTGAGCATCTAAATTATTCTAATTTGTACTAAAAAGTTGGATAGTTTCTGGTGAGAGTAGTAATTATTAATTATCAGAACTGTTATTCAATGAATTGAATGGGAGTGGAATTATACGCAGAGTGACTAAAAAGTAATATTTATTGTAATTATTTTCTTCATTTTTACGTGAAAAACTTAAAGAAAATAAATTGAATTTATAATTTTTTTTTTGAATTGATAAGTTAGTTCTATAAATCCTCTAAAAATAGTTATTTCTTGACTTTAAGATTTATTTTTTGATGTGAGATTTTCATATTCAGGGTGATATAGTGTTTAGGAGCAGGGTTGGAATACTTAAAGCACTCCACTGTATTGTGATTGGCCGAATTGTCCTTTCTGGTAGTTCGTTATTCCGCATTTTTTAAATTTAAATTTTATTATTATTATTTTTTTTGAGATTGTTGGACGAATTAGACGGTTTCTCACTATTAGCGCGGGAGAGTTACAAAGATTTTTCCAACCTTTTCACCATAAAATTTTTATCGCCATTTCTTGGCATTGGAAATCGTTGATGTGAATTTATAAATTGAGAATGGATTGTTTCAGTTAGGTTGTTATTCGGTTTTTTAAGTAATTGTTTGTGTATTTATGAATCTTGAGAGTTGTTTTGATATCTGAACCACGTCAGTTTAAAATAGTCTGTCTGTAAAAAAATTAAATATATAAATAAAATAAAATAAAAACCTAAAGTAAATTTTTTATGAGTCGAAGTTTGAATTTAAAACAAGTTGTATATTTCTGATAGCAGCTTATATTTGAGGGTCGATCTTTTTCTTCTTTCTTTAGTAATAAGTAGTTAGCGTAGTGTGTAGTAGCATGTTTGCTATATATATTAGTTTTAATTAAGTTTACAATAATTTAATTCTTGATTATTGAATTGATATTTCTTTTGTGGAGAGATTTACTGCTTTTTTTATTTTTTGTAACATTTGATCAATTTTGTGTCTTCAAATCAGATTGAAAATGTCTTCATGAGAGGAGTCAGCTCTTACTCTTATTTCAGATGATAATCTACAATTTGTTACTATAGATCAGACAGGGAACATGACAAATGATAGGGCAATTATGAACCTGACCCCTCCTCGAAGTCATTTTTTCCAGTTTTGTGATCGTGTTGAAGATAATTCGAGAATTTATAGTTTAGAAGAACCTTTTCCCAGGAACTTTAGTTGTCTTGCTCAACCTCCAGCACCAATTCCAGCGGAGACTAGTCAATTAACTAGAGATATCTTAGGTTTTGGTATAAGGTATTAATCAAAATTGCTCTTTAGTCCTA
This sequence comes from Thermobia domestica, assembly GCF_964235325.1. NCBI lineage: Eukaryota > Metazoa > Arthropoda > Insecta > Zygentoma > Lepismatidae > Thermobia > Thermobia domestica. The sequence goes on from NC_137456.1 coordinate 337,039,837, forward strand.
TTATGCGTAGGCATGTTGAATTTCAGTTTTTCAGAGAATAGTTCAGAATTGCCAACTCGTGGTAGGCCAACGAACAATAATTAGGGCCTTTCTGATTACTAGAAGAGAGTTTCTTTAGTTAAAAATTCGACTCCTATATTCATGTTTCGGACGGGTAGGCCAATGCCTCATGATCATAGATATTTTGATAGATTGCCGAATAATTTTTCAAATTATGATAGTCATGCTCAGGCTAGTAATGCAGTTGTTAGTACAATTCCACATTATATTAATACATATTCTTTCCAGGAAATTTTTGAACGTTTTGAATCAAAAATAAAAGTGTTTTAAGTCATTTGTGGCAGAAATAGTTTTTTTTTAGTTCTTGATATTTTACTGATAATTGAATAAATAGTGGAGCAATTTTCTTGCCAATGAGAGTTGTCTATAGTGCATTGTTAACACGTACTGAAGGTGATTTCCAAACGGAAGTACAATATGCCGTCAATAATAACTCTTCACGGGATTTATTTAAATGTAAAATACTTGATAGATTTGTGTCAAATACAGTAAAACACTCCTCAGTATCTGAAAGATTATTCAGGAAACAAAAGTTAAATGAAGCGGTGGATCAGTTTGTTGAAGATTTATTATCTCTTGTTTTGAGATTTAATTGTAGTGATTCTCAACTTATTAATATCTTGTTAATGGGATGAATCAATCAGTTAGGTATAGGATGCTTCAGAAACCATTCACCTGGTTCAAGCGTTTCAGCAGTTGTATGAAGTGAATGCTGAGAATATCAGGAAGACTCATCGTCAGTACTATCAGTCATATTTATTAGTGAACATTTTTACAGCCAGTTTGGTTGCTCAAACTTTCTCCACGCAGTACACACAGCATTTCCCACTATGTTCTCCGCGCATCGGTCTGTTGCAGCGGCAGTAATACGTTGATGTTGTTCTCCTCTTGGCTGATGGGCAAATGCCACAAACTTGTCGAGGATTGTTTATGGACTGGACAACATTCTACTCTGGCAGCGATATTTTCAGAATGTCAGCAATGGATTGCCGGAGTTTTCGTGGCAAATTTGAGTATTGAACCCGTTCTTGGAGCCATGGCTCAATAAGACTGCTGTGGATTTTCATGGCGAATTTTCTTCAAGAAAGAGGCTTTTGACTCATTTTCACAACGTTGTGAAGAGAAATGTCGTAGGGATTAACCAGGGTTATGTTTATAATAATATCATGTTCCACACAGTTTCTTCATCATTCGATCCAATATCCTGATCCTAAATATCATTCTCACACTCACTTAGGTGTTTTAAAACAAGATCACTGTCATCAATACCCGTTAGAATCATTTTTTTTAACTTTCCTTGAATAATTATTATAAAATAAATCCAACACTTTCACTAAAATGTATCTGTAAGTTCACTCTAGAAGTAGAAAATAATAGTAAACAAAATACAAAAATCCAAGCGTTATTTCTAACGTATCGTAAATCTTACGAGCGGCTAACGAGTTCATATAGAAATACAGGCAAAAACTGAGCAATCTAAATACTGCCCAACAATGCAGGCTTAGTAGATAACGGAACTCAGCGGACGATTCCATTTTCGCCGGGCGAAGGGAAGTGAACATCAAAGTAATACAACGGGCTCGTAAAATTTACGACACGTTAGCTTTCTCGGGTTAACTAGAATAATTGTGGACTTCGAAATGACCAATACAAACTACTTAAAGATTTATCATTTTGTTTAAAATTCATAACCCCCATCGATGAAATAAATATTTGTTTTAAATACTTATTGCAATTTCGGTCTCATTTATTTTCTGGTTGAAAATTCATGGGATTTTGTAAACGCTTTCTGTGCTGCAATCTAGAGAGCAGACATTAACTATTACAGAAACAATGTTTTGTATTTATAGCGAGCAAGTCTCTGTCTCTCTCACAAACACGTTGGATTTTTTTAAATTTTTTTTTCAATGCTAGCCAGAGGCTAGCTACCTTTTAGAGGGCTACACCCTCTTTCAAGGACGAGGTGTGAAGAGAAAAGGAGGCTATAAAGGATAGGTGCTGGGCTAAGGGAGATAACTATATAACTTTATTTCAGAAACAAAACAAATAATATAAATTTGGGACATTATGATCTTTGCGACCATAATCATAGTTAAGGTGCGGATGATAAACAGAATACAACGAATATATAATTAAATCTAACAAATAATTGAACAAATAATAGTGTAAGTAAGTGCAGGTATAGACTGGAGTAAATGGTAAATTAAGTGCGTTGTGAAATAAATAGTGCTGTAATATAAATGTATATAAATAAATATATATATTGAGAGTAGAAAAGAGAATGAGAATGAGGGATGAGGTGAGGTGCAATCACGCCACAACACAAGATGAGAGCGGGTTAGCAGAACGAATGCAGTTATTTTCTGCCTAGGGGCTACTCTAGGCTGATGAAGACGAGATGAGCCCTGTTAGTCATGATGAGATCACTGTGCAAAAAAAGATGGAAAGATATGAGGAAGATGAGCATGCAAAAGATAATCTTGTAGTATAAGATGGTCCAAATGGTCTGGGGGAATTGTATAGCAATATAGTGTAAAAAGTAGATGGAGGGGGGTAAAGTGATAGCGTGGCGGTGATGAATAAAGAGCAAGATGGTGCATGGTTTCCAGAAGAAGAGGCTGATGTGTGGTATAGCGACCAGTTATAAATTTGAGACGGAGGGCTTCTAGATGTGAATAAAGAACGGGAAAATAGATGCGTGAATAGAGTGCACGGGTAGGGCTTGGAAGAGTAATCCTGAAGGCAATACGAAATGCATGTCGCTCTAAAATGGCCAATTTGGTATAGTACGAAGGAGGTGCTGAAATCCAGGAGGAGAAACCGTAGGTCAAAACAGGTCGAAGGAAAACCTTATATGTATTAAGAACAGTATGGGGTTTTAGACCCCAGGTGGTGCCTGTTAAACGTTTGAGGAGATTGAGTCTGTTGTAGGCTTTAGTTGCGACATGTTTGAGGTGTTGCTTCCAAGTTAGATGATGGTCAAAGACAATGCCTAAGTATGTGACTGTTTTAGTGGCCAGAATAGGAGTATCTTGTACACGCAGTGACAACAGAGAAGGATTTCTATGGACTTTAGTGCGCTTACGTGAGGGTATGAAAACTATTGCTTGAGTCTTCGCTGCGTTGATCTTGAGATGCCATTTAGTACACCTAGTGAACAAATCTGTCAATTGAGGCTTGTAAGATGACGTTGATGTGTGAGATAGTGTTTCCCAGAGCTAGAAATGCTGTATCATCGGCATATTGCAAAAGATGCACATCGGGAGGGAGATGCGGAAGTTCAGCTACAAAGAGAATGTATAAAAGTGGAGAGAGAGCAGATCCTTGCGGCACACCAGAGAGAAGAAATATAGGGTGAGACAGTTGGTCGTTGATGGCGATGTAAGAAATTCGTCCAACGAGGAAATGATAGATAATGCGGATGTATGGCAGAGGGAGTTTAAAATGAATGAGTTTATATAAAAGGGCCAGATGCAACACTTTGTCAAACGCTTTCTCCAGATCAAAGAGAAGCAAACAAGAAGGTCGGATGGAGTTGAAATGGTTGGTGATAACAGTGGTGAGTCGCAAGAGTTGATCGTTGATTGAGAAAGCTGGACGGAAGCCCGCTTGGTGAGTGGGAATTAACTGTCTGTCTAGTAGATATGGATGTAAACGCTTCACAAGGATCTTCTCGAAGATTTTACTGAATGTACTAGTTAATTGTATTGGCCGGTAAGATGATACAGCTGATGGTGGCTTATTGGGCTTCAAAAACATTAGTGTTTTGGAGACCTTCCATTCAACGGGGAAAAACCCAGTACGGAGGATGAATGTATATAGCAATGCCAAGAGAACATAGAGTACCATGGGTCCTTCTTTAATATGTCTGTAGGTAATGTTATCGAAACCAGGTGCTGTGTTCCGTTTCCGTTGAAGGACAGATGTGAGTTCAGATGCTGTGATGGGGCTGGTAAGGACGTGTCCTGGAAGAGTGTGATTGGTGTTTGGTTGAAGTATGCGAGAAGCTGGGTTGATTCTTTCGACGGGATGGGTGGAACCTGTGGGCTCTCGTGCTTGAGGTGTGAAGATTGTCTGAAGATAATCTGCAAATGCATTTGCTTTGTCCACATCTGAGTGCAAGGGTGTATCTTGGAGAAGTAACGGATAAGAGGGTTTGGTATGCTTACCACAGAGAGCGTTAAAACGTTTCCAGTAGCGCGTTGGATGAGAGATGTCAGAGAGATGATTGCAAGTTTTCACCCATTGCCGGAGTTTATACGCAGACATGTAATTGGGCACTGTTCGTTATAACTGGTAATGAAGCCTGAGAGCGTCGGGATTGCGTGTACGAAGATATTCACGATAGAATTGACGGGAGCGACGAACTAGAGCTAGATAGTGAGGAGGTAGTTTCGGGCGGTAGGGTATAGATTCAGTTTGCGGGATATATAGGGTAGAAGCCTTTTGGATAGTACTAATGATGACAGTTACTTGATGGGAAAGGTCGCTATCGGTGGTTGGCTCTTCATAGTCGCTTAAGGCGTTAGAAATGTAAGTGCGGTAACCAGGCCAGTCAGCCTGATCATATCGTGGAGAGAAGCGAGGAGAAGGTAATGATTGACGAGTAGCGTGGCCAGTGTGATAAGTGACTTTGATAGGTGCGTGATCACTACCTAGTAAGTCTAGAACCGAAACTGTACAATGATTGATAATACTGGTGGATATTATTGCTATGTCGGGTGTGGTATCTGAAATGGGACGGGTTGCCGAAGGAAGATCAATGAGTGTGCCAGTCGTATTCGCTGTAATGAAATTGGTAAAGGCAGTTTACTCGGTAGCCGAGCGACTGTGAATGTTGATATCGGCAAGGATCATATAATGATGGTATGTGTTGGAAATATGTGAGAACAACTCGTGAGGGATTGGAACCCCTGGGCGAACATAAATGGTTGCAAGAGTAATGGTGATATTTTTGAAATAGAGTGTGGTGATGACATGTTCTGGAAGTTGCAGAAGAGGACAGTGGTTATGTCGAAAAGGTAATTTATTTAAGAGACCAATTGCAGCGCCACCATTAGCTCGGAGAAATGGAGGTCGATTATCATGTCGTAATAGTATGTAGCGAGGAATGCTGCATGTGGTAGATGGTTTCAGAAAGGTTTCATTTAAAAGAAAGGCGGAAACATGTTCTTCTAAAAGTAGCGTTTCGAAGACTGTTTTGTTCTTGAGTAGAGAACGAATATTCAGAAATATAAATACAATATCCATAGTGGAGGAATTTAAACTGGAGTTTCAAGCCTGTTGGTATGAAAATAGACGTAGTTGTTGGAATAAGTAGCGTGAAGAGAAACATGAAATACAGATTTGGCAGCTTGAATGATGTGATGAAGAACGTGTTGTCTCTGAAAGGGATGGATGTTTTGGAGGGTGAGGGCGAGAAACTCTAGTAGTTTGCTGATAGTGACAGGTTCATCTACAGATTGGTTGGTAGAAGAATTTGAGGTTTCTGGAGTGCGTAGTGGAACAACGAGCTCAGGGTGTGCTGCTTGGGCCGATGTTTTCCCTTGCACTTATAACTGTAAGCAGGATATTGGTCAGTACAAGTGGGACACTTAGGGGGTTGCGTCATGTTTGGACATGTTCGAGTGGAATGAGGTCCTGAGCAATAGCCACAAACATACGGATTTTTACATGCGGAAGTAGGATGAGAGTTGTAAGTTTGGCACTTTTCACATCTGAGCGGTAATGGAGCAGATGATCGAGATGGTTCAACCCGATGTTTACGACTATAGATATAAGCCCCCTGGGTGAGCAGAGTGTCAATGGTGTCTTGCGACGATGTTAATACCCGTACCATGTAGGTAGGACCAGAAGCATTGCGAATTCACATAACTTTGCTCACCGTGTGACTCTCATACTGGAGTTTCTCCTGTATCTCATCATCGCTATACGATGGGTCGACGCCTCGAATGACTACAGAAAGTAGTGGCGGTCGTTTTGGCGGAGGAGGTTGCTTCTGACGGGTAGAGTTCAGAGGAGTTATGGATGCCTGTTTGCCAAATATCTCGAATGATGCTTTGTTACGAACTGTGATTGCAAAATTAGGATCAAGTGACTTTAAAATGATTCCATTCCGGGTTTTAATGACTATAGAAAGCTGAGCGCGAGGGAGATACTTGCGAAGCTGAACAGTGACAAACTTTTCGTTGGTATACTTGGTGTCGAAGTTTTGTAAGAGAAAGGTGTAAAGAGTAGGTTTTTGAGATGAAGATGAGTTGCTTGAATGAGATGAGTGATGGATGGTAGATGGTTCTGCTTCCATATTGGAGTTCTGGTCGTTAACTAAATGCGGTTTCTTTTTTGGTGGAGAGTTTTTCACTCGATCCACGTAAAGTTCCTGGCCAAGTGGAGATCTGGAACGACTAGATGCGTTCGATGCTGTGGAGGCGTTTGATCGCTCAGAGGCACGTCGTTGGCGTTGTTTGTAGTCTCTCTGCTTCTCCACCTTCGTGGAAACAGCAGGGGGAGCTACGAACACCGGTGGTAAGCCTTCGTGTTTACCAGCTGATGAAAGACCATGTTGAGAGCCAGGATCCGTCATAGTGAAAACCGCAGACTAGGCACAAGGCCTAAAACTACTCCGGAAGCCAACTGATGAGTATGAGTAGATGAGATGAGATGAGATGAGATGAGCAAATGATATTAAGACGACCCGTTCGGATAGCCGTCAAGGGGGGATAATCCCTCTGCTCAAACCCGTAGCTCTATACGCCCTTGGCTTGATCAGTCTGACGTACAGTGCTCTCATGAATGATTAGAGAAAACATCCAGGAAGAGGAACAGGAAGGTAATACAAAACACAGCTGAGTAGACGTATGGTACGTCAGCAGCTGATGAGAATCGATATAAATATCGATTCTGAGTATGAAACTCGTTGGATTACCTGAGCTTTATTTAATGAAGTTTTAAACTTTATGACAGTGGTTGCCAACCTTTTTTGGCTGACGACACGCTACTGAATGCTCACAACATCGCGGAAATACTTCTTGATTTGTTTAAAATTAATGGCAATTTAAATTATAATAATCAAACCCATATTTTTATAAAGCACGGGCGTCAATCCCACTGGGGACACCACGGATGTGTACCCCCTAAGCATTGGCGTCTCTGGCATGAAAAATTTGGGGAGGGGCGACAGAAAAGAATGTGATTTAAATTGTACTATTTAGCCCAACCTGTTTATTAACTTTGATTGTATTTGCTACCTTTCTGCTTACATTCACGGACCCTCCTACGGTATATAAAGAACTCGATTACAGTCGTGCAGACTGCGGTGGCTCAGTGGTAGAGAGTCCATCTCTAGTGCGTAAGATCGCGGGTTCGATTCCAGCCCTGCCAAATGAACCTTGTGGTGGACAATCACCGTGTGCGTGGGTTTCCTCGGGGTTCTCCCGTTTCCTCCCACTTTCTTCATTCCACCACTTCATTCGTTACTCATCATCACCGTCTCCATTAGCCTCACAGGCATAACCATGGGACGTAAAACTCAGATTTCATTTCATTACATTTTTCCATTACAATCGTTTGACAGCCTGTATATTATATCCTAATAATTATTATTATTTATATGGTATTTTGTCGTTTAGTAAATAAATAAAATTGGAATATAATATTGAATAGTTTGTACTTCAAAGTAATGGGGGCGCGTCTTGCTCGCTCCCCCCGCCAGAGACGCCCATGCCACTAAGATTTGTAAAACGGTTTCGTCATCCCTAATATTTCATGTATCTTAGGCAGTGTTCGAAATGTAAAAAAAGCAGAGGCGGTATGTTTTATTACAATTCTCACTCGACACAGGCCCGTAGCTAGGAGGGGGCGAGGGGGGGCTGAGCCCCCCTGTGGCTACCTTCAGCTCCCCTGAAACTTTCACCAGTGTTTTAAATGCTTCTATATATAGAAACGAGCAATGCATGGAAACATTGTTTTTGTTTTATCGTATTCAGACTTTGGCCACAAACTAAAGTTATGAGAAATACTTTGTCGGAAGCAACATTTCATTTATTTTGCCAACTACACTCCTTCAGTATTTTTATAAAAATAAACCAGAATAAACCAGATGGTTTTGTCTTCTTATTCTGTTTCAACCCGATTGCAGTTGGTATACAAAGAACGCCGTTGTCAGGCCTGGTGGCTTGTGCCATAAATAAGTCATCTTCGAATTCAAGGAGGAAGGTTAGGGATGGAGAGTTGCTGTTGTAAAATGAGTTGGGGGGGGGGAAGCCACCAAACGAAAAGAGAATGAGAGGAAATGTTTTGTCTTTTTCCCCATCTCGCCAATTTTCATCGGCGTACAACAGAGGTTTGAAAATATAGATTTTTCATGGCAGTACAGTAAATCTTCTTCTACGATCCACAAGTACTTTCGTATGTAGGGTCAGTATAGTAGGCGGAGTGGCTGTTTTATTGCCCCTTCTACTGCCTCTCTTGGTGCCAGTCGGTAGCCATCAGATTTTCTTCGACATCAATAGATAACATTTGTTCATACGCGTAGTTCGTGTGCGTGCGTTAGAGAAGTCAATGTTCCGCAGTGGTGGGTGTTTGTGCTTTAGTGCCGCTCGGAGATACGCATAAGTTTGTGTCTTGGTGGAAGCTGTTTGAGTTTTCAGTGCATTAATGACTAATGACTTTTATAGTAATTAAGCGTCTGTTTTAACTGATTGCGTGCGCATCGTGATGTGTTTTGCGTTCTTTCTGCAAGCACAGTGAGTTTTTTTTTTAAATAAGATTTCAGTGTAAAAATGGATAAATTTATCATACGTACGAAAGTCACTAGTGACCCCGTTGTTTCCGTTCCACCATCAGCGAATGACAAAAACAAGAATATCAGTACTATAGCACAAGATATTTCAAAACCGGGGGAAAATATTAAGCAAATAAAACTGGAATCTTATCCTCGGAATAAAGACGGACGATGCTTTCAAACGGAATGGTTTCAGAGATTTACGTGGTTGGAATATTCGCAATCCCGGGATGCTGCGTTTTGTTACGCATGCAGACAGTTTCAACCTTATGGATGTAAAGAAGTAGCTTTTACATCTAAAGGTTTTAGTAACTGGAAGGCCGCTCTTGACAAATCAAAAGCAGGTTTAATAAAACATGCCGCAACAACCACACATATCGTTGCAATGAATATGTGGGTAGAGAAACAAAAGCGCACAGCTGTAGGGAAACCAGTGTCACTTTTAGTAAATCAAAGTGTACTTGAAAAAAATCAGTATTATGTAAAGAGCATCGCGGAAATTATTCAGTTCCTAGCTGTGAATGAATTACCAATGAGAGGGACTTATAATGTTTAAGAACATGAGGAACAGAGCCTCTTCCGAAATATGTTTGAATATAGACTAAGAAAGGACGAGAAACTGGCCGATTGTTACAGACAAATTCCTCAAAATGCTTCCTATTTATCTCCGGAAATCCAGAATGATATAATTCAAGAGATGACAGATACTGTTCGAGAAAATATTGTTGATGACATTAACAGTGCAGATGTGCCATGGTTCACTCTATTGAAGGATGGAACGCATGACAAAAACAATCGAGAAAATGTGGCTATCGGTATTCGATATGTGAAGGACGGAAAAGTTCGTGAGTCTATTTTAAGCATAGAAATTCTGCCATCTCTTAGTGCCGATTCCTTTGCCGATCTCACACTTAATGTTCTTCGGGACTATGGTTTAGATTGCACAAGACTGTTGAGCCAGTGTTACGATGGGGCTTCTTTGATGAGCGAGAAGAAGGGTGGAGTGCAAGCAATAATACAGCAACGACTAGGACGTGATATTCCTTACATACATTGTTTCAATCACAGATTGCATTTAGTAGTAATTAAATGTGTGAACGATATTCCTCTTGTTAAACAACATTTTGATCAGTGTGTCATGCTTTATACTTTCCTTAAAAGAAGTAAAATTGCTACTTTGTATGAAGGTCGGAATCTTGCTCGTCTTTTAGAACACCGTTGGTCAGGACATTTACGGGTAATACAAATAATTTGCGACAATTATATGGAAATATTGGAGGTGCAAAAGTTGGTTAAGAACGGGAATTTTAATGGGGATGAATTAGTAGAAAGTACTGGACTTATTCTGACTGTTGGGAAATTGCAGTTCCGATTTTGTTTATTATTGATGAAAAAAATACTTGAAATTCTTCATCCTGTTGATAAAATTCTCCAGTCACATGAAGCAACTTTAAGTACCACACGAAATCTGGTTGATGCTGCTGTGGAAACATTGAACAATATTCGAAATGATGAAACGTTTCGAGATATTGTAGGTGAAGCAAATCGCATGATAGAAGATACCCACATTGAAGAAGCTTGTCAACGCCCTTCAAGGAAAAGAAAAATAAGTACGTCACTACAGGATTTTGTTGTAGCAGAAACAACTGGTGTAGGGAGTACAGAAGTTGAGTGTTTGCGACAGGTGTTCTACGAGTCGACTGATTTAGTTCTTATAGAAATTAACAGACGATTCTACAGTAACAATGCTTTGTTGGACGCAGTTACTTCAGCAGAAAATCTCGAGCTTCCGAAAACAGACTACTTATCTTCATTAGGAATTACCGTACCGTCTAAAGAAGAACTTGCTGTTGCAAAGGCGTATGTTAGCAAATGTAATTCTTCTGACGCCTTCAGTGAAATATATAAGGTTAAAATGGCTTATGAAGATACTTATGCTCTACTTGCTTCTATCCGAACATTTGCATGCAGTACCGCGTTATGTGAATCTTCGTTTTCTGTGTTGACCCGCATAAATAGCCCAGAAAGACTTTCCATGAGTCAGAAACGATTGGCCAACCTGGTGTTTCTTGCGTTTGAAAAGAAACGAACTGAAAACATAGACATCATGAAAGTTCTGCAGAAGTTCAACGCAATGAAGAATAGGCGATTGCAGCTTTTTTAAGTCAAGTAAGTAGACGCATTTTCTTTTCTTTTCTTTTTTCTTTAGAATCTTTGAGTTTTACGGGCCAGGGTTATGCTGAATAGGCTAAAGGGGACGGTGATGATGAGAATAAATGAATGAGCTAGTGGAGTGAAGAAAGTGGAAGGAAACTGGAGAACCCGAGAAAACCACGCACACGGTGTTTGTCCACCAGAAACTTCACTTGGCGTGAACAGTACCATCATTTCAGATTTTGCTTGGGGGGGGGGGCAAGACCTCTTGATATATGTAAAATTTCGCGTTTTTCACTGATTACTACTAGTCCATTGATAAAATCTATATAAATCTCAAACTCAGGGGGAGGGCAATTGCCCCTCCCTGCCCTCCCCAAATAACCCCCTTGGGCGTGAGCTGGGATCGAACCAGCGTGAACGCTCTAACACTGAGCCACTGTTGTCTCCCTCCCTATTGTTTTATTCACAAGAAAAATAAATTGATGAATCAGCTATACATTCATTATTTGTTATTGGCTTTGATCATTTAACTAAAATTTTAAACTTTTACACACACAGTACAGAATTATAGAGAGGTACAGATTGTCCAAATTGTAACTATTGTATAGCTTATTCATCTATTTTATTTCTGTATTAATTTCTTCATATGAATGCTTTATATCTTACTTCAAACAATTACATATCATTGTTTATTCAGTTTTCAATGTAATTCAATTAATACAAACTCTTAGAGTTACTTTTTCTCCAAATTTGTCTTAGAAAAAAAATGCATTTAATATGTAGTGAAAAGATTCTGAAATACGCAGTGTGCAATTTACTAGGGGAATGATGGAGAAATTCCTCTCTGTTAAGCTGGATGTCTTATATAAATTTTGAATTTCCCCATGATAATTTTCAAATGTTCAGTTTATTCCTCTTGTAAAATGTTCTTTAATTCACACATTGGAAATACGGATCTATAAATGTAAAATAGATGGGAGTATGGGAATATTTTTAAATAGCAAGCTGGTCATCTGATATACAGTACATAATGCATTATACAGTATGTTTCACATTACTGACCTTTAATTATTTTTTGTATAGTTTTCGATTATTTCTACTCTGAATTCTTGTTTGGGAATACAATGATCGTAAGTTAACCTTTAAACGCCAAAGGACGCATCTGCTGTGTTGGACTTTAAACCTTAATAACTCAGCCCCTAAGTAAGCCAGGAGGATAATTTTGGTATCAAAGTCTTCGTGAAAGATGAAGCTTGTTGCCGATATGCATTTTATGTATGTGGGAAGTACCACGGCGGAAACGAGAAAGGTAAATTTCGTGTTTGTTTTCGTTAATTTTTGGGGGGCCATTCTCCATTGGGCTGTACAGTCATAAAATTGCACGCTAATATCCTGCAAAAGTACTTGTTACTTATATGAGGGAAGTAGAAAAGGGACAAGGTTGGCCAAGTTTTTAAGTATCTTTTTTTTTTTTAACGTAAATTACATTTATTTTCTGGACTTCCATATAAGACGAGATATTTTTTCACTGAATTGGTCTAGAAGCATAACTCTTGTTGCCTCGTTGCAATCTGTGTTCCAAACCATATCCAACGGTGTTTCGATCATAATTAGAGGGGTCACCAGGGCCGCCAACGTGAATTTCTGTAACAGCCCTTCGAAAATTATATACAGGGCGCTTTATAGATTTTTTCTGAATTTTTCTCTCCCTTTGCATTGCAGCAATTGCTACCATTTTTTAAAGTACTATTATAACAAGTTTATTGCATATACATTATCATCGTTTTGTCAGCATTGGGTGTCTGAATGGGTTGCAAGGGCCCCCCCAAAGTTCTAATTTTTTCGTATTTTAAAAACGTTTTATGGCCTTTCTTCTTTTACGATTAGGGTGGGAATTCCACAAGTGATACCTCGTTGGAATCAGTGTTCCGTAAGCTTTCCAACGAGCTATACATAAGGGGGAATTTGTAATTAGGGGGTCCCTTAGGTCCCCAGCGTGAGAGCCTACGATTTCGTTCAAATTCTTGCCAAGTGTATAAAGGTTAAATAGCAACAATAGATATGAAAAGGCGTGGAGTCAGGTTGGGCCCCCCAGAAGTGCTCTCGGCCCCCCCTGCTTTCGAGTTCTGGCTACGGGCCTGACTCGACATACCGGCTATCTTAAAGTTGAAAAACAGTGAGAGTATGTTGCTTAAAAGATTGCGTTTTTATTTATATAATGACTTAAAACCATGAAAGAGCTTTTCCGTAGTTACGGGGAAAGGGAGCATTGAGGAGCTTTGTTCCCCGACCCCACTTTTCTGAGAAAAATATAAAAAAAATATTCCGTCATGCTGTATTATAGAGAATTACACATGACAATGCTCAAAAGCCCAGTTTTTGTATCAACAATTTTAAAATAACCTTTTTGTGGGACAACTCCCGGACCCCCATTGAACTGAGGGGATTCCAGGTCCCCGGAAAGTTCGCTCTCCTTCATAGCAGACAACCCCTAATTCCGCTCATGCTCACATTTTCAGTTTTTATTTCAGCCACTTATGTTCTTTAAATTTGGACACACATTGTGCTTTAGTAAGATAATAAGGAAATTCAGCAAAATTTGTGTCATGAGGATTAACTTTCTCATAAATGAATTTATTGGGGATGGATGTAAGGAACTAAAATCTTCTCCACATTGAAAACATTTAACTTCCATTAACTAACAATATCAGATCGAATTAAAAGCAAACATCACAAAGATCTAAATGTTATTGATACACTCATGCACAAGTATTCACAGTGATAGCCAATTATTTGAAAGACGCAAAAACATTTTTGGAAATGGAAACAACAGATTACTAGCTATACCATGTGTGCAACACGTGCATTTGTACGGGGCAGCAAAATCTGTCATAACTATATTAGTTAAATTAAATATTTTTTGTTGGAAACAGACTTCATGATGATGATAGTTAAATTTACTAAGCTGACCTACTTGAGTACTACATTAATAAATCATGTTTACGTCGATTGACTCTCGATATTGAATTTTATAAAAAGGATAACCATCTTTTCTCTGCAGGTGAGTTTGCTAATCTTTCTCTAACATAATAGATTATTACGAGATTGTATTTGTAGTGTTTAGACCTTTCAGAGTGCGAGTGCGCTTTCTCTTCTCTTCGTTGTTCATGATGGTGGTAGCACACTTAAAATTGTAGACTTTTAGATTTGTTTTTCTGGAGAAAGGGTTCGACAAATGATGCTATTGCACGGGACGACAAACTGCCTAGTGCCGGCTCTAGTCACGACGAACTCACAACAATCCCTTCCGATCCTAGTTTAAACGAGTCGCTCCTATACGCTACCTTTTTGTTTGGATTGAACCTAGAAAGCAACACAACAAATACGAGTTCCTGTATAGGAGAAAGGGGTGAACTTATTCGTATACATCTCCTGCACATCTCCTTCCACTGCATCCGATAAGTATTGCCAACCACACATGTTGGCAAAAAACCTACGACCAAGCCTGGTCAGAAATTCGCACGATGTTGAAGCAGTGAGCAGACGCAAGCGTGAAATGTGCAGGTGTGCTCTCCCCCTCCCCATTTCGAAAGCAGTGACGCGAAAACACTGCAGGAAATAAAATTGGTACGTTTTTCGGTCGAGGAAGACGCATGATAGAGTTTACAGTTAGCGTTGAAGTAACTAACAAATGAACAAGAAAGAAAGACAGAAATAAAGAAACTAATATTAAAAAAACGACTGTAAAAATCGTAAACGAATTGTTTGAGACCTTTTTAGCTTGCTTACACAATTCGTGACATTGTATTACATTAGCACTCGGTCTGTAACTTGTCACTCGCTTCACGTTTGCTAAGTTGTAAACGCCTTTCGTTGCTAGATTGATAGCAGAAAGGCGGGAGGTTGAAAATAATAATAATAATAATAATAATAATAATAATAATAATAATAATAATAATAATATCGTGTTCGAAATATGCATAATACCTGCTTGAGTCTTGCCGTAAATTGCCACTGGAGTCTAATGTAGGCAAAGAAACAGAGATGAGGAACAATTCGAAAATCAGATTATTTGAGTGATTTTATTCGAAAATATATTATAAAATTAGAAATCATCCAAATAGTCTGTAGTTATTAGATTTCCGTAGCTACAAAATATAAACATTGTAATAGCTTTTATAACTTACCACAGAAATCCGAGATCGTAGACGAAGGTCCCAAAAGAAAAACTCTTCTTGCACATTCCCAAAAGTTCGAAAAATGCAATCACATTTGCCGAAGCGTACTCAAGTATCTTAACGCCACAAGAGACAAATGTCTGAGAATAGCAAATCAAAATTCAAAATAACAGAACACGAAAACGCACAAAGAGGCCGAATGTGTATAAAGTTAGAAACACAGAAAAAAGAAAATACACTATAAACACTAGTAACTGACAAGTGTTTTGCTTCAAGCCTTGTTCTCTGAGGCAGATGTACCGCACAATTTCTTCGTAAGTGTCTCTATACGAGCTGATATTGTTTGCACACAGCTTAGACGTAACAAATATTCCAGGTGATGGTTGGACAATGAACTTCTCTGGTTTGATTTCGTCAGTTACAGTTTTGAAAATAATTGCTCACACACATACGTCGAACCAAACATTCACATAATATTGGCAGCATTTCTATGCAGTCGCGGAAATCGAAATCGAGGGAAATTCCTATAGAACTCTTGTAAGTTTCTTTTCTGATGGAATTTCTCTTTAAATTCCTGTCGCACACTAAGTCTATAAGTCCCAACTGAACATCAGGAGGAGCGTCTGCAATGTTTGTAGAGAATGGGGTGGCAAATACCCTGGAGCTCATCTCCAAACATGTTATGTCCTGAAATCTGGTTTCAAACTCGTCCTTAAGGCTAAGCAGCAAACTGCGGTAATGAGTCAAGTCAAGAAGTTTACAGGACTTTTGTAAGGTGCCTAGTGAACCAGAATCTTGTTTTCAAATTTCTGCGCCCAAACGGATAGCTTCATTTTGAACGCTTCGACGCGATCGCACAATTTTGTAATTAGCAGATGTTGACCCTGCGATGAGAGGTTAAGAGCATTGAGATTTGTAGTTATGTCTGCCGAAAACGCAAGGTTGCATCTCCATTGATCGTTAGGGATGCGTTCGAGTCGAGTCGAGACAGAATTTTCCTGACAAAATTCGAGTCGAGACACAGCTCTTCCAATAGAAAAATATATATTTTTCGAGTCGAGACATCATTTTACGGCATATTTTCGAGTCGAGACAGTCTCAAATCTTGTCTCGTGCGCATCCCTATTGGTCGTCTTTCAATTCTGGCACAGAATGATCGTTCATATCGAGAAAAAATATTAATGTCGTTTAGTAACTGAAAGAACTGGTTTAACAAGTTCCCACGGCTCAGCCAGCACACCTCAGTATAATACGGTATGTCTCCGTATGCACTGTTTAGGTCTTGGAGGAAGGATTTAAATTGGCAATGTCTCAGTCCATGTTTTCTGAGGTAGCTGGTGGTACGAACTACAACATCCATGACATCGTTCATTGTTACATTCTTTGCACACAACTGTTCCAGATGCAGCATACAATGAATTCCCTTAAATAATGCGACACCCCAAGCTCTTGCAGTTTTTGTTTTAGTCGCGCCACGAACCCTGTTTACTTCCCAACCGTAGCAGGTGCCCCATCGGTCGCTACAGAAACCACTGCATTCCACACAAGGTCTGTAATTTCGACACTTTCTTCAACACACGCAAGAATGTCAGCGCCCGTTGTGGTGCTCTTCATAGGTACTATGTGCAACAGTTCCTCTCGAATCTCCAGATCACTATGTACACTAAGAATAAAGATAGCAAGCTGCGCAGTATCTGTAACATCCATACTTTCGTCGAGCGCCAGGGAAAATGCAATAAACGTTTTCGAAAGTTCCGATAGCTGGCTCAAAACATGATCTGCAAGATGTTCTATGCGTCACGTAATAGTCTGTCGGGAAAGTGGAACCGATTGGAACTGCTGTATTCGAGATGGACAAAAGTCTTCTGCTGATATTACTGTACACTCATTTATTAGGTGTCCGTCTGTGAAAGGGCGCATCAATCTCGCAATATGCAACGCAATTTTGTAACTCACCCGCACAGAGGCTTCACACGTTCTCTACCCGTCTTCCTTTTCCGATGCGGTCTTATTCTCTTTCAACTTCTTCAATTCTTCTTTGCGAAGATGTCCCTCAAGTTTCCCGTATTGTTCCACGTGATAAGTATTGTAGTGACGTTGAAGGTTGAACTTTTTAAGTCCGTGTAATGTTTTAAAGCACACTAAACATTTCGCTACACCGTCTTCTTCGACAAAGAGATAATCCTCCTTCCACTGCGTGTTGAACTTAAGTGTAGGTGTAGGGCAGCGTTGTTTCGTCATCTTACCGCTTTCAACTCTTTACAACGACTGTGCTCGATACTGGTCTCTATAAGCAGATGTACACAGGGGAAGTTAGTGGCTAGATAACTAACGTATTATGTATGCAGGTGCCAAAACTGGAAGCACGGATGATAGGCTGAGCATAAGTGGCACTAGTCGCTGTCTGCTATACACTAGTAAAGCTGTTTCGTCATGTACTTAATCTTTACTTTTGTTACTACTACAACTGCTACTACTACTACTACTACTACTACTACTACTACTACTAATAATAATAATAATAATAATAATAATAATAATAATGCTTATTCTTATTCTTATTATTATTATTAGTATTATTCGGACCAAAGAGGGATGAAAATGGGGATTGGAGGAAATTCATAACGAGGAATTGCATAGTTTATACCGCTCACCTAACATTGTTAGGGTCATTAAGTGTAGAAGGCTCAGGTGGGCAGGCCATGTAGCCAGAATGGAAGAAATTAGAAACGCTTTCATAATTTTAACCGAAAACCCAATTGGAAGAAGACCACTAGGAAGACCTAGGCGTAGATGGGAAGACAATATTAAGATGGATCTTGCAAAAATAAGAGTACAGAGTAGAAACTGGATCCAGTTGGCTAAGGACAGAAGTTAGTGGAAAGATTTTATAAACGCGGCATTGAACGTTCGGGTTCCATAGGCCATAGAGTTAGTTATTATTATCTAAAAGAAATGTTCAAATGTTGTTAAGAGACAATTACACAGAAGAACTGAGTTCCGACCAAACAATATTTTGCCGGAAGGAAATTCCAGTGCAGTTCAGCCCGCTTTAAGCGTTATCCGTGCAACCCACGTTTCATGTTCAAGACATTGGGAATAATTGTTCGTATCATTCAGTTGGAACGTTTCCTTCCGAGTTTACGCTGTTACAGTAGGCCTACAACATTGTGGCTTTCAAAATCAGTCAGTAACTATCGAAGAAAGACAAGCGTGTAGCTTCAGTCGTTGATATGATTTAACATTCTTTTTCACTTTTAACAGGCCACCGGCAAGCAACCAGCCAGGGACAATATATTTTTCATTATTAAAAAGACACCCCTTGTTAAAAAAACACACACACTAATGGTAGTCACTAATGGTCGCTCTAAAAAATGGAAAATCTCTTTGGCTTTCTTAATATTTTGTTTGATTCTTTGCGATCAAAGTAACTTTAAAAGTGGAGTAAGAAATACTATTCTTCCTATTAATAGTGTAATAGTTACTTCTAATCTTCACAACCAACCCCTTGTAAAGCCTATTCGTACACACATACATGCATAAGCTAATTTTCTGTAGATAATACTTAGATAATTACAAACAGTGCTACAGTATTTTTTTTTTCGTATCAACAGATTATCTCTTTTCCCAAAGAGCGAAACGACATAATATAACAAACCCACACTCGGATTAAGAACTTGATAATACATATATTGAAAACTGGTTTTCCATTGGGCACACGAGCAAATTTTTATAAATGTAAGCGATGGTTTGGTTCCACCACATTCTTCTTTAAAAAAAGGAAAGAAAAAAGAAGAAAAGTAACGTACATAGTTCATCATTTGATTGCTGTTACAAGTTTGTGTTGTCTATAGGTAACGGTTACCACATTGTAAAAGACACTTTACACTAAATGGCAATCAGTTACCATACATACTTTTTTTTATTTGGTAAGCTAGTGATTGCCGCCAAGGTTGACAACACTTCCGCTTGTCTGAGGACGAAAGCCGAAGATGCACGAAGTACGAACAACGGTATTTGCATGTAGAATGCTCGTGAGCGTTCACGAGGAGAGTTTCCACTATCTGCTCGCCGTGGCCAGGGCTGGTTTAGACGTTCTTGAGATAAATTTTAAAAGCGAGCAAAAATTACTCGTACCCGTTTCGTACTTCAAGAGCGGATTTTTTTTAAGAAATGCAGTACATATTCAATCAATCTTAATTAAGAGCTTATATCCAGTAACATACATATCCGAGAGAAAATCCTCACACTCAACATTTTATGTTTATAAGATTGTTAATGAGAATATGGCGAAAGTTTCCTTTCTTCTCATTTATGAGCAGTATAGTTTTATTGAATTTCATACCCCCAACTCAGGCTCATTACCATAATACTAACACTAGGGAGAGCGAGATTATGTTTGGGGAGCTGAGTTCACCATACATTGCTCAGTTATACTTGAGTTCACAATGCATTCCTAGTTTCTTAGTACATATTCGTTACTTACAAAAAAAAATAAAATAAAATAAAACTACTAACTTGGCCATCTTCTTATCTTGGCCGCATTTTTCTTGGATCTGTGAGCTCCCTCGTGGCTAAGCGGTTAGCGTACGCGCCTTTGGCGTGGGAGACCTAGGTTCGATTCTCGGCGGGAGTTCATGTGATTCGGATTCCACGTTAATAAGTAGGTCCTCGTCTCATATAGCCTCGCTGCTGAAAGGGACGCTAAAATAAAATCAACTCAACTCAACTCAACTCTTGGATCTGTATTTTCTCATAAGCCGAATATTACTTATTACTCACTCTAAATTGTCCATATGGTTATCCTTATATCATTTCTCTTCAATATGCATTTTCTCACAAGACAAGTATCAATTATTATCCTTTCTAAATTTGCCACCCTGTTAACCTGGCATAATTTTTATTGAACTTACAATTTATCATAAGACAAACATTAGTTGTTCTTCTTTTTAATTTAGACTTCAGTTTATCTTGTTCTAATTTTTATTGATTGTCTATTTTCTCATAATTCAAGCATTTATTATTATTATCTCTTAATTAATCACTTGCTTATCTTGACATTATTTTCGTTGACTCTGTATTTCTCGAAAGACAAGCACTTTTTCGTTAAACAAGCAGTAGTTGTTGGCCTCTCTACAAATTGCCATTTGCTTATCTTGGCCTCTTATTTCTTGAATTTGCATCTTCTCATATGGCAATTATCAGTTATTACTCTCTCTTGATTGGTCATATGCTTTATCCTGGAATCATTTCCTCTCAATCTGTATTTTCTCATTAGACGAGTTGTAATTATTACTCGCTTGAAATTTCCTACCTCCTTATTTTGATCTCATTTTTCACGTATCTCCGTTTTCCCATAAGAGAAGCGTTAGTTATTACTCTCTCCAGACTTTTCACTTGCTTAGCTTGACCTTGTTCTTCCTCAGTCTCTATTTTCTCATAAGACAAGCATCAATTATTCTTCTCTGTAAGTTGGCCATCAATTCATCTCAGAAATCCATCACATTGAAGAAACGTTTGTTGTATGAAGTTAATGATAAGTTTACTGTGTACATTCTCCACGCTAAATATCACATTGCTGTTATTTCTCCTAACTATTTCATGCGCTGTATTTGTAAATTGAATGGAAACTGAGATTATGCACTATCACGATTAGTCGTCACTGACAGAAGAACCTCTTGACAAAAGGATGAAGAGGGATTAAATTAGTTATTATATTTCTTTATTCTACCTTTTAGGGGAAACCAAAACATAATCGGTCTCTTTCTTCAAGATTAAAGCTAACCATGTTAAGCAACTTTACCTGAGGGGCTTATTAATAACTTGTCGATAGGTAGTTGAACTTTCTACTGTTCTTAACCCTACAATGGATGTTTTTTTTTATTTTCTGTGATAAATAGTTTTGATAGAGAAAACAAAAATAAGTAACTGAAATGCCGGTAGGCTTAATAGTGAAAACTGTGAAACTACAAATAGCTCCGAACGTTCCCAATCTTTTTCAACACGAATTAGCAAGTAAATACCGTTATGTAAAAAAAAAAAAAAAACACAGATTATTTACCACTATGACTCATATCTCTGCCAGTATGCATTGTAGGGTTAAGTTAGACTGGTATTCAGGAAGAAATAAAAAATGTACGTATATTAAATACGCTGTAGTATTTTCCTTATTACTGTATATTGTTTTATGATTTGAAAGTAACTGCCGTGCTATTGGTCATTTATAAAACATGACTCTGAAGGACATTTGAAATCCTGGGCTAAAATAAACTGATTACACTTATTATCTAAAAAGTTGACTTCAGTCTAATTTGGAATTCTTTTGGATGGAACCGATGGTAGCCAACATTTACAGGTTTTACAGTATTTTGAAAGGGACTTCTCCTTAATGAGCTACGTAGAAACTAAAGCATTTGAAATGCATTGAACAATTACTTTAATATGATTTTAATAGCTTCTAAAAGTTTTAAATTGATTACAAAACTCATGCATAATTCTATTCAGTAAATATAAAGAATCCCTGCCAGCAGAACTGTGTATATTTTCAGAACTCAAAACCATTTAAAACTTTTAATAATAATAATGATGATAATAGTAATAATAATAAAGAATCCCCAGAGAAACCAGAATAGCACAATAAATGAAATGCTATTTCTGACAAAATGCCTGAAATTCTGAAAATAAGGAATGATTAAATCTAAGGACAGAAACTACATACATTCATGCATACATGTAGCAAGCATTAGGAACCTGTAAATGTAATCTTAACGTATCCATTAAATACAGCGTGTACTTCAAAGGAGGGAACAGAAAATTAGTGAAAAATGATACCGACTATTTGGTGGAAGTAGTTGATGAGCTATCGTGTATGACGTTAGTACTTCGAAACTTTCATTTGAGAGGGTATAGTATAATAAGGTCTCCTGAAGAAAGTATGATACTAGAACAGTGGTTTTCAAACTTGTTACTGCGACCCACACTAAATAAATATGTATTTTGTGGTCCTGTTGAAATATGGATTAACATCCTTTCTCAGTAACTGTATCATATGAAATTATACGCATGCGCAAAGCAGGTTAAAGTGTTTGCATAGAAAGGTAGCACAAAGATAACACTACTTCCGACGAAGTGCCCAACTCCAATACTCACTCTTTCCATCCTCAACCAACATCTCTACTGACTGAAGAGTAAGTAGTTACTCAAAGCCCGGCCCTGTTGTACAGTTACCTCATTAACAAACGCTTCCAATTTTCATTTTCTGAATAGTACTTCACAACATATGTTTCTCCACCAAAATAAGATTTTCATAATTAAAAGGTATAACTTCTCGCGACCCACCAATGGGTCGCGACCCATCTTCTGAGAAACATTGAACTAGAGTATAGTAAGAAGGGCATATTATTCTACAGTATTTATTGATTTTTACTGCTTGAAACATTCTTATATACATTTCATAATGTGTGATATACAACAAATGTAGCATTATACACAATTAATCTTGGCATAACTCGCTACAAGAGCTCCTTCGTGGCTAAGCGGTTATCATACGCGCATTTGGCCCCGGGAGAATGCTAGAGACCCGGGTTCAATTTCAGGAGGGAGCTCGCATGGTTCGGGTTCCACGTTAATCAGTAGGTCCCGTCTCGTATAGCCTCGCTGTTGAAAGGAACATTAAACTCAAAATGAACTCAATTCGCTTTTATCTAAAAGTTCTCATAACAATGTTATCGCAATGTTTTGTATATTGTGGCCAGTGAACTGTAAATTAACGTCAATTCTTTTAATATTCAATTTGCATATCCGTACAGGGAATTTAACATGATTGCATTTTAGAATAAACTGCCAACGTTGATCATTCGATCAGTCCAGCATCTCAACTCTAGGAGTTTACTCGAAATATTGATATCACCAACACGTTCGTTGGGTTCGACATAGCATTATGCAAAGGGCATAAGGATAATAGCCGGTCAAGGACTTGCACACCGGTTAGCCCCTAATTAGTGAAATCCTGGGTTCGCAAACCCTGTGCGTATAAGTAGTAAACGGGCATACCA
The DNA here is from genome assembly GCF_964235325.1 of Thermobia domestica. Taxonomy (NCBI): domain Eukaryota; kingdom Metazoa; phylum Arthropoda; class Insecta; order Zygentoma; family Lepismatidae; genus Thermobia; species Thermobia domestica. The sequence continues at coordinate 337,063,068 of NC_137456.1, forward strand.
AGGATTTGATTAGTAGTGCAACTGTCTGCATTCATTTGCTGGAGACCAACGACAACTTTTAAGGATTCTCACAGCAGCTACAAAATTACGTCGTGTTCTCCTCACAATGCTAATCTCCCATGTGTATACGCTGATGGTGTGAGAAAAGTGTTCTTAGTGAAATCCTAATAATAATCTTTCATTCATCCATATACGCGATACAAAGGGCTATAATATATAAAATGTGAAGTGTAATTTTGTTGTGGAAATAGTTAAGTGTTCAGTGTTTAGTGTGGCGATTGTTTTTTCTCCTACACTTTTTTAAAATAGTGTTTTAATAAAATAGTGTTATTTTATTTAATGTGTTTTTTTACATGTACGAATGATATTTGTATGAGCTGTGGTCTGAGCGATCATCAGAACGTCCGCGAGGATTTCGAGACGAGACATCCGAACCTTTCGGTGCTTAATGCTCATTTCATTATTAAGACCGGAGGGCGATTCCGGAAAAGGTTTGTAATCCCTTTTCGGAAATGTTCTTTGATGTCGTAACCAGGTAAGTTCAGGACTCCTAAAAGTACTCACTGGTGGGACACCAGGGGAGAGATCCGGAAAGCGGTTACATACGTTTACCTGCAGATGGCGTGACAACATAAAAATGGAATTAACTCGTGAAAATTTTCGTGCGATTCCATTTACTTCCACATTTGGCGATGAAGCCCCATCCTTTGCCACTGTAAAACGCTGGTATAACGATTTTACTCATGGCCGCCATTCGCTCACTGACGAAATTCGCGAACATCCTCCAAAGTCAGTTGTTATTCAAGAAAACATTGATGCTGTGCGAAACCTAATACTCCAAGATTGTCATGTGATATACTGTGAGATTGAGGCAACACTAGACATTAGTTTCACCAGCATATATAATATATTAAATGATCATTTAACTGTGAGAAAGGTGTAGTCTCATATAATCCCACATAATTTGACGAAAACTCCAAAAGAAGCTCGCGTCGATTGGTGCACACAAATACTCAATAAAGACAATGGCGGTGTTTCAAAAGACATACGTAAGATTGTAACAGGTGACGAATCATGGATATATGTACATGAACCGAAATGTAAACAGCAATCGACTGTGTGGATGTTTCAAGATGAACCAAATCCAATGAAAGTTGTTCGCGCTCGAAGAACATAGAAACAGATGGTCACCTGTATTTTCGGGAAAACTGGTCATGTGCAACTATGCCTTTAGAGGTACGTAGAACGGTCAATTCTGAATGGTACACAACAATTCGTTTGCCGGAGGTCTTCGGTCAAATACGGAACACAAACAAGCGCTGTCGGATCATTCATCATTGTCTCACATATCTCTTCTAACTACCGACTATTTCAACTCTGAAAAAATCAAATTGATGGTTTATCCACCGTACAGTTCTGATTTGGCACAAATGATTTCTTCTTGTTCCCGAACGTCAAGAATAAATTGCGTGGACAACGATTTTCGTCGGCGGAAGAACCGTTGATGCGTTCAAAAACCATATATTGGAGGTGTCTCAAGAAGATTGAAAAAATGCTTTGACAAATGGTTCGAAAGAATGCAAAAGTGTATTGATCATAAAGGAGAATATTTAAAAAAAAAAACAATAAATTTTCAATGACAAATTACTGTTTTTTCGTTGTAGACTCAAAATACAAATAGTAGCTCTCGTAGCACTACCAAACACAATCAAATATATTGATCTGTCTCGAATTTCATTTGAAAATATTTTAAGAAGTACTAGGATCGAGTTACTAATGAAGAACGCGCTCTTTTGATTTGTATTTTGGTTTTTCTGCGTCGCATCCGTGCACACACTGTTTTCCTCTGTATGCGTTTTTTTCCATGCGGTGTTTCTGACACGCAGTATTTGCATGAACTGATTCAGTACACGCACAGTTTTTGTCCACGCACTGTTTTTGTCCACCTTGTATTTGCATGCGCCGTTTTTGTCCACGCTTTATTCGCATGAGCTGTTTGTGTCCATGTGCTGTTTATGTTCATCCGCTGTTTTTGTCCTTGCGCTCATTTCAACGGATACCAGAATTTCATAGTGATCCTCTGCTGCGACGACGTGTAACTTTCTCGAGCCTCTTCAATCTTACTTTCTACCTGCAATGACATATCTTGTATAATTATTATTCAATTGATTTCAACCCAGTTACCTATTAACATATAAGGCTTTAATTTGCCAACAACTTTATTGTCTACTTCAATTTAAAGGGAATAAAGCCAGGAATTTTTCACTCCCCCTCGTAGCATGTAAGAGTTGAGTTGATTTTGAGTTTAACGTCCCTTTCAGCAGCGAGGCTATATGAGACGGAACCTACTGATGAATGTGGAATCCGAACCACACGAGCTACCGCCGGGAAACGAACCCGAGTCTCCCACGCCTAAGGCGCGTACGATAACCGCTTAGCCACAAAGGAGCTCTCGTGGCATGTAAGAGTTTCATTAAAATAGTATAAATATTTTACGAGTTATTGTAGAACAGAGATACTGATGTGTAGACAAACACAAATGCTGGTTTGATTCGAATGGAAGACATTTGCTCAATTACATCCAGTTTTTGCTGTAAGCTCTTGTCCATATTTTATTAATGGAAGAACAGTCTAGAATTTTCCTTTTGCTTACGTTTCTTTCCTTATTTTACTATCGTAGCAAAAGTAGAATAAAATAAAACCGTAATAATATTTTTTATTGTTTTTTGCCGAAAAGAGATAAAGAAAGCTAACACTGAAGGTTCGAACATGGAATGAGATATTATTAGAAAGTAACAAAGGTAACCATAAGCTCACACAGGGGCGGTTCTATAATGGACTCACGAAGTTACGCGGTCTCCCAGTTACTACAAAGTAAAACAATTTGACATAAACAAGCGCTTATTCATATTTATTATTTTGCATGAATGAGAAAAGACGGAATAAAATTTTTTGGTTATTTTATTATAACAAAAAGTGAAATCTTTTAGTTTAACGTCCCATGATTATGCTCTTTAGGCTAAAGGAGACATTGATTAAAGGAAGTGAATGATGATGGGAGAATTGATTAAAGGAAGTGAATGATGATGGGAGAATTGATTAAAGGAAGTGAATGATGATGGGAGAATTGATTAAAGGAAGTGAATAATGATGGGAGAATTGGTGGAATGGTAATGTGATGGGAAATGTAAGTACCCGGAGATTTCAAAGAAAAGATGTTTCCCATCAGACTTAGCTGGGCATTGACCCAGGGACCTCACCCACCTGAGGTAAGCGCTGTACCACTGATCCATCGTACAGCCCGCTATTTTGTTATAGAATTTCCAACGCTGTTTGATATCCATGTAAGAAATCGGGACATAGCACAAGTCACAAAGATTGATATTACTTCCTGTACACGTATTCAAGTTTGGCTCTTTGTAGCGTACATTGCTGTTACAAAAGCCCCTGGTCTTGTGTACAAAGTAGTCACACAATTTTTGTGACTAAGAAATTTTAGTTCTTCAATTTCCTTGCTGCAGACGAGGAGGAGAGAATAGGACATGGTCTAAGTCTCAGCTTTGTTGCTCGGTGCATGAAAGGAGGAATGGACTCGAAGGAGAAATTTTTCTTTTGCTCCCACGGAAGGAACAATGAGACAAGACTAAAAGTGTTAATTTTGGAGTTCAATGTGATGTAACATGTAATCTCGCTCGATTTTCGTATCATGTTGGATTTTTTCACGTATTTCTCATGAAGTTAGTTGAAATGCAGAATCCACAAAGGAATGTCCGGAAATTTTTACTCTGGTCCTTTGTCTCTTCTTTTAAGATGGCGGAACAGAGCTAAACCGTACTAATATTGCCTTTAGTAAACATGTTTTAGAATTCGGTCGTTGTGCCAAATTTGATTTTTTTTTCTCACATTTGCATGATTTAATTCATTATGACAGAGTGATGTCCGTTTATGTGGGGAAAATAAAATAATTGATACAAGACAATATATTGTTAAACTCACTCAGTAAAGGGCAGTTAACCATTACAAAGTAAGTATTCACCAAGTTGTTTGTTGATCAGATTTTGGAACAGAAAACTAAGGCCCTGAAGACAATAGATGAAATAATTAGTATAACACAAAATGGGAGTGCTTTGGAAATTTATTTCCTCTGTGCATTTTGACAACATGGACTTGTCGCCGCAATAATTTCTAGTGATTTCCATTTTTGTATCTGGACTTTTGGTGGACCCTGCTCTTTGGTCTGGACAACGATGAAGTTTTATTGGATTGAAGAGAGACGTTTTGCTATTGGCCAGTTGCGTAACAATAACATTTGGCACACCGGTTGGGAAACGCTGGTGTAAAAGATAATTCGAGAATTTATAGTTTAGAAGAACCTTTTCCTAGGAACTTTAGCTGTCTTGCTCAATCTCCAACACCAATTCCAGCGGAGACTGGTCAACTACTAGAGATAACTTAGGTTTTGGTACAAGGTATTAATCAAAATTACTATTTTAGTCATGTTATGCCTAGGCAAGTTGAATTTCAGTTTCCAGAGAATAGTTCAGAATTGCCAACTCGTGATAGGCCAACGAACAATTATTAGCGCCTTTCTGATTACTATAAGAGAGTTTCTTTAGTTGAAAATTCGACTCCTATAGGCATGTTTCGGACGGGTAGGTCAATGCCTCATGATGATAGATATTTTGATAAATTGCCGAATAATTTTTAAAATTATGATAATCATGCTCAAATTCCGCATTATAATAGTAAATATTTTTTCCACAAATTTATTGAATGATTTGAATCAAAAATAAAAGGGTTTAAAGTCATTGATGGCAGAAATAGTTTTTTAGTTTTTGATGTTCTACTGATAACTGAGAAAGTAGTGGAGCAATTTTTTTGCCGAATGACAGTTGTCTATAGTACATTGTTAACACGTAGTGAAGGTGATTCCCAAGTGGAAGTACAATATGCCGTCAATAATAACTGTTCATGGGATTTATTTAAATGTAGAGTACTTGATAGATTTGCGTCAAATACAGTAAACATTCCTTAGTATCTGAAAGATTATTCAGGAAACAAAAGTTAAATGAAGCCGTGGATCAGTTTGTTGGAGATTTATTATGCATCTGTTGTTTTGAGATTTAATTGTATTGATTACCAGATTATTAACATCTTGTTAATGGGATGTATCCATCAGTTAGATATAGGATGCTTCAGAAAGCATTCACCTGGTTCAAGCGATTCAACAGTTTTATCAGGCAAATGCTGAAAATATCAGGAAGACTCAGCGTCAGTAGTATGTCAGTGCCGGATCTAGAAGGTAAAAAGTTGGGGGGAGCAGTCAGAAACCAGACTATGATAGGTATATTATGAGATTGTTATAAATTTTCAAAAAAAAGTGTAAATAATAGCTTCAATTATTATTGTCCCTCAGAAAAGAAGGGGGCCCTAGGCTCCTTGCTCGATCCTCCACTGCTATTAGTTGCATAACTCTATATACATCTCCAAGGCCATGCGTGCAGCCGAAATATGAAAAAAGAACATTAGAAAACATTGCGGTGGTAATCCATTGAAATCTGAGTTTACATTCATGAATATTTTCCCAATGGTTGTACTCACAGGTGCAAAAAAAGAAACTTAATTGTGACGAGTAAAGAGAAACTGCTTAGAATGAGTTTCTGAACAGCTTCCTACGCGAAGACACAGCAATGACGTCACACTGGAATTCACTAAAGAATTAAGTTTATATCATTCAATACAACCTGTAAAATGCGGTGACTGTGAAAACAGATTTATCCCAAGCTTCACGGAACGTCTACGCTAATAGCTATGAGGAATTACAATTTGAATTCAATTAATCAGTTATTTCAATAATTAGTTTGAATGGATTTCTCCTCCATCATTTTAACAACTGTTGATTTATCCTCCATCTCTGCATATATTTTCCCACTTGCTGCGAATGAATGTCTTGTTCTATTCTGTTTCTTTTCTCTGTGTGTTTGTGAAACTACCTTATTTTTGGATTGGATTTTCATGGGAAAAAATGGTGGAAAACAAGGACATAAATAAAACTGATGCACGAAAAACATACATTAGCAACAATTTTACTTGCACCATAATAAAAGCAAGTACGCAACAAGAAAACAGTCTAGACTAAAATTTCAGAGCCAAAACATCACAGGAAAATTTGAGAATATTCATATCACATTCAGAACTTTATATTGCTAGGAAGCTATCGAAAACAAAACAAAACAAAAGAAAAAAGAAAAAGAAAAGATACAGAAAAATCTAGCTTCGAAAGATGTTTAGTACAAGAGCAGTATTTGTAAGGGGAACCCTTTTGCCCACAGTCTTCGAAAGAAACCAAATGAGAAAGTGGAAAAATCTGGGAACATTCGTTTATAAAATCAGGACATGAAACTGACGGGAAATGCGTAAAAAAATAATCTAACATCGTACAAAAATCGAGCGGGAGCCACAACTTGCTATATCTGCCGTTCTCAAATAAATGACATAAGTAAACTTACGTTGTGTGAACTGATTTCTTCCTGTGTTCCATTGATTAATGCTAACAGCTATTCTTTCTGTGGCAAATAGAACAGCAGGACTTTTTAATGACAATGATGTCCTGTCCGGTTGCAATGATGTGAATAGACTTTGGGAGAGACGGCTGAAGTTAAGCTCAAATGCAGAAGAGACCATGTAGATTTCAAATTGTCCTAAAATGGATGGAATATAGTAAAAAATCACGAAACATGAACATTAATGTCAATGGAAAGTGAATGACAAAAATGAAGTCGTCACCTACCTCAAAAACTATACTAAGGAGATGGCTAATTGAAAGATTATTTCCAAGACATAATGAAGAGCTTAAAAACAATGTATAGCACGTAAGGTAAATATGGAAAGAACATTCTCAAAAGTCAAGTTCTTTGAGTAAAATCAATAATATTGAGAAAGCAGTGGCGGATCCAGGACGGACTTTTGTGGGGGGCGGTAGGTTGTACTATTGCCACTTAGAACTAGTTTTAAGAGTTCCAAACTCTCGGATGGGTTTTGTTTATATATAAAATAAGAAAAAGTTTCCTCTTCTGGGGAGGAAGGCACAATTACCCCCTCCTATAAGAAAGTATAATAAATTTTCTGAGAATTACCAATGACGCCCCACGTGGAGGTTACGTGCTTGAAATATTACACGTCTGTATTTCGAATCTACAGACTCAATTTAGCAAGCAATGTGAATTTTGAGTCGATCACGTGACGTAGTCTACATAGCAAATCGAATAGTCTTTTCATATGTAATGAACATATTATTGATTAGTGATGGGTGTTTACTTGCGGAGTCATTACAAAGTAACGACTCTTCTTGAGTACTCAAAGGAACGAATACTGAAAACAACTCAAAGGACTCGGATTCACTTCGGAATCTTTTGAATCCAAGGACTCAAAGTTTTCCTTGGATTCGGATTTAAAGTTAGACATATGATTCCTGGAATCAATTCGCGTCTGGATATGGATATTGTAGTGCGCATGCGTTAAGAAAATTAAAAACACCTTCATTGCCTGATTCTTCTGCTTGTAGAGTGCTCTTTCCTCTTCACCTTTATGCACGCTTCGTAAACAGGACGACAAAGCTGAACTGTTTCCTTCCCCTTTCTCACAGCAAAGCAACTTTTAACATCCAGCAGTCAGAATCCACGGCTTTAGCCATACAAGCGAACAAACAACAAAGTAATAAAAATGTGTTGTGCCGTCTATTTACAAATTGTTTTTAAATGTATTTACAACTATTTACACTGGCAGTCTTCATTACATATTTTGCATATAAAAACAGAATTTGGGAGACTTTGGAAGATTGCAATCACCTGCGTGCAGTTACCACCCCCCTTACAAAAAATTAAAATTATTTTTATGTCAATCGTGTGATCAGGTATGCTCAACAATTTTTAAGGTTTGATCAGATTTACTAACATAAATATAAGCTATATTTAATAGGGGGGACTACATGCTAGTCCCCCTTCACGCCTGAGTCTGTCAGATATGGCTTGGGGGGGACAAGACCCCTTGATGTAAAATTTCGCGTTTTTCACTGACTTACTTCTATTCTATTGGTAAAATCTATATAAATCTCAAACTCAGGGCGGGCAAATGCCCCTCCCTGTCCCCTTTAAATGACGTTTCATCAACTTTACTAACAGAGAAATAATGGTTAGAAAATGGGGGCGCCAGTCTTACTACACCGCCGATTCGACTTTTTCTTATGTCAATCATTTGATCAAGGTTTGTCAATCATTCGATCACAAATTTTTAACGTTTGATCAGCTTTAGTTACATAAATAAAAGCTATATTTAGTAGGGGCTAACTACACGCTAGCCCCATCAGCGGCTATGGCTTAAGGAACCAGATAATTCACAGCAGCAGAAACAAAATGTCTCCATCTGTTGCCATTTTTAGCAGCTCCAATTCAATTTGAATCCTTGTACGGCTTTGTTCTATTTGTCTCGTACTTTTATTACATTTGTAATAAGCAAGATCGTTTTGAAATAAAATTATTAGAATTAAATAGATATATAGTATTTAAAAATACCGCATAGATAACACAATTTCTCATTTAATACCGTTAAATTCATTGCTCTAGTCGCTTTCTTCACACATATTTTTTGAATCGTAATTTGTGGTAATACTGCAAATGTCTACAGATATCAACTCTAATGGTTGCTTTTATGCATCTTTTCTGGTGCATAACATCATTATCTATGATATAGTTATTCACATTGCAGTAATTGCTTTCATTCTTGACAAACTAACAGACAAAATAAAAATAAAACGTTAAAATGTCATTAGATTCGAAGTATTACCTGCTCTCAAAGATGATATTTCTTCCTTAGGATTATAGAATTAGGAATTAGGTTTCTGGGCTTTCAGCATGGGTGGCTACGTTACCCCGACACGTATAAGGGATGACGTCCTCGGCTAACCGGGGAAAGGAAAGGAATTAAGCGGTGTAGGACCTATATATTAGGTACCATCCCGGCATTTGTCTGGTGTGAATGAGGAATAAACATTAAAATCCAATCAGGCCTCAGAAATATTTTACACTTTTTCGACCGAGTGTCCCCACCGGGAATAGAACCCGGGACCGCTCGCACCAAAGGCGAAAGTTAGCGACTACGCTATGCGTGGCCACTCTTACAATTCTCGCGCAGAAAGTACCGGTACCTTAAATTTTTGAACCTTGTCGAATTTGTCACTTGTAGTCAGTATGCGAATTAATTTATTTAGGGAGGAGAGAACCCAAGTTCTATTTAGTCACGGAAGATTTCAATTTTTTCCGGGGGAGGAATTCCAAGGTATTCTTCAAGCAGTCCGCACACTGCTTGTAGCTGTTGTTTGTAAAGGTTTGATTTACAGTGGAGACCAGAAAGTTTTGCGTTCTACATTTTTTATCACAAATTTCATTCTATTTTTTCGATATTTTCTTACTTTCGAAGGATATTATGTTAATTCACTTCAAATTCATGTAAATAACCAACACTATTTAAAAAAAAAAGTATATTGAAATACAGTGAAACACAGCCCTTCATTTATTTTATTTAGCCGCCGCAGAGTTATTCACAATAGTACTATCTAACTTATGGCAGTTCTACGTTGGGTGTTCATTAAGGAAGGAAGAATGAAAACAACTATTTTCCACCGCTCGCTAGTGTCACTCCATCTAAAGAGGATGAAGCGGGAGGTGCTATTTTCTTTTAAAGTCTAAAAATATTCTTTCCTTTTCTCCCTTTCATTCACCCGAAGAAAGAAATCCATATCTGATTGCTTATGGATAGTATGCTGCCGAAGGTATACGAACTACTACGAAGCCAAACTGAATACATTGACGATAACGAGGAAAAGCTTTTGAAAACGTGTTTGAGTACGGGTAATCAGAACTGAGGGAAAGAAACCCAAAAGGCAACTGAGTACAGGGATTCAGAGGGACACATGAGTCCTTGTAATCAAAGTATCGAAAGTAGTCGTTACTTTTTATGATTGCTTTCACTAACGAATCCAAAGGAATCAAATACCAGAAAGGAATCAGAATTCCCATCACTATTATTGATGTTAACGTTATACATAAGAGAAGAGTTGGGAATCACCGAAATGACTACAACCAACACGCCTTACAAAAAATAAATTGCAAAATGCAGAGCAAGGTAAAGCCAACGCACCATGAAATACCTTTTTTTTTTTACAGTCTACCCGTTCAAAGGGTTGCGCCCTTTCTTCGGGGAAGTGTTGCATTGATATTGTGGAGGCTATAAGAATTATGGGTGGTCTAAGGGTTTTTCTCTCTATTCATTATTTTTAAAGACATGAACATATATACATTAGAAATAAACTTGAACTGGTTATATACATAAATAAAATAAAATAATAATAACAGAAAATGTGCAGGGAGGCGATGAGTAATATGAAACAAGAAACAAGAAAATAACAAAATTAGTGCAGTGTATTAGGTTCAGTGCGTGAATATAACAACAAATATGAAAAACATTAAAAGGAATATCAAGTCAATAGCAAAACATAGCAGGAATAATAGAACTCATAGGAATAATTGTTTGAAATGATGATGAAATGATGATGAATTGTTCTGGACGCCACAACACGAGGTTCTGTTAGTGAACAGATGAGGTTATCTTCTGTTCCTGGGGCTATTCAGGAACTGATGTAGACAGGAGAGGCCCATGTTAGTAGGTATTTACTGTGCATATGATGGATATATGGAAGATGACAGATGACGTGGATGATATGTAGCAAATACTTCTGGATCGCGGTCGGCAGGATCTATTTGCAAGTGGTACAATGTAGGTTAGTGCTGTAGCGGAGAATCAACGTATCATGAAATATTTTTTTTTTGCTAGCCCTTGGGCTAGCTACCCTGTAGAGGGCTACACCCTCTTTAAGGAAAGGGATGGAATGGAAATTAAGGAATTAAAGGTTATAATCGATGGGCTAAGAGATGTTACTTTATTTATTACTGTATATACTCGGTCATTATAGTCTTTGCGACTATAATCATTTTAGAGGTGAGGTAATTAACAAAATTATATATAGTTATAAATACAATAATGATGATTACAACGATACAATTATTGTGCAAATAATGCAAATGTGTATAAATGAATATGAGGTATGAAATGAGGTGCGATGCACGCCACAACACATAGGTATTGTTAATAAAGACAAATGCGGGTTATCTTCTGCCTAGGGGCGACGCTAGGCCAATGTAGACAGAGGAGGCCCTGTTAGATGACAGAGGGGTTACTGTGCTTGATATGACGGGTAGATATGCGGAAGATGGACATGAAGGCGGTGATCGTGCACAAGTGCTAAGTCTGGATGATTAGGCGGTAAGGTATAGCAATATAGTGTGAAGAGTAAATTAAGTGGGAGATGGTAGTATCGGGGGCGAATAGATGAGAGGGCGAGGTGATGCATAGTTTCGAAAAGCAGTGATTGTTCTTGCTGGTAGCGAATGGTGATGAAGTTTCGGCGTAGAGATTCAATGTGATAAAGCAATGTAGGAAAGGTTATGAGAGAGTACAAGTAACGAGTCGGACTGGGAAGAGAAATACGGTGAGCGATACGAAAGGCATGGCGCTCGAAGGTTGCCAGTTTGAAGTAGAACGAAGGTGGAGCTGATATCCAGGCAGTGAACCCATAGGTCAGCACGGGACGGAGAAAAACCTTATACGTGTTTAGAACGAGGTGCGATGTAAGTCCCCATGTCGTGCCTGTCAGACGTTTTAGGAGATTGAGGCGGTTATAGACTTTAGTTTTAACGTAGTTCAGATGAGGAGTCCAAGTAAGATGTTGATCAAATATAATGCCGAGATAAGTTACTGTTCTGCTGAGACGAATTGGCGAATTCTGTATGGAGAGAGAGAGAAGTGATGGATTTCTGTGAATTCTGGAGCGTGTGCGTGGTGGAAGAAATACTATGGCTTGAGTTTTTGAAGCATTTATAGTGAGCTTCCATTTTCGACACCACTGAGAGAAACGATCAATTGATTCCTGCAATATTAGGTTGATGTATCTAATAGTACGGCCGAGTGCAAGGAAGGCGGTATCATCGGCATATTGAAAGATATGTACGTCTGCAGGCAGAGGTGGAAAGTCGGAAACAAATAGCAAGTAGAGTAAGGGGGACAAAGCTGATCCTTGAGGGACACCTGAGTGTAGAAAGATTGGATGAGATAAATGATTGTTAATATGAACATATGTAATGCGGCAAACCAAGAAGTGATAGACGAAACGGATGTATGATGTTGGTAGTTTAAGTTTGATGAGTTTGAAGATGAGGGCGAGATGCCAGACTTTATCAAATGCTTTTTCAAGGTCAAAAAGCACAAGACAGGATGGGCGTACAGAATTATAATGATTTGTGATAAGGGTGCTTAGGCGTTGGAGCTGATCATTGATGGAGTATGACGGGCGAAAACCGGCTTGGAAAGATGGGATGAGACTGCGTGCACTGAGATAAGGGTGGAGCCTATTGACTAGAATGCGTTCAAGTACTTTGCTAAAAGTTGAAGTGAGTTGTATAGGGCGATAGGAAGATACAGCACTGGGTGGTTTTTTCGGTTTTAGGAACATGAGCGTTTTAGACATCTTCCACTCGGCAGGAAAAAAGCCTGTTCGAAGGATGAAAGTGAAGATAGAGGCTAATAAAAGGAGTAGTGACGGTGGACTTTCCTTGATGTGGCGATATGTAATTGAATCAAAACCTGGAGCAGAGTTTCGTTTAGTCCGGACAACGGAAGTGATATCGGCAACAGTAATGGGAGAAGTGAGTTCATTGGGCGGTAATGTATGGCTGACACTAGGTTGGAAGAGATGACTCGCTGTGTTGACTTTATCGACTGGATGAGAAAAAATATGATCTGAGGGTTGAGGGGTGAAGATGTCTTGGAGGTAGTCGGCAAACGCATTCGCCTTGTCCTGATCAGAGGCGGCTTGATTGTTGTTGATGATGAGTGGGTAAGACGTTTTGCTGAATTTACCACAAAGCGCATTGAAACGTTTCCAGTAACGTGATGGATGTGCTGTGTCTGCAAGAGTGTTACAAGTTTTAATCCATTTGCGCTTTTTGTACGCTTCAATATAGTTTTTTACAGAACGTTGGAACTGATTGTGAAGACGTAGTGCTTCGGGATTTCGTGTCCGGACGTAGTCACGATATGCTTGACGAGAGCGTTTGATCTGAGCTAGATAGTGCGGAGGTAATTTAGGTTGGTATGGAGTGGAGCTAGAAGTTGGGATGAATAATTCGGATGCACGGGTAATCTCGGAAGTGATAGTAGAAACGTGGGCATATAGCTCGTCAGATGATGTAGGAGGGTGGAGATCTGCGACAGCATGGGTAAGATATGTGCGATATTGATTCCAGTTGGCTTTATCAAAGCAAGGCGTTCGTAGTGGAGGAAGTGCGGTATGTGAACGAGTGGTGCCAAAATGATATGAAAGTTTGACCGGGGCGTGGTCACTACCAAGAAGATCAAGAACTGTGAAGGTACTGTTAGCAGCGAGTGTATTTGAGGTGATGGCGATGTCGGGAGTGGTATTGGACACAGGTCTAGTAGCAGATGGGAGAGTATGTATGATGCCGGTAGTGTGAGTGGTGATATGATCTGTAAAGCGTGTGCGTTCATTCGGAGTGCGACTATGAAAATTTATATCGGCGAGAATGATGAAATGTTTATAGGTATTAGAAATATGACTGAAAAATTCGAGGGAATGGGGTGACCGGGTCGAACATAGATAGTAGCAAAAGTGATGATGATTGACTTGAAGTACAATGTTATGATGATATGCTCAGGGAGGTGTGGAACAGGACAAATGTGATGGCGAGATGGTATGTGATTGCGAAAGCCAATTGCTACTCCCCCATTGGCCCGTAATGCAGGAGCTGTATTGTCATGACGAGTGAGTGTGTAGCGAGGAATATTACATACGGTAGACTTGGTGAGAAAGGTCTCATTCAGCAAAAATACAGATACGTGTTCTTCGAGTAACAGTGCTTCAAAAAGGGTTTTGTTGGTAGGTAAGGAGCGAATATTCATGAAAAGAAAGACTAAATCCATAATGACGGGTGGGTTAAACAGTTGTTTCTTGACGAGATGTATGAAAATGAACGTAATTGTTGGTATAGGTGGCGTAGAAGTTGACATTGAAGACTGATTTAGCAGCTTTGGTAAGTTGTTGCAGAATATGATTGCGTTGAAAAGGATGAATGTTTTGTAGGGTGAGCGTGAGAAATTGAAGAAGCTGCTGGATGGTAACTGGATCAGTGGTTTGAAGATCGGTTTTAGGTGGAGAGTCTGGCATCCGGAGCGGTACGACTAAATCAGGATGTTGTTGATCAGGTTGAGGTTTATTCTTGCATTTATAACTATAGGCCGGATGTTGTTCATGGCATGTGGGGCATTCAGGTGGCTGTTGAAGGTTGGTGCAGAGGCGCGTAGGATGTGGTCCTGTGCAATGTCCACAGACTGGCTGATTTTTGCAATTTACAGTGTTGTGATCATTGTAGATTTGGCATTTTTCGCATCTCACTGGAAGAGGAGCTGGAGAGCGTGAAGGTTCAACCCTGTGGCGTCGTTTATAGATGTATGCGCCAGTAGTGAGTAATGCGTCTATTGTATCTTGGGAAGAGGTAAGAATGCGTACCATAAAAGTTGCGCCTTGATTGTTTCGTATGCGGATGACCTTATGAATGTTATGCCCTTCATGTTGAAGCTCTTCATGAATTTCGGCGTCAGAATATGTTGGGTCAACCCCCCGAATGACAACTGATAGATATGGTGGACGTTTTGGAGGCGGTGCTTGTTTCTGACGAGTAGAGGAGAGAGATGTAAGAGTAGCATTTTTCCCAAAAATATCAAACGAGGCCTTGTTTCTGATGGTGATAGCAAACTGCGGATCTATGGACTTTAAGATGTAACCGTTACGTGTCTTAATTATTTCTGCTAGTGGAATGCTTGGAAGATATTTCCTAAGTTGTAACATGATGAACTTTTCATTGCTGTATTTCGTGTTATAATTTTGAAGAAGGAACGAATGTAGAATCGGGCGATGAGGAGGCTGATTATTGGTGTGAGATGATTGAGAATTTGGAATGGGTGTATTGCTATTGTCATCGGCTGCATCCATATCAGAGTTGTCTGAAATATTGTCTCTGTGTTGCTTCTTCGACTGATGGCGAGGCTCCTTAATAGTATCAGCATACAGCTGTGTGGTTCGTGGAGACCTAGACCTGGTGGAGACATTTGAAGCTGATGAAGCTGTAGAGCTACCGGATATGGTTCGCTGCCGGTTGCCAGTGTCCTTCCGCTTGACCACCTTCGTGCTCGAAGCGGACGGAGTGACAAATACCGGAGGAAGACCACCGTGCCGTCCATCCACCTTTGGTCCTGAAGCAGCTTGATCTGCCATAGCAGAGACCGATAGATTTCTAGAAAGCCGTGAGACCCGAAGATGAAGTGTAGTGAGAGATGAATATGATGAAGGTAGGACAACCCGTTTGGATAGTTGCCCAGGAGGAGCAGCTCCTCTGGCTCGATCCGTAGATCCGGACGCCCTTGGCTTGATGAGTCTGACGGACGGATCTCTAGAAAGAAGCAGAGAAAGAGGCTCAGGATATGGAAACGGAAGGTTAATTCAAAAATCGTCACCATATACAAGGTAACGCTTCAGAGCAAGCTCTGGGAAAGTATGACGATCATGAAATACTTTTTTTTTGTAAGTGACTAGCCGTTCCGGCTAGAACCCTGTTAGAGGGTTATGCCCTCTCTTAGGGAACTGAAGTATGGGTAACAGTAGATGTGCCTGATTTTGAGATGGTCTCAGAGTTCTTTATTAAAGCTTGTTATAGCGATCAAGACTTAAGGACCTGTGCGGGCCTTAACATCAGGCAGGGAAAGGGTGGCAGAGCAATTACATGATGTATAAGATGCAACGTAGTTGTCATTATATAGGTTATATGCTGTGGAGATGAAGATGGTAGATGAGGCGAGGTGCATGGTCACATCACAATACGGGGAAAAGTTAGTTGACGGATGAAGTTATCTTCTCGCCTAGGGGCTACTCTAGGCATTGAAGAAGACAGAGGGAGCCCATGTTAGTTGTGGATGGATTTATTGTGCAGCATAGGATGGAAAGATGAGCGGCAGATGGTCATGAATTTGATATTCAGCAAGTAACTCTAGGTCTAGTGCATCAGGAGGTAGTGTGTAGAAGTACAGAGTATACAGGAGTGAGAGCGGTGGATGGAAATATCGAAATGCTGTTGGGTGGAGTGCCATATGATGCATAGTAGTCAGAAGTAGAGGATGGTGTGCTTCATAACGATTGTGTATGTAGGTGAGACGTAACTTTTCAAGATGAAACTGTAGAGATGGAAACTCAATGCGGTTGTATAATTCTGCTGTTGGGCTAGGTAACTTAATACGAAATGCAATACGTAGTGCATGTCTTTCTAAGATTAAGAGCTTTTCGTAGAAAGAGCGTGCTGCAGCTATCCAAGCAGTGTGACCGTATGTTAGAGTCGGTCGTAGGAAAGCTTTGTACGTATTTAATACTGTAGTAGGTTTCAAGCCCCATGTTGTTCCGGTTAACCTCTTTAGAAGATTTAGTCTATTGTAAGCCTTGGCGGTGACTGTTTGAAGATGTGGTTTCCATGTTAGATGTCTATCGAATGTAATGCCCAGATAGGTCACTGTTGAGCGTGCCTGTATAGGTGTATGGTTGACATGAAGTGTGAGGCGGTTGGGATTTCGACGGACTCGTGAGGTTTTCTTAGAGGGAATGAATACAATCGCCTGAGTTTTCGTGGCATTAATTGTAAGTTGCCATCTATCACACCAGCGGAGGAAATCGTTAATAGCTGTTTGCAAAGATTTGTTTATTGATTGGATAGTCGATCCCAAAGCAAGGAATGCAGTGTCATCGGCGTACTGAAAAAGATGGACTTTATCTGGTAGTGGAGGCATATCAGCAACGTAGAGAATGTACAGAAGTGGCGATAAAGCCGATCCTTGAGGAACTCCGGATAGCAGAAAAAAAGGGTGTGATAGGCAGTTGTTAATAGAAACATAGGAAAGGCGACCCACTAAAAAGTTGTAAATCAGACGGATATATGTGAGTGGAAAACGGTACCGTATTAATTTATAGATAAGTGCTAAGTGCCAAACTTTGTCGAACGCTTTCTCTAGATCAAACAGTACAAGACATGATGGCTTGACGGAATTATAATGTTGTGTGACCATAGTGGATAAGCGAAGCAGTTGGTCGTTGATAGAATAGCCTGATCTAAATCCTGCTTGATGGATGGGAAGAAGGTGACGTCTGTCGATGTATGCGTGTAGACGTCGGACAAGAATGCGTTCTAAGATTTTACTGAAGGTAGACGTTAATTGTATTGGGCGATACGATGATACGCTTTCAGGTGGTTTGTGAGGTTTTGGAAACATTAACGTCTTTGAAGTCTTCCACTGGATAGGAAAATAGCCTGTTCGGAGAATGAAGGTAAAGATGCTGGCAAGCAGAGTAAGCAATGGGAGCGGACTTTCTTTGATATGTCGATAAGTGATATTATCGATTCCTGGTGCACTATTACGTTTATTTCGAACAACAGTGATGATGTCCTGAACTGTAATTGGTTCTGTCAAAGGTTGATTAAGTGGAAGAGTATAGTGTGGATGAGGCTGTAAAGAAGGAGATGAAGTATTGACTGTGTCTGCTGGATGGTGATAAGTAGGAGGAGATCCGTTAGGTGTGAATATTGTTTGAAGAAAATCAGCGAAAGCGTTGGCTATGAATTTTTTTTTTTTTTTTGCTAGCCAGAGCTAGCTACCCGCTCGAGGGTTACGCCCTCTATGGGGAATTGGGTAACATTACAATGAGAAGAAATAAGAGTTGTGGTGGTTGGTCTATGGGATGTTTGTCTTACTGGGTTAGAAAAGGGGTATAGGAATGAAGGAAGGTGTTATCGTTATTATACAGAGGATTTTATTTTATTTTATTTTATTTTATTTTATTTGTTGATCTTTAGCATTGGTAGGTTGAACATTGTGATCTTTAGATCACAATCATGAGGTGAAGATGAGATGGCATGATGTGGTGAAGTGCGAATCACAAACACAACACTGGGTTATGTTAGTTGACTGATGCTGGTTAATCTTCTCGCTTGGGGGCTGCTCCAAGCATTGATGAAAGACAAGGGAAAGCCCAGATTAGTGACATAGGTATTACAGTGCGTATGATGGACAGATGAGAGGCTGTGGGTCGTCGGTCTTTAATTCTTCTGCTAAGTGGAGGTACCTGTGGTTTGGAGGTAGAGTGTAATGGTAAATCGTGAAAAGAAGAGATAACGGCGTATGTATAATGGGAGTTGAAATAGGAAAGTCTATGTGGGCGTTCATGGTGTCTATGAGAAGCGGGTGGCGTTCATGCAGGTGTTTATCGATATATTTGAGACGGAGAGATTCGAGATGGAAGAGAATATGTGGAAAAGGGATTCTTTCGTACAATTCGCATGTTGGACTTGGCAATTTTATCCTATAAGCAATGCGGAGTGCATGGCGTTCTAAGATCTTTAATTTGTTTAGAAGGATGGTGGTGCAGCGATCCAAGCTAGATTAGCATACGTCAGAACTGGACGCAAAAAGACCTTGTAAGTATTTAACACAGTTGTAGAACTGAGACCCCAGGTAGTGCCCGTGAGACGTTTTAATAAATTGAGCCGGTTTGAAGCTTTTGTAATCACGTCCTGTAAATGTGGTTTCCAAGTGAGATGTGTGTCTAAGGTGAGGCCGAGGTATTTGACAGATTTACTGAGTTGAATACGTGTATCTTCGACTGTGAGATGAAGTAGATTGGGGTTTCGGTGGACCTTTGTGCGTTTTTTGGGCGGCAAGAAAACTATAGTCTGGGTCTTGAGAGCGTTTATTTTGAGGCGCCACTTTTCACACCAGTTAATAAATGAATCTATAGCGGACTGCATTGAAATATTAAGTTGGTGCACAGTTTTACCAAGTGCTAGGAACGCTGTATCGTCTGCATATTGAAAAACATGAACGTTCGGAGGTAATGGTGGTAAGTCAGCCACATAAAGAAGATAAAGCAGAGGGGAGAGTGAAGATCCTTGTGGTACACCAGAGTAAAGGAATATAGGATGAGAGAATGTGTCGTTAATAGATACGTATGCCAAGCGACAATGCAGAAAGTTATAGATGAATCGAATATAAGCAAGAGGAAGCCGGAAGCTCAAAAGTTTGTACATAAGTCCTGCGTGCCATACTTTATCAAATGCTTTCTCCAAATCAAATAAGGTAAGGCAAGATGGTCGTGATGTATTATATTGGTTGGTGATGTGATTGAGAAGACGGAGTAATTGGTCGTTGATACTAAAATTTGGGCGAAATCCAGCTTGCGTCCGTGGTAAAAGATTATAATGAGTAAGATGGATATGCAGTCGTTGAACTAAGATTTTTTCGAGAATTTTACTGAACACAGGCGTTAATTGAATAGGTCGATATGAAGAAATACTGTCAGCTGGTTTATTAGGTTTGAGAAACATCAGAATTTTAGACGTCTTCCATTGTGATGGTATGAATCCAGAACGTAAGATGAAAGTGTAGATTAGTGAGAGAAGGTATAGAACTGCATATGAACATTCCTTAATATGGCGATAAGAGATTGCGTCTATACCTGGGGCTGTATTACGTTTTCTTCGAATGGCTGAAGTAATATCATCAGGAGTGATGGCCGCTGTTAGTGTTTTATGAATATTCAGCTGGTGGTTGCTGTTTGGCTGAAGATGAGCAGATGAAAAATCAAATTGATCCACCGGATGATTATGAACAGGACGGTCAGGAGTAAGTGGTGTGAAGATATCCTGAAGATATGTGGCAAAGGCATTTGCTTTATCGAGATCAGAGTGAAGAGGTTTGTCGTTAAGAATGAGTGGATATGACGTTCTATTTGATTTGCCAGAAAGAGCGTTGAGGCGTTTCCAGTAACGTGACGGGTGGGATGTCTCTGCAAGAGTGTTGCAGGTTTTTACCCACTGACGTAATTTATAGGCTTTAACATAGTTTTGGACTGTACGTTGTAGAGCTCTGTGATGGCGAAGAGCCTCTCGACTTCCTGTATGAATGTAGTCCCGAAAAAAGTGTCGCGATCGCTGCACCATGGCAAGATATTGCGGCGGAAGTTTAGGCTTATATGGCGTATATTGTGATTGTGGTATATATTGTGCTGAAGCGTGATTGATATGGCGTGTAATAGTATCCAATAGATGATATAGTTCGTCTTCGGTAGTAGGTGGATCAAGTCCTTCTAGGTGTGTTGAAAGATATAAACGATATTTCTCCCAGTCTGCTTTATCATATCTTAAGATCATATGAGGTGGGGTTGCATCAAGAGGTCGAGGAGTGCGACATTGAATGAATACCTTGATCGGTACATGATCACTTCCTAATGGGTCTAAGACTTCAAGTGTTGTGCGCTGTGTTAAGGTAGCTGAAGTAATAGCTACGTCAGGGGTCGTATTTGATTCTGGGCGTGTCGGTTTTGGTAGTTGGTGATATGTGCCTGTTGTAGCAGTGGTGATGAAGTTCACAAAATTCGTTTTGTCTCTGATAGAACGACTATGAATATTGATGTCAGCTAAGATGATATAGCGCTGAAACGAGTTTGAAATATACTGAAAGAATCCCAGAGGGATTGGGTGGCCTGGTCGTACATAGATTGTTGCTATGGTGATGTAATCTGATTTGTAGTAAAGGGTGATTATGAGATGTTCTGGTAGATTCTGTGCTGGACATGTATGTATGCGATATGGGATATGGGGTGAGAAGCCGATAGCAACGCCACCATTTGCACGTCGTGCTGGTAGAGTGCTGTCTTTGCGGATTAATGTGTAGCCTGGAATTTTGCATTGCAATTTTGGAGTAAGATGAGTTTCGTTCAGTAGGAAAGCATTTGCTTTTTCTTCGAGAAGGAGTTGTTCGAAAAGTAGTTTGTGAGTGAAGAGTGAACGAATATTTAGAAAGAGAAAGACTAAACCCATAATGCTCATGACAGGATGGAATTTAAAGGCCTTGCTGAGATGGAAAAGTATGAAAGTAGGCCGTAGGTCCATTGTAAGTTGCATGAAATTGAAGGTGAAAGACTGATTGTGCAGCGAATTGAACGTGTTGCAAAACTAGAGGACGTGCGAACGGATGTATGTTTTGAAGCGTGAGCGTGATGAAAGCTAGGAGTTGTTTGATTGTTATAGGTTGATCTGAGGTAGTATGAGTGTCAGAAGTTTGATTTTGTGCATCATGCATGCGGAGAGGAACAACTAATTCTGGCTGTGCTTCTTGAGGAACAGGTTTCGATTTGCATTTGTAACTATAAGCAGGATGACGTTCGTGACAGGTAGGGCAGTCAGGTGGTTGTTGCATGTTTGGACAGGTTCGGGTGTGGTGGGGACCACCACAGTAACCACATTTGAAAGTATTAGTACATTTTGATGTTGGATGTGTATACTCCTGGCAACGGTCGCAACGTATTGGTAGAGGGGCTGGAGTTTTCGATGGTTCAACTCTGTGTCGTTTCTTGTAGATGTATGCCCCGTGTTCCAATAGATCGTCAATAGTGTCTTGTGATTCGGTCAAGACCCGCACCATGTAAGTAGCTCCTTGGTTGTTACGGATGCGAAGACATTTCTTGAACACGTACCCTTCTTGACGTAATTCCTCTTCAATTTCGTCATCGCTGTATGATGGATCCACTCCGCGAATGACCACAGATAGTGTAGGAGATCGTCTGGGTGGCGGCGGTAGTTTGGTACGTTGGTCGTGGAGTTTTGTAAGTTTTGCTGTCTTGCCAAAGATTTCGAAACTGTGCTTGTCTCGTATTGTTGTAGCAAAATGCGGCAGAGGTGACTTTATGATGTAGCCGTTTTGTGTTTGAACAATTTGTAAAATTTCTGTGCGTGGTCGGTATTTAAGAATTTGTTGAAGTAACAGTTTGGTGTTGCGGAGTTTTGGATCAAAGTTTTGTAGAAGAAAGTTATGAACGTCTGGTTGAGGTTTGTGAGAGAGTTGCTGGATGCCGTCTACTATCATGAGTCGGGAGCTATCGTCGGAACTAGCAATACTGATGTTATCGTCATGGTGCTTCTTGTGAGGTGGAGATGTAGATGTAGATGCTATGTTACCGTTGTCCGTAATCCTGGTATTCTCATCTGGTCGTGGTGTCACAAGTACTGGTGTTTCAAACGCATCCTTATAGCTCTTTCGTTTCTCTACTTTATGAGCAGCCGCAGGGAGGCCTGATGGTGTAGGAGCTGTCGCAGGAAGAGACTGGTGTTGTCCGCTGGCCATAGTGGCCAATGAAGATGGTGGATGGAAAACCAATGATTGAAGATCAGTATGTTGAACGAAAGATGAAGAGATGATGAAATGGATGATGAAGCTAAGCTTCCAAAAATATGCACACTAACGTGTACAGTAGTGCAGTCTCCACTCGAGTGAAACCCTCTGTCTCTCTCACCCTCTCGCCCGCCACTGAGAACTGCCGGGCTTGCGTCCACAAGCTCGTAATATCCTCAGTCAGGACTTGACACTGTAAACAATGCCTCAAATGAGAAAGCTGGAAACCAGCGAAGTATTTTTGCTATGAAATACCGTACATTTTCTTACGTTACCTAATATTTTTCTTAATTATTGTGGACTTCAAAATGAACAATACAAACTACTTGAAGATTTACCATTATGTTTAAAATGCATAACCCCCATCGATGAAATGAATTATTTTTTTAAATACTTATTGCAATTTCGGTCTCATCTGTTTTCTGGTTTAAAATTCATGGAATTATTAAAAATGCTTCCTGTGCTGCCATCTAGAGAGCAGACAATAACTACTACAAAAACATTTTGTATTGATTTATAGCGAGCAAGTCTCTCTCTCACACAATACGATAACTCGTTGGATTACCTGAGTTTTATTTAATGAGGCTTTACACTATAAGGCAGTGGTTGCCAACCTTTTTTGCATGACGACACGCTATTGAATGCTCACAACATTGCGGAAAATCTTTTTGTTTTTTAAAATTAATTGCAATATAAATTATAATAATCGAACCCTTAATTTTTTTATAAAGCACGATCGTCAATCCCACTGGGGACACAACGGACGTGTCCCCCTAAGCACAGGCGTCTCTGGTATGTAAAATTTTGTTGAGGGGGGCATCAAAGAAAGTGATTTAAATGGTACTACCTAACCCAACCTGTTTATTAACTTCGATTGCATTTGTTACCTTTCTGCTGACATTCACGGACCCCCTAAGGTATATTAAGAACTCGATTACAATCGTAGGGGCAGCGGTGGCTCAGTGGTAGAACGTTCACCTCTGGTGCGTGGGGTCCAGGGTTCAATCCCAAGTCCGCCAAATGAATTTTGTGGTGGACATAGTGATGGGCAGTGGGAATATTCTCGGTTGGAAGGAATTTAAAAATGGGAATATTCCCGGGTTTTTTCCCCTGGCCTATAAATTTCCGGGAAGGAATTTATTTTCATTTCTTTACTTTATCCTCCAAATTATAAGAACCATATGACTAATTATTTATTTTAATATACAGTATTATGATTTACTTCTAGGTTTTAAAGAATTTGGAGGTTAAAATATTTAAAATTATTTGACGGTACTTTATATAACTAATAATATGATTTTTTAAGTTCCATTTCCATTTGCACTAAAAAGTAGGGTAATTGTTTAGTATTGGAGACCAAAACTAGCAAAAAGTAGGATGATTTACGGAAGAAAAGAGTTGATAGTGATGTTCAGGCAGTCAAGAAAGTATCGAACAAATTTGTTTAAGGCAGTAGGGTATTTATACAAAACGGAAAGGTAAGTGGAAGTGATTTATGTGAGAAAAGAAAGTCAATTGTTGGTAACGAAGATAGAAAACAACGTGGCATGCGGGGCTCTAACCCGTCTTCATTCGCTAACGCTCGCTCCGCAATGCTGTCTGAATTAATGTTGGTAACGTAATTTAACGTATGAAACCATAAAACAACCGCATCGGAATAGAATATCGCAAGAAAGTAGGTGCAAAAGCTGGCCCCCAATGCTAAAAAACAGCCAAATTACCGAAGTACTAATTTACAAATAATGAAAAAGAACCATTTTGTAAAGTAATTTAGAATTATGTAGAAATAGAGATGAATTACTATTAATAAACCCTGAACCACCATTAGTCTGTCTCCTCTCTCTGACTCGAATTTCTGAAGAGGTACTCGGACTTCTTTTACATGTGAATTAACGTATGGAATTTCGAGAATTAGGTAGAATGAAAGGTCGTGTAAGGCATGTTACCTGCTAAAATATAAAGATAAGTAAGTATCTTGCAAATTTTATGAACATAAATATGTATGCGCAAATGTAGATAAATTGGTGAGACATGTATCTTCTAGCATTTATCCAATCTAATTGGTTTATAACATTTTTAAATTTAATGGGCGGTATTCAGAGAGAATTCATTAATTTAAGGTTAGTCTCAGACTAGTTAGTACGCATACTAACAAATTACTAAGGGAGGTGCACGTTATGGTATTCAGAGTCTACTTTGAGTACAACTAAAATGATGATTTGGGTATGATTAACTTATATAACCCCAATGCATCGGGTGAGAAAAATAAATGTGGCAACTACGGAAAAGTAGATGAGCGCATGCGTAGTTTGTAGAAATGAAAATATATGAAATACGAAATGTTGTGTCGCACGCTAAACCGTGGGTAAAAGATCAGCCTCTGCTCTAGATTAATTAGTCAATTTGATTAACTTCGTCAAATACTACGTCCTAATCAGAAACTCTGAATACAATTTTGATAACCACCCGTTAGTCAACCACGTAGTATGGCTTTAATCAGACGTCGAAACGTGTCTGCATAAGGCCCAATGTGTTTATATCAGTAATAGAGTCAAGTTGAGCAAATACACCTACATATAAATTTAAACTGTTACTATATAATTTTTTTGCACATATTTAATTCATAGAATATATTGTAAATAAATATATATTTTTGCGTACTCTCTAAATATAATAAAGTGTTAATAAAGTAACATAGTACCGTTCAGAATATACATTTTAAAGAATCCTGTGTGGACAACAGTAATAATACGCTTTGATATAAAAATTAATTCAACTTTGAAATCATAATATAGTAATAAAATGCAATTCTCTTTCTGACTGTACATAAATTCCCGGATAAATTCCCATTTTGGGAATCTTCCCGGGAATATTCCCAGGGAATATTCCCGAAAAATATCTTCCCGGGAATTTACCCATCACTAGTGACGACTTCATTTTTGTCCTTCATTTTCCATTGACATTAATGTTCATATTTCTTATTTTTTTTTTTTTACTATATTCCATCCATTTTAGGACAATTTGAAATCTACATGGTCTCTTCTACATTTGAGCGGAACTTCAGCCATGTCTCCCAAAGTCTATTCACATCATTGCAACCGGACAGGCCGTGTTAAATTGTCAGTAAAAAGACATTATTTCTACTCCTGCTGTTTTATTTGCCACAGAGAAAAAAGCTATCAGCATTAATCAATGGAACATAGGAAGAAATCAGTTCACACAACGTGTTTACTAATGTCATTTATTTGAGAACGGCAGATGTAGGAAGTTGAGGCTCCCGCTCGATTTTCGTCCGATGTTAGATTATTTTTTACGCATTTCCCAACAATTTCATGTCCTGATTTCAAAAACAAATGTTGCCACATTTTCCCACTTTCTCATTTGGTTCCTTTCGAAGACTGGGCAAAAGAGTTTCCCCTTACAAATGCTGCTCTTTGTACAAACACTGCATCTTTCGAAGCTAGATTTTTCGTAACGTTTATTTTCTTTCGATCGCTTCCTAGCAATATAAAGTTCTGAATCTGAAATGAATATTCTCAAATTTTCGTGTGATGTTTTGACTGAAATTTTAGTCTAAACTGTTTTCTTGTTGCGTATTTAGCAGGTTATCATAAAATAAGTATCGCTGTTCAGGAAACTCTGGAGACGTAACCACTCGACAGAATGCAACCAAACTTGAAAATGAAATGAAATTTTTGAGTTTTTCGTCCCACGATTATGCCGGTTAGCCTAAAGGAGACGGTGTTGATGAGAGATGAATGAAATGGTGGAATGAAGAAAGTGGGAGGAAACGGGAGAACCCCGAGAAAACCCACGCACACGGTGTTTGTCCACCACAAAGTTCACCTGGCGGGAGCAGGGTTTAAACCCGAGACCCCTAGCATCAGAGGTGAACGCTCTACCACTGAGCCACCACGGCCCCACAACCAAACTTGGTAGAAACATATTTGAGAACTTGCAGAAGCGATTGTTGTATAAAACAATATCTGTTCCAAATTTCGCCACCAGAGTTAATTGTGGCACTGCACAACAGCACTTGTGAATGCAGCGTGAAAAAAAAATTACATTAATGATGCTAAATTATAAGAAAAACTGCAATTATCTCTCCACGCACTTACTCACGCCTACATGTTTGTCAGTGATACGGGTTAGACGGCCACTATGTGCCAGAAGAGAATTGATGGTGATCCGATGTTTTCTTCTTTATTCTCCCCAGAATCTTTGTCTTGTGTTCAAAGAACCCCGGGTTCGATTTCCGGCGAAGAACCACGTGAGTCGGATCCCATGTTACCCGGTAGGTTCCATTCTTAGAACGCCATCATCATCTCATACGCTACTAGTCACCAAGTATTTTCCTTGCTCAGGGACATTCACGTCAAAGACCTGTCTATGGGCAGAACCCCCATCATCATCGCTCATAACATCACTTCACCATGGGGTTATTAATAGGAGTATCAATGTCACGCATCGTACGGGGGACATAATTACGACCTTTCTTTCATTGAATATCAATAATATTATTTGTCTTCCATACTACAACCAGAGTACTTAATACTGAAGAAAAACACATCTGTAGGCGAGATTTGACACTAATCTTTTCCTGGATTTTTGGAGGGAGCTTGCATTTTAGGGACCATAGGAGAGTAACATTATCTTCGTTTTTAAGATATTAAAAAATTTTAAAGGGACTCTTCAATTCAAAAGGGCCCCTCCCCCGTAAATCCGCTACTGACCACGGGGCATTTATATCACTGGTAATCAATGCCACGAGACCCCACAGGAGGGGTAATTACAGCCCTTCTTATCATTTAGCATCACTAGTGTCGTTTTTCTTCAATGTTGCACTTAATTGGCTTTGTACAGCGCCACAATTACCTCTCGTGGCGAAAATTATAACTAATTTTATTTTCTATACCAAGCGCTTCTGCATGTGCTCAAATGTACTCCTAGCAAGTTTGGTTGCATGCTGTCAAGTGGTTACGTCTCCAGAGTTCTCCGAACAGCGATATTTATTTTATGATAACCTGGTAGTTTTATTATGGTGTAA
This sequence comes from Thermobia domestica, assembly GCF_964235325.1. Taxonomy (NCBI): domain Eukaryota; kingdom Metazoa; phylum Arthropoda; class Insecta; order Zygentoma; family Lepismatidae; genus Thermobia; species Thermobia domestica. The sequence goes on from NC_137456.1 coordinate 337,090,564, forward strand.
ATAAAATTGTTCCTAATGTATGTTTTTCGTGCATCACTTTCATTTATGTCCTTGTTTTTCACCATATTTTCCTTAAAAATCCAATCCAAAAATAAGGTAGTTTCACATACACACAGAAAAGAAACAGCATAGAACAAGACATCCATTCGCAGCAAGCGGAAAAATATATGCAGAGATGGGGGAGAAATCAACAGGGGCTAAAATGATGGATTAGAAATCCATTCAATCTAATTATTGAAATAACTGATTAATTAAATTCAAATTGTAATTCCTCATAGCTATTAGCGTAGTCGTTCCGTGAAGCTTAGGGTAAATCTGTTTTCATAGTCACCGTATTTTACAGGTTGTAGTGAATGATATAAGCTTAATTCTTTAGCGAATTCCAGTGTGACGACGTTGCTGTGTCTTCGCGTAGGAAGCTGTTCAGAAACTCATTCTAAGCAGTTTCTCCTTTCTCGTCACAATTAAGTTTGTTCTCTTGCAGCTGTGGGTACAACCATTAGAAAAATATTCATAAATGTCAACTCAGATTTAAAAGGATTACCACAGCAATGTTTTCTAGCGCTCTTCTTTTATTTCGGCTTCATCCTTGCCCTTGCAGATGAATGTAGAGTTATGTAGCTGATAGCAGTGGCGGATCTACCTCGGGGCCTAGGGCCCTCTAATTTTCTGAGTGACAATATTAATTGAAAATATTATTTAGATTATTTTTTTTTTGAAAATTTATAATAATTTCATAATATACCTATCATAGTATGTGTTCTGATTGCCCCTTCCCCAATCTTTCACCCTGTGGATCCGCCACTGTCTGATAGTGATGACGCTGAGCCTTCCTAGTATTCTCAGCATTCACCTGATAGAACTGCTGAAACTTGAACCAGGTGCATGGTTTCTGATACATCCTATATCTAACTGATGGATTCATCGCATCTAACAAGATGTTAAGTTGGGAATCACTACAATTAAATCTTGAAACAAAAGATGCATAATAAATCTTCAACAAACTGATCCACGGCTTCATTTAACTTTTGTTTCCTGAATAATCTTTCAGATACTAAGGAATGTTTTACTGTATTTGACGCAAATCTATCAAGTATTCTACATTTAAATAAATCTCGAATCAGATATGTTGAGCACTAAAGTTCGTGCACTCATTTGGACGTGTCACTTACTACCTAACTTGTAAGTGAAATGCTTTGACCAGTTCATGAAGGTAGGAGTATAGTGAAAACCAGGAGTTCGGTCTTCTGAACGAATTCCTGCGTTAATGTATCCGACCTAAAGAAAGAAATTATTGTTTAGGAGAAATTAGAAGAAAATGATGTTCATAAAATCCAAATCGTTCAGAACGACTGTGTGATCCGGATGGTTAATACAAATCACTTTATGATGTTCCCTTGTGTTCCAGTCATTATTCTGCAAGTTGAATAAAATTTTTCAAGTGTGAAGTTTCCGTTAATGTTAACAACTATTCCAGTACTGGTCCTGATTGTGGTATAATTATTATATACGGTATAAATTACACTCAGATTGAATCCTTGTTAGTGTGCGACATTATGTGTGCGACTATATAAGGAAAGCGTGTAATAAAAATTCTTTAGTTCATGTTAGCGGGTTGTTAGTATGAACAGTAGTTATTGTGTCACAATTGACAATTATGAAGAATAGCACTCCCGGAAAACGTAAATCATTTTGTGCGTACGGCATATTTCACGAGATATTGAAGTCCATAAGAATATATATGCTACACTGAAATATCTTATAAATCTCGCCATTACTGGAAATGGAAATCTCATACAACTGCAATGTTGCCAAAGAAATCCTTGGTATTGTCTGACTAATTTTCAGATCAGTCAAAGTACAAACATGAATTGAAAATTGTATACAACTATAGTAGGGTTGTACTTACTTATTTTCAGAGGAATGTGAAAATGGAATGTTGAGACAACTGTTATGTTCTTTGAGAGAAAACTTTAGTCACTTCGTGTCTTTTTGTACGTTTTCGTTTACTACGGTCGGGTGAATTGAACTTACACTTTCTCGTGGAGAGGAGTACTCCTGCAGTTGACCGTCTACTGAAAGATTGAAAAAGGTGGAACACTAAGCTTTCTTAAGACTGATTGAATGGACGTGGCACTCTTTTCAGTAATCATAGAACTTGAGCCATCAGTTGAACAACAGGATATGTGGACATATTAGAACAAGTTTCAATTGGAGAATGAGAGTTTAGAGATTGGAGCAGTGCATTCAGAAGATCAGGTGGTTGTGTATTCAGAAATTGATGGTCATCAGCCTCATTCTAACATGAAATGGATTTATCACGGACAACAGTACCTGTAGATAAGAAGAGTGGGAATTTACTCGTACTATCCAAATGTAACCACAAGTATGGTGTTATCGCGTATACTAAGATTAGAAATGACACTTTCTGATGCGGAAACATTTGGGGAGACTGTAGATAAACTTTGATCCCTTTCTCTCTGCGGAACAGGTTAGGTAAGATAAGAAAATTTAGAAGGAAAATCGATAGGTGTTGCTGTCAAAGTAGAGGACTTTAGAATACATAAGAATACATATTCATCCAGCATAATTTGAAGCAGAAAAAGTAGCCTTTGGTTGAGGATGGAGGAAACAAGCCGAATGTAGATGTTGATTGGCACCTTCAAAGGGCCAAAAAACTAACTGCCTTTTTCGAATTTGGAAAGAAACTTTTGTGTTTTTTTTTTTTAAATATCCACTTTCTCAATGCACTCAGTGTTCGAAGTGGAAAAAAAGCAGAGGCGATATGTTTTATTACGATTTTGGCTCAACATAACGGTTATCTAAATATTGAAAAACAGTGAGGACATGTTGCCTAAAATATACCATTTCTATTTACATAATCATTGAGAATCTTTGGAGAACTTCTCTGTAGTTACAGGGAGTCACATGAAGAGACTGATCCCCCGCCAATAACTTTGTGAAAATAAAAAAAAAATATCCCATATGTTGTACTATAGAGAATTTACACGAAAATGCTCGAAAACCGAGTTTTTACATTAACAATTTTCTGTGTAAAACTTCCGGATCCCTCACTCGAATGAAGCGGTATTTCAAACCCTGGAAGATCCTCCCCCACAGCAGAAAATCCCTAAATTCGTCCATGCTCAAAACAACATTTATATGCTTTAAGGCAAGAACACACATACATACATACATAAGGAAAACAATTCAGTGTTGCACATCGAAATAGAAATTAGATTAAGAAAACACCTCATTTTAAAAACAAATGGTAGGAAAAAGAAAAATATCGGTGTTGGCAACTTAGAATTTATTTCTATATAAGAAATAAAATATTTTTACATGCAAAGGTATTCGTCAATTACTGTCTATTATAATGGATTTGTTAAAGGTATTTAGCATCTACTTGCAGCGAGGATATATTTTGCTCACTGAAAAACCAGAGGCGGTATGCCATTGTTATTAAAAAACCAGATACATACCAACGCATAGTGTCTCATTCGACCACTGCTAACACTGTTTTGTGGACGTGGCAAACTGATATATGGTTGAACCACTTTTGGGTCGTAGTTGACCTAAGATCAGAGGTCGAACTGAGACGGTATGCGGTGGTATGTCATACCGCCTCTGGTTTTTCAGTGATCAAGACATACCGTCACTGGAAAGTAGACGCTAATATAAATTTAATTCATCCATTTTTATACACAGTAATTAACAAATAGCTTTGAACGTCAAAGATTTAATTTTTTATTAGAAATAATTTCTAAGTTGCCAACACCGACCTTTTGTTATTTTCCCTATATTTTGTTTTTAAAATGAGATGTATACGAAGAAGTTCACCCCTTTCTCCTATACAAGTACCCTTATTTGTTGTGTTGCTTTTTGGGACCAATCCAAAAAAAGGTAGCATATAGGGGCGACTCCTTTAAACTAGAATCGGAAAGGATTGTTGTGAGTTCGTCGGGACTAGAGCCAGCACTAGGCAGTTTGTCGCAACGTGCAATAGCATCATTTGCCGCCCCCTTTCTCCGAAAAACAAATCAAAAAGTCTACAATTTTAAGTGTGCTAACCCCATCATGAATGGAATGGAAAAAGGGTTGGGGAGGGTGCCTCGACGACAAAGCTCTTTCGCACCCGTCACTGGTCGTGTAAGAAAGTCACACGAACGACAAAAAACACAGACAGGGAAAGAGCACAGACTAGTCACTGAATGTGCGTAAAGGTCACACATTAGAACTATCACTTGCTAGCACCAAAAAGAAGAAAAAGTACCATACAATGAACAAAACGACGAATAAATAATTGGCAAGAGTAAAGATAGTGCACACAGATCTTAGGTCGCAAGCACTGGAACACAGAAGAAAGTCAAAGCGCCGTCTAAACACGCAAATGCCGCAAAAACTCGAACAGCTTTAACATCATCGCCGAGAACGGTAGCGAGCTTAGCCGGCAGTCCAAGCAAAATTCTGGCAGAAGCAAAAGGCACACATTCCACTAAGAGGTGACGAATACTCAGGGATTGACCACAATGGCGATACACAGGCGGAGGCGTATGTCGCAGAAGATATACATGAGTGAGATGACTATGTCCAATCCGAAGGCGAGACAAAGACCGCTCTTCCAGGCGAGATGATCGGGAACTCGTCGACCAGACTCCAATGTAGGGCTTCACTGCATGCAGCTTATTGTGAATCTGCTCATCAGAGGAGGACTGCCAGCGCTGACGGAGAACGTGAGCAAACACAGAGCAGACATCTGAGCTAGGAACAGGAAGAAGACAGCGTCGACCAGCATCAGCAAACTCATTGCCAGGGATGCCAACATGGTCAGGCACCCAACAGAACGTGATATCATAGTCCTCAGCAAGTAGTGCATGACAAATAAGGAGTACGTGCTGGACCAGCGGATGCGTAGAAGTGACATCGGCTAGGCTATGTAAATCACTGCTGGAATCAGAGGAGATCACAACACGGCGAAGATGGCGATGGCGGATATGGTGGAGACTCTCCAAGATGGCAACCAGCTTTGCAGTGAAGACTGTGCAGAATGGATGAAGCTTGAACTTGAAACGATGGGCATCCAGGACAAAAGCACTACCTACAGCATCAGCCTGCTTGGAGCCATCAGTGAAGATAAGACGGTGGTCTCGATAAGAGTCGAGGAGGCACAAAAACTGTTGCCGAAATTCCAAATCGGTAGTAGTCGCCCTCGTGAACCGCAACAAGTGGAAATTGACCACAGGCTTCAAAATCTGCCAAGGTGGAAGAGGCAGGAAACCCAGCGGAGAAAGCGCAGGGATATCGACGTCAAGGTCAGCTAAAAGCCCAAGGGCATGAATGCCAAAAGGCCGGGTGCAAGTGGGTCGGGCTTGATAGCTTTTAAGACGAGCACCAGCATTCAGGGTGGAACTAGACGGGTGGTCAATGGAAGCTCTCAGGTGAACCAAGTATCTCAGCTCCAAAAACTGGCGACGATGGTCCAAAGATGGTTCGTGGCTTTGACGTATAAGCTGAGGATCGGACTTGTGCGATAAGCACCAATCGCAATGCGAAGGCCCAGATGGTGAACAGTGTCCAGGTGACGACGCACATAAAAACGGGCTGAGCCATACGCCGCACAACCATAGTCCATCTTAGAGCGAATGAGGCTCCGATATAGTCAAAGCAGCAAAACATGGTCAGCACCCCAAGTGGTATGGGAAACCAGGCGCAGAAAATTCATCGCACGCAGACAACTATACTTCAGTTGGTGAATATGGGCAGTCCAAGCAAGGCGGCGATCAAACTCAAGGCCCAGAAAACGAACACTCTCCAAATAAGACAGACGAATAGGGCCAAATAAAGATCCGGATTAAAAGCACTATTCTTTAGACGACAGAAGTGTACATATTTCAACTTCAGTGAGGAGAACTGAAAGCCTGTACGGGAAGACCAATGGTGAAGGCGGTTAAGCGTCAGTTGTAGCTGGCGACCGATGGTGCAAAGGTCGTGTGACCGACAGTAGATGGTGAAGTCGTCCACATACAGCAGCCCATGTACAAAAGGTGAAAGTTCGGCCATGACACTGTTCACAACCACAGCAAATAAAGTCACACTGAGCCCACTATCCTTCCGGGACACCAGTGGCCTGAGAAAAAGATCGAGACAGTGTGGATCCAAGGTTCACACTAAAGGAGCGCTCGCGGAGGAAATGCTGGAAAAAGATCCCATATATTCACACACGCCCCACGCGTGCACTTGCCGCAAGATACCATAGCGCCAGACAGTATCGTAGGCCTCCTCCAGGTCAACAAAGATGGCGACAAGATGCTCCTGATGTCGAAAGGCGTCCTGGATGGCAGTCTCAAGATGAACAAGATGATCGGCGGTGGCACGATACCACACTGAAAATTTTATAGGTGGTCATGATGCTCCAAAAACCAAGCCAAATTGGTGTTGATTATCTTTTCGAGGACTTTACAAAGACAGCTGGTAATGGCAATCGGCCGATAGTTGGCAGAAGACTTTGCAACCTTGCCCGGTTTCAGGATTGGGATGATATAGGCTTCACTCCAGGCAGTAGGAAAAACCTCATCAGTCCAGATCCGGTTATAGAGGGTACGAAGATGGTAAAGACCCTCAGGAGGGAGATGCCGAAGCATAGCATAGTGAATATCATCCGGACCTGAGGCAGTATCCTTCGTAGAGCGTAGAACAGAAGAAAGTTCATCAGCACTAAAGGGTGCATTGTAGCTCTCACTGTTATCAGAGCGAAAGGCAAGGAGCATATGCTCCGCACGCTGTTTCACAGGCGGGAAGGCAGAAGGATAGTTTCCAGAACTGAATACATCAGCAAAATTGCGACCCAAGTCCGCCACAATTTGATCCTGCTTCTTAACAAGATGACCATAATAAGCAAGACCGGAACACCAGTAGATGAGGGATGCCCTTGGAGACGGTGAAGCTTAGACTACACTTCGGAGATGGTGCTCTGGACAGAAAGCGATGAGATATACGCACGCCAGCTGCGGAGTTTAGCCTGCTTATTCAAATAGCATGCTCGAGCATGGAGGCGGCGGAACTCAGCTCACCTGACATCAGCTGCCGTTTGGATGCTGCAGTGAAGAGCCGCACAGTATGTATCCACAGACCACCTAGGATCTGGTGCAAAAGCAAAGCTGGCAGAGAAGTGTCTCCAGTCAGCCTGACGCAGGTTGTGGCGAAACGACGATCAAGGTAGAGGGATCTGAAGTCCAGTGAGGACAATGGGAAAGTGGCCACTGCTACAGAGATCCGGATGTACTCGCCATTCCAGATGAGCTCCTAAGCCTGGGCTACACAAAGACAGATCAATATGTGATAAAAACTCCATTGCAGCTGAAAAGTGTGTTGGGCTGCCATCATTCAAAAGAATCAAGGGCTGGTTCGCCACGAAAGTGGCTAGTGCTCGGCCAGGAGGTTCAGTCCGGTTAGATCCCTCACTAGGTAGTTTGTTGCCCGTACAATAGCAGCATTTACCGCCCCCTTTCTTCACAAAAAATCTAAAAGTCTACAATTTTAAGTGTGCTACCCTAATCACGAACAACAAAGGGGAGGGAAAGCGCACTTGTATTCTGAAAGGTCTAAAAACTACAAATAATATCTCGTTAGGGTTTTCTCTTTAAATAATTATCTATTATGTTAGTGAAAGGTTAGCAAATACACCTGCTGAGGAAAGATGATTATCTTTTTTAAAAAATTCAATATTGAGCTTCAATCGACCTAAACGTGATTTATGAATGTAGTATTTAAATAGAATGTCAGCTTAGTAAATTTAACTAATCATCATCATGAAGTCTGTTTCCAAGAAGAAATATTTAATTTAACTAATATAGTTATGATAGATTTTACTACCCCGTACAAATGCACGTGTTACACACATGGTATAGCTAGTTCTGGTCCAGATTTCTTTTGTCCCTACTATGATAAAGAAATACGTAACTGGGTCCGGTATTTGCGAGAAAAAATATATAATATATTTGATCAAAAATCTGTTGTTTTCATTTTCGAAAAGTATTTTCCTGTCTTTCAAATAATTGGATATTACTGTGAATACGTGTGCAGTCATATCTGTGTAGAGATGCAAAAAAGCCGACTTTTTTGAATCGATGGTTTTTTGCACATAAAAAGCCGGCTTTTTTTGGGAAAAAACGAAAATTTTGGAAATTTTGGCTTTTTTCATTTTCATGATTTTTCTATCTAAATATCTTTCTTATAGAATATTCTATAGTTAGATAAGAATTCCATGACCTAAATGCCATATTTCGCTCTAAAATTCACAGCAAGATGGATGGAGCACATGTTTTACGAATTAAACGTGAAGAATGTAGTATTTGAGGGCAATTTTAACTTTTGAGTTATCGACATTTTTTTCTTCTCGGGATCATTTCAGTTTGTCATCCGTGTTTCATTTCTAAGAACTTAGTACTCTAGGTTGTAGAGCAAAAGTTAAACTTACGTTTTTCTATATATCCGTCAAAGCGTGCGTTTTTCAATATATCCGTCAAACCGTACTTCCACATTTCTGTTATACTGTAGCTGTGCAACGATTTAGCAATAATTTTCCGGATACAACCTTGAATACTTTATACAAATAATCAGTAGCGGATTTAGAAAAGTACTTTGGGAGGGATTTCTCTGATTGTTTCGTTTTCTAAAATGACCCAATTTTATCTGGGGGGAGCTTGAAGTTTAAGAGTACAGGCATAACTAATATTTCGTTTCGTTTATATATTTAGCGATAATCTTCCGGATACAACGTCATTGAAGATCATTTTATACTGAGAATCAGTGGCGGATTTAAAAAAGTATTTCGGGAAGGGGTTTTCTTACTAATGTTTAGTTTTTCTAAACATTCGTAATTTTTATTTGACGGGAGCTTAAAGTTTATGAGTAAAGGCATGACTAATAGATATTTCGTTTGTTTTAGACATTCCGTAATTTTGGGAAACAGGCTTCAGTCCGAAAGACCGCCCCTTCCCCTACCGTCACTGCTGGTAATTGGTAATAATAACGATTTAAAAACAATAAGAAAGGAAGTCGGCCAACTCACAGTACACGCACTATTTCTACTTCACAGATGGAATGAAGAAAAGCTTTGTCAGAATGGTCGAATGCTGAGTTGAATCCCGGACTTCCCGATAGAAGCGCAAAAGCTCCACTCAGTCATGTTTTTTGTGCAGTTGTATTTATCTTAAGTTAAATATATTCTGTAGTCCATTTTTTTTTGGTGGTGGTGGGGTGAGGAGAGTTCCATAATGATATGAAGGGTGTGAGCCAAGCACATGATAACTAACAAATTTTCAATTGCTGAGTTATGCAGCACCAGATAGACAGCAACGCATACCGCTTCGTTTGATCCTTCATGCATGGGCGCGATTAGGGGGGCAAAGGGGGGCAACTGCCCCCCCCCCACTTTTTTGATGTAACCCATTTATGTATATAGTTTCATTTGGAAATGTAAAGTTTTTGTACGTATTACTGGTTCATAGAAAAAAATGGTGCCATACAATATTCGCCGTTGCCTGAGTACGTGATGGTTATCCTCCAGTGGAGTTAAGAAAGCTGCAGAAATTGCGTTTTAATTGCCACGGAAAATAACCCAAAAATTAACCTATTGCAACACAACAATTTCAGCATACTTTCATTTCTTATAAGGATTCAATATATTAATCAGCCGCTTTGAATTTTAAGACGTTCATGAGCAAGGAATCAAATCTCTGTTTAAGAGTACAAAGGGCTAGTACATACTTGCGTTGGTCTTGTCAATTTACTTAATAAAATATGAAATACGATATACGGTATTTTAACAAAAGAAGAGATAGTATCATATTAGTTATACAACCTTCCGTCAAGTCTTGCCTTCCCCCCCACTTTTAACGTCCAATCACCGCCACTGCCTTCATGCACAGTCTTATGTGAAAAATTAGCTTTCTGACCTTCAAAATGGATTGTGCAGCAGAAAATCTCTAATTTCTTAAAATAGTAAAGTTGTGGGTTACCATGTTCTTGCCTCATACCCTTCATATGTTGAATTCCTCTTGTTAAAAATTCAGAAAACTTGAGGACTGAGTAAACCGTGATGGTGGTTATCAAGAATATACAAAACCAAAAGCTCTAGATGTGCAGCCTTTAAGTGTATCATATGAATCTAAGTATTTTTCTTATGTTTTATTTTAATTTTATTTTGTTCCAAAAAGAGGGTATGGAATATTTTGAAAAATATTACATAGAATTTTGCTAGTTATTTGTGTATTTTTTTTTAATTTTTAAAATAAGTATTTACTTTTACTGTTGGCTGGTTTACACCAGCTGTTTTTTTTTTCTTTTTTTAAATAAGCAACTGGTTTAAACCAAAAAAAAAATAAAAAAAACGAAAAATGCGAATCATGTGAACTTCATGGTGACGTTTCCACATATCAAACCTCTGCATTAGTTTTATTTTCTTTTCACCTTTTAATCAAGGTGTCCCATGTTCAATTCTCGGTCGAACCACAACTCTTCTTTCATGCGTAAACAAAGTAGCGGTTCGGATGTCACTTTCAGCGAAAGTCTTCTTCTTGATAACCTCAGTATTACGTAAGGATGTTAAGCCTGAACATACGAAACGAAACCAAATTATACATTTTTGCATGCCTGAATGCCAGTTTTTTATAAAGAAGCCAAGGTTACTTAAATATATTGATAGAAATTGGCAAAATTTATCGATTGCCTACATACCTTCCAACATTAGCTTAGATTGGACTTTCAATGAAATGTACGTACTAAATTTGTAATTTAATACCTCAGTTTTAGCGTACTAATTATGATGTGTTGACCTTTAAATTTTACATGCAAAGCAATAACAGGATTTTTCCGTTATTGTTTTACATTTAGAGTAATGACGGGATTTTCCCGATGGCTAGGGCGGGAGTTTCCCAATTTAAGAAATTTACTGACCGGACTTCTTTAAGCTTATGTGACCTCTTCCAGCATAACCCCATTGTTACATAGTAACACCAAGGCGAAACAAACTTATTTATGTCAATATGTAATATAAATACATAAAGCAAAATATCTAAACCCAAAAAAGCCTGGTTTGAAAAAAAACCTAGTTTAAACTCCCCCCAAAAAACGGAGTTTTGGCATTTTCAAAAACAACAACGGTTCTTGCCAACCCTGCTTACTTTTGTATGTAGGAGGTTAAAAAAAATCTTATTATATACATTGGTTAATCCTTTGGAATTCGTAATGTAAATATGTTGAGCAGTAAAACTGTTTGAAATATCTTTTCGAAATTCATGGTGTATTTTCGAGGTTTTATATTATTATCGGCATCAACCACTAATTAAATGACTTTTTGTGTTATAGAGAAGCGAAACAAAATCTGGTTTATCAATTTAAAGCAGAATTTTGAAAAAAGCCCAAAATTTCCCAAGCAAAAAAGAGAAGCAGGAAAAACCGAGTTTTTTTTTTCAAAAAAGCCGGTTTTTTCCGAGCCCTTGCATCTCTATATCTGTCTGCATGATTGTATCAGTAACTTTTAGATCTTTGTGGTATTTATATTTAATTCAATCTGATATTGTTCATTAATGGAAGTAAAATGTTTTCAACGTGGAGAGGATTTTAATTCCTTGCATCCATCCGCAATAAATTCATTTATCATGAAAGTTAATCCTCATGACACAAATTTTGCTGAATTTCCTTATTATCTTAGTAAAGCACAATGTGTGTCCAAATTTAAAGAACATACATGGCTGAAATAAATTCTGAAAATGTGAGCATAAGCGGAATTAGGGATTGTCTGCTATGGAGGGGAGCGAACTTTCCGGTGGTCTGGAATCCTTTCACTTGAGTGGGGGTCCGGGAGTTGTCCCACAAAGAAAAAATGTTAAAAAATTGTTGATACATAAACTCTACTTTTGAGCATTTTCATGTGTAATTCTCTATAATACAAATAACGGAATATTTTTTTATTTTTCTCAGAAAATTGGGGTTGGGAAAAAAGACCCTCCATGCTCCCATTCGCCGTAACTACGGAAAAGCTCTTTCATGGTTTTAAGTCATTATATAAATAGAAGTGCAATGTTTTAGGCAACATACCCTCACTGTATTTCAACATTTAGATAATCGGTATGTCGAGTGAAAATTGTAATAAAACATACCGCCTCTGCTTTTTTTCCACTTCGAACACTGCCTAAGATATTTGAAATATTAGGGATGACGAAACCGTTTTACAAATGTCATGGGGTAGACGTCCGCGGTGTCCCCAGTGGGATTGGAGCCCGTGCTTTATAAAAACATTAAGGGTTCGAATATTATATTTCATATTGCCGTTAATTTTTAAAAAATCAAAAAGTCTTCCCTCGATGTTGTGAGCATTCAGTACCGTGTCGTCAGCGGAAAAAGGATGGGAACCACTGTCATTGTAGGGTGGTCCACAACTGTTATTGTAAATAAAATAATTTTAGACTATTTGTAACTTGTATTTGAGTTCTTGCATTTTGTATTTGTGATCTTTTTTTTAAATATACTTTCGGTCGCTGGCGATTTAGTTAGCGATAACCGCAATTGCTTGGCTATAGCGATTTTCTAGAGATCGTTCCTGTTCCTTATCCCGGGCTTTTTTCTGTGTCATTCCTTTGAGCACTACTCTCCAGACTAATCAAGCCAAGGGTGTGTAGTGCTACGGGTTTGTCCACAGAACTGTTCCAACCTTGGTGGCTACCCAAACGGGTCACCTTACCTACATCAACTTTCATAATCACACACTGCATCTCGTTCGTTCTTCAATCTAGGAGCTTCGGCCCGGTTCCTGCTCTTCATGGCGGATCCACCTTAGATCACTGGGGCTTCGATGGATGGTCGGCATGGCGGACTACCTCCAGTCTTCCTCGCCCCACCGGCTCAAGCCACAAAGGTGGAAAAGCGAAAGGATAGCACACGACATCGCAGAGCTTCTGAACGCTCAACTGCCTCCACCATCTCGAACGCCTCCAGTCGATCGCGATCGCCAATCCGTTCCGAGAGCTATGCTGAGCGTTTAGTAAACTCACCGCCAGCTAAGAAACAGCATCTAAGCCAAACAACTTCAGTTGACATGGCCGCCGAAATTGCTCATTCTTCATCGTCATTTCAACATCTGAATCATCACCAAGCCATCGCGCCAGGACCAGAGCTTCATTGTTTTCTTCTCCAAAACTCTGTCCCAAATACGACAATGTCGAGTACGTAGTTCCTCAACTTCGTAAATACTTTCCAAGTATCAATCTTACTCAAGTCGTTAAATCCCGCAACGGGTAATCCTTATATCCACAGATCCACACTTCCCTACTACCATCCTCAACAAGGCATATTTTGAAATGCTTGTAGAGAACGCTAAGATCGACATACTCAGTTTCTCTCGCCGTAAACAACCACCACCTCTGAAAAAGCCTCCTCTTTTCTCCGTTGTTATCAGGGGTGTTGATCCCACAGACACGGACAAAGAAGTTTCCGAAGAGTTGAAATTGGAGGGCTTCACCATCACGAAAGTACTTCGCATCCGAAACGATACGGGACCCACTTATATGAAGCGCGATCTAACATTTTCGCAAGCGACAATTCACACCACGGTTGCGCATGGTGCTCTGATCTATAAAAGCCATCATCGTGTGGACCATTCTCGGTCATCCCCCCACTCCAACTTCGCTGCGAAAGGTACCAAGCATATAATCAGCATACCATTGCCAACTGTCGCAATACTGCTATATGCGGCTACTGCACAGGCACTCTCCCTACACGTGTCCAAATTTAGAACTCCCACCCCGTTGTGCTACGTGCAACGAACAACATCCTACCTATAGTTACAAATGCAAAAGAAAACCTCAACCCAATACTACTCGTCCCCAATTAGTAGCTCCCCTCCGAACTCATGATTCGTCTATCAACACTGATTTCCTCATTGATTCAACTCTCGTTAATAAAGATAAACTTCTCGCTTTTACCACACTTGCCTTGCAAACCATTCACCATTTTATCACTTCACACATCCTCCAACAAATCATCCACGCTGACCGTATCATCTTCCACGTCTCTTTCAATGTCGCCTATTCTAATACCGATGCCCATTTTCACAAGCCAAACCTTCCTCTTATTCTTAAAAGCCAATTATTACAGCACCTCGTCATGGCTTTAGTGTTTCTATTTCCTAATATTCGATCCTTTTTCAAAAACAAACTTATCTTCGAAACACTTCTGTTAGAAAAAAAGATACTGCATTCCTACTCAATGAAACCATTTTTAAACGATCGGATACTAGCCACATATTACGTTATAACATCCTTCGCCATGACTCCACTCTTCCCGCTCAGCGAGCCAACGGTGTGGCAGCTATTGCCTTTTATCACACCCTACCTTTCAGACGCCATTATAGCCCGATTCTCAATCTTCCTGAGCATGTCATGACAACATTGTATTTTCCGAATATAGCCATCACACTCATTATCATTTATATCAGACCAGGGCATCCGATTCCACTCTGTTTTCGTCAGGATATCTCCACCACGTACAAGTACTACATCATCGTGGCAGACATCAATCTTCATATCCGTACAGATAACGAACGCACGAGGTTCACACAATTTGTCGTTTCAACTACAACAGGTATCATTCACACTTTACCATCCCCATCTCGTCCTGTTTCTCAGACAACTCCCGATATAGTCATCACTTCTAACACTCTTCATTCCCACTGCACCGTTGAAGTTCTAGCATTGCTTGGCAGCGATCACGCACCTATTAAGCTGACGTATCGTCATACCCAGGCCACTTAATCCACTAATCTACCGTCTCCACGGCCAAAACTTCGATACGATAAAGCTGATTGGCACAAATATCGCGACTACATCTCTCAGTCTTTACATCACACACCACCTGCTACAGAAGAGCAATTGTACGACAGCATCACTACCATTAACTCCACACTCAGTCGTGCCTCCGAACTGTCTATTCCAACTACTTACTCTACTTCCTATAAACCACGTCTTCCATCTCAATATTTATCAATGATTCGCCGCTCACGTAAGTTATATCGTGATTATTTCTGTACTAGGAACCCTGAAACTCTCCATCATCACACTCAACTACAGCGCACCATTCACAACTACATCAAAGCGTACAAATTGGTGAACTGGGTCAAGACCTGCAATAATCTCAACGAAACCAGCAACCCAACCAAATTCTGGAAAAGATTTCATGCTCTATGTGGCAAATACACTAAGCCTTCTTTTCCTCTTCTTCATAATACTATCCCACTTCAAACTGATCTGGAGAAAGCTAACACCTTTGCAGACTACTGGCAAGATATCTTAACACCTGCCGCACCCTCCACTCAAATCAATTCGCATCCAATAGACCGCCTGAATCTCGCATGTCCTCAATTACAGACTGACGTCAATCATTCACTTCCACATCATTCTCTTACACAATCTATTACTACCGAAGAAATCATGGCTGTTGTCAATCGCAAAAGAAATTCTGCTCCAGGCTTTGATAATATTACATATCGCCACGTTAAAGAGGGTTCACAATTACTCCTCAATCTGCTTGCAGTTATCTACGCATTCATCCTTAGAACCGGCATTTTTCCGACAGACTGGAAAACTTCCAAAACACTCATGTTTCTGAAGCCTAACAAGCCTCCTACTGATTCATCATATTACCGTTCTTTTCAGTTGACATCCTCTTTTAGTAAAGTAATGGAACGCATTATCGTTAAATGATTACATCCATATCTCGAAACTAAACACATTCTTCCCATTCACCAAACAGGATTCCGACCTTCACATTCCATCAACGATCAGTTTCTCCTCACCAGTCTCATCACCTCACATTATAATTCCATCAAACCCTCTTGCCTTCTCTTATTTGACCTCGAAAAAGTCTTTGATAAAGTTTGGCACCTGGCTCTTTTTCACAAGCTCATTCAACTCAAGTTTCTCGTTGCCTATATCCGTTTCATCTATCACTTTCTGGTTGGTCGCCTCTCGTACGTCTCCATTAACGGTCAGTTGTCTCATCCCATTTTGCTTTTGTCGGGATTACCTCAGGGTTCAGCTCTTTCGCCGAGCAGATTTTCCTCCGCTTCCTTCTGACATATATATCTTTTTCAATATGCTGATGATACTGCTTTGCTGGCCTTAGGAAACACTATTCGCCAGATTAATCAGGACCTGTAAGAAGCTATTAATCGTTTTATTACGTGGTGCACTAAGTGTTGTGTCTCTATAAATCCAACCAAACACAAGCCATCACTTTCTCTCCGCCACTCAGAATCCACCGAAACCCATCTTTGCTCTCTCTCTACATCCACGATACTCCCATAGTTCCCACTCACACCGTTACCTATCTTGGCCTCATCTATGACCAGCAACTCACATGAAAACCATATCCCCAGAAATTCGCTGCCAAAGCCTACCAACGCTTAAACCTTCGCAAGCGTCTTACCAGCACTAGTTGGGGCCTCAAACCGGCTACAGTTCTCAATACGTACAAGGCATTTATGAGCCTCGTCCTTACGTACGGTTTTCCTGCCTGGCTTTCCACTCCGCCCACCTTTTACGAAAAACTTCGCATACTAGAACGACATGCATTCCGAACCGCACACCGCATACAACTCCCCAGTCAGACCCGAGCACTCTATGACCTTATCACCTTTCCAAGCATTACACACCATATCGAATCTCTTAGGCAGAAATTCATCACAGCGCGATATAGTACTCAACATCTTTTACTCATGGATACTATGGGCTATCATGAACTCCATCCTGTCCGTCCTCGCTACGCTCATTCCCCGATATGTCTGCTTTTCACCTTATACTACTATACTCTGCCACCTGACCATCCGGATTTGTTTCTGCTCGAAGACTACCAATTTCATGCTCATCTACCTCACACCTTTCCATCCTTCACTGCACAGTAACACCTTTTGTTTCTAACAGATCTCCTCATGTGCCATGAGCCATCTTCATGAGCCTAAAGCAGCCCCTATGCAGAAGATAACACGCGTTTGTTTTACTAATGTACCTTGTATTGTCTCGTATATTGCACATCGCCTCATCTCTCACTGCCATTGTAAATTGAATCTCGTTGGCAGTCTAACATCCCAAGATCACTTAATCAATAACCATGTATATGTATTGTAACTTCATTTTTTATCTATTTATATCATCTATCTCCTATTAAATCTTATGCTTATAATGTTCTCATCTTTTGCTTTATCATTTACTTATTTCATTTTGTATACACTTAGATTTATATTATTATCTTACTGTTTTTATGTTCTTATGTTTTCAAACATCCCTACCATTCACATATGATTATGATCGAAAAGATCATAATGTTCTTGTCCTGAAATAATAACATAAATGAATTAATAAACAACTCTTAGCCCATCTATGTCTTACTTCTATACAGATAGCCATTCCTTCTTTTCTGTCACCTAAGAGAGGGTGTAACCCTCTAAAAGGAAGCTAGCCTTTCGCTAGCACTAGAGAAAATGTGGTATTTTGATATGATTGTTATTTTAAGGGAATTGAAGTTTCGTTGTGGGTCTTGTATCATCACATGTGATTAAATGAACAAAGTGATCATTATGTGTTCGGTGTCTAGTGAAATCAGTTATCGTAGTGGTATTTACCTCGTTGGTAATATGAGTGAACAGATATTGGGTTGTAAGTTACTGTCTAACAGACAAGTACTTGGTGCATTCTTTTATAACATTCAAATGTGAAATTACCTTTGAGAGAGAATGCTCGGTTAGGAATTCCTGAAACAGAAATGTTTTGGTCTAAAGCAAGAATACCGATCAAGGATACTCACCACAGCATCGATAAACTCCTTGGATTATACGAAATGTGACATAGGTTTCAAAAATCAAGTAGGAAATATTGAAGGAAAGAAGAGACAAGGCATATTTCTTAGATATGTTAGACGATTTATTTGATACAGCGCATGCAAATGCTTTAGACTTAATACAAATTCAGGAGAGGACAAGGAATTCCTTACATCTCAAAAGCAAAAAGGACGACTTGTGAAGTGAGCGAAACGGGTGAATATTCGATTATCAATTCAAGTGGTGAAGACAAAGATGTATGTCAAACAGAAAATACAATTTCAATGGAAGGAGTAGATTCTGACGAGGTAGTGACAGGATCTTCGCGAAGAAGAGGGAAAGTACGTTTTATTACGCCACAACTCGTTGCGGCTTTTGATCGCCATAAATTGATTGATAGAGCTCCATGTACATATTGATCGCAACAGCAGAGGCATTGGGACACTACTTCTTCTAATACTGGACGTATCAATGGAGCTTGTATTTTTCTTGAACAGAAATTGGAAAAATATTTTTTAAATCTTCCATGTAGGCATCAAATTTTTGAATTGATACTAAAGTGTGTATTTGAAGAAGGTGTTTCAGTTTCTTCCGGTCCAGAGGTGCCAGTATTTAAGCGTTTCCAGAAAGAGTAGCCGAGATTTCAACACAACAATTTTGTTACATGAATTTCTGATCGAAGTGTTAATTTAATTCTTTTCAATGTGAAGATAGATACGCAAGTTTTTTGGAAATTTGGAAATTCGGAGAAGCATTGCAGAGAACTTTTGAAGCTTACAGTAATTTTTCTAGGAAGTTCGCCATCTGGAGGTATTTCTTTCCGTTTCGTTGGAGCTGTACATCAGGCAAGGTGGATGGGAAAAGCCTTATGATGTTTACAAGCATTTCTCTTTAGTAGTCAGTTTAAATTAAATGAGCGGGAAGAAGGAGGACTGCGTCAATTGTGTACTTTTCCTGTTCTAAAAGGCTTGGTTTATGTTGTATGTAAAAGCTTGGTTTACTTGGCCCAGTGCATCTCGTTCACCACTGAAGAGCCTTCAAACGTACAAACTCATAAACTCTGACGTCTCGAAAGTGGCTTTATTGAAGTTTTCCTAACATCCTTGGTGCCTCTCAAAGGAGTGTGAGCACTTTCATTTTTTGACGAGAATATCAATAATGAACAAAACACAAAATAGCAGAAAAATTTAAAAATAATGACAGCTCATATGAAACGATGAAGCGATTTGAACTGCACGCTAGTGAAATAGTCGATATCGAAGAAAAAAATTGTTGATTTTGTGATAGGAAACACGAAGTTCTTCGAAAGGTTTCGGATTTCTACAGGCTTTCTAGACCTTGATCCGGTTTGTTGGTCGACAAATGATGAATTTCTTTTCGGGAAAAAAGTAGTTGATAAGCTGCATGTTACAAATGACGCAGGGCAAAGAGCGAAAAGTTAATGGAAGATCACAATGCAGTTCTAACTAAAAATGAAGAACAGAAACAATTCATTTTGTAAGAGGTGAAAGACTGTATATAGAAACTTGTTTGCAAGATGTGGAAAAGCTACCTTGAGTAAAAAGTAAAAGTTATCATTATGGTGATCTACAATTCAAATATATTTTTTGTCCAGTTTTTGGAATATCAGTCATTATCATATTTACTTGTATTTATTAGCTGATTTATTTCTAACTCATGTAAATTTTACTAACGAAGCAAGTGGCATGAGAAACAGATCCAAATATCTTTTCCACAGTGGTTCATAACACTGTGCATTGCCATAAGTACTATATATGCGGACGATGATCATGATGCTTGTAACTTGTTGCCTGATAACCAACCGACTGTATTTGAAAACCAGTCAATTCTGAATTGCAGAAGAAAGCTTTATATTGTCCTATTTACATTTGTGGTAATTATTATACGTTTATTGACAAATAGTAAATAGAGTGCCATTGAAATTAAAATTGATTTCTTTTTACAGAAATTAACTGCTTTGCGGCACGAGTTAACGTTCACGGATTTTTGTGAAATTTTGTGTATGATATTTCTATTATCAGAGGAAAAGAAATAAGGGTCTGGCGGAAGAAATTCGAAAATTTATTTTTCCCATATACCTAAGGACCACCCAACCGTCATATAGTGTAAAGCCTCATTAAATAAAACTAAGATAATCCAACGAGTTACATTGTGAGAGAGAGACTTTCTCCCTATAAATACAAATCAAAACATTCGTTTATATAGTAGTTAACGTGAGTCCCCTAGATGGCAGCACAAAGACCATTTTCAATGATCACACGAATTTTCAACCACAAAATTGATGGGACCGAAATTGCAATAAGTTTAAAAGGAATTATTTATTTTATCAAGGAAAGTGAGGCATTTTAGACATAATGATAAATCTTTAAGTAGTTTGTATTGGTCATTTCAAGTTCCACAATAATTATTCTAAACCAGAGTTTACGTAAGAAAATGTAGGGGAATGAGACCGAAGGATACTTTTCCAGAGGTTTCGCCTCTGAAGCGCCACCTATCTAAAACGGTGACGTTTTTTGTAGAAACCTTCCTACTCCTGATCCTGGACTTTTCTCCGCGTTTTTACAGGACACTGTTCATCAGACTTATCTCAGCCAAGGGTGTACAGTGTCACTGCATTAATAGGGGAACTGTCTTACCTGGACTACTATCCAAACGGGTAGTCCGACCTTGAAATCATTCACACATCTCATCATATATACATTAGTCACGCTAGTTTTTTACATCTGGGCAGTCGCCCAACGGACGGTCTTTAACGATGGCGGATTCACGCACCACCTCTGGCAAACGCATGGGCAGTCGGCACACTACTCTTCCTTCTGTCGTAGACGAACCTCCTGTGTGTCCCACGAAGGTGAGGCCACGGAAGGGATCGTCAAAAGCGCAGACAAGTGCCACAACTTCTCGCACACGCAGAGATTCTCATACATCTGTTGCATCTGTGGAATCCACGACCTCCGTTCGATCCAGATCACCTCAGTCTAAAGACAGCTATGCGTCAAGGGTGCAAGATTCCCCGCCAAAGAAAAAACATCATCACGAAGACTCTGGTACTGACAATATGGAAGTAGGAGCTTCCGAATCGCCAACTTCACGTGTTCCAACTTTTTCTATATTACTCCGTAATTATGACAGCAAGTTTTCCAATGAGAAGTTTGTCTCACTCCAACTTCGCAAATATCTACCACGTGCTGCTCTCAAAGAAATAGTTCATACCCGAAATGGGTACATTCTCAAAACAGCAGACCCTGATCTTTATACCACAATTCGCAACAAGGTCCCAATAGATACTTTCGGGGCAAATGCCGAAATCACTCGACTGTCAGATTCATTTCGCAAACAACCACCTCCACCACGGCGGCCTTCACTTCTCTCTGTGGTTATCCGCGGGGTAGATCCATCATACACAGATGAGGAAATCCATGAGGAATTAAAACTCGATGGATACTCTATAACTAAAGTACTTAGGATCCGTAACGACCGTGGGCCCACCTACATGGTCCGTATTCTTACTCCGCATCAAGACACGATTGACGATCTCCTCGCTCATGGGGCATATATTTATAATCGCAAACACCGAGTTGAACCATCGCGTTCACTAGCACCATTGCCCATACGCTGCGAGCGCTGTCAAGAATACAATACTCATACCACATCTGAATGTAAAAACAACTACAAGTGCGGATACTGTGCCGGACCCCACTCAACACGGCTCTGCACCAATTTAAACCAACCAGCGAAGTGCTCGACGTGTCCTGACAACCATCCCACTTATAGTTACAAGTGTAAAGCCAAGCCGGAACCAACACCAGCCCATCCCGAACTTGTTGTTCCACTACGTACGGCATCCGTCGCCCCTTCCACTCCGCCATCCACTGACACCCCTGTCACATTAAATCAATTGCTAACCTTTTTCACTCTGGCACTCCAGAATATTCACCCCTTCATACGACCACACATTTTACAGCAAATTACTCTGGCAGCCAAAACCACATTTCATATCAATTTCACAGCTACGTATTCTGGTAATACAGTACATTTTCATGCATCTCCAACCACTCCAATCAGTTAATCACTCTTACATCATGGCTTTGAACTTTCTGTATTTGAATATCAGATCATTCACCACCAACAAACTCCTGTTTGAGACTCTCCTTCGGGAGGAACGTATCACAGTTTTCCTGCTAAATGAAACATTCTTGCCAAAGCAACTCCATGTCGCATACCAGGCTACACTATACTCAGGGCAGACAATCAGATCCCAGCACAACGCGCAAATGGGGGCGTGGCAATTGGTTTCTCTCCGCATCTCCCATATCGTCAGCATCATTGTGCCATTAATCAGTTACCTGAACATCTCATCACCACTATATATTTCAAATCTCTCAACATCACGTTTGCAACCATTTACGTACGTCCTGGTCACCCTCTCCCGACTCAGTTTGTTCAGTATATCTCAAACACATACCGTCACTATATCATAATGGCCGATTTCAATCTCCATAGTCGCTCACATCTGGATCGTGTCACGTTTGAAGCTTTTATAACCACAAGTACAACTGGAATTATACATCCTCTCCCAAAGCCTACTCGACCCATCTCCAACACAACGCCCGACATTGTCATCACCTCTGCAAATCTCTCCACCCATAGCGTCCTTAATGTTCTTGATACAATCGGTAGCGATCACGCTCCTGTCCAGTTTACGCTTCAACTACACCCTACTGCATCACCTCGATCGCAGATGCCTTCCCGTACTTGTTATCGCTTCGATAAAGCAAACTGGACCCATTATCACAGTTACTTGACGCAACATACATCTCATCTCACATCACCCACTACCGAAGAGGAACTCTATTCTACTATTGATTCTATTACCACTTCCATCCAGGAAGCCAGTCAACTTTATATTCCAACTAGTAAATGCACTCCATATCAGCCACGCCTACCACCACAATATCTGAATATGATAACCCGTTCACGTCAACTTTTCAGAGATTACCTTTGCACCAGAAACCCCGAATCATTGCATCATCATAAACAATTACAGCGCACAGTGCACAATTACATTAAAGCATACAAATTACGATGCTGGGTCAAAACCTGCAACAACCTAGCGACCACCAGTCATCCAACCAGATACTGGAAAAGATTCAACGCTTTATGCGGCAAGTCCAGCAACACTTCATACCCCATACTGATTGGGAACTCTGCTCCTACCACAGATACAGATACAGCAAATGCTTTTGCCGATCACCTCCAGACAATCTTCACACCCCCACACTCTGAGGGCAGGCCACACATAGCTGATCGAATAAACCCATCTACCCCCTTTTTACAGCCTAGTCATCTACATGTACTCAACCAAAATCAACCCATCACCGCACCCATAACAGTAACAGAGCTCAGCGACACCATACGATATAAACGAAATACAGCACCAGGGTTAGATAACATCACATATCGCCAAATCCGAGAGTGTCCTTTTTCCTTGCTACTTCTTCTTGCAAATATTTTCACCTTCATCCTGCGTACTGGATACTTTCCTATGTCTTGGAAAACCTCAAAAACTCTTATGTTTCCAAAACCGCATAAACCACCTCACGAACTCTCTTCCTACAGACCGATTCAACTAACAGCAACATTCAGCAAGATACTTGAACGCATTCTCGTAAAACGCCTCCATAGCTACCTCACTCGCAGAAACATCCTACCTCTCACCCAAGCAGGATTCCGCCCTATGTTTTCTATAAATGATCAAGTTTTACGCCTCACCAGCCTAATCAGCACGCATTACAATTCAGTGAATCCATCATGTTTGGTTCTATTTGATTTGGAAAAAGCTTTTGACAAAGTGTGGCATCTCGGACTAATTCACAAACTCATTAGACTTCAGCTACCTACTGAATACATACGTCTCATTTTTAACTTTCTCTCCGGCCGCCTTACATATGTTGCCATTCGCAATAGCCTGTCTCATCCGATTTTCTTATTATCAGGAGTTCCGCAAGGTTCCGCTCTTTCCCCTCTCCTATACATTCTATTTGTAGCTGACATGCCACGCCTCCCAGATCACGTCCATGCCTTTCAGTACGCAGACGACACTGCTTTTCTTGCTCTTGGCACATCTATTCAACATATCAACCGTATCTTGCAAATCGCTATAGACGACTTCTGCCGCTGGTGTAGACACTGGAAACTTACAATAAATGCTACAAAGACACAGGCCATCATCTTTCTCCCGAAGCGGAAAACATCTAAAGTACGCAGAAATAGACGTTGTCTTTCTCTCCATGTGGATCAGGTTCCGTTGCAAGCTACCAGGACAGTAACTTACTTAGGCATCACTTTTGATACTCATCTTACATGGATGCAACATCTTAAAGCAATTACGACAAAAGCTTATAATAGACTTAATTTACTTAAACGTCTCGCCGGTACAACTTGGGGTCCATCACCGCACACTATTCTAAACACTTACAAGGTCTTTCTTCGCCCTACTTTAACCTATGGGTTTACAGCTTGGATAGCCGCTTCCGACAAATTCTACCATAAGCTTCTTGTCCTTGAACGCCACGCTTTCCGTATAGCCTTTCGTATACAATTGCCTAGCCCAACACGTGACCTTTATAGCCGTATTTCTTTTCCAACGTTGCAATATCACCTCGAAACCCTCCGACTCTCTTACATCCGTAGCCGTTTTCAAGCTCACCATCCTCTTCTGTTTGACACAATGCATTATTTAGCACTACATCCTACGCCTTCACGCCATGTACACACTCCCTTATCCCTTCTTTTCACGTTATATCACTACACACTTCCTCCCGATGATCCCATGCTTATGCTTCTAGATGATTACACCATTCATACTCATCTTCCCCTCATTTTCCCATCATTTCACGCACAGTGATTTCCTTTGTATACTAACTTGGGTTCCCACCGTCTTACATCATAGCCTAGAGTCCCCCTAGGCAAGAAGATAACCTCATGCGTCTGTTAACATCTCACCGTTGTGTTGTTTTGTGCATTGCACCTCACTCCATCCTTCATCTCCATCATCACCTAACTAAAGAATCGTATCTTACACTACATTGTGTCCATATTTCCTAATTTCACAATAAGCCTCTTTTAATCCATGTTATATTTCTCTCTTAATATGTATGCTATTTCCATCACTTTCTCAGTACTGACATTCTCACTTTCCATTTCATTATTATTATCATTATTATTGTTATTGTTATTATTATTATTATTATAAACTAACAATCATAATGTTTGTAATAAATAATTTGTAATTTTGTAATTCCTAACAACTAAAGAATGTATGTCTGTCTTTCATTCCTAGAATGTATTCATCACTGTATCAATATATGTAAACTGTGAACGTTATTTCTCCAAGCCAAATGTTAAGGAACGCAAAGTTCCTTAAGTCCAGCATTTCAACGAATAAAGATGTAATAAAGCACTTAGACCACCTCCCGACCTTTAAACCTCAGTCTCCTCACAGCACTTCCCTCAAACAGGGCGTAACCCTGTAAAAGGTAGCTAGCTTTGGCTAGCATAAAAAAAAAAATGAGACCGAACTGACTCAACATCTCGCCGATCTCCGCTTGAAATATATACTCTCTCGTCTACCAGTTTCGCACCCATTGCTTCTCGATACCCTACAAGCAGATGCTAAAACTGACGCTCCGTATAAGTATTTGCACACACCACTAAATATACTTATTACGCTGTATCTTAATACTGAGCATCCTACCGCCGACGAGCGCGATATCTTTCATATTTATCATATTGGTGATCATCTCCCTCATTTGTTTCCATCTATGCACCATGTATAATTTCAACACTAACACTGGGCTTTCCCCATGTCGCCATCAGTCTCGAGCCGCCCCGAGACAGAAGAACTAACCTGCATTTGTCTTCTTAACAATGTGTTTGTGACTGTGGCGTGCACGCACTGCATCTCATCTTTCACTGTCATCATATTTATTTCACCATATATACTCTTTCTTACACAGTAAAAAAAAAATAAATAAAAAAATCCTAATTGCACCACTTTTATATGTGTTCTTTTGTGCACTCATATTTAATATTTGCACTGATATTGTGTTTAGATTTTTTTCATTAATCTTTGTTTTTGATAATTTCACATAGACCATCATCAAATCTTTAAACAACAGTGTAATAAAATATGTGCCAAAGAGAGAGCGTAACCCTCTAATGGCTCGGGTTAGAAATATTCTTTGAATTTATATGATGAATAAAGAATTCCCTAAATTTCTAACCCTTTACTACTACAAAAAAAAAAAAAAAAAAAAATGAGACCGATAGAGCGGTTGTGTCACATCTCGAATCTATAATTGCAATTTTTTGAAAGGAGAGTTGGTTGTAGTCATTTCAGTGATTCCCAACACTTCTGTTATGAACAACGTTAATTCAACGATATGTTCAGAAGAACCCATTCGATTTGCCATATAGACTACGTCAAATGATCCCGTCAAAATTCACGTTGCGTGCTAAATAGAGTCTGAGGGTTCCAAATCCAGACGTGTGATATTTCAAGCATGTAACCTCCGCGTGGGGTGTCCTGGGTAATTCTCAGGAAATCCATTATATTTTCATACAGGAGGGGGAGCAATTCCCCCCCCCAGAAGAAGGAACTTTTTCTTATTTTGTATATTATCAAAACCCATCCGAGAGTATGGAACTCTTAAAACTAGTTCTAAGTGGCAGTATTAACCCCCCTCCAGAAGCCTGTCCTGAATGCGCCACTGTTTTCTCAATATTATTGATTTTACTCAAAGAACTTGACTTTTGATAATGTTCTTTCCACATTTACCTTACGTGCTATACATTGTTTATAAGCTCTTCACTATGTCTTGGAAATAATCTTTCAATTAGCCATCTCCTTATTATAGTTTTTGAGGTAGGTGACGACTTCATTTTTGTCATTCATTTTCCATTGACATTAATGTTCATGTTTCGAGGTTTTTTACTATATTCCTTCCATTTTAGGATAATTTGAAATCTACATGGTCTCTTCTACATTTGAGCTGAACTTTAGCCATCTATCCCAAAGTCTATTCACATCATTGTAACCGGGCAGGACGTGTTAAATTGTCATTAAAAAGACATTATTTCTAGTATTGCTGTTTTATTTACCACAGAAAGAATAGCTTTTAGCATTAATCAATGAAACAAAGGAAGAAATCAGTTCACACAACGTAAGTTTACTTATGTTATTTATTTGAGAACGGCAGATATAGCAAGTTGTGGCTCCCGCTCGAATTTCGTACGATGTTAGATTATTTTTTACGCATTTCCCAACAATTTCATGTCCTGATTTCAAAATCCAATGTTGTCACATTTTCTCACTTTCTCATTTGGTTCCTTTCGAAGACTGTGAGCAAAAGGGTTCCCCTTACAAATACTGCTCTTTGTACTAAACACCTTTCGAAGCTAGATTTTTGTTTAACGGTTATATTTTCGATCTCTTTTTAGTTCTGAATCTGAAATGAATATTCTCAAATTATCCTGTGATGTTTTGACTGAAATTTTAGTCTAATCTGTTTTCTTGTTGCGTATTTACCAGGTTATCATAAATTAAGTATCGCTGTTCAGAGAACTCTGGACGTAACCACTCGACATAATGCAACCAAACTTGGTAGAAACATATTTGAGAACATGCAGAAGCGATTGGTGAAGAAAACAAAATTTGTTCCAATTTTCGCCACCAGAGTTAATTGTGACGCTGCACAACGCCTTGTAAATACCACATAGAAAAAAACTACATTAGTGATGCTAAATGATATGAAAGACTGTAATTATCTCTCCAGGCGCTTGCTCACGCCTACATTTGTCTCAGTGATACAGGTTTGAGGGCCAATACATGCCAGAAGTGAATTGATGGTGATCTGATGTTTTCTTCTTTTTTCTTCCTACACGCTTTGCCTTGTGTTCAAAGGATCCCGGATTCGATTTCCGGTAAAGACACATGTCAGTCGGATCCCATGTTACCCTGTAGGTTCCATTCTTAGAAGGCCATCATCATCTCATACGGTACTAGTCACCATACATTTTCCTTGCTCAGGGACCTTCACGTCAAAGACCTCCCTTTGGGCAGAACCCCATATCATCATCGCTCATAACATCACTTCACCACGGGGTTATTAATAGGAGTAAAAATCAATGCCACGCATCGCACCGGGGGCATAATTACGACCTTTCTTTCATTGAATATCAATAATATCATTTGTCTTCCATATCACAATCACCGTACTTAATACTGAACAAAAACACATCTGGAGGCGAGATTTGACACTAATATTTTCCTGAATTTTTGGAGGGGGCTTGCATTTTAGGGACCATAGGAGAGACTAACATTTAATTTTTTTTAATATCTTAAAAAAAACGAAGTTAAAGGGACGCTTCAATTCAAAAGGCCCCTCTCCAGTAAATCCGCTACTGACCACGGGGTATTAATAGCACTGGTAATCAATGCCGAGATCCACAGGAGGGGTAATTACAGCCCTTCTTATCATTTAACATCACTAGTGTCGTTTTTCTTCCATGCTGCACTTATTTGGTGTTGTACAGCACCACAATTACCTCTGGCGACGAAAATTATAACTAATTTTATTTTCTACACCAATCGCTTCTGCATGTGTTCAAATGTATTCCTACCAAGTTTGGTTCCATGCTGTCAAGTGGTTACGTCTCCAGAGTTCTCTGAACAGCGATATTTATTTTATGATAACTTTGTACTTTTATTATGATGTATGTAAAATTCTTCCTAATGTATGTTTTTCGTGCATCAGTTTCATTTATGTCCTTGTTTTTCACCATATTTTCCGTAAAAATCAAATCCAAAAATAAGGTAGTTTCACATAAACACAGAAAAGAAACAGCATACAACAAGACATTCATTCGCAGCAAGCGGAAAAACATATGCAGAGATGGAGGAGAAATAAACAGGGACTAAAATGATGGAGGAAAATTCCATTCAAACTAATTATTGAAATAAATTGATAAATCAAATTCAAATTGTAATTCATCATAGCAATTAGTGTAATCGTTCTGTGATGGTTGGGGTAATTTTTATAATAATCACCGCACTTTACGGGTTGTATTGAATGACTTAAGCTTAATTCTTTAGTGGATTCCTGTGTGACGTCGTTGCTGTGTCTTCGCGTAGGAAGCTGTTCAGAAACTCATTCTAAGCAGTTTTTCCTTTCTCGTCACAATTAAGTTTCTTCTTTTGCAGCTGTGGGTACAACCACTGGAAAATATTCATAAATGTCAACTCACATTTCAATGGATTACCAGCGCAATGTTTTCTAATGTTCTTTTTTATATATTTCGGCTGCATGCTTGGTCTTGGAGATGTATGTAGAGTTATGCAACTGATAGCAGTGGCGGATCTTGCTCGGGGCCTAGGGCCCCTTAGTTTTCTGAGTGACAATAATAATTGAAGCTATTATTTACATTTTTCTAAAATTTATAATAATCTCATAATATACCTATCATAGTCTGGGTTCTGACTGCTCCCCCCAACCGTTTACCTTCTAGATCCGCCACTGACATAGTACTGACGCTGAGTCTTCCTGATATTCTCAGCATTCACCTGATACAACTGCTGAAACGCTTGAACCAAGTGCATGGTTTCTGAAGCATCCTATATCTAACTGAAGGATTCATCCCGTCTAACAAGATGTTAATAATTTGGGAATCACTACAATTAAATCTCAAAACAAGAGATGCATAATAAATCTTGAACAAACTGATCCATGGCTTCATTTATGTTTTGTTTCCTGAATAATCTTTCAAATACTAAGGAATGTTTTACTGTATTTGACGCAAATCTATCAAGTACTTTACATTTAAATGAATCCCATGGAGAGTTATTATTGACGGCATATTGTACTTCCACTTGGGAATCACCTTCACTACGTGTTAACAATGTACTATAGACAACTGTGATTGAACAAGAAAATTGCTGTACTATTTATTCAGTTATCAGTAGAACATGAAGAACTTAAAAAAACTATTTCTGACACCAATGACTTAAAATACTTTTATTTTTGAATCAAATCTTTCAAAAATTTTCTGGAAAGAATATTTACTAATATAATGCGGAATTGTACTAACAACTGCATTATTAGCCTGAGCAGGACTATCATAATTTGAAAAATTATTTGGCAATTTATCAAAATATCTATGATCATGAGGCATTGGCCTACCCGTCCGAAACATGACTATAGGAGTCAATTTTTTAACTAAAGAAACTCTCTTATAGTAATCAAAAAAGCACTTATAATTGTTCGTTGGCCTACTACGAGTTGGCAATTCTGAATTATTCTCTGAAAACTGAAATTCAACTTGGGTACGCATAATAGGACTAAAAGAGCAATTTTGATTAACACCTGTTCCAAAACGTAAGTTATCTCTAGTTAATTGACTAGTCTTCTTAGATGTCTTGGTGTAGGAGTTTCAGCAAGACATCTAAACTTCCTAGGAAAAGGTTCTTCTAAACTATAAATTCTCGAATTATCTTCTACACGATCATAAAACTGGAAAATGTGACTTCGAGGGGGGTCAGGTTCATAATTGCCCTATCATTTGTCATGTGCCCTGTCTGACCTATAGTAACAAATTGTAGATTATCATCTGAAATATCAATACGAGCTGACTCCTCTCGTGAAGACATTTTCAATCTGATTTGAAGACACAAAAGTTAATCAAATGTAACAAAAAATTAAAAATAGCAGTAAATCTTTCCACAAAAGAAATATCAATTCAATAATCAAGAATTAAATTATCGTAACACTTGATTAATATTAATATATATAACAAACAAGCTACTACACACTACGCTAACTACTAATTACTAAAGCAAGAAGAAAAAGATCGACCCTCAAATATAAGCTTCTATCAGAAATACACAACTTGTTTAAAATTCAAATTTCCGTTTATACAAATTTTACCTTAGGTTTTTATTTTATTTTCGTTTTTTTTTTTTTTTTTTTGAAAGACTATTTTAAATTGACGTGGTTGCAGAGATCCAAACAATTCTCAATATTCATAACGACACAAACAATTGATTACTTAAGAAACCGAATAACAACCTAACTGAAACAATACGAGCTCAATTTATAAATTCAGATCAACAATTTCCAATGCCAAAAAATGGCGAGGTGCAAGACAAATATTATATAGTGAGAGGCAAGACAAATGTAGTGAAATGCTAGACAAAAATTTTATGGAGAGAAGCTTGGAAGAAGCTTTGTAACTCTCCCGCGCTTAGTAGTGAGAAACCATCTAATTCGTCCAACAGTCTCTCACACACACACACACACAAAAAGAAGTCCGGTGAAACTAACTACCAGTAAGGACGATTCAGCCAATCACAGCACATTGGGATGCTTTAAGTATCTCAACCGTGCTCCTAAATACTATATCAATCTCAATATGAAAACATCACATCAAAAAATAAATCTTAAAGTCAAGAAATAACTATTTTTACAGGATTTATACAAGTAACTTATCAATTAAAAAAAAAAACTAAATTCAATTTTTTTTCTTTAACAGTTTCACGTAAAAATTGAAGAAAATAATTACAATAAATATTACTTTTTAATCACCTTGCGTATAATTCCACTCCCATTCTATTCATTGAATAGGAACAGTTCTGATAATTAATAATTATTAGGCTGACTAGAAACTAACAAAATGTTTAGTACAAATGAGAATAATTTAAATGCTGACACTGCCAATCAGAAATCTCTACGACTGGACAAACTTCAATTTGAAATCTTATATTGATCAGTAAGCCAATAGTCAACTGATAAAATCAGATTATCTTTTTTAAAATCCCAAATCAAATAGCTTCATTTGAAAATTTGCTAATTCTTTTTCCAATCAGTTTCTAACCGACCCGAAGTTCATTTTTTTAATTTAAAAAGACTTAGGAAAAGACAGATTTAATTTCAATTTTTATTATTCAATCCTCGTATATAAAAGGAACTATCTTGCAGCTCTCTTCATCAGTTTGGTATTTTGTACATTTGTGTTGGTAGGCTTCACTTCGATTTTTACGGCCACATATGGTCGAGTTACAAGGACTGTTCACGTGATAATCACATGCTTAATGAATGTTCCTTTGAGTCCCATTTTCGGGTCAACCACTTCTCACCTACGCATTTCCATAATCAAAAGCTTATTGGATAATAATTCTGGTCCCGACGCTAGGAGTCAAAATCGGGATTTTCCCGGTTGGCCATATACAAGCCTTGGTTTGCTAACTAGAACGTTCAGTGTGTGTTTGGTACGCGCGTATGCCTGTCACTTTGAGAGCATCCACAAAGGCGAGTGGGGTGTATTACTTTTTAAGAGAAAGTGCTCCCCTTAAAAGGGTTGAGCTTCGAAAGCTGAATCGTTATTGGCTAATTTTTTATAGTTATCGCTAGTGATATTCTCCGCATTGGTAGAGAACAAATATCTCAACAGTGTACAAAAATCTCAAGTGAAGTGATTATATACGTACCAACATTTTCATGTTTGTCTGTGATCTCAATTTTTCGTAATGGACTTTTAAGTTCAAACTATCGAGTAGCAGGAGCCAATAGCACCAGCTGGAACGCTCGCTTTCCCCTATTAGCGGAAAACTGAATTGGGACCTCGAAATTAATCGACACTGATCCAGACTTAGTCCGGCTCCAGTACAGAAACTTTTTGTGGATCTTTCGTCCAGTGGATTTGACGCCAGGGCCCGAGTGGTATCAGCGTTGGATTAAATGACCGGGCAAAGATTGACTGTGAGTAGGTGAAACATTAACTGTTAACAAAGTTAAATAGCCACCTCTTCGTTGAAGGAGATCAAGGAGGATTAAAAATGAAAGGTTGAAACGATCAAAAAATTACAAACAAAAGTTGCTTGTAATCTTTTAGTGTCATTTTAATTGTGTATTTCATAATTTAGTAATATTATATTTTTCGCACAGTTTAACCAGGTTTTTGTGATTTATATTGTAGGGTAATTCTCGTTCGTTAATAATTGTGTTAAAGCTAATCATTTATATTTTTCTATTTTACAGTACTTATATTTTATTGACCTGCGTGCCCAGCTTCGGTTTCAATAAGATATAAGTGCAGATGCAACCGTGATCTGCCGTAGTAAAGCTAGCAAATGAATGCTTACACTCAAGCCAAATTAAGTAAGTAGTGTTTAACACTCTCAAATGTTTGATTGGGACGCTAGTTTCCAAATCAAGAACTCAAACGAATTAAATTAATAATCCACAAAAGATTATAAACAGAAGCTAAAGCGATTTAATTAGGTCCAAGGAAAAAGATTTAATCCCAGAAAACTGATAAATGCAGGATTCAAAAAAATATATATATAAAACTGAAGCTAACTACCAACAAATAGTTTCACTGAACAGCAGTAATTCTGGGAAGCTATTCAACCTCTGCTCCAAATCTATACAAAAAGATGCTAAATTTCAAACCAACCAACTTTTGTAGGCCAAGAGCAATACAATTCCCTATATGGACATTAATCTGAAACAAAATATCTAAACAAATCAAAAATATGAATTCAAAGCAAACCAACAGGGACTATCAATTCCAACAAACAAACTTTAATGGACCAATTCATAAGGTTGATTTAAGAATAATTAAAGATAATCAAATTGGAACGCAAAATAACCCCAACAACCAATAATGACGCTAATGCACTGGGTAAACTTCAACCTTCAGTAATTTAAATGAGCAAACTAGCTTCAGTCAACCAAACCAAATGAGGAAAGAGCACCGAACTTGAATAATAAACTGGGACACTAAACTAAAACGAAAGAAACATTCACTAAAAGAAACAATTAAACTAATGTTGTAAAAGTGGTCAAAAATCTGACAATTCAAAATGGATGCTAAACCAAAATATATTAAATCTTCAACAAATCAAATTAACATCGCAAAAATACTCGAAACTGCGAGAACTAAAAAGGGGTGTTAAGCTAAAACAAACGAAACCGTTAACAAACCTAACTATTAACGCACGATTACTCGAAACTAAAACAACTTAAATGGGACGCTAAACCAAAGCAACAAACATTCAAACTAATTACGAAAAAATGCTAGAAACTGAAACAACTTAAGTGAGACGCTAAACTAATGCAAGAATTCTTCGAATTAGTCCTAGAAGCGACGGGAACTGTTATCTGTCCTATGAGCGACGGATTCATTTACATTGAGATGATCGAAGATATGATTTCCTCTCGTAAAATATGTTTGCCTCTGGCGTTATTAGCATCCGAACAACCTTGGTATGAAATATGTAGAGATAGCGGGAGCAAAAAGCCCAAGTTTGGTGTTGGAATCGCGCTGGAGCAGAATGATATAACGGCAAAATAACGAATTTCGCACAGAAGTATAAGTGAACATTCCTCTATATTTTGAAGGTGCTAGAAAGCCTACCAATTTATTACTTAATAAGATACAGCAATTTAAAAAAGGATGGACAAATTCGGACTTTTACACCAGTATAGGAAGCAAAAGTCCTATTGCATTGGGACAAAAGTCCGCTGAAATACACGAAGTAGGAAATCGACATAAGGCATTTTTATTGAATTATTTTGTTTTCTGCAAGAATCTTAAGATAAACAAAGAGCATACGAAGCATGAAGTGATTCTTCGTATTTTTTTAAGGTAGACTAAGCAAATATATAAGTTTATCTCACTTGAGAAGAACTCAAACATACGAAGTATAAAGCTATTCCTCGTATTGATAAACTACAGGATGGTCCATAAGCATTTGTACAGTGGATTATTTTGGAAACAAACATGAGTAAAGCAAATCTGACTAGTGGAGGGCGGACTTGGGTAAAGGAACTACCGATTGATGCATGCGTGGTGAATGGCAACCATCTTGGATCCAGTGTTTTTTTTCAAAAGGGAAAGGAGGGCACGTGACACATCAATTAACATTGTTTGATGCAGGGGAATGCAGTCCCGCAAGCAGAAATGCGTTATCATGTCCCCTCTCAAAGTTATGACGCCCCAAAGTCCCGCCTACAGGATGTGCTCCACATGTTTCTCGTCCATTGCAGCACACAATGGAATCTCTTAATGCAGTTCTCCTGAACACATAACAGCACATCTGGGGTGATTCTATCACAGGAGTCCTGAATACGTCCCTGTATGTGTGCAACATTCTGAATCTTCTGATACAGCAGGTGCTTTAAGTGTCCCCATAAAAAATCCCAGGGAGTGAGGTCGTCGACCGGGCTTGCCATTCCACAGGGCCTCGGCGACTGATCCAACGTCCAGGAAAATGTAGATCCAAGCATTCCCGCACAGACAGCGCATAGTGCGGTTGGGCACCATTTTGCTGAAAATATCGCGGCAAAGTGGCATCAGGGCGGAGAAGCAACGGACACGCCAACTCCTATAACATGTCCAGATATCGAACACCATTTAGGGTACCAGGAATGAATAAGGGTCATATGATCGACGTGTTCCATATGCCACACCACACCATGATATGAGAAGGGGTAACTCTCTTGCAAGAATTGATCGCGTGTGAGTTTGCATGCGACCAATATCGCATGTTCTGGCGATTCACATCCCCATCCAAATAAAAGTTTGCCTCGTCTGTGAAGAGAATGTTGGCTGGTAAATGCGGATCTCGGTCATATTGTAACAAAGCCCAATTCACGAATTCCATGCGCCGGTCTGGATCATCCTCTGAAAGGTTGTGGACAAGCTGCAGCTTCAAGGGATGCCACTTGTTTGTATGGAGAATCCTCATCACGGAAGCACGTGGTACGGCTGTTATCACCTTGTGCTGCGCTTCGGACTTTTCACACCCGCAGCAAGCACCATTGAGGATGTTTCCTCATTTGTTGCGGTTCGTGGGGGACCTGATCGTGGTATGTCGAAAATATTACAAGTTACACTGAATTTCCTAATGAGGTAGCTAACGGTGTTGTGCCTTATTGCAGGTCTTTGGAGGTGGCACGCGTTGGAGATCTGGGCAATCACACGACTGCTTCTTTGCCCAGAGATTAGGATGATCTCAATTCTCTCCTGCTTCGTTAGAGCCATCTCGCTCTAACTGCAACGAAAAGAAACTGTCAAATTTGACTCATTACGTCTTTCTTGCAGCGTTAGTACCATGTCGCTCTTCCTGAAAGGAAACTGAAAACCGACAACTTCGGGGCGTCATAACTTTCGAACGGGACATGATAACGAACTTCTGCTTGCGGGACTCCATTCCCCTGCAAAAAAACAATGTTAATTGATGTGTTACATGACTACCTTCCCATCAAGAAAATAACCTGGATCAAGATGCCCGCCTTTCACAACGTAGACATCAATCGGTAGCTTATTTACCCAAGTCCGCCCCCAGCTAGTCAGATTTGCTTTAATCATGATTTTTCCCAAATAATCCACTGTACTAAGACTTACGGGCCACCCTGTAGAAAAAAATATACAAAGGTTCGTTGTTGACAAGAATCAGAATATAAACTACCAACATTCCCCCCCCCCAAAAAAAAACACGTGTATTGTAAGCTCAAAGCCAACCATGACACATTCGTCCAACCAAAGCGACAACGTATTTTTTTTTTCTTGACCTTCCGAAAAAGATGTGGTATCTGTTTAAATTTAAACCATATTTTTTCGTGGTGTTTCTAATAGCAAAGGCAAATCTCTCTCGGCACCGATGAACCAAATGACATCAAGAGCACTTTTCACACCTCAATAGATGGATTCAGCAACACAAATCGGTATGTGTTAGCACTACTATTAATCCTAGGCTCTGTTTACACTGCTGAAATATGAGTAGTGCCTTTGGTGCCATCGGTACACTAATCAGTGTTGAGCGTTTCTTGCCCAAATTCAAAGATCTACCTCCATACAGGCCTACATAACTTTAGTTAAGGTAAAGAAAGCCTACGTAGCAAACGAATTTAAATAGGTCTACTGTTAGAAACTGGAATTTAAATTTAAGAATAAAATTATTTACAAATTCTAGAACTGGGGCAAAAGTCCGCATTCGGATTTTTGCTCCAGAAAAAAAATCTGACTTTTGCCCCATTCGTACATGTTTTAAATGCAATGAAATGCTGACTTCATAACTGATACCGGGAAAACGAGAGGTAGCGTATATTGTTACTGAAGAAGTGTTTTCACATCCTTTACGAACCTTTACGAACATGAAAAGTACACCGCCGCCATTTAATCTTTCTGTACCATAAGCAATGTTGAACAACTCCAACAAAAAGTACCCCCAAAAGTACTTTTGCACCCTGCGGACTTTTGTCCCCGGACACTCTACGTGCCACTGATACTGTTCGTCAAATATATTTTCCGTTTACTGTGAGTGCAAATAAAACTTATCTTAATTTTGAGTTAGATTTGACATAAAACATATCAAATAACTTAACGAGGCAACAGGGATATTTCTATGAAAATATATTCCTATGTAATTACTGAAAATCCCCTTTCTTTAAAAGCTCTGCTTTCTGTACTTGATTCAAATCTAATTACTCACTAAGAGTAAAAATATATTTTATTTTGGAAAAAAACGTGTAACAGTTTCACCAACTGTCTACTTTTTAGACTTCCTAATACTCTGTGACTAATATGAAAAAAATGAGATCCCTTACATCTGATTGGCTATTCTCAACCAAAGCCATCAATTACAATGCAGTTCACTCTAAACAATCCAAAAGGAAAACAAATTCTTTAAACTACCTTCCCCCTAGCTACAACGTAAACTAATTGCTTAATTTGTCTTCCTCCCTTGCTTTGACTTATACATAAAAGCTTGTCGTATAGCAATCTGATATAATCCCATAAACTAGACGAACCAGTAGCGTAGCCAGGATGTGTGTTTGGGGGGGGCCCAAGTGCTGTTATAGGTACATATAGAAAAATTACAAACAAAAAAATATATAAACATAAAAATATATAAAAAATTACATACATCAAAGTACTAAAGTACATTGTCGGACCTCTTTGGGGGGGGCCCGGCCCCTCCGCCCCCCCCCTTCCCTACGCCACTGAGACGAACAGTTAAGTCATGCGACAGATGTTTAATAATTTCTTCGAATACACCGTGCTTTTAGATTTCTGTGATATCCTCAAGTCGTGAATACCCTCTTTCCATGGGCGCCCGAAGGGAAGTCAGGGACGCCCCCTCTGGCTCAGGAAAATGTATACCTAATATAGCAAACAACGTATTTTAACCAGAAATACCAGACGTGATATAGCAACCATGGAGATGCCCCAACTAGATAATTTTCTTCGGGCGACCTTAATTCTTTCTGATTTCTTTCTTATGCCATAACATATTCAAGCTAAACTTATGCTCCGTATCAATTTAACATGAAATCCTGAATTGTATTACAATCAGACAAAGCGGAGCTACTCTAAATGTTTAGTTAGTTTTCCCCTTTGGTATAGTCAGTGTATTCATAGAAGTTAATTCAAAAATATAATATAATAGCTATTAGAAATAACATATAAAAGATTGTTAATTTAATGAGAGCATTGTCAAGTATTAAATTCAGGCGGAGCGAAATTTTTCATGGTACATTTTGTTAGGTTCTAAATCACATTGACACGAAACAAGTTAAAGAAGAGAAAAACCTTATTTTTTTTCACTATCTTAGTATGAACGAATCTGTCTCATAGAGCAGTTTACAGTCCGAATCGGTCGCTCGTAGGACAGTTAACAGTTCCTGTCGTTAATAGGACTGTCGCAAGTAGGACGACACCAATTCTTCAAACCAAATTAAACAAAATGCTAGCAAATAAAACACCTTAATTGGAACGGTAAACTAAAGCAACCAATTTTCAAACCTAAAATGAAATCTGAGCTTTACGTCCCACGATTACGCCGGTTAGGCTAAAGGAGGCTGTGATGTGAGAAATGAATGAAATGGTGGAATGAAGAAAGTGGGATGAAACGGGAGAACTCCGAGAAAACCCACGAGCACAGTGATATTCCACCACAATGTCCACACGGCGCGAGCTGGGATCGAACCAAGGATGACATGCACCGGAGGTGAGCCCTCTTCCACTTAGCCACCGCGTCCCCAAACTTTCAAACAAATCACGCAGAAAGACTAGAAACTAAAACAACTTAAGGGGACGCTAAACAAATGCAAAAATTCTTCAGATCACATTAAACAAAATAGTGGCAACTGAAACAACTTAATTGGGACGCTAAGCTAAATCAACCAACTTTGAAACCAATCACGCAAAAATACTAGAAGCTGAAACAAGTTAAGTGGGACGTTAAACTAAAGCGAAAGTCTTCAAATGAAACTAAGCAAAAATACTCGAAATAGAAGTAAGATAGGTGGGACGCTAAATTAGTACAAAAGATTCCTTTGACAAACCTGAAATGGTACTAACTTCAAAAACCAAAGAGGAACTATAAACCGAAACTAGCAAGCTAATTAAACAAAAGCAATTTCTCCTCTAATAGCTTAACTCAAAAGCAAACAGATAAAAATCCTGACCTTAATATCGGAGAATACAACTCTCCCCCCATAAAAAAAGACAAACAAAGAGAAATACTAAGTATAATATTTCTCTACTTACCGGAAACACTTCAACTGCTGACCCTTGTCTTCCTCTCTTCTCAACGATCAGAAATTTAGCTAGCTGAAAATACAGCTAGCTGCCTTAACATTTTCAAACAGAAACAGATTCACTCGATGAATAAACCAAAAGTTGTAGAAAGTCAAAAGACATTCAGCACAGATCCAAACGGTAGAATTGCCAAGATCCATAAAATGAAAATGAATTCAATTAGAAAAAAGAATCCCTGTTAGATTTAACACACACCCGCACGTACTTGCATATAGTAA
This sequence comes from Thermobia domestica, assembly GCF_964235325.1. NCBI lineage: Eukaryota > Metazoa > Arthropoda > Insecta > Zygentoma > Lepismatidae > Thermobia > Thermobia domestica. Next base: position 337,130,335 of record NC_137456.1, read on the forward strand.
CTCGTTTACGTAACAGACAGACAGTATGGTTGGGATGGCTTCAGTGTTATCAAACAGCACCTCAAGGCAACATTCAATTCTTCCAAGCTTCTGGCGTGAATAAAACAAGGCACGAGTCACGAAGAAGAGTGCAAGAGTGGAAAAGTTGACTATTGACGTAAAAGTACATAATACTCGTTACAAAACAACGAAATTACTTTTAAATGTGATTTCTTTTCTGTCTTTCTTCACATTTAATGTCAGTTTTCTATTCTTTTGTTTCTTCTTTTTAGAAAAAAAAGTTTTTTACTTTCATAATAATTTCACATAAAATAGTCCATTCCACACCAATAGTAGTGGCGTAGCAATAGAGTAGCAGGGTAGGCAGTGCCTACGGACGCAGGCCGTTTCAGTATATTAGGCGGTGCCCCAGGTTTTTAGTAAATAAAAGGAAGTAAATTATATAAATGGGGATGCGGCACAGGATCGACACGGCATACGACCGACAATTCAGCTCAGAAACCTGTTTCGGTCCTGTGCCGTGTCGATCCTGTGCCGTTTCGGTCCTATGCCGTGTCGATCCTATGCCGTTTCGGTCCTGTGCCGTTTTGCTCTCACGCCGCTGCTCTGAAATAATTTAACTTTTAATCATGTGCCTTGTAACGTGCCTCGATGGACGCCGTTCTGGGCCGCTGGATATTAGATCCAGGACAACTATATAAAGTATTTAAGGGGTTAGAGTTGTTAGACCTATTTTCTCTAACATAAGAAATTAACTGGTGTATTATCAAATCTATGGCTAAAGATTATGAATCTGAATAAATTTAACATTAAATTCAAATATATTATTAATACACTTACGAACTGCACTAGAAATATACCGTTTTCTAGGTAATTCAATATCAGGTTCTTTTTAATGCAAAATCAGTAAATTATCTTTTCTTATTTTATTTAGAAAAAAATAACAAAAAAATGAACTATCAAAAATGTATCGAAAATACAGATTAAATATTGAAACAACTGAAGATTATTAACAGCTATGAAATATCTTTGAGTATATTATCCTTTTATACGAGTCAACACGTGTTCAAGTATGTCAGAAAGATACATTAACTGACACTATTTGATTACTACAATAATACAATAAATCGTGGGTAACTAATAGATTTTGAATTCCTCCTTAAATTCAATAAGAATTTAGAACAACTAATTATATCTCACAATGTGATATAAATTGAATAAATTACTAGTATTTAAATTGAAAAAGTATAACACTCACCATTAGACTATATCACTATTATGCCTTGTTAAATACCAGCCAGGAGGAGTATTTCACAATATTGCCTCTGAATTCCATCAAATAATTACACAATTCGACACCAATTACAGATTTATATAAATTATAATATTATATTACACTTGATTAACTTCATGAGAACTTTAACACTTTTTGCTAACTCGAATAATAAATCACTTGAAACTTTTGAAGAATTACCGTATTCCGATTAAATTTAAATATATGTTATAGAACCAGTATAATTTCGACATGCCCAGTTCTACATTTCGTTCCGAATGGCCGCTTAGGTAACCCGCAGCTCATTCGAAACTCAGTAGTTCTAAAGTTTTCCTCTAGAGGCGCTGCATATGCCGAGTGTTCGGAAGTTTAACATAACCTCTAGGATAACGATTTCTCTCTTTCTTTCTTTCTTTATATATATATATATATATATATATATATATATATATATATATATATATATATATATATATATATATCCAGAATTAAGTGTGATAAAACTTATCACACGCAACAGCCTAAAAAAATAATATTTTTATTATCTGTTTAATCTTTGCTCTTACAAATTATAAACTCCTGTCGATTCTATGCCTGTGCAAGTTATATGCATAGAATACGTACGATCGAAACGGCATAGAGCCGACACGGCATAGGACCGAAACGGCACAGGATCGACACGGCATAGGAACGAAACGGCACAGGATCGACACGGCACAGGATCGAAACGGCACAGGACCGAAACGGCATAGGACCGAAACGACGCACGATCATTGCCACTGCGTAGGATCTATAAAACCAAAGATTTATTTCTCATAAAAGCAATCAGAGCCCTGTCAATTGATTTTAAAATATAAGAATTATAAGATATTTACTATATGAATATTAATAATTGTGAGTGACAAAAGAATGATAGTGCTCAATGGACAAAATATAATTTCTTGTGTGCTTGGTCAAAAGCATTTCTATATGTATGGAATACTTATATTTATTATTATTATTATTATTATTATTATTATTATTATTATTATTATTATTATTATTATTATTATTATTATTATTATTATTACGTTTTAACTCGTTTTGAAATCATGGCCTGATTACATTAGAAAGCGAAAGCCATGAGAAATGTAAGCTAAGTAGTAATATGGAATACTTTTAATGTTGCTCACTAGAGGAAACACTGCTCACATGTCTTCTCGTCTCGATATCGAGACCACAAGAGATTTTTTAATAAGAAGCTCAGTTGGGAAGTAATAACTGAGCCGATGGCTCGAGCCGGCTCGCTTGGGGTGAACCATCGGCTCGAGCTGGCTTGGTTGGGATGAGCCATCTGCTCGGTTCGGCTCATCTGGGCCGAAGGCTCTAGCTGACTCGGTTCGGTGAGCTGTTGGCTCGACTCACTTCTTGGTTCGGGTCGATAGTGAGTACGTTGTGAGCCGAGCTGCTCAAGTTGTTGACAATTGTAAACTCGGGGCGAACAGTTTTGAAGATATTTGGCCAGTGCCCTATAACTTTTAACAATGTTTGGCTTGAGTCCGAATACTCAACCTAAACCCTCAACCCAAATTCACAAGCTCGTGAACAATATCCTTGACTCCTAGAATTCACGACCACCGAGGTTAGCAATCAACTAGTTTTTTAGTATTCAAATACAGACCGCGTATCTTTCATGTTTAATCACAGTGTTGTTATAATTATAATTATAATTATAATTTATTATTATTAATAATAATAATAAAAGTTGTACTAGTATCATTGATAATCTATATTGCCTATGCAAGATACTTGAAGAGAATACTCGAAACTACACACCAGATTTGGCTCGACTCGACCCTAACTCTGGTATAAAGGAGAAACCAAGCTCTCTTGAAGCAAAGGAAAATAATTCTAGGTGTAAATAGAGGAACCGGGCTCTATGTCCCGCCTGCACACTTGATTATAAAGAATTCTCCACATGACCCAGGGATTCCAAATATTGCGTGAATACATATGGGGCAAAGGTAAGCTGCATTAAACGGTTTCCTCCTCGTAATATGTAATTCCGTGGAATATGGTACTTCTGTGCACAGAAGCAACAAAAGTGGAGAAACAAGGGATGTTGTACACGTTGCATAAGGATACCAAGAAGTGCGCTGGAACAGTATACTTGATTTATCCGTTAGGTGAATCTTCTCCCAGGAATACTTTTGATGGCGTTTTCCCCTTCCTTCGAGTTGGCAAACCTCAACTTTTCCCTGAGCTATGAAAAACTTCATTGCTATTGTGAATATACCAAAATACTATCCTAGTGTAGACCACTTACATTTTGATTTTGTCATTGCTGGAGAAAATTTCTAAAAGGAAGCTCGTTGAAAGTACATTTTAAAAAAAGGATAGTCTTTTTTCGACATTCTAATGTACAGATGGTGATCAGAAAAATGGAAACACATGTAGTTGGCAACACGTCAGATGTATGGGTTGGCAGTGGTGTCGTGCGCCCGCAGCGCCGGACCGCTGGTGGTGGTGTGTTAGGTCGGACTCCATACTACGTCAGGCGCAGTGGAACAGCAGTGTCCAGTGGCTGCAGCAGACGGAGGTAGTGTAAAATGGGAGACTTCTCAGATTTTCAAAGAGGGCAAATTATTGGTGCGCGGTTATGTGAAGTGAGTATGACGGCAGTGGCTACTGTGTTAGATGTGTCGCGTGGGACAGTGTCGAAGGTGATGACGGCCTACACAACACACGGGAAAACCACATCGGGTAGGGATGGTATCGAGACGAGACGAGACGAGACTTTGTACAGTCTCGGTAGATAAGTAACGGTCTCGGTCTCGGTCTCGATCTCGTCCCGAGTCAAAAATCGCCGTCTCGGTCTCGTCTCGGTCAGCAGATGCTTGTCTCGATCTCGGTATCGGTCTCGAAGGCCAAGTCTCGGTCTCGTCTCGGGTCTCGAAATAAATAGTGTGAAATTAAAATTGTGAAAGTATTATTATCGTAGAGTCTGTCGTTTTAGCTTCTTATTTTTTGCCTTCATTCTTGATTTAGAATTATGGTATGATGTACCTTCTCGTAGCTAATTTGCTATCGCTAATGCTTTCCATGCGTGTGTTCCAGGTTCAATCATCAGTGTGGGTATAATATACCTGGAATAAAACCCTAATAGTAACCCATATTTCACTTTCAGTAATAGACTTTGTCTCATATAGCCTCAGTACTGCCTATAAAATTAAAATCTATTAAATTAACTCCAGTACTATACAGTAGTTTATTTCCTTCCTTTGAAACAGAGTTGTTCAATACCTCCTAACGGATAACGCAACACATAGCAACACGAATGTATTTAATCGTACCGAAATTGAAATTTTACAATTTCTCAGTTACTATCCAATACATTCTGCTTTGACTGTCATTTTAAAAACAGAATATAACGGTCATTATTTTAACAAATAGAGTAAATTATTACCACAATATATTTTGTTTCAAATTGATCAAATGCTTTATTACCGTTTTACATCTCAGTGTTTAATTGACACTTTAAAACATGTACTTCCTTAACCTTGTGGTGGAAGCTAAGATACTTATCTTTGCTGTCTGTGGTCTCTGGTTGGATCACCAAACAAGTTAGATTCAAAGTCCGATGCTTCGTATAGTATGCGTCTCACTTTAAGTACATTCTGTTTCTTATACAAGTTCATAATGTCGTAATGTATTACATAAGCATATATTCAGTGTCGTAACATAGATTAAGCTTATTCCTGAGCTCTCAGCGCTGCACGTTATCTTTATTAGGGAAAACTAATCATGCGTTCATTACGCTGAAATTTTATATTGATTGAAAATTACTTGCGAAACATAGACACACATATTATATAAGTATATAGGTAATTCGAGCTATCTGTATCTATTTTCTCTGTCCCGGCAAAAGAAGTGATTCTTAACTTTCTAGTTTTCTTTTCTATTAATTTTCGTAGTTTTGCTGCAATATGAAGGATCAACAATATTTTTTTTTTCGCTGTACGAATTTCGTTAAATTTTTGATCCGTTTTTACCCTACCTTACCTAGTAAAAGTTACACACACACAAACACACACACACACACACACACATATATATATATATATATATATATATATATATATATATATATGAATTTTAAATTTCAGAGGTAGACTATGCTAAGTCACTTTTTGGTCGAAATTGAGTTAACTATACTTTTTTTTTAATATACTATGTTCTTTCCAGTGGTGTAATAATGTAAGCCTAAAAGCAACCTATTACTTTGTAACTGCTTAGTATACTTTGAAAACAGTACTATAGGTCTTAGTTAAGGAACCGAATTTTCGCTTCTCCTGTAAAATTGCGAAATTGTGACTTGGTTTAGTTTACCTCTGAGGTCCAGATGTAATAAAGTCATAGCCATAATCATAATCAACCATTCTCAATCCACTGCTGGATGAAGGTCTTTCCAAGTCTTCTCCACAACTATCTATCTTGACCAATTCTTTTTCAGGTCACTCCCCAGTTGTTGTTGATTTCGTCAAACCTTCTTGTATAAGGACGTTTCCTAGGCTGTTTCAATCTCGTGGTATCCTGTCTAGAATTGTTTTTGTCCATCGATCATAATTTCTTGCAATATGTCCAGCACATTTTCCAGCCCATGCTAAAAATAATTTTATTAGTACCAGTCATTAATTGCCAATAATTCTTTCTATTTTATACATTTGGCCTACAAATAGTTCAAATCCGCTACTCTTGGAGCACAGAAACGCTAGTTTTCGATCTTTGTGTTGAATCTTACAACACTGACTCAATGATTTAAATCAACACAATATGAGGACCTTCATTTGGTCTAGCGGCTAGCACGCTTGACTTCGTTTCGCATGGTCCCGAATTCGATTTCCGGTGGGGGTACAGTTGAACGACCGAAGTGGTTCGGATTCCATTATAATCATTAGCTCCACGTCTGCTTTAGACGCTCTAGCATAATCGTGGGACGTTAAACTAGAACAAACCAAACCAAAAATCAACACAGTGTGTATTACTAACTGTAAGTCCTTAAATAATTTGCATATAGCTATATGGTATGGATCGAGTTTGAGGTGGTCGGTAGTCAAACAAAAAAGCAAGTGAAATGTAAGTAGGGTGTAATTAGAATTTTTAATTAAGTATGGTTTTGTGTATATCAGGCCTAAGGCTAAGGGGAACAAGTAGTGTAACTAAAAAGGTATCAGTTACATTTAATTTCAGTTACAATTTGCATTTACATGTATTGCTGGAACCAAAACTTTGACATTAACATTAACATTATAAAGACTGTGAAAAACATCGTCTTTTGAAAACATTTTTGTACCATAAAACAAATTACGTGTAATTTAAAAATATTTTGCAGTTTAGCTACGTTATTTTCACTGTATTTAGAATAATATCTAGCATTTATTTAAGATGACAACACTGCTTAAAATAATGGAACTTCGACTTGTAATTAAAACCACCAGAAACTATTGTTATAGAAGCAAACTAAAGCAAAAATCATTATAAAAATTTAACATAAATGCGATATTTTAAGCAGTATAACAATCACTATCCAAGTGTTTGGTATCTCTGAAACGGTTTGAAATAACAATTGTTGTAAATGACATTATGATCACTTAAGTCTTTTGGAAGAATCGGTAGGAGGGAAGATAAACGGGCCCTCGGGTTTTCGGTTGAAAATTGATCAAGACGTCTTCCTTAGGTCCCAAATAGTGTTTCCTGAAAATTTCAGACCGCGGAAACTTCAAAAAGGTGCCCAAAATTACGACAGAATTTACCATATATGGGCAGGGAAGATAAACGGGCCCTCGGATTTTAGGCTCAAAATTGATAACAACGTCTTCCTTATGTCCCAAATAGTGTTTCCTAAACATTTCAGACCGCGGAAACTTCAAAAAGGTGCCCAAAATTACGACAGAATTTACCATATATTGGCAGGGAAGATAAACGGACCTAAGGAAGAGGTTGTGATCAATTTTGAACCGAAAATCCGAGGGCCCGTTTATCTTTCCTCCTACCGGAAGAATCTACATGATGAGACGTGACATGTCAGCACATTTTCGAAGTAAAGTCTTCAGAAAAAGATATTTTTTCATTTCTTATAACTTTGTTCCTTCATTCATTCGAAATGCATTATGCCATGATCATAGTGTTTGACGCTAAGATACAAATAATGAGCATTGCACCATTCCATTTGAGTTATTAGTCATCTCCAAAATGTTGATGTTAGTGATACTGTATTGTCCTTTGTTACACGGAATAATGTATGTGGTATTGTAGTTTTATTTAATATCTAAATTAGAAATAGGTAATACTTTACATAATGCAATTTGAGAAAATAAAACTTTATTTTGCGTTAGCAACACTGCTTCTTTATCTAGTGGTATTGTAGGGTATCTAGAAGAATTTTTCCTTCAATATCTCACACGTGGATCCAAGGGGCTATATTTCCCCTTAACGCTCAGGTATACACTGAATAAAATGAGCTTCATTCCTGCTTTACACTGGATAAAGAGGCAAAGTATGGTCCCTCCTCTTCCCTCCCGGCCCTCAAGCCCCTCCCTTTATCATATCTTAGATCTGCGCCTATATATATATATATATATATAGAGAGAGAGAGAGAGAGAGAGAGAAGATTATGTACAACAACAGTGGATTTTGTTTCGGGAGAGGCTTGAGGAACGGGTAAGAAACCTTTGTGTTGTACGTGTAATGCGAAAAAATGATCATAAATATATTTCGGGAGGGGCTTGAGCCCCATACCTACCCCCTAAATACGCCACTGTACATCAGTCAACCGTTCCCATATTAGCTCACACAGCAACGAAACAAATTTTGAGTAAAGGCAAAATAACTATCAATATTCGAGACGAGACCGAGACTTTCGAGACTGACCAAGGTCTCGTCTCGATTTATAGAGGTCTGTCTCGATCTCGGTCTCGTCTCGGTATATAAAAGTCCGTCTCGGTCTCGGTCTCGTCTCGAATTATCGAGACGATACCGAGACTAGTCTCGATCTCGGTACCATCCCTAACATCGGGGAAGCGGTACAGTGGGCGGAAGAAAATCATGAGTGACAGGTCACGCCGGGTATTAAAGCGCATTGTCACGCAGAACCGTCGTGCCACTGCGGAGCAAGTGACGGAGGAACTCAATCAGCATCTCCCCCACCATGTTTCGACAATCACAGTCCTCCGCGAATTACATGACATGAACTTACGGGGTCGTGTTGCACGGGCCGAACCGCTCATCAAGGACCATAACGCTTTCGCACGCCGCAAATGGTGCCGCGACCATGCAACTTGGACCGTTGAGGACTGGATACGTGTGATATGGTCGGATGAGTCATCCTTCACCCTATTCCCAACCACGGGCCGTGTTTATGTGTGGAGAACGCCCAAAAAAGCTTATGATCTGCAGTGTCTCCGCCCAACTGTGAAATATGGCGGAGGCTCGGTGATGCTGTGGGCTGCCATATCATTGTTTTCATTGGGTCCTGTGGTCACACTTAGCGGACGAACCACTGCCAACAATTATGTCGCAATTTTAGGAGACCACTTGCATCCTATGGTCCGGATGTTGTTCCCGGACAATGACGCCATCTTCCAGGATGATAATGCACCCATTCACTCAGCTGGCGTTGTTGCAGCGTGGTTTGAGGAACATCGGGATGAAGTTCAACACCTCCCCTGGCCCACCCAATCCCCAGATCTCAACATAATTGAACATCTGTGGTCCGTCTTGGAAACACGACTCCGGCGACGATTTCCACCTCCATCTTCTCTCACAGAACTGACTGATGCCCTGCACGAGGAATGGTGTAAAATTCCACTTGCTACCATTCACGACCTCTATGCCTCCATCCCAAGTCGCATCAAGGCTGTTGAGAAGGCGAAAGGTGGCCCGACACCATATTAATCTGGTAAGTTGCAATTTCTTTCAGGTGTTTCAATTTTTCTGATCACCATTTGTACCTTAGAGCTGTGTGGAATACCTATACGGAGGAATACCTACGGAACTATCGTCCCTTGTGTGTCAATTGCGAGTAGCTTGCAGAAGGCTGTCTTGCAGTTTTATTGTGGAATGGCATCAATTAGCATGGCTGAGTTGTAATAAGCATCTACGCAACTTGTGAGTGATATACATAGTCAGATGCTCTACTGTTATACGTGTAATTGCTGTATAACAGAATGGGAAGTGTTGCGTTCAACGGTAGAGGGTTGTGTCCAGGTATTTAAGGTCGTGTGAAAGTGTAGACGTTGGTGTTTAAGTAAAATTGATTGTGTTAACCTGTACACGCCTACGCAATGGAAGATTACCCTGTCCACGAGCTGGCAGATATGCAACTCATTTATGGAGTAGCAAGGGGCAATAGCCCAGAGGTGAGGCGTTTATATCGTGAGGATATAAATATATCCTCGTTATACTGCCACCGGGAGGAATATCGTGAGTTACAACATATTTTGTAATGTAAGAACTACAAAAAAAAAAAAAAAAAAAAAAAAAAATTACATGGCAGAATAGTTTGAACCGAGTCATTTGTTCGGAAACGGTTGGGTAAGTGGAAAACTCGGCCAACACGTAACCCATCATTTTCAACGACAAACTTTTTGGGGTAAAAATCTTTGTCCCAGGGTACCCCGCAGGGTCCCAGACGGGGTCTAACTCAAAATTTTCAAATGGCAAGGGGGGTTAAGTGGCACATCATTTGAAAGCTGTTGTACAATGAAAGAAAATGCAGCAGGTCTCGACTCTCTACAACAACCCTGTGCAAAATGGCGACGGGTCAAAGTGTAAACAAAAACTTAATTGAAAAATCCATGGTCACCACTATAAATCGGAAATGGTGAGACAAATGTGGAAACAGAAAAGGATGCGTGGTATTATTTTCAAAGTATAACGATTTAAGTGAAAACGTCTTGTCCCAGGGTCCCCACAGGGTCCCAGGTGGGGTCCAACTAAAAAATTTCAAATGGCAAGACAGGTAGGACATCGTTTGAAAGCTCTTGTTAAGTGAAAGAAGATGGTGCACGTCTCGACCTTCTACGACAACCCTTCCAAAATTGCGGTGGGTCAAAAGGTAAACAAATTGGAAAACAATCCAAGATGGCCGCTTAAAACCTATATCGAAAGGATAAGCATACCAAACTGCTGAAGCTAGGAAAACAAATTTGACATTAATGTTGATTAGTAAGTGACTAAAATATGCAAAATATTAAAAAACGCGACATCTTGAGCTCAAAATGCTGCACTATGTATCGAACGCATATCCAGCTCACACCACTGGTGTTGGAGAAGTGAACGTTTGTGGTTAATAGTCCACAAAATATCAAAGAGTATAATCTGTAATCCAATATGGCTGCCAGCGTGAAAAATGAGTTTGTATATAAACATGTTATTTCTTGGAATACTGTGACCAAGCCAACAAAGTTTGACGCGGTTCGATGTACTGAAATGACTTACATATGTTTGGTACTACTTGCCAATCTTGCAAATGATTTTTTTTTTATTTGGTATTGTTTGAAGTATTGAGATCAAACCAACGAATGACATACAAATGTAACCATCACGAATACGTTACAATAGAGCCCCCAACTTACTGGTGCAGCAAGTTCTTTCTGTATGAACTACGTATGACAAAATTAGAAAAATACCCGAAGGTATTCAACTTTTTTTTTTCAACTACGAGTAGGAAGTCATAGTTGTGTGTTCATCGCATATTCGTTATATTCAAGTAAATAATGCCGACAGAACCGTGACGAACGTGCATTAAGAAGAAACCATATATATGTTGTTACCGAATGAAATAATAGTTGAAGTGAATTGAAATTCAATTGTTGTTTAGTCTTCCTAGTATTTCTAAATACATAATAGAGAAAAATAGAGATTTAGATTTGTACTGTTATGAATGACAGGTTTTAAGCACCTTGGATTCAAGGTGGACATATTTTTCAATTAAGCTTTTATTTACATTTTGACCCGCCACAATTTTGGACAGGGTTGTCGTAGAAAGTCAAGATTTGCTCCATCTACTTTCATTTAACAAGATCTTGCAAACGATGAGCTTCTTAACCTCTCTTGCCATTTGAAACTTTTTAGTTGGACCCCACCTGGGACCCTGTGGGTACCCTGGGACAAGACGTTTTCAATTAAATTGTTGTACTTTGAACATAATGCCAGACTCCCTTCCTATTTTCAAGTCTCACCATTTCCGATTTATAGGTGACCATGGACTTTTCAATAAGTTTTTGTTTACATTTTGACCCTCCGTCATTTTGCACAAGGTTGTTGTAGAGAGTGGAGACCTGCTGCATTTTCTTTCATTTTACAACAGCTTTCAAATGATGTGCCACTTAACCCCTCTTGCCATTTGAAAATTTTGAGTTGGACCCCGTCTGAGACCCTGCGGGGGACCCTGGGACAAAGTTTTTTACCCCAGAAAGTTTGTCGTTGAAAATGATGGGATACGTGTTGGCCGAGTTTTCCACTTACCCAACCGTTTCCGAACAAATGACTCGGTTCAAACTATTCTGCCATGTAATTTTTTTGTAGTTCTTACATTACAAAAGATGTTGTATCTCACGATATTCCTCCCGGTGGCACGTATAACTTTGGGATTCATCTAGTTATAACATTTCAAATGCAAACACAATTGTCTCGTTCGGATCTCAGCGGAGCCACTGCGTGACCCTTCCTTGTCAGTATGATGTGCTTAGTGCCTGAAAAATACGAAACCTTGATTTAGGGACCGTCCAAACGTTTGTAGCCCCTGACTCAAAAAGTCCAATATATTTTTATTGTATGTCTTATATATGAAGAACTACATATATTGTAACCCAACCCAAGATATCACTTAGCTCAGTGTGATATGCTTATTGCGTAAAAAATATGAAAAGTCGGTTTAGGGACCGTCCAAAAATTTTGTGGCCCGTTAAAAAAATCCAAAATATTTCATTAATCGAAATTTTTCTTGTACTCCTTATACCTGGAGAACTACATATCTGGAGAAAACTCGATTTAGAGACCGTTCGAATATTTTATGGTAACTGATCCAAAAATTAATAATAGCCAAGATCATAATATTTTGATCCATTTTTTAGATCATTCCTAAAATTCTTGTTTTTATCCAATCTTTCTTTTAAACAGTATCACTCTCTTTGTTCTCAATTTGAAATGTATGAAGCAATTATAAAGCATTGTTTATTATCCAATTTGTATTCGGTGTAGAGCTTCAATTTTCTCAAAGTTTCAAATAAGATAATGAAATATGATTTACTATCGGAATTCGTGTCAGGTATTATTATTACTTTTATTGGTGTTTTCCTTTCTTTCAATTGTTAAAACAAGAAACTTCCTTGCACTGTCATAAAATATGTGCTCTTTTCCAATAGCATAATAAGTGCTCATATAATTTTAAACTTTGAAATTAAGAATTGAATCAGTACAAGAAGTACAATTTGGATAACGAATGATTTATAATTGATGTTAGTGGCGTACTGAAGGAAAGGGATTAAGGACTTTGAAACCTCCTTGAGCAAGGTATTATGCAAAATTAAGCACGTTTATCATATTAGCACGTTTATATACATAAACACTTGATATTATATAAACTTGTGTTCCTAAAGCCCCTGAACCCCCTAAACATTTGCGTAGAGTACTGATTGTGTTTCTCTTATTATTTTAACCGTTTTATGCTTTGAACGAAATTTGAAGTGCAGGGACCCTGTGAAGCACCTTTACTATCAAAATTTCTTTAATGGTTCTCTGTTTTTCTTCAAAACAATCAATAACGAACGAAAAATAAATGATTGAGTTTGATTTTGAAACAAAATTTGAAATACTATCAAAAAGTTGGCCCACCCAACCTTATTTTGTAAATGCCTCTTAATAATTTTCAAAACAAACTATTTTCTCTTCAAACCAATCAATAAGAAAGGAAAACACGTTATTAGCTTGAGTATTGAATCGATATTTAAGAGCAGAAAAAACAGTATGAAGTTGACCACCAAATGTATCCTGCAAATAGATATATTTTACTGGTTGTTTTGAAACAAGTGATTTTTTCTTCAAAATAAGCAACCCGCCCCGAAACAAATCACCTTCATCAACATTATTTCTTAATTATATTCTTATGTTTTTCGAATCAAATTACTTTTCTTCGAAACAAGCAACAACAAATCCATATCAAACGATTGATTTTGGTCTTGAATCGAAATTTGTAAGTAAAGAAATCAGATTGAATTTGATCACAATCTAAATCTATTTTGTAAATGTCTTTCTCTATTTTTTCGAAACAAGCGATTTGCTCTTAAAAACAACCAATAAGAAACGCTTGGCTTCGGTTTTGATTCGAGACTTTAAAGTGGAGCCAATATGAAATTCCATCACCCATTTCTCTTGAAAAGACACTTTATGTTTTTCGAAACAGACTATTCTTTTTCAAAATAATTAATAGCATACGCATATCAAACAATTGATTTTGATTTTCAATCAAAATTTTAAGTGGAGGAACAAGGGTAAATTTGGCCATATACCAACTTTATTTTGTAAACATCTCTTTATGTTTTAAGAAAGATACGATTTTTACTATTTTTTCTTCAAAAAAGTCAATAACAAACGAAAAACAAACGATTGGCTTCCGATTTCAATTCGAAATTTGAAAGGAGGCAACTTTACATAGGTGCATTGATTCCCTTAAAAAATTCCAAATTTCCAAACGCAAATTCTAAGCCTACAGTTTTAAAATTGCAGTTACATGTACATACTTCAACTTAGTATACATAAAAAATTACAGCATTATAAAAATATCAGACAAATAATATTATTTATTCGGTATTGAAAACCTCGAATCAACTATTGGAGTTATTTAGCGTCATTTTTTTAATATCACAAAATTAAAGGTGTGGGACATGGATATATTACGAACAGTATTTTTATACAATTTGTATATACGGTATATATATATATATATATATATATATATATATATATATATATACAGTGAAACCTCCCTTAACGGACACCTCTCAATAGCGGACACCTCTATAATACGGACAGATTTTTTTGTCCCGGCCAAAATATATGTTCTCTTACGGAACAAAACCCTCCCTTTTACGGACACTCTCAGATACGGACGCGGACAGTTCTTTTATTCCCCAAATGTTCAATAACTTCTTCATAACGGACAGGAATTATTCTCGGTTCTGCGGTATATTACAGTAGCCAGAAAAGTATTTTCCCTACAAGTGAATCTATCATGAGTCTACAGCTGGTTAACTATCAAACAGAACAGGTTCAAGCTGAACTTGAAATCCTTTCTTCTCCCCGCGATAAACTGTTTTTTGGTGGAAATCCTAGAAAACCTTTAATAAGCAATAACACTCATGTAGAGTCAGTCGTATGGCCAAGAATTCTATGAGAAAGATCTTTCCTTCCCTAACAAATTTAGTCCTCTTTCCTCTAGGCCTTGCATCTTTCCCGATAATTTCAGAAATAACAAAACAAACATTGTTTGTTTTACAATAACATTTTCAATGAACAATGTTTCTTCTCTTACTGTTTTGGAAAAACAACATTTTTCCTTTACTTATGATACTGGAACAAGTTTGGGTCAATAAACATATGCACTATCAATAACTTTTCATCCATTCCGCCAACGAAGATACTGCGCCAGTACACAAACACACTCACACACGTTTCTTCCGCAACAAAAATACTGTAAATGAAAAACGCTTACATGGTGATGACATGTACTTAAGAAAATAACCATACACGCATTATCTTCTGCAGTATACGAATATATTAACACATTCCCCATCAATAATAATAATTAACAGAAATGAATTTCTCCTTCATCTCTCTTAGTAATTTAAATTGGGTCTGCGTACTAAATATAGTATCTTCATATTGTATTTTACGTATTTACGCTCATACATAATGTATTTACTGCATACAATTACTGTTGTGAGAAATTAAATTTCTGTAACCTCTCTGTAACGGACGTAATTCATGTCCCATTGGTGTCCGTTATTGAGAGGTTTCACTGTATATATATATATATATATTTAAAAATATAGACCATTTAGAATTATTTATCCTTACAATTTTTTATATCCACAAATTCAAGGTGAGGGATATGCGATATTGATATATTCAGAAAGTGTTGACCACCCTACAGAATGTCGATCCTATGCCGTTTCGGTCCTGTGTCGTGTCGATCCTATGCCGTTTCGGTCCTGTGCCGTGTCGATCCTGTGCCGTTTCGGTCCTATGCCGTGTCGGCCCTGTGCCATTTCGGTCCTATGCCGTGTCGATCCTACGCCGTTTCTTTCCTATGTCGTTTCGATCGTATGACGGTTCTCTCCTATATATCCTTAAGAAAATAATTGTTACTTAATATTGCGTAATTATAAAATAATGTATTTTTTATTATTTCGATCGTATGAAAGTTCTGCTGTCGATCCTATGCCGTGTCGATCCTGTGCCGTTTCGGTTCTGTACCGTGTCGATCCTATGCCGTTTCGGTTTTGTGCCGTGTCGATCCTATGCCGTGTCGATCCTATGCCGTGTCGGCCCTACGCCGTGTCGGTCCTGTGCATGTAACCCATATAAATGGAGCCAGAAGTTTTTCGCTGTCTTCATTTCCGAACATGGCAAGAATAAAAATTCCTGCTCACTTCGCTCGTAGTTTGTTACATTTGCATATCAAATTATTGGCATTACTGTAAACTCGTCGAGGTTATAGCACTGTGTGATTAAGAAATTTATCCTCCTGTATTAACGCGATGTCAGTCCTATATTACATATACTGACTTTACTAACTTTTAATAAAATTCCGTTGCGCAACAGGCTTTCAACAATAATGACAAATTCTATGACCTATAAGATCTGGGTTAAAATCGGTTAAAAAATGTTGCCATGATTCTGAGTCACAACACAATTGCCAGATACCCCGGCTACACAGAACCAAGCACAAACACCAAGGGTCGGGAAAACCGGGCAAGTCTCTGGGATGCCAACGTCAGGGTACGACCAAACAATACCCCAAAACAAAATTACGTACGTATTTTCTAAATATCACTATAATAAAATGTAAAATATAAGCCAGGATTAAGTAGCTTTGGAAGGCGCCAGAAAGACATCTTTTCTTCATTTCCCACTTCCTTGGATTTTATGATATGGACGAACACTGTGCAGAAAATTATGCAGATTTAATAATAAAAGTCAAATTAGAAAATGAAATTGACATCAAGACGTGCAGAGAGCAAGGCTACGATGGAGCAGTACTAATGAGAAGTTGTTTTCTGGCTTGCAAACGCGGATTCAAAAACATGCGAAACAAAAGCGGTTAATTTTTTTGCCACTGTACAAGATATATGTAACTTCTTTGGTAGCAGCGGAAAACGCTGGAAGCCTTTACAAGACTGTATTCCCAAGGATACATCTCCGGAAAATGAAATAACACTGAAGGAACTCTCAAGCACGCTGGGATTGAAGTCATAATGCCGTCTTCACACTAAGAAAAAGGTATGACGTCATGAAATGTCTTAACGTCATGTGCTTTACTGAAACAAAAAAAGAACGGACAGAAGCCGTTCGTTAAAAAAAAAAATGGAAAAGTTCGATTTCATTGTAATGCTTGTGTTTTAGGAAAACAAACTAAGAAGCATTAATATTGTGTCAAAAAAAGCTGCAGAGCCCCAATAGCGCTTGTCAGTGTCAACGAAAACTTTAAGAAAAATGTTGTACAGTGGTGTAAGATCTTACAAAGAATGTGGCTCGAGTATTAGAGGAAGTCAGTGCTCGTGCGCACAAGTTCGGTTTTTCAGATAAGTTTTAACGAAGGAAGCCAGTGCCGAAAATATTCTTTGATGAATTGGCATAAGGTACGCGATTTACTGACCCTGTCAAAGAATTCATGATTGAAGTGCTATTGCGTATTCTCGACTCCGTAATAGTAAACATAACGGTACGCTTCAAAGAATGAGAGAACATTGTGAAAGATTTTCGTACTTATGCCCGTCAATGTTACGAACCACTCTTGAAGAAGAGGTCACCAAGCAGTCATATGACTTTGTGCTTCTGTATGCATACAATTTATCCATTGATTTTCCACGAGAAATGTTGACTTTTAGATACTTTTCAAGACAGACTCAAATCTTTCAACCCACGAAGAGATGCTTCATTTTATTACCAAATCTGACCTCAGCTCAGCATTTCCAAATCTCATGATTATGCTTTGTTTATATGTAACTCTTTCTATTACAGTTGCAACTGCTGAGCAAGCAGTCTCTAAGTTAAAATTAACCAATAAATATCTCAGAAACAGTATGACCAAAGAACGCCTTTGGGGTGTGCCCATGCTGACAACAGGTATTGAGCGAAAATGAGATCATGAATTGGTGATATCTCCGATGTGATAAAAGAATTTACAGAAGCAAAAATGAGAAAGAAACTCTTTTTTGTGTAAAATTCGTCGATTTTAAAAACTGCAAATAGAAAAATGCTTAGCAAGTGGTTTCACAAGGTTTATTATTTATTTTATAATTATGTAAAATCGTAACATACTATATAGATAAATTCATTTAAAATCCTTTTGGTAATACTGGTTGATACATTGCTGAATATTTACACTACCACTGCAAAAAGTCCGAATTTTGCATGAGTCCAGTTTACTTTTAAAAGACATACTACAACGATATAAAAATAAGAACTGTCAATATCCTCCTTCTGATAATTTTCGGCTTACGGCCGTTCCTGCGCATACGCATAACTTATAGATGATCATGCATGGGACCTCTTCGATAAGTGAGGAGTGCGCCACTAAGAATTTTGTCTAGAGGGGCCAAATGTCATTGTTACGCCACTGACCAATAGCAAAACGTCTCTTTTCAATCCAATAACAAGCCATCGTTGTCCAGTCCAAACAACAGGATACACCAAAAGTCCAGATACAAAAATGGAAATCCATAGAAATTATTGTGGCGACATGTCCATGTTGTCACAATGCACAGAGAAAATATATTTTCAAAGCACCCCCATTTCGTGTTATACCAATTACTTCATCTATTGTCTTTAGGGCCTTAGTTTTCTGTTCCAAATTCTGATCAACAAACAACTTGGTGAATACTTACTTTGTAATGGTTAATTGTCCTCTACTGATTGAGTTTAACAATATATTGTCTTCTATCAATTATTTTATTTTCCCCACATAAACGGACATCACTCTGTCATAATGGATTAAATCATTCAAATGTGAGAAAAAAAGTCAAATTTGGCACAACGACCAAACTCTAAAACATGTTTACTAAAGGTAATATTAGTACGGTTTAGCTCTGTTCTGCCATCTTAAAAGAAGATACAAAGGACCAGAGTAAAAATTTCCGGACATTCCTTTGTGGATTCAGCATTTCAACTAACTTGATGAGAAATACGTGAAAAAAACCAACATGATACGAAAATCGAGCGAAATTACATGTTACATCACATTGAACTCAAAAATTAACACTTTTAGTCTTGTCTCATTGTTTCTTCCGCGGGAGCAAAAAAAAAAAAAAAAAAAAAGTTTCTCTTTCGAGTCCTTTCCTCCTTTCATGCACGGAGCAACAAAGCTGAGAGTGAGACTATGCCCTATTCTCTCCTCCTCGTCTGCAGCAAGGAGATTGAATAACTAAAATTTCTTAGTCTTAAAAATTGTGTTACTACTTTGTACACAAGACCAGGCGTTTAGAAGGCTTTTATAACAGCAATGTACGCTACAAAGAGCCAAACTTGAATACGTGTACAGGAAGTAATATCAAGATTTTTGACTTGCGCTATGTCCCGATTTCTCACATGGATATCAAACATCGTTGCAAATTCTATAACAAAATAGCGGGCTGCACGACGGAACAGTGGTACGGTGCTTACCTCAGGTGTGTGGGGTCCCTGGGTAGATGCCCAGCCACGTAAGTTTCTGCTGGGTAACATCTTTTCCTTTAAGTCTCAGGATACTTACATTTCCTGTCACATTACCATTCCACCAATTCTCCCATCATCATTCACTTCCTTTAATCAATGTCTCCTTTAGCCTAAAGAGCATAATCATGGGACGTAAAACTAAAAGATTTAATTTTTGTTATAATAAAATAACCAAAAAATTTTATTCCGTCTTTTCTCATTCATGCAAAATAATAAATATGAATAAGCGCTTGTTTATGTCAAATTGTTTTACTTTGTAGTAATTGGGAGACCGCGTAACTTTGTGAGTCCATTATAGAACCGCCCCTGTGTGAGCTTATGGTTACCTTTGTTACTTTCTAATAATATGTCATTCCATGTTCGAACATTCAGTGTTAGCTTTCTTTATCTCTTTTCGGCAAAAAATAATAAAAAATATTATTACGGTTTTATTTTATTCTACTTTTGCTACGATAGTAAAATAAGGAAAGAAACGTAAGCAAAAGGAAAATTCTAGACTATTCTTCCATTAATAAAATATGGACAAGAGCTTACAGCAAAAACTGGATGTAATTGAGCAAATGTCTTCCATTCGAATCAAACCAGCATTTGTGTGTCTCTCTCTACACATCACTATGCCTGTTGTACAATATCTCTCGTAAAATAGTTATACTATTTTAATGAAACTCTTACATGCCACGAGAACTCATTTGTGGCTAAGCGGTTAGCGTAACCACCTTAGGCATGGGAGACTCGGGTTCGATTCCCGGCGGGAGCTCGTGTGGCTCGGATTCCACGTTCATCAGTAGGTCCCATCTCATATAGTCTCGCTGCTGAAAGGGATGTTAAACTCAATATCAACTCAACTCTTACATGCTACGAGGGGGAGTGAAACATTCCGAGCTTAATTCCCTTTAAATTGAAGTAGACAATAAAGTTGTCGGCAAATGAAAGCCTTATCTGTCAATAGATAACTGGGTTGAAATCAATTGAATAATAATTGTACAACATATATCATTGCAGGTAGAAAGTAGGATTGAAGAAGCACGAGGAAGTTACACGTCGTCCAAGCTGAGAATCCTTATGAAATTCTGGTGTCCACTGAAAAGAGCGCAAGGACAAAAGCAGCGCATGAACAGAAACCGCACATGGACACAAACAACACATGCAAATACAGCGTGGACAAAAACAGTGCATGGGCAAAAACTGTGTGTGTACTGAATCAGTTTATGCAAATACTGCGTATATAGAAACAGCGCTTGGAAAAAACGCACACAGGGAAAAACAGTGTGTGCACAGATGCGACGCGGAAGAACCAAGAAAATAAATCAAAATAGCGCGTTCTTCATTAGTAACTCGATCCTAGTAGTTCTAAAAATATTTTCAAATGAAATTCGACACAAGTCAATATATTTGATTGGGTTTGGTAGTGATACGAGAGCCACTATTTGTATTTTGAGTCTACCAATGAAAAACACTAATTTGTCATTGAAAATTGATTGTTTTTCTAAATATTCTCCTTTATGATCAATACACTTTTGCATTCTTTCGAACCATTTGTCAAAGCAGTTTTTCAATCTTCTTGAGACACCTCCAATATATGGTTTTTGAACTCATCAACGGTTCTTTCGCCGACGAAAATCGTTGTCCACGCAATTTATTCTTGACATTCGGGAACAAGAAGAAATCATTTGTGCCAAATCAGGACTGTACGGCGGATAAACCATCAATTTGATTTTTTCAGAGTTCAAATAGTCGGTAGTTAGAAGAGATATGTGAGAGAATGATGATGAATGATCCGACTGCGCTTGTTTGTGTTCCGTATTTGACCGAACACCTCTGGCAAACAAATTGCTGTGTACCACTCAGAATTGACCGTTCTACGTACCTCTAAAGGCATAGTTGCACATGACCAGTTTTCCCGAAAATACAGGTGACCATTTGTTTCGATGTGCTTCGAGCGCGAACAACTTTTATTGGATTTGGTTCATCTTGAAACATCCACACAGTCGACTGCTGTTTACGTTCCGGTTCATATGCATATATCCATGATTCAATCTTACAATCTTACGTACGTCTTTCGAAGCACCGCCATTGTATTTATTGAGCATTTGTATGCACCAATCGACGCGAGCTTCTTTTGGAGTTTTCGTCAAATTATGTGGGATCCAACGAGAACAAACCTTTCTCACAGCTCAATGATCATTTAATATATTATATATGCTGGTGGAACTAATGTCTAGGGTTGCCTCAATCTCACAGTATGTCACATGACGATCTTGCAGTATTAGGTTTTGCAAAGTATCAATGTTTTTTTGAATAGCAACTGACTTTGGACGATCTTCGCTAACTTCGTCAGTGAGCGAATGGGGGCCACGAATGAAATTGTTATACCAGCGCTTCACAGTGGTAAAGGATGGGGATTGATCGCCAAATGTGGAAGTAAATTGAATCGCGCGAAAATTTTCACGAGTTAATTCCATTTTTCTGTTGTCACGCCATCTGCAGGTCAACGTATGTAACCGCTTTCCGGATCTCTTCCTGGTGTCCCACCAATGAGCACTTTTAGGAGACCTGAACTAACCTGGTTAAGACATCAAAGAACATTTCCGAAAAGGGATTGCAAACCTTTTCACGAATCGTCCTCCGGTCTCAATAATGAAATGAGCATTAAGCACCAAGAGGTTCAGATGTCTCGTCTCAAAATCCTCGTCGACGTTCATATGATCGCTCAGAGCACAGCTAATACAAATAACAATCGTGCATGTTACAAAAACACATTAAATAAAATAACACTATGCTTATTTATTAAAACACTATTTTTAAAATGTGTAGGAGAAAAAACATGCACAACACTAAACACTGAACACTTTACCATTTCCACAACAAAATTACACTTCACATTTTATTATATTATAGCCCTTTGTATCGCGTATATAGAGGAATGAAAGATTATAATTGGAGTTTCAATAGAACACTTTTCTCACACAATCAGCGGAAACACATAGGAGATTAGCAATGTGAGGGGAACACTACGGAAATACCACAACGTAATTTTGAAGCTGCTGAGAGAATCCGTAAAAGTTGACGTTGGTCTCCAGCAAATGAATGCAGACAGTTGCACTACTAATTAAATCCTTGTTATACCCGTTTACTACTTATACGCACAGGGTTTGCGAACCCGGAATTTCACTAATTAGGGGCTAACCGGTGTACAAGTCCTTGACCGGCTATTATACGTATGCCCCTTTACATAATACTATGTCGAACCCAATGAACGTGTTGGTGATATCAAGATTTCGAGTAAACACCTCTAGTTGAGATGCTGGATTGACCGACTGGTCAATGTTGGCAGTTTATTCTAAAATGGAATCAGGTTAAATCACCTGTACGGATATACAAATTGAATGTTAAAAGAATTGACTTTCATTTACAGTTCACTAGCCATAATATACAAAACATTGCAATAACTATGTTATGAGAACTTTTAGATAAAAGCTTACCGAACGATGTGGTTGGCGACGCTGTGGCTACATCGCAGCTGGTCTGCTAGTATTTCCACAAGTGATTGAAAAAAGCACTTAATTCAGTTTTAAATAGCTATAGATCGTAGTCTTTGCATATTAATAGGTAAGGAAGAAACACTGCGAACTCAAGTAAGAGAAAATACAATTATTATATATGTAGTTAAAAAAATTAACGTAGTCTTTGTCGCTCACTAAAATTCTCTCAAAGTGAAAAGAAAAACGTTTCAGATATTTATATATGAGTGAACGGTGAAAGACTTTTGTTCTGTTGCGTGGGAAGGAAGCAAATCTCGCCGAAGAAAGAAAGAAATTATTTGCCTCGCAGAAATAAAGTGTAAATCGAAGAATGATTGTCGTCTTTACGAAATATACAAAGCGTCCACAAAAATTACTTCTATTGCCTGGTGACTGTTATAGACAAAACATTTGGAGTACGTTATGCTAAAATTTTCTTTATTAGATTAATTCTTTGTGATTTCATACATGAAGATAAGGAAGTAGCCTAATTTCTTAAGAGTTATAGCCTGTAGATAATTTAAGGTAGCCCAAAAAGTAACGTGTCCCACGATTTGAAATTTTGGTATCGACGGCACTTAAAAAATCGCCCAACTCGATACTTGTCGCCTATTGTAGCAACACTGGAAGAAATATGTTTGAAACCTCGTTCGTAAAACGAAACGAGATTGGAGTCGAGAAATTCTTTGTGGAATTCGAGACGACGAGAGCTAAATGTCTGTTTTAATTCCAATTTTCGATGTAGAAGATGTAGTCTCGTCTCGACTGTCTCGGAATACCTGATGCGTTTTCTTACAGTTCTTTAAAAAAATAATCATACAGAAACAGCTATTTATGTTGGAAACTCATATTTTACTTCAGAAACGCAGGGAGTTCCTAAACTTTATAGTCAACATTTGGAAGACTAATTTTTATACCATCTCAGTTAATATTAAAAATTACATCTCGTGGTACTTAGTAGTACTTCAAGCATATTAATAATACTTAAGCGTCTATGCTATTACCTATAGAAAACATTATAATAAGTTGTCTGACTGAAGAATTCACAATCTGTGATAATTTGACATTGTTATAGTTAGTGTCTTCGCATTAAGGCAATGAATACAATAGCCCTACATAATAACTTTTGTTTTATTCTTTTCCCCAACACTTTTGAGAGTTTGGCGTGTTGCAGCGAGTTGAGTTCATTTTGAGTTTAACGTCCCTTTCAGCAGCGAGGCTATATAAGACGGGACCTACTGATTAACGTGGAACCCGAACCACATGAGCTCCCGCCGGATATCGAACCCGGGTCTCTCGCACCAAAGGCGCGTATGATAACCGCTTAGCCACGAAGGAGCTCTTGTAGCGAGCTATGGCAAGACTAATTGTGCATAATGCTACATTTGTTGTGTATCACATATTATAAAATGGATATAAAAATGTTTCAAGCAGTAAAAGTCAATAAATACTGTAAAATGATATGCCCTTCTTACAATACTTAGTACAATGTTTCTCAGAGGATGGGTCGTGACCCATTGGTGAGTTGCGAGAAGTTTTACCTTTTAATTATGAAAACCTTTTTTTGGTGAAGGAACATTTTGAGAAGTACTATTCAGAAAATGAAAATTGGAACCGTTTTTAAATGAGGTAACTGAAGAGTAAGTAGTTGCTCAAAGCCCGGCCCTGTTGTACAGTCAGTAGAGATGCTGGTTTAGGATGGAAAGAGTGAGTAACAGAGTAGGGCACTTCTTCGGGATTAGTGTTAACTTTGTGCTACCTTTCTATGGAAACACTTCAACCTTTCTGCGCATGCGTATAATTTCATATGATACAGTTATTGAGAAAGGATGTTAATGTATATTTCAATAGGACCACAAAATATTTATTTGTTTAGTGTGGGTCGCAGTAACAAGTTTGAAAACCACTGTTCTAGTATCATACCTTCTTCAGGAGACCTTATAATACTACATCCTCTCAAATGAAAGTTAAAGGATTATTTGATAAATACTGAGTTTCAAAGTACTAACATCATACACGATAGCTCATCAACTACTCCCACCAAATAGTCGGTATCATTTGTCAGTAATTTTCTGTTCCCTCTTTTGAAGTGCATGCTTAGCAATTATTATAATAAAGAACTTCTCTGAGACCGTCACAAAATCCCTTAAATCTTCCATTTACGCAACACTCTTCCCTAAGAGAGGGCGTAACCCTCTAAAAGGGTGCTAGTCATTATGACTAGCTATAAACAGACGACTGACTGACTGACTAGTTCAACAAAATCTGTATGTTTCTTAAGCCTCATAAGCCTGCACACGCGGTGACGTCTTACCGCCCAATACAACTGACATCAGTCTTCAGTAAGCTGTTTCAGAAAATTCTTGTCCAGCGACTCCATTTACATATCCAAGAGCATAACTTACTACCCATACACCAAGCAGGTTTTCGATCAGGCTTTTCAATTAACGATCAGTTACTTTGGCTATCTACAATAATCACAAATCAATATAACAAGGCTTTTCCATCTTTCCTAGTCTTAATGGATCTTGAAAAGGCTTTCGATAAAGTATGGCATTATGGCCTTATTCAAAAGTTACAGAAGCTTAACCTCCCGATCTGCTACTTACGCTTTATATATTCCTTTTTAACTAATCGTATAGGATATGTTTACATAGGATCTGCTATTTCACATCCTATATTTCCATATTGTGGCGTTCCACAGGGTTCCGCCCTCAGTCCGCTCTTATATATAATTTATGCTTCTGATATACCTAAACCAATGCAAAACGTGTTTTTATTTCAATATGCCGATGACACGGCCTTTCTAGCTCACGGCAAGACTATGCATCAGATCAGCACGATATTACAATCCACTCTCAACGACTTTATGCAGTGTTGCAAAACCTGGAAGCTTACTGTCAATAGCGAGAAAACACAAGCATTGGTCTTCTTACCCCCGAAACGCCGCTCCAAGGTTCATCGCAATTCGCGAAACCTTAAAATCACACTTAATGACCATCATCTTCAACCTACCTCAACGGCTACATATCTTGGGGTTGTATTCGACTCCAAACTAAATTGGAAGGCTCATCTTGAGAAAATATTCCAAAAGGCTGCTATCCGGCTCAATCTACTACGTCGCCTAACTGGAACTACATGGGGCCTAAACGCGCCATTGCTATTAAATACATATAAAATGTTCCTTCAGCCCATCTTAACTTTTGGACACATAGCTTGGTGCAACGTTCCCACGAAATTCCACGACCGATTGTCAATCCTCGAACGTCATGCCATTCGACTTGCGCATCGCATAAGGCTTCCATATCCAAACCTTCTCACTTATGAGCATATCGATTTTCCTCAGCTGCCTCAACATCCCGCAGATATCCGTTTGAAATACATACTCTCTCGTCTACCAGACTCACACCCATTTCTTCTCGATACCCTACAAGCAGATGCTAAAACTGACGCACCGTATAGATACTTGCATAACCATTAAATGCCCTTCTTACGTTGTATCTCAATACTGAGCATCCTACCGCCGCCGATGAGCGCGATATCTTTCAAATTTATCATATACCAGATCATCTTCCTCATTTGTTTCCATCTTTGCACCATGTATAATTTCATCACTAACACTGGGCTTTCCCCCTGTCACCATCAGTCTCGAGCCGCCCCGAGACAGAAGAACTAATCTGCATTTGTCCTTTTAACACTGTGTCTGTGATTGTGGCGTGCATGCACTGCACTTCATCTTTCATCTGCATTATATTTATTAATAAAAACACAACTCTATACACTCTTTTATCTACATAATCATACTATAAAAAATAAAAAAATAAAATAAAAAAATACTTGCACCACTTATATATGTATGTTTATTGTATATACATTCCTTTTTTCTGCATTTATATTTAATGTTTTCTACACGATTTCATGTTTCGATATGTATACTTTTTTTCTTCAACCTTTTCATTTCATAATTGCACATAGTCCATCAACCAATGCAATAGAACTAATGTGTAATAACACCTGTGCCAAAGAGAGGGGGTAACCCTCTAATGACTAGGGTTAGGAATATTATCCCAATTACAACAAATGATGAATAAAGAATTCCCTAAATTCCTAACCCTTTACTATTACCAAAAAAAAAAAAAAATAGTTCAATACACTGATATTCGCATTATGCATGGTTTCCATCTTGCAATTTATTTTTTGTAAGGAGTGTTGGTTGCAGTCATTTTGGTGATTCCCAACCCTTCTGTTATGTACAGCGTTAAAATCAATAATATGTTCATTACGTATGAAGAGACTATTCGATTTGCTATATCGACTACATCACGTGGTCGGCTCAAAATTCGCATTGCGTGCTAAATTGAGTCTGGAGATTCGAAATACTGACGTGTAATATTTCAAGCACGTGGGGCGTCATGGGTAATTCTCAGAAAATTTATTATACTTTCTTACAGGAGGGAGCAATCGTGCCTTCTTCCCCAGAAGAGGAAACTTTTTTCTTATTTTAAATATACACAAAACCCATCCGAGAGTTTCGAACTCTTAAAACTAGTTCTAAGTGGCAATATTACAACCCACCGCCCACTCAGAAGTCCGTCGCGGATCCGCCACTGCTTTCTCAATATTATTGATTTTACTCAAAGAACTTGACTTTTGAAAATGTTCTTTCCATATTTACCTTACGTGCTATACATTGTTTGTAAGCACTTCATTATGCCTTAGAAATAAGGTTTCAATTAGACATCACCTTAGTATAGTTTTTGAGGTAGGTGACGACTTCATTTTTGTCATTCATTTTCCATTGACATTAATGTTCATGTTTTTAGGTTTTTTACTATATTCCATCTAGTTTAGGACAATTTGAAATCTACATGGTCTCTTCTAGATTTGAGCGGAACTTCAGCCATGTCTCCCAAAGTCTATTCACATCATTGCAACCGGACAGGCCGTGTTAAATTGTCATTAAAAAGACATTATTTCTACTCCTGCTGTTTTATTTGCCACACAAAGAACAGCTATTAGCATTAATCAATGGAACATAGGAAGAAATCAGTTCACACAACGTAAGTTTACTTATGTCATTTATTTGAGAACGGCATATATAGCAAGTTGTGGTTACTGCTCGATTTTCGTACGATGTTAGATTATTTTTTACGCATTTCCCATCACTTTCATGTCCTGATTTCAAAAACGAATGTTGCCACATTTTCCCACTTTCTTATTTGGTTCCTTTCGAAAACTGTGGGCAAAAGGGTTCCCCTTACAAACACTGCTCTTTATACAAATACTGCATCTTTCGAAGCTAGAGTTTTGTGTAACGTTTATTTTTTCGATCGCTTCCTAACAATATGAAGTTCTCAATCTGAAATGAATATTCTCAAATTTTCCTGTGATGTCTTGAGTGAAATTTTAGTCTAAACTGTTTTCTTGTTGCATATTTACCAGGTTATCATAAAATAGTATCGCTGTTCAGAGAACTCTGGAGACGTAACCACTCGAGAGAATGCAACCAAACTTGGTAGGAAGATATTTGAGAACATGCAGAAGCAATTGGTGAAGAAAACAAATTTTTTTCCAATTTTCGCCACCAGAGTTAATTGTGGCGATGCACAACGCTTTGTGAATGCAGCGTAGAAAAAATTACATTAATGATGCTAAATTGTAAGAAAAACTGCAATTATCTCTCCACGCGCTTACTCACGCCTACATGCGCCTCAGTCATGCGGGTTTGAAGGCCACTATGTGCCAGAAGTGAATTGATGGTGATCCGATGTTTTCTTCTTTATTCTTCCCAGAATATTTGTCTTGTGTTCAAAGATCCCGGGTTCGATTTCCGGTGAAGAACGATATTTTTTTATAACCTGGAACTTTTATTATGGTGTAAGTAAAATTGTTCCTAATTTATGTTTCTCGTGCATCAGTTTTATTTATGTCCTTGTTTCTCACCATTTTTTCCATAAAAATCCAATCCAAAAATAAGGTAGTTTCACATACACACAGAAAAGAAACAGCATAGAACAAGACATTTATTCGCTTCAAGGGGAGAAACATATGCAGAGGTGGAGGAGAAATAAACAGGGGCTAAAATGATGGAGGTAAAATCCATTCAAAATAATTATTGAAATAACTGATTAATTAAATTCAGATTGTAATTCCTCATAGCTATTACCGTAGTCGTTCCGTGAAGCTTGGGGTACATCTGTTTTCATAGTCACCGTATTATACAGGTTGTATTGAATGATATAAGCTTAATTCTTTAGCGGATTCCAGTGTGACGTCGTTGCTGTATCTTCGCGTAGGAAGCTGTTCAGAAACTCATTCTAAGCAGTTTATCCTTTCTCGTCACAATTAAGTTTCTTCTTTTGCAGGTGTGGATACAACCATTTGAAAATATTCTTAAATGTCAACTCAAATTCCAATAGATTACCACCGCAATGTTTTCTAATGTTCTTTCTTCACACACACACACACACACACACACATATATATATATATATATATATATATATATATATATATATATATATATATATATATCGTCTGCATGCTTGGCCTTGGGGATGGATGTAGAGTTATGCAACTGATAGCAGTGGCGGATGCAGCTCGGGGCCTACTATTTACATTTTTTGTTGAAAATTTATAATGATCTCATAATATACATATATAGTCTGGGTTCTGACTGCCCCCCCAAATCTTTTACTTTCCAGATCCGCCACTGAGTGATAGTACTGACACTGAGTCTTCCTGGTATTCTCAGCATTCACCTGATACAACTGCAGAAACGCTTGAACCAGGTGCATGGTTTCTGATACATCCTATATCTAACTGATGAATACATCCCATCTAACAACATATTAATAAGTTGGGAATCACTACAATTAAATCTCAAAACAAGAGATGCATAATAAATCTTCAACAAACTGATCCACGGCTTCATTTAACATTTGTTTCCTCAATAATCTTTCAGATACTAAGGAATGTTTTACTGTATTTGACACAAATCTATACATTTAAATACGGTCACGGTCACGGTCACGGTAATGTTGAATTTTTGTGAAGAGTATCGGGCCGAAGCCCCTGACTCCATGAATAAGATGACAGAAAGAATATATGCAGATGTGCAGGTGGCTTGTTGGGTATTACTATTGTTTTGTTATGTCTGTGAGACTACATCTGCAACTGTCGCAGAGTAGCTGATGGTGAAGTCATTACGAGCTAAGAAAGGATATTAAAGGCGTGGCGTGCGATGAACGTTCCGTAGAGCGCATTTGGTTCCAATGGTAGCTTTAGCTGGATTTATGTGTCTTGGTAAAGTATGCCAGAACTTATGGTGGAGATGCCGTAGAACATCCTTAACAGGAGGCAGCTCTAAATCTTCCAGAATTTGGCTGTTGCGTATATATCTATCGTGACCAGTGATGATACGACCGGCTCTCGTTTGCACACTTTCAAGTGTTTGAAGATGACTGTTAGAAGCATGTTGCCAGGCAGGGCATGCATAAGAAAGTGTTGATAGGACTATCATCTTCAATATGTGTGCGCGGACCTCA
This sequence comes from Thermobia domestica, assembly GCF_964235325.1. Classification (NCBI taxonomy): domain Eukaryota; kingdom Metazoa; phylum Arthropoda; class Insecta; order Zygentoma; family Lepismatidae; genus Thermobia; species Thermobia domestica. The sequence goes on from NC_137456.1 coordinate 337,160,649, forward strand.
TGAGAAATTGAACTGCAGCGAAAGATGTGATACAATGCTGATATTTTGCGTAATGCTCGTTGCTTTATGTCTTTGATGTGTGAGGCGAACGTTAACCCACGATCTAATGTCACACCCAGCTACTTAGCGTGTGTGGCGTGAGGAATGTGTGCGTTCTCATACGTTACATTTCGAGGGGCGCGGATGCGTCGTCGACTGTGGATGACAGCACAGCTTTTGTCTGCATTAATTTTAATTCTCCAACGTCTTGCCCATTCCTGAAAGCCGTTGAGTTGACGCTGCATGTAGATGTAACACTGTGCAAGTGAGCTGCTGGTTGTAAAAAAGGCAGTATCGTCAGCATACGTTGCGGAAAAGCAATGTGGTAAGGTCGGGAGGTCTGCCGTGTACAGATTATATAAAAGCGGTGAAAGTACAGCGCCCTGTGGAACACCTGCTTTGATAGATCTAGACGTGGATTTGACACCACCAACAGACACATGGAATTTTCTGTCAATAAGGTATGAACGTAGTAAATGTAGAAGACGATCTGGGAAACCTTGGGTGTATAGCTTATATAAGAGTCCTGCTAACCATACTTTATCAAAGGCTTTTGACACATCCAGGTATACTCCAAGGGTGTGTTGTTTCCTGTTGAAAGCCGTTGTTAAATGATCCACTACTCGTACGAGTTGCGTTGTAGTGCTATGTTGAGCACGAAACCCAAATTTATGAGAAGGTAGAAGGTCTCTATTATCTACGTGATGTTTCAGCCTCCAGAGAAATACACGTTCGAAGAGTTTGCTCAAGTGCGATAGAAGACTTATCGGCATGTAGTTTTCCGGGAGCAGTGGATTCTTTCCAGGTTTGGGGATTGTGATGACACGAGCTTCCTTCCAGGTCTTGGGAAAGTAGCATAATTGAAAGATGGCATTAAATAAGTAAGTTAAAAAGACCAGTAGTTTTCTAGTTGGATGTTTGAGAATCTCAGATCGAATCCCATCAGGCCCAGATGCTGTCTTTGCCGGCAGACATTTTATATGTCGTTCTATTTCCTGGGGTGTTACTAAGGTGATGCCATATGTAGTGTTTTGTGTACTTATGCTATATAATGTGGTTCGGATGTGCTGTTTCAGATAGGGATCGAGGCGTGCTGTATTGGGCTGGAACTGTTCTTCCAGAGAGTCAGCAAAATGTCCGCTTCTGACTGAGGATCTTGTGTCAGTCCTTGAGGTCCTTGAATGACTCTAGCTTTGGAAGCATTTGAGGCACGTTGGAATGATTTGGAGTACGTCCAAATTTTACGGTCATTCAATGTGACATTTCGAAAAGTGTCTTCCCAGTATTGTTGATTCTGTCTCGTGGTGAGCATCTTGAGCTTCTTACAAAGTTTGTTCCACAGAGTCTTATATGCGGGATGTAGTGTGTCCTGCCATCGACATCTAGCCCAACGCTTCAGATGAAGGTAAAGTTGTAAATGAAAACTATCACATTGACTGGTTTGCGTTGGAGAGAGTATGGTAGTGGAGCTCGCTGCCTCTGCTGTACGAAGTTCTAGCGTGATGTGAGAGACCGCTTGATCAATGTCCGCAATGGTGCCAGGCCTATTTCGTAGATCGATCATGGTGTTCTTGTTTAAATATGTCCCAGTCAGTTTTTATTTGCTTGAAGATGGGGGCAGAATGAGCGATGCTGCGGTGGGAGACGTGAAAAATGACTGGATCGTGATCGGAATCTAAATCTGAAATGACATAAGGATGGACAGTAAAGGATACGTCTTTGCAAAGGGCTACGTCAAGCACATCGGGTTGTCCGCCGAATTTTGGGTGATGGGTTGGGTCTGGTGGAGCACTGATGATAAAGTTGGACGTGAGTAAATATTCATGTAAAGCATCTCCAGCAGTGTTTGGAGTAATGGAGTTCCATTCTCCATGTTTAGCATTAAGATCTCCAGCTAATATGACTTTGGGCCCTAAGTTAGCAATGACATCGAAGTCTGTGGGCTCTAGTTGTGTAGGCAGGGACCTGTACCCGGTGACCAATATTAATGGAACGCCTGGAGTTATTAGCTCAACACGAAGTGCCTCCAAAGTTAGTAAGGGTGGTATTGCAATTGACCTGACGGGAAATGCCTTTTTGATTATGAGTGGTAATCCTCCCTTCTGTCTGCCCACTCTATCCTGTCGATACACAATGTAATTGGGTAGTCGCCAAGTAGTGATCCGAGCAGTAAAGTGTGTTTCTTGAATAAACATGACATCAACTCTATGGTGTTTGAGAAATCTAATAAGCATTTGTTTCTGCCCCTCGAGACCATCTGCATTCCATGTAGCAATGACAAGTGTGTGATGCAATACACTGGATTTAGAAACAGCCATCGTCTACCATTTCCACTATTGTTTCTATTACTGCTGCAGCCTTGGAAGCTGAGTCTGCTGCTTGGCGGAAACGGGTAATACCACGTTTAATATGTGTTATTATTTTGCGTAATTCTAAACTCTTGAGAAATGAAAGAACGGACTTTAAGTCTAGGTCGTCTTTCGGGCCCTCATGTTGATCGAGAGAAGCTGATTGGGTGTGAAGAGAAGTGGAAGCTTCAACGTCTTCATTGTCCGTAGCTATAGGTTGGATATTAACAGCAGTGGGCATGGAAGTCGTTTCTTCTGATGGTTTGTTGGAAGTTTTCTTAGTCTTTTCTGGAAGTTTCCTCGGCTGCTGGGCCGGCAATTTAAGAGCCTCAGAATAGGATTTAAAGACTGGACAGCCACGGTAATTTGCGGGGTGATCTCCCTGACAGTTTGCGCAAGTGGCGGGTGTGGAGGAGTCTGCTTTACTGCAGGATTGGGTGAAATGAAATTGCCCACATTTGAGACAGTGCGGGTGGGCTTGGCAGGTGTCCTGTGAATGCCCCAAGCGTTGGCATCTGTAACATTGCATCACTGAGGGAGGCTTGTATGGTTCGATGTGGACCTTGTAATGAAGAAGGTTGGTAATAGCATATATCTCCTTAACAGCTGCAGTTCGTTCCAATGCAACCTAAAACAGTGGCATCATAATTTTCTTGTCTTCTGTCTTGCTTTTGCGAGACATTTGGTGGACGTTTATTGGTTTGTAACCGAGACGCAATAGTTCTTCCTTCAGATCGTCTAAGTCGGTGTCTATAGGCAGTTTTCGGATAACGACTTTAATAGGCCTTTCATTTTTTGCCACGCCTGTAGCATGCTCAGTTTTTGTTTGTTCGCAATAAGCTTTGATAGAATTATAATCATCTCTGTTTGCTGCTTGAATACGAATGCGCTCCTTATTAGGCTGAGCTAGAGGGGGCTCCTTCAATGCTCGTGATAAGGTCTTAATAAAGGTATAGGTGTTCGTAATTCCGTAGATGAAGATCGGAGGAGGCTTGAAACTCGATGGCTGCTTTGTCGTACCAGTGTTAGTGCTAGCATTATCTGATTGTGTTGCGGACAAAACATCGAACTTGTTACTGAGTGGGAGAGGTGGATATGCTGAGGGACTATTAGAAAGGTGTTCTGCCTTGTTGAGGTTTGCTAAAGAAGACCTACGTCGTTTTAGCGTTCCGACAACCGTGAAATCCATATCTTCAGGAGTATTCGAGGTGGATGGCTGCGAAGCATTTGACTGCTTGAGTGGAGTGGATTTCAATTTCGCTGGGGCGGCTGCTTGCTTCTTTTTGCCTAAAGGCACTAGAAAATCTTCTGGTTTGTACGTTGGTTTTATTATTTTCCCCCGTAGACCTGGAATCCGGGGTGATTGTACTTTTTTGTCTGATTTCGCTGATGTCTTCTGAGAAGCCATCTTTATAACTAAGGTGGGAGATGGCGCCAGCTTACCACAAAAGGGGTAGTGACGGCCCCTGGGTATATTTTGGTCTTAGAGCAAAACTCTAAGTTTAGAGTTTATTAAGGTGCTCTTTCCTCCAGAGAGGGAGCACGAAAGCAATCGTTCGCCGGTATAAGTGCCAAAGTCGTCAACTATTTTTTTTCTTCAGGTACCTCTACCTCTGAAGAGGAGAGTATCAAAATAAATCGTAAGCCTAGAGAATAGCAAGGTTGTGAACAGTTAAGATCAAATCAGGGTGTCAACCTCCGTGGAGGTATGAAAATACAATGCGACGGTTGTTTCCTAAACCCCAAAGAGGCAAGTAATCCAACCGTATATACGAAGATCGCGAATAAAATCAACAATTGGGGATGGACACACTAAGTGACTTACTTATTTTTCTCCGCCAGCTACGGATACCCTATTTTTTTTTACCTGGTTAGAGATTCCAGGTGGCCAGTTCATTTAAATAAATTTACATTTACATTTAAATAAATCCCATGAAGAGTTACTATTTACGGCATATTGTACTTCTGCTTGAAAATCTCCTTCACTACGTGTTAACAATGTACTATAGACAACTGTCATTCGGCAAAAAAAAATTGGTCCACTACTTTCTCAATTATCAGTAGAACATCAAAAACTAAAAAAATTATTTCTGTCATCAATGACTTTAAACCATTTTATTTTTGATTTAAATATTTCAATAATATTGTGGAAAGAATATTTACTAATATAATGAGGAATTGTACTAACAACTGCAATATTACCCTGAGCATGATTATCATAATTTGAAAAATTATTCGGCAATCTATCAAAATATTTATGATCATGAGGCATTGGCCTACCCGTCCGAAACATGACTATAGGAGTCGAATTTTTAACTAAAGAAACTCTTCGTTGGCCTACCATGAGTTGGCAATTCTGAACTATTCTCTGAAAACTGAAATCCAACTTGCCTAAGCATAACAGAACTAAAACAGTCATTTTGATTAACACCTTGTACCAAAACCTAAGTTATCTCTAGTAATTGACCAGTCTCCGCTGGAATTGGTGTTGGAGATTGAGCAAGATAACTAAAGTTCCTAGGAAAAGGTTCTAAACTATAAATTCTCGAATTATCTTCTACACGATCATAGAACTGGAAAATGTAACTTCGAGGATGGGTCAGGTTCATAATTGCCCTACCATTTGTTATGTGGCCTGTCTGATCTATAGTAACAAATTGTAGATAATCATCTGAAATAAGAGTAAGAGCTGACTCCTCTCGTGAAGACATTTTCAATCTGATTTCTAGACACAAAAGTTGATCAAATGTTACAAAAAAAAAATAAATAAATAAATAAAGAACGGGAGTAAAGCTTTACACAAAAGAAATATCAGTTCACTAATCAAGAATTAAATTATCGTAACACTTAATTAACATTAATATATATAACAAACAAGCTACTACACACTACGCTACTAATTACTAAAGAAAGAAGAAAAAGATCGACCCTCAAATATAAGCTGCTATCAGAAATACACAACTTGTTTTAAATTCAAACTTCCATTCATACAAAATTTACCTTAGAATTTTAATCTTTTTTCGATTCTTTTTTTACAGACTATCTTAAATTGACGTGGTTCAGAGATCAAAACAATTCTCAATGTTCATAAAGACACAAATAATTAATTACTTAATAACTGAATAATAACCTAACTGAACCAATCCAAGCTCAATTTGTAAATTAGATCAACAAATTCCAATTCCAAAAAAATGTCGAGGTGCAAGATAAATATAATATCGTGAGACGCAAGACAAATATAGTGAGATCCTATGCAGAAAATTTATGGTGAGAAGGTTGGAAGAATCTTTGTAACGCCCCCACGCTTAATAGTGAGAAATCATCTAATTCGTCCAACAGTCTCGAAAAAAAAAAAGTCCGGAGTAACGAACTGTCAGAAAGGACGATTCGGCCAATCACAATACAGTGAGTTGTTTTAAGTATCGCATCCGTGATCCTAAAAACTATGTCAATTTCAATATGAGAACCTCACATCAAAACATAAATCAAAGTCAAGAAATAACTATTTTTAGAGGATTTATTGAAATAACTTATCAATTAAAAAAAATAAATTCAATTTATTTTCTTTAACTTTTTCTCGTAAAAATTGAAGAAAATAATTACAATAAATATTACTTTTTAATCACTCTGCGTATAATTCCACTCCCACTCAATTCATTGAATAACAGTACTGATAATTAATAATTATTAGGCTCACTACAAACTAACAAAATGTTTAGTACAAATGAGAATAATTTAAATGCTGACACTCTCAATCAGAAATCTCTACGACTGGACAAACTTCAATCTGAAATCTTATAATGATCAGTAAGCCAATAGTCAACTAATAAAATCAGATTATCTTTTTTTTTAAAAAAAATTCTAATTCAAATAGCTTAATTTGAAGATTTGCTAATTGTTTTTCCAATGAGTTATTAAGCTCAACAAAAATGAGACGAGCTCATAAATTGGTCATACATTAAACGGTCATCTGAATTATTACTTTTAATCAACGACTTTTTTTTTTTGTAAATACTAAATTTAACTCAAGCCAAATTAAGTAAGTGATCTATATCACTCTCAAATGTTTGATTGGGACGCTATTTTCCAAATCAAGAACTCAAACGAATTAAATTAATAATCCACAAAAGATTATAAACATAAGCTAAAGCGATTTAATTAGGTCCAAAGAAAAAGACTTAATCCCAGAAAACTGATAAACGCAGGATTCAAAAAATTCAAAATTGATGCTAACTAACAACAAATAGTTTTACTAAAGAGCAATAATTCTGGGAAGCTATTCAACCTCCGGTCGAAATTTATACAAAGAGATGCTAAATTTCAAACCAACTAACTTATGTAGGCAAAGGGTAATAAAATTCCTTATATGGACATTAAACTGAAACAAAATATCAAAAGAAATCAAAAATATGAATTCAAAGCAAACCAACAGGGACTATAATTTCCAACAAATTTTAATGGAGCAATTCATAAGGCGGATTTAACAATAATTAAAAACAATCAAATCAGAATGCAAAATAACCCCCAACAACCAATAATGACGCTAATGCACTGGGTAAACTTCAACCTTCATGAATTTAAATGAGCAAACCAGCTTCAGTCAACCAAACCAAATGAGGAAAGAGCACCGAAGTCGAATAATAATGTGGGACACTAAACTAAAACGAAAGAAACATTCAAAGAATTAAACTAATCTTGTAAAAGTACTCGAAACTGTAACAATTCAAAATGGACACTAAAAAAAAACATATTAAATGTCCAAAGAATCAAATTAACATCACAAATGTACTCGAAACTATAAGAACTAAAACGGGATGTTAAACTAAAACAAACAGAACCTTTAACAAATATAACTATTTACGCACGATTACTGAAAACTGAAACAACTTGAGTTAGATTTGACATAAAACGTATCAAATAACTTAACGAGACCACAGGGATATTTCTATAAAAATATATTCCTATGTAATTATTGAAAATCCAGTTCTAATATCACCTTTCTTCAAAAGCTCTACTTTCTATACTTAATTTCTTTCAATCTAACTACTCACTAAGAGTAGCAATATATTTTATTGTGGAAAACTTAAACGTGTAACAGTTTCACCAACTATCTATTTTTTAGACTCCCAAGACTTTGTGAATAAAATGAAAAAAAATGAGATCCCTTACATCTGTTAGCAATCATGGAGATGCCTCCTTAAAAATTTTTCTTCGGGCGCTCCTAATTCTTTCTGATTTCTTTCTTATGCCATAAACATATTCAAGCTGAACTTATGCTCCGTACCATTTTAACATGAAATTTTTAATTATATTAGAATCAGACAAAGACGGAGCTACTCTAAATATTTAGTTGGTTTTCCCATTTCGTATAGTCAGTGTATTCATAGAAATTAATCCAAAAATATAATATTACGAAGAACGTATAAAAGATTGTTAATGTAATGAGAGCATTGTCAGGTATTAAATTCAGGCGAAGCGAAATATTTCATAGTATATTTTGTTAGGTTCTAAATCACATTAGCGTGAAACAAGTTAGAGAAGAGAGAACCTTATCTTCTTTCATTATCTTAGTATGTACGAATCGGTAACTCATAGAGCAGTTAACAGATCGAATCGGTCGCTCATAGGACAGTAAACAGTTCCCGTCGCTAATAGGACTGTCGCAAGAAGGACGACACCAATTCATCAAACCAAATACTCGCAACTGAAACACCTTAATTGGGACGCTAAACTAAAGCAACCAACCTTCAAACCAAAAATGATGTTGAGTTTTACGTCCCACAATTATGCCGGTTAGGCTAAAGGAGACTGTGATGATGAGAAATGAATGAAATGGTGGAATAAATAAAGTGAGAGGAAAGTGGAGAATTCCCAGAAAACCCACTCGCACGGTGTTTATCCACCACAAAGTCCACACGGCGCGAGTTGGGATCGAACCAAGGACTCCAACCACCGGAGGTGAACCCTCTACCACTGAGCCACCGCGCCCTCAAACTTTCAAACCAATCACGCAAAAAGACTAGAGACTAAAACTTAAGGCAGACGCTAAACTAATGCAAAAATTCTTCAAATCAAATTAAACAAAATAGTGCCAACTAAAACAACTTAATTGAGACGCTAACCTAAATCAACCAACCTTCAAACCAATCACGTAAAAAGACTAGAAACTGAAACAACTTAAGTGGGACGTTAAACTAAAGAGAAAGTCTTCAAACGAAATTAAGCAAAAATACTCGAAATTGAAGTAAGGTCGGTGGGACGCTATATTAGTACAAAAGATTCGTTTGACAAACCTGAAATAGTACTAACTTTAAACACCGAAGAGGAACTATAAACTGAAACTAGCAAACTAATTAAACAAAGGGAATTTTCTTTCTAATTGGTTAATTTAAAAGCAAAGAGAAAAAATTCCTGACCTAAATATCGGAGAATACAACCCTTCCCCCTGCCTATAAAAAAAAGACAATCAGAGAGAAATACTAAATTTAATATTCATTTAATAACCGCAAATATTTTAACTGCTGGCTCTTGTCCACCTCTCTTGTCAACGATCAGAAATTTAGCTAGCTGAAAATACAGCTAGCTGCCTTAACATTTTCAAACAGAAACAAATCCACTCGATGAATAATCCAAAAGTTTTAGAAAATCAAAAGACGTTCAGCACAGATCCTAACGGTAGAATTGCCAAGATCCATAAAATCAAAATCAATTCAATTAGAAAGGATCTCTGTTAGATTTAACACACACCCGCTCGTACTTACATATAGTAACTCGTTGACGTAACAGACATACAGCACGGTTGGGATGGCTTCAGTGATATCAAACAGCACCTCAAGGTAACATCCAATTTTTCCAAGCTTCTGGTGCCAGCAAAGCAAGGCATCAGCCACGAGGAAGAGTGCAAGTGTGCAAAAGCTGACTATTGACGTAAAAGTACATAATACTCGTTACAAAACAACGAAATTACTTTTAAATGTGATTTCTCTTCTCTCTTTCTTCACATTTAATATCAGTTTTATATTCATTTGTTTCTTTTTTTTTTTAGAAAAAATAACAAGCTTTTATTTTCATAATAATTTCACATAAAATAGTCCATTGCACACCAATAGTAGTGGCGTAGCAATAGAGTAGGCAGGGTAGGCATTGCCTACGGGCGCAGGCCGTTTCGGTATATTAGGCAGCGCACCAGGTATTTAATAAAAAAAGGAAGCAAATTATATAAATGGAGCCAGGTGTTTTCCGCTGTCTTCATATCCGAACATGGCAAGAATAAAAATTCCTGCTCACTTCGCTCGTAGTTTCTTACATTTGCATATCAAATTACTGCCATTACTTTAAACTCGTCGAGGTTATAGCACTGTGCGATTAGGAAATTTATTTTCCTGTATTAACACGATGTCAGTCCTATATTACATGTACTGATTTTACTAACTTTAAATAAAATTCCGTTACGCAACAGGCTTTCAACAATTATGACAAATTCTATGACCTATAAGATCTGAGATAAAATGAGTTAAAAAGTGTTGCCACGATGAAGAGTCACAGCACAAGTGCCAGATAATGCGGCTACACAGAACCAAGCACAAACACCAAGTGTCGGGAAAACCTGGCAACTCCCCGGGCTACCAACGTCAGGGTACGACTAGACAATACCGCAAAATAAATTTTTGAGCGTATTTTCTAATATCACTGTAATAAAATGTAAAATATAAGCCAGGATTAGATGGCTTGGGAAGGCATCAGATAAACATCTTTTTTTCATTTGCCACAGTTCGAAATTGTAGAAAGCTTGCTTGAATTTTATGATATGGACGAACACTGTGCAGAAAATTATGCAGATTTAATAATAAAAGTCTCATTAGAAAATGAGATTGGCATCAAGAAGTGCACAGAGGAAGACTATGATGGAGCAGCACCAATGAGAAGTTATTTTCTGGCTTGCAAACGCGGATTCAAAAACATGTCAAGAATGCCATATATGTTGACTGAACAGCACATTATCTGAACCTCCTGTTATCAGATACTGCAAAAGTTAACACAGAAGCTGTTAATTTCTTTGCCACTCTACAAGATATGTGTAACTTCTTTGGTAGCAGCGGGAAACGTTGGAAGGCTTTACAAGACTATTCAAAAAGATACATCTCCAGAAAATGAAACGACACAGAAGAAACTCTCAAACACGCTGGGATTGGAGTCATAATGCCGTATTCACACTATAAAAAAGGTATGACGTTATGAAATATTTTAACGTCGTGTGCCTTACTGGAACAGAAAAAGAACGGGCAGAAGCCGTTCGTTATAAACAAAAAATGGAAAAGTTCGTTTTTATGGTAATGCTTGTGTTTTAGGAAAACGTTCTAAGAAGCATTAATGTTGCGTCAAACAAAAAAAAAATCTGCAGAGCCCCAGTAGGGCTTGTCAGTGTCAACGATAACTTAAAAAAATGTTGTATAGTGGTGTAAGATCTTAGAAGGAATGTGCCTCAAGTATTAGAGGAAGTCAGTGCTTGTGCGCACAAGTTTGATTTTTCAAATAAGTTTTAAAAAAGGAAGCCAGTGCCGAAAATATTTTCTGATAAATTGGCACAAGGTACGCGATTTACTGACCCTGTCAAAGAATTCGTGATCCAAGTACTATTGCTTATTCTCGACTCCGTAATAGTAAACATAAGGGTACGCTTCAAAGAATGAGAGAAATTTGTGAAAGATTTTCGTACTTATGCCCGTCAATGTTACGAACCACTGTTGAAGAAGAGATCACCAAGCAGTCATATGACTTTGTGCTTCTGTATGCATACAATTTATCCAGAGACTTTCCACGAGAAATGTTGACTTTTAGATACTTTTCAAGACAGACTCAAATCTTTCAACCCACGAAGAGATGCTTCATTTTATTAATAAATCTGACCTCAGCTCAGCATTTCCAAATCTGATGATTGTGCTTTGTTTATATATAACTCTTTCTGTTACAGTTGCAACTGCTAAGCAAGTATTCTCTAAGTTAAAATTAACCAATAAATATCTCAAAAACATTATGACCCAAGAACGCCTGTGGGGTGTGACCATGCTGACTACAGGTATTGAGCGAAAATGAGCTCATGAATTGGATATCTCTGATGTGATAAAGGAATTTGCAGAAGCAAAAATAAGAAAGAAACTCTTTTTGTGTAAAATTCGTCGATTTAAAAAATTGAAAATAGAAAAACGCTTAGCAAGTGGTTTCACAAGGTTTATTATTTATTTTATAATTATGTAAAATCGTACTATATAGATAAATACTACTACATAGATAAATTCATTGTCTATATACCTGTGTAATTCCTTAAACCGCTTGGGATAGGCTCTATAGTTTCTAAGCCAGGATGTTTTGAATTGTGATATTTCGAATTTTCGGTAGTTCATAACTGTGAAAGGAGACGTTTTTTCACCCATGTTTTTTAGAACACTTTTCTTTCATTTCGCATAAGGAATCGCCTCCCAAAGTTTGTCGGTGGAGTTACCTACCACCCTGTATAATATATTGTCCCCCGATTTGAAATTTTGATATCGACGGCACTTAAAACATCGCACGAACAAAGTCCTATAAAACTTCTAACCTCCGTTAGGTTGTCGGATGGGGCACCTTCAAAATAGCCTCACGTTTAGCAGGGCCTACACGAACGCCTCGCTTTTCGAGCAATGTGACCGAGAACATATACCTCTTCATAAGCGAAGAAACACTTCTTAGGACTGGGCTTGAGATTAACTTCATTGAGCCGGGTTAGGATAGCCCCTGTCCTTTCTGACAAACCTGGAGAGGACGGATTAGGACAAATGACACCATTCAAGTAGACCATTAAATATTTCCATTTTACATCCTAAAGGATCACATCCATCATATTTTGTAAAAGAGGTGGCGCTGGAGCCAGGACAAACGGGAGAAAAATTCAAGCTTACTACTGCTACAGACAAAGGCAGTTTTCTCTGTCGGTAGGTTTTATGGGCATTTGGTGGTATTTCGATTAACGGTCCAACGTAGTAATACATTGTGTACCAGTGAGGAACGTTAGAACCTCGTCTATACGCGGTATCGAGTAAATATTTGGCTTCAGAATATAGTTAATTTTTCGATAACCGATACTGAAGCGATACGTATTGTTTTTTCAAGAACTACAACGACGGAGCTGGAGTATGTGCCCCGGCTCCTTCGTATAATGTTCTATCCAGTATTTTCTGCACGTCTACCCAGATTATTTCTCTCTTTTCGGGAGTTTCCCAATATAAAGAGACTGAAAAACAGGAATATCTCTAGTTATTTTTTGGGGCGGGCACATGAATTTGTCTGTTGTCGCCGAGAGACATGGTTTGTCGCAGGCGACATCTCGGAATTCCATAAGCATGTCCAATAATTGGTCTTTCTCATGGGATTCTAAGTTAGGTTCAAAATTCAGAGTTTTACGTAATTCCTCCTCAGCATGCGTTGGCTGGGACACGCAGGTTGGTTGGTAATTGTATCTTGAAAACGCTGTTGGTGTAAAGTTTTACCCCCTCATCACTTAGACCAACGATCGTTTCTTGAGAGCCCTTTTTGAAGGGACTATGCGAAGAGACCTCTGACGAAGAGGTTTCTAGAAATTTAGCTTCCTATAAGTTGCCGTTTAGAGGTGCCTTCTCATTAGAATATGTTTCACAGATTTGATCATTCGTACCTATTGAGCAAGTCTGATAGCTCTCGGTAGATGATTCTATCGAACTGTTGGCAATGGTGATTCTAGGAGAATATTTCTTCCTCCCTAGTTTTGAAGAGACAGGCTTGTTGATTTTTCTTCTACGGTTAACGGAGTAAGAAACATTTTCTACCACGGCAATTGAGCTGCCAATAGTACTGCAGTTAACATTCCCTTCGTTGAGTCTGAAACATTTACTCTTTCTTTCGTTTGAAACGGTCTCTTTAAGGTAATTATAGGCTTCGGAAAAGAAATTTTAGGCGGTTCCCTTAAGCGTACAAATACTCCTGACATAATAGTCGTAGGGCGGACATTTTGCTCCTTTTTTCTTGTGACAGCTTTAAATGGCGTCCCCCAACTTGGAGAAGTTTTGATTCTTTTTAGTAAAAATCTGGTTTCTAAAGTGCCGTATTTGAGCAGGGGATTACTGGGATAGTTGTATGATACATGTGGTTAGTTTTTTCCTTCCCTCAATTGTTCACAAAATCTCTTGTGTCTGGGAAGCTCTCACTTGTTTTGTTCTTGTATATCTTTCAACGTGTGATAAATCTAGATTATAAACCATGTTCTTACGGAAATTTTGAAGACCCAGAGGAATTTGAACCAGCGATATTCTACTTAGTTCCCATCACTATCCGCGAGAGGTAAATATTTAGGGTGAATAGCGGTAGCATACTACATCAATGTACTTTCGACTAGTGGTTTTTAAGTGGTCTTTTATGGAGCATGCCGTTATGACCACCAGTAGGTATTCTGAAAGCTGGGAGCCTACTACTTGTATTCGTACGTGACCTTTCAATCGAATCAACACTGGGAACCCAAGTGATAGGCATTCACTAGATAGGAATGAAATGGTTGTCCCCTTGTCAATTAGATGTGACGTCCAGCGGTCTCCTATTTTTATTTTAACTGTACTGAGTTGACATCGGCCAGCGCCCAGCTCATAGTCATTAGAGTAATTATTCTGGTAGGACTTCCGATCACTTTTATTCAATGCATAATTCGAAGAGTAATAGCAAATTGAAACAGATTCAGATTGCACAGTAGTTTCAAGCAAGGATCAGTCTACACGATCATTTTTTCGGATGACGCCAGGACTAGTTTGCAAATATGTCCACCAGTTTCTTTCGCGATTTCATATTTTCGCAGGTAATCTATGCATTGCTCTAACTTATCTATGTCTTCGACATTAAGCATTCGTTGGTGTAAAATCTGTGGTAATAAATTCACTCTGAGCCTATGCAACACTTCCGACTGATCTGTACTTCTACACAAGTATTTAAAATCTTTTCCTAACCTGTAAACAAAGGTATGATATCTTCGCCTACTTTTTTGGTCTATGTTCTAAGTCATATTCAAGATTAGCGCGATAAGGATAGACCGGGAAACAAATTGTACTTACCTCTTAGCTCTGCATAGTTCAACGTAGGCTGATTTGCTGTTTTCCACAAACTACCAAGCGGTTGCCCGGCCATTTAAGCAAATAGGGAAATAATCCGCCATTTCCTGGGGTGTCAAATCGTATGCGCGTACCGTCATTTCGTAGGAAGAAAGAAAATTCTTTACAGCCTCATATTTACCGACTGAAAATAACGGGATATTTACGTCCGGGTAAATACGATATACTCGAGATTGAGTAACAATAATAGGGTGTGCGGACCACCTGCGGGTGGTGGAGATGGCCAATTTTCTTCTAACTGTAAATTTGGAATCTGAGGTTTCTCTAAGCTAGGTTGAGACGAAGGTTCTGTAAACGGACTAGTCTTAAATTATGTTTCAGGTTTAGTAGTAATGTTATCGTTTTGTTTTGAACTAGTGTCCTGAATTAAATCTAATCTTTGACTGCTGGTCATTTCCTTTCAATAGCTTTCATACGAAGAAAATTCAGTTATTTATGTCCTGTGGGGGGGGGGGTCGACCTCCATCGAGGTTTTCGTCGAATCTAACCTACTTAAATCCTTACCCTGTGACTCTGTACTTTGATCCGGCCTCATTTATGCATTTTCTAACATGTTGGGAGAGCGGGAGTGGGAGAGCTCGCACTATAGGTGGAGAAACAAACTATTTTAGCGCGATATACCGTCCACTTTTCTGTATCTTTTCATTTCTTTAATGGTCGGTGATTAACTTTTACTATGTTTCGAGCTCGTATAGGCTGTGCATAATAAACTACTACTAGGTCTGACACTATCTTTTCCTGAACTATACTTGGTTGTAAAGGAGGTGAAGAAGATTTTGTTTTTTTATCTCCTGTAAACACACTATGGAAGGTCCGTATTCCGCATACTCAAATACCGGTATCTTTTCGACATATTTTAAAGCTCTAGATTACGACCACGAGTCGTTGTTATCCGCTCCTATTTCTTCCTCTATCTGGTTAGAAGGGTGGATGGGAAAAATATCTTTATTTTCTTTATTCTCTTCCACTGAAGATCTTGCTTCAATATCAAGGTTGACGTCATCATCTTCTTCGTTAGTTTACTAGGAATGAGGTCTCGAGCTGTTCACTGGGGCATGGATGCTACTGAGGTGTCCCAATTAGAATAGATAAGGTCATCTTCTGAACTCAACGGAGTAAACAGCGCTACTTCGTTACTCAATAAGGTGGGATTTAACTCTGGGTTACTTCAGTGGGAATGCTTTAATTCCAACTCGGAGAGAGACTCGTCTTCAGCTTGTAATCGGTTCAACTTATATTTCAGCCACGCTTCCTTTACAGTATCATCATCCTCGGATTCGGAATTACTAACGATTCCATCTGAACATCTAACTCGCCTAACTACACTAAGCAAATTATCTATGCCTTCTAGGTGCAACATTTTTTCTTCCAGCGGAAAGCTTGCGGGCTTGGTTTGAGTA
The DNA here is from genome assembly GCF_964235325.1 of Thermobia domestica. NCBI lineage: Eukaryota > Metazoa > Arthropoda > Insecta > Zygentoma > Lepismatidae > Thermobia > Thermobia domestica. Next base: position 337,176,600 of record NC_137456.1, read on the forward strand.
GAAACCCTACATAACGCTTTGAGATCCGGATTATTCTCGATGCTAATCATTTATGGGATTTTAAGTCGGTTTGAACACTACGGTCCGTTCCCCGCATGGGATATTCAGTTTTAACCTCGATGTCGATATTCCCTATTGCATGATCTATAGTGATAAGTACTCGCTAGGAATGATTGGATCTGCCTGAAAAAGTACCCATAATATTTCTACACCCTAGTCCATGCAACAAACCATGGTGGTTTGTACGTTATTTTTCTTTCCTGTAATCAGTGGTTGTGCTAAGGCTCCTGGCGATAAGTCAGTTTGTAATTATGTCCTAAGTCGTTTTACTATTTCGTCGTCCTGACTAATATTTGAGTAGTACGGATAATTTTCTTTGTATGCACTTAGTAGTTGCTATTTGGAGGCTCTGGGTTCGATACCCGTATCAGCCAAGTCAAGTTTAATGCTTATATCGACGCCGCTAAGTTAGTTTCTAATAATAGCATTATGAGTTTCCTAGTCAAACTGTTCTAACGCAGGTTGAGATGGAATCTCAGATGGTTCGTATTTTACTGGGAAGTAAATTGTTTCCGGACTGTCAGGTTCACGCAAATAGAGGAAGGCTTCTTTCCTAGAGCCATTTTCGGTTTTAGGAGATTTATTTTCTAAAATTTCGTTGTCTATTCCTTTCTGACGAACTGGGTTCGACTCTATAATAGAAAAAACGCCTGGTGTAGATTATAACTCTATAGTGGTCCGCGTATCTACCTGACCAGCCACCATTCTTCTACCTCTAATTCCTCTTGTAAATTATTTTTGTTTCTCAACTCCCTAGCATTCATTCCAGACGGCATTTCTCTATTTCCGATTCAAGAACCAAAGTTCGAAGTAATGGAATCGGTTTCTAGTTTTCTTGTGCAGGATTAAGCGCAGGTCCTGCAGAACTACAAACTGCTAAGCGGGTTGTTTCACAACCGATCTCAGGTGGTTCTTGCACGTCAGAAGTCGGAGTGGGAGGATCTAAATACAAGGTTCTATCCTACGTATCAATATACTTCGGCGCATTACTATGTTGCCATTAACTAAATTGAGGAATAGCGTATATTTTTCCTTGAACTTTATCACTATATAAACAATAAACATTGCCATATGAATCCCATATATAATAAGGTTTTCCATCGCCAGCTGGGTAATGTGATTTCCCTACTTCGCGCCAGCGTTTTTATTTACTGCGGGAAACTCATGGTTCTAGTGTTCAATTATTCTTTTTATTTCATTAGTGGCTCAACATATATCCGTAGCAACGCTATGATTTAACCTAGATCCTATTGTAAAAACATGCATACAGCAGAAATAATTTAATTCGCGAAGAATTACTTCATCAGGAAGTGACATACAAGAAGATTAAAAATAAAGAATTCTTGTCCTTCTTTAAGAGGATAGTTACGTCTCCTTCTCCTGTCTGTCCTCTAGAACGAGTATTAAGTTTATTGCTGTATTATCATTTGGATAATATAGATAAAATAAAATTCAATTTAGTTCGTGTAATCTGTTCACTTCCGTTATACAATATTTTTTGCTGTCTTATACTTACAAGAGAGGATGTTTCACTTTGACGCAACACGAAATTAACATAGGCTCTGATCTAATAGAGGATTATTAGCGAACGTCACATAATAGAGCTCGAAGAGAATAATGGTGCGTTAATACTATGCTCCAGATAAGGAAAGGATTGAGAAATTACATTCAAAACTACTTGCGTATTATAATCGTTTTCATATCTGTATTTGTAGGTTGAGCACTATCCCGGTATTATACATCACTGTTCACTGGCTACATACTATTTAGCAGGTATTCTACGACACCAACGAAAGTAATTATTTTCATGATTCACTTGTAAGAAAAACACAAAACGGTAGTAATACTTAAATGCTGAAATCAAGTGTGTATTTTTACATATAAAAATAAAAATGAAACTGTACCTCTGGTACATTGTAGCACTGGTCTCACCAATGCACAAGCCTGGGCAAACGACATAACGAGTGTAAAAGTAAAACGTCAGTACCACCGGCGGTTGACACCAACTATTACAGTTGGGATTGTTGGGGTGTATAGTTACTGTGTAGAGTTCACCATTCATACCTGGCGAAACTCCATCAACCTTTACGAACGTGTGGTGACTTGGTGACTGAAGATGACGCGGTCCACCGGTTTTAATCCGGCAGCCGATCACTAACTGTTTGAGGGCTCCAACGTGTTTGAGAGGCGTGATACGAACCACATAGTGTGTGTTCGTGGCAAGAAGCACACACTATTCCATTTAGGACAATTTTCATTATAGAGCTTTGCTTTGTACGGATTTGGAATTCGTTCTCTCTCTCTCTCCTTCCTTCCAAACGGGGCTGTAATTAGTTAACACCCCGCATTTAACCCAGATACTCCTATCCTCTTTGATTCGCTGGTATGAAGTGAAGCTCATAGAGAATACATATCGAAGTCCTAGCTCAGTTGTTTGTTGTCTCTAATCGTATTATCATAATATCCCCCTAGGGGAAGTTCAATGAGACATAATAGAGTTTAATACAATATTAGAATAGATATACAAGATGAGTACAAGAGAGGAAACATAACTATGTGAGACATTAATTTCTTATATATGTAAATACATAAATCGCTAAGATTAACGTCTATATTTTTGCCCGATACACTATTCCAGAGATTTTCACCATCGCGAGGGTGGCCCTCTCAAGGGAATCCTCACCCTCAAGCTCTCTCACCCACAATGAAGCGAGGTTGAATATACGCAAAAGTGAGGAGATATTTCCAACACGAGGCGAGGGCGATGGACAACTTCATTCGCGAAGACGAGGGTGCACGAGGGTGAGAAGTTTCGGCAGCGAGGATGCGCAAGGGCTAGGGAAAATATCCAATACGAGGGCGAGTGGGGGCGATGCCAGGGCGAGGACGCGTCTTCAGCGCGAGGGCGATGGACAAATCCTTTCGCAAGGGCGAGGATCAATTGTTACTGGAAGGGTGAGGGTGCGCGAAGGCGAGTGAACGAGGGCGTGGGTTGCCGAGGGAGAGGAACAATTTCCTTCGCGAGAACGAAGGCAAGCGAGGGAGACGGACAAGCCTTCTTAACAACAACTATGTTGAATTTGCAGTTTGACCACTTTTTAGAAGAATATAATATTTAAAATAACATCTGCTATGTCCGCTTTATGATAATTGATGTCACAGTAAGATTATAGAATAGTCGTATTCTTTCTTTCACTTAATTGCAGTGGAGAATTTCTCTTGTGTGCTTCTACATAATTATTAAATATAATAATGCAAATGAATATAATATTTACATGTTTGCCATGAAAGTTTCCTGATAGAAATAGCGCTACGTTTAGAAGTGAGTGTGCCTCATTGTTGCCCTGCCTATCTAAAGACTTTTTTAGTTAAAAAGTGTCTACACTCTCACGTTTAAAGATTACTGATGGACAGATAGTGACTCACGTCATTCAGCAGTAAATGACATAATCTTAAGAGCGCTGATATCTGAACGAACACAAGCAGTGAGAGAACCATCAGAATGCAGTAGATTAGATGGAAAAAGACTTGATTGAATGAGTTTTGATCATAGATTGCCATTTTGCACTGGGCTTGCTCGGGCTCGGACTCAGTTCTTTCAACTGGGCTCGCGCTCGGGTTCAGTTCCCTCAGTTCGTCTCGCGCTTAATTATTAGATGAATAGTTTATGTTGTTTCTGGAAACAAGCAATATGTTGTTGTTCCACACAAAACAAAGTTTTATATGTTCAAAGTACACACACACACACACACTCACACACCCTGGGGCACTCTAGTATATGCAATATACTGTATTTGCAAATTAGTTGAGAAGCTGTGGTCCCGGAATAGTGTTCCCAGTCGGGCCCTGCATCTTCTAATTCCATTAAACTACCTTCTTACCCGTTACTTTAAAGCAAGAAAGGTTTAAATTTGTAACTATATGAGTTCCCTCAGGAACAGCCTCTACTTTTAATTGTTTGAAGACATATTGTAATGCTAAAAACACATTAAATAGAATAATTTCTTAAATAGTTCTTATGCAGTAGTATAAAGTTCGTTCGGACACATGTAATTATTATTACCGTAAATACGCGCGTAATTTTCGCCCTCGCATAATTTTCACATCCCAATTTTGAAGAGCATTTTCTGTACATTTTATTTTCCTCGCGTAATTTGCGCACACGAGGATTTGACAGTGATTTGTAAGAAACCACACGGCTTCTTAATCAATTTTTTAATGTTATTTTTCTACAAATTTACAATTAGTTGTTTGTTGTCAATTCTAGCTACAAAGAAAATGTGTACCCGTATTTTCGTATTATTTTGACTGGGAGAAAAATTAGATGATGTTCACTGATGTGGCTAATTTTTTCCCCGTCTAATTTACGCACCCTTGTTTCAAAACAACTTTTTTCCTCTAAAAAAGTGCGAAAATTACGCGAGTAAATACGGTATTATTATTAGACAACAGACAATATTACCTACTAACCAACCAATACGTATTCTTTGGAAAGGTCGTCAACCTTCAATTTACAGTACCCGAAGAAAAGATTTTATCTGCAGCTATAAGGCAATCTTGGACTGGAATCCTGAGCTGGATTCACGACGAACTCTTTGGGGGCAGAGAAAGGTTTCTCCGATGATCTGAAGCCGCCGCAATAGGGACACTAAGTAGAGGGGCAAACGACACTTCGTCCTATGATGACGCAAAGATTTCTTTGAATTTAGTAGAGGTGTCTTCCTCATCAGCTTAGCTAAAATAGAAAATATCTTCTACACACAAAACAAACATTAAAAAATGGGCCAATTATTTTTGCAAATAAGAAATATATACCACATATTACAAAGGGTGTTATGGCTGGTATTGGAAACAAAATTCACCTAACTAGTTTCGTGCAAATAACTAACTCAATCTTTTACGAAAATCTTATATATTACCTTATACGCTAATAGTTCATCAAAAAAACATGATAAAATGACACTTTTTAAATCTCATCACAATTATCACTCTTTTAATTTGCACTATGATACAAGACGAATTTTTTTTTTCGAATCTCGTGAGCAACACTAGTTCACCCGAGTCTTAGGTCTCAGACACTATTTTTTTTTTTTTTTGCTTAATGATCCGTATATAAAACCTATAAATTGACAAAAGTGATTTGCGATCACACTGAAGAGCTTTATGAACGTTTAAAGATACACTAATCATTACACAGTATATCCCGATAATAAATATGGTTTAAATGTTATTAGATACACACTTCTTACATTTCTAGTGACGCAGACAGATTCTTAGAACATCTAGATAAGGGAATACATATTTTACGTAAATTTACAGAACGAGAGGAGAAGTGAGTTGTCGAGAATCGGGACAATAAAGAAGGTTCCAAGAATTGAGACGGGACGACACTTCTATAAAATTTACAAGACGAAATAATAAACATTATTTCTCGTACGGGGCGAGGTGGTTCGGTGGTAGAGCTTTCAACTCCGGTGCTTGGAATTTCTGGTTCGATCCCAGCTCGCGACGTGTGGACTTTGTGGTGGACAAATACAGTGCTCAGGGGTTTTCTTGGGGTTCTCCCGTTTCCTCGCATTTTCTTCGTTCCATCATTTTATTCATTTGTCATCATCACCGCCTAATTTAACCTAACTCCCATAACCATTGGACGTAAAACTCAAACACTTCACTTCATTTTTCTTATTTCTAGTGCCGACTCGTCTCATGGGCAACACAAGTTTTGAACCGAAAGGTTTAAAGGAAACTCTATTCAAATTTTACCTGAATATAAAACTAACTAACTAACTCTATGGCCTATGGAACCCGGAGGTTCAGTGCCGCGTTCACAAAAGCTCTCCACTGACTTCTATCCTTAGCTAATTGCATCCAGTTTCTACTTAGTATTCCTATCTCTGCGAGATCCATCTTAATATTGTCCTCCCATCTGCGCATAGGTCTTCCTAATGGTCGTTTTCCTATGGGTCTACCAGTCAAGACTTGGAAAGCGTTTCTACTTTCTTCCATTCTAGCTACATGACATGCCCACCTAAGCCTCCTAGACTTGACGACCCTAACAATGTTGGGTAAACCGTATAAACTATGTAGTTCCTCGTTATGAAGCTTCCGCCATTCCCCATTCTCGTTCCTCTTGGGTCCGAATATTCTTCTCAGGATCCTGTTCTCAAATACTTTCAGTCTATGTTCTTCCCTCAGAGTAAGCGACCAAGTTTCACAGCCATAGAGAACAACAGGCATGATTATCGTTTTATGTATTTTAAGCTTCAAATTCCTCGACAGAATTCGCGACAAGAGATTTTGAACCGAATAGTAACATGAATTCCCTGCTTTTAGTCGCCATTTAATTTCTTCGTGAATATGATTTTCGTCTGTTAATATTGATCCTAAATATTTGAAAGTATCCACTTTATCAAAAGCATTATTTAATATTTTAACGCCTCCACAATTTGCCGTATTACGGTCCCGACGCACTTCCATGTATTTAGTTTTCTCTGCATTTACTTCTAAACCCATGTCCCTGCAAGCGTTTAATAAGATCTCTGCATTTATTTCTACTGTTCTATCATCTCCTATTAAATTTACATCATCAGCATATGCCATAACCTGGTGAATGCCGTTCAACTCTAGGCCCTGGTTGCTATCTTTGATTTTCATTATGGCGTATTCCAGCACAAAGTTAAATAATAATGTCGACAACGCATCTCCTTGTTTCAGGCCATTTTCGACGTGGAAGCTCGTGGACAAAAATTTTCCTACCCGGACTTTAGTTTGGGATTCACTTAAACATATCTTAATTAATCTAATTAGCTTTCTCGGTATACCAAGTTCTGTAAGAACGTTGTATAATGTTTCTCTCCTAACCGAGTCGTAAGCCTTTCTAAAATCAATAAACAGTTGATGTACCGGGGTATTGTATTCCCACTTCTTTTCGAGTATTTGGCGAATGGTAAATATTTGGTCGATAGTTGATCGATTTCGTCTAAATCCGCACTGATTATCTCCAATAATTTCATCTGCGTATGGGGTCAATCTTGCTAACAGAATATTTGAAAGGATTTTATAGGATGTTGACAGAAGAGAAATGCCTCGATAGTTATTAGTCAGTTTTGTCGCCTTTACCTGAATATATTCATGTTAATATTAAGCGTCGAGTGATCAATGATTTGTTCCATTTTAGGTAATCCGAAGTAAGTTATAGGATGGAATGTTTAATTATCTTTGTTTAGGAGGTATTTTAAAGAAATAATTTAGGAAACATGCTGGAAAATTGAGGATCTGATCCACGCGAGGGCTTTCTTACCCTAAAATAACCTCGCCCTCAACGATATGTACAAGAAAGCGTAAAAAACAGCTTCCTAAGCGAGGATGAGGGTTAACGTGGGCGAGGAGAAATTTCCAGTAGGAACGCAAGGGCGATGGACAGCAATCCTCACGAAGACGAGTTTGAACGAGGTCGAGAGCTAACTTTCACTGTGAGGGCCAATTTCAAGCACGAGGGTGAGGACAAGCGAGGGCGATGGACAATTCCCATCGCCAGAGCGAGGGCCAACTTCCACTACGAGGCGAGGGTGATGGACAACTCCCTACGCGAGGACAAGTTTCCAGAATGAGGACAATAATAACGAGGGTGAGAGCTGTCACCAGGAGGATGAGTGTGTGCGAGGATGATTTACAATTTCGTTTGCGACGGAGAGGGTGAACGAGGGCGAGGGCCAACTGCCACTGTGAGTGCAAGAGTGAGTGAGGTCCGAGTAAAATGAACATTGTTTCAAAGAATCGAGTTTAAGAATATGTCCACGCTTTCTGTTATTTCTTCAACTTATTGTTCAAATTCGGGAATGAGGGAAAAGTAGTAAAAGAGAAAAATAGCAAAAAGAGACAAAGTCGATTGGAATAAAACTCGAAAGGAAAGAGTAGTGTGTTGGACTGACCTCTGCTGTGTGAAGGGTGGTGCATCTTACTTACTTGAAGTCGAACTCTACATGCTACAGTGAGTCTCAGCAAAAAGTAAGTCCCGCCATATCTTGAATTATCAGAGACTGCTTAAAACACATCCGATCAGTTCGATAGTCCACGGTTTTCTGCTAACCGGAACTTATCTATGTCCTCTCTAGACTCCTTATATAGTCCACCTCCTGGATTAACCTTGGGTAAGAATAGTGGAGGAGAGAGAACAAGGGGACTCCAAAGCAGAACAGAGGAGGTGGATCTGGAGGGAAGCCACAAAAGTTGATGGTATGAGGGATTGGAGGGAGCGCTCGAAACAAGCTACACCAGCGCCACGGTTCCATCTGGCGGGAAATTAAGAAAATTCTGCCAGCTTATTAGCTATAGAAATGCGTTGCCAAGGATGTTTTTCATATTACACATTTTATACATTTTTCAAATTATACGTTTTTAATATTTTTCTTTCTTTTAAATTTCTTGTTTGTAACCATTTTGTTAGACGAGAACGTGATTGTTTTATTTACTTATTTGTACATGCTTTCCTCAGCGCTGAAGCCAGTTCTCTGCTTCAGCTGGCCGGACGCCTACTTTAACCAGGTTAACATGACCGATAAATTCTTTTCTCGAAACGCTCATTTCCAACTTCCTCTTTCTTTACTAATGTTTGCACATCCTTCCAGAGGGGCGCGAAGTTCACAATCTAGGGATCGAAAGCAGGCCATCTGGCTTACGCGCCTCATATGACAATATTCTACATATATGTAAATTTGTAGAATGTACTTATTTCTAATAAATACATATCTTTGTGCATATAAGTTTTATTCGATGTATTTATCAATATGAAATAAGTCGAAATTTAACAGCAATGATTTCTACTTTAAAATACTTCAAAAAATAATATTGGTCAGGACTTTCACAGAAATACTCCATTGTGCGATGCTGTTAAAAAGTTGTAACATTGCTATTTAGAGATGTTACTTTAGTAAAGAGAGACAAACTTTCCCATGATTGTACGTTTTCCGCTAGAAGGGAGGGGGAAAATTTCTTAGTTTCCCTCCGGGTTTGCCTATGTTTAAGCTTGAATTCATCACTCTTATATTTGCCAATATTGTCTATGAACTTCTGTGGTTTAACGTTTCCTCAAGTGTGTTCGCACGTTGGAGTGCAACTCGGTCGAAAAATGTATAATGTTTCTCAGACCAGTCATCATGAGTGTGGATTTCCCTGGGTTTTATTCTACCCACATTCGTGTGGCTTTGTATCAATACATAGTAAAATTTACGTTTTACTGTGCGATAACAGGTATATAGCGCGAATTTCAGGGTAAATACCAAGTCGCTAAGCTCTCATGATCCCGAGATATACAGAATTTCAGTTGAAGTTTACCACAAATTTTCTCAGCGTCAACGCAAATCGTTACCGAATGAGTGTTTTAATCAACGATATCAACATAGAATTTATGCTTACTACGTTTTCCTTTTCATATTGCAATCCACAAATTTTGCGGGTATCGTTATGGAATAGAAATTCACTGAAACTCCAGTGCTAGAAATTCTCTGAAACTTCCGGTTTCAGTTTAACCTACATCATAAAGCAAAGATGCAGGAAGGAGTTGTTTTGGGGATCAATTTTGCGTTGTGGGAGTATTTATCATCCTCTCTGTTAAAATCCTAATCAAACCACAAGTGGTGAAAAGGAAAACACTTCTGATTTTTAGTGTTGATAACTATCGGTATGGCTAGATCAAAAACTGTAAAAGATAGCGAAAAGCAGCTTTGTTTAATCAAGTATTTCAAGAATGTTCTATCTCGACTCTAACTTTCTACTAAAACCGAAGGTGGGGAAAATGAAACAGTTTTCGTTTTAACGTTAATGTCTGTATAATGCAGCTAGAAGGGCTTTTGTGTAATTCATGAAGTGCCCCAAGATTATATCGCATATCAATACTAATCTCTATACTCAAACCGGATGAAAATATCCGGTTTCCATGTTGAAAAATATTCCATGATCCTCTTTACGGTATTTACTAGTGTTTATTTATTTGTTTATTTTTACAATAAATCGACAGTCGTAACTAACCAGGAATAGGAATTCTGTCGTGTTCAATGGAAGATTCATTTAGTATTCATTCTGCTAACATCTTCAGGTTATAGCAGATACAAGGACTCATCTGCAGGAGCTTAAATGATCCGTTGAAGAAGATATCTAGCGAATATTCTAGTATAGTAATTTTAGTTGCCTGTGTCTTGCTTTTATTATGATACTGAAGAGAACATGATGAGAAAGATGATGGAAACGAAGTAAATGGAACTGAACAAAACAAGGTTACTTGTTTCGTTAGTCGCACGAGCAGTTTATCAGTGAAACTACCACAATCTTCGCCATCTATGTTGCCTTTCCTTTGCTCTGGGAGAGGTATTCATTAAAAATCTCAGAAGCAATGTGTGATGTCAGGGAACATTCCGTTGGAAATAACTGACGTAGTATGCTTAATTCATGATCCATATTCGCTAAACATTTATTTTTAGCACAAAATAGTCTTAATATCCACATGCTACCGCAGTGTCAGGTTACATCCACGGACCTACACAGACTTATTTGGATGACAATTAACGTCGCAACAGACCCATTCGTAAATCCATAATAGAACGGACCAACTAAGAGGTACATAAACGTACAAGCGCATAGCTTGGATTTGGTTAAAAGCAGGGCGTAGTTAAGTTTTTTGACTCTCTTTGACACATATATATATTCATATGGGGTCCGGGTGAGAGAGAGAGAAAGCTTAATGCAAACCTTCTTGACGATTTGTGAACATGTTTTCGCACTTGGTACGAATGGCTCCTGGCTTGACTTTTCTCAGGAAATCAAGAATTTAGGTGCTGAGAGAGTTTAAGTGCTACTTAGAAAAAAAGAAACGAGTTTCAGACCTCAAGACTTGATAAGAAGGGAATTATGGTTATTTTAACAGCAACAATGTTCTAAATTTGATTTCAGGTTGAGTCAGAATTCACACAAAAATATACTCCCATGGAACTATTCTTACAGGATCACTGGAATAGATAGCCTGCTGAGTTATTTGTATCTCAAATTAGTTCTGATGATGAACAACACATGTACAACATGCAACAATCAAAAGTATATTAATAGTACTTATCATGTCCAGATATAAAAATTGTGCTACTATTTTTACATTGAAAATTCTTGTTTCTGTTTTTTTATAGATAAAAAATCATTTCTGATCATTTACTATGTAAAATAATGTAAAATCGATGAAAGTTTTCGATTTTTTTGAAGATTATGATATTAACTGCATGCTTAATCTATACCTAGGCAGACAAGGGATTTTCAAATCTTACAACCAGAATGCTACTCACGAAGTATAAAATATGCTCTGAGATGTCAATAGAGAATAAAAGTTATCTGTTAAAATCCCGTGGTCAGACAGTAGAGCTACAGGCAAACGTATAGAATTCATGCAAACATTAACTTATCTACTTATATCTAGATCATAAGAGAGTGTAAACTACCCTTAAATTAAGTTTTTCTTTTTAATATTTGCAAATGCTAAGAAGAAATATAAGATATGTTTGTAATAGCTACTTCTGGAATACGTAGGTCCGCATCCAGGATATCTGAAAAGGTGTTTGTTTCTCTTAAACCAGCTTCTTATATCTTATTGAGTAATCACCTACATAAGAAACAAAGATGGAATCCTGTCCTCAGCAATCAACTGATATAGGTTACCAATCATAATCGGAGAAATATAACAACTAGGGTTCGTATCTCTATGACCTAAAAAGTTGGAAATATGCAGGTTTTATGACCAAAAATTACAAACTATGACTTAAAATGTGCTCAAATACACACGAAGTAAATCATTTTTTACTGAAAATTTATTTAAACTTCAATTTTTAACAAATATATTTCTAAGAATAATCATTTGTTAAGACATTTTCGTAGTTATTTTGGCCTGAATGAATATCTGTAAGTTCTGAAGAATAGATCACAGCATATTACTGACATTATAAAACAAAAGCTGAATGACCGTCTCCTTATTCCTAATGATGACATATCTATCTAAACAAAAATGAAACCCGTCTAAAACATGATGAAAAATAAGCCTTTGTATCACTTCAAGCCCACATGATCTCACGCCAAAATATGGTTCAAATATACATATATATAACCAACTAAAGCATTTTTTTATGACAACAATCAGAAACATGTTTATATTTAATTATACATATAAAAGGATAACAGGATGAAGATATGACCTCATAGAAATCCGAGCCTTAATGAAAAACTTTATTTCTAATTTACATCTTAACTCGGATGTTGTGACTGGTTTTACAACATAATGTTCAGCCGATGTTTGTCTCTGATGAGGAGACAGAAAATATTGTACATTGATTTCAATGTAACTATTCGTTGAAAAATGTCTCAGATTATTTACTGTGTCCTCTGTCATAGAAAAGGAAGGTATGATATGCTTATCTTCGTAATGTACCCGACAAATTCTTTACGTAATAATTTACTTTTTTTCCGCAAATATGGAGCCCAGCAGTAGGTTTGAACATGGAAATATAGGAAGAATTAGCACAATACACAGCTCACTCAAAATAGAAGATTCAATTTTTAAAGCTGAAAAATACAGAAGAAAGGAAAGTATTTTATTAATAACTACCAGAGCAAGTAAATACTCTTAAAATTTATATATGATTGTTTGGCAAACTTATGAATCTCTCGAAAAGATGATGTACTCTCTAAATAGAAACTAAGCCGTCGTAAGGGTGCACGTTCTTGGGTGTCCCAAAACCCTTGATTAAGGCACTGCATACGTACAGTGAATCTCCACTGGACATATATAGGCATATGTATGCTGTATGTGTTGTGTCTTCTTATTCATGCCAATTACCTGTTTAATTTCAGTTATAACTATATTGATGAATGTGTATGTGTTAGTGAATGTAAAGGTATTAATGACATAATGTATGTTTTAATATGCGATTTTTTAATTTCAGTTTTGTTGGTGAAGACAGGCAGTTAAAAATTACAAAAAAAATTCTATCGAGGACATTTTTGGTGTTTAAATATGTTTACTATACTTTTGACTTGAAAGATTTTTTAGACAAAAAAGAAAGGTTCATTTGTATGTCAAAAATTGTGAAGCAAGTGGATATAATAACCAAAATTGAAGTCAATTTTGTAGTCAATCACGTAAATACAGTGACTCCTATCTATTATAATTTAATTACATGGAATGCATGCATGGATTCACACTTATACTATCAAGCTTTGCCTGCACGTGGGGAAGAATTACACGTATAATAGGCGCGTGTAATTAGTGTTTAATTCTTTGTTTTGTAGTAGAAGTGTAAAGCCAAACCAAGGGCGTATATACTTTTCTCTTTGTTTGTGGAAGATTTTTAAAGTGTAGTTGATTAATTCTTAACAGTCGTTTAGTTACTTAATGTATTCCAGAGTTAATGTAATACAAATATAATATCTGCGTAAAAGTCAAAGACCTGATTGCTGAAGTACAATTTACAATGTTTCTAGAAGTACTGCTCGATTGGTATCCACTTTTTATATAGTTTTTATTGTAGACTACAATGTTTTGATTTGGTCAATTTTGTTTCAACAGGTACGTTGGTATGACTAGCTGTGTTTTACCGCTACAGACGAAGCATAGAGCCAAAATTAGAGGCGTCTCTTCATGGAAAGCATTTCGGTAAAATCAAGATGTTTCTTGCTTGGAACTAAGTAAAGAAAAATAACCTCTTCTACTAAATTAATGTTGTATATTGTTATATTAAAATATACGTTTAATGGATGAGTTCGACTCGAGAAAACTATATTTTTACCGACAAGATTTCCCTTACGAGCTGCCTTTAATTTGGACATTCGACGCCTGTTCACATCCATAGTCGCACACACAGAGATTATCTAACATCTAGTGGACGTCTTTCTGTATACTTATCAAACGTCCCTCGATATACGTATGTATCGTCCAGTGGACGTGCCTCTACATACTTAGGAACGTTCAGTGGATGGACACTAAACGTTCGTTTTACCTGCGTTTTACATCTACGGCAGAATACTGGGCGTCTGCGTACGTTCTTAAAACTCAGTTACTGACATCCACACGACATACATCGCACTTTTATACAGGTACGTATCTGGTGTATACTGGGCACACATTCGAATTCTTGAAGATTTACTGGAAAAATTTTCGACAAAAGATTTACCTCTATTAAGGTTCACATCCATGACAAATGAACGTCTATAAACGTACACATCGATGCCTTGATGACATATACTGAACATCTACTTACGTCCTCAATGTCCCTCACTGACCCACTGGCTCTCCAAAAAGTGGATATCTAATGGACCTTGCAGGGGGTACTATTAAGATCTATACAAACTTTCAGTGGACATGCTCTTAGCGTTCTGTTAAGATACACTATATGTTCATGGTCAAGTATCAAAGGATGTTTACTTTCTCATAGACGCAGTTCGCACGTAACATGTTGGTCCATCTTACATTCAGACGACCTGAATCGCCTAAACTCTTGGATCATATATGGACGTGAATGTGTTGTCTGGTTGTTTTACAAAAATTGAATTTGCGAGAAAATTTTATAAACTCATGTCACCTGTGAACTTTATAACCTTCATGTTTTAGTTTCTTTTGCAGTGTTTGATCTTTTCCAAAATATTTCTTCTCCACTTTCTTTTTTCGATATACCAACTCTTTCATTAGTATGTGCTAACATATACTTTGCCAAAATTGAACTCAAACTCTCTTTTCAAACACTGAGCTCTTTTTCCTGTGTTAATTACGTCTTCTGCCGATAATTAATTTTGCACAAATCATATCCCACAGTACTGGCATGGGAGCTCCTTCATGGCTAAGCGGTTATGGTACGCACCTTTGGTGTGGGAATCCCGGGTTCGATTCCCGGCGGTAGCTCGTAGTTTGGATATGACGCTTATAAGAAGGTCCACATAGTCTCGCTGCAGAACGGGACGTTAAACTCAAAATCAACTTCAAACTCTTGGTATTGAAGAGAAATTTCACCTATGTGTATTAACATATGTACAAACAAATGCAGTTTGACGAAACACCTACTGACAGTCTTGCCGCGTATGACGTTTCTTAACTGTGTATCAAAATACGTTGAGTCAAATTTGAACGTCGAAAAAATCTCCACACCGTTGGGGTAAGTAATGTTTTTCAAATGCATGTATCAACGTATGTCTAACCAACTTTGATCGCTCACTAAATTTCATTCGACTCCTCGCATATGTGAAATTTTCACACCTGTATGTATTAACCTTTATTTTACGGCTTGTCAGTACACTGCCAGAATAGTAAATCCGTTCTTTCTCGCGTGTCACTGTACTGACATAGGCGAAAGCATGTGTGAGGTTTTTCACCTGTAGATACTAACATGTTTACAACTAAATTTGAACGCTGACAAAATTTGTTTCCATGTTCTTCCCATTTATGAGGTTATGTGCATGTATGTTTTAACATGTGTCTAGTATATGTGAAATTTTTAACTTTTATGTATTAGCTTGTGCCTAGTTAAATGTGAACGTTCATTAAATTTTTGACCACATTCTTGACTTGTGTGAGGTTTTTTACCTGTATGGATTAAAATGTGTCTACCTAAATCAGAACGGTAATTAAATTTCTTTCCACACTCTTGGCACGTGTAAGGTTTTTCATTTGTATGTATTATTATGTGTCTAGCTAAACTAGAACGCTGACGAAATTTATGACCACACTCCTTGCATGTGTGAGGTTTTTCACCTGTATGGATTAACATGTGTGTAGCTAAACATGAACGTTGAATAAACTTCTTACCACAGTCTTTGCATGTGTGAGGTTTTTCACCTGTATGTATTAACATGTGTTGAGCTAAATTTGAACGTCGATTAAATTTCCCACCACAATCTTTGCATATGTGAGATTTTTCACCTGTATGGATTAACATGTGTGTAGCCAAATGTGAACGTTGAATAAATTTGTTGCCGCACTCTTTACATGTGTAAGGTTTCGAACCTGTATGTATTAATATGTGTCTAGCTAAATCAGAACGGTAATTAAATTTCTTTCCACACTCTTGGCACGTGTGAGGTTTTTCATTTGTATGTATTACCATGTGTCTAGCTAAACTAAAACGCTGACGAAATTTGTGACCACACTCTTTGCATGTGTGAGGTTTTTCACCTGTATGTATTAACATGTGTACAGCTAAACGTGAACGGCAATTAAATTTGTTTCCACACTCTTGGCATGTGTGAGGTTTTCCATTTGTATGTGTCAAAATGTGTTTAGCTGAACTTGAACGCTGACCAAATTTGTGTCCACACTCTTTGAATGTGTGAGGTTTTTCATTTGTATGGATCCTGTAATAAATTCAGTAAAATAGGGAGTGGAAATCTAGGTACACTATATGGAACAACAAAGAAATGCAGAAGTTTCCATCTAAAATAAAACACCAAAAATATTGAAATTTTATCCTGAGGCTTTTCAAGGTAATCATAAGTTTTAGAATGGCGAAAGTGCTATACCTCATAACTCACCATAACCAAACTTTCAGGATACCAATAAATCTGTTCTGCTTTTACACTATCTTATATGCGATACCAGGTGTTAAAAGTTAGTTTTTTCACGTTTTTCTTTACCGGGTTTTCGTTTACGATCTTTCACAGGCACGTAGAATCAGATGTGGGAAATTGAATGCACCCAAAATCTAAAATTCCATAAAAAGTGGAGATAAGATGTTTTGCACTTTCCCCCCTACAAACTGATTGATAATACTATTGTAATATTACATAAAATCTTGTAGATATTAGGAGAAGAGAACTATTGAGGTGTTTTAGTATCATTTCTGCTCTCCAAAGAAAGCATGTCCTTTAAATTGATATCTCAAATCGCATCTACATTTATCTATCAGTTATCGGATTTAAATCAAATGCATACTACCACGTTACACTATGGAATGAACATCTGATTATTACAGGTGAAAATGGTGGTACGTTCTCACTGACAGTACTTTTGTATTATATCAATAATTTATGTGATATATAATTTAGCAATTCCGAGAGATTTTTGCAATTACAACTACCAAAACTGTTCGTATTATGACAAAAAAAGAAATCAAGACTATAAGCATTTTTAAAATTTTGTACAAAATACGTCATTTCAAGCAGTATGCTAATCTCTACTAGTGCTTCTAATATCATTTCAATACTCTGAGATATTAAATTTTAAACACTTATACGATCTTTAAGTCTATTGATATACATCTAAGTGAAAAAAGCACTCTTGTTAAATAAGAACGTTTGAGAATGCTACGCCCTGAATATTAACAAAATGAAAGAAACATGGTATTAATTAATTATGAAAAAAGTCAGCTTTACTATTTAAAATAAGTTAGCTATTTTGTTTAGTACCTACCTTTACCTCAGTTTATACCATGTTACTTTCATTCAAATTGGTATTATAAGGAGAGAAGGAGGATCAAGGAATACACGTCAAAAATTATCATCTCATGTGTCTCTCTTGTCAAAGAAGAAAAATTAGCATAAGCTTATCGTTTAAAATAAACGGTTGAATGCACAGGTGTATTGGAAAATGCTATATTTAAGAGGGAGAAGAGTAACATTCAACATAATATTTATCAGTACTTACAGTAGAGATACAAATTTTCTGCTATAATTTCAGGAAACATGTGAATACCTTGAAAGTATACTTTACACGGTCCCCCCCTTTTGTTACTTTTTATTGTCTTTTTACGTTACTATCATTAGAATCAGTGTTCTATGAGTAAGAGAAAAACTTTAAATTGTACGCGAAAGCAGAGTATCAGACAAGTGGATTACGTTACGAAGGTGAAATTTACAATATACGAAGTTCAACAAGAAAGTAATAAGAAAATTGTTTCAGCTTCTGCTGACAACGCTGCAGTGTGAAACCGTCGCCAGAGAGTGGCCTTGGGCCTGCTCCAATAGCACAGCACGTGGCACGCACGAAATATTTTTTATTGTGAAGTTAGAAGTTAAAGAGTACGATCGTATGTTCGACCCCTGTCACAACAACGGAAGCACGTAATATTGACCAGTGCTACGCAATCGCCTTCTGTATGAAACTTGGTGAGACTGCCTCGATAACGTACCGGAAGATTTAGCAGGCCTTTGCAAATATACTGTTATCAATGGCAGAGGTATATTGTTGGTACAAAATGTTAGCGGAAGGCAGAACAGAAATCGAAGATGAACATCGTAGTGGGCGACTCACAACAATATGAATGGAAGAGAGCATACAGAGAGAGAGGGAACTTCTCTGAGAGGATAGACGATTAACCGTGAAAATGATTGAGGATAAACTGAACATAAATCGAGAAAATCTGCGTATGATATTAACTGCCTCGTACAAGCTCCCTTACCCCGTTTGTAGTAGCGGTTTAGGTTTGCAGGGTTGCCAGCATCAGCTTAAAAAGACATTCTTCTTACGTTATTTTCGGGTCTCGTAATTAAAATCTTTACTGAAAACCAGTGGGCAAGTGTTATTGGCTTTAAGGAACGAAAACGGGAAATTCCCGTTGTTTCCTAAATACATAAAATTACCATATGATTTAAATTCGAGGGCAGATTGTAAACCACATTTTTTCTCCCCAAGTATTCAAGCTGGAATGGAGAAATTGCATGACGAGAGAGTTTGAAATTTGTGCTACAGAGATTTCTTTGCTTTCCTATGTAGCTCTAGCGACACAAATTTGAACTACGAAAGAAATATTGCGTCCTGTTACTGTCCCCCACACGTGAAGAGAAGCCAGTTATGATTAGATTTCAATGAATCAAAGAGCATACACCAAGAGAAAATTACTGTAACATCCGTACCGTATATGGAGACGATTATATGGACTGTTGCAATGTTTCCAGTTATTGTGCATTCCGCCAAGCTCCAGGCACTCGGTAACAGCTTCAGCACCACAGATTATCAGCGCCATCCAGCCAGCAATTCTAAGTGACTGTCGTGTGCACGTGCGAACTATATTGCAGAAATTCAACATTTACTATGCTGTAGTGTACGACCTTGCTCAGGACACATTGCAATTCCATAAAGTTCGTGCTCGCTAGGTGCTTAAGAACTTGACAGATAACCACGAAGTTCAGCGAATGATGACATGCTTGGATCATCTAACGCGTTATGCCATCTGTATGCAATCGTGGATGTCTTGGGCATACTATTAGACGCCCGAGACCAAGCACGTCTTTATGGAGTGGAAACATACTGGTTTTCAACACGACAAAAACTAAACGTAATTCAATTTGCGAGAAAAGTGCTTGTGACAGTGTTCTGGGTCGTTTGTTGTTTTATTGGGAGATTTGTTAAACACTGGACCACTGTAAATGCTGCAGCGTAAATTAAAACTTTGGTTAATGTTGCGTCGTGCCCTGCGTGACAAACGCCGCTACAATAATGGTGACAACGTCAAACTTCATCATTACTGAAAGTCCACAAGTCTCTTTCGTCTCTCACTTTCATATCTCTATGTTCTCATCAAGAAATTCCTCACCGGTCAAAATTTTGCGACAGATACGGAAGTGAAAACAGAAGTCCGCACATTCCTATACTCCACCATAACAGACTTTAATGAACAGGGCATCCTGAAACCGGTACCACGCTCATAGACATGTATGGAGAAAGTTGGTGACTGTAGAAAAGTGGATCAAATACGTAACTTTTTTGTGCTTTGTTTGGTTTTGGTATATTAATTTTTTTTGGAAAAAAATATTGCGAGTTGCTTTCCGATCTGACCTCCTAATAAGATGTATTGCACAGATATCCATTAGACACCATCTGATGCAGTTTAGTGATCACAGCTTTGCCAGCATATAAAAAAAAATAAACTAGGATACCTACATTTCAGTTGGAATGTCATGAAAAATTATTCACCTGTGAACCCATACATCTGAAACACTACATATATAGACTAGTTTCGGTATCCTAACATGTAAAACGTCTAAAACTGCAGAAGGTCTCGTGGCACAAAATTAAAAAAAAAAGAATCAGGCAAACAAAATATTTTCATCATTTTTCATATAAATAACGTAATTTCATGTTTACTTATGTGAACTGGCAAAATGGGCCACAGAATCACAATTTTTTCCTAAGTAAATCTAGTTCAAATTACCGGTTTTGTTCGCGAGTTAATACACAAAAATATTCAAGGGAGAACACCGTGTGAAAAATTTTTCTTCAGTACATCTACTTAGTTTTAATCATTTATACATGATATAACCTTTTTTACGCGATAGAGGGATTGAAAATTATAGTACAATATTCTTAATGTTGTGATTAACACTTAACCTATATAAATATTTAAAAGGCCGAAACTAGAAAAGAAGAACACACTTAAAATAAAAATTTAAAAAATATCTTATTTCGAGGCTTCACCAACGGATTCCGAAGAAAATACACATTACACTTATACTTTCTTAGGTAAAGTTTTTTTTCTTTGTAGAAATGCGTCTTGAAACTGGTCAATATTTCAATCCAGCCAAAAGTATGACTGTGAAAGTGCAACGATTCTGAGCCAGTGTACAATAAGTTTATCCTGGCTCTGTATACGGAACGATCTGTGGAATTCAAAAGTTGAAGTTAAGCATTGGTATTTTTGATATACTGTTTTAGAGGTGTCGGGTGCTTGTTTCACTGGCTAAAAGCAAAGAACTTATTGTGCATACGTTCACGAAATTATGAATGAGAGCCTATAGAGTTAAATATTTCCAACAGACCATGGTTCCAATAGAAGTTTTGATAGTAATTTTTGCTGTGTAATTTTACCTGCATATGTGAGGACTGAAGAAAATGCAATATACTCTTCATCGTTAAACTTAAGTATACATACGGTAATATACAAAACACAAACACCCTGTGGTTAAGTGGTCCCGTAGGCTCATGGCGTTAGATAAAGAACACCTCTACTGGATATAATCCACGATTAAACCAAACTACCCTGGTTTTCTATCACGAACTTTAATAGGCTCCTGTTGTATAATCTCTCTTGTCGCTTCTGACCTACAAACCCGCCTACATAGTTTTATACTTTAAGAAGAATATTACAATTCCCATGCATATTTCTGTCGCAAACAAAGTGAAACTATTAGCTTAGATATTTTGTTTGCATTACTTTTGTAAATATATCTGATATCTTTCTTTTATGAACATCTACTCTACTTTTAGTGACGTGAACCTTCATTTACTTCACATAACGTTAAATAACTTACTCAAATTTTGTTTTGAAAATTCGTAGGTCTTATTTCCTGCATATTATTAACCATCTATTTAATACAATATATTGCAAAATGTAATGTTATTCAGCGTAATTAAAGGCGAGATAGTTGGGTAAATTATCCATTTTTCAACGTAGTATTGCATGTGCATTATTTACGGTTGAGATATCTTGTGAATCTGTTCAACAGACAGTATCTTCTTTCTGCTCGATTACAAGTAATGTTTACAGGTCATATGTTAAAAATACAACTGTAGCTGTGTGATAGGTCTATACAAATATCTACAATTATTTCCATGATTACATGAACAACTATCACTTACAAAAATTATTATACATCCAAAGGAAATTTCTTCTACAACACACCACTGGTATTTTGCTATAGAATTTTACAAGCTAGTAAACTTTTGTAACACACACATGAATAAAATTCATTGAACGGGACGAAAGTTTACTGATATAATTACACATGTGCTAATGATCATTGCATATCAAAAAATGTGACCCAAATTAGAATCGAACTCACGACCTTACACTCGTAATTCCGGTGCCTTACCGGACGCTAATGCAGAGTAGTTCTGATGTATGATTACCGTCATACTAGGGGCCGTCGAACCCGTCAGAATAGCTCTAATGACACGTCAGAACGATTTTGCATAGAGCCCAATAGCTTTAGCTTTTATTTATAAGATACTTAGCAAAATGATAGAAGCGGACAAAGTATCGCGTAGATATGAAAATGAGGAAATAAACAGCTGTTTAAAAATCTCACCGAAATATTTTGGTACAGTAAGAGAACTGCAAATGATCAAGTTAAACGAGTTCGTGAAATGCTTTTAATTGATTGAATAAGTGATAGGATGTTAGCGAATGTGTGAGATATACAAAGTAAATGTCGAAATGGTAAGAACGTGGCGTGGGTAACAATATATCATTGTCTTAACGACGAATTAAATATCGTTACTTTACTTTTGGATAGTAGTTAAAATAACAATAACTGGTGGCACTGGAGGAAAAAAGGGTGAAGCAGCTACACCGTCCATAATAATTCGCACGTCTGCCACAAATCTGTTACACTACTCGAATTTTTTCATCTATGACTAGGGGTCAACCTAGTGACATATATTACACGAATCATCAGTACCAATACCCAAGTTAAACAAGTGAATAAAGATTTAAAGTGTGAAACTAAGACTTCCAAACTAAGCGAATTCAATATTTAGACTGGAGGTAATACATCTGTAAATACTGGTTGCAATAGAGAACAAGGTCAAAAATAGTGTTTCTTCCTTGGACACTGATTCCATGTAAAGAAGGGTAATTTTTTTTACGCTATTAATTCTGTCCAAATAAATCTTGAAAACTATCGTTAATTTGAAGCACTTCTAATTTGAATAGAGGGTGGAGGGATGAGATACAAGCTACACTTGGGACGCTGAAAAGGTCTCAAAAACATCCCTCTACATCTTTTCGAGTTTTTCTGTATGAAAATCTGATAACAGAAGTACTAATAAATTCAACCACTTCCGGTTTCGATGCGCTGCTGCGGGTTGTGAGGTTTTATATAAGAAACAGAACTTATATTCTTTCCAAATATAATTTGTCGAAATCTATTATCATTTGGGTTTTATTAACATAACCTTTGAAACCAGAAATGGACAGTTTCAACCTCTTCCGGTTTCATCTTAGAGTTAACTAAAACAAAACAAATTCTTGTCAAATTAATGAATTAAAAAGCACTTATATCAATATGTTTTATCGTTTTAATAAAACTGGTAATAATTGGATGCTTGAAACAATTTCTATTTTGGAACAGTGTTGTCGATAGTTATGCTAACTTGTCCTGAGACGCTGGAAATGGCTGAAATCTTTTTAAATAAAATAATTACACGATATTTGTTACAATTTTCGTTTTACGTCGATAAAAGTTGAAACTGGAAACTGGTAATTTTAAACACCTATGGTTTGAATAGAGCTTCAACGGAAAGTAATGCTTTCTCGACCAGCAAACTCGAGTCGAAGAACACATCCATATCTTTTAGCGTTTTGGCTCTACGGAAATCAGTGTTTAAACCGCAATGGTAAATCTAAGATTTCCGTTTCTCGTATAGTGCTGTAAATAGTCACGTTGAACCGTTTGAAGAAAATACTTCTCCCTATATATTAGTGTTTGTTGTGTGGCGATAAACGTTGAAACCACACATCGTTATTTCTAATCACTTCTTGTTCGAATAGAATCTCAACGCAGGAATTGAACATGTTCTTTAAATGCCAAATCTATTGCAAGAAACCGCAAGTTAATAGCCTTTAGCGCTTTTGCTGTAAAAAAAAAATCAGTTCTGAAATTGGATGCAATTGTAAATGGGATCAACTTGCCATTTTAAAATTCTTTGAGTTTTATGGTCAAAGTTTCCACCGGCTAGGCTAAAGGAGACAGTGATGATAAGAAATGAAAGAAATTGTGGAATGATAGTAGCGGGATGGGGGAATAAGCCCGACATAACCCACGCACAGGGTGTTTGTCCAACACAAATTTCACTTGGCAGCACTTGCGTTCGAAACAAGGACCCATGCACCAGAAGCGAACGCTCTACTACTGAGCCAGTGCGTCCTCACTTTAAGAATGTTGAGGATAGTCATTATACATTGTGTTGCGAAGCTGAATCCTCTGCACAAGTGTTTCTCGTAATCATATGTTGCAATTAAACGCCGAATTGTTTTCAAAGACCTGCGTTACCCTACCTGCTACCGTTTTCGTTTTGATACGAAAATGAAATCTAAGTGTTATGTCACACGCTTATGCCGACCAGGCTAAACGGGACAGGGATTATGAGAAACGAATGAAATATTGAAACGAAGAAAATAGAAGAACCCCAAGGAAACCTACTTACACGGTGTTTGTCTACCATAAAGTCCGATTGGCGCGAACTAGGATTGCAGCACTGCCCAGGTGTATCAGAGGTGAATGTTCAACAATGATCCGTTTTCATTCCAAATGAAATTAAATGAATTCTTTAGTTTCACGTCTCACGGGTATGTCGGCTAGTCTAAAGACAAAGGAATGATGAGAAAGGAATGAAATATTGAAATGAACAAAAAAGAACCAAGAAAAATCCACATACACACGCTTGTCTGTCTTTGTTCAAAAGCTATAATGTTGAAACTGGAAATGGTCATTTAAAAAACTAGCGGTCGGAATAAAGGTTTAACGGAGAAGATGGTACCGACATTTGGGAACTGAACCGATTGTAACAAAGCATATCTCGATATCCCTTACCGTCTTTTGTAGATAGAAGTCAGTATAGAAACGAATTATATTTTTAAATTTCAAACACTTCCGTATTTGCTAGATTGTTGCGCGTGTAGTATGTCATCTTTAGACCGTCCATTGAATGTAAAAAAAAAAAAAAGTTTGTCAATATCTGTTATCGTTCGCGTTCTATGGTGACAAATATTTAAACCGAAACGCATCATACTCGGTTTCAATCGGTCCGGTTTTAATAGGAGTTAGCAGAAAATGTAAAAAGCTGAAGTAATAGTGAATTTCAACAACATCCGGTTTTGCCAGAGTAATAGACAGTCATGATACGTATGTTATATATAGATACTGAATCGTTTACAAACAATCGCTTCTCGTTGTGTGTTACAGCTGCCTTCTGTGGCAATAAAGGCTAAAATCAAAATGACTAAACTGAATAAAGTTCGGTTTGAAAACAGGGTTAACGGACGAAATAGGACCTATTCTTAAGACACTGAAATACTTATAATAAAATCATCTTGAAAGCATTGACCGTTTATCTTATACGGAAGTCAGTCATGAAACGGACGTCATAGTAAATTTGAACTACTTTCCGTTTCGAGAGAACTGAGCGAAATAGCGCAAGTAGTAGAGCGTATCCTTCGCATTCGGGAGGTCTTGGGTTCCATTCCCGTTGCCGACCATCCTGACTGGGGTTTTCCAGTCTCCCTCAGTCCTACTAGGCAAATACCAGGATAGTACCAACTAAATAGGCCCTGGCCCACATCTGCCTATTTCTTTTGATTTTTATTGCTGTTGTTAAGTATCCACTATAAAATGGCCTCTGAGCTGTATTTGGTGATTGTTAAATAAATAAATTGAATAGCCTTGAATGTTGTGCTAAGATGATGAATCATGCACAAACATTCGCTTCTCGATATATTAAAATTTTCTATTAAACTTAAATATATTAAACTTATGCATGTAACACCTTAAAAGTCTCAAAAGCTGCTTTGGTTTTATGGACATTATGTAATATTACTTTAAAAAAGACTTCTGTATACAGTTCATAAAACTAGAGGTGGTATTATGTCAGATTCCAAACCAGAAGGATCAATTTTTGAATTTCAGATTCGAAACCTTTTAAGAAATAAAAAAAAATCCTTGATTTTACAATATATTTTCTACTAAAGCATACAAGAAACATTTCTAAAAATGCAGAGTGTGATTCATTCACTGCTAAGAGATTACAAAAATATTTATTACACTCGTATAATAAAAGTAAAATAAGGCCGAAAGTACATATAGTTACAAGCTACAGTGGCGAGAATAATCCGCATAATATCAAAAGACTTTTCAAACGAAACAGATAAAAAAATATGGTTGTTTTGTATCTAGAGTCATTCTCACGTCCAAAATCTAGAAAAACAACAACACATAATTTATTTTATTCATCTAGTAAGAAAGACTGACCTCAGGTTCCATTTTCTGAAGTTAGAAGAAAAAAATGCAATACAGAAGATGGCTTAATCTTAAAATATACTTGAAATAGAGCGGTTGGGAAATTTTTCGTGGCTTGTACTAGAGATCTTTTATGTTTCCTAAATTCCCAAAAATGATATCAATTTATGTCACTCACCGAAAAAATGACAGGATCTCTATTTTAACCATCCGCAGTTACAAGCCGAAAAGCAGCACTTTAGATACCCAACCTTACAACAAGATTATATACAACGATCCAAAATGTTTTTAAAGCTTGCCAGCAGAGTTAGCGTCATGCCAAATATATACTTTGACGATAGTTTCCAATAAGGTGCAAACAAGATTTTCAAAGTCCGAATGTGTTTGAAATAGAACGAACTAAACTCTCTTTGTAACTTGTAGCTAGGTACATTTTAACATTTTTCTCACATCCGGAAAGATAAAGCTCGAAATTTACTACACATATCTCATAAAAATTACAAGATAAAAAATCATACATTTCGCACTTTGAAGTTGAATCGTTCCGTTTAAAAACTACAACTCCAGAAAACGTTACCAATCATTCTATTTGAAATGTTATCGAACTTCGAATTTGTAATGGTAGATTTTCTGTTTCTCAATGCAAAGGATATAATTTGAAATTTTCTTGTATCTACTGCCTCAGTAAAAAAAAAAAAAAAAAAAAAAAATATATATATATATATAACTTTATGCAATCTAATATAAAAATGTCATCAGATACCAGCAAAGTAAATCTTTTCTTCTTCTATTTTCCATTTATTCTAAATTTTGACCTGTTATTTATGCCAATATGAAAAAACTATCATGGAAGTGTTTCATTTTAAATAATCATATTGAAATTTCAACAATGAAAAAATTGAGTTGTTTTTTTTTTAGAATTTGGAAAAGTGTACGGAGGCATAGGTATGAGGCATGAAGAAATTACCAATAGTTCTATTAGATACACGCCTTCAATTTTGAACGATTAATGGCGGATATTCTCTTTTAATATAGGGTACAATTTGAAATCACGTCAATTTTGTTAGACCAATGTAATGGGTTAATATCTTTTCTAGAATCTATAGGAGTGTAAATATCGACCTAGATATGTCACGAACTATTTCCTAGCTTTTCCTCCTTGAAACGGGTTTCGAAACATTACGGATCATTGGCGTCATTCTCAATACTAAAGAAGATTATTTCTTAGGTTTGTTCTTCATATCAGTAAAAAAACTGCATGCTGTGATTTCCTCAAATACTCAACGAGTATGATTATCAATATACATTTTGCAATTATATTTCTTGTGTGCTTTGTCAAAAAGTAATTTAAAACAAGTAATTCTTATTGCACTTGGTTAGCTAAAAATTGTTATTGTCAACGGCATTAACTTCTATTTCATCATTTCCAGTTGAAACACCAGCAGCTGCATGAAAATAATTTTAAAGATACTGACGAAAATAAACACAGAAGAGTATTATTTTTGCGTTATCCGTGCCACATCCGGTAAAATTACAATTCACTATTAATAATAACAATAATAAATATTATTATATTTATTATTATTATGAATGAGCAAAATTAATATCAATGTGCAAATTGGGATTGATCTTGACTTACTTCCGGTTTAGTTACTGAATCTATCACCAATTAGTTTAGTGACCGCCAAGACAATGGATTAGATACTGACAGCAGCCCTTTTCGATTGTTCTCATATCTTCCCCCATTCCAAACCCTAGGGGGTCTCTCACCTAGATAGTACTTTTCTCCTGGTTTGTAAGTTACATGTGTATTTCAACTCATTGATTGAAATCAGACTACGAACCGAGTTCCATGTTTGACACGTGATTGATTAGTTTATATATATTTATATATATAAGTGGTAGTGTGTGTAAATTTTGAACCAACCCTATTTCGTTGATGTTTCCTTCTCTCCAGTTAAAGTTTACAACCAAACGTTTATAAAGGGCTACGATTTCTTCCAAACTATGATGTTCTTGATACAACTACTATAAATTATCGAAATCTATTAAAAGTCTACTCTGTGAGTTTCTACACCAGAGGAATCAACACGCAAGCATTCATTTTTTACAGATTTACTGTAAAATCCACAGAATTATAAACAACATATAAAAAATTCGGGCAGGCTTTTACTTTGACCCGGACAGTGCAACCGATTTCTCTTACCCGGTTCCCGAAGCAGTTTAGGAATTACATTCCAGTCGCTCCGACCGATCGTGACGTAACGCCGTGTGGTATTATCATGGTGGCAAAAGTGCAATGAAATTACACCTGCGTGGCTTCTAACTCCCTTCGACGCTCAGCTGATTCGTACGTAAATAGGTAACTTTTTCGTTAACAGTTTAGGTACCATTGTTCCCTTTTCGAAGCAGGAAATTTTCAGTGTTCTAGCGTTGTATATTTTCTATATTTCCGGCCTAACATTGAGTGGTATTATAAATGAAAGAATGGTTAATTGTTTTATTTGCCTTAATTTCACAAAGATGTATATTAAATAATTTATTTCGATTTTTTTACAATTGAGGTTTTCGTGCTTTTTACAAGAAGTTGTATTACTGAGTGCTTACGACGTAATATAGAAGTTGGCAAAACTTTCTGTGGACAGTTGAGAGTTCAATGTTTGTGCTTTTTATTAGGGTGAGAACGTGAGCCTGAGACCAACGTTTCTTATTGCGCAAACGATATATTTTAATGTTCCCATTTGGGAACATTGGTAAGTAGCGAGTTAGTTTGAATATTTGTTGTCTAAAATCGCGAAATGGCAAGGTAATTTTTTACGCTGGATGAAATAGTAGGCACTTTGAACACTTTGTGTGTTTCTGATCATGAGCAAACGAATATTTACATTCTCCCTCCAGATTGAACAGATGACATTTCAAACGAGGAGCACATAAATGAAGACGAATTAGTTCCTGTCATGCGTAAGGACGTATGTGGTGAGTTGACAGAGGCAGTGAATAATGACATCTATGACGCAAATGAGCTCGAAAATATACCATAAACTTGATCATCTAAAAAAGGAAGGGAAACAGTGTGTGCCTAAGTGTAAAAATGTTGCGAAAATTAGCCTCAATCCCATTTCTTGTTCACCAGAAAAACTTGTGGTTTCTCATCCTAATCTTGACGGTAGTTCTCCGATAGATATTTTCTTCATGATCTTGCCTCCATCATACACTGAGCACCTTGTTCAAATGTGTAATTTGTACGCACAGCAGATGTGAGCTCCACACATAAAAGTATCATATGAACAGTTACTACAATTTTTTGGTTTATTACTTCTCAGTGGGTATCATATTCTCCTTCTGAGAAGTCCTATTGGAGTACAGCAGACGACCTGTGCATACCGAATGTGTCATCCGTAAAGCCAGGAGCCCGTTTCGAACAAAAATATTACCATATTGTTGACAATTCTAACTTACCAAGAGGTGACAAATTTGGGAAAATAAGACCTATATACGATGAACTACAGAAGAACTTGCAGTAATTTGATATCTTTCACCAATCTCTGAGCATTGATGAAAGCATGGTTTCGTACTATGGGCATCACATCTGCAAACTGTTTATTAGTAGAAAACCACTCCATTTTGGTTACAAAATATGGTTTTTATGTTCTTCTGACGGTTATCCATATGCAATGGACCTCTATGGTGTAAACGACAATAGTACTGATAACTTTACTGAGGATATCCCATTAGAACGAGTTATTCGTAGTCTCACATCAATCATAGAAAATAATGCCCAGCACGAAGTCTTTTTCTATAATTTCTTCACATCTTATGAGGTTCTTTTAGAATTAGTAGGAAAAGGCAATCGAGCAACAAAACAGTAAGAGATAATCGTGTTCAACAGTGTCCTCTGACTCCACAGAAAAACTTGCTAAGGACGAAAAAGGAAAGTTTGACGTCAAAAGTGATGGTAATGTGTGCTTTGTAAGGTGGAATTAGAGTGCGGTTGTAACTGTTGGTTCAAACTGTTTTACAAACTTGCCAGTAAAATCAGTGAGGAGATATTCTCGTGTACATAAAATAAAGGTTCCAATTAGTCGACTATTCGTTATTCAAAAGTACAATGAAGGAATGGAAGGAGTTGACGTTATGGATCGTCTTCTTGCATCATACAGACCCAAACTCAGATCCAAGAAACGGTGGTGGAATCTTTTCAATAATGCGCTCGATTTAGCAGTTGATTCTTCTTGGAAATTGCATTGCGAATTTAACACGAACAATGAACTCACACATCTAGTTTTTGAGGGAAGTTACCATGTGTCTTCTTCGCATTGGAAACATGACATCAATTAGGCCTGGTCCAAGATCGTATATCCCTATCGAAGCTCGAAACTCTGACACGCATTACATTGTAGATGCATTACAAGAACGATGAGTAGTGTGCAAATCTTATACAAGAAAAATGTGTTTTCTGTGTCAAGAGAGATTACACCAGAAGTGTTCTCCAAAGTACCATGGGTTGTAAGCATCTTTTCAAAGACCTGAAAAAAGACTGTTAGTTTATGCTCAGCAAAATTCATGACTAGTATCGAATTTGAAAAACTTTTTTTGCTATTATAAGTTTTTCAATTTCCTAAAAAGTACTAGTTACATAGTTTATAAAAATACTAATAAATACAGGTACATATACTAAGAGTAAGTGAATTGTAAGAATAGTAAATATATATCTAAAATAGAAGCTTGTAGGTATTCAAGTGTACTCATACGTAAAAACGTCGAGCCCTCCAATATATATTTACCCTCATATCTACCACAAATATAACAAGAGAAGAAATGTTAGACATATTTGAATTTGCTCCGTGTATAAACAATGTCTTATTTTACTTCTAAGTATTAATATATGTAACGTGTAGGGAAGATAAGCAAATCGTATTTTGTATATATATATATATATATGCGTGACTTTGTGTTATGAAGTCATAGAAACGTGGACTGTATGAAATTCATTAATGTAATTAATTAATTAAATAATTAGAGAAAGTGTTGTGAAAGTAAAACTAAGACGTTAATTCTGCAAACGCGAGGTACCAATGTACCCAAATGGCTAGCGAATTTGCGTGTGAAAAGTATATACCACGTGAAAGCTCCAAAGGCACAAACAGTTCCAAGAACTGACGGAGGCAGAAACAGTTCCAGGAAGTGACTGAACCCATAAGAACCGATTGAAGTCACTGTCCGAGCCAAAGTAAAATCTTGACCCAATTCGAAATAATATTTTAATAGACTAGTACATAGATATCGTAAATATCTTGTGTTCTTACTTCTAAGATACCTACCTTCATAAAAATAAATTAATCATGATCGAACCTGTTATACGCGGATTCACACAGAAAGAAGCTATTAACCATTGTAAATGAAATGAAGTATAAATGTAATTGTCGCGGTACTAGAGAAATATCCGAGACTTAAGGGATCAAGATAATTGCAAAATTTACGTTAGTAATGTATTATATTGGAACACAAATATGTAAGCAATGGCAACATATTGGAATGTTTCATATAACATCTTTACTAACGTACAAATACACAATCAGCATGAAAAATAATACACTTTATGCCATATAGTGTGTTTCGTCGTATCCTTGTTTACATGTATATTGACCTTTTGTAACGCGCCTGTTCCCTACGCAACACTTCGCTCCTTCTCCGGCCAATATGCTGCGGTCCTGCCCTGAATTACATAGCCATACTTCTTTCTAGTGGCAAGCCAGCACAATTTGATTCGTGTCTTTTACATAATAATTCTTATTGTATACGTACACTAAAGTGCTGATGTGAAACTATATGGATGAGTGCAACTCCGTCCCCCAAAAATGATTTTGAAAATAAAAACAGCCGACTTTCAGCAACTGAAGTAATATATGCAATGAAATTATGTATAGGTTTTTCAATAAATATCCACCTTTTTTTAGTTAGACTTACGTTTTATTAATGACTTTGGAAGACCTTCGGATAAGTGGCGTACTCGAGATAACTTGGGGATAAAGTTACAAACATCTATACGTTTCGTCCGGTATAAAAAAATAACGGTAGTATTTCGGAAATTTTCTGATCCCATTCAGCCACGGAGGTTTTTTCTTAAACAAGCCTCTATATATGGAACACTATCGCAAAGTACCCATATCAAAAATAACTACAAGAATAGGTTTGAAATGTGTATTCATTTTTAGGTAATGATTCCTTCATTAAGATGGGTGCACTCAATTGTGTTTCTGGGTACAACTAGTCTAAGTGTGCCGCGCCACTTCCAAACTGTTGATTATTAATTTATGTTAGACGTAGGCCTACCTCCCGTAACTATTTCTCGAAAAGCATTCCTTACAACTATAAAATTTCGTACCCATGTAACTGCATTATCAATCTCAACCAGTTATTGTATATATAGAATTTAACATTACCTTTCTGTCCCACCTGAATTTGAACTACTTGTAGTTATTTGCTTGTAGTCATCACAGTAAGAAGCGCAAGTCTCTTCAATCTCTACTTTTCTTGGTGTTTCTATATTATTTTCAAAGGCAGGATCTTTTACTGCAAATTCAGATTTCATCCTACCAATGTTTAATTTGACATCCGAAGAATACATAGCTACATCTTTCTCTCTTGTTTGCTCTCCTTCTGTTGAAGATAATATTAATTCTTTGCTGTCAGTTATCATTTCGTATGTCCATCCTTTCCCTTCGAGTGGATCTTCCTGAGGAAAACCATAATCAATTTCTTCTTTGTACAAAAATTCCAACTTAACAGATGCTTCACCAGCCATTATGGCTACAAATTTAATACGAACTTGCAACTATGCTTGATACTTCCATTTTATTTTATGGTGCATGTGTTGATGAAATGGCTTACAAGAACATTCATAGAAGCAATTTTATACTTGCAATCAAACATGCAATCACATCCTTAAAAATTACAGAATAATTACTCCAGTGTTGCCAGGTCCCTAAGTCGAGAAGTCACTACTGGGCCGCCAAAATTCCGCCACGTTCCGCTACCCTTACTGAAATTCCGCTATTTTTCACTGCATTATAAAATTAAACATAAATTGTAAAAAAAAAAGAAAAAGAAAAAAAGAACGCTGTTAACAAAAGTGCAAAATATTTCACAAATTAATAATAGGACTAAATTCTAAACGAAAAGCCCTGATTTAGTACTTCATTAAATATCATGAATTAAAAAAAAGATCTTCAGTCTTATTTCAGTTAATATTATTAAAGTAAAAGTCATGGTCAATACTTATCGTTCTTTTATTATAACTTTGTTTATTAACATATTAAGGGGACGCGGTAGCTCAGTGGTGGATCGTTCAGCTCGGTCCCTGGTTCGATCTCAGCTCGTGCCGTGTGGACCTTGTGGTGGACAAACACCGTAATTGTGGTTATTCTGGGGCTCTCCCGTTTTCTTCCACGTTCTTCATTCCACCATTTCATTCATTTCTCATAATCACCGTCTCCTTTAGCCTAACTGGCATAATCGAGGGACGTAAAACTCAAAGATTTCATTTCATTTTATACTAACATATTAACATTATGTAACATCAGTTTCAATTGTAAACATCTTTTTCTTCTAAAAATAGAAGAAATGAAAGAAAAGGGACACGTATATTTTATTCTTATTGCGTACAATAACTTCTATATTATAATGTAAGAATACAATAATGTCATTTGACATAAATTAAACAAAGATTAGCGTGCAAATAATGTCGATACATGTACCAAATATAAAATTTATAACATTACAATTGTTCATTACAATTATTTTCAAAAAAGAAGTTTTTTCGTTTAATGCTACTTTGTTTTTAATTTCTCTCCCCAAGAAGCTACTATAAAATACTATTTAACTTCATAAAAAATTCTATACTTTCGTCTCAATAGTATTTATACCTTACAACAAGTGAACCCTCTTTCCCCAAAACAATACTCACATTAAGGCTGGACCAGCATTAAATGCAGAAGATAGATTTGGCCTTATGCAGAGTCGTTTTGAAGTGTGATTAGAGTCATACTAAAAGCCTGATTATTGCAGGAAATATGTTAGTCGATCTCTTTAGTATGGCACTAATCAAGCGTCAGAACAACTCTGCATAAAGCCCAAATTGATTAAATTTTGTCACATGTTTTCTAACCTAATATAAATGTTTTGTAATAACCTAATTTCTTAACTTCTTTCAAGCTATGGAGGAAAATTCGAGGTTTTAAGATAGGTTGTCAAAAGTAGCTATATTTTCCATACATTTCGTCCGTCGCCAATTTGTCGCCAGGGCAACCAAAAGTCCCTACGTTTAGCGGAATTCCGCTACGCTTGGCAACACTGAATTACTCTTTTAAAACAACACTTTTGAAGAGTAATAAATAAAACACAGTTCTGACCAGAGCAGAATGAAATATATTAAAACTATACTTACAATGTGTTAAGTTTCAAGGACCTAACGTCCTTTTCATCAGACACAAACACTGAGAAAAGACAGGTGACAGCAGATATTATATACACGAGAAAGTGAAAGGCCACGCCCGTTTCTTCTCTCTCATTGGTCGGAGGGAACCAATGAGGATAAAGGCAATTTCGCGCCAACAGAAAAACATAATGAGACATATATATGTAGGGTAACTTCGGCAAATAACGCCACCAATTCAACATATTGTTCTGGTGTTCAAGTGCTCTTATATCTAGAACTGTGCACATTACATGGAAGATGGAGTGAACCCTCCGCTATAATGAAACAAGAAAAAAAAATCCTACACATACAATGTCGACCACAATGCACTGACAATCGGAGTGAGTATGAGATGGCGTTATTACCAGACGTGTCGGCAAATAACGCCACTTGCTTTACAACAACGGAAAGGTGTTGGAATCATAATGAAATACATTTTGAACACAACTAAGCAATGTTCTTGGCAATGTGCTACCTGCTTTGCTGGTACACAAAACTCATAGTAATCGAACATGTTAACCGGTAACTCTTGTGATGATTACGAACCTCTTAACATAACAGCTGCAGTCATATGGAGCACTACTCGTCGGAGGCAGACAACAATGCACAACCAGCGTCACAAAATGTTCAGAAGCCACATTTAACAATGCTGTCAGAATCACATAAGTCGTGAAACCATAATCTTGAATTCAATGCATTGAATCCACGTTTCAAGACCCCTGAGATCGTAGTAATATCCTCCAAATTCCCCACGGAGTATATCTCCAGCCTTCATCTTTCTAGAGGATGCTTGTTTCTTCGTGCCAGAAGAAGTGAAAGGGCCAGCTCTTGCGAATAGGTCTAGTGTTACCAATACTCCTCTGGCAGTAAGAGAAATCCCCCTGAGATGAGATTTGCTCCTAGTTATTTTAGCTGTAGGTAGAAGCTCGTGGATAGAGAAGGCACTCGGTGGTGTTGAAGGAGAGATGGAGGCTGGTCATGTGTTTGGAGGTGTTGGTGGAGGTTGCTGTTGCTCTGACACATCATTTGGAGAAAAAGCGACATCGGGTATAGCATTTGTGTTAAAAGGATTCCCTGTAACGCTGAAGCCCAAAATTGTGGTCTGAGGTGTCGCTGAACGGAATCACGGCTGTGAAAACAGTTTTGGAAACTGTAGCTTCCCAAGTGTTATTCCGGGATACGTTCGTCGATAACTGTCAACTGTTTCAGAGCAGTTACAGTTTTAACGAATTTGAAGAAGCTTTTGTCGAGTGGTTCAAGTTCACGGGTGCAATGTGCAGGCAAGCACAACAGTTTAATATACATGGTCTCAGCAGCATTTAAAATGGTAATATCAAGATGATTGCGATGGCAGTCTACAATAAGCAGCGCTCGGCCAGGGATCCGATGTCTGTTGAAATGTTCCACAAATGTACGGAATTCTCCCTTTGTAACACAGCCTTTAGGTGTCATTGCATAAGTGTTATCTGGAGGAAGATCATCACTAAACTATTTTTTTAATACTTTCTCTTCTATAACACCATCGGAGAGATCTAATTTGAACCTGATACATTAGTGCACGCACTAACACTCACAGTTTCACCTTTTTCGCCATGTGTGGCATTAAATACTCGCTTGCTCCCTTTATGTGCCAATATTGTTAGGCTACTGTTGTATGTTAGTTATAGTCCTGCATTTAATCTGCATTGCAAATAAGTTCAGGATTGTCACAAAAGATTCATAGCATCAAGTGTATTTCCCAATATCATATACAATTCGTTCACGTAGTTCTTTTGAAACGCATTAGATTACCATAGCTCAAATTCTCCGCCTTTCTGCACACGATATTCGAGTGTCTTGCCATGAAAGCATAAAACTAGACTTTTCCGGCTCTACAACTACGACAAAGAAATGCAAACTTTTAACACTAGTATTAGTTTCGATTAGCGATTAGATGGAGTGGCGTTATTTCCCGACGCGATAGTGGCGTTATTTTCAGAAACAATAGACTTTGTTTTGGTCATTATTTCTATACCATGAATAGTGGTCCTGAATATTTTATCTATATCATAATATTATGCAAGTACGTCCCTATCAACGCATACCTTTAGTAATAGGAAAATTTCACTTTTACCCAAACAATTCGCCTACCTCGTTTCACATACTAAAAATTTGCGAGCTGTTTCCTCTGCTCCGCGGCTGTCACGTCAACATTTGTTCACCGGTTTCTCTTTACTGACGCCTGGCTTGCCTCTAGTCTTTGTGCTTACAAAGACAATAGGCATCACTGTTTATCACACACTCATAAGCGGTCACCTTACGAACCACGCGTTTATGCTAGCATTGTGGAAAGCTTTAAATGGCGTTATTACCCGACTGGCGTTATTTGTCAAAGTTACCCTAAATATATATATATATATATATATATATATATATATATATATATATATATGTGTGTGTGTGTGTGTGTGTGTGTGTGTGTGTGTGTGTGTTTTCATCTTTGTTGTTCATGATTTTACTCTTTTACAGTGAAAATGTAAGAATCTACTACCTCAAACAACTAGGGTACATTAATAGAATTGATTTCTAATATAAGTAGTCATTTAATCACGGCGTTTAAAACAAGTGTGGCTTGTTGATTTAAGTGGAAACAGAGAAATGCACTTTTACAGGTAAAGAAAATAACTTATAGGTTCATGCCTCTACTTAAAAGAGGATCTTTCTATTATTATGGACAGCAGTAAACTTATCAACAATTTCAACAAGATCTAAGGATTTAAATTCATCAAAAAATCAACTTTGGGTTTCTCTCGTCTTCATACGACTTAATTGTTTTGCGGGGATTTTGTATTCACATTTAAATATTTCCAGATCACTTCCATAATGCTGGTCCATAGGATCGACAATCTTGTAATTTAGGAAGTTTTCACTTTTTGGATGTGGAGTGGTGATTGATCTAATGATTTTGCTACGTGATCCAAAGAGTTTTTCCGTCTCAGTGATTGCTTTATCAATAATAGGCAAAAAGAATTCCTCTTAGTACATTATCTTTAGAAAATTCTGCTATTACCCTGTAGTCGATACTAAATCAATATTGTTAGTTTTCGGATTAGATTTGAAGGAGGGCCATTAGTTAGAATATCCTGTTAAAAATTCGCCACCACTGATTTACTGTTCTGCATAATTCCTACAATGTAATTTTCTCAGATATGCTGAATGCGTAATTTTCTTAGAAATTCATATTTTAACAAAGAACAAATATTAATCTGCGATAAAATTGGGTATTCATTGACTGACTAAATTCACTGTATGGAATATCCCTGGACCAGTCCCACATAACTCCTCATATCTCTCTGATTACCAAACATTAGAAAACGGGATGAAACAACCTGGTCACGTGACTAACTACAACTTTTACATAAAAAAGCATTACTGCCGCGACCGGGTTGTATCATCTCGGTATCTTACCTGATGGTTAGTAATCAGGAGATTGAAGCACTGGCATAGATAAGCTTCGGAATTTCTCTAGAAGCAGTATTTTTGGGATTAGGATACAGTTAAAATCGATTAAAACAAAATAGTTCAGAACGATTTATTTTTAAAAAATCACTGATTTTTACAACATTTCCCCAGGCTTTAGTTACTAATATAGGTCCACCAAACGCTGACATTCTTTTCCTTGGAATTCGCTAGTATCGCTAGTTAAGTCATAGCAGAAGGTTTCTACAGAGTTGCCAACGGCTAAGAGCGTTAAGAAGAAAATGTACTAGAGACAAATACAGAAGGTAGTCTAGAGGGAGAATCATTATCGGTAGCAAGTACTAGGTGTAGGTAATATTCAGTATCAGGCGATCTGGATACGAACAACAGAGAGTGACTATTGCAGAAATAAGATCTGATAAAAACTTTTGTTCTCTTCTTTTACTGTATATTAAACAAGACGGCTCGATATTAAGATTCTTTGAAAATAATAGTAATAATACCAAATTATTTAATGGATGATATGCATTTGTTCTGTCGCCATAATCAATGAAAGTTAATTACTTAGTGTACGAATTATAATAAGTAGAGTACGAAGACTTCTTTCGTTGAACGCAAATGTCATGTTTTGCTGTAGTGTTTGCTATTTGTAAGCAAGCATCTTTCTGACTTTCAACATTCAAGTGAATGAGAATGTTGACTAATTTTGCTTTTTTTCGGATTCTTTGTTGAAAACAAAGAATATAACCAGATAAGGGACAGATGTTAAAATGAACATTCAGGTAGTGAGGTCAATGCATGCACGACACAGATTTCAATGAACTAGATCTTGCTGTACTACGAACAAAAGAGCTGCCTGAAGCTTTTTACTCGGAAAGAAAACTTTCTTATTTTATATATATTTTGAAGTTTGGATCCCTTAAAAGTAACAGTATGACAACCCACCGCCCCCCCAGAAGTCGGTCCTGGATCCGCCCCTGCTCGGAACGCAGACTACTGCAACAAACGGTATTCTGCAGTTGGTAACTCTGCTGTTTCGCCTATCAACTAGGCGACTTGTGGCGACTCCGTTTGTCGACCTATAGCAGTATCACTCTGTGTGGGGGGGGGGGCACTAGGGGGCCAAGAATTTGAGCAAGGGGGACTGGCCCCCCTTGGCTCCGCCACTGCTTCGGAGGCTACTTGCCTTTCAGGCGTTAGTTTAAGGTTAGGTTGGCTTCGCAGCAACCTGTGGAATATCATCTCAAATAGGTTACATAAGATAAAGTCTTAAGACAATAGTATTTATGCGTCCCACTGTACAAGGGGGTCTCTGATTCGATTCCAGATGAAGTGAGTCTGTGGTAGACAACATAGCGTTCGTGGGTTTCTCCCGATTCCAATTAAATTACTCCACGAATTTTTCATTTTTTTAAGAAGGTATTAGTTATGTAAACAAATAGAAAATTCCCGTTATTTTTCATGTTCTAATTATTGTGTTTTACATGAATATGCACCTTATCTCTTTTCAATCCGTGATAAACGCTTCTGATAATAAGATCAAAAAGTAACAATCCACTATTGTGTTTGATAATAATTATGTACTGGTAATGCTTGTAGATATTTTGATTGTTTATGTTGCTTTTGCAATTTCCAGCTTAGCTGGATGATTAGCACACGTACGTTAGGTATAGATGGACTCTGTAATCGTAAAAGTGGCCCAATGGCTAGCGCATAGGCTTTTGATGAACGTAGTCCTAAGTTAAATTCCCACTGGGAGAGCATTAAAATACCTCCGAAGAAAAACCCTTTACGGTTTTTTTGGTTCTACCTCAAACTGTAGATGCACGGCTGTACAGGATAGTAGCCAATCACACACACACACACACACACATTAAATATATATATATATATATATATATATATATGTGTGTGTGTGTGTGTGTGTGTGTGTGTGTTGCTGCCCCCCAGCTTTATCTTTCTATCTTCGCGTATGTTTGTAACTGTTAAGTCAGTGAATAGCATCTAGTGTGCTCTCATCATTATTATAATAATCATCTTAAAAATATTTCACCATTTCTTGTTACTTTTTATTTGTTGTTTTATATTTCATACCTTCGTTAATAATAGAACTTCACAAGTATTGAGAATTAGCCACCTTTTTAACTTTCTTTGCTCAGACTTGTACAAATGCAACAGTCTCAATGACCCCACCCACTATTCCCTTAATTTATTTCATATTTTTCTTTTAAATGTCAAATGATTTCTACATGTTTTAAGTTTTCAGACATCATGTTTATTTCCGATTCAATTTCCAACAGCAGCCATATCAGTTGGAAACCAAACATACTATCGTTTAATACTAGTTCCTCTAGTTTCTGTGAATTAACTGTTCCGTAATCAAACTCTTTTACACTACTCAAGATTGTATGATGAACATATGTCACTCAAAAGATAGTAAATTGTTCAGTATCTATCCTGACTTCATTATTCTATATAATTTCTTATAGCTATTCAAGTTTTTAAGATTGGCTCATATGTAGATCTTTAACTTCATCCGAAACATTATCCAGTTCAAACAGATTTTAAAGGTTTTTTCTATATCATGGGCGTCCATGGCATGTAAAAATTAAGTGGGAGGAGTAGAACAAAGAATATATGTAGGCGAGAGCTAAATTTACGTTAAAATCGTTAGATAAATTCAAAGCTACTTGAATTCAAAACTGTTAGGATACGATTTCGGTCTCTATCAGTACTATTAATTATAGTTTCCTCCATTATTATTAGGTCACTTGCTGCATTTATTGGACTTTCCGTAGAAAGTAATATGATTATTAGATCTACGTCTGGATTTAGAAATTATATCATTAATAACTAAACTAACTAACTAATCATAATTCTATGGACAATGAAAGAAGCTCTAATTTGACTGTTGTCCATAGCCATCTTGATAGAGTTTCTACTTTGTATTCCTATTTCTGCGAGATCCATATTAATATTGTTTTCCCACCTGCCAGTAGGTCTTCGTAATAGTCATTTTCCGATTAGATTTGCAGTTAAATCTTTGAAAGCGTTCGTATTTTCTTCGATTCTTGCTACAAGGTTGGCCCACCAAGCTTACTAGACTTAATGACCCTAACAGTCTGTCAAACGGTACAAATTATCCAGTTCCACGTTATGAAGTTTTCGCCATGCACCATTCCCGTTCCTCTTCAGTGCAAATATTAGTCTCAGGATGTTGTTCTCTAATACTTCCAGTTCCAAGCGACCATGTTCCGCAACCATACAAAACAACAGGCATGGTCATCGCGAGTACAAAAATTTTGAACTGAATAATAGGACTTCCCGACTTTCCATCGACATTTAATTTCCTCGTTGATATGGTTTTGGTTTTTTAATATCGGGATTCTAGATATTTGAAAGTGTCCACTGTGTCGAAAGTATTATTTGATATTTTAACCCATTCACAATTTGCAGTTCTACGATACGGCGAAGTTCGACGTCTTTCCATTTTTGTGCATTTACTTCTAAACTCATGTCTCTGCAAGCGTTTAATATGACTTCTGCATTTCTTAGAATTTAGTAGCTGATTTCAAAAACGTCGTAAGTCAATAACATCAATAATATCGAAAGTCAATGATTTGTGACATTTCTAACTCAGGAATACTTGTTGGAGCTCAAAGTTGCACGAATTATTAGTATGACTTCTAGCATATCACAATCCAACCGTGTAGCTACTCTTCAAGAATCAACAAGAAGTCCGAAAATGTTATTTTCCCCCTTATTTACCTTCACTGTTAATATTCCCGCGCAAACAGCAGCCTGCTTGTTTCTCTTCACTCCTCTCAATTTTCATACCTTTATTCTCAATGTCGTAGAAAAGCGTGATTAACTGATCAAACCCATCACTGTGAAACCGCCGAATACGTACTTCACACTTGCTCCTGCGTACATTATATGATTCATTACTTGACGCCTTGTATATCATATGGTCATTAACAAACTTTTTTTAAGTAATATGTAAAAGTTTCTTGTGACTATTATTGAAACTTTTGGGTTGCGAACGGAGATTGTAAGAACATTTTTAACAAATCTATTTCTTACCAACTGACAACAATTTTGATTTATTAGGGCTCCAGTACCTTTTCGAAGTGTTGCGTAGTTGACACATTTCCAACATTTTATCTTTCTTCTTGCTACGAGCGCCTGGGCAATTGCCCCTATTGTCTCTTCCCCTAGCTAATGTTCTGTCTATATCATTTCTTATATAACGATTATTAACGGTTGGCTCACATATGATTTTCTTCCCAGTCGAATGTGTCATTTCATCACTAACTTTGTCATGTTCAAACACA
Source organism: Thermobia domestica (assembly GCF_964235325.1). Classification (NCBI taxonomy): domain Eukaryota; kingdom Metazoa; phylum Arthropoda; class Insecta; order Zygentoma; family Lepismatidae; genus Thermobia; species Thermobia domestica. The sequence goes on from NC_137456.1 coordinate 337,218,891, forward strand.
TTTTTTTTAAATCATAGACGTTTGTGACATGTAAAAATGAGGGAGACGAGTAGAATAAAGAAGGCTTGTATTTTCCAACTCGTAAATTAAAAGCTACTTCAATTCAGACCTACTGGGATCCAATTTCTATCTCTATCATTTCAATATTATTTTACAATTTTTTCCATCACTATAGTAGTCGCACCCAGTCGTGAAGCTTCGGATCTAAACCAACCATAGAAATATTTTGCTTGAGCTCCGATGCATCGGAAAACTTCCGTACAATTCGTGGAGTCGCTTCCCGAGCGCGCACTTGCCCAAACGTCAAACAGCTTAAAATCACTAACAATGTTGCCAAACTTATGACATAGTAAGTCAGAACAAAAAGAGAGAAAGAGAGAGAGAAAGAAAACATGTTACCTATTCCAGAGGGACAGCAAGTTGTTCTTCATCTTTAGCCTCTTGTAAATCTTCGTCTGCTTCTACGCAAACGTCGCTCTCTGTATCGCTGTCTTGTATATTTATATTTTCCATTGTGCTATCAGCAACCAATTAAAGAGGAAAATCTTCGTCTTGTAATTTTTCCGCGTGACCAACACATGTTTCCCACTGATGTATAGATACGCTGTCCAAAGCAATATTTACGAGATTTTCTACATCGTTTAGCCTAAACGTGTTTTTTCTCTCTGCAATCGATCACTTCACTTGTGCCCATATCATCTCTATTGGATTGTATTCGCAATGATAGGTAGGCAGTCCAATTACAGTGTGCCCAAAACTTGAATAAATTTCGTCAATTCGTACATCTTAACGCGAGGTTTGGACATCTGTATAGTTTTCAAAAGCTCAACACGCGTTTGCCACGGATCGTGAGGAATATTGTTTCTTGATAACCACTTAACCATGTCACTTTTCTTTGTGTTCGAAGTTGACGATCTATTCAAGATTACTGAATAGTAACTGGCGTTGTCCATCACAATTACCCCATTTTTCACCTCTAACTGAAGTAATTTATTAAGGAACTTTAAAAACCATTCCTTGAAAACAGCTGCGTTCATTTCATGGTATTAATCAGCCGAGCTCTGTTTTCCACGGAAAACTAATTTGAATCCTGGCAGAAATTTCCTTTTCCCGTACCCACATGACACTCTGTTATTCTTTTCCCTTTTCCCACAGGCACGTTCAAACCACCTCTTCCGTCTTCATCTTGCCACACCTTGGAATGAGAGTGTTTTGTACAAATGTCTCATTGCGGTAAAATATCTCCCGCCCCCTTCTTTTGCCTTGCAGATTTGCATAAAAATGTTAAACGAGAAGCTGCAATTTCGTTTCATTCAAGAAGGTACTTTCGACCACCGTTTGTATTCCAGTAATGGAAACCCATTGACTTCAAAATGGAACGTAAGGATATTACTTACCCCTTAATTTCATTCCTCATATCACGAAGACGTTTATCCACCGTGGGCTACTCACCCTTCTCATATTAGTGGAATATTCTCCTCCTGAGAACATTTTTTATCAAAATCAACCAGATCACTGATAACTGATCTTCTGTTTCTTCGTTTCCTTTGAGAAACGAAGGATGTTTCACCTGCTGAAGCTTGTGCTCCCATTGCCTCTCCAGTTATGAGTTGAACAGAGCTCCTGCTTACCCCACGAGCTTCTGCAGTTCCCTCCTTCACTTTGTTTATGCTGATTAGAGGACCGCCTGAAGAAACAAAGGATGTTTCACCTGCTAAAGCTTGTGCTTCCTTTGCTCTCCAGTTATGAGTTGAACAGAGCTCCTGCTTACCCCACAAGCTTCTGCAGTTCTCTCCTTCACTTTGTTTATGCTGATTAGAGGAACTCCTAGAGAAACAATGGATGTTTCACTTGCTGAAGCTTGTGCTACCTTTGCCTTTCCAGTTAAGAGATGAACAGAGCTCCTGCTTACCCCACAAGCTTCTGCAGGTCTCTCCTTTACTTCGTTTATGCTGATTAGAGGAGCTCCTACTTTGCCTTCTTTTTAAAAACTGAAGAATAATATATATAATAGATCTCCTTTGCTTGTGAATTACCTTCTTATTGTATCTGATGTCACTTGTATTGCATATCTCGAGAACAGAACACGAACACAAGGTGAAAGAGGGAATAAACGAATCCAATAACAAGTACACGTATAATAGTATACACGTATATCACATATACACAGAGGCCCACGGAAACACTTAAAATTACCAATAATAACACTGCACAAAATAACAACTGTTACAATTATTCTAAAACGGTAATAATAACACGAATAGTAACAACAAAAATATAACGCAACAATAAACAAGTAAGAAAACTAAACTTGACGCCAATCCTACAACACTGTAGTCTCGGAAGATGTCTTCCGTCTTGCGCGAGAGACGGCATTAACAAAATTTGATGAGTGGGGGTTGACAACCGGAACACACCCTCACGTTCTATTGGGTGGTGAAATCGGCAGATCTAGGTCAAGCAGGACGACGCGGGCCGACTACTATAATAGATAACTTCTTCCATTTTATGAAGTTTCCATCCTATATAATCCTTATGGATCTTCCGTCTTGAGGTAGGGATTATATCATTAATACTAACTAAACTAACTAGCTAACACTGTGGTCTATGGAACCCCGATATTCAATGCCGCGTTCACAAAAGATTTCCATTTTGACTTCTTTTCTTAGCCAATTGAACCCGTTTCCTACTTTGGATTCCAGTATCTAGCCCCCCCCAGTTTTTTCAGTGACAAAATAATTTAAGCTATTATCTTAACAGAACAATCACATAGCAGGCATATGCCATTCATGTTCCCTCAGGTACTCCCATGCGCAAAAAAAAAAAAAAAAAAAAAAATGCGCGTATACTGTAACTCAAGATTTTTCGCATTTATTCCACTTTCCTTACGTTTATGGCTAAAATTCAGTTATTAGTATGTGGAGATAATAGAAAGCGATCCATCTAATTAGATATTTCCAAAAAATATAATAAAATAATAAAAATATAAGCAAAAAACAAAATTATGTTCGGTTTTGTGTAAACTGGCAACGATGATTTCTAGGGATATTTTCAGTAGCAGATCACAATTGCGGAGGGAATTCAGTAGGGGAATCGAGGAGTTGGATCAAGGAACTGGATAGTGGACTAAAATGTTGCATTTATTGGTTAAAACCTAGTGTCTAGATTGCCTGCCAAATATAAATTAGCTTCTCTAACTAAGATGTCGTACGAAAATATAGAATTAAACAGAAAAACTCTTATCTTAAGGTTCGAAGCGATACGCACCATGGTTATGAAGATTATTTCTTAAAAGAAAAAAGAGCAAACACAACGTAGCCTCAGTGGTTAGGTGGATAGAGTGGCGGAGTTGTAGTTATTTTATTATTTTGACACCACATCGAATCCCATCCCATCCATCCCATTTTTTTTTTTACAAAACATTATAGGAAGTGTATAATTTTGATGTTAATAAGAACCGAAACAATATAATAAGGAAATAATTTATTGGTAGTATCCTTTAATCGACGTATTTATTCAGTATTAGAATACGTGTACTATTGGAAACAGTTATTGTTTTCAGTTTATAGTCTTGTATGTTACTTCCCGTTCTTGAACAGCAGACAACTCACTTCGGGTTTGTGTGTCAGGAAGAACATACGCGACCTTGACAGTCTGTCCAGCCTCCCCCTTGTTACATGGACCTGATGTTAAATGATCGTTTATGTGTGTGTGTGTGTGCTTGTTTTTTGCTTTTTAGAGTATTGACTTTCTCTCTCTTTTTTTTTTCATATCCACAAGTGCAAGAATGCTTTCGTTGAACGTAACTAAATTATACATATCTATGTATACAGAACACGAATATTTCCAAATATAGAATGAATATGAACGATAATCATACCATATTTCTACATTATATAGTAGCGTGAAAAACGATATATATTAAAATGATATAACAAACAGGCATAAGCTTTTTTTTCTAGCATGGCAACACATTAAACGTAACTCATTAAATTTTGGGAATTACAAATTATCACCTTACGTGTCGTTGTATTCCTATTCTTTTTCACGTTCAAGCGACGAAAGAAGAAATTGTAGTAATAGTGATAAAAATCGAATTCGAGATTTCAATGAATTCAAGTTTCACGCCCCTACATATCGAAAAAGTGATTTTGATGTCTGTCCATCTGTTCGTTTGTCGGTTCGTCACGCTTTTACATGCATTCAAATAGAGGCCATACTGTTCGACGTATCTGGACCTAAGTCTAGACATGAAGTTTTTATAACACTTTATCGTTTCGAATTCTATATTCTCCGACACCTAAAAATAAGGGTAGTTTACTGAAGGATGAAAATTTAAAATAATTAAATTGTTTCAAAAATAGTTGTAAAGATTTTGCTTATTTTTTTTACAAATATAGTTTGAATCATTGCTCTGAAAAAAAATACATAAGGTGTAATTTACTGTATGGGATGCGTTTTTTCGAGCAATTTTCTCAATCACATTTCATAAATAATTGTATCATTAATAACCTAACAATATGACACAACTCGTTCGTCCTGTAAACATTCAGAAGAGGTAGTTTACTCTTCTCCGACGATTTTCCCATTAACGCCTGACGCAATTTTGTTCATATTTCATAAATGAATGTCACATAAATAACCTAACGATATGGTATAATTCCATCATCCTAAAAAGCTAGAAGTGGTATATTACTTTTCGGGGCAAATTTTACCCTACGATTTTGTCGAGAATGACTCTGGCAATTTTGTTCGTATTTCATAAATAGCCCAACTCGTTTGTCCTGAAAAGATACACAAGGGATATTTTATTCTTGGGGATGACTTTTTTGACGATTTCTCAGAAAGTACTCAGACGCTTTTGCTCATAGTTCACATACAATTATTTCCTTAATAATTCTAATATATGACATAAGTTACGGTGTATTTCTAACAGAAATATGACCAATGGGTACTTTACTTTTGGACATAAGTTGCTTCGAACAAAGTTTTCCAAAAAACAAATTATTTTATTCGCATTTCCCAAATAAATGTTTCAGTAATAGCTGCAGCCTAACACGAGTCAGTTTAAGAAATTCGAGCGAGAAAATTTAGTGCGTTTCATCCGTACCCATTCTTAAATATATATTTTAAATGTTACACCTAATCACAATTTTCCTAACAAAATCGAAACTTCTATTTAAATGTGCCTTGTTGTTGCCAAATGGTTCAAGTCCATTGGTTCTGGATTTGATTCCCGGTGAGAGCTAGTGTATTTTTATCCAACGTCAAGGTATAGGTAATAAGTAGGTGCAAAGAGAAAAGTGTTGAAACAAGCCTAACCAACCTAATAAATAATACAAAGAAATAATACAATAATACAATATTACAAAATTATAGAAGAAACGATGTTAATATTAGATATTTGCGTGTGAGATTGTCCAACCGATGACTGTCAACTCCAAAGGTAAGAAAGTGAAACATCCAATACCAGGTTAATCAGTGGTCTCTAGGTAAAGCTACCCTACTAGGAAGTGATTGAGATGCCAAAAAGTGTTGTAATCGCTGGGAGACATGTTAGGAGAATACATTGGGTGGGAGACTTTAATTCATGAATAGTCTGCACTTTCGTTGGTGTATTGAAGTGCGTAGGTGGTGTGTGTTTAGCACATCGGGTTCCTTTGTTGTTAGTCCCAGCTTTCTAGACCGGATGCAGTTATTCCCGGTAGAAAATACAAAAAAAAACACATTTCTATTACTATTAAAGTAAATAATTACACTCATTCCCTCAATGTGATACTTGTTTGTTTAATTGTATACAGAGAGCTGATCTGTGGAAGAATCGTTCATAATAATAAATAAAATAAACTCGACAAATATTCTTGTAAATAATAGGTAAAAGTTTGAGTCACACTGTTCATTTTGCTGGGCACGCCAGTGTGCCACGTTATCCGGTTGTGGCACACTGGAATATAGGGTATGGCTTTCTAATTTTTCTCAACTATTTTAACTGCTTCAATTAAAAAAAAATTAAATGAAATCTAAGTTTTACGTCCCACGATTATGCCGGTTAGGCTAAAGGAGACGGTGATGATGAGAGATGAGTGAAATGGTGGAATGAAGAAAGTGGGAGGAAACGGGAGAACCCCAAGAAAACCCACGAGCGCGGTGTTTGTCCTCCACAAGGTTCACTTGGCGGGGGCTAGGATCGAACCCGGGACCCCAAGCACCAGAGGTGAACGCTCTGCCACTGAGCCACTGCGTCCCCCCAGCTTCAATTGAAATGAATTTATAATAATAAGAGAGTGAATTTAGTCTTCTTACCCTTCGATTTAGAAATAAGGTCCGCTAGAATTGTATATATAAAAAATAATAATACTCAGAATTTTATAGAGTAGTTTGTTTTATTCGAAATGACATACTTCCTGCAACTGTTTGGGTTGGAATTATTTGAAATCAAATCTTTAAGTTTTACGACCCACGGTTATACCGGCTAGACTAAAGGACACGGTGATGATGAGAAATGAATGCAATGGTGGAATGAAAAAAGTGGGAGAAAACGGGAGAACCCCGAGTAAACCCATGCACATGGTGTTTCTCCACCACAAAATTCACTTGGTGCGTGCTGGGGTCGAACCAAGGATCCCATGCACCAAAGGTGAACGCTTTATCACGGAGCCACCGCGGCCCCTCTGAAATTATTTATAGGAGAGAGTGACTACTTTTATGAAAACTTGATATCGAACACATTTATTTAAAAATACCAGCTTTTTGTGAAATATTGCTTAATATTCAGGAAAACCTAAGTCAATAATATACTACTACTACTACTACTAATAATAATAATAATAATAACTATTATTATTATTATTATTATTATTATTATTATTATTATTATTATTATTATTATTATTATTATTATTATTATTATTATTATTATCTTAAATTAAAAACTCTCTGGACCTAGTGCATTGGCACAATTCCACGAATTAAAAAGAATGTGTTTACTTATCATATAAGTGTAGAAGGACTTAATCCCTGTTGCTTTCAATATTAAAAGAAAGTGTCCAACTGTCAATAGATATGCTACATAAAATGCCCTATGCAACATAATGTAGTATAGAGTCATCATTCCAGGTTGTCTAAAGAACACTTTCGTTTTAGCAAGAAAGGAAGAAAATAGAAAATACTGACAAGGGAACCTTCCGAAAATGATAGTTGCAGTGAAAGATGTGACCTATGTCAATTGAAAGAGCTGTAACAGAGATGTTCATTCCCAAAAAATTAGCTGCCCATAGCAATAGGTTCAAGAAATATAAGGGGTTGAAGTTCGGGAAACAGCAAGGTTGGATAAGGGGGGGAAAGTGCAAATTCCGCAAAAAAGTGGGTCACGGCAAAATACAATGCTGACAAGTGATGTATAGAAAGAGACTTGCCACAATAGGGGACAAATGAAGGCCTCCAGTGGGGTTAACAGTGTTGCCAACTGCAATGAAAAGTACATGTTTTGCAAAGAGCATTATATGAAGTGAGTGCAATATTCAGTGTCAATCTATCATGTAGAACATAAGATATGACGTGTATAATCAGTGGTGCAATCTAACAAAAGAGAATAGAAAAAACAGAAGTACGAAAAATACGGAAGAGACGGAGTTGGCCATAATGCGCCACATTTGATCACGAGCTGTGCATATTAGAATGAACAAAACAGGAAAGCACAAACTATGCAGGAAACCGACGTACCTAGAGTCGTAAAGAAAAACGAGTTCCAAAGTTGGCAGCACTGGCCATGAACATTCAGACAATTCTAATATAGTTAGGCCACTCGCTTCACAAAAAGAAAATTTCGGCAACAGTCATTACCCTTCGTATCATTTGTACTTGCTCGTCCACATTGTACGTGAAATTGTTCGATGAGACAATGGTCCAAACAGAAGATACATTTGCAGTGAGCACAGCGGAATACTGCCAATCCGTCACACATGGTACAATGATAGCCTGTGAATGTCTCGAAACAGTACTCTAGAGGTGTCGGAACCTTTGATGGTCTTTCTGTCACATATCCACACCTGTAGAAAGCAAACATAATCAAAGGCTTGATCTGCTGTGTGTTGCTGTCTGCAATACTATCACCGCCTATATGATATATCCAGAGTGTCCCACCTAACTCTGCGACTGAAATAGTTACAAAGCGAAAAAAATGTGACACATCCAGTTGTGCAGGAATGTACCCATGTCATCGGGCGACATCCTTCTGTGCCCCCAAGTCACCCATCATAGGGTCCCAGGGGCCAACTTCAAAATTTTAAATAGCACCATCGATCGAGTTATATTTCTTTCGATAAATCTTGGAATACGCAACAACGCATATCAGAAATATTTACTATATGGGATTTCAAAATGGCCGCCAAAAATATCTGCTCGGTGACAAGAACAACGTGCATTTTTGGCGGCCATTTTTAAACCCGTGCTTCATATATCAAATGTTTCTTATAGGCGGTGTTGTATCTATCCAGAGAAATATCATCAGCCCCCTGTTCCCATTTGAAATGTTGTGGTTGACCACTCGAGCCTTATGATGGGGGCCCTGGGGGACTTGCTTCTTACAAAGTTTTCTTGGCCCTCAACATGAGTACATTGCTGTGCAATTGGATTTGCAACATCTCTTTTCGCTTCGCAGCAATTTGAGATCACAATATTCGATGCCAAATTAAGACACAACATATATTTGTAGCGGCCATTTTGAAAAACACGCTTCATATAGCAAATGTTTCCTATAGGTGTTGTTGCACATTCCATGATCTATCGAGAGAGGTACCACTCGGTCCCTGTTGCCATTTGAAAGTTTGAAGTTGGCTCCTGGGGCCCTATGACGGAAATCTGGGGGCACTTCCTTCTCACAGACTTTTATCACCCCCTGACACTGGTACATTCCTGCACAACTGAATCCGTCACATTTTTGTTCGTTTTGCAAATCTTTCAGGTCACAAAGTTTGGTAGGACACCCTGTATACTCCCACATACAACCCAACCATGACATAAAGTTCACTACTTCTATTATCGGTTCTTGGCTCAACCCAACCATTTCATGTTCCCCGACTTGACATTGCGTCAATCACTCTAGCATTGATGCATTCCGAGTGATGCCTGTTTCCGGAATTTTCTTTTTGTGAAGCGAGTGGCCTAACTATATTAGAATTGTCTGAATGTTCATGGCCAGTGTTGCCAACTTTGGAACTCGTTTTTCTTTACGACTCTAGGTACGTCGGTTTCCTGCATAGTTGGTGCTTCTTGTTTTGTTCATTCTAATATGCACAGCTCGTGATCAAATGTAGCGCGTTATGGCCAACTCCGTCTTTTCCGTATTTTTCGTACTTCTGTTTATTCTATTTTCTTTTGTTAGATTGTACCACTGATTATACACGTCATATCTTACGTTCTACAAGACAGGTTGACACTGAATATTGCACTCACTTCATATAATGCTCTTTGCAAAACATGTACTTTTCATTGCAGTTGGCAACACTGTTAACCCCACTGGTGGCCTTCATTTGCCCCCTATTGTGGTAAATTGTGGCAAGTCTCTTTCTATACATCACTTGTCAGCATTGTATTTTGCCGTGACCCTCTTTTTTGCGGAATTAGCGCTTTTCCCCCTTGTCCAACCTTGCTGTTTCCCGAACTTCAACCCCTTACATTTCTTGAACATATTGCTATGGGCAGCTAATTTTTTGGGAACGCTCATCTCTGTTACACCTCTTTCAATTGGCATAGGTTACATCTTTCACTGCAACTATCATTTTCGGAAGGTTCCCTTGTGAGTTTTAACCTAGTAGAAAGTTTGCAGATTTAAGGGAAAATGCACAGAGTTGTTGGATATAAAATGTAGTTCGGATTAATGGAGTAAGACACCCTAAATATTTTATTGTTTGAAATATACTGGGAGTGACCAAGCCATTACATATGGAAATATCGAAAGAGATACGTTAATGGTGTTAGTTGCAAACATTTTTAGAAATGAAAAAATTAAGGAAATCTCTAAAACTCTGATATCACAGATCCAAATTGACTGACTGTTAAGTAAAACTGCTAAATCTGAGTAAAGCAAAAAAAAAAAAAAAGTATTAATGACCTGTGTTAGTTTCAGACATATCATTCTCATATCAAGACTACGAAAGAAGTACATTATGAATAAAGGTGAATTCACAGTTCTGGAATACCAAGAAATGATTTTGCTAGATGTAACTTTTCAGAAAACTTTTTTATAAGGCTTTAGATTTATTATTATTATTATTTGTTTGTTTGTTTATTAGCTTCCCCATGCCGTAAATGTCGCCAACTCCTAGTGGCTCACTTGCAGGTAAATGGCGGTCGTCGATATAGCGACGCGTCGAAGGATTGCCGCTAGCGTGCCACTAGTGGCAGGGATTCGTCGAGTCGAAGCAGATTTCTAGAAACGGGGGTATTGAAGTTACCAGAACGTAAGAACGAGGACTTCATTTTGGTCCGCGCTCGTTTGATTTGTCACGCAGAATCGTAAAGGGACCAGCATGAACTATCGCCAGTCATGTGCATGCGGTTATTATTATATATTATATTTCCCTGACGAATTGTTATTATAAGGACACTATTTGAGCTCCGGGGGTCAACAGTAACTCCTGCCTTTACATCATGAAGTGAAAAATCTTGAGGTGGTTGCGTATAATTGTATGAATTTAGTTGGCAACTGTCGCCGATCACTAGCAAGTGAATATGGGAGAACTATGAAAAAAGTAAATAGACGCTTGCCATTTTGTTATAAAATTACATGACGAGTGCATTTGATTTGATTTCGAACAGTTGTCTTCAAATAAGCACGGTTAAAGAAGCACTCTGATTAGAAATATTAAAAAGACTTCAACGATTTATTACTCTACAAGCTGTGTCTTCATAATCGCCTCCGTGACGAATTCGGAAGAACACGCAATTAGTAACCCTAAGGTTGATGGTTCACGCCCAGCTCAGGGCACTTTCGTTTTATTTTTTTAAAAATGTTTTTAGACTCATCTTGATGCAAAGAAATTACGCATATAGGCGATTTAACGTATTTTAGGGTAATAATTTTGTGGTTCGTTGGCGTTCCGTCGCTTCTCTGCCGGTGGTGGTATAATTTTCAAAACGGAAGTGGGACCAATTTTTGGCTGCGGGACCGCCAATTTTTGGGGACATGTCACTATTTGCCTATCGGTGGTCCACCGACGCTTACGGCATGGGATTGTCCCCTCACGAGTGAGGCAGATTGTAATCGACCAAGAGTGTTTTGGAAAAATGGGAAACATCTTCCGACTTCGACTTCTGAATAATCCGTTTAGGATCAAGTCGAATCAAGGCTGCGCCACGGGAAGATAGTAAAAGTGAGGCAATCGTTCCAAGCACTACGCTCGACAGCTCCCGTCTCATTCACGACTTAGACTCTTCAGGAAAAGTAACAAGTTTATTACTTGTAATTTATTCTTTGAGTCAAAGTATTTTGCAATAAACCATCGTTTTGTAAGATATTTTTACGATTGTATACTATTAATTTCGAAAATTGTACTCATAATATAATTTCCCATCATGGATTTGAAAAAATCAAAGTTGCAACAAAGAAAGATCTCCGATCCACATGTCTCTTCATGTTTGATATGGAAATCTCATCTTCATTATTGACCCTTAATTTATTTTAGTCCTAGGCAACGCGAATCGACGGGATGGCTCTAAGTGAAAACATTCATTTAGATGGTTAAGTAATCAGGAAATTCCTGCTGTTATTTCACGAAACACAACAGATATTGAGTGGAAAAAAAAATTGCTTACCAGGGGGAGGGAGTAAATAATCTGCTTACGTTTGCTTAACTAGGAAGAAGGCAAGGGCGCCGATCCTGGGGGGCCGGGCCCGCTCAAAGCTCATGTAGGCCTCCTTTGTATTTATGAATATACAATATTTGGCATTATTTGAGTGTAATTTGTCTTAAAATCCTCATATATATATCTTCTGCATTTGAATGTCCCCCCCCCAAAAAAAAATTACAGAGAAATTGGCGTCCTTGGAAGATCTAGTGTAATGAATAAAAATGTGATAACGTAATACTTGAACAACTCTATCTAATGGAGGAAAGTAAATTAGTATTCAACACTTCTTTCAGTTTTAAGCATTTCAAAGATTCTCGTAATTTAGTAGCGTCCCGGATTTGCATTTTTGAAGTACGGGAACTTTATCTATACCTTAATGTGGGAATCGGTTTCGGACCATGCACTTAAGCCGCTTTGCCATAAGAGGCACAAGGAGTTTTTCTTTTGATTTCCTTAGGAATATTGCGAATGGTATAACTTTTAAAACTATGTTTAAAATAGAAGACACATCGACATAATAAGATGATAATCTGATACCTAGGAAATATATTGAATTGTTTTTAATTTGTTCTCACGCTTCCAAAACAGTACTTATGTTTTTTTATTCCAGCCTTTTAATATAAGCATTTCAGACTATTGTCTGTTCTAGGACGATACAATTCTAGTTCATGTATATGCTAGCTTTGGAAATACAGTAGAGTTTCGCTTATCCGACATAAACAGGCAGGCAGAACGCTGGATAATATAGATGTGTTAAGAAAAGACCTATTAAAAGTAAAACTTATGATATAATTTTACATATTACGCATCTAATAATAATGTTTTATAACAAATAATTGCACTGCACTGAATCAGGGACGTATCCAGCGTGAGGGCCTGAAAGCTGTCTCTCTCCGAAACTCAAGCACTTTTTAATACACTTGCCTTTACCCTTTTGAGGTTCTTTTATATCAGTTTACTAGTAGTCAGAGTCCAAACTTTGACAATGTGCTGTTGTCTTGTTATAATTCTAAGAACATACCATAATGCCATTATACCAGGTGCAGTGGCGTATGTAGGGGGTTTCTTCCGGGCTTAAGCCCCCCACGATATCTTACTTAGTATAGTAAAGAAAATGAAATATCTTGCAGAATTTTCACATTTCCAGGCAAAGCCCCCCCTGAAAGTTAGCAAAGCCTCTCCCGAAACAAAATCGTAAATACGCCAATGACCAGGTGGAATTAAAGAACAGTTTTTAATAGGATTAACATTTCGTTTCCGTTCTGTTTTTAACTTTAATATATTAGAACGATACACTCCATGTCTTCTTGCTATTTTGTTATGTGATATACGTAGCAGACAGTTTTTTTTAGTTACATTTCTCTCGAAAATATGTTTCAATTTGTTTGTGAAAAATGCAGTTTCCAAAATAAACCGGTTTATAAATGAAAAGTAGGAAAAAGTTTAAGAGAGGTACAGAACTGTTGCATTATTATTATTATTATTATTATTATTATTATTATTATTATTATTATTATTATTATTATTATTATTATTATTATTATTGATATTTAAAAACATTAGAATTACGTGCTTACGAGGATTCGTGTTGGGCCCCCTCTGAAGAGAAAACCTGGATACGTGTCTGCACTGAATGATAAACGTATGAGTCAAGGTGTAGACGGGCGCGCTAGGCGATAGACTCCACAGCATGAAAAATAGATTAAGACCACAACTTGCTGATCTTCTTGTCGATTGGTGCTATTTGCAATGATATATCGGATCATATGGTATGTGGAACAAAGGATGGTCGGATAAGCGAGACAGTGGTGTATTAATGTTTCACGCACCTAAACCTGTAAAATGTTTGTATAAACAATTATCTTTCACTCCCTAGCTAAATTTGTGGGTATGATCACACACCTTGCCTCATAAAGTATAGTCTTATAAAGAAAAAAAATATTTTTTTAGCTAAAACCTAAAGAAAAGCCTACTTCATTTGTTTTTAAATAATGGCAAACTAGTCCACTTCATCACGATAAATCACGTTTGGTACTAAGATGTCTTTTTTGTCCATACATATCCTTTACACTTCGTTGGAGACAAAATTGTTTTTTCCCTAAGAAAACAGGACGAGAGAAACTATACAACAGCATGAACAGAAAACAATAGCTATTAACATAGTTCTCTAATCCTGGATAAATACGTCATTACAGCAAAATATCAGTAAGTTGTCCTTATTATATTGCTTCCGTTCTTATTAACATGAAAATTATGTTTTGTAAGAAAAAGAAAAAAGAAAAGAAAAGAAAAGAAAAGAAAAAAGAAAAAGAAATAGGATGGGATGGGATGGGATTCGATGTGGTGTCAAAATAATAAAATAACTACGACTTCGCCACTCTACCCACCGAACCACGGAGGCTACATGCTGTTAGCTCCTTTTTTTAAAGAAATAATCTTCATAACCATGGTCCGTATCGCTTCGAACCTTAAGATAAGAGTTTTTCTGTTTAATTCTATATTTTCGTACGACATCTTAGTTACAGAAGCTAATTTATATTTGGCAGGCAATCTATACCCTAGGTTTTAACCAATAAATGCAACATATTAGTCCACTATCCAGTTCCTTGATCCAACTTCTCGATTCCCCTACTGAATTCCCTCCGCAATTGTGATCTGCTACTGAAAAAATCCCTAGAAATCATCGTTGCCAGTATACACAAAACCGAGCATAATTTTGTTTTTCGCTTATATTTTTATTATTTTATTATATTTTTTGGAAATATCTCCTTAGATGAATTGCTTTCTATTATCTCCACATACTAATAACTGAATTTTAGCCATAAACGTAAGGAAAATGGAATAAATGCGAAAAATCTTGAGTTACAGTATACGCGCAATTTTTTTGCGCATGGGAGTACGTTATAAGCAGTCGGTTCATTCCGGAGTGAGTGACACGAAATCTCACCAAAGAAACTGCATTAACAATAAAGGCTTGTTCTCCTAGCGTATTTGTTTATTGTTATCACAAAAAAGTATTCATAGCCTCGCTGCTGGAAGGGGACGCTAAACGAAAATCAAATGTAAATACTACACGAATATTAGATTTTTACATTGAAAAGTAATAATAGTAGGTACAAATGCTGTTTTTTTTCTGTTTTGCATTAAATTTCTCACGTAACGTTTCACACACCTTATTCCATGCATGCTTTTTTTTTTTAAATTTCTATATCTATACATTTCGCACTTTAAATTCTATATGTCGTGATATTTTTGTATTTCGTTAATGAATAGTTTTTCATTCAGTTCTTCGCTTTCCATTTCTGCACCTGTGGCATAAATGATAAGAATCAATGTATTTCCGGCTCGTGCGGGTCCGCAACAGACTTTTCTGACGTCCGAGAAGTTGCCTCCCCCCCATTGAAGCACTAATGATCTCTTCTAGTGCAATCGTAAGTGCTTCGTTAGTGCTTCTTAGAACATCAACTCCCAACATTAGTGCTTCAATACTTTGGACGCTAGAAGCAAAAAACTTTGGGGGGGGGTCAACTTCACGTTAGTCCCCCAGAAAGCACCAACGATTAAACCTAGTGCAATCGTTAGTGCATCGTTAGTGCTTCCAGAAAACACTGATAGTTTCGTTAGTGCTTCAAAATTAGTATGGCTATGGCCAGTTATATGTCACGAAATTCCCATAAGGAATACATGGGGAATTTTTAATTGGCTCAAATTCCCGCCAAATTCAAAAGCGCTAATGACCTCTTCTAGTGCAATCGTTAGTGCTTCGTTAGTGCTTCTGAGAACACCAACCCTAACATTAGTGCCTCAATAGTTTGGACGCTAGAAGCAAAAAACTTTGGGGGAGGCAACTTCACGTTAGCCCCCCCCAGAAAGCACTAACGACTAAACCTAGTGCAATCGTTAGTGCATCGTTAGTGCTTCCAGCAACACTAATAGTTTCGTTAGTGCTTCAAATTTAGTGTTTCTATGGTCAGTTATATGTCACGAAATTCCCATAAGGAATACATGGGAAATTTTTAATTGGCTCAAATTCCCGCCAAATTCAAAAGCGCTAATGACCTCTTCTAGTGCAATCGTTAGTGCTTCTTAGAACAGCGACTGCCAACATTAGTGCTTCAATAGTTTGAACTCTAGAAGCAAAAAACTTTGGGGGGCAATTTCACTTTAGCTGCCCCAGAAAGCACTAACGATTAAACCTAGTGCAATCGTTAGTGCATCGTTAGTGCTTCCAGAAAACCCTAATACTTTTGTTAGTGCTTCACTATTAGTTTAGCTTTTTCAAATTACATGTCACGAAACGCCCTTAAGGAATACATGGGGAATTTTTCATTGGAACAAACTCCCGCCAAATTCAAAAGCGCTAATGATCTTTTCTAGTGCAATCGTTTGTGCTTTGTTAGTGCTTCTTAGAATACCAAGTCGAAACATTAGTGCTGCAATTGTTTGGACACTAGAAGCAAAAAACTTTTGTAGTGCTACTTCACGTTAGACCCCCAGGAAACACTAACGTTTAAACCTGGTGGAATCGTTAGTGCATCGTTAGTACTTCCAGGAAACACTAATGGTTTTGTTTTGCTTTACTATTATTGTAGATCTGTACACTTGTATGTCACAAAGATGTCCAAACTCACGAGATCGGCGCTCACGAGTTCGAAACAAAACTCGACCTCAGCACACTCGACCTCAGCCTTACGAAGTGAGCGTGAGATAAGGCTGGTGATGTGAGCGTGAGGTTGAGTGAGCTGTAGGTGAGACTGGTGAGGTGAGCGTGAGGTCAGGCTGGTTATTTGAGCGTGAGGTCAGACTGGTGATGTGAGCGTGAAGTTGTGTGAGCGTGAGGTCGAAATGAGTTCGTGAGTTCAGGTCGAAATTAGTTTTTGAGCGTGAGGTTGAGTGAGGTTAGGTCAAAGTTGTCACCTCTGGTTACGAAACTCCCATAAATACATGGAGAATATTTCACTGGGACAAATTCCCGACAAATTCAAAACAGCTAATGATATCTTTAATACAATCGTTAGTGCTTCGTTAGTGCTTCCTAGAGCAGTGACTCTTAACACTAGTGCTGCAATAGTTTGGACACTAGAAGCAAAAATCTTTGAAGGGCAAGCGTGAAGTTAGCCCCCCAGGAAGCACTAACAATCAAACCTAGTGGAATTGATAGTGCATTGCTGGTGGTGCTAGGAAACACTAATAGTGGAAGAGAATGTGAATAATGAGTGTTTGTTCACACATACTCACTCTTCCACTCTTCTCCAAAACCCATTCCAGACTTTGGAGCTCTTAAAAGTAGCTCTAAGTATGAGTATTAAAAACCACCGAGCCCCCAGAAGTCCATCGTAGATCCGCCTCTCGAGAAGAGTATGCGTGAATAAACACTTATTATTCACATTCAGTTTGCACATCTCAACAAACAAACAATATTTTCATTCACTTCCATCTACTACTGCATTCTACTGAACTGTAACAACTTTTTATGTTTAAAAATAATTATTCATTTTTCAATAATTGTACATGTTTAAGTTCAGTAATTCACCATGAATAGAGTCAACTAGAAGTGTTTTTGTAACGAAGAAATAACATGAACTGTGAAGTATCTTTCAACAAACTGTCGAGGGTTGAGAGTCGACAAACCTTACTCTCTCGTTACCGATTACCTCGAAACCGCGGTAGCCAGAATTAGCCCAGGATAGGGGGCTTATATGAAGAAAATGAAAATCTCAGGAAAATGCAGAAGTCTTTTAGTCTTGTAGCTCTTAGTCCGTATGAAAGTGCTGATAGAAATATGGCCAATGAATTATGACTATTTTGTAGAAAGTATGTGTACTGTCGCTGATTTGTGATAACAATCAGAAACAGAAGTAAAAGGTAAATTACAGTAATAGTTTTCTCTTAATAGTTTTGTATTTAAGGGGAAACGGAAAACCCTCTTTTATCTTAACATTTTCTTTCTTAAAATTTCTATTCGGGTTCACACCTTTCCCCCTCAACATTGAATACGGAAATGGAGAACTTATTTAGTTGTTTGTTGATTCTTGATTCCATTATATTTCAAGCATCACTTCTCGGACCTAGGCCTGTGTTATGTCGATAACGCTATCGTCGATATCTACATTATCATATATCAACATTCGATATCGCAAATATATGGACATGAATATATCATTCTAAATTTTCGATATCGATATTCGGGGGGGGGCGACGAGATATGAGGAGCCCCTAAGACTTGATGAAGGAGCCCCTAAGGATGAAGACATTAAAGTTACTTTTTACAATCATTATATCTTTATTACCACAAATTGCAATGTAAATACATCCACTTGCAAATTTGCAATATTATATGATATAATTTCTTAGATGCCAGAACGTTTCTGTTCCCTGAAAAAAAGAAACAAAAAATCACGTCCAAAAGCAAGTGCTTCGAACTTTGAACTAGAATTTACCATAAGAAAGTTTTTTTTTATTTCTCTCTTATTTGCAGTTTGCCACACTGATATATTTCTGACAAAATTGAGGTTTAGTCCAAGCCTTTCGAAGTTGCAACATACCCAACCGCCGAGTTGTTTGGGTTGCCTGCTATTTTAGGAAAAGGAGAATTGTAGCTGGTAATGCACTTTTGGGGTCGTGTATACATATCACCGTTGAGTTGATACATTTGTAATTATTGAAGTATGCCTTCTTTGTTTTTATTTGGTTTGTGTATCTTGAATAATTAGTAGAACACTTTATGGTATTAAATTTCGTATGTTGCTGGTAACCGTGTTAACAATTTGTATTTAACGTAGGAGATGTCTGCTAAGGTAACCGGGGTGACAACAGGAATCTCTTTAGAAGAATTATTCAAGAAAAAGGTTAATCAATAACAGTTACTTCACATTAATTAATTACTCCACATTAATTAACTGTAAAGACACTTACCTTGTTTTAATTACAGTCTTCTTAGCATTTTCATCTTTTTATACAACTTTGAATCACGAAGCCTAAAGTTCACAAATAAATAATACTATTGTAAAAGATCAATTAACGTTATGTTCCAAAACCCGTAAACACCATTTTACATACTCAACAAACAGAATTAAACATACTAAAATTAGCAAAGGATCGTAGTTAATTTTTATCGTATCGTAAAACAATGCAGAAGAAAAAATAATAAAATGACTGTTTATATATGAACCAAGGAAAAAGGATTACATTTTCATACGAAAAAACTAGAAAGATAATGAAATTCATTTCCCAAAACAGAGCTAATAGAGAAACAAACAAAACTATTACTGTTTTCTACAAGTCCTAACGATGCACTATGGATTGCACTAGATTTTGTCGTTAGTGCTTTCTGGGGAACTAACGTGAAGTTAGCTTTTTTTTTTCTTTTTGCTCCTAGCATCCAAACTAATGAAGCATTAATGTTCGGATTTGGTGCTCTAAGAAGTATTAACGATTGCACTGGAAGAGATCATTAGTGCTTTTGAATTTGTCGGAAGTTTAACTCAACGAAAAATTCCCAATGTTTTTCTTACGTGAGTTTCGTCACTAATAATGAAGCACTAATGAAACTATTAATGTTTTCTAGGACCACCAACAATGTACTATCAATTGCACTAGGTTTGATTGTTAGTGCTTCCTGGGGGGCTAACTTCACGTTTGTCCTTCAAAGTTTTTTGCTTCTAGTGTCCAAACTATTGCAGCACTAGTGTTAAGAGTCACTGCTCTAGGAAGCATTAACGAAGCAGTAACGATTGTATTAAAGATACCATTAGCTGTTTTGAATTTGTCGGGAATTTGTCCCAGTGAAATATTCTCCATGTATTTATGGGAGTTTCGTAACCAGAGGTGACCACTTTGACCTAACCTCACTCAACCTCACGCTCACATCACCAGTCTGACCTCACGCTCAAATAACCAGCCTGACCACACGCTCACTCAACCTCATGTTCGCATCACCAGTCTGACCTCCCGCTCACTCAACCTCACGCTCACATCACCAGTCTGACCTCACGCTCACCTCACCAGTCTCACCTACAGCTCACTCAACCTCACGCTCACATCACCAGCCTTATCTCACGCTCACTTCGTGAGGTTGAGGTCGAGTGAGCGTAAGTTTCGAACTCGTGAGCGCCGATCTCGTGAGTTTGGACATCTTTGTGACATATAAGAGCGCAGATCTACAATAATAGTAAAGCAAAACAAAACCATTAGTGTTTCCTGGAAGTACTAACGATGCACTAACGATTGCACCAGGTTTAATCGTTAGTGCTTTCTGGGGGGGGCTAACGTGAAGTTGCCCCCCCCAAGTTTTTTGCTTCTAGCGTCCAAACTTTTGAAGCACTAATGTTGGGAGTTTGTGTTCTAAGAAGCACTAACGAAGCACTAACGATTGCACTAGAAGAGGTCATTAGCGCTTTTGAATTTCGCGGGAATTTGAGCCAATTAAAAATTCCCCATGTATTCCTTATAAGAATTTCGTGACATATAACTGGCCATAGCCACACTAGTTGTGAAGCACTAACGAAACTATTAGTGTTTTCTGGAAGCACTAACGATGCACTAAGGATTGCAATAGGTTTAATCGTTAGTGCTTTCTGGCAGGCGGAACGTGAAGTTGCCCCCTCCAAAGTTTTTTGCTTCTAGCGTCCAAATTATTGAAGCACTAATGTTGGGGTTGGTGTTCTAAGAAGCACTAACAAAGCACTAACGATTGCACTAGAAAAGGTCATTAGCGCTTTTGAATTTGGCGGGAATTTGAGCCAATTAAAAATTCCCCATGTATTCCTTATGGGAATTTCGTGACATATAACTGGCCATAGCCACACTAGTTGTGAAGCACTAACGAAACTATTAGTGTTTTCTGGAAGCACTAACGATGCACTAACGATTGCACTAGGTTTAATCGTTGGTGCTTTCTGGGGGGGGCTAACGTGAAGTTGCCCCCCCCCCCAAAGTTTTCTGCTTCTAGCGTCCAAACTATTGAAGCACTAATGTTGGGTGTAGATGTTCTAAGAAGCACTAACGAAGCAGTAACGATTGCATTAGAAGAGATCATTAGTGCTTGAATTGGGGGGGGGGGCAACTTCTCGGACGTACTTTTCTGCACGTCTGAACCGAGACTTATTCTTCTTCCGGGTGGATGGAAGCAATAAAAAAAAAATAAGAAGTAGTTATATTTTGAAAATTTCACACACATACAGACAAACTGTGAATTGAAAAAGGAAAAAAAAGAATGTGATTGGCCGATCATTTGATGTCCTAAGAAAGACATTTCTGTGTTTAAAATATTCGACAAGGCTAGGACATTCTTCAGAATTCTGTTTTTAATTAGAAAAACACGGGAACTTCGGAAGAGAAATGTTCTTAAGATAATGGATGCAAAGCTATTCTTTAAGTGTTGCACAATGCTAAAGTGAGTACATGATGTATCTGTATGTAGTATTTATTTTTATTGCATTTCAAAAGTATTTTCCTTTGCAAATCGCTATGGCGGAACATTGGCTTAGCTCACGATATTGGTCCCTGGTTCACCGAGGTGACGTCACTGTACAGCTGGAGAAAGTGGCTACGCAGAAACAGCGAGTTATGAAGGGACCTGTAAAAGCGCGGAAGAGCAGGATCGACGGACCTTGCCTAAGGACAACCCTACTGTCATATAGTGTAAAGCCTCATTAAATAAAACTAAGATAATCCAACGAGTTATCACATTGTGTGAGAGAGACTGGCTCTCTATAAATACACAAAAAACATTCGTTTATAAGTAGTTAACGTGTGTCCCCTAGATGGCAGTACAGAAACCATTTTCAATGATCCCATGAATTTTCAACCACAAAATAGATGAGACCGAAATTGCAATAAGTATAAAAGAAAATATTTATTTCATCAAGGAAAGTTAGGCATTTTAAACATAATGATAAATCTTCAAGAACTTTGTATTGCTCATTTCAAATTCCACAAGAACTATGTGAAACCTGAGTTTACGTAAGAAAATGTAGGGAGTGTAAACCTTAACTCAATCACAGGTTAAATTAGAACTTGCAATTTTTTGTAAGGAGTGTTGGTGTAGTCACTTTAGTGATTCCCAGCCATTCTGTTATGAACAACCGCAAATCAACCATAGCTAGTGTCGTTTTTCTTCCTTGCTGCACTTAATTGGCGTCGTACAGTGCCACAATTACTTCTGGTGACGAAAATTATAACTAAT
The DNA here is from genome assembly GCF_964235325.1 of Thermobia domestica. Classification (NCBI taxonomy): domain Eukaryota; kingdom Metazoa; phylum Arthropoda; class Insecta; order Zygentoma; family Lepismatidae; genus Thermobia; species Thermobia domestica. The sequence continues at coordinate 337,240,927 of NC_137456.1, forward strand.
TTTATTTTCTACACCAATCCCTTCTGCATGTGTCCAAATGTACTCCTACTAGAGACCTGCACGGGCCGAATTTTTCGGCCCGAGCCCAATCCAGCCCGAACGTACCTAGGCCCGGCCCAGCTCGGGCCCGAAAAGTTTTGGAGAGTTTCGGCCCGAGCCCGGCCCGGCCCGGCCCGATAAGTTTTTCAAAATTCTTGGCCCAAGCCCGGCCCGGGCCCGATAAATTTTAAAAGTTTTTGGCCCGATAATTCTTTAAAAAAATAGCTCGAGCCCGAATCTTTCTCAAAATTTAGTACTAAATTTGACCTAACCCTCAGAAACATTTTCTAAACTTTGTTCACAACCTGACGCTAGCCTTCCGAATGGTACCATTGCCTCCTAGAACTTTGCCTGTCATCGAGAGAACAAAAACTCCATTCCCTGTAGCAAAAATACAACTTAATTGATTTTTAGCATGAAGTAAAGATGGTAATATTGTTTAGCGACAGGCAAAGCACTCCCACCCCTTCTTTTTATATTTTGAGTTCAGTGAAGGTCAAGGTCAGAGCTCAATTTACCGCAATCCCCTATAGTGAAAGTGGAGCCGCTAAGCAACACAAACTGTAAATAGCTATTACATTCTTTGTAACATTTTTCACGGACACACTTCTTAAACGTTTGGCTTTATTCCAATTATCGTTCAACGAAAGTCAATAATTATTAAAGAATTGCAATTGATCGGCCCCAGCCCGGCCCGACCTGAAGAGAAATCAGTGTCGGCCAGCCCAAGCCCGGCCCGGCCCAAAGAAATAACAGTGTCGGCCCGCCAAGCCCGGCCCGGCCCAAAGAAATAACAGAGTTGGCCCGCCCAAGCCCGGCCCATGCAGGTCTCTAACTCCTACCAAGCTTGGTTGAATGCTCTCAAGCGGTTATTTCTCCAGAGTTCTCTGAACAGCGATATTTATTTTATGATAACCTGGTACTTTCATTATGGTGTAATTAAAATTGTTCCTAATGTATGTTCTTCGTGCATCAGTTTCATTTCTGTCCTTTTTTTCACCATTTTTTACATAAAAATCCAATTCAAAAATAAGGTAATTTCACACACACACAGAATTGAAACAGCATAGAACAAGACATTCATTAGCATCAAGCGGAAAAATATATGCAGAGATAGAGGAGATCTAAACAGGGGCTAAAATGATGGAGGAAAAATCAATTCAAACCAATTATTGAAATAACTGATTAATTAAATTCAAATTGTAATTCATCATAGCTATTAGCGTAGTCGTTCCGTGAATTAGTTGAGTTGATTTTAGTTTAGCGTCCCTTTCAGCAGCGAGGCTATATGAGACGTGGACCTACTGATTAACGTTGAATCCGCACATGAGCTCACGCCGGGAATCGAACCCGGGTCTCCAACGCCAAAGGCGCGTACGCTAACCGCTTAGCCACGATGAAGCTCTCGTTCCGTGAAGTTTGGGGTAAATTTGTTTTCACAGCCACCGCATTTTACAGGCTGTATTGAATGATATAAGCTTAATTCTTTAGTGGATTCCAGTGTGACGTCATTGCTGTGTCTTACGTAGGAAGCTGTTCAGAAACTCATTCTAAGCAGTTTCTCCTTTCTCGTCACAATTAAGTTTCTTCTTTTGCAGCTGTGGGTACAACCATTGGAAAAATAACCATAAATGTCAACTCAGATTTCAATGGATTACCACCGCAATGTTTTCTAATGTTCTTTTTTTTATATATTTCGGCTGCATGCTTGGCCTTGGAGATGGATGTAGAGTTATGCAGCTGATAGCAGTGGCGGATCTTGCTCGGGGCCTACGGCCTCCTAGTTTTCTGAGTGACAATAATAACACTAGCCTGCGATGATTTTATTGCATGAGTGCAATATATATCTGTGATGTGGTGATTGCCACCTAAGTCTAAAAGTGAGGTTAGTTTTGTCTCATCACATCACATTTTGTGACAAAATCGAGATAATCATTTTATCTATTCATTCATATGCGTCTGAAGCCAGGAGGAATAAACATCCTGATTGGATGAAATGCTATTACTCTCATGGCGTGAAATGTCGTAGCAGTAGGTAAACAACAGCTTGTCGTGTCCGCCTAGCGGTATGGTAAGGTAGTAACGCCTAGCGTCATTGTTTCGTTTAGTATATTGCTTTTCCTGCGAATGATTTATACAGTTTCGTTGAAAACTACCCAATTGTGCTCAGCGCTTTGAAGTCCCTAATATCGTGGGGGTGCTTATTATTTAGTGACGAAAGTGAAGTGCTTGTTCACAGACTTTTCGAAATGCAGCGTGGAGGTTGTAAGAATAATGCAGATATATTATGTTATATATATGGGACATTTGTGCCCATGAAACAACGACGCAATATAACTTCCTTTGTGCGAAAGGCTTATATTGCGTATTTTGGTATAGCATTGGGAGATCAGGACAAGTCGTGGGCATCACATAAGTTTTGTTGAACATGCATCGAACAAATGCGCAATGGATGAAAGGTGGAAGACGAGCATTGCCGTTTGGAATCCCCACTGTGTGGCGTGAACCTACTGACCACAGCACTAATTGCTATTTTTGTTCTGTGAATGTTACAGGTTTCAACAGTAGGAACAGGGTTAAAATTGCTTACCCAACTACAATTCCATCCATCAGTTTACCAGTATCCCATGGTCCTGACATATCTGTCCCACAGCAACCAGACCAATTAAACGAAGCCTCTTCCGAATCTCCTAGTGACAACAATGACGATTCGGACTTGACCTACAAGAATAACCCCAGACAGCAATTTAAACTTGCTGCAAGTTGCCACAAACTTGCTGTTGCAAGGTAAATTAGCTTGCCGCAAGCTATACTATGCAAGCCAATTAGCTTGCTTTAAGCTTGTGACAAGCTAGTTAGTTACATCTGGGCAAGGCTTGGGGCAAGCTTGTCTTCACAAGTTAAACACAAGTCAAATTATCTCAAACGCAAGCCAATTTAAGCGTATTCTCATCAATGGCAAGCTTTATTAAGCTTATTGCAAGCGAAACACAATCCAAAGAAGTTATATGGAATCTTGCACTAAGCGAATTTAAATAAAACAGTATGAAATCAGTATAATTTAACCGTCTGACTAAATCTATGCTACAATATATTGTCCCCTCACCTCCCCAATTATTGGAGCATATGCACAACCATGAAAACACCCAAGTCTCCCCTCCGCTTTTGCAAAACATCAAAATAAGCATAATTGTTACTGTTTAGTTGTGACACGCAACAGAAACAGAAACAGAAAAGTTAAAAATAAGGACGCCCCTCGGGAAAGCCCGCGCCCTGACAGAGAGTAAGGCATCAACCATCTATCTACATGCCTCTCCTCACATGCAATTAGTAGCCTAAAGCTGGTGTCGGTGGGTGTGTCTCGCGGTTTCTATCTTTAACGAAAGACATTTACACGCGTATCTGTAGTTAAAGTGTAAATAGAAAGAAAGAAGGGTAAAATAGAAGACAGGAAAGCGCGAAAGAAGATTTTATTGTGTTGATAGAGGGATAAAAAACCTGGAAACCAGGAAAAAAACCCCTTTATCGGTCATGCTGCATGCAATAGTATTTACATGGCAAAACCACTTGAGAAGGGTGGTGAAAATCCATGTAAAAGTGTCTGTATTAATAAATTAATGTTATATTTTAATTTTAATTACTAAAACCTATCTGAATGTGTTAAGCTATCTGTGTTGTCTGTATTTGGGAGGTGTTTTGTTAGTAGGGAAGACTGTTATTTTTTTAACATGCAATTTGGCCGTCTTCTTGATCCTTTGGTCGGTGCTTGTGTCGTCATCTGTCTGCAGAATTTTTTTTTTTTTTTTTTTTATTCTGCGTTGGCTCCACTGATGCGTTGCAGAGAAGGAACGTATAGCTGCCCATCCGTTGTTAAGATCGGGTTGAAGGATTGCCGGTAGATCTTCTTAGTTGCTTCTTGTATTGCTCTGGTGAGTCGCTGGTGGTTTGCCGGTTCTATTGTGAAAGTTAAGACTGAAGTAATCCATTTGATGATTCTGTTGGTGACTATATGCATGGCGTCGTCAATAACTGTTTGCAGGATTTTAGCAATTTGTTCCTGTTCCTTGGTGGGTGGTTCTTCCTGCTTCTTCCTTACTTCTTCTTTTTGCTTGGTCAGGTCCTTATTAGGACCATCGTCTAAATCTTGCTGTTTTGCCGTTTCTTCTTTGTGGGTAAGCTGGTCTTCTGTTAGTATTTTCATAGCTATGGTGTGGTTTTGACGTGGTCTTCTTGGGCAATTGCTATTTCCTGTTCTGTGGCCTGTTGTTCGACAGGTTGCACAAAAGTTGTTGTTAATTGGGTTATTGCAGATGTCTTCGTGCTCCTTTCCGCAACGATGGCACACTCTTCTGTTTTTGCACAAAGCTCTCTGGTGCCCATATTGATAGCATTTGTGACACGGCATCGGCCGCGGTGGTGCTCTAGATGTTTCTACTTTGTGGTGTGCCGTTCCTATGGAGATTCCGTGTGTTATCAATTTACTTATTTGAGCGGGATCGTCTGAGAACAATCTGAGTAAGGGTGCTGGTCCTCTCTGGGTTTGTATCCTCACTACGTTTGAGAAATTTACTTTCAGTTTCCTTAACTCAGATTTAAAGGTATCAACATCTGTGGTGACTGGTACGTTCTTGATAACACACGTAAAAATTGGTCGCTTCTGGTGTGATCTCTTGTTGCCTTCCGTCTTCTTGTTTCGTGGGTCATCTTGCTCGGATGGCGAGTCTGCTTTCTTCTTGGTGCGTCTGCCTTTCACTACTGTGAACTCTTCTTCGTTGTCAGCTGGTTCATTGACTTCATGGTCTACTTTGGGATGTGGTGACTTCTGGTCCTTGAAAGGGCCGGATGCGCCTACTTTGGGTTGTGGTGACTTCTGGTCCTTGAAAGGGCCGGATGCGTCAGATGTCGTATCTTCTGGTGTGGCTGTTTCTGCTGTTTCTTGTCCTCTGGCTTGGATCAATAATGCTCTGTCTCCGAAGTGTTTAGCTTTAAAGATGCGCAGAAAAACATCTCGTGCTACTGGTGTGGCGAAGTCAATCCTGAACCTCTTGTAACCTCTATATGTGATGCGAACTTCTGAAGTATCCATCTTTTCAGCTATGATGTTGATGACCTCCTCGGTTGTGTAAGTGACTTCATAGAGTTTCACTTGCGGCACTGCCTCTTGTTGCGCAGATGGAGTATCTGGCTGGTGCTGGTCCTTTCTTCTTTCTTCATTTGCTTCTCTCCTGCTGGGAATTGTTGGTCCCTTTTCTTCTTCCTGGGTGGGTTCCCTTGGAGTGTTCTTTATCTGGTCTGTGGTCGTCTTCTTCTTTCTTGAGTCTTCGCTGCAGTCTCTGCGGGCTTGGGATGGCTCCCTTCCCGGTCTTCTGGTGGGCGATTTCTTCTTCTGGCGTGGCATGGCGTTTGTGGGCCTGATAAGGGCCGGTCACTAATTGAGGGAAAGTCTCTAGTTTTGTGTATGTGCTTCACTAATGCTATCCCAGAGAGATAACAAAGCGTTCCCGTCAGCCGACTGTCGGCAAAGCCTGTTCAGCCTATATGGCCAGCGCGAAGCTTGACGCACAATAGGGGGTCAAGCCGACGGAAAGCAATGATAATTTCTCCAGGAAGCGGTGTGTGTAAGTGTGTTGAAGCAATGTTCTTTATTTACACAACAGTCTCTTCTCTTTTAAGCAGGATTATCTAAAAAGACTATCCTGTTAAAACTTGTAATGAGTCTCTTCTTCTTGCGGCGTCTAACTGCTTCAAACTTCTTTCTTCTTAGCTCTGCAGCATTGCAAGCTTCTCGATGAGTAGCGACTGCTTAGTTGTCACCGTTAGGTATCCACAGTCCTATGAAGGTTCTCGACGTCAGCTCCAGCATACTCTCGATCCCTAGATCAGATCCGTTCAGCAAAATTAGATCAGATGTGACACGCAACGCGCCGTTGCTTCTTACAAATATCTAACATGTTGTTATATTAGTGGCGAGTACTTGAAATTTCTACCTTTTTATATAAAAACGCAGAAAAATGTTTATACTTTAAACACAGCATTCAGATAAAGTTTATAGTAAACTGTAAGTTAAACTTGAAGTTTATATTAAAATATCTGCAACAGTTCTGTATTCTTTCGCGAAATAAGTAGGCTCAAATATGCTGCCATCTATGTTCACATTTATGCTTTATACGTAAATACTACAATTCGTTATGCCTCATAGTTACCGAAATATGAGGAAATAAAGAGCGATATTATAGGTACGTGGGACTAGAGTACTAGAGTACTAGACGGAACAATTAAAAAAAATAATTAAGTTTGTCCTTTATTCAAGCTGAATGCTAACAAGACACTAACAACGCAAACACTACCTTATCGCCGAAAGTAAGGAGGTCAGCGTCACGTGGATTTTGAGAACAACTGAAAATCGAACGCGCGCTGGCTTTTTACTTCAATCTAAAGAAAAGCGTCTCGCAAGCGAAGCGTGGGTTGCCCGCACTACGGCTTGCGCTAAGCAGAAATAAGCTTTTGTGTATAAGCCAAAGCGAAATAAAATCAAATAAAAGCGGCAGGCAAGCTTGCGGCAAGCAAACATGCTGTCTGGGACAGAGCCTATGCTTTTCGAACAGAGTGGTTTAAATGATTTAGTTCGTAACCTTGGTCTCACAAAAGAATTTGCCGAACTACTGGGATCACGACTAAAGGAGAAAAACATGTTGATGCCTAAGACGACGTACTATTGGTACAGGCATCGTGAACATGTATTTGCTGCTTTCTTTTCTGCAGAAGATAATATAGTATTTTCCAACAACATTCCGGAGTTAATATTAAAATTAGGATCGCCTGACTATGATCGATCCCAATGGAGACTTTTCATCGATGCTTCCAAGCGGAGATTGTAATGTGTACTCCTACACAACGGAAACAAGCTAGCATATATTCCAGTTGCTTATTCTGTTGTCATGAGAGAAATCTACGAAAACCTTGATTTGATATTGAACAAGATAAAGTATCACGAACATCAATGGCAAATATGTAGGGATTTTAAGGTTATCAGTCTTATGTTGGGTTAACAGTCAGGCTATACCAAATTCCCATGTTTTCTGTGTGAGTGTGACAGTCGGGCAAGGGCAGTCGACGGGACTCAAAGGGAATGGCCAAATAGGCAGTGGAATGTTGGTTCGAAAAACTTACAACGCGCAAGTCTTGTTAATTCACATGATATACTGTTACCTCCCCTTCACATTAAGCTTGGCTTAATGAAGCAATTTGTAAAGGCTCTACATACTGAAGACGAGTGCTTCAAATATCTGTGTCAAAAATTTCCTGGCATCAGTAATGCAAAAATTAAAGAGAGCATCTTCGATGGGCCAGATATTAGGAAACTTTTTGGTGACGAAAATTTTGAAAATGTTATGAACCAGAACAAGTGTTAGGCATGGCAAACTTTCCGAGATGTAGCGAAAAACTTTCTTGGCAACAGAAGGGATCTAAACTACAAAGACGTGGTGGAAATAATGCTACTGTGCTTTAAAGAATTTGGTGGTAACGTGAGTTTGAAAGTGCATATACTGTTTTCTATTTGGACTATTTTCCAAATAATCGTGGAGTCGTGAGTGAGGAACAAGGAGAGAAATTTCATCAACTTCAAGAAACTCGAACGTCGTTATCAAGGAAAGTGAAATTGCAACATGCTTGCAGACTACCGCTGGTTGTTTCAGAGAGAAGATTCTGCCAATAGTCACAAGCGTGCCGTGACAAGACGCAATTTCTCAGGGAAGAGGCGTAAAACTCACTAATGTGGCTTTTTTGTGCGACATGTCCTGACCTATGGGTGCGTTATTTCCTCTTTAAAATGGTGCAGATGAGAGCACAAATTCAAAAACACTATGGAGTTTATGTTTGCTTGTTTTAAGAGTGTTACTGTTTCATAGTGAATGCTTATCCATAAACATTGCTTCTTTTCCCCCGTCTTCTTGCCTTGTTTGTTTCTAGTATTGTGATTACGAGTTAACTTACTGTCGCATACAGCACTAGAAACACAAATATAATATATTAATATTGTTTATATTAGTGACTATATCAGTATTCGTAGCAGTGTTATGAATAGGAATAAACCATTAGATACATTGATATTGGCAATGTTAATATGCAATTTGCAAGAAAACCTGATGTGCAATCACTAAACCGATTTTTGTTCTGAATTCGGTACACCCGAAATGTGAATCGTGGCATACTATACTTCATGCAATGATCCAAAAGTTAAAATTCGCAGGCTAGTGTAATTGATGCTATTATTTACATATATTTTTTGAAAATTTATAACAATCTCATAATATACTTATCATAGTCTGGGTTCTGACTGCTCCCCCAACCTTTTACCTTCTAGATCCGCCACTAAACATAGTACTGACGCTGAGCCTTCCTGGTATTCTCAGCATTCACCTTATACAACTGCTGAAACGCTTGAAGCAGGTGAATGGTTTCTGATGCATCCTATATCTAACTGATGTATTCATCCCATCTAACAACATGTTAATAAGTTGGGAATCACGACAATTAAATCTCAAAATAAAAGATGCATAATAAATATTCAACAAACTGATCCACCGCTTCATTTAACTTTTGTTTCCTAAATAGTGTTTCCTGAATAGTGAACATCGTTCTTTTTCGTGTTTTTTCTTCAAATATCTGTTTTTATTTCTGGCAACTATTATTTATTGATTTATGTTGCAGATTATTGAAATAATCAACAGAACTTGAGTCGAATCCCTCGTAACTTACAAATCGTTTGTTTCTTTGTAGCTATACGAGCAAAATTATGTGATTATTCCTTTCGGACTGAGGTTATTTTTGGCGTTTTCCTACATTTTCAGTTAGTGACTTATTGCTGAAAAAAGATTCATTCGATTGATATGGTTAAGGACTTGTTTCCTTTTATAAAATGGATGTAGCTATTTTTTGGTAAACGTTGCATTGCTGTGTTGCCAACGGGCGGGAAATTAGTGAGGGAAATGTAGGGGTGAATATTTAATAAAATTCCCTAACCGAATTTCAAAATTTTTTGTATCTAGCACCACTACATAGGTTCTAGTCACCTAAAAAATTATTTGGTATGTTGACAAGGTACAGTGAAATCCTGAAGTCACTGGCTTCCATTCAAAGAGGGAAAGAAAAAATTCCCTGTCATCATACACATGGAATTTTGACACTTTTTACGTCTCAGAAGCAAAAATTAACAGCTATACCGGAGCAACAGCTTCTCTAATTATGCTATTCAAACTTTTATGGTACGTTCTGTAGAGCAAAGAAAAAACATTCAGGTAGTGGTACGTTTGTTTCAATGTAGCCAGCGAGAGGGTAATAATAGAAGGGAAAAGGGAAATTTTTCGAATTTTTCACATAAAATAGTGAATTGTTTTGGCTGGAAACACTACCATCAGACAGAAGAGAACTATCTGAAAATAAACCATAGTACTCCAAAAATATATCCTACAAGTATCATGGCGATATCTAACAAAGTAAGGATGAAATTTAAAAACATATCTCATTCTACCTCAGAAATTCGCCTTTTTTTTACGATTTCCAGAACATAGTTTATTATAAACCTCAACTGTACTTCTCCTAATTACTCTAGTGAAGCCTTTTATGGTGCGCTGTGTAGGATAAGCACGAGGCGTTTTGACACTGGTACGTTTGTTCGAGTGTAGCCAACAAGAGGGAAATAACAGAAACAAAATTTTTTTTTTAAAATTTGCCTCTAAAATCTGGAATTAAAATTTTCTGTAGCTGGTAATACTACTATCAGACACGCACAAACTATCTTGAAATAAGCTTTGGTATTCCTCTAATATATTCTTCAAGTATTGTAACGATATCTAATAAAGTAAGCATGTCAATAAAAAATATATTTTCTACCTTTAAAAAATCACAGTTATCTTTCCAATTAGAGAACAAGGTCTATTGTAAACCTCAACTGTAATTCCCCTAATTATCCTGTTGAAACTTTGTGTAGGGCAAAGACGATACTTCCAGATACTGGTACGTTGTTCCGATGTAGCTAACAAGAGGGAAATAATAGAGACAAAACAGATAATTTTCCCCAAATTTCCCCCTAAAATCTGGAATTAAAATTTTCTGTAGTTGGAAACACTGCTACTAGACAGAAGCAAACTATCTTAAATTAAACATTGGTACACCACTAATATAACCTACAAGTTTTATGGCGTAAGAAAAATCAAGCGTTAGAACCTAAATACGAATTTTTCGTGCCCCCTCTAATTAACCCTTTGTAACGATCTGTACCCGAATTTGTTTAGCAAGGACAAATGTTCCATTGGCGTAAGTTGACTTGCACTCGGACGTATAGGTACGGATTTATAAACAAAAATTTCGAATTTTTTTGCCGAAATTTAATGAAATTTTAATCCTCATAATTGGCAACACTGCGCAAAGGACCGTCCAGTTGATGTCAACAGTTAGGTACCCCTCCGAGGTATCTACCTGGCAAGATTTAAGGGGGTCTTTCTACAACGAAGGAAGCTACAAGGAAACAAGAAGTAAAGGAAGTTCGAAATTAGATAATTCTCTAATTTTTGACTGGGGTGAAATTTGAAAAGGAAATTCGACACCAGAAGAAAAAGAAATTAATATGATTAACTAAGGTCCAACCAAAATTGCCAAGAATAATGTCCCGATATCTCAATTTAGTGTCCACACAGGAGCGGATTAAAAAAGTTACACACCCGTTTGTGCCACTTTAGCCACCTGGGCCACCAAGTGTACATTTGATTACATTTTTTAACTACTAACCCGTGTTGTTGTTGCAGTTATAGTCTCGACTAATAATATCGTTGTTGTAAACAATAACTTCATAAGGAAAATTTTCTCTCCTTTTTATATCTTAGTTCCAACACTCTTGGTGAGAAATGCAGAGTGTTTCAAAATGAATATCGGGGATTTAAGTCTTCGTAGTACAGTGAAACCTCTACTAACGGACACCTCCCTTAACGGACGTATTTTGTAATCCCCAAAAACGGTAATAGGAAAAAACATATTGGCAAACCTTTGTAAAGCGGACGCTCTCTAGTATGGACACGGACAGTATTTTCTGTCTTTTATATGTAATATTTACCTCCGTATTACGGACACTTTCTCTAGAAATAAGTTGAAAAGTGTAGTAAAAATACATTTTCAGTAATTCATACATGTGTCATCAAGGAAACATTGTGACAACATTTTGCCCCTTCAACTGTCTGCTCAGCAACCCAGATGAAGCGTCTCTGTTTAACAACACTCTTATGTCCTTTGCTTTCATCCCACTCCCATCCAAGCAGTTTTAGACACCAAAGTGATTGACATTTGCCCGCCGTTAGGAATGATACGTTATGCTACTGTTCCGTTGGAGTCTCTAACCAACCAGAAGAGAAGTTTAGTATTTTTTGCCCTCAGGTATATATATTGTCTCAAAAAGGACACTTCAGGAGTGCATTACCCGACAAAATAAAGTGCCATACTGAAAACGAAGGAAGTACTGATAAGTGTAAAGTGCAGAAAACTGTAACATGTTATTTCCATGTTGTGTTTCGAACATAGAGTATTGGATAACAGAGGATAATGCAGAAACGTGATTCATGCAAAAATATTTTTTTTCTAATTCTATATTACCTTCCTCACTAATTTGCATAAAATACTGAAACCTCTTGAAGGCGGACATCTCTCTATAGCGGACAATTTTTGATTCCCCACTGCTGTCCGCTTTACAGAGGTTTCACTGTACTTATTACGTTTTACGTACAATTATAAGCAATGCATCAAGTAAAAGAAAACCTCAAATATTCTTTGCTACAAATGTTCGATGTGAGATTCATTCGTCACACAGCAAACATCTAGACGATAGGCGAGAAAGGCCCATAAACCTTCCACCATATGGCACAAAACACATTCAATTTAGGGGAGTCTCGTTTCAACTGTACCATCTTCTGAGGGTTTGCTGACAGCAAGATACGAACATTATGAGCGTTCACATTAGCTCTTAGGTAAAATGTCGATTTATCACTGAAGACGACACGATCCAGAAAATCTTCATTGTTATGCAGCAATATTTCACTTGCGAAATTGCCACGTAAACCGTAGTTTGTAGGCATTAGACCTGTAGCAACTACAAACGATAAGGACGTAGTTGCAAGCGTCTCCTTCATATTCTTCACACAGACGGTTGCACTGTACAGATTCAGTCTTTATTAAAACACAAAAAGCTTTCTGCTCTGTAGTCTCCACCTTTGCTACTTGCTCTTTCTAACGGCAGACAGAAGAAACAATACATGTACATGCGTGCGTACAAAACTGTTTGATTTGCTCTTTCATTTGATATAATATTTATAATTGTAAGTTAATTCTAACGGATACTTCAAAGTTTCAAAAACCTAATATTAATTTTGAAACACCTTGCATTACTTCAAATTGTGTCCTCCTATACTTCATTGTCCTACTATATTGTGTCCTTCATGTCTTTTATATACATATCATCAGAGCCGGCCGTAGGCAATTTGATGCCCAGGGCAATGGCATAATTTGCCGCCTCCCTCTTTCTCCAGAAAGAACAAATCTTAAATGTCATGATTTTAAGTATGCTACTTCAGCATGAACAACGAAGGGGAGGGTAAGTGAAGTTGCACTCAGAAAGGCTTAAATACTTACTAAAAATGCAATCCCGTTGTATCTGTTTTTTTATCTTTAAATATTAATATATTATGTTAGTGAAAGATAAAGCAAACACACCTGCAGAGGAAAGATGATAATCCTTTTTATAGAATTCAATATCGAGCTTCAATCTCAATGTATCAGTTTGGAATTACAGTGCAACTAGCTCTTTCATCTTTATTTCTTGATTTTTGTTCTACACCTGCTAACAGTTTCTCAAAAACTTTTTCTATCTTGAATGGTAAGGAACTTGTTTCTGACAAAAAAAAAAAAAAAAACTACTTGTCATATCAAAACTGTGATAACTTACTAAATGGAACAGATATTCGCTACTATTCTGGAATTGAATTCTTGCATTTGAAAACAATCAAGCAATTTGTGCTCGGATTTATTCGACCATTTGCTTTAGCATTGTCCATGTGACCTTAAACTAATGCAATCTAAATATAATTTATGAATGTAGTATTCAAATAGGTCAGTTTAGTAAATGTAACTACCATCATCATGAGGTCTTTTTCCAACAAGAAACATTTAATTTAAATAATATACCTATGACAGATTTTGCCGGACCCTCCAAACTTGCCGCTCTATGCAAATGCACGTGTTGCATATATGGTAGAGCCGGCTCTCCATATCATATATATCTAGTCGACAAATTATCTATATATGATATTTAGAAAAATAGTATTAGGCTAATTAGTATTTGCTTTTACCTTTAGACAAGTTACTTGAATTTTATACTGTTCGTCACATTATTTTCGAACTTATTCAAGGCCTGCTTTCACGAAAAAAAAATTTCATTTCTACTTTTATTTCTTGGTTGATATTGATGAAAACTGCTCAAACCCGAATTGTTAATACATGTAGGTATGGTATTAATGTAAATTGTAAAATATTTGTATGGTTTCAGTATCTAGCGTTTAATTTATATTCCATTTTACTGTGATTACACCTACATAAAAATACAGACGTAAGATACGTTTAAAAATTTCATACTTAAATAGACGTAAGATTCATTACAAATGACTATTTGAAAAAATACGAAATTTAGGAAAAAATGAGAAGCAATGTTTTTTCTAAGAAAACGTACATTTCTGAAAAAATACGAATGTTTTTTTCTTTCCTATTTACAACACTATTCCTGCATAATCTCTCAGATACTTAGGAATGTTCTACTGTATTTGACGCAAATCTATCAAGTGTTTTACATTTAAATAAATTTCGATACAAAGTTTTTGAGTACTTAAGTTCATGTATTCATTTGGACGTGTCAATTACCACCTAACTTGTAAGTGAAACCCTTTAACCAGTCCATGAAGGTAGGGGTATAGTGAAAACCAGGAGTTCGGTCTTCTGAACGAATTACTGCGTTAATGTATCCGACCTTTAAAAAAATATAGGCCCTATAGTTATTGTTTAGGAGAAGGTAGAAGAAAATTATGTTCATAAAATCCAAATCGTTCTAAAAGACTGTTTGATCCGGATGGTGAATACAAATCACTTTATGATGTTCCCTTGTGTTCCAGTCATTATTCTGCAAGTTGAATGAAATTTCTGAAGTGTGAAGTTTACGTTATTGTTAACAATTAATCCAGTACCGGTTCCGATTGTGGTATAATTATTATATACGGTATAATTACACTCAGATTGAATCCTTGTAAGTGTACGACATTATGTGTGCGACTATATAACAAAAGCGTGTAATAAAAATTCTATCGTTCATGACAGCAGGTTGTTAGTATTAACGGTAGTTATTGTGTCACAATTGACAATTATGAAGAATAGCACTCCCGAAAAATGTAAATCATTTTGTGAGTACGGCATATTTCACGAGATATTGAAGTCAATAAAAATACAAATGATAAACTGAAATATCTTATAAATATCGCTATTACTGGAAATGGAAATGTCATAGAACTGCAATGTTGCCTAGGAAATCGTCGGTATTGTCTGACTAATTTTCATACCAGTCAAAGAGCAAACATGAATTGAAAATTGTATACATCTCTGCTAGGTTTGCACTTACTTATTTTCAGAGGAATGTAAAAATGGTATGTTGAGACAACTGTTATGTTCTTTGAGAGAAAACTTTACTCACTTCTTGCCTTTTTGTACGTTTTCGTTTAGTACGGTCGGGTGAATTGAACTTACAATTTCTCGTGGAGAAGAGTATTCTTTCAGTTGATAGTCTATTGAAAGATTGAGAGAGGTGGAACACTAAGCTTTCCTAAGGCTGATTGAATGAATGTGACAGTTTTTTTCATTAATCATAGTACCGACCGGAGCCATCAGTTGAACAAGAAGAGATGTGGCCATATTAAAAAAGGTTTCAATCGGAGAAAGGGAGTTTAAAGGTTGGAGCAGTGCATTCAGGAGATCAGGTGGTTATAAATTCAGAGACTGATGATCATTAGCCTCATTCTAACATGAAATGGATTTATCAAGGACAACAGTACTTGTAGATAAGAGGAGTGAAAATTTAGTCGTATTGTCCAAATGTGATAACAAGTATGGTGTTATCATGCATACTAACATCAGATATACCACTTTCTGATGCGGAAATATTTGGAGAAACTGTAGATAAACTTTGAACACTTTCTTCCTGTGGAACATGTTTGGTAAAAGAAGAAAATTTAGAAGGAAAATCGAAAGGCGTTGCTGTCAAATTAGAGGACTTTAGAACACATACTCATCCAGCATAATTTGAAGTAGTAAAAGTAGCCTTTGGTTGAGAATGGAGGAAACAAGCCGAGAGCAGATGTTGATGAGGATTGCATTGACAGCATGTCTCTCATCGACCAGGATAGGTAACGCAATAGCAAACTATTTTGAATGCTTACAAACGAAGGAATGGTATGTTACAGTTGTATTTTAATTACTTAGTACCCGTTCAAGTAGGGTAGACATGTTCAGCTGAATAAAGTTCATCCTATATATGATATATCTTGCCGAATTTTGTAAGGATATGTTTAACGGCGTTATATACCAGCTTCAAGAGAGTAACATGGAGTTTTAATATTAGAATACTAACCTTCGCCCGTCACTTTTATATCATATGAACTTAGGAAATCGGTGAACTCTGCAACACCATTTATATCACTAAGGGTTTTCTTACATAATTGTAAAGAGATCTGTCTGACTAAAATTAACTTACGATACACATTCAGTAGAACACTGAACACCTAATCAACTTTAAAAGAGGTGTTATACTACCACTCATGAATCACAAGAGATGTAAGCCTCTAACATAAGAGTTACGACCAAAATCATACTTCAGTGTATTTACTCTTTTAACAAATGGCATCTTCAATTTGAAGAAAGAATGCAACTAAAACAAAAACTTCATTCTTTTTAGAAAGACATTTGAAAAACAATAAATAGAATGCTTTACTATATGTGACAAGTCAGAACATATACTCAATACGGGGCAGGTGAAGTACCTGACGTCCAAGACCAAGAAGTGAGTCAATCGCAGAGGGTATACAGCGCACGTCCTCACGCCCTAACAACGAAACACATTATGAGATTCGAACGTCGTTCTTCGACTTTAACAGTTTCGTTGTTCCTTTTATTTACCACTGGTCTATCTGTCCGGTTATTAGGACTCATTTGCTAGCTTTATAGAAAGACTGTCAAAGAAGTTAGTGTTCGCATATTCCGACTGAAAATTTCCTTCCTTTGGTCATATATAAATAAATCAAAGTGTAGATCGAAATATTGTGATGATTCTGCGGCTAATATATATGTATATTTTATTTCTGGCTGTACGCAACTGTACTACTTGCCGGTACCTTTTTAATTATAGCGGAATATTTCCTCTTCTGTCTTAAAAAGGGGTTGATGAGAAACCTCGAAAATACCAAATAATAAATATTTATAGTTTTATTTAAACCAGAGTTTTCATTCTTTTCTTTTTCCCTTTTTTTCTTTCTAGAGAAAGAGTTGAGAATCTTGGCTCTTCCTGAGGTCAGTTAACAGTATTCAGAGCCTATAATATTTGGATCCTTCTGTCTCTCGCTCGCTGGCACGTCCTCGCGCCTCCCTTTTTTTCATTCTTTTTTTGCACAATAATATACACAGATCCGGATTTAGGTTTGGTGAGGCCCTAAGGTAAAGGGTCCTTATTAAAGGAAATGGGGCCTTTTATGTGTTCTGCTATTGTTTGTCAATGACAAATTGTCTGCAACTGCCTGCTACATGTAGCATGCAACCAGTACATAAACGTATGTGTAGAAATTAGTAATAATTTTGGGAGGAAGCTAGCAGAAGGGGCTACATCATGGGAGGCTACACAACATAAAATACTTTTGATGTACGTAAGTTTTATAACTTATTTTTTACCCTATAGTTTGGAAATGTACATCCACTCTTTTTGGTAAATTTTTGGAGCCCCCAAGAGAGTGTCATACAATAAATCTGCACTTAATAATGCATAAGGTTTTTTTTTTTTATTTTAAATATAGAAACTGAAACTATTGGGAACGTATTTTTAGTGTATATTTTCGTACACGGAAGGTGAGAATGGTAATAGAAAGTGACATGTGGTCAAGGTTAGTTGTGTGAATAGGAAAACAAACTTTCCCATGAAGAGTAACAACAGCCAGTTGACCTCTACGTAAGCTTCTCGGCCCGTTGCTTTTTTCAAAACATAAACACATCTGATGACAAACGTATGGACTTCCTAGAAAATAAAATAGCAGCACACTTATTGAAAAACATTTTTTTTATTTTTCTGCGTGATACTTCACGGAATTGAAGAATATAAAAAGCACGGGCAAGAGACATGGAGCATGACAATTCACATCAACGAATCATACGCTCTGGATCGAATCACCAGTAACCGCAATGGAGTTTGGAATGCTTGCCCTGTAAGAACCCTCTCTTTTCCTATGGTATCCCTTCTCAAATTCGGGGAGGAGCTTCAGCAAAACCCTGCCATCTGGCATGCCTGAGAAAAAGTCATTCATCATTGTGGGTATGTCTCCTGTGACAAGCGACCCACTGTACATTACAGTTTTAAAGGTTTATTTTTATATTATTGTAAATTCAGTCATAATAAATTGTAGTTTAAATGGGGCTACTTGTTTCCATTTCAAGCATTGATACTTAATTTAAGTGGGATTAAGTTGCAGTGCACAGCCTAACTTTTGAGGAATACAGTTTATTTATTTACAATGTATTGCGTCTGCATATTTTAATATTTTAAGAGTGGAGCCCTAACCTATAGCTTGTTTAGCTTATACGTAACTCCGGCACTGAATATAATCTATAACGGTTCTGAACCGACCAGATTCTTCTTTTAGAAAAGACTGAACTCTCACAACGAAATAATCCCAACAAATTTGTTTGTCGCTGTAGTTCAACTAGATTGAAAGCCAATACAAAAATTCTGCTGGGACTCCACCTCTGCACTTTCTCCGCAGACGACCCTTTGCTCAGTTTCCATTCGAATGTATTTAACTAATTGTTTTTATTCATTATTAGGAGAGTATTAAGTGAAAAAATCTCTTGGATTTTTTTCGCAAAGTTTATACATTAATTAAGTAGAGATTTGTAGAACATTTTGGTAGCATGACTAGTACTCTGAAGAACATTATGTGAATAATGTACTATATGTGTGTTGTTATTGAAATTCAGTTGATTTCTATTTGTAGAACACTTAATGCCTTTGAAAAAACAATTCCAGCTTACTTTCACCCGTTTAGAAAAAGAGAAAAAAACAAGACACAAATCACTCAGAAATATTGATTATTATTACGTTTATAGTATTATAGAATTAAGATTTAAGAATCAGACATTTTTAAAGCATCTTTACATATATATAAGTACGTCAGAGCTTTTAGTTACAAGGGTATACTGATATACTACTGAACTTTATAATTATTATTGTTAATAATCACAATGTCCTGAAAGCTATTCAAATTTTTAACCAGTATGATCCAGGTGTCCAGCGTACCGGAACCTTTATTATTAGAAATAATATATATATATATATATAATCATTTCATGAAAGGAAAAACTAGATGTGAATTTATAACATGTTTCGTAGGTGAGTCTAAATCCATAATTAATACAGTTATTCAGATTCAGTGTTTAGGAGTACAAATTCCCTGAAAATTTCGAATTATTTTTTGTAGGACAGAGGCGGATCTACGGCGGCCGATCGGGTCGATCCCCCCCCCCCCAGAAAAGAAAACTTTCTTATTTTATATATTTAAATAAAACCCATCCCAGAGTTTGGAGATCTTAAAAGTATATCTGAGTAGCAACATTACAACCCATCGACCCCGCAGAAGTCCGTCCTGGATCCGCCCCTGTTGTAGCATACCGTAAGAGAGGGTTATTTTACACCAGAATTAAGGGATTTTAAAGGAAATCGCATGTAACTTAAAAACATACTGATTTTAAACGCTGTATTTTAAACATATATTAGCTTGACATGTAAGAAAAACATTTGTACAAGTGCATTAGTAAGCATTCAATATGACTATAGTTATTGAAATATAAAATTTGGTGCAAAGTAACTCTATAGGTGGGGATACTTTGCACAACATACAAAAAAGTATGTTCAACATACGAACATAATGTTTCTGTACAATGTTTTCCCTTCAGTATTTATATATTTCACTTCCTACGCAAAACTGTATGGAATCTACAAATACTGATATTAGAATGATGGTACTGGTACCAGTACTTAGTATGAATTATAGATATTTGTAGAGAGAAATATGTATTTTCTGATATCGGAACAGGAACCACATTATGATAATTTAACATATGCTCGACAAAAATGCCAACTAAGGAACAGAAAAAAATCTCCGTGAACTGATTTGCCTTGGTTGCTCTTTATGTCTCAGAATATCATTCCAAACGTAATAAGTAAAATATTTATGGGGTTTAGGACTTTCAGACTGAAGCCCATCCCATTTGCTTGTTTTTTTTCTTTTTTTTTTTAATCTTATGTTAGTCATTTCTATGCGTATAAGGTTCAGGCCCCCCAAAAATCCGGTGATTAAAAAAAATTTTGTTACTCAAGCCCCTCTCAATCTAATTTTCTGGATCCGCCATTGTTCGTAATTTATTTTCCAACAAGAAATCCATTCCGGCATCTAACTAAATAGCAAATTTACTTAAACATTAGAAGGCAGGAGGTACCAGCAGTAGTAATTTCCTTTCTAAGGGCTTACTTGGGACTAGTGCTGTCAAACGGGTCGGGTCGGGTCAGGTCAACTCGGGTCGGGTCAGTCGGGTCAGCTCGGGTCGGGTTGTCGGGTCAGGCTACTCGGATCGGGTTGGGTCAGTCGGGTCAGCTCGGGTCAGGTTGTCGGGTCAATCGGGTCAGCTCGGGTCGGGTTGTCGGGTCAGGTTATTCAGGTAGGGTTGTCGGGTCACTCGGGTCGGGTTGTCGGGTCAGGTTATTCAGGTAGGGTTGTCGGGTCGGGTCACTCGTGTTGGGTTGTCGGGTCTAGTCAGCCTACTCGGGTTGGGTTGGGTCAGTCGGGTCAGCTCGGGTCGGGGTGTAGGGACGGGTTGGGTCAATCGGTTCAGGTCAGGTTGTCGGGTCGGGTTATTTGGGTCGTTTCAATCGGGTCAGCTCGGGTCGGGTAGTCGGGTCGGGTCAGTCGGGTCAGTTCACTTTGGTCTACTGAGTTTAGGTTGAGTTTAAACTCGGCTGGAGTCGAAAGCTGCTGTTTTTCACTAGCTGCCTAATTAAAAGTAGCAATTTTCAATTGATTTTATAGAAACCATAAATCTATTTTGAACACTAGCAGCTAGTGATTTTATGGTAAATGCTTATTTTTGTACTTGTGTGTATTTTAATTTTTAAATATGGAAGATTGATTTTACCAATCGACTATAATATTAATATCTACGCCAATATGGAGTCTCGATTTAGAACAGAACTAGAAGTTGTTTAAGCAACACCAAAAGAGATATTGGATATGGACGACCAAGCCCAAGCAGGGCCGCGGTGGCTCAGTGGTAGAGGATTCATCTCTGGTGCATGGTGTCTAGTAGCGTAGCTAGAGTTTTTTTCAGGGGGGGCAATGAAGGGGCTAAGAGGATTTTGAGGGGACCATCTCCAATATATATATATATATATATATATATATATATATATATATATAGATGTGTGTGTGTGTGTGTGTGTGTGTGTGTGTGTGTGTGTGTGTGTTCAAGGTGAATGTTTCCATCTTTGTTGTTCATGATTTTACTCTTTGCAAAACAGTGAAAATATAAGAATCTAGTACCTCAAACAACTAGGATTCATTAATGCAATTGATTTCTAATATAAGTAAATAGTTATTTAATCATGGCGTTTAAAATATGTGTAGCTGGTTGACTTAAGTGGAAGCAAACACACTTTTACAGATAAAGAAAATAACTTATAGGTTCATGCCTCTACTTGAAGGGGATCTTTCTATTCGTGTGGGCAACAGCAAACATATCCACAACTTGTTAAAGATCTAACGATTTAGCAATTTTCTTCTCAATATAAAGTAACACTAAGTTTTTCAACCTATCATGAGTCATTGAATTGCGTATACAAGTCTTTAATCTTTTCAAAGAAGAGATGAAGTCTTTAATCTTTTCAATGACCTTTCACATGTAGCACTAGAAACTGATATAATCAGAGAGATGATACCTAGCTTGTAGGTTTCTAGGAATGCGTTTTAGTAGATACAAAGATCAACGAAATTCGTTAAGGAATCAGCTTTGGTTTTTTTCTCGTCTTCATACAACTTAATATTTAGAGCAATCCCCATTATGCTTTATTTCTTGTTTAATTATGCTTTTTTTTAATTATGCTTTATTTTTAATTTCAATGGTTATTTTACATTAATCGTGTATAATGTATATCGTGAATCTATATAATGCATATATAGAATTAATGTATACATTAAATATTCTAAATATCTTGATCTATTTATTGATATTTTTTTGCAACTAGTTTCTCTCATATTTAACCCTCCAATACGCGCGCGGGCTACTATTGTAGCCCAGCGTTTTTATTTTCCTTGCCGCAAAGAAATTCGAGATGCTAACTCAAAGAGTGTCTGTGTACCTTTCTATCAACTATCTTTCTGCGTGTTTAGTGTGTGGACAAACGTAAAATCGAAAGGAGTTCCTTGTTATTCTGCTTGAAAGTTTCATGGGCTACATCTGTAGCCCGCGCGACTATTGATGTCACGGGTGTCACAAAGCGTCAAAGTTTTTTTCATTATAGTTGGAGTGTTGATCAGATGGTCAATGAGTTTGCAAAATGCCAATTCTGATGAGGAATGTTTTCTAGATGGTGATAGTTAACATTTTTAGACCGCAAAAATGCATTTTTCGGACACAGAAATAGCGAAAACTCAGATGTGACTGAGAATTCCGGGCGGCAGGAATCACTGATACCTGTTGATAATAGTAGTAAAGACAGTTCTGAAGTAAATTATTATGTAGTAAAAGACAATCTCAAATGGAAGAAAGTCACTCCTACTCGTAATATTTGCGCTCGTGCTCATAATATTGTGCTTCGTTTTCCAGGACCTAAAGGTGGGGGTAGATCTGCGTTGTTGGAGCATGAATATCTAGAAGTGCTTTTAGGTGCAAACATTTTGAGACTTAAGGTTGATTTTACCAATATTTACATTGAGATTTGTACTTAACCGTCATGCAAAACTTACAGACGAGATTGTACGTGCCCTTATTGACATTTTGATGCTTTTGATGAGTGGTCAATCCTTGGAGGAAAGTGTGCATTGACCACTCACCACTTGTGTGCAGAACATGCTTAGAAGAACATGAATACGGAAACATAAAAAGAAAAATATATGAGTGTAAATAGTATATGTAAAATTATGCAAAATCGTAATCAAACTTTGATAGCAGAAATTTGTTATGCTGAAAAGGTATATGTTTTATGGGCAATACGTTTATTTGTAATATTTAAAAATTTTTGAAAAATTATACTTAATTTTTAAAGAATTCTAACACACATGTTTAAGTTGAAGGAAAGTTTAAAATGCGCCAGATTGGTCCATTTATTGATAAATACAAATAGCTTTTACAGTCTTCCTGTATCACTTTTTAAAAAATGAATGGTGTTGATCTTCTTTGTATATACATAGCTCTCAAAATAAACATATTTCTCAAAGTGTGTATAAAACCCTTAAAACAGTTTATAAAATAATTCTGTACAAGAAAGACAGAAATATTAACAAACCTATTCAACATAATAAAATAAAAACAAATGGGCTACAGTGGTAGCCCGCGCGACTATCCACGTCAAAAAAATCCGCGCGCGTATTGCAGGGTTAATAAACTTTCTACTTAATTCATTGTAAAGAGATGTGCTTTGCTCGAATAAATTTTTTCTACCATTTGTGTGAGCTTTACAGGTACATATATACAGAAAGGGAAAGTAAAAGATGCCACCAAAAAAGTACAGAAAGTGCTTAAGTTCAAAAAGTAAACATAACAATATAGTATGGAGTTCTTGCATACTTTTCATTGTTGGCGGAAAAATTTCTTCTTTTACTTTTTTCTTTTCTCCACATCAAAGGATTACACCGAAAAGTTTACAGAAATGAAAATAAGCTTTTCATTGTTGTATTGTTATGTTCTCAATGATTTTGCATTGTAAATATTGGTTTTAAAAAATATTAACACAGTATGTTAAACTTTCAGTTAAAGAGAATTTTCCAAGAATTGTGCTATATATTTTAAATTATGCTTTATGCTTTATTTTCTAAAATTATGTTTTTAAAACTAGTTTCTTCTATATTCTTAGACAATCACAATCATGTTCAAGGTACCAACCATATGTGTAAATTGCTGTTATGCTTTATATGCTTTTTATGCTTTTGGGTTGCTCTATTAATTGTGTTTGAGAGGATTTTGAGTTTTCACTTTTATGTTTGCAGATCACTCCATAATGCTGGGTTATAGGCTCTACAATGTTGTAATTTTAAAAAGTTTTTACTTTTTGGATGTAGAGTGGTGATTGATCTGATGATTTTGCAACATAATACAAAGCTGTTTTTCATATCAGTGATTGTCTATCAATAGTAGAGAGAAAAATGTCTCTTGAAAGATATATTATCTTTAGAAAATTTGTTTTCTGCATCCAATGAAGGAAAAGATTCATCCAAAATGAATTTGTGATATTTCGATGGCGGATGTCTAGTTCGTTTCCACGAGGAACCCCTATATTCTATTTGTTTCCGACTCTGGAATTCGAGACCATTTTCTTTGCACATCTCCAAACATTCTTGATAAATTTGTTCGAATATTGTTCGTTGAGAGTCATATTTACCAGACCTCATCTTGGACAGCGTTTGAGCTAGTGTATTTACAAGGATCAAACCTTCTGACACGTCTGCATCTACTTGAGATAAGGCTAAACTCAAAGTTATAGAATGGCACCAAAATCTTAATTTTAGCAGCCCGAAAACATTCCCTCGTGTACAGATCACACTAATTTTCCGGATGGAATGATGGAGGTAAATAAATATCAGAAGTTCCAGATTTAATACCGCATAATAATATAATGTGTTGAAAACAGATTTTATGAAAGAAAAAGGAATAAATGGATATGATAATTTGTAAAAAAAAAAAAAAAGCGATAGTGCTTAAGTGAATTATAAGAAAAAGCCTTGAAAAGTAATCAAGAGAAACCATTAATATGTTTTTCCTTTGTTATAATAACTTTTCCTAAGGGACAACGATGATAGAAACTAATGAGACTTTATAATTGCAAAAAAATCATAAAGCACTTAATTTGAAATTAAAGATTGATAAGATTTGGTAATATAATGGGGATTCAGGCTGGCAGAGGGGGAGAGTGAAAACGGAGGCAACAGAGACGTTTCTTTTAAGCCATGTGCAAAGAGATTAACCTTGGACTTCGGGTGAGAGGTTACCATATACTCATGTGAGTTTCAATTGCCACCACTTGTAAAAGTTAGCTAAGAAAGACAGTTTGAGCATAGTTTTAGTTTCCTAGCGTAATTAGTTTTTGTGGCAAGTAACTCGTATATGCAAATAGCATCGTTAATATCATCTTGTATGTTAGAATTGTCATTGTGTAAATAAAATTGTAATTAAGCAGGTAAAACAGGTTCTTTTACTTAACTTCTACAAAGAAAAGATTAGAACTTACCTCTTATGCACAGATACGACAGCGTGGGATACTGTCGGTCAGTAAATAATATAATCTGAAGTCATCTACCATACGTAACTAAATATAATTGATTAACCATTTTTATTAATCAATAAATAGTTGTTTGGTAGATAAACTCATTATAATAATAATAATAATAATAATAATAATAATAATAATAATAATAATAATAATAATAATAATACCAAATTATTTAATGGATGCTATGCATTTGTTCTATGTCGCCATAATCAATGGAAATCAATTACTTAGTGTACGAAGATTTTTTTTTCGTCCAACACAAGTGTAATGTTTTACTGCAGTGCATGTTATTTGTAAGTATGCATATCATATTTTAGTATGACTTTCAACATTGAAGCGAATGAGAATGCCGACTGATTTTCCATATTTCTGGTTGTTTGTCAAAAACAAAGGAGATAACTAGATAATGGACAGAGGTTAAAATGAATGTCCAGGTGGCGAGGTAAATGCAAGCAACCCACAGATTTCCGTGAATTAGATCTTCCCGTACTACAAACTAAAACGAGTGGAGCTATTTTATTTGGAACGCAACGGTATTCTGCAGTTCGTAACTTTGTTGTCGAGAGATGTTTTGGAAGTAGTTTCACTTGTAGCCACTGGCAACTCACTCTTTGTCGACCTATAATAGGATCATCTGTGTGTGTGGGGGGGGGGCACTAGGGGGGCCAAGAATTTGAGCAAGGGGGCCTGGCCCACCTTTGCCCTCCCTTGGCTCCGCCACTGATGTTGTCCATGGTTAGATCCCAGCTTGTGCTAGGTGGGCTTTGTGGTGGAAAAACGCCGTGTAGTGGGTTTTCTCGGGGTTATCCTGTTTTCTCCCACTTTCTTCATTCCACCATTTCATTCATTTCTCATGGTCACCATATCCATTAGCCTCGGTGCAGAGTCGAGGGACCTTAAACAGAATATTTCATTTTATTTCACCAAGCCCAAGGACACCGATAGAACGTTTCCCAACCTTTTTCAACTTGCGGCACACTACAGGTGCAAGTTGAATTCTCGCGGCACACTCATAGATATTATTATTTAGTAGTAGTAGTAGTAATAGAAAATACCGTCGTAATTTTTTCTGTGATTACTGACCTTCTCACAGAGAAAAAAGCTCGTTCACTGGTCCCCCCCCCCCCATCGTAAATCATTATTTTATTTTTCATTCTAATTCAAAAATAGAAAACAATTCCAACGAAATATAGGACCCAGGCTTTTAATAATACACTTTCTTTTGAAGACTGTATCCAACCTTTCACTAAGGAAGATCACTAAATAACAAACGAACAAACAAATCTCTTGTACTTTTAAAACAGATGAAGGTAATTTGTATGAGTGTTTGCTTTGTCGAAAGGGTAGAATGAGATTTTAAAATTTCAAGTTACGAAATAACCTGTAACAATGAAGAAGCAATAATGGTCATAGCAATGATAATAAATACTTTTTTAACATTAAAAATGTATAGACAAGTAACAGTGTGAAACATAATTTACTAACGGTTAATATACGTCACAATTTTTAAATATTAATAAAATTATGTTTTCGAAATACAATTTGTGTAGTAGTAATGTATGTATATAGACTACAATAATATATTACAATTACAGTATTTTTTTTTTTTTACATTGTAGAGGTTTATAGTAATGTGAAATACAAATACACATTTTTCCTGCCTTGTAATTTGGTTGCTGTATAATTAATAATTTTGTTTTCATTTCCTCGCGGCACGCCTGCGGCCCATTCGCGGCACACCGGTTGGGAAACGGTGCGATGCAAGAACAAGATAAAGATTGGATATGCAAGACGAAGTGCATAGTAATCTCGCTCTTGGCCTTGTTTTGGTGATCACCAAGTAGCGATGAGCGTATTTTCTTGCTTTCCGTATAGTATGAAAGACCATAATCAAAATCACACTTGGTCTTCATTTGTACCGATGAGGCGAGCATTCTTGGATCTTGTATAACCAAGACTACGAAATGCAGGACCAAAACTTGACTGCAAGACAAAGGATAAGACGCAGTATTGATGACCAAGACTCAGGGAGCGAATTTCATTGGTTGGGCTGAAAGTGTTGAAATAAAATTAGTACTTTATAATTAATTATCATACTGTATTTTTAAATTTTAAATTCAAAATTAATATTATGTATCTTCTTACGTGCAACTATATATACTGTAAAATACGTTTTAATTACCGAGAAAGAATAATCAAAGTGGCACGGGTCCCGGAATTATAGGAACCCATTTTGGAATGAAAGTTGAAGAGTTGGAAAAAATCACAGTTATTCTCCCGTTTCCTCAACCCTTATCATTGTAGTTAAACGATTTCCTTTTGTCTCCGCCAAGATGCTCTTGCTACTTCCTTCCGAGAAGACCCCCTGCCATCCGAGCAGGTGAGAACATTGACCTTGAAGAAAAATTTCGTCACATAGAACTAAAGCAAGAAAAAATATTCTCCCACGTCGGACATTGGTATCAGTAATAAAAAGAAATGACTAAACCTCAAAAGTGCCAAATATTCTTTAAGATGCATATACAAATCCCCCGCTTGATCTAGCTAGTGGTTAACGTGTAAGACTTCGGTACACGTGGTCCGGGCTTAATTCCCAATGGGAGTGCATTTTGGCGTTCACCCAGTGTCGTGACCATAGTGCTCGGGTCGGGTTGTCGTGTCGGGTCAATCGGGTCAGCTCGGGTCGGGTCGGGTCAGCTCGGTCCGGTTATCGGGTCAGGTCAATCATATCGGATCACGGTTCGGGTCAGTCGGGTCGGGTCGGGTCAGTCAATTCAGGTCACGGGTCGGGTCGGGTCGGTCTTCAACCCGACCCGACCCGACCCGTTGAGAGCACTAGTGCTAACTACACGCAGGTGATTGCAATCTTCCAAAGTCTCCCAAATTCTGTTTTTATATGCAAATATGTAAGAAAGACTGCCAGTGTAAATAGTTGTAAATACATTTAAATCAATTTGTATATAACTAGAGAATAGACGGCACCACACCTTTTTTTTATTACTTTGTTGTTTGTTCGCTTGTATGCCGTGGATTCTGACCACTGGATGTTAAAAGTTGCAATGCCGTGAGAAAGGGGAAGTAAACAGTTTAACTTCTTCGTCCTGTTTACGAAGCGTGCATAAGGGCGAAGAGGAGAGAGCACTCAACAAGCAGAAGAATCAAGCAATGAAGATTTTTTTTTTAACGCATGCGCACTATAATAGCCATATGCTTCCAACTTTTCTTTTTGTCTGTTTCGTGTGAGTATTCGTTACTAAATCCTGTCAATCTCTCCAATGCAGATTCGAATTGATTCCAGGAATCATATGTCTAACTTTAAATCCGAATCCAAATGAATACTTTGAGTCCTTGGATTCAAAAGATTCCGTAATGAATCCGAGTCCTTTGAATTGTTTTCAGTATTCGTTCCTTTGAGTACTCAAGAATAGTCGTTACTTTGTAACGACTCCCCAAGTAACGACCCATCACTAAGAAACAATTAATTTCGGGCAATCGATCCTTTTACTTTGATTCAATAAAATGATTCGATCATTTAATTCGTTCATATGAATTGGTCGTCAGGGCATCCCCATCGCGCAAGTGAATTGGTTGGGAATGATTCGCTGATTGAATCAGTTAGGTTTCCGCGCATTCATTTTGCGCAAACGAGTTATTTGATCATATGAATTGAGTGGGAATAATTCGACCATATGAATCGCTTGGGCTACTGCACTTCTTTTCTGGCAACTTAATAAATTCCTTGTGAGGAAATGCAATCTCATGTATCATCTTTGCAAAATAACACGGACAGCGTTGGAGTGGCTCGGTAACTCGTAAGCTTCAGTGCAATTATGAAGTTAAAAATAATATGCTGTTACTCTACTCCCATTATTGTTATTTTGTCATCCTGTTTTCATATTAGGGCTTGAGGCAAAGACTGTTGCAATCTCCATCGTTTTTTATTTCTGCCAGTTTCAGTTTTCGAGCAAATACGCTGTTGAAATATACCCCTTAAGATTTTCACAGGATACGAGAAGTTATAAAATTTATTTTCAACTTCGTATTGTCGTACATATTAATATGGAGAAAAATATAGATCTCTCAATGCAATGCGTAGGCGACATTCATGTTTTTGGTTTTAAATACAGAAAGTGTTATAGAATGGGCCTGTAATGCTATATTCATTTCTGATGCGTATTATTTTCCCAGGTTATGTACACTTTGTAAAGTACACATCATGTTAATGAATTTCTTTTGTTGTTATAAGTCTTACAGTTTTGCACTATAGGCTAAAGTAGAGGCGGATGATTAATTAAAGTAAATTGTTATCTCGCAATCCATTCTATTCTATCCTGACGTCTCCGTGGCTCACTGATAAAGCTGTTACCTCCGGTGTGTGGGGTTCCTGGTTTTATTGACTGCTAAATAAGTTTGTGGTGTACATCATGAGGTCCTTGGGTTTTGTCGGGGTACTCCCGTTTCCTCCCATACTCTAATTCCACCTATTCTTCCATTATCATTTACTTTCCTTAATCATTCGTTTTCCTTAGATTAATGGACATAAACGTTGAAAGTTAATTTCAAGATTTTTATTTTGTCCTATTATATTCTAAAATACGTTCTATTTCATTCCTGACTGGCAAAAAATAATGATTTTAAAAAATTCTTTTGAGCTAGACAAGAAAGGGAGTTCACACTTCACCATATATTTAATATTATTGAGATCATTTTAAAAGGTTTCCCTCGGTGAGACTTTGAATAAACTCTACGTTCCATGGTTATCGTGTAGACCAAAAGTTCTCATGGTCCGCGGGACCTAGACAGGGTGTACGCGACACCTAAAATTTTAAATGTGATGTAATAAAAATACTTCTTGCATAACAGCTGTGAGTTCCTTTATAAGACTAAAAAATGCAGCGGTGCACAGTACGAGTACTAAACAATTACTATTCATTATTTCCAGAGTTCAGGGATTTTCTTCTTCAGGTGGAAACCTCTCTGCTGAAATTCACAAAATGCTTGTAGGACACTTGAAAGCATTAGCTGAAAGTTTTAGAGAATATTTCCCTGTCCCACAACCTGGTAATCGTTGGATTGAAAATCCTTTCACTAATGCAGAAATCTGATACTCTTTAACACAGAACAAGAACAGCTCTTAGAATTATGCTGCGATACTTCATGGTTAAACGTTTCCAAAGAAAATGAACTTTGTGGCTTTTGGTTGCATGTGCTCTGTAAGTATGAAGAGTTGTCTAAGAAGGTATTCCAATATTTGATGCCATTCCCTACCACTTATTTACGTGAGACCATATTTTTTTCTTTGCAGTATTAAAACCTTGAAGTGAAATCGTCTTAATATGGAATCGGACCTAAGATTGATGGTGACAAAACTAATTCCAGATTTCAATGCAATTATGTAAAATCACAAGGAATTTCATTCCTCATATTAGTGACCCCATATTTGAGAACATTGTTTATCAAACTATGACAGTCGTCACCTCCCACAATTGTATATATATTGTTAAATAAAGATTTGTATTTTTGTTTTCCTATTTTTGTTTCAATTTGGATGTATTTTTTTGTCCACGTTTTCTTTCACGAAACTGGGCAGTGGACATCGCGTTCAGCATCCAACAGGACACCCTCCATTGTCACTAGGGTAATTTATTGTTCTCGAGTGACGAAGAAACCCCAGCCATCTTAACGAACTACACACGCACAAATACAAATTTTAAAATTAACAGGAGAGAGAGAGAGGAAGTCAAAATTTTAAAAACTAAGGCAGTTGTACGGAAGCCTTGGAAAAGACACCACGGTGGATAGTGCCTTCTTTGTTTGTAGTGCATTTTTTTTATATTCTAAACATCATCATCATGCATAAATAGTTACAGACGGTAGTGTCGTCCTAGTCAATGTGCCGAACGTCCTTCATTGTCTAGACTCACTCTCTCCTGATGATGTGTGTATTGGACAGTGTGTTTGTGTGTAGTGTCATGTTTTGGTGAGTAAGCTTCAACGAGATGTCAGTACCAGAACTTACTTCTTTCTTGTCGCAGAGAGAAGGAGAGGACTCAGCCCCCAGCCTCCAATCTCGAGTGTATACGAGTAATAGCGAAGTAAGGGATCAAGAGTTTTCACACATTAAAACTGAGGTAGGCTGTTTAAATCTTTTGTTATTAATCAGACTGTTGGATGTACGATGGATCACGGTTCCATGGCCACGGTGGTTATCATCCATTTCAGTGCATTTTGCCGAACCTATTCATGACTTCTGTTATCATTTTACATTACTCCTATTCTTGGCACACTTATTCAGATGTTGACTGCTACTGACTCAACAGTCATTTGCCCACGATTGAAGTGACGAAAGAACATTAATGTTTGAGGGATTTCTAGTGGCAAACTTCCCAGAAACGCTACTCATTTTTTTTTAATTCATAGTTTGATCATGCAGTGATAAACTAATTTGAAATACATTTTTTTGTATGTGTTTTAGAGAGAATCCTGAAATGAGTTATAAAATTTTCAAGTGCAGTTAAATCATCGTATCTTCATCACTAGGGAAACTAGCTTTATTTTTTTAAAATATCATTTTACTTTAGTTTTTATAGAAGATTGGAAACATCAGTTATTATACATATTCATTGTTAATTAATATAATCTATATAAAAAAATCGAAATGTAACTTACTTACGATAAATTATTTTAAATAATAACTTCCGAATACAATTGGTCACTATTAAGTTATTCAGTCCGCTAAGATAAAGGTATCTCAAGGGAAAGGAATAGATTTTATTTAAATCAGAAATATTTGTTTTGTTATTGATAGACTACTACTACATTTTCATTATGTTGGACAGAAAATATTACAGATGATTCTTGGTTATTGTACGAAGTAAAGAAAATGTTTAGAACATATAACGGAATGTTTGTAAGCGAACATAAAATATTACGTTTAATCTTAAAATCATATTTAGACTTTAGTCTTTCTATAGGTAGTTGTTAGGTAAACTAGGCGTCGATGACCTAAAGTAATTTAGAGAATAAATATTGGCCAAGAAAGATCGATCTCTAGAAGTAGATTTGTGATTTAATTTCCTGTGTATTGATTTATAGTAATGTATGTTTATGTTAAGTGTGAATCATCTATGTGAAGTGTGTAAATACAACTATTGTATTTTCGTATTAGTATTGACTAGTATTATTAGTTTGCTTTCATAAATATAAAGCAAATTATGAAACTGAATTTTATATACCCTAAGAATGTATCATTCACTATACTTTCTTTTCCTTGTCAATCTTCTTTCAAGTAACTCTCAAAATTAAAGGTCATGACCCGTATAATCTTAAATTTTCATTAAGCAATATTCTATCTTGCTATTCTTCAATACTTTTCTAAAAGTTTTCTGTCATTTAAGTAACTGATCAAACTAATCAAACAGCTTCCCCATAGATTCGATTCTGGTATTGTTGATGCAAGTACTTTGTACACAATAGGAAAACTGTTCAAATTCTATCAGATAAAATTATGGCAATCAAGTTATAATTTAAAAACTTGTTACAATCTTGCATTTTAATTAAAGAATCGTAATTTGGTTTAAAATGCCGTTTGTATTAATATTACATATCAGCATTATGTAATTTTGCAGACGTTCAAAATTTAGAAAGATATTTCAATGTCCATGTAGTAAATTCATTTTTTTTAACTAACCACCTTTGCAGCAAAAGTTCAATGGAATGAGTATGTCATTTTTTTTTAAATGCAAATGTTTTCATCAGATGTTGTTACCTGTTGCTATTTTTCTTATCTAAATTAAAAATTCTATCAATGTTATCCAAATTCAGTGTTATCTTTTCTATTCAATCAAGTTCAGATTACCTCTAATCTCAATTTAGGCAGAATAACAAAGCTTTGAGTATTGCTGCATAGGGATCTAGCTGAACTGACTTTCACTTAAAACATTATTTTTTTTATAAGTAACTTGACAATATTCTTCGTTAATTAATTTCTAATAATTTTTCTGGCTACCCATTTTCCTTTTTGTATAAATTATACAGCACAATGAAAGCCAGTGCAGCTATTCCCTGAAAGTCAAAATTAGAGAAACATTTTCCTTTTTCAGCCATGCAGCATGTGTCATATGAAAGAAGATCGGGAGCAAAGCATTTTCTTTGACGCTGGCAATTTTTTTATTCCACTTTTAAGACTTTCCTTTCTCCAAAGCCCTGGAATCCGTTCGGAGAGGGGTTTGTCTAGGAGTGAAGTAGGAGGGGAAGTCATATTCATACGGCCCAGCGGAAGAATCCCCGCATCTGTAGCATTTTCAGCTGAACCGAGGTTCGACTCCAGTCGGACTCAAACTTCGGTAAAGCTAATCGTGAAAAATGGACCCGCGAACAGGCACACGAACAATGTACACCGTGAAAAAACTGATTTCCTTAAAAAGAGAAAAGCAAAAAAGATACGGATTTTCAGTCTTGGAAGTTACTGTATTTTCAATTAAAATTTCGTTTACTAGGAAACAATTACGTTTCTTTAGACTAATTTACTTATAGCATTATTTTTCTTGATCATTTTATTTTCTGTTAATTCTAATTAGTATATTTTTTAATACCATGTGGAATTGTAGATAGCATTGGCAGGGGGTCCGCGTTATCTGAAAGTTTGAGAACCACTAGTGTAGACTAAAGGAAACGATGGTGATGAGAATGAATGAAATGGTGAAATAAAAAAAAGTAAGTGAAAACGGAAGAACCCCAAGGAAACCCACACATTTGGTGTTTCTCCACCACAAAGCCCATTTGGCACAAATAGTAAACCAAGGAAAACTAGAGGTGAACGCCTTACACTGAGCCATCACTACCTCAATAAGCAAAACATAGACATATATTTGCGAAAAAACTGGTAGCCCTAATTGAACCCTATCTGAGAAATGCCCCTGAGGAAACTTCTTAACCCGGGGGATTTTCTCTCCTGCAACCGCTGAAATCATCACTGTTTGTCTATATTCCCAAGTGAAAACCATTAGTTAGTTAAACTTGAGTTGCTTTTGAGTTTAACGTCCCATTCAACAGCGAGGCTATATAAGACGTGGAACTACTGATTACATATGGAAACTAAACCACATGAGCTCCCGCCGGGAATCGATCCCCATGGAAGTTCAGAAAACCATTTTTATCTTTCCAGAAAGAATCTATCTTCGTCTTTCTATGTATACATTTTTAAAATCCATTATGTACAATACACATATTTTACAGTTCACTTTTCCTGTAAATACTGTATTTACATTAAATATAATATAGTACTTTGAGTTGATTATGAAACATTAAATTTGATTTTTTTTTTGGCTAGTGCAGTTGAAAGTAAAGATAATAGTTTTTTTCCAATATACATACAGTATATTAATAAAATGGATAAGTGGTCATGAAGAGTATGTTGATACTTACGAAATCGTATTACATCTAATTGAGCAACTGTGATCGATTTATACGTCGTGGTTCGGAGTGATTTTTTATTTCTCATATATCCCCCTGTCCTCAATCTTAGTTTCCAGTTGCGCTAGGACGATAATGATCACTGCCCATGCCTACAATTCTAACTTGCGGTGACTGGAAGCACGGCAGAAGAAAATGTAGACAACGTGAAATATCTGTTAAGCTACACACATAAAGGAATTAAATATTGAATATACGACAAATGACAAAATTACTTTTGGGTAGAAAGAATGTAATATTACTATATAAACACAAGCACTACATGCACTTACATTTCCAACATATCTACAATTAACAATTCAGTATTAATGACGCGGCTGTGGCGTGGCTTGAATAATAAGTAACTCACGTGTTTCTTCGGCTAGCCTGACGAGTTGCTCCCTCGATGTTCTGTATCCGAATGCGTGCGTTGTTTCAGGGGTTGAAGTCCTAGGTTTGAGTCCCAGTTGTTCCTTCTTCAGTAAGTATCCCGGGTGGTGCTATGCGTATGTTGTTAACTTCGTAATCTCGACCGAATCGTGTTTTGAAGCTCAGCTTACATTCATGATAATAAAGGACAAATCCGATTGATTAGTCGTATGACAATGTTCTCGTAAATAAAACTATTACGTTTAACTTCCAACACTAACTAATGAACTGTTAAACTGATAGTGCAGGCCTCTTCGTCATAAACAAGATACAACTCAAAGACGTATACGTTACATTCTAAGCAGCAAGGTACGCTGCTCTTAGGAGAGGGCGTGCTACGACGCGAAAACTGAGAGTAAGAAGACTCCCTCAAACTGTTCACTGCAGACTGAATGCTTTGTCCAATTCACT
Source organism: Thermobia domestica (assembly GCF_964235325.1). Lineage (NCBI taxonomy): Eukaryota > Metazoa > Arthropoda > Insecta > Zygentoma > Lepismatidae > Thermobia > Thermobia domestica. The sequence goes on from NC_137456.1 coordinate 337,276,130, forward strand.
ATTGTATACATGTTCTTGGGGCTGGAGGCCCTCGGTGATGACGTATAGTACCAAGTTCACACTCTTTGGCTGAAGAAGTGCGGGCATTTTAAATAATCGAATCAGCGTTGGGCGATGACAAGAAGCAAGGTGTCTTTGCAACTTTCCCGTTTTTTCCGGACTCAGCGAGCATTCACAAAAGAAATCATCGTCTCTGCAACGTATGTCCATATTTGGTTACGAAATCTGACGGAAGCTCACTAACACAGATGAAAAAGCATTCCAAAGTGATGAGAGAATAGTTTCTAGAACATTGGAGATATACGAGGGTTGGTTAATAAAGTTTAGATTAAGTCTGTTTTTCCAATATCTCTTTTAAATTTAGAGAAAAGGAGCCTTAGGCCGGTGACATAACACTGTCAGTACTTCACCACGAGAAGCATGCAACAGTAAAGTTTCTTTTTGAAAGAAATCTGTTTCAAACAACACAGCTTCCTTTCTTCGGAGGAAGCAACACTACCACGCAGGAAGGAAAAAAAAACACGCATGTATACTACGAAAGAAGGAAGAAAAAGCGCGTGAATGGTATTCTTTCTTTTTCACTCCCCGTGAACTGCAAGTGCATATGAAGAAGCAACCCTACCAATTCTCTCACACAAGCTGGCAGTTTGTGATTCTCAATTCATTTCGATCACGGCAAGCATTTCAGTGAAAACTGCAAATGATTCATTAGAAGAATCGATTCATTTCTGGCAAGAATCATAATTCATTTGATTCACGCCATGATTCTTTCATAATGATCGAATCGTTCATGATCGACACAACTCTATTGAAGTTACTCCCTCTAAACAGAATGGAGCGAGAGGTGCTATTTTCCTTTAAAGTCAGTTGCCTAAAAATTATTTCCATTTCTCCCTTTCACTCACCCAAAGCAGAATTCTACTTGATTGCTTTATAAATAGTATGCTGTCGAAGATAGGTGAACTACTACGAAGCCAAACTGTAACTGAATTCACTGGCAAAAGCGAGTTGCAAGCTTTTGAAAACGTGTTTGAGTACGGGTAATCAGAATTGAGGGAAAGTAACCCAAAAGGCAACTGAGTACAGGGATTCAGAGGAACACATGAGTCCTTGTAGTGCCTAGTCAAAGTAACGAAAGTAGTCGTTACTTTTTATGATTCCTTAAACTCAACGAATCCAAAGGAATCGAATACCAGAAAGGAATCAGAATTCCCATCACTATAAAATATTCTAAAATGTTACCGATTTAGACAGCATATTCGACAAAATTTAACAGACTAGCTTTAAGAAGAGTTGGGAATCACAGAAATGACTACAACCAACACTCCTACAAAAGAAAAAGGAAATTATATAGAATGTGAAAAAGACCGCTTTTTAAATTTTTTAACGTTTGCCCGTTCAAAGGGTTGCGCCCTTTCTTCGGTATGAGTTAAAGAGAAAAGCATAAGAGGTCCAAGTTATCGTTACAGGGTCTAGGTGCTATTTAATTATCAATTTATTTGAAACTTCATTCATTTTCATGGGGAGGGTCATCAAGTGAGTAAGGATAAGCCTCAGTTGGAGTGGATGCTGCTCCAGACTGGCTGGCTGGCATACAAGTTATGGTCTTGCTGGAACTGCGGTGCCTGAAATGAATAGATAAATCAAACATATGGTGGTTAGTTGAATACATGAAGAGCTATGAGAGCATTATTTTTAACAGCTAAGTATATGACAGTTATTAGATCTGTGATGATTGATGGTATGAGGGTGAAGTGCTACGACGCCACAACACATGGGTGATGTTAGTAAGACAAATGCTGTTATCTTCTGTTCCTGGGGCAACGCAGGAACTGATGGAGACAAAGGCAGCCCTGTTAGTGAATGGTTTTACTGTGCATGAGATGGATAGATGAGTCGTGAAACTTTGCCAGAATGATAAATGTCAAAAACTTCTGGATCAATGTTGTCTTGGCCGATGTTGAGATGATAAAGGGTCATCAGATGCTGAAGAGGTGTGAGATAATATACAGCGGGAGTGTCATAGTCTCGGTCATTGCGGAGAATGCTCAGGAATATGGGATTAGCAGCTTCAATGCGTTTCTGAATGTACTTTGAGCGGAGGGTATCAAGATGTGATAATATTGGTGGAAAACTGATGCGTTTATGAAGGCGTGTCGGATGCGGGAGACGGATGCGAAAGGATAAACGAAACGCATGGCGTTCAAAAATGGCAAACTTAAGTAATATTTAGAGGAGCTGATATCCAGGCTGTGTGGCCATATGTTAGAATTGGGCGCATGAAAACATTGTATGTATTGAGAAGGAGAGAATAATTTAGACCCCACGTGGTACCTGGTAGGCGCTTTAGTAAATTGAGTCGGTTTTTGGCTTTCTCGATGACAGTAAGAAGATGAGGCATCCAAGTGAGCTTGGAGTCAAATATAACGCCAAGATATTTAAGAGTACTACGGATTGTAACCGGACTGTTGTCAACATGGAGACGTAGCAAGTGGGGATTTCGATGCACCCGTGATCGCCGTCCAGATGGTAAGAAAACGATCGCTTGCGTTTTCGCAGCATTAATTGCCAATCGCCAGATGTCGCACCAGTCGACAAAAGCATCAATGGCAAGTTGAAGGCTATATTGAATAGAAGTAATTGTCCGACCGACAGCCAGAAATGCTGTATCGTCAGCAAATTGGAAAAGTTGTACGTTAGGAGTAGTGGGCAAGTCGGACACGTACAGCAAATATAATAGGGGTGAAGGAGAAGATTCTTTCGGTACGCCAGAATTCAAAAAGATTGGAAAGGACAGAGCATCATTGATGGAGATGTAGGCAAGTCAGGCTGTAAGGAAGGAATATATAACTCTGATGTAAGAGCGGGGAAGTTGAAAAGAGTATAACTTGTATATAAGACCCTGGTACCAAACTTTATGGAACGCCTTTTCTAGATCGAAGGTGACCAGACTAGATGGATTGCCTCGATTGAATTGGTTATATATAGAAGTACTGAGACGTAACAGGGGATCTAGAATGCTAAATTTAAGTCGAAACCCAGCTTGGTGCAACGAAAGTAACTCGTGATTCTGCAAATGTTCATGGAGGCGCCGAACTAATATGCGTTCCAAAATTTTGCTTAAGGTAGATGTTAGTTGTATCGGCCAATAAGCCGTGAGGTCAGATGGAGGCTTATTAGGCTTTGTAAAAAGTAAGACTTTTGAGTATTTCCAAGTTATGGAGAAAAAAACAGTTCGAAGTATGAATGTATAAATGATACTTAGTATGGTGAAGACAACAGGAGTGGCGTTCTTAATCAGTGTATAGGTAATAGCGTCAAAGCCTGGAGCGGAATTTCGTTTGATGAGGAGTGTGACCTGGATATCAGTAGGTTGAATCGGTACTGCAGGTGGATGATCTAACTCCAGGAGGTGATTGGGATTAGGTTGTAAATGTGGTATTTTGGGGTCAGGTCGACTATCGACAGCTGCGTTTAGATGTAATGGAATATGCCAACCAGGTAGATGAGGGAAGATAATTTGAAAGTATTGGGCAAATGAATTAGCTTTGTCTTGATCAGAAGATAGCGCTTGTTGATTAGCAACTAATGGGTAGGGCGTCCGTTGAAATTTTCCGATGAGCTGATTGAACTGTCGCCAATATTTGGTAGGATGTGAGTTTTCGTTGAGTCTGTTACACGTTCTGGTCCAGAGAAGGCGATTGTATGCAACGATATAATTGTGAGTGATGTGCAGACACTATCTATGGAGGCGAAGTGATTCTAAGTTACGACTGCGTGTGTATTCTCTGTAAGCACGCCGAGCTGCAGTAATGAGAGGTAGGTATCGTGGAGGAAGTTTAGGTTTATGCGGAGTAATATAGGTAGTTGGAATATACTGTTGGGCTGCTGTTTGTAAAGTCTGAGTGAGTCGGGTAACGGCGTTGTCAAGGTAATCTTGTGACGTTAAGACAAACAAGGTCAAGGTCAAGGTCAAGGTATATATGGCCGCCTTCATGCTTTAATTATATGATATTTTGTAAATAGGCTCCTAGGAGCTGTGATATAAAGAGTTTAAACTGTAAACAAGTTTCACATCATATAAAAATCTCTCTTTTCCATCAAAAAGAAAAATATTCTCCTCAAGGTCTTGTAGTACAATGTTTCACTATTTTGCCCAATTTTGGATATTTAGAAATTATTCATGATGAGTTTGTTCTACCCTCTAGTGACAATAGATTAACTACTGAAAGAATAGCTTTAATGCCACAATTTGCTTTTTTAGCTGCAAGCCCTATCTAATGTTAAAATACACCAATAAAAATTCTATTTAACCTGGGACTAATTGGAAAAGAAATTAAACCAAAGTCAATTGTTTTATCTTACGTTCTCATTGAACACACAAAAAGTATAATTTTATTTGAGTTTTACGTTAATGCAGAAACATGAAAAGTATGAGTATGAGTGTCTACCATATCAAAATTCACCAGGGAAACTAGAGGAAAAAGCTCCTCTAAACTCCAGCTAAATTCGTAAGGTAAATGGAAACCTGCTTCAAATAAGAACTAGCGAGGTTTCTACATATAGCGCCACAGTTATTCACAATTGTCTTCCATCATTGATAGGTTACTTGCATCATCTTTAAAATCTATATAGGTTATAGGATGGTGATACTTAGGAACTTCGTCTTGGCGTAGCAATTATACCATAAATACTAACTGCTAATGTATTTCTCTATGATCCAAGCTTACCTTCCGTTTTTCAACCGTCTCTCTCAAAGTACATTTTTCAAGTTATTTTACATTATATTCTTTCAACCCTGACGTCCACGTTTCTGTTTCGTACTTAGCATTTATTCCATTTTGTACCTCTTTATTCAGCGAGTCACATAGTGTGTTTCTTATCATTATTATAAGAACCATCTTAAAAATATTTAACTATTCTCAAGTTACTTTTTATTTAACATTTACATTTCATATCTCCGTTAAAAATACTTCTCATACTTCTCAAGTAGTTATTGACAATTAGTCACCTCTTCTACTTTCTTTGCTCAGACTTCCTCAATTGTTACAACGGCGGATCCAGGATATCATCAAGGGATGGGCTAAGCCATAGTTTATCCACTGTAAAGCAGGATTTAATTACATTTTATCCAGTGTATACCTGAGCGTCAAGGGGGGACCTTTAGCCCCCCTTCAATTTCCCACTGTATATACACAAAAAGCAATACGTATGCACAAAAAATCCTGGTGATATAAGTAGTTGAAGAAGAAGTAATTCCAACATATTTTTTTCAAATTGGAAGCATTTCATATGTTAATGGAATAAAAAAATCAATTATAATGATAAGTCTTTGGAAAAGACGAACTTGGGTTTAGTTCTGACCCCTTAAGCACCTATTCTGCTAGTGCTTAAAGTTCGAAAGTATTATTATTCCCCTTGTTCGTTCCTTCATTTTTCATTTTTAATATTCTCGCTCAAACAGCAACTTACGTGTGTCTTTTCACTCCTCCCATTTTCATACCTTCATTCGCACCTTGGTGATTACTCCGACTGGGTAGAAAAGCGTGATGAACTAATAAAAATCATCAACAAAACGCCGAACACATATATCAGACTTTGATCGTTTCTGACTTCGAAAACGCTCCTTCCTCCACTATAAGTCAGAACTTGAAGGCATGTGTATCACATCTTCATTAATAAATCATGTAAAGGGTGTCCATATGAAACTTCTCTGATTACAAATATTAGTTGCATGGAAACTATTAGTGCAAGAGAATAACGGTTTGCCGTATCTTGAAGAGCAACTCAAACAGTTTTTTGTTGTTGGTTGTTAATTGTTGTTATTTGTTGGAGATATTCAGTAAGAAAGTTTATATGAATGTGTGTTAGTTGTTGCAGGTGTTCATGAACAAAGATGACACCAGCACAAGAGAGAGTGCAGTATATGGTGTGGTTGACTGAGACTAGATCATCAAATTACCCTGCAAAGAGACTTCAGACGGAAGTACCAACGGGACTCATCAGACGTCAAGACAAATAAAACATGGTTTGAGAAATTTTTAGCCATGGGGAGTGTTAACCGACAACGTAGCTCGGGCAAAGCCCAACGTCTGAGGAGACGGTGGATGAGATCGTGGAGGCCTTCACTAGAAGCCTAACAAAGTCAGCAGAGTGCCACGAGAGCTGGACATTACACGTCCCACGGTCGATAAGGTGCTCCATGAAAGACTGCATTTGTATGCGTATAAGATGCAAATCGTTCAGGAGCTACAAAACGATGACCTACCAAAACGAACCAGGTTTTGAATAGAGATTCTGGAAATAATCTAGTGTTACGATACGATACGTCGGAGGTCCCTGGTTCGATTCCAACGACAGACTTTTGGATTCACGTCATCTACTTCGCTGGATTATTTTTATTTTTTTTTCTTTCCTCGGAAAGTTCAATTATGTAGTCTCAAGCTTCCTAGAAGCATATTTGTATACCTTTGTGTTTTATTAAAAGATAAGTGCAATAGCAGATTCCTTTAACCTCATATAAAGTCACTACCCTTGTTTGTTTTCCTACCTTTGTGCAACTTATCAACTTTCTACTTGTGTCTGGCTACGTTTCCATTTCTTGGCAGTGTCACTAGTCTGCGTTTGAGGACATTGCTCACATTCAACTTATTTGTAAATATTTCGAGCGCCCAGTTAGCTTTTCTCTAGCTGACTCATTCGATTGCCTCAACTAAAAGTTATTGTCTGGTAACTACGTCAACGATTATTATGTGTGTATTTTGTATTTTCTACTTTTCGCTGAGGTTTAGCTTTGCACTTGAAATTCCTCAGAAAATACAATTCAGAATCAGGAGGTGTGGTTTGAGGCGTCAGTCCGGGAAACAAAACTGGATGGTGAGTGTTTCTCGAGGCACTTTGTTTGGAGTTGGAAGAACAGCAACGAGCCAGCGAGAGAGGGAGGAGAAGAATGGAGTTACTAACTTTGAAGAAGGTACTGTTTATTTCGTCGAAACAATAAGTGACTACGCCAGACTAATTACTCTTATACTTAATTGTCCTTATCCTATCTGCTGCACTTTTAAAAGCAAATTTGAGTATGAGTTATGATTTCTAAATACCATGAGCTACATTTCCCACATGCTTTAGTTGTAGAATTATCTTTCAGATGAGATTTATTTGTATATTCCAGCGCTAGTTGCTGGTGGTGGAGAAGATACCCCAAAATCTAGTCATCTATCGGTCTCATAATGACCAAAGCGATAGATGATATCAAGCTAAACATAACTACTATTTAGTCATGTTTCATGATGGAGATGCTTTAGGTTTGATCTCTGTAGTACCTGTGCAGCTGGGTTAAAAAAAAAAAAAGTTGGCGTTTTCACTTTTTTGTTCTGACTACATTTATTTGGAGATTATTTTTATATGTTGCGTTACTATGCTGAGGACAATGTGTTTTTATCTGATTTTTGTGATGATTTAGATGCTACTGAATTTTTTGAGCCGATTATTACATCATCTCCGGGTCGCATACATTTTACGCGACAATGTTTTGACAAAATTAAAAAGCAATTACAGTTTACGCATTCGCTTTCGAGTATTGACACTGTTTCTTCATTAGATTCTGACAGGTTTGAGTTTACTGTAGACATGGCTGTTGGGGGAAATCAGGATAATATTGGCATTTTGAGTCATATCCTTCGGCCAGAACCATTTTTTGGACGTATGGGCGATGATATTGTTCGCTATATCGATCAATTTGAAGTATTGGCTCAGGTAAATAATTGGACAGACGTAAAGAAAAAATGGATTCTGGGTTCGCTTTTAAAGGGGTCAGCAGCCTATTGGTTTGACACTACGTCAATACAAGCAGATTTTCCGGAGTTGTCATATGAGCAATTTAAACAGAAGTTAATAGCTGCTTTCAAGGACGCGCTTTTGCCTCAACTTACAGAACAGGAAATGCGGATGCGAGAACAAAATGAAGGAGAGAGTATTCTATCATACGTTTACGCCAAGCGTAATTTAATTTTACGTAACGATAAGGACGCGCCAGTAGCTAAGCAAGTGCAGTTAATAATCGATGGATTATCTCCGGAGTATATGAGATTGGCAATAAAAAAACAATATGTTACTGTTGAAGCTTTAGTGCAAGATTTGTTGGACGAGGAGAAGGCACGCGTGTTGTTAGAAAGAAAAGCAATTGAAAAGCTGATTAAGAAAAATCCGTTGTTAGCTAATTCTCAGTTAATGCAATGTAATCCACCTGAGAATACTCAAGTTCAATCGGCTTCTGTTCCGCAAAGTCAGCTTTCCCAGGCTGTAGTACGGACTTTGCCCTCTCAAGCTACGAACACACAGGAAACTGATCAGGTTAAAGATCAGCTGGCTGCTATACAAAAGCAATTAACGCAATTGTCTTTGCAAGCAGAAAATAAGAGAACAGATGATCAACGTTCGTTTTCGAGACGTAATACTAATAATAACAATAGTAATAACAATTATGGACGTAATTATAATAGACGGGGCAATGGCCAACGGTTTCAGCAAAATCGTTCCCGGGGTAGTCAGAATAACAATGCAGGGAATAGGACACAGCAGAGGGGTCCTATTATTTGTCATAAATGTGGAAAAGAAAACCATATTGCCACCCACTGTAGAAGTAATTTAAACTGATCAATAGAGTTGATGACGCAGGGCCATCAGCTCTTCAACGTCTTAAAGTCCCTATTCAGATTGATCGTGCGCTTCCTCATGTTAATGTTACTATTAATGGGAAAGAGAGTCCTTTATTATTGGATTCTGGATCACAGGTGTCTTGTATTGGTCAGGCCATGGTCCCGCGTTTTGCTAAAGTTCAAGCAACAAATAGTTTTTTGAAAGGCGTGACAGGGAATACTTTGTCTGTTAACAAGATAGCTTTGGTTCGATTCAAGCTTGGATCTCAAGTTTTTTGCCATCCTTTCCGGGTTATCCCAGCGTATTCCCACCCACCCCTATTGGGGCAGGATTTTTTATTAGCACATAAGGCAAATTTAAATTTACATGATTTATGCTTGGAAGTTACGCGGTTTGGTAGGATTCCTAAATTTACTCTGCCCACCGACAGTACAGTTAATTCTGTGTCTAACGAATTTGCAACGCTCGTATCTCCTGTGTATAAGGTTTTTTCGTCTGTTTGGTTGCCCCCACGTTCGCGAACATGTGTTAAAGTGAAGAAATGTTTTGATTTATTGGGAAATAGAGATTATTTGGTACCTAATAAGTTCGTAGTGGGTGCTGTACATGTTTTATTAAGAGATACTGCGGTTGACAGCGTAAATTCACATATTTGGGTTTCGAATCCTACTGACAAGCAATTTTTGCTATGGAAGAATAAAGTTTTAGGGCATGCTGTTCTGAATAGGGAAGAACATTTTTGTAGTAATGTTACAGAAGATACTGGTCTTCAAAAGACTCAATCTGATAAATTTGATTGTACCAGGGTGGATGTGAACCCTGAACTCTCTGAACATGACAGACAACGATTTTATGATTTAGTTACGGAGTATAGAGATGTGTTTAGTTGGTCCCCGGACGATTTTTCAAAGGCACGGGACTATGTTCACGAATTTCAGTTAAAGGATGAAGACCCAGTATACATCCGCCAGTTTCCCATCCCGTTCCATCTTCGGGATGCTGTTCACGAGCAAGTTGAACAGTTACTTAAACAGAACGTCATTCGTCCTTGTCATAGTAGTTACAATAATCCCATCATATTAGTTAAGAAAAAAAATGGATCTTGGAGGTTCGTGGCAGATATGAGATTTACGAATGCTAAAATAAGGCCTATTAATTTTCCTGTACCACCAATTCAGGACATATTAGTGCGTTCTAGTGGTAAAAACCTGATTGGTTCGACAGATCTTTCGCAAGGTTTCTTTCAAGTGCCTTTGTCTGAAAAAAGCCAATTAGTAACTGCTTTTTCAGTTCCTGGACTTAAGCAGTACTGTTTCACTTCCATTCCTATGGGAGGAGTTACTTCTCCAGCGGCATTAAATGATTTAATGAAACTAACACTAGAAGGATTAGATGAAAATAAAGTATTTTATTATCTCGATGATATTTTGTGGTCAGACGATACGATAGATGGCATTATTAATACAACACGTGAACTATTTGAACGATTAAGACGCAGAGGTTTGAAAATATCTCCTGAAAAAACCAAATTAGGCCATTTTTCATTGGAAATATTGGGTCACCGCGTCTCTAAGCGTGGTATTTCTATTTCTGAACGTATTACTGAATCGATTCAAAATTATAGACGTCCAAGAACACAAAAACAATTGAAAAGTTTCTTAGGGTTGTGTTCATTTGTTAGAAACCATGTTGCCAACTTTTCGTCTATAGCGGAGCCGTTACAGCGTCTATTGAAAAAAAATGTTCCATATAAATGGACGAGTGAACAACAACAAGCTTTTGAGAAGCTCAAAGAAGGGATCTTGTCTGCGCCTACTCTTATGAAATTTCATCCAGAAAGAGACGTGTACGTCGTCACGGACGCCTCACAACGCGGTCTGGCTGGGGCAGTCCTGCAACCTGAAAGTGATGAAAAAGATGCTCCTTTGGTTCCAATAGCTTACTGTTCTCGTGCTGTAGGGCCACACGAGAAATCATATCACCCATTTAATTTAGAATTAGCAGCTTTGATCTTTACGCTAAGACGCTTTAGATATTTTTTATTAGGACGTCACTTTTATTTGCGTACCGATTGTAGATCGCTGGTTTATTTACGTCAAACTAAGAATGTGGCTAAATTTTCTCGAATTCTTGCGGAGTTGGAGACCTATAATTACACTATTTCTCATATTTCGGGTGCTTCCAATAGTCTTGTAGACAGTATTAGTCGCCATGTGGATTGCACAAGAGACGAAGAGGATGAACAGAAGAATCTAGAAGATCCCCGGGTCTTTACTATAGAAGAAGATGATAAGTTAAAGGAAGAACAGCGGAAGGATTCCTGTTACAAAGATATCATTCTCTTTTTAGAAGGGAAAATACCGCAAAATTACGATATTGAACGACAGGCACTGCGATATGAGATGAAGGATGGTTTGTTGTACCGAAAACATAGACGTCCAACTGGTACACAGTTGTTGGTAGCTATTCCTGCTTCCTTACGAGAGAAAGTGTTTCAGTCAGCTCATAGTTCTTCTTTGGGTAGTTCACATTCGGGATTTACAAAAACATATAATTTGTTGTTAAATTCAGTATATTTTCCTTATATGAAAAAGTTCATCATCGAGCGATGCAAAAGCTGCCAGGTGTGCCAACGTTTCAAAAAGGTACCGGGTTCGCCTCCAGGTGTTTTACAAACTATGCCTAGCGTGCCTCCTTTCTTTCGTATTGGTATTGATGTAGCTGGGAGGTATTCTGATGCCAATATTCTGCGGCACAAATATTTATCAATCGCAATAGACTACAATACTCGTTATGTAGTAACGGCTACGTTGGGTGAACAGACAGCCGCTGCTTTGGCAGATTTTTTGTACAATCATGTAATTTTACGCTTTGGTCTGTTCAAAGAAGTTATTTTAGATAGATCTACGACGTTTACTAGTTCTTTGTTTCAAGAACTATGTAATATTTTAGATATTAGAATGAACTTTGTTAGTCCTTACTTTCACCAGACCAATGGTCTTGTTGAGACTTCTGTCCGCCATATTGAAGCACTATTGAAAAGGAAAGTGGATCCTAACAATCATGGTAGTTGGGTGGATCACGTGCCAGCCGTCACTTTTGCCCGTAATATCACTGTGAACCATTCCACGTCATTTAGCCCATTTAAACTGTTACACGGAGTGGATCCTTATTTAGAACACCAGGCTATCATTAATGGACCGTGTGTACACAGTGTGAATCAAGAGCGTCTAGCCACTCTTGTTGATATTAGAGAACAGGCTCAGGATAAACTTTTTAATCGATTTCGTACTTCAGAGAGATCTTACAATAAACATCATAGATCCGTACAGTTCACGGAAGGACAGCGTGTATGGATCTTTGACCCTTCAAGACGGAGAGGTAATGCCAAAGCATTTTCAGGATTATTTTTTGGACCTGCTGTTATAGTACGAAAAGATTATGAAAATGCTTATTTTGTGAAGTACAAAACTTGAAAGGGAAGAGAAAAAATTGAGTCGATTGCCATTACTAGACTTAAACCGTATTACCCGGATGTAACCCCAGAACCGATGACAGGCGAGGAAGAAGAAGAAGAAATACGTGACATGCAAGTGATTAATGTTGCCAAAGATTGTTCTCAACATAATATAGAGTTTAACCAGCTAACATTCACCACTGCACTCAGTGATCCCGTGGAAATTCAGCGAGTTGTGGGTGTGTTGGAGCTTCCAACTTTAATGGATTTGTCTCAGAAATTCGCATACAAGAAGCCATTATATAGTTATAATGAGGACATTAACAGAAAAGTGAGTGTATATTATGGTAATATTGCGGATCTGAAGTGTGACATCGTGGTTAATGCAGCGAATGAGACCCTTACTCCCTTGTCTGGAGTCGACGGAGCAATTCACAGAGGGGCAGGGAAGGAACTAGTTGAAGTTTGTAAAAAGCTAGGTTCGTTAAAACCTGGTGAAGCTAAGATCTCTTCGGCTTTTAATTTACCAGCGGAATATGTGTTATTCACTTGCGCGCCTAGAGATAATAATAAAAGAATTTTACGACAATGTTACACGAATTGTCTACAACGCGCTTTGGAGAATAATTGTCGGACGATAGCGTTCCCTAATTTGGGAACTGGGAAATTCAATTTTGATAAGTTTCAGGCAATGAAGATTGCTTTATCCACGATTCGAAATGTTCTGGAAGCTAATTTGCAAGATTTCGATCGTATTGTGCTATGTATTTTTGATAAAGAGAACCGGAAATTATATGAAAATAATATGTTTGCTAATTTCCCAGTGCGGATTTAAAAAAAAAGACAGTGGTTAGTAGCGCATATATGAAGGTTAGTAGAGTTCTTACAGCTATTCTTACCTACATGTATTACTAATGACTTAAAAAAAAATTTTCACTAATGTTTCACATATTAGTGTATCACGCACGCACAGCACTGTATCAGGCACACACACTCACTGATCACTAGTCTTCGGTTATATAGATCCTGGACGAGGAATTCTCCTTTCACTTACCTGCAAAGGAAAAGAGAAACTTAACTTGGATATTCATTATACTTTGATTTGACGTTAGTTTATTTTCTATTCTGATCATAAGCTTTAAAAAAAATTACCAATTATGACATTTTTATACTAGCTGGTCTAGTACTTATTTTATTTATTTATTTATTTATTTATTTATTTTGCAATTTTCATTATGACTACTTTACTCGAGTATAATTGCGTAGATCATGATCTATATATATTACATGTTTACCTAATTGTGTATTTTACCCTGGTCTGTGACGTTTGAATTTCACCGAATTAAGACTTTAAAACTGCAGTTTTCCTATTTTTGACATTAGTTTTCTCTATTTTGACATTAATTTCCTGATTATGACGAATAATATTATTTTTTTTTATCCTAATTTAGTTAATATGCGCATTTTATGATATAAGTTTTGCTTAGTTGTGTTATTAATTATAATATATACCTGTTTGACTATCGATTTTAGTGTTATTTTTATTACAATTATGTCTTTATGACTGCTACGTTATGGGTTTTAACACTAGAACGCCCGGAAATTCGTTTCACCTAGATCGCCCGTAGGGATCAAGTTGATCCCTAGCTTCTTTTTGCACATACTTACCTTTCTAACAAACACTACTCGAGTTTTTTTCTTTTTCTTCACTGTGTAGAAAAACAAAACCATGTTCCAATAAAGTTTTATTAGGAAGTTATATATATATATATATATATATATATATATATATATATATATATATGTGTGTGTGTGTGTGTGTGTGTGTGTGTGTTGCGTGTGTGTGTGTGTGTGTATAATCTGAACATATATTTTTGGTGTACAAACATTTTTTGGTGTGTTTACCACATAAGTACATAGTAGTCATTACTTACATCTTAATACAAAATTTGTTTCCGAAGCCCTGTAACTACTTCTGTTTATAGTTGTGCTTACAGCTTTCCTCATCTTTGTTCACGAATATGATACTCAATACTGCCAAGGTATCACCGTGATTACACACATTTTCTACATTTATAAATTACTTTACGAACACATTTTCCACAAACTGCCTTTTTGCGCAAGTGCTACAGTTTGCAGACGTCTTGTGTCTCTTGCAGTTTACTGGTAGTCTCTGGCAATTACGTCGTTTACGCGGATTTCTGAATTTAAATCTATGTCGTCTTCTGTTCTTGTGGCTTCACTTGAATCCTCAGACCGAAGGTGCAGTTATTCTGTCCGGAATTCTTCTGCTATCCTTGAATACATTCCTTCCGTGATATCTTCATTCCAGTGACTGCTCTGTATATTACAACTGCATTAATTACTGCAAGATCAAGTATATTATAAAAAGTATGAATTGGCCATCTTCTTGATGACGCTTTCACTGTAAATTGCTTGGCCATTTTGTCTACAATGTCAACCCCGTATTTCGTTCCATTATAATAAGCAATGGTTTCAGGAACTTTCTTATTATTGTCAATTATGACCACGGTATCATGAAGACAGCTCAATACCAAAACATTCTTACTTTTCTTACCTTGATAAACGGTCATTGTTACGTCCTTGCTTTTGAGAATCCTTGTGGAGTTCAAAGGTGCTTTCTCTGATTTAATTTCTGTCGGTATTTCTCTTCTACTTTTATTCACTGTCCCAACAATGGTAGATGATTTTGCTTTCAGATTTTCAGCTTTAGTGACGTAAAATGGTTGTCTGTAGTAAGATTTCGACCTTTGAAAGAAAATGGTTCCATAAGACGCATGACAACGTACTCCGGAACTCTTTGATTTGCAGGGCGTTCTTCCTCCTTACCAACGCAAAGGAAGCCGTTTTAAATATATTTCGCATCTATATCTACAGCCAGCCAGAATTTTTGCCCGTCTTATCTGGCGAATCAATTTGTCAGCGTTAATATCAAATCTTAGGAACCTCATTATTTCGCAAAATCGATTACTGCTCATAGTCTCGGGACAAAATGGCAATCATCAAGACTTCGACCACATTGCATGAACCTCAACATTTTTACTGCCACTAACGCCACGAGCATACAGAATCGCTATGAAAGCTTCGAGTTCCGATAAACTTAGTGGCCAGGTATTGTTCTTCAGCACATAACGCTTCTGTTTCGGTAGTTTTTTTTTGTGTGGGTAAGTATGCGTTTTTCTATGAATTAGCGTCATGCACTTGACGCAGATTCACTACTTACATTTCTTCTGGCATGCGGTGTTGGCCCTGGAATTTCACATAGAATGTTATAAAGACATTTCCGACCCTCGTTTCTAACATTAGCAGGTATTTCCTCCCATGCAGTATTGTTTGGAGCTGTATACTGTTTCGCCGCCGCACTGATGCCTTTACCTGAACATCCACACATGTGTCCATCTTCTTCTGATCTTACCTCCTTATGTACTGGAATGCCTGAAAAAAAGGAAGAGAGAAAAATTCAGTGCGACTGCTTTCGTATTTTTCAAATAGATAATGTAGTTAAATTTATTACATGATTTTTGTGAAATAAAATATTCATGCAAAGTACGTGATTGATCCATAAAATGTTACTTCACAAGGGACCAAATATTTCAATCACAACGAATATTTCATCACATTTCTTCAATAGTTGTCTCAAATTATTGGATTTTCTTATTGACTTTTAGATAATATAAACACATGTTGATTGAAACAGACTGAGATAAAATGTACTCACCTTCGGTAGTTTCATTTTCATCTGCAAGACTAACGTCTTCAGAAGATTTCTCACTACATTATGTATCCATTACAAATTGTCTTCTGAGTTCGATGACATTTCACCGCATCAGATTTGTCTTCGGATATTCTTTGAAGCTCTTCAAGAACTTCATGAGGATTTAATAGTTTACTTTGTGCCATTTTCGTTAATTCTTCTTCACCATAAAAATACTTATTCATAGATTTTATTTGTCACACCTTCGAACAAAGTGTCAACTGCTGCCAAACACGATGCCACGTCACTACCACGTAATGACAAATGACGGTATGACGGCACTTTTTATCTCAATAGTACCCAACAAATGTCCTTGTACCGGAAAGGAAGATTGCGTAACGTTTGGTTTGACAAATTAAATCATTTTAACTGAAAGCTGCTCAGGGAAAAGCAAAATAATAGTTGATACGAGAAAGTATAATAACATTTTCAACTGCAGGATCAATTTGACCCCCTGGGCGTTTAAGGTAAATCGATCGATATCAGATTATTGAATTGCACAACCACAATATCATTTTTTCCTCTATGCCAGATCAACAATTTAGGAAAAGTCAGGTAATGCCACCTTCCAATTCCTTAAAATATGGTAGATATGAAAAAATGACTTTCGCAAAAGGATCAAATTGATCCCATTGGGCGTTCTAGTGTTAAGTAATTTCAACATTTTATGAGAAGTATAGCAGTTTAATTTAATGGTACTAAGCTGAGTTATTTTGTTTGAATGCATCTATTTGCTTTATTATTTAATGAATCAAGTTACACTATGGTAGTTAAGATACATATATATATGCATTGCATACGTTAACGCATTTGAATTTTATTTGAGTTTTGTTCTGAGTTTTATTTATTTATTTTGGGTGTTATATGTGTGTTCGTCTGTATTTTTTACAGATGATCCTGGTTTTATCCATTGCCTTTGGTACTTCTGCCAATTTTGATGTGTCGATTTCAAGTGGATTTTTTTTTAATGAGTTACATGGCCACATATTATACCAATATGCTATTCCCATCATGTTTAACGTAAGTTTCACTTTTCCGCAATCCCTGCCTGCGTCTTCTTTATTTAAATCATTACACTGTGCCGATAATTCTTCGTATTCTATTCAGACATGCTCTTTAGCTCATAGTCTTGACGCATTACATTCACATATAGCGAGTAATTTTTTGAAAATTAATGAACCTTATAGATACCGAGAACATTCGCGTTCTAAGAGAGGTATTGCTATTTTAGGGAATCTTTTTTCATTTTGCTGTAACGTGGCTACCCAAGGACAGTTATCGTCTTTTCAGAAGAAACAAGATAAATTAGAATCTACAGTTATCGAACTGAGACAGCAGTTATTGAGGAATTCTGTGTATATTCAGAATGCGTCTGTTGAATTAACTAATTTCCAGGCGAAATTGGGTAAAAATTTTCAAAAGATGGAAGTTTTTTCTAAAACATTGTTGGATCAATCGAAGTTTTTGGCCAGGACCTTAGAAAATTTATCAAATAAGGACCAATTGGAAGTTTTTGCGATTTTGGGTGAATTATATCAGTTATCGATGCACATTTTGAAAGTATTAGAATTTCAGCGTTATCAAACGTCCATTCAAAGCTGTCGTGCAGGGAAGTTAGATCCCGTATTGGTGCCTTATGAAGTTTTGCAAGCTCAGCTTCACATTTTACAGGAATCTATAACTAAACAACGTATGATTTTGGCTATTCCTGCTGAAGATATTGATATATATTATACTTTGAAATTACTTTCGTGCACTATTACTGATAATTACATTTTTGTGCATTTTAAAGTGCCACTTAGAGAACAAGATATGCAATTTAAATTATTTTCAGTTAAGGCCATTCCATTTGGTTATCATAACCAAACATGTTCAATTAGTATTTAACCCAGTTATGTTATCTTTCAGGGTCATATTTTAGCCCTACCAATTACTGGATCAGACCTTTTGTCATGTAATTTGCAAGTTTCACCCTTATGTAAAATCCCATCGCATGTTTCTGTGTCCTCTCATTTAGCGCAATGTTTATAAACTGTCCATGATATAATTTCATCGTGCTCTTATATTTGTCATGACAATTCTCAAAGCCAATTACTGGAATTACAACCACATACTTATGTGTTGACTCATCCGCCTGCTACGGTTCAATTAGTGACTGGTACTAACACTAAACTCATAGACATTACAGATAAAGCTAAGTATGGTTCGATTATGATTAAACTGCCTTGTGGTACGACATTAAGAGTTAATAGCCATTTATTTGCGAAAGCCGTCTTTCCTTGTTTTCAAACGGAATTAGTTACGCCTACTGTAGTGCATTTATTTCCGGCTTTCTTGTCTGCCAATAGTTTTGTTCACCTTAATCAGAAATTTAAAACTCATGAAGTTTTCAATTCCTCAAATTTATTAAATCTCAATTGGCACTATTCTGTACCTCATCTAAATCTTTCTAGCTATTCTGTCGCTACTGTGGTTCCCTATACTCCAATTTATTATAGAGACAATTTTATTCCTATTTTTCTCGTGATTTGGAATATTATTTTGACATTAGCCATAGGTTACTTATTATATAAACAAGGGTTTTTCTTGTGTACTCTCTGTGTGAAAGGCGCTAGAGCAGAATCTATGTCTTTGGATCAGGATGTATTGTGGATCATTGTTCATATTGTGGAAAATTTATTACTGTTGTTAGCAGTTTTTCTGTTATTTAAAATTTATAAGCGACGCCCCATGTTACGTCGAAATCCTAAAGTTTTTAGAAGTGCTAGCCTGCCTCCACCCCCTCCACCAACTACTAGTGATAATAATAGAACTAACGTTCATCCTTCGCCTTCAGTCTCTTATTTACATGACTATATAACATATTATTGATATTTATTGGAATTTATTGCAACTTGGGATTAGGTATTATTATTATTAGAGATATTTATAGGCGTTGATATAATAACTTTGTATTAACATTGTACAGTTGTATTGCTTACTTATATATATATATATTGTTTTTAAGAATTCGTAGTGGCATATGATGCATTAGTATTTTGATTATATTATGTGAAGGATATTGAGATTATAGTTACCTTGTGGAAATCCTTGGATGCATTGAAGCCTACGTCCCATTACTGAATTCAAGTAGTATTTCTGGAAAAAGAAGAAAAATGTAGAAGTGGAGTAGTTTCATCTTTATTGTATATGCATATTTTGTATAGACTTTGATTTTAATGAGATTAGAAGAAACAAAGATATTTATTAAGAATAATACTACATAATTTGTATGCTATGACAGATCGTATTTTATTTACATTATAGACTGTGATTTTATTAGTGTTTAAACTTCTACCTCTGACTACGAAAATACTTGTCACTTCCAATGCTTCGTCTGGACTTATTTTGCCTCTCTGATATGGATTACAATAGAGAAATCTACGCCTCAGCCTTGCTATTGGACATGGAAGTTTCTCGCCTAGTAGATTTGACTTATTGTGATCTTCGATCCTGCCGACTGGTTGTTGTTACGTCGCCCCGAGCAGTATTTTTTACGTCGCCCCGTCACCTTGGATATTTCACCTGGACATCTTCACTTATAGGCCGCGTTAGGTTAGGAGTAGTTTGGTGGTGGTCTGTCGTGTCCTATTTTTCTTGTCGGCAAGTGCGAATATGGACCGCGATAAGTCCATTTCTACGGACACCGTGAAGATTAAATCCTTCATGGTTCAGTTTTCTAAAGATTAATAGGACCACTCTTTGCCCCCCGGTTTTGTTCCGCCAACATTCTGTGCTATTCTATGGGTAGTTACCTAGTTATACGTAAATTATTAAGCTTTGTCTTCCATTAGAGTGAGATCTACATTAGAGACTTTACATTGTGGATTATTTATTTCATTCTATATTAAAAAAAAAACTTTAGTGCAAGGCTGATTGGATTTCAATTAATTATTATTTTTTAATTATTACTGCCCTTCGTTTGCTGTATACTACTTATTTTTGTTTAAGTAAGGAAGGTTAAACATAACAGAAATATTATCATTATTTTTCTTTTAAGTTTGCTTGTGCTTTACACATTTCAATACCGGGTTTGTTTCCGTTTACTTTGGCTTAGTTATTCGTTTATCCATATCAGTTTTTTTTCCCTACTTCAAGACTATACACATATTTATATTATAACTTTGTTTTTTTTTTGTTGTTGTTGTATATTTGTAGGACTTACCTTGTTAATTTTACTATGAATTTGTCCCATTTTTTTTCTTCTAATCTTCTTTTTTTTATATTAGTACTGGCATGTCTCCTTTCATTTATTTGAGAACTTGTCGCCTGCCTGGATGCATGGATTCGTCGTCCGATACAGCCTATGCCATCTAGTGTTTTTTTATCTTAACTTCGAGGTCGTAACTAAGTATGATTTATTTTTTTTTTTTTTTTGGTTGTTAATTTTGAATATTGAGAAAAAATTTGAATGTATACTTACATGTGTTTTTTAAGTTTCTTTTAGATGCCGATGATTGTTCTAGATCTTCCATGTATTCAGCTCTTAGACTCAATCATCTTGTTTGCGGGGAGGGCATGTTACGATACGATACGTCGGAGGTCCCTGGTTCGATTCCAACGACAGACTTTTGGATTCACGTCATCTACTTCGCTGGATTATTTTTATTTTTTTTTCTTTCCTCGGAAAGTTCAATTATGTAGTCTCAAGCTTCCTAGAAGCATATTTGTATACCTTTGTGTTTTATTAAAAGATAAGTGCAATAGCAGATTCCTTTAACCTCATATAAAGTCACTACCCTTGTTTGTTTTCCTACCTTTGTGCAACTTATCAACTTTCTACTTGTGTCTGGCTACGTTTCCATTTCTTGGCAGTGTCACTAGTCTGCGTTTGAGGACATTGCTCACATTCAACTTATTTGTAAATATTTCGAGCGCCCAGTTAGCTTTTCTCTAGCTGACTCATTCGATTGCCTCAACTAAAAGTTATTGTCTGGTAACTACGTCAACGATTATTATGTGTGTATTTTGTATTTTCTACTTTTCGCTGAGGTTTAGCTTTGCACTTGAAATTCCTCAGAAAATACAATTCAGGATCAGGAGGTGTGGTTTGAGGCGTCAGTCCGGGAAACAAAACTGGATGGTGAGTGTTTCTCGAGGCACTTCGTTTGGAGTTGGAAGAACAGCAACGAGCCAGCGAGAGAGGGAGGAGAAGAATGGAGTTACTAACTTTGAAGAAGGTACTGTTTATTTCGTCGAAACAATAAGTGACTACGCCAGACTAATTACTCTTATACTTAATTGTCCTTATCCTATCTGCTGCACTTTTAAAAGCAAATTTGAGTATGAGTTATGATTTCTAAATACCATGAGCTACATTTCCCACATGCTTTAGTTGTAGAATTATCTTTCAGATGAGATTTATTTGTATATTCCAGCGCTAGTTGCTGGTGGTGGAGAAGATACCCCAAAATCTAGTCATCTATCGGTCTCATAATGACCAAAGCGATAGATGATATCAAGCTAAACATAACTACTATTTAGTCATGTTTCACTAGGATGTTCTCCATTACTTTGGGAAAGTAATTTTCAGTGATAAGGCAAACTTCCACACACCAGGCAAGGTGAATCGCCAAAATGTGCGCATTTGAGTACCGATCCCTCATAAGATGTTCGGAAAAATGTCAGAGATAGCAAGAAAGTGAATATTCGGTTTGTTTTGGGACTCTGAAGAATTATCAGTCCATTTTTCTTGACAGAGGACACAATAACTGGTGCCATTTATCTGGACATGCTTGAACAGTTTCCTTTTACACATCTACTCCCTTTGCAACCAAACATTATATTCCAGCAGGATGGTGTCACACTGCACTAGTATTTAGATGTTCGTAATGTTCTAGACCGAACGTTTCTACAGCGATTGATTGGACGCGATGTATCCTCTCCTTTGCCACTGCGATCTCGCGACATAACCCATATAGATTTCTTCCTATGTATATATATCAAAGATAGAGTCTACGCCACACCTGCACGTGATATTCCTGCTCATTGACACAAAATTGTAGAAACCATCAACTTGAATACACCGGAGATGTTACACAACACATGGCTGGAGATTGAATATCGACTCTGCTCGCTTCCCCAGGCTACGGCTCTGGCCATATCAGCAACAAATGAAATATAGTCTCGTATCATTCTAGTTTTTTTAGTTCCTGTCAAAATAACCTGTTCGCTAATCAAACTCTTCAGGATTGCTTGATAAAATGTCACTGAAAGGATAAAAATTGTCGATTATCTCTACCGACATCACTATTCTATATCATTTCTTATATACAAACTTTTAACGGTTGGCTTATATGTAAGATTCTCCCGAGTCAGATCTTTCATTTTACCTCAAACATTGTCCAGTTAAAGCAGACTTAAAAGCTTTTCCTATATCATGGACAAGTTTGAGATGTAAGAATTTAAGGGAATGACTAGAAAAAAGAAGGCTTGTAGATCCCAACTAAATTTTTACTCAATCCGTGAAGTAAATCAAAAGCTAGTTAAATATAGTTAATCTTTCATCAGTATAATTAATTACAATTTTTTCCATCGCTTATAGGTCACTTGCTACGTTTATTGAAGTTTCCATATAGGCCTGCTATGAATCTTATGGATCTTCGTCTAATATCGCAAACCCTGTCATACCTGAGTACATGCAGGTTTTGTGGTTTCAGGTAGTACATCAACTTTTCCCGACACGGGCGCGTCTTTATGAGATTCAACGAGCCCCAGATGCTTTGTGCGAGCACTGCCAGCAAGAGGACACATTAGCCCATCGATATACACAATGTGTCGGCTCGCCATTAATTTGGCACATCATGCAGGAGGTGTTGGGCCGCATTACCCGTCGCCCGCCTTCATACTTCACGGTGCAATTTATGTTATTCCCAGATTTTCATTTTTATCCCCCCACTAAACATCGAGCGGTGCTGTATCTTATTGCCAGCACTCTCCTATATTTTCAGCGCTTCACAACCTTGTTAGATGCACGCACGTATTTTGAATTTTTGAAACGTACACGTCGAAAGTTGTATACCCCAGACAGGGACCGGCAGCTTTTTAGCCGGTTTTTGGAAGTGGTTTTGCAATAACGCACATCCCTCTCTTTCGGAATAGTTTTTTTTAAATATCATAGAATATTCTATTGTAATGTTTAGTATAAGTATTATTATGTAATACAGTAAACAGGCTTCCGCCTCCTTTAGTACATTTTTTCCCTTTTTTCTTTTTATTATTATTATTATTATTATTTATTTATTTTTTTAAAATTTTCTTTTGTGATGTATAGTATATGTGTTATGATGTAATATAGTAAACAGGCTACAGCCTCCTTTTGTACTTAATCATGTTTGGCTCCTGTGGTTGTATTCTCAGCTTGTAATTTCTGTACGGAAATAATCAAACTTGTAGTGTAGGGGTAACGTAATGGCTTTATGAATAATAGAGCTATCGAACGTAAGTTCAAATCCTGTTTACGCCAAAGTTAAACTATTTACAAAGTTATTCTGAAGAATCGACTTACCATACTGGACAAGCAATACATAAGAATGTGGAAGCAAACACCTGTATCATGATTGAGACGATTTACGAATGCTGGTTGGGAAAGGGCAAGGAAATTACCAGGACATTCCAAAGACATCATTCATCTGCAGTATACACTTTCCGTGTTATCGTTCTCAGAAAGAAACACTACACCATTTGTTAAACAAAGTTTGGCTAAACCAATCGGCGGTGTAGTGGTAACGTGCCAGACTTCCAAATGGAAAATCTAGGTTCGATTTCCCATCAGGTAGTATGATTTTTTCGCACGAAATAATAGCTGCAGAGATTTATCCTCTGATGGAGAACTTACGAGGCATCACTGGCGATAATTCAAATAAACAGTGTTTGCGTTCTATATCGTACATTGTAATGATAAGTATGTTTCATATTTATATTAGTCCACCTCTCTCTGTCTTGACATTTCCCTATCCTGTCCTTGCATCTTTCCCTTCTCACACACATGCACTTCATGGTCCAAAGCTAAAACGGAGCAAGAGCCCGATATACCTGGTCTGGAGAATCTAATTAACTGTTAACTTCGGCGTCCTGTTTTTCGTGCTCTGGCGATAACATCTCCAGTCCTGTTCATCTCTGACAGAAATACTGTTTAAACGCAAGGGAATAAGTAAAATCTCTTATTTATCCTCTGGGTAACTGAGTCTCAGTCGAATTACCGGGTCACTACGGATTTGAATCCTCGATCCATTCGGGATCTATAGCCTAACCAACATCATCTGACTGACGCGATGATCCGTTTGAGCTCTTAGCTTGCTCATTCTATCTGTGCAAAGTACGTTATATCCGGAAGATTTTAAATCAATGCTGGATGTTCGGAACAGATAAGTCTTCGGAAAAGACTAGAAAATGGTAACTCTGGTTATTTGAAAACAAAATTTTATTTATAATAATTCAACACAAAATTTGTTCCCATCCTATAATTCCATGTGTTTTTTCACGTTACAGTTTAAAACATGCTATATATATGAGGAATATAAAATTTTCCTTTCCAACATTTGTAACTTTTCGTTAAGATACAGTTTGGACTTTTAATATAGGGTATTTCTGATAGAAATTTAATAGTAAAATAGAGCTATCTTCTATTTTCTCTTTTCTTTTTGTTTCGTTTCTTTTCTTTTTTGTTAGGTAGTCAAAAATTAGAATTGTGCCTATGAAGATTTATGATGTGTTAGGCATAACAAACACTACTTAGTTAGCTATGTAAATTTATCTAAAATATAATGTTGAAGCAGTATATAATGTATATAAAACATTACGTATACTTGTCACAATATATTTCTCGTATTTTAAAAGTTAAAACCATATACAAATAAACGAATAAATAGAAATTATACAAAAACTCATTCTAGCCAAAGATGTAACTACAGTGTTCTCTTTTAACTTCTTCTTCCAATCTTAACCATCATAGATATGGCCCTTATTTATGAAACATTTCTGATCAACCAACTACTTATATTTTTGTTCAGTTTGCATTAGTAGTCTGAAATGGAGGATATGACCAATGCTATCTACTGGGTATATTAGTATATATTTTGGAACAGTACGTCCAATGAACACTGCCGAATTTGCAATCGAACCACGCGGAAACAAAGTATGTGTGTTAAACTTTTGACATTATTCTGGATTTGTCTCGGATATCAATAGTTCTACTTGAAATTGAGTATGCTGTTTTTTATGAAAGTGGCATAATGAATGTTTAAAGCATCTCTATATATTCGAATAGTTCTGAACAAATATGTAAAAACAAACGTTATTTGTATATTACTGTTGGATTTCTGAAAACGAAACTTTATAATGTTAGGTTCTTTTCTTACTACGTTTGAATTTCACAGTTTTATTTGCTCTCCCTTTTCTTTTTCTCTCCTCTTCTCTCTCTCTGCCTCATTTATGAGTCTCTGGGTAATAGACATCCATTGGTTTCAATTTTTCATTGTGTGTGTTTCAGTTTCTCCCTACATCAACCTATGAATCTTGTTTCGTCTGGGTTTTGTTATTTCATTTTATCGAAACTAATACATGTGTAGTTTGAAATAAGAATTGCGCTCATGTTGTTAGCTAATTTTAGTATAGGAGAGACGAAAGGTGGGGAGAGAGGGGGTCTCTTTACCTGACATGATTATGGGATACAAAGGTGTATATTGGGTGGCCTAATTGCAGGGCGTTAACTGTCGCTATTTTTTGATGCGGAGTGTACCAACTTAAGGGCATTCACTAGAGCGAAATTAAACTACCGCTTATTTTAGATTTTTTCTGTAATATCCTGAAAACAAATAAAAATATTCGAAAAGCAGAAACGTAGTGAACTAGACAATACGATTTTGCATGTGATGCCTTTATCACAATTCACCTATCTGCTTTTGGTATGCCGCTATTTACAGAACCCGCAAAAAATGCTAAATCTATCTATAGTTGCAAATCAAAAGCAGATACATGAGTTGTGATAACGGTATCACATGCAAAATCGTATTGTATAGTTCACTACGTTTCTGCTTTTCGAATATATTTATTTGTTTTGAAGATATTACAGAAAAACTCTAGAATTAGCGGTAGTTTAATTTCGCTGTAGTGAAGACCCTTAAACAGACCTTCGGTCTTTTCCCCGCTATGCAAGTCCTCGCGGGTTAATTACCCACGTTATAACAATTACAAAATAATAATAATAATAATAATAATAATAATAATAATAATAATAATAATACGAAAATGATACTATTCGATCTTCCACGTACACAAACTAGTTCGTGAGTATTTCCTTAATCGGAAACAACTATATTTTCTTGACAGAAATGCAATGTCTTCATACTGAGCCTAATGGTAGTAAAGAAACTTCGTTTTGCATACATTTTGTGTGGAACGTTTTGCAAGTTGATTATTCTTCGTTTAGTATTTTACTTTCATTCATTCACTCATTTGTTCACTATTCTCAACATCTCCTTTATTCTCAATATCCGTGCGCGTCCTTCAGACAAAAGGTCTCAGCAATAAATTTCTGGGTCAACAACAATTTTTGTCAGGATTCAGGTCAAACGTTCGGATCGATTTGATTTTTAAGTTTAGCGTCCCTTTCAGCAGTGAGGCTACATGAGACGTGGACCTACAACTTAACGTGTGATCCGAAGCACATGAGCTCCCGCCGGGAATCGAACTAGCGCCTCCCATCCAAAGGCATATATGCTAACAACTAAGCCACGAGAGAACTCAAAGTCGGGAATTGAGGTAGTTGATCGACGTAATATTCAAAGCAGACATGCTGTTGTCAAATGTTGCTAAAATCAGCTTTGAAAGTCTCTAAACCAATTATTCCAACTTACCGCTAAACACAATTCTGTTTTTCGAAACAGCATAATCATTAAAAACTAAAGCAATGTAAAATGACATAGCCTACCTATTCGCAAACAAACACTGTCTACTCCTCCATACTTTCACTGCATGAGATTTAGTTTTTTTTTCTTTTTCTCACGAAAAGGTCCTACACTCTTAGTCACTTATCACCTTAGGCCTACCGCTCACTGGCGACAAAACAGTTGCGCATCAATCTCGTCGCTGTCACCTGCAGTCAGCAACTTCACGGAGACAAAACAGTTTTGTTGCCATACCCTCGCTCACTGGCGACGGCAACAGAAAAGTTGCCGAGCATTTGATATCACAGTTTACATAATCGGCAACCGGAACACTTCGCACAATCGCTGGTTTCGGACATTAAAAAAAAAAACAAAAAAAAACCGCCCATTCCAATGGTTAAATAAATAAATTTAAATAAACTTTCGAAGGTAGCGTCATCAGGGACGTTATTTCAGACTTCACTTGAGGGGGCAAGAGCCCCATCGACATAAGACTTACACATTTTGTACTAGTATATTAGTAGACAATTGATTAAAGTATATATATTCCTCATACTTTTGGGGAGAAATAGCACCTCCTGCCCCCCTAAATGACGTCCCTGAACGTCAATGAGTGACAAAAATAACAGCGGTAGGCCTAAGCTAATACGAACGGGAACAATTATTCGAATCAAAAGATAACAAGAATAACGAAAATATAAAACGACTGGAAATAACTAACAGAACGAAACTAACAAAAGCGGCAATCCGACAACAATGTGCAGTAACTGTACTCTCAATGTTCTACGTATAGCCATAAAATAAAAATTGGCTTTCTTCGTTCTTCCCGCGTATTCTTCACGTTTTAAAATCGGTCATTTTTACGCAGTTCAGTTTTTTTTTCTTTTTATATATTTGAAACGGAAAGAAACTTGAAAATGATAATTTTATCGGTAAGGGTTCGGCTCTTGGGTCTAGCCTGTGGGAAATTAATGAAAGTAGTAGTGTGTAGTATGACAGCGATATGTCATTATCGAAAAATGTACCTACCTGTGTTGTTTTTTCTTGGATGGAAAGCTCATTCTAGTTTCTTATAAGAGTGAAACACACTTCCTTCCATAATTTCTTCTTTATATATATTTCTTCTTTAACGCTGAGCGTTTCTCGATATCCTCAATTCATTTTTCTAGTCTTTATCACTAAAGGCATGCTAGTCACTAATCAAATAATGTATTAGTTTCCATTGCGAACACTTCTTTTTACGCGCTACACACGGAACGTACTGTTACGTGAAAAAATATGTAGAAAACCTTTAATTTTTACCTTCCTATTTGGAGGTATCTCGGCAACTTTTCTGTCGCCGTCGCCTCAGTGAGTGGACTCCCATAAGACTCACTGCATTTAGCCAGAGCAACAAGATAGTTGCCCGACAAAATGTTGTTAGTGTGCGGTAGGCCTTAAAGTATAATAAATAATTATAAGAAGAGTTGGGAATCACCGAAATGACTACAACCAACACTTCTTCCCCCCCAAAAAAATTAGCTAAATAAGCCTTTGCTACAAGAATGAATGCCTGATTTTTTTTTTTTTTTACATTTACCCGTTCAAAGGGTTGCGCCCTTTCTTCGGAAAGAGAGAGAAAAGCATAAGAGGTCAGAGGTATCATTAGAGGGTCTAGGTGCTATTTAATAATCAATTCATTTGGAACTTTATTCATATTTCATATTGCATAGGGAGGATCATCAATTGTGTGAGGACAAGCCTCAGTTACGGTGGTTGCTGGTCCAGACTGGCTGGCTGGCATACAAGTTATGATCTTGCTGGAACTGCGGTGCCTGAAATGAATAGATATAGCAAACATATAGTGGTTAGTTGAATACATGAAGAGCTATGAGAGCATGATTTTTAACAGCTAAGTATATGACAATCATTATATCTGTAATGATGGATGGTATGAGGGTGAAGTGCTACGACGCCACAACACATGGGTGATGTTAGTTAGACAAATGCTGTTATCTTCTGTTCCTGGGGCGACGCAGGAACTGATGGAGACAAAGGCAGCCCTGTTAGTGGATGGTTTTACTGTGCATGAGATGGATAGATGAGTGGTGAAACTGTGCCAGGATGATAAATGTCATAAACTTCTGGATCAATGTTGTCTTGGCCGATGTTGAGATGATAAAGGGTCATCAGATGCTGAAGAGGTGTGGGATAATATACAGCGGGAGTGTCATGGTCTCGGTCATTGCGGAGAATGCTCAGGAATATGGGATGAGCAGCTTCAATGCGTTTCTGAACGTAGTTTGAGCGGAGGGCCTCAAGATGTGATAATAGTGGAGGAAAATTGATGCGTTCATAAAGAAGGCGTGTCGGATGCGGAAGACGGATGCGGAAGGCTAAACGAAACGCATGGCGTTCAAGAATGGCTAACTTAAGATAATATTTACAGGGAGCTGATATCCAGGCTGTGTGACCATAGGTTAGAATTGGGCGCATGAAAACCTTGTATGTATTGAGAAGGAGAGAAGAGTTTAGACCCCACGTGGTACCTGTTAGGCGCTTTAGTAAATTGAGTCGGTTTTTGGCTTTCTCGATGACAGTAAGAAGATGAGGCATCCAAGTGAGCTTGGAGTCAAATACAACGCCAAGATATTTAAGAGTACTATGGATTGTAACCGGGCTGTTATCAACATGAAGACGTAGCAGTTGGGGATTTCGATGCACCCGTGATCGTCGTCCAGATGGTAAGAAAACGATCGCTTGCGTTTTCGTAGCATTGATTGCCAAGCGCCAGATGTCGCACCAATCAACAAAAGCATCAATGGCCAGTTGAAGGCTATATTGAATAGAAGTAATTGTCCGACCGATAGCCAGAAATGCTGTATCGTCAGCAAATTGGAAAAGTTGTACGTTAGGAGTAGTGGGCAAGTCGGATACGTACAGCAAATATAATAGGGGTGAAAGAGAAGATCCCTGTGGTACGCCAGAATTCAAAAAGATTGGAAAGGACAGAGCATCATTGATGGAGATGTAGGCAAGTCGGGCTGTAAGGAAGGAATGTATAACTCTGATGTAAGAGCGGGGAAGTTGAAAAGAGTATAACTTGTATATAAGACCCTGGTGCCAAACTTTATCGAATGTCTTTTCTAGATCGAAGGTAACCAGGCTAGATGGATTGCCTCGATTGAATTGGTTATATATAGAAGTACTGAGGCGTAACAGGGGATCTAGAATGCTAAAGTTAGGTCTAAACCCAGCTTGGTGCAACGGAAGTAACTCGTGATTCTGCAAATGGTCATGGAGGCGCCGAACTAATATGCGTTCCAAAATTTTGCTTAGGGTAGATGTTAATTGTATCGGCCGATAAGACGTGAGGTCAGATGGAGGCTTATTTGGCTTTGGAAAAAGTAAGACTTTTGAGTACTTCCAAGTTATGGGGAAAAAACCAGTTCGAAGTATGAATGTATAAATGATACTTAGTATGGTGAAGACAACAGGAGGGGCGTTCTTAATCAGTTTATAGGGAATAGCGTCAAAGCCTGGAGCGGAATTTTGTTTGTTGAGGAGTGTGGCCTGGATATCAGCAGGTTGAATCGGTACTGCAAGTGGATGATCTAACTCCAAGGCGTGATTGAGATTAGGTTGTAAATGTGGTAAGTTTGGGTCAGATCGACTATCGACAGCTTCGTTTAGATGTAATGGAGTATGCCAACCAGGTAGAGGAGTGAAGATTTGTTGAAAGTGTTGGGCAAATGTGTTAGCTTTGTCTTGATCAGAAGATAGTGCTTGTTGATTAACAACTAATGGGTAGGGCGTCCGTTGAAATTTTCCGATGAGCTGATTGAACTGTCGCCAATATTTGGTAGGATGTGAGTTTTCGTTGAGTTTGTTACACGTTCTGGTCCAGATAAGGCGTTTGTATGCAACGATATAATTGTGAGTGATGCGCAGATACTGTCTATGGAGGCGAAGTGCTTCTAAGTTACGACTGCGTGTGTATTCTCTGTAAGCACGCCGAGCTGCAGTAATGAGAGGTAGGTATCGTGGAGGAAGTTTAGGTTTATGCGGAGTAATATAGGTAGTTGGAATATGCTGTTCGGCTGCTGTTTGTAAAGTCTGAGTGAGTCGGGTAACGGCGTTGTCAAGGTCATCTTGTGACGTTAAGTCAAAGTTATCTGAGAGTGAGTGTGTAATGGTCTCATGATAGGCTGGCCAGTTAGCCTGATGATATAGATACACTTTCTTCTTGGATATAGTATTGTGTGGAGAAGTATTGGTAGTTAATGATAACTTGATGGGAACATGATCGCTCCCCAAAGAATCTAAAACGTCAATAGTGATGTGAGAGTTGATCGATGTGGAATAAATTACGATATCTGGTGTGGAGTTGCTAGAGGGGCGAGTTGGCTGTGGTAGAACATGAAAGGTGCCGGTGGTATGAAGACTGATAAAATCCAAAAATCGCTGTTTCTCATATTGAGGCCTACTATGAAAATTGATGTCCGCCATGATAATGAATTTACGGTAGGTATCGGAGAGGTGTTGAAAGAAGTGGTAAGGTATATCGTGTCTCGGCCTGACATAGATGGTTGCGAAGGCTATTGTATGACCCTTGAGATATAATAATACAACATTATATTCTGGCAGCTGCAATGTGTGTGGTAAGGTAATAGTGCGATGTGGTATGCGATATTGTAAACCAATGGCTGTTCCACCGTGCAGACGTGCACCGCTGGGTCCATCGTGTCTGTGGAGAGTATATTTGGGAACAAAACAGGTAATGTAAGGAGCTAGAAAGGTTTCATTAAGTGCAAAAGCGGCGATATTCTCCTCCAAAAGAAGTTGCTGAAACAGCACTTGATGTGTGAGGAGAGACCGTATGTTAAGAAATAACAGGTTGTATGCCATAATGTATAGAACAAGAAGAATGGTTGTACTATAGAGATGATAAGCCATGTTCAAACAGTTGTTTCAGTAGGTTGTATTTGGAAATGGACATTAGATCCGCTGTATGTGGCGTGTAGTTGGAGATTATAGAGAAGTTTAGCAGAGTGAATGATTTGATTGAGAACGTGCGGACGTTGAAATGGCAGAATGTTTTGTAAGGTGAGAGTTAAGAAGCGTAAGAGGTCTTCTACTGTAACAGGATGGGTCAGCGAGTTTGCAGGTGGAGTGGGGTCATCGGAAGTTTTGATGGGAGCTACTAATTCTGGCTTATCAGGGGTAGGTGCAGGCTTGCCACGACAGCGATAACTGTAGGTTGGATGTTTTTCAGGACACGAAGTGCATTGAGGAGGTGCACTTGAATTTGGGCAATTTCGGGTCAGATGACTCCCGCTACAATATCCGCATTTAACAGTGTTGGTGCAGTTATGAGTGTAATGATCATTATACGTCTGGCATTTCTCGCAGCGGATTGGAAGCGGAGGAGGCGTTCGAGACGGTTCTACCTTGTAACGGCGGCGATAGACATAGGCCCCATTAGCTAATAGATGATCAATGATTTGTTGTTGGTCGGTCAAGACACGAACGAGGTAGGTAGGACCAGTGTTGTTACGTATCCTGATACATTTCTTGATTTCGAGACCCTCGTAGCGAAGCTCATCAAATATCTCATCGTCGGTGAGTTCAGGTTCAACGCCCCTGATAACAACTGATAGCAATGGTGGACGACGAGGAGGTGGAGGTGATTTTCGTTGGCTCGGGGTAAGAGGCGTCAACACAGCCTGCGGTCCAAAGATTTCAAAGGTAGCTTTATTTCGCACATGTATGTGAAAATTAGGATTAGGAGATTTTAAGATGATGCCGTCTCTCGTAGGTATAATTTGATGCACATCTGCGCGCGGTACATATTTATTGATTTGTATGAAGATTGCTCGTGCAGTTCGGTACTTAGTGTCGAAGTTCTTTAATATGAAATTATACATTGTATCCTGATTAGTTGGCAAAGGTGGAGATGGTGGGGCATTAGTCCAGTCCATCTCGGTGTTTCTCACTTTCATTGAGGCAGTGGAACCTTCTCCATCAGAGCTATAATGCCGTGGTTTCTTAGACTCTGATTGCTTGGAGTGTCCGATTGGAGATCGTGATCTAGACTCAGGTTGTTTCGAGGTATCTGCTTTCGAAGTCTTCGTACCAGCAGAGTGACCGGATTTGGCTGTACCCTTCGCTCCCGTTGGGGAGGGGGACATGATGATGGTTTAACCTAGCAGAGTATATAATATGAATGTTCGAGGCAATCGTATGGAGTAGATGGTAGGGGAAGCCCACTGTGGCTCTCACTTGAGGCAGCAATACGTCCTCGCGGAGATGTCGGTCAGTGCAAGCACTGGCCCTCCACAAAAATAGATGATGAAAAGAATAGGTGATGATGGCCACGGGCTCCCACTTGAGTCAACAATACGGACTGCAAGGGGATGTCGATTGTCTGTACCAGAACAATCCTCCCTGAGTGAACAAAAATATCAGTTGCTCGCAGAGCGTTAGTAATAGTTCTCAGATCGATGAATCGATGGTCGATTCTGAATTCTGAGTTCTTGAATGCCTGACGCGTTTAAACTTATTTATAAACTTTTGTTTCGGTAGTTCTAGCGAAAACCGTTATAAATGGTACAAAATATTACAAGGTTTAACATTATATTTAAAAAGTATCTGTCTTCTGTCGAAGAGAAGAATATTCTCATTGCCTTTTTATAAAACAATACTACATTTCTTTTTACTAACTTCAAATATTTAAAAATTATTAAAGAAGTAGTTTGTGCTGCCATCTACTGACACGATAGCAACTACTACAAGAACAGCTTTCACGTAACGATTTGCTTCTAAAGCCATGAGTAATCGTGGATGTAATCGTTTTATCTGAGTTTTACGTTAACCGAACTATATAAAAAGCATGACCGTCTCTTGCATTTAAAAATGAAATAGGCAATTAGAACAAAGTATGCTTCTAGCAGGGGCGGATCCAGGAGGGCGATTGCCTCCTCTTCCCAGAAGAGATAACTTTATTTTATATATAAATAAAAACCATCCCAGAATCACAGAAATCCGCCCCTGACTTCTAGACCCTAACTAAATGTAGGGCTAAATTGGAAACTACTTGAATTAAGCGTTATCGGAGCTACTACCTCCATACAAGTAATCTTAATTATCTTCCATCGTTGGTAGCAGTTGCTTCATATTTAGAAATTTTTATATACGGTGAATTTTGAATATTGAATATTACGGTCCTTAGTAAATTTTGTTCTAACGTAGGAATTATGCCAGAAAAACCACCCAGTAATGTTACATTTATCTACAATTTTTACTTTCCTTCTCTGGTTCCACCGTGTCCCTCCAAGTACTTTTCCTCCTCCGCCGTACCCTCCAACAATAACTAACATCGTTTTAATTATTTCACGTTGTATTCATTCAACCATAATGTCCACGCTTCTGCTACATACAAGGGAACTTTCTCTGGTGTCACACGAAACATGGGTCGAGACCATGGTCAATCGATTTGGGTTAGTGAACACAAAAATCGGTAGCCAGGAAAAACCCGTGATTGCAACCGTTCTGTACTTATGAGGGAAGAGTAGGGGCACTGCCAACACAACACGTTGTGGATAATGATATGAAATATGGCGCGAGTTCCATGAAAATATGCATAGAAGCGCAGTTAAACATATACTGCAATCTGACATTACATTCGACAATTCTCTGACAAGTGAGGGCAGAGGCGTAGCCCGTAACAAGACAAAAGGAGGGTTTGTAGCGTTGAGTATAGCGTAGGGGGAAAAAATCCATAGAAGGTATGAACATATACGAACCGGACTTGAGAGGAATAGCATAGCAATATATCATGGGCATATCAAGTACTTAAGTGGAGAGTAGAAGGGCAAGAAGCAACGGCCCCCACCATCCTGAACTAATCTTTCAATGTACAGTGGTGTATTGGACTTTGCATATTATTGTCTTACTTTTATGTCATCATCATCATCATCAACATATGAAAATGAATGCCCACAGGTATACAACAGTCTATACACATCGGTCGTTACGAGGGGAGGGGGTCCGAACCCTGCGGACAATCTCTCCATAGCTCTCTTTCTTCCATTTCTGCTTCACGGTGTCGCCTACAGGCTGGCATAGTTTGTGATTGATTACTTGACCGTGTACTATTACTGTACCATTCTTCTGACGTCTTGCTTCTCCTTTTTCCTCAATTATGACCATTTTTACTTGCGCTTACCCGCTCCCACCTCTGTTGTTATGTCCTACGCCTCTGGCCTCACTTGTCAGAGTATTGTCGAATATAATGTCACATTGTAGTACATGTTGTGCTTCTATGCATATTTTCATCGAATTTTCTCCATATTTCGTCTCATTATCCACAACGTGTTGTGTTGCTAGTGATCCTAACTCCCCCTATAAGTACGGAACGGTTGCGATCGAGGGTTTCTCCCGCATATGAATTTTCTTGTTCACTAACACAAAACGATTGACCATAGTCTGGTTCCACATTTCGTGTGACATCAGAAAAAGTTCCCTTGTTAGAATTTATTCCATTTTTGTAACTCTTCATTTTGACACTCAGATTGTGTGGCTTCTCATTATTATAACAATCATCTCAAAAATATTACACCAATCTCAAGTTACTTTTTATTTATCGTTTACATCTTGTACCTTCTTTAATAATACTACACAAGGATTGAGAATTAGCGCCTATTCCAGGGGTAAAAGTGAGGGGGAACGCAAGGGGTGTCGTCCCGCCACCTCGAAAAAATATGTACGGCGTCCCCCCTATTCCTAAAAAATTGCAATGGGGAAGGATAGGCAGGGGGGACGGTGTGACGTCATGCCGCTACCTACCGTCCCCCTACCTTTTCAGATTCACTTTTACCCTTGCCATATTCTACTTCCTTTGTTCACACTACTACATTCGTCACAGCTTCAATTGTCCCAGCCACTATTCCTCTAATCTTTTTCATGTTTATTTTAATGTCAAATTATTTCCTCAGTTTTCCTTTATCTTATCGGACATCATGTTTATTTCAGATTGAGGTTCCGCAACGGCAGCCACCTCAAACCAAATATACCCTACTCCCATCTGTTTCCTAATACAACTCTTCTCCAGTACTCTTCAAGATTTTTGATAAATATGTGTCAGTGAAAGCATAAAAATTGTCAAGCATATCTCCCGAATTCACCGTCCTATATCACTTCGTATGGCCTGAAACAAGAAGATGCGTTGTCGCCATTATTATTTAACTTTGTGCTGGAATACGCCATAAGGAAAATCAAAGATAGCAACCAAGACCTAGAGTTGAACGGTATTCACTAGGTTATGGCATATGCAGATGATGTAAATTTAATAGGGGATGATAGGAGAACAATAGAAAGAAATGCAGAGATCTTATTAAACGCTTGCAGGGATCTGGGTTTAGAAGTAAATGCAGAGAAAACTAAATACATAGAAAGTGCGTCGGGACCGTAATACCGCAAATTGTGGAGGCGTTAAAATATTAAATAATACCTTTGATAAAGTGGATACTTACATATATTTAGGGTCAATATTAACAGACGAAAATCATATTCACGAAGAAATTAAATGTTGATTAAAAGCAAGGAATTCGTGTTACTATTCGGTTCAAAATCTTTTGTCGTCGCGAATTCTGTCGAAGCTTAAAATATATAAAACGATAATCATGGCTGTTGTTCTGTATGGTTGTGAAACATGGTCGCTTACTCTGAAGGAAGAACTAGACTGAAAGTATTGGAGAACAAGATCCTGAGAAGAATATTCGGACCCAAGAGGAACGGGAATGGGGAATGGCGGAAACTTCATAACGAGGAACTACATAATTTATACGGTTTACCCAACATTGTTAGGGTGGTAAAGTCTAGGAGTCTTAGGTCATGTAGTTAGAATGGAAGAAAGTATAAACGCTTTCAAAATCTTGACTGGAAGACCAATCGGAAAATGATCATTAGGAAGACCTAGGAGCAGATTGGAAGACAATATTAAGATGGACCTCGCAGAGATAGGAATACAAAGTAGAAACTAGATGCAATTAGCTAAGGATAGAAGTCAGTGGAGAGCTTTTGTGAACGCGGTATTGAACCTCCGGGTTATATAGGCCATAGAGTTACTATCATTTCATATATATCAACTTTGAACGATTGACACATACGGAAGTTTCTTCCGAGTCTGATCCTTAACTTCATCCCAAACATTGTCCATTTCGCAGATTTCAAATTTTTTTTCTTTTTTTTAATCATGCGCATCTCTGGTCTGTAAAAATTGAGTGAGATGACTAGATTAAATGATCATTGTAGGCTCCAACTAAATTTTTGTCAAAATCGTGAGGTAATTAGAAAGTTACTTCAAATTCAGAGCTAGTGTGACCCGATTTCTATCTTTGTCAGTACAACTAAATACAATTTTTACCATCATTGTAGGTCACTAGCTGCGTCTTTTATAGTTTCCATATACGTACTATGGTTCTTATGAATCTTCGTCTTGATGTAGGGATTATATCAGTAATAATAACTAACTAACGCTATAGTCTATGAAATCTGCAGGTTCAGTGCCACATTCACGAAAATACTCCATTGAGTTATGTCGTAATTCAACTGGATCCAGTTTCTTCTTTGTATTTCTATTTATATGAGATTGAGCCTAATATTGTTCCCAAATCTGAGCCTAGGTAATCGTATTGGTTGTTTTTCCAGTTGGATTTTCAGTTAACACTTTGAAAGCATTTCTCCCTTCTTCCATTCTGGCTACATGATCTATTCACCTTAATCTCCTCCTAATCTTTATTGTTAAATACCTTAATTCTTCGTTCTTCCCTTAGTCTGTGGCTATTTGAGAATGCGTTTTCGAAGCGTTACCCCTTAGGGTGAAAGCGACCAAGGTGGATATTTGGTAACTTTACTTTTGCCAGAGTTATAAATCATACTGTGAGCCAACCAAGGTTTCCAATTCTTTTTTGCCAAGTCCAGGTCTATAATAGAGTTCTAGTACTCTGCACAAAGCATCTTCCAAGTAGCTGTTTCTTGCTAAAATCCCCTTGCCTGGCAACACGTCTTTCCTTTTTTCCTTTCTTTTAACTCTTTTAAACAGCAGACGGTCTATTGTTCCGAAACGCGCCAAATACGGTCGAGCTGACGTTTTATCCGCGTTTCTATTGCTTTCGCGTTTGTGATTAACCATCCACATTTAAATACATGGTCAGCGTATTCCAATCGTACGCATGAGCAATAAAAACGCGTTGCGATCGCTTCAAATAGCCGTCCTGTTAAAGTAAGCGAACATGTTTCGCAACCATATAGCACAATAGGTATAATTACCATTTTATATATTTTAAGCTTCAAATTCCTCGACATAATTCGCGACGACGAATGATTTTGAACTAAATAATAACACGAATTACCTGCTTTCAGTCGATATTTAATTTCTTGGTTTATATGGTTTATGTCTGTTGATACTGATCCTAGATATTTGAAAGTATCCACTTTGTCGAAAGTATTATTTGATATTTTAACGCATCTATAATTTGCATTACTATGATTCCGGAGAGCATCCGTGTGTTTAATTTACTAACCTAAATAAATCCTTGTTATCCTAAACCCTAAATTCTAAGTCCTTGTACCTGCAAGCGTGTAATACAACAACTGTATTTCTTACTATTGTTCTCCTATCATTCCCTATCAAACTTAGATCATGAACATACGCCATTACCTAGGGAATACCATTCACCCCTAGGCCCTGGTTACTATATTTGATTTTCCTTATAGCGTAATCCAGAACAAAGTTGAATAATAATGATGAAAACGCATTTCCTTCTTTAAGGGCATTCTTGACATGAAAGATGATGGACAAGAATTTTCCTACTCGGACTTTACTTTGGGAAAATGAAATCTTTAAGTTTTATGTCCCACGATTACGTCGGCTACACTAAAGGAGACGGTGATGATAAGAGACGAATGGAAAAAACATAAAATGAAATCTTTATGTTTAACATCCCACGGTTATGCCGGTTAGGCTAAAGGAGACGATGATAATGAGAAATGAGGGAAATGAAGAAAGTGGGACGGAACGGAAATGAGGGAAATGAAGAACCCCGAGAAAATCCACGTGTACAATGTTTGCCCACTACAAAGTCCACACGGCGCGACCTGGGACAGAACCAGAGACCTAAAGCACTGGAGGTGAACGCGCTACCACTGAGCCACCGCGCCCCGAGCAAGCTTTTTATTTCTGCTATATGTATGCTTGATGGTAAGAAACAGATACCACCAACCAGTCAGAACCGTGTATTTAGTTCATACTTACGCAAGTATTACTTTCCCGAGTTAATTCCATTTAGAATAATGAAAGAATTCTAGAATTAGAATTTTCTAACGGCTCTGAACTACCGAAAAATTGTTACGAGACACCACTAGAAATAATCAGAGTATGTGATGTATACATACATATTTTAGTCAATATTATCATAATATAGTAACGAAACATGTGCGACACCCAAGCGAAACCTGAAATTACTTTGATGATACTAACGGACCATTTGGTACATGGTCGTTATAGTTTTATTTTGTTCATTACGTAAATTCAATTTGTCAACTCCTACTTTAGTTGCACATTTGCGAATTAAAATTGTTTGTTTATATTATAGATTTCATCGTTATTTCAAAAAACATTGTTTATATCAGATGTTCAATTCGCTATTAAATATCCAGCTTTGGACTGATCATTCACACAATTAAACATAACAAAACAATTATAATATTGCGTTAACTTTACAATGCCCGCTCCAGCTGGTATACTCACTCTGAAACAGGAAATTACACTCCATTAATTTTATGAAAATGGATTAAAACTTCCCTAATCCAATGCTAACCCGTTTCTACCCAAATCCTACTTATCCCTATCTTACTCTACTCTACCCTACCTTGTTCCACTATACCCTTTCAACCCTTTCGGACCCAGGTGACCGAAGTGACAGGCACGGGTGTGTCACTTTTTAATCCGCTAATGTGTGGACACCAATTAAGATATCGTGGGTAATTTTTTTGGCCAAAATATGGTTGGACTATAGTTTATTATATTAGTTTCTTTTTCTTCTGGGTGTGAAATTTCCTTCTCAAATTTCACCCCAAAGTCAAAAATAAAAGAATTTTTGAATTTCGAATTTTCTTTTTTCCTGTAGATTATTTCGTTGTAGAGAGATCTCCTTAAGACTTTTGTCAGGTAATTACCTAATTGTTGACGTCGATTGGACCGGCCCGCGGGCAATATTAACAACTAGGGAAATTAAAATTTCCCTAAATTTGGGAAAAAATCGAAAGTTTCGAAATTTTAGTTTATAAATCCGTACAGGGCAAGTCAACTTACGCCAGTCAAATATTGGTCCTTACTGAACTAAAGTGGATACAGATCATTACAATGGGGTAATTAGGAGGAGCAAAAAAAATCGTATTTAGGTTCTAATCCTTGACTTTTCGAGTTTGTCCTTACTTTTCCGTTTACCGTTTTTTTTTCTTGTAATTACAGGCTTTGTTTTTTAAATATCACCACGATACTACGATACTTGTAAGCAGTGGCGTATTTAGGGGGAGGGCTTCCGGGCTTAAGCGCCCCCCGAAATCTTACTTACTATAGTAAAATATATGAAATATCTTGCAGAATTGTCACATTTTCAGGCATAGCCCCCCCGAAAGTTAGCAAAGCCCCCTCCGAAACAAAATCGTAAATACGCCACTGCTTGTAAGATATATTAGTGATGTACCACCCTTTATTTTAAGATAATTAGCGTCTGGCTTGATGGCTGCGTTTCCAGTCAAAAAAATTAATTCCCGATTTTAGGGGAAAATTTTGGAAAAATCCCCTTTTGTTTATATGATTTCCCTCTTGTTGGCTACATTCGAACAAACGAACCACCATCTGAAAGCCTCGCCCTAAACTACACAACGCACCCAAGAAAGTTTCGGTATGATAATTATCGGAAGTACATTTGAGGTTTATAATAAACCATGTTCTGTAAATGGTAAGAAAATGATGATTTTTTTAGGTAGAATGAGATTTTTTTTAAAATTTCATGCTTACTTTGTTAGATATCGCCATGATACTTGTAGGATATATTAGTGGGGTAGCAAGGTTTATTTTCAGATAGCTTCTGTCTGTCTGGTGGCAGTGTTTGCAGCCAAAAAATCAATTCCCGATTTTAGGTGAAAAATTCGGAAAATTTCCCGTTTCCCCTTTATTATTTCCCTCTTGCTGGCTACATTGGAACAAAGTGCCATACGTACAAAACGCATCATAAACAGCTTTAATAGCCTAATTAGAGAAGTTGTAGCCCAGATATATCTGTTGATTTTGCCTTCTGAGGCGTTAGAAATGTCAAAACTTCATGTGTATGATGACAGAGAATTTTTTCTTTCTCTCTTTGTATGGCAGCCAGCGACTTTAGGTTTTCACTGTACCTTGTCAACACACCAAAACATTTTTGGTGACTAGAACGCATGTAGCAACAGTGGTGCCAGCTACAAAAAAATCTTGAAATTGGGTTAGGGATTTTTTGTAAATTTTCACCCCAGTACGCACTACGATGTTCACATAGTGATGGGTAAATTCCCGGGAAGGTATTTTTTGCGAATATTCCCGGGAAGATTCCCAAAATGGGAATTTTCCCGGGAATTTATG
Source organism: Thermobia domestica (assembly GCF_964235325.1). Lineage (NCBI taxonomy): Eukaryota > Metazoa > Arthropoda > Insecta > Zygentoma > Lepismatidae > Thermobia > Thermobia domestica. The sequence goes on from NC_137456.1 coordinate 337,317,607, forward strand.
TACAATTACAAAGAAAATTGCATTCTATTACTATATTATGATTTCAAAGGTAATTCGTTGTATAATCACAGTATATTTATTACTGTTGTCTCCAGAGGGTTCTCTAAAATGTATATTTTGAACGGTATTTGTTATTTGATTATATTTAGAGAGTACGCATAAATGTAAATATATTTACAATATGCTTCATGCGAGTAAACACATTGGAAAAACATTTGGTATGGACAACATTTGATATAAAATCATACTTTTACACAGCTAAACAGTTTAAATTTATTTGTAAGTGGATTCTGTAAAAACTTGACTCTGCTACTGATACTATAAAGGTATTAAATTTTTAAATGTCATAAACAAATTAGCTGGGTAACTGCCAGAATTAAGCAGTTTCCAGTTATATGCCAAGTAAGTAATTTTGCCAGCTCTTTCAGTGGTTAAACGGTTTCTTTTCTTAGAGTGAATCCAGGCAAACGTGCTGAAAGTTCTTTCTGTTGCTGCAGACGTGCAAGGAGCGGAAAGAATGCGCACAGCCACTTTTGATAATTCTGAAGTACCGTATAACCCTTCCCACCATAACAGCGGACTTATTGTTTCAGCTGTTGTCCACAAAAACATTTTATTAAACAATCCTTGTTTTGATCTGAAACGTGCGACATCCTCCATGACTGAAATTGTATCTAATTGCATGTTTGAAGCAACATAATGAATAAATTCCATGCCATCGATCGTTTGTCCTGGAGATAAATGGTGTCCTTGTGATGACGGATCCAGGAGTGAAGCTGCGAGATGTATTGGCTTCAAAGCATGTTCCTTTCTCAGTCTCGTTTTCTTAAGCACTTCAGACTGCTCGCTGGTCGACAACGGTGACGAAAGTGCCTCGGAGATCTTGCTTTCAATCTCGTAGAATCCAGTGTAGACAGAATGAATCATTCGATTCTAATTTAAAGATCCAGGTCACAATAGGTTTCAAAATTGTAATTAAACTTTCGATCTTACTCCAAAATGATGTATCATCGAGTAACATTGCTCTCATTTCCTTAGGTAAGACTTTGGTTGCTTGTTCTTCAACAGCCAACGTTTGTAGGCTGCATTTGCAAGTAATCATGCTTTCAAGACATGAAAGACAACTGCCCCAACGACTTTTACTTGGTAGTTTCAGAGAAACATTACACTTTTTGTCTTTGTTTATCTTAACTAATGTTGCGTTAAGAAGATGCACAGAACGTATTTTCTTTACAATTTTTGTTACATTTTCCATTAGTTGCGCTGCTGTATGAGATTTCAGAACATCACTACAGAGTAAATGCAAGGTGTGAGCAAAGCACCCTAGCGGAACAATATGTGGGTAACTTGTTTGTACCAATTTCAGTGCTTTCTGCATATTTGAAGCATTATCAGTAATTATTACAAAAAATTTTGAGGGTTCACACTTTTGAAGAACCGATATTATTTTTTCTTTTAAGAACTCAGATGTCTGCGTATGGTCTTCAGTGTTCACAAAGTCCACAAAAACAGGTTCGGGTTTCGTGACAATAAAATTAACAATACCTTCGTTTCGCACATTGCTCCACCCATCCAACTGCAGATTTAAGTTTCTTGCTTCTTGAAGTTGCAGATGTAATTGTGACTGCATGTCTTCATATTCACCATCAAGGTAAGTGTTAGCCAATGCTCTCCTTGTTGGTAGTTTATACGATGGTCTCATTTTCTTGAAGAAATCGATCCATAATGGATGTTCAACTATGGAGAGCGGTGCTCCACTAATATATATCGCTTTAGCCAGCATCTTGTTCAGATTTTCCTACAAAGGAAGAAATGCGGTTAAGTCATTTTGTAAGGGAACGAGCGGAATATATCGTGAATATACTTTTCATACTACTTTTTTTTTTTTTTACAATATCGTTTATCTTACCACGAATCAACAAAACAGCTAAATTTAACCTAAAAAAATCATGGCAAATAATTTATGAAGTATTCCTTGTCAAAATACTTCTGAGAAACTGTTTACTACAAACTACGATGGAATATGACTTATTTATGAAATCCCGAAAACTGAGATAATTAACTCACGTTTTATTGGTTCGACTATTCATGAAACGGTTAATTGATTGCAGAAAATAGTTTTCTTTTATATTTTTCCTTTTCGTTCTATGTCCACGAATGCCAGGAAAATGTAAATTTCTACTATTTTGGGTTTTATTAAAAAGTTGAGGATAGGAATGAAATACGTTATTGGGATGCTTAATCGATTGTAGAAAAGTGATTCTCACTTCCTGCTGTATGACGATCACAGCTAAAACCGGAAATGGATGCAGATTAGGAATACGGGGTCACTTTTTATTTATATTTACAGGTACAAGCGTTAATTCAGATAGAACGAATAATGTTTAGCAAAACTTATTTATAGACGCAGAGTCATCTGTGAACATAGATACAGCCTTAAGAATTAGCTTCACTGCTATGGAAATCAACAAAAGGGACGGCATTCTAGTGTTGAAAACTCATCTACAAGGTAAGTAAATTATGCCGTAGCTGGAGGGGCGACTCTGAACTTAACCCGTTATCTAAATCATTGCGTGGATGATTTATCTATTCCCCTGTCTTGAATATTTTCAACTCATAACACACAATCATCTCAGAACTCAGGAATCCTGACCGAGAGTGAGGATATGATATAAGCCCATGCGCCTATCGCCTACAGAAGATAACGTTGCTTGAGAGAAGATACTTACGTTTTCGTTTGAATCCATAGCGTCGATAAAGGATTCTAGAGAACGTATTTTGGAAGCCTTTTCTCTCTTCTCCTCTACTGGCAATGATAAGGAAGATGAAGGTCTAATGGAAAGTGAATGACGTTCACCTGTTATAGGACTTTCAGGGAAAATATCACTTTCCTCTATTCCTATAATTTCCGTACTCAGGCAAGTACTACTCGTTCCTGCTCCTTTAATAGTACCAGTATTTATTTCTCCAGAACCTCCACACGAAATAGCTTTCCTCATTTTCGATGCTCATCTTAAACATTTTGAGATATGTCTCACCATTTTATCAGCATTTGCGCATACATATTTATGTCCACAATATTTGCAAGATACTGACTTATCTTTAGAATTTTGCATGTAATATTGCCACACACGACCTTTCTTCCTACCCATTTCTCGGAATTTTGTGCGTTAATACACATGTAAGAAAAGCCTGAGTACCTATTCAGAAACTGCAAGTCAGAGATAGCAGACAGACAAAGTTTACAACTAACGGTGGTCCGGGGTGTATTGATAGTACTTCACCACTATCTCTACAGAATTTCTAGATTGTTTTACAAACTGGTTCCTCTTCAATTGTAAATTACTATTTTGCTACTTTCTAGAGCTAATGGAAATGAAAATTAAAAAAAAAAAAAAAACTAGTTATATAAGGTAGTCAACTAATTACATTTTTAAACATCCAAATTACTTAAAACGTAAAAGTAAATGATAATAAATGAAAATAAAGTAATTGGTCATATCGTTCTTATAATTTGGAGAGTAAAGTAAAGAAATGGAAATAAATTCCTTCCCGGGAATTTATATGCCAGGGAAAAAACCCGGGAATATTCCCATTTTTAAATTCCTTCCCACCGGGAATATTCCCACTGCCCATCACTATGTTCACAGTACTTTTGCTGAACGACGGACCACGATTAGGGGATTTGGCAGTGCATCAAGGAGTATTTGGGCCAGAACTGATTTCTTAGTCTACAAGAAACCGTTTCGTTTTCACTTGGTTATGCCCATGGCCATAGGTAATCCGGTATCCACGGGGGTCCGCGTCCCTACATTTTTACTGCTCCTAATATTTTCACGGTAGCCTTGCAAATAAATTATAATATGGTGATAAACTATTTTCCCCACTAATGTCTACCGCCGCCCGTACCTTTTTAGAGCTGCCTACGTGCCTGGCCATAAGTATGATCTAGCAAACTGAATGGGCGGCAACATGCTTCTGCACTTGATAAACTATGCCCCCGACTCCTCATAGTCCTAGTTTCTTTTCTCTTGCTGCTACGGGAGACAACAAAATGAGGGAATTAATTTCAATTTCAAATGAATTCCGAACTCTATAATGTGAACTTGGTCGGCAGGCTGTTTCGACCCAGGCATTGCGCTAGAGTATAATATGCGCTTGGTTGTCAAAAACATACAAGAAAACACTACAATATACACTTCCCTTGCTAATACCAGTAAATGTGACATATGAGGAAAGGAGATATTGTTATTATTATTATTATTAAATATTCTGCCTTTCGGCAGATCCTGAACTAATGATGATTTTTTTTTAATTTTAGATTTGGGCCTAGAAAGGTTTCTTTTACGTTTCTCGATCTTCAGCTTCCTCTTTCAACTCCCAATATTTTCTTCTATATCTCAATTCATCGATCAGCTTTATTCTTCTTCTTCCTATTCCTCGCTTTCCTTCTATCGCTGCATGAAGAAGACAAATTTTTTGCAAGATGTGTCCAATCCAATTGATCTTCCTACGACGGATGTCCTTTTCTCTCCTATCCTTTTTAAAACATCTTCATTTGTTGCTTTTTCTGTCCATTTCATCTTCTCCATTTTTCTCCAACACAACGTTTCGAAGCTCTCCAAATATTTCTTCTCTAACTCCCCTTAATGTCCAAGTCTCTGAACCATAGAGAGTAGATATACCAGGATGAAACTGAGCAGGTATACCAGGATTAAACTGAGAAGATGTACCAGGATGAAACTGATCAAGACTTGGTAGAGATCATCAATTCGGCAAGAACAGGCACGTAGCCAGAATTTCGTGAAAGGGGGTCAATGCTGTGACATGAAATGCTGTAGTCATCACCGGAGTTGGCGTGGGTCAATGAAAACTTGACCCACGACCCACTGACCCACCGTGACCTACTCTGACCCACGACCCACCACCCACCATGACCCACCACCTACGCTGACCCACTCTGACCCACCACCCACCATGAACCAATCTCATCCACTTTTATCTACTCTGACTCACCAAAACCCATCGTCATCAACTCTGAACACGATCCACGGCCTCTTCTGAACTGACTAAAGAGTTTACACTTGTAATAAAACAAGACTGTGAAATTGTCACTAATCGGAGTTTGAATTTCTAGTCAATCGCTCAAGCACCACTCTGTTACAATAACAGTGGATCTGACCTTTACGATATAAACTGGTAAAGTGTTTGTCAGTGAGGAAATTGAAACAGTTCGAGGTGGGGGGGGGGAATTAGTATGTATCTAAAATATACTTGTACTAAGAGAGTATTCTTTCAAGTGTTAATTTCTGAACGCATTTCACAAGAAACTTCTATTCGCAGGAAAACACCTCTGTACAATATGGAAAAGGTTACGGTTTAGCAGTTCACAATATTTTTCTCACAAAAGACTTGAAAAATCAGTTGTTCATAGGCAGTGGCGTATTTACGATTTTGTTTCGGGTGGGGCTTTACTAACTTTCGGGGGGGAGCTTTGCCTGGAAATGTGAAAATTCTGCAAGATATTTCATATATTTTACTATAGTAAGATTTCGGGGGGGCTTAAGCCCGGTAGCCCCCCCAAATACGCCACTGTTCATAGGGTATAAAGGTGCTCGCGTACCCTCTGTTAGAGCGTCTCCATACAGTATGCTCATAATTGTAATTTGTGTAATCACTAAAACACCACGTTAAATTTAAGTTACAAATATGCATAATTGCAATTATTCTGAATATTTATTCAAAGTAGTTTACCTAAAGCAAAGAAGAGACTTACTAAAAATTAGGTATAAAGTTGAATAACACAAATAAGCCATTAATAATAAAAGTAAACATTTTCCGTAACTGGTAATGTTCCACCTTAAAACAAATTTGAAATCGGATATATTTCCTGTTGGTAACTTTTTGGCGGTAAATCAACCGCAGTGGAATGATGTCCATTCTTCAGCCAAGAAATAACTAGCTCGTCTACTTTGAGCTTGTCTAGCGTTGGGCCATTAACATTGATGAGCAACAAGTTAGACAATGTTTGAGCCCTTAGTCTATTTCTAATATCAGTCATCTGTAAATTCATAATGTGAAATCCCCGTTCGCACTCTGTTGTGGAAATTGAAAATATTTCTACCCGATTTCTGCAACTTCTCATTGACAATCTGGTTGTTAAACTTAAGTCTGATAACGATTTTTCTTGGTCAGGTTTGAAATACTCAGCAAGAAGTATCATCTCTCTATCACCATACAACATCTTTTCCCTATCGACCATGTAAGTCGGAAATGTGGACCCATGTAGAACAGAAACTTCATCTACCACGCCTTTGATAGGGAATCTTGTGAAAAAATTATCAATTAAAGCCTGATAAACTGATGATTTCTTATTTGTTTATATATTTAATTTTTGTAATTACACATGAAGGTTTGATACCATTACCAAGTTCCCTCCCCCGTCTAGAAAGCGAAAGGGAACGAGGTTCCTGGAAAGTGTTCAGTGGTGAATGGGAATTTCCCTCCTTCTTCAACTTCAATTACCACACTGCTGTTTGCCATGTGCTAAATTACGATGAATTTATATTAAATTATCATAATATAATTATTTCCTTGTTGAATTATCAATACTTTTCAGTGGAAAAAAGGATGAAATTTCGAAGTTCCAAATCAAAGTAAGTAGACCAACGTAAAGGGAGAAAAAGTGTAAAATTTTCCATACAATTATGCGTATAATCCAAACTTCAAATTTCCGTGTAATTAAGCTTACAGTACAAAATTTATGCCTATTTTTCTCATAACTTTATGGGTTGATTGCCCTGTGCTGTAAGCGCTCCATATAATAAACATAAGCTTCAGCAATTATTATAGCAGAAAGCAATGGATATATGAAGCCAAGCACTGTGTTTTTTGTTTCTAATTTTTTTTCTTAAATAACATCGATCGTTTTCGATCATTTTTACAAATCAACTCACTACCAATTTTCCATATATAGAAAGTCCCCCCCCCCACATAAAGAAGAATTTTTAAAATGCTAAGAGACACACTTTATTTTCAATAAAGAGTTAATACACTGAATTTCATCTCCGTAAGTTTAACGATTTGCGAGATACTCATTTTTCTTTTTTCGCAAAAATTCGGATCCTCACTACCTCCTTACGATATTATGCATTATAATAAAAGCAATATAACATCCCAATTTGGATTAAGACCTAACTATATACCAAAAGTAATTTCATTTCACTTTGCAATTTGACCGTGATGATCAGGCACACTTAGTTACATTCATTTTTTTATATAATAATTTATATATTACAGTGATTCAAAAATGTATTTTTCCAGTAGTTAGCTCTAAAATACTCACAGGTCTCGAAAGCCAAGTAGTAGTATAAGTCCTATTGCTATTATTACTATTAAAAACATCAATATCCAAAAGTGCCTGAAGTTCTTTTTTTACTTGGTTAGATTTACTCACCTCAGGCAAGTAGACAGAAACAAGTGGAAAAGAAAGGGAAATGAGGGTCTTGAAAGTAAAACGGAGACAAATTTACCAGTCCTCAGGAAATACTCTCTACAATGCAGTGAGCAGAGAGGGTCGGTAGATCATACTGAGTCGGTGGGTCGCAGTGGGTCACGGTGGGTGGTGGGTCGCAGTGGGTCATGGTGGGTGATGGGTCGCAGTGGGTCACGGTGGGTGGTGGGTCACAGTGGGTCACGGTGGGTGGTGGGTCACAGTGGGTCATGGTGGGTGGTGGGTCACATTGGGTCACATGCTGTTGACCCCCGATCCACTGACCCACCCAGAAAACTTGACCCACTTGACCCACTGACCCACCCAGAAAACTTGACCCACTTGACCCATTGACCCACCGACCCACTGACCCACTCCATCTCTGGTCATCACACCAGGGGCTCGATCACTGAACTATTTTACTGGTACATATGCTAGTTCGTTTAGCCAGGATTTCGTAACCGGAGGGGGGACATGATATGAAACACTGAAGGCCTAATCAATCTAAACTACTTTACTATCAACATATATTGGTTTCTTAGGACAATAAAATGAGGATATGTTGGTATTTTAATAACAAACTACGAAGAAATCTCGAGTAAAATAACCAAAAAAGAACGTATTGAAAATCATTTTACAATATTTACGTTCTTTCTCTGTTACGACCTCAATATAAAAAGTACACTCATGTCCAAAATGATTGTCGCATATCTATGACTGTCTTCTTGTAAGAATATAATTTGATAATGATTTTGCAGGATACTTTTAATACTGATACTACATGTATAATCGGGAAATGTATATTTGTGGTAAATTTCATAGGAAAAGAATTATAAATACGAAAATTGGAGTGACTAAAACGAAATGTTGCTAAATGGACAACAAAGTTTCATTTTTTGTTTTATTGTTCTTATTTACTGTTCTTTTGACAAAATTTGCCACTTACATCTATTTGCCGATTATACACATACTAACATTGTAAGAAATACCGGGTAAATTCGTTATCAAATTATACTCCTTTGACAACATATTTATAGACATGCGACAATCATTTTGGACATGAGTGTACAAACTCAATAATGTCTTGTAAAATATTTTAGAGTATCTGCGTTCCTTTCTCTGTTGAATCAAATTTTAACAGAACTTTCTTTTCACATAAATTTTTGTTTTTATTATTCCTTCAACTCCTGTTCCAAATGATAGGTTAAAGAAGTAGTAGAAAATTGTTTTTGAAATAACATGTTTGATACTGCAAGGATGCGATGAGAAAAATTATGATTAAAAATGTCTACGCTGTTACACAACGGGCATTATGCTTTCAGAAGCTTGAAATCTCCCTGACTAGTAGCAGAAATTCTAAGAATTGCGTAACTTCCGGAAATTTCAAATTCCCTGATTCTTCCAGGATATCCCACTCACCTCGCCACCATGTATTGCAAGTAATACAAATCTCCTCATAAGAAAGGGTAACCAAAAGCTTTCTGTAGTTTTTTTTTTTAAATTTTAACGCCGATTATTCTTTTTCTAATTTCATTTCGTTTTATCCTTCCTTATTATTTTTCATATCTGGTCTCGAAGTGGGGAGTCCGGACCCCGTATCCGCCCCCTTGGCTACGTGCCTGGCAAGAACGTTTCAACAATTTGGTAGTTTTATCCACTGGATCCCAAGTTCTCAGGAATTTGAACTTAGATGGAATTCTAAAATAATATGTAGGGGAAAAAAGATTAAAAATAACTTTAATAACAGGGAATAACATTACAACTCATTTATATAATGACAAGTGATTTTAAAAGTTCAATAAATATGATTTGGTTTTAACACCACTTAAATTTTCACTTCTAAAAAAACTAATAAATTATTTCACACATACTACAAAAGTGATATTGTGAACTTTTCAGAGGCGATTTACAAATGTTGTTAGTTACTTGTAGGCTTACGTAAGCAATATTATATTAAGGTAGATTACAACTGTTCGATCTGTTAACTCGCATGCACTTTTCAAGCGTACATTTTGATTATTTTCCATTCTACCGCAGAGAAATGAGGTCTATAATAGATGAATCTTGGTGAAAATTGTCCAGAAATGGTACGCCTGTTTGTGGTTCACATTCATTAAATAAAGAATAAAAGGTTTTCTTTACTCTTTGGAATAGTAAAATGAGCCTTCCACCCCTACTCCTCCGTTTTCTTAAGCCGAAATAATCTGAGGTGGAAATTACGATTACGAAACGCACGAATTTCAAGTTCACTTACTTAAAATGGTCTTCGGAAACAAAATTTCACTTATTTTTTAATTTTTTACGTGGACCAATCATTTGCTTGGTTGGTGTCTTCTTCGCTAATAGCATGTAACAGTGAAGGTGCTCCAATAGGTGTTGGCTCACTCACAACTCGTCCAGGAGTGGATCTAGGGGGAATAAACTTTTTTATTTTATATATAAATAAAACCGAACTCAGAGTTTGGAGCTAGCTCTTAAAAGTAGCTCTAAGTAGCAGTATTACCCCCCCCTTCCAGAAGTCCGTCCTGGATCCGCCCCTGCGTAGCACATTGTCGATAGTCACAAATGCTGAAGGTCCATGTGGAAGCATAACAGCACTTCAACTTCACGTAATTCATGACTTATTCATAATATTTCTGCTACGCACCACTGGTTATCATACATATATGTATGTAACAACAGTTCCTTTTTGCAGATTTCTTAAATCTACACTTTGAATTGCAGAAGTTCGATTTTGGGGGAAGCATGAAGTTAGTTCATTGTGACCCGTTACTGCCATAAAAACTTCGCCATTTTCCGAAAGCCAAAGATGACTTCGTTGAATACCAGTTACCGGTCGCATACTTTCCCTTTTTTCTTCCGAAAGTCGTCGAATTCAGTTCCAGGCAACAGAACGAGAGTAATACCCGGAGTTTGTACTTGCACTATACTCACGAATTCTTGTGCGGTTTTAGTGGGGGCGCGATGGCTCCATGGTAGAGCGTTCACCTCCGGTGCTTGGGGTCCCTGGTTCGATTCCAGATCGCGCCGTGTTGGATTTGTGGTGGACAAACACTGTGCTCGTGGGTTTTCTCGGGGTCATCCCGTTTCCTCCCACTTTCTGCATTACACCATTTCATTCATTTCTCATAATCACCGTTTCCTTTAGCCTAACCGGGATAATCGTCGGACGTAAAACCAAGATTTCATTTCATTTTTAACACTGTGTATCTGTATTTGCCTAAGGTTATGCCGCGTTGCCACATTCTTTACACCTCCCGCTCTCCTCAATAACGACGCAGAGACCCTTGCATGCCCGGTTTCACTGCAAAACCAGTGCTTTATCGGACCTGTCTGCATCTCGAACATCTGAAAGCGATTTTTAAAGTGGGATGCAGCACCATCAGAAATCACTGACACGGTTCGGGAAATTGTAGACACTTATTTTCTCGTATTCAAACCTTTTTCTATAAAATATATTTTCGCTTTCCTTCGAGTATTTTTAGAATCTTGTCTATGGCTATGAGTACATGAGCCGAATCGTGTGTTTTATCGTCGTTTATTGCAACAAAACTGTCAGTTGATTCATATTCCGGTAATAACTCTGAATTTCACTTTGCAGAATAACAGTCCAGTTTTCAGCGAAGTCCACATAAATTAAAATATAATTTTTATCTTGAAATTTTATACGGTGCTTTTGGTAGCAATTAATTCTCTTTGGATTTTCTTGATGTAGTCATGAATTACAGTTAAACCAGCAATGTACGATACGAAAACAGAAAGTGGCACAGTTTTTTTTTTAACGAGATTATTTTTTTTGTATGTGGTATACCTAACACTTTCATTTTCATCAGGATCAATAATTAAAGACTCCACACTTATTCCTACCACTCCAGAACATTCACCACACTCTTGAAGAAGACAGTTGTCATTTTCTACGGATCATACTACTAAAGGAAATAGGTCACTCATAACAGCTTCAATACAGGCTGCACCTTTGATTTGTAGCTGTTGCACATACAGACCTTTTTTATGTGCTTTTGTTTATCAAGTTTTCGTTTAGTGACGTCAGGGTGAGTGACGTGTATTACCTTACGCTCTCTAGTGGCAATACGTAAGGGCAGTTGTAGTAGCGAGATACTCACACAAACACAGTTACAGTTCGTGTTCTGTATGAGTGCTGTGCGCTGGAAGTTGCTGCTCTGTAGGAAGCAGTCGTATGCAACTATCGTAAAGTGCGGTCAACACAGATCGTGCGCCTGTCAGCACAGATCGTGAGTTTAATAGTAAGTGAAGTGAATATAATTACGTGCTCCGGTGTGATTTTTATAGCTACTGAAAGTTAGTGCTGCAGGAAGTTGGGACGTGTATAATATTGGACTCCAGCCTGTGCACAGGACTGACAGTGTGAAAATCACGTCGAATCTTCTAGAAGATAGGAAGATCAAAGGGAGCATTACGTATAAGTGAAGTACTTTTTTTTATTCAAGACGACGAACGGAAACCACGCTTGCGAAAATTGAGGTAAGGTACTCACCTATTCTATATTTTTTTTCCTTTTGTAAAATTTCCAACATACTGGTTATGGGCCCAGTGTGCTTAATAAGGCCCAGTGTGCTTACTGAAATTTTCCGAAACTGCTGTGTCTGGTTTTAAGTGCTTGAATAGTGCGACGAATAGCTCACGCATTATATTAGGCTTGCTAGTGACATATGCATATTCTCAGTGAAGTGCAACTGTTGTGGTGTGAAGTGCAAATAGATTTATTGCATTTTACGTTTTCTTGTAGTAAAAGTCGAGACGCTTGTATTCAAATACACCTAGTAGGAAGTTGGTCTGTGTCAGTGTTTTTTTTCCTTTAAACACGAAGATGGATTTGTTAAAGAATATAAAGCCGTTATCGTGTGAGATAGAGTGGCCCGTATGGAAAAGAAAAATTAGGGACTTATTAGAATACCATGAAGGGACACTAGAAGTTATCGATGGCAAGTTGCGAAAACCGGAACCGTTAGAAGATTCCGCTTCAGAAGCTGAAAAGAAGAAATATAGAGCAGAGGCTGACGTTTACCGGAAAGCTAATAGTTATGCCAAGTCGATGATAACTAGTGCAGTAACGGATGAAGTCTACCAGAAGATAATGGAAAAAGATACGGATGAAGAAATGTGGTTAGCTTTAAAGAAGCTCTTTGAGGCAAGTTCCACAGATCAATTGTTCAAGATTTATGTGGACTTTTTCGCCTTTTCTTGGAGTGAAAGTGAAGATGTTTCCACACACATAGCTAAATTGAATAGTTTGTAAATGGAACTCAACAGTGGATTGAAGGACAAAGGACATACTGAATTACCGAATCTTTTGTTGATCTGTAAAGTGTTACACACCTTACCAAGTACTTTTGAAACATTCAAATCAAGTTGGATGTTGTTGACCAAAGAAGTACAACGTACGTTTGACGAATTAACTACACAGTTGTGTATGTTCGAAAGGAACTTTGTACAGCGGTCACCAGTAGGCAAGTACAAGGGTGCGCCTTCAGAGCAAGAAGCATTAGTAGTGAATCCGCCGAAACAATTACAGAAGAAGGTGAAGAAAGATGATATTTGTAATTACTGCAGACGTAGAGGGCATTGGGTTCGAACGTGCAAAAACTGGATTGCAGATGGGAAACCGCCTAAGAATAAGAAGAAGAAGAATCAGAAATCTAGTGAACCCAAGTTGACAATTGTCTATTCTGCGAACGAAGAATGTTCTACAGAAGAAAATGGAACTTTCGTTTGGTGGATTGACAATGGTGCAACGAAGCATGTAACACACACCCGATTTCTTCCTCAATTATAAGAAGTTTAAGAACCCGAGTAGTATTTCAGCAGCAGGTAAAGAGAAGCTGCTTGCATTAGGGAAAGGTGACGTCAAAGTGCTTTCAAAAGTGGAAGGCAAGAAAGTTGACTTAATCCTTACGGATGTGTGGTACGTTCTGAATATTACGAAAAATCTGTTCTCAGTTTTGGTCGCACAGGATAGGAATAGGAATAGCAAATTTACGTCCTCTACCACAGAGTGTTTGTTAGAAGTGGTCGGAGTTGCTATCGTTCAAGGCAAAAGAAAAGTACATGGGGCATTGTTCAAAGCGCAGTTTGAACCAGTACCCTCAAGTAATAGTGAAGAAGTGAATGTTGTGATGTCTGATAAAGCTCTTTTACAATTGTACCATAGCAGATGGGGACATCAGGACAAGCAACATATCAAAGATTTAATGAAGAAAGAGCTGAATATTTCTGTGAAAGATGAAAATGTTCTCTGTGACTCTTGTGTTTACGGAAAAGCGCACAGACTACCGTTTAGTAGTAGAAAACCTTCATCTTCAGTGGGACAGTTATTATCAGCAGATGTCTTTTGTCCCTTTAGTGAATCGTTTCAGAAATACAAGTACTTAGCTATATTCAGAGACGGTTATTCAAAGTACAGGTTTGGTGTTTTTCTACATCAAAAATCAGAAGTGAAAGATGCCTTGAAACAGGTGTTAGCCAGTGCCAAGGCAGAAAGACATACCATTAGAGAGTTTCTTAGCGACAACGGAGGAGAGTTCGATAATGCCGAAGTACGGACGATACTCAAGGAGTATGGCATCCACCAACGGTTCACAGCGCCTTATACACCGGAACTAAATGGGGGCAGTGAGCGTGAGAATAGAACCATTGTGGAAATAGCAAGAACATTCCTTTACTCTAACCAAGAAGTGCAATTTCCGCAAGAGATGTGGGCAGAAATGGCCTCAACAGCGATCTACATTCTTAACAGGACCGGAAAATCTTCACAAAAAGGTGTCAGTTTATATGAACTCTGGAAGCAGATGAGACCAAGGATTAAGCATATGAGACAGATCGGTTGCAAGTGTTACGTGCACATTCCAGTACAAAAAAGAAGAAAGATGGACAGGAAAGCCAAGCAATGATATCTCATTGGTTACAATGGAGATGAAGCATATCGAGTCTGGATTAAAGAAGAAAGAAGAGTTATTATCTCCAGAGACGTCATTTTCAAAGAGAGTACACTTGAAGAAACTTCTAGAGAAGAAGTACAACTACGAACAAGGGACGTTCAGAGTAGAGAACTGGAAGAGATCTCAAAACCTATAGTCAAGCAAGAATCGGCAAAAATGAAAGAAGATAGACCGCTAGAGTTTCCCAAGTCGAGTACGGAAGAGAAATTTAATGGTCAGGGCATTGTGTTGCGAGACCGAGCGACTCTGAAGAAACCTGCAAAATACGACGATTATGTGATGGCTGTAGAAGAGTTAGTTAATGACTTAGACAGTCCCATTTCCTATGAGGAAGCCATACAAAGCAAAGAAAGTTTTGAATGGAAGAAGGCAATGGACAAGGAAATGGAGTCATTGCGCGAGAATGAGACATGGGAACTATGCGATTTACCACAAGGAAAAAAGGCAATTCCGTGTAAATGGGTGTACAAGGTTAAAAATAACCCAGATGGTAGCATTGAGAAATACAAAGCGAGACTAGTGGCGAAAGGTTTTAGTCAGAAGAAAGACATCGACTACAAGCAGACTTTCAGTCCAGTGGCAAAACCTGGTACAATAAGGGCCATGTTGAGTGTAGCAGCGAATGAGGGACTACATCTACTTCAATTTGACGTATCCACAGCTTTTCTCTATGGAAATCTAGAACAAGAAATATATATAAAGCAGCCAGAAGGGTACCAAGATGGCTCAGCAAAGGTGTGCAAACTTAAGAGAAGTCTGTACGGATTGAAGCAAGCACCCCGTTGTTGGAACAGACGGTTTGGTGATTTCTTGCTTAATCAGGGTTTTAAGAAGAGTGATGCTGATCCATGCCTTTTTATTCGGGAAAGAGATACGGATAAAATTCTCTTAATTCTTTATGTGGATGATGGCCTGGTCGCATTTAGTAACAAAGAAAAAGTTGATGAATTCCTAGCGACACTGAAAAGCGAATTCAAGATAATTGTTCAAGAAGAGGCTCACTATTTCCTGGGATTGGAACTAGAGGCGTGACAATGGCGATATCAAGATACATCAGACAGCATACACCAAAAGACTGCTTCACAAGTTCCATTTTGATGCGTGTAGAGCAGTAACAACACCTGTTATTAAAATGAAAACATCTGAAGAAGAAAAGGTAAACAAAGACTATCCTTATCGCAAGGCAGTGGGTTGTTGATGTATCTCATGCTAGGTACGAGACCAGATATTGCCTACAGTGTGAGTGTGCTTTTAAGAACGCTTGAACATCCTACAGACACTGATGTCGTGAGACTAAAACGTGTATTTAGATACATAAGAGGTACTGTTGAGCTAGGAATTGTTTATCAGCATAACAAGAATACAGGTATTCTTGAATGCTTCAGTGATGCTGACTTTGCTGGTTGTGAGAAAACAGGGAAGTCAACCACGGGAGTTCTTGTGCTGTATTCTGGAGGAAGTATAAGTTGGTTGAGTCAACGTCAAAGTATGGTAACGACCTCAACCACAGAAGCTGAACTAGTAGCAGCTACAGGGGCGGCGAAGGAAGTCATCTGGCTAAAACGGCTTTTCCAAGAGATTACACAGCTGGAGAAGATGCCCGTCATTCAAGTCGACAACAGCGCAGCGGTGAGACTTGCAGAGAACCCAGAATTCCACAAGAGGACCAAACATATTCAGACCAAGCAGTTCTTTATTCGCGAAAAGGTGACTCAAGAAGAATTAGGGGTGAACCAGATCTCAACACAAGAACAGCTGGCAGATTTGCTGACAAAGCCTCTCATTAGAAATAGGTTAGTACTACTTTGTAACAAGATAGGCCTTGTAAATTAGAACATAGCTAGTTGTACATTAATTGTATATATATGTAAGTAACTTTGATATTGTTATCCATGTATCATAATATTGACGAAAACTTGTCAACAAGGGAAAGTGCTTTTGTGCTTTTTATGTGCTTTTGTTTATCAAGTTTTCGTTTAGTGACGTCAGGGTGAGTGACGTGTATTACCTTACGCCCTCTAGTGGCAATACGTAAGGGCAGTTGTAGTAGCGAGATACTCACACAAACACTGTTACAGTTCGTGTTCTGTATGAGTGCTGTGCGCTGGAAGTTGCTGCTCTGTAGGAAGCAGTCGTATGCAACTATCGTAAAGTGCGGTCAACACAGATCGTGTGCCTGTCAGCACAGATCGTAAGTTTAATAGTAAGTGAAGTGAATATAATTACGTGCTCCGGTGTGATTTTTATAGCTACTGAAAGTTAGTGCTGCAGGAAGTTGGGACGTGTATAATATTGGACTCCAGCCTGTGCACAGGACTGACAGTGTGAAAATCACGTCGAATCTTCTAGAAGATAGGAAGATCAAAGGGAGCATTACCTATAAGTGAAGTCTTTTTTTTTTAATCCAAGACGACGAACAGAAACCACGCTTGGGAAAATTGAGGTAAGGTACTCACCTATTCTATTTTTTTTCTTTTTGTAAAATTTCCAACATATTCAAATTGGAAGTGCTTCAAATTAACGATAGTTTTCAACATTTATTTTCACAGAAATAATAGAGTAAGGGAAAATAACTCCTTCTTTACATGGAATCAATGTCCAAGGAACGAACACTATTTTTGACCTTGTTTTCTATTGCAACCAGTATTTACAGATGTATTACCTTCAGTCTGAATATTGAATTCGCTTAGTTTGGAAGTCTTAGTTTCACACTTTAAATCTATATTCACTTGTTTAACTTGGTTATTGGTACTGAAGACTCGTGTAATATTTGTCACTAGGTTGACTCCTAGTCATAGATGAAAGAATTCGAGCAGTGTAACAGATTTGTGGCAGACGTGCGAATTATTAAGCAAGATGTAGCTCCTTCACCCGTTTTTCCTCCAGTGCCACCAGTGATTGTTATTTTAACTACTATCCAAAAATAAAGCAACGATATTTAATTCGTCATTAAGATAATGATATATGTTTTACCCACGCTACGTTCTTACCATTTCGACATTTACCTTGTATATCTTACACATTCGCTAACATCCTATCACTTATTCAATCAATTAAAAGCATTTCACGAACTCGTTTAACTTGATCATTTGTAGTTCTCTTACTGTAAACAAAATATTTCGGTGAGATTTTTAAACAACTTTTTATTTCCTCATTTTCATATGTACGCAATACTTTGTCCGCTTCCATCATTTTGCTAAGTATCATAAATAAAAGTTAAAGTTATCGGGCTTTATGCAGAGTCGTTCTAACGTGTCATTAGAGCCATGCTGAAGAGCTCGACAGCCTCTAGTATAACGGTAATCATACGTCAGAACTACTCTGTATTAGCTTCCGGTAACGCACTGGACTTACAAGTGTAAGGTCGTAAGTTCGACTCTAATTTGGGTCACATTTTTTGGTATGTAATGATATATTCGTTAGTACATGTGTAATTATATCAGTAAACTTTCGTCCCGTTCAATGAATTGTATTCATGTGTGTGTTACAAAAGTTTACTAGCTTGTATAATTCTAAAGCAAAATACCAGTGGTGTGTTGTAAAAGAAATTTCCTTTGGATGTATAATAATTTATGTAAGTGATAATTATTGATGTAATCATGGAGATAAATGTATATATTTGTATAGACCTATCACACAGCTACAGTTGTGTTTTTTACATATGGCCTGTAAACATTAGTTGCAATCAAGTAGAAAGAAAATACTGTCTGTTAAACAGATTCACAAGATATCTCAACTTTAAATAATGCACATGCAATATTACGTTGAAAAAGGGATCATTTACCCAACTATCTCGCCTTTAATTATGCTGAATAACATTACATTGTATTATATAGATGGGTAATAACATCAGGAAAGAAGACCTACGAATTTTTAAAACAAAATTTGAGTAAGTTACTTAACGTTATGTGAAGTAAATGAAGGTTCACATCGCTAAATGTATAGTCGATGTCTATAAAAGAAAGATATCACATATATTTACAAAAGTAATGCAAACAAAATGTCTAAGCTAATAGTTTCACTTTGCGACAGAAATATGCATGGAAATTGTAATATTCTTCTGAAAGTATAAAACTATGTAGGCGGGTTTGTAGGTCAGAAGCAACAAGAGAGTATTATACAACAGGAGCCTATTAAAGTTCGTGATAGGAATCCAGGGCAGCTTGGTTTAATCGTGGATTATATCCAGTAGAGGTGTTTTTTTTTCTGACACCGAACCTACGGGACCACTTAATCACAGGGTGTCTGTGTTTTGTATATTACCGTATGTATACTTAAGTTTAACGATGAAGAGTATATTGCTTTTTTTCAGGTTTCACATCTGCAGTAAAATTACACAGCAACAATTACTATCAAAACTTCTATTGGAACTCGGGTCTGTTGGAAATTTTTAACTCTTTAGGTCTTCATTCATAATTTCGTGAACGTATGCACAATAAATTCTTTGTAGCCAGCGAAACGAACACCTGATAGCGATGGTGACACCTCTACAACAGTATATCAAACATACCAATGCTTAACTTCAACTTTTGAATTCCACAGATCGTTCAGTATATACAACCAGGGTAAATTTATTGTACACTGGCTCAGGATCGTTGCATTTTCACAATCTTACTTTTGGCTGGATTGAAATATTGACCAGTTTCAAGACGCATTCTAGAAAGAAAAAGAAACTTTAACTAAGAAAATATAAGTGTAATGTGTATCTATTGAAGCTTTCCTGGCGACGTATTGTGAACAGGTCTTCTCGGGCTTGTCGCAATCGGGTTGCAATCTGCCTCCCATACACCGGGAACACTTTTGGAAAGCTCAGCAGACTATTAGCCAGGCACAACATCAGGACAATACACAAGCCTCCAGGAAAAATAAAAAACTTAATACGATCAACCAAAGACGACCTGGGCCTCCGAACTCCTGGAGTTTACCGCATTCCATGTGAATGTGGTAAGTTATATATTGGATAAACAGGACGAACCATTGAAGCCAGATGCAAAGAACACAACAATTACATCAGACTAAACCAACCAGAAAATTCCGGACTGGCTGAACATAGCATCAAACAGCAACATAAGATTTTGTTCACAGATGCCGAAATAATAGCAAAATGCTCAAGAGTTTGGGACAGGAGGATAAAAGAAGCCGTTGCAATCATACAAGAAAAAACGAACCTTAACAGAGAGACAGGATTTCAACTGAATGAAACATGGACACCAATCATATCCCGCCATTTCAAGCACCAATCAGAAGCCGCCATTTCAACCACCAATCAGAAGAGTCCAATCATACATACATGAGTATATATATTCCATACACTCCATTGCAACATCATATTCGCCTGAAGATGAGGACGATGTCAGCCCTCGAATCGTCGCAAGATATAACCGTATTCACCTGGATACTAGCCCGAGAAGACCTGTTCACAAGTGTAATGTGTATTTTTTTCGGAATGCGTTGGTGAAGCTTCGAAATAAGATATTTTTTAAATTTTTATTTTAAATGTGTTGTTCTTTTCTAGTTTCGGCCTTTTAAACATTCATATAGGTTAAGTGTTAATCACAACATTAAGAATATTGTATCATAATTTTCAA
Source organism: Thermobia domestica (assembly GCF_964235325.1). Lineage (NCBI taxonomy): Eukaryota > Metazoa > Arthropoda > Insecta > Zygentoma > Lepismatidae > Thermobia > Thermobia domestica. The sequence goes on from NC_137456.1 coordinate 337,337,664, forward strand.
TCCCTCTATCGCGTAAAAAAGTTATACCATGTATAAACCATTAAAACTAAGTAGATGTACTGAAGAAAAATTTTCCACAAGGTGTTCTCCCTTGAGTATTTTTGTGTATTAACTCGCGAACAAAACCGGTAATTTGAACTTGATTTACTTAGGAAGAAATTGTGATTCTGTGACACATTTTGCCAGTTCACATAAGTAAACGGGAAATTGCGTTATTTAGATGAGAAAAGATGAAAAATTTTTGTTTGCCTGATTTTTTCTTCTAAATTTTGTACCACGAGACCTTCTGCAGTTTTTGACGTTTCGCATGTTAGAATACCGAAACTATTCTATATGTAGTGTTTAAGATGTATGGGTTCACAGCTGAATAATTTTTCATGACATTGATATGGAAATGTAGGTATCCTAGTTTATTTTTTTTATATGCTGGCAAAGCTGTGATCACTAAACTGCATCAGATGATGTGTAATGGATATCTGTGCAATACTTCTTATTAGGAGGGCAGATCGGAAAGGAACGCGCAATATTTTTTCCCCAAAAATTTTAATATACCAAAACCAAACAAATCACAGATAAAGTTACGTATTTGATCCACTTTTCTATAGTCACCAACTTTCTCAATACGTTTCTGTCAGCGTGGTACCGGTTTGAGGATGACCTATTCGTGAAAGTCCGTTATGGTGGAGTATAGAAATGTGCGGACTGCTGTTTTCACTTCCGCATCTGTCGCAAAATTTTGACCGGTGAGGAATTTCTTTATGAGAATATAGAAATGTGGAAGTGTGAGACGAAAAAGGCTCGTGGACTGGCAGTAATGATGAAGTTTGACGTTGTCACCATTATTGTAGCGGCTTTTGTCACGCTGGGCACGCCTCAACATTAACCAATCTTTTAATTTAGGCTGCAGCATTTACAGTGGACCTGTGTTTAACAAATCTCCCAATAAAGCAACAAACGTCCCAGAACACAGTCACAAGCAATTTTCTCGCAAATTGAATCACGTTTAGTTTTTGTCGTGTTGGAAACCAGTGTTTCCACTCCATAAAGACCTGCTTGGTCTCGGACGTCTAATAGTATGCCCAAGACATATCACCATTGACGATTGCATACGGATGGCATAACGCGTTAGGTGATCCAAGCATGTCATCATTCGCTGAACTTCGTGGTTATCTGTCAGGTTCTTAAGCACCTGCGAGCACCAACTTTACGGAATTGCAACGTGTCCTGAGCAAGGTCGTACACTACAGCATAGGAAAAGTTGAATTTCTGCAATAATTTTCGCAGGTGCACACGACGGTCACTAGGAATTGCTGACTGGATGGCGCTCATAATCTGCGGTGTTGAAGCTGTTACCGGTTGCCTGGAGCGTGGCGGAATGCACAATAACTGGAAAAATTACAACAGTCCATATAATCGTCTCCATATACGGTACGCATGTTACAGTAATTTTCTCTTGGTGTATGCTCTTTGATTCATTGAAATCTAATCATAACTGGCTTCTCTTCACATGTGGGGGACAGTAACAGGACGCCATATTTCTTTGGCAGTTCAAATTTGTGTCGTTAGAGCTACATAGGAAAACAAAGAAATCTCTGTAGCGCAAATTTCAAACTCTCTCGTCATGCAATTTCACCATTTCAACTGTAATACATGGGGACAAAGAGTTATTGTGGTTTACAATCCGCCCTCGAATTTAAATCATATGGTAATTTTATGTATTTAGGAAACAACGGGAATTTCCCGTTTTCGTTCCTTAAAGCCTATAACACTTGCCCACTGGTTTTCAGTAAAGATTTTAATAACGAGACCCGATAATAACGTAAGAAGAATATTTTTAGCTGATGCTGGCAACCCTGCAAACTTAAACCGCCACTACAAAAGGGTGAGGGAGCTTGTTCGAGGTAGTTAATATCAGACACACGTTCATCCGCAATCATTTTCACGGTTAATCGTCTATCCTGTCAGAGAAGTTCCCTCTCTCTCTGTGAGCTCTATTCCATCCATATTGTGAGTCGCCCACTACGATGGTTATCTTCGATTTCTGTTCTGTCTTCCGCAAACATTTTATACCAACAATACACCTCTGGCATTGATAACAATTTATTTCCAAAGGCCTGCTGAATCTTCCGGTACGTTACCGAGGCAGTCGAACCAAGTTTCATACAGAAGGCGATTGCGTTGCACTGGTCAATATTACGTGCTTCTGTTGTTGTGACGGGTGCAACACACTATCGCACTCTTTAACTTCTAACTTCACAATGAAAAATACTTCGTGCGTGCCACGTGCTGTGCTATTCGAGAAGGTCAAAGGCCACACGCTGGCGACGGTTTCGCACTGCAGCGTTGCAAGCAGAAGCTGAAACAATTTTTTTATTACTTTATTGTCGGACTTCGTATATTGTAATTTTCACCTTCGGAACGTAATCCACTTGTCAGATACTCTGCTTTGGCGTACAATTTAAAGTTGTTCCCTTACTCATAGAACACTGATTCTAATGATAGTAACGTAAAAAGACAATAAAAAGTAACCAAAGGAGAAAACAGAGTGGTCATCTGTGTAAAGTATACTTTCAAGCTATTCACACGTTTCCTGAAATAATAGCAGAAAATTTGTATCTCAACTGCAAGTACTGATAAATTTTATGCTCAATGTTACTCTTCTCCCTCTTGAATATAGCATTTTCCAATACACCTGTGCATGAAACCTTCTATTTTAAACGATAAGCTTATGTTAAAATTTCCTTCTTTAACAAGAGAGACACACTTGATGATAATTTTTGACGTATATTTCTTGATCCTCCTCCTCTCCTTAAAATACGAATTTGAATGAAAGTAACATGATAAAAACTCAGGTAAAGTTAGGTACTCAACAAAATAGCTAACTTATTTTAAATAGTAGAGCTGCCTTTCTTTTATAATTAAATATATAGCATGTTTCTTTCATTTTCTTAATATTCAGGGCGTAGCATCTCAAAGTTCTTATTTAAGAAGAGTGCTTTTTTTCACTTAGATGTATATCAATAGACTTAAAGATTGTATAACGGTTTAAAACTTAATATTTCAAAGCATTCAAATGATATTAGAAGCACTAGTAGAGATTAGCATACTGCTTGAAATGACGTATTTTGTACAAAATTTTAAAAATTGTTATAGTCTTGCTTTTTTTCTTTGTCATAATACGAACAGTTTTGGTAGTTGTAATTGCAAAAATCTCTCGCAATTAATAAATGTTGTACCACAAAAATTAATGATATAGTACACAAGTACTATCAGTGAGAGCGTGCCACCATTTTCACCTGTTATAATCAGATGTTCATTCTATATGGTAACGTGGTAGTATGCATTTGAGTTAAATCCGATAACTAATAGATAAATGTAGATACGATTTGAGATAATTAACATCCTTTTCTTTGGATAGTAGAAATGATACTGAAACACTTCAATAGTTCTCTTCTCCTAATATTTACAAGCTTTTATGTAATATTACAATAGTATTATAAATAAGTTTATCGGGGGAAAGAGCAAAACTCCGTATCTCCACTTTTTATGGAATTTTAGATTTTGGGTGCATTCAATTTCCCACATATGATTCTACGTGCGTGTGAAAGCTCCTAAACGAAATCCCGGTAAAGAAAAACGTGAAAAAACTAACTTTTAAAACTTGGTATCGCATATAAGATAGTGTAAACAGATTTATTGCTCTCCTGAAAGTTTGGTTTTGGTGAGTTATGAATTTTAGCACATTCGCCATTCTAAAACTTATGATTACCTTGAAAAGCTTCACGATAAAAGTGCAATATTTTGTTGCTCTATTTTAGAGGCAAACTTATGCATTTCTTTGTTGTTTGTTGTTCCATATAGTGTACCTAAATTTTCACTCCCTATTTTACTGAATTTGTTACAGGATCCATACAAATGAAAAACCTCACACATGCAAAGAGTGTGGAAACAAATTTGGTCAACGTTTAAGTTTAGCTAAACACATGTTGACACATACGAATGAAAAACCTCACACATGCCAAGAGTGTGGAAACAAATTTAATCACCGTTGTGATCTAGTAAGACACATATTAATACATACAGGTGCAAAACCTCACACATGCAAAGAGTGTGGTGACAAATATAATCAGCGTTCAAATTTAGCTAGACACATGTTAACACATAGAAATGAGAAACCTCACACATTCCAAGAGTTTGGAAACAAATTTAATCATTGTTCTAATTTAGCTAGACACATATTAATACATACTGGTGCAAAACCTTACACATGCAAATAGTGTGGAAACAAATTTAGTCAACGTTCACATTTAGCTAGACACACGTTAATCCATACAGGTGAAAAACCTCAAATATGCCAAGACTGTGGTGCGAAATTTAATCGTCGTTCAAATTTGGCTGTACACATGTCAATACATAGAGGAGAAACCCTCACACTTGGAAAGACTGTGGTAGGAATTTTATTCAACGTTCAACTTTAACTGTACACATGTCAATACATACAGGTGAAAAATTTCACACATGCCAAGAGTGTGGTAAGAATTTTGGTCAACGTTCATATTTAGCTAGACACGTAAATCCATACAGGTGAAAAGTCTCACACATGCCAAGGATGTCAAAAATTTAATGATCGTTCACATTTAGCAAGGCACATGCTAATACATACAAGTTAAAATCTCACATATGCTAGACACAAGTTAAAAGATACAGGTACATAACCTCATAAATGGGAAGAGCGTGGAAACAAATTTTGTCAGCGTTCTAATTTAGTTGCACACATGTAAGTTCCTACAGGTGAAAAATCTCACAGATGCTAAAAGTTTAGGAATAAATTTATTCGACGTTCACATTGAGCTCCACACATGTTAATACATACAGGTGGAAAATTTCACATGTGCGAAGAGTCGAAAGAAATTTAGTGAACGATTAAAGTTGGTTAAACATACGTTGATACATGCGTTTGAGAAACATTACTTACCCCAACGGTGTGGGGATTGTTTCGACGTTCAAATTTGACTAAACATAATTTGATACGCAGTTAAGAAACCTCATACACAGCAAGACTGTCAGTAGGGGTTTCGTCTAACTGCATTTGTTTATACATACGTTATTACACATAGGTGAAATTTCTCTTTAATACCAAGAGTTTGAAGTTGATTTTGAGTTTAACGTCCCGTTCGGCAGCGAGACTATGTGGACCTTCTTATAAGCGTGGTATCCAAACTACGAACTACCGCCGGGAATCGAACCCGGGATTCCCATACCAAGGTGCGTACGTAGCCATGAAGGAGCTCCCATGCCAATAGTGTGGGATACGATTTGTGCGGAATTAATGTTCGGCAGAAGACGTAATCAACACAGGAAAAAGAGCTCAGTGTTTGAAAAGAGATTTAGTTTAAGTTCAATTTTGGCAAAGCATATGTTAGCACACACTAATGAGAAAGTTGATATATCGAAAAAAGAAAGTGTAGAAGAAATATTTTGGAAAAGATCAAACACTGCAAAAGATATTAAAACATGAAGGTTATAAAGCTCACAGGTGACATGAGTTTATAAAATTTTCTCGCAAATTCAATTTTTGTAAAACACCCACACAGCACAGGCACGTCCAAATATGATCCAGGAGTTTAGGCGATTCAGGTCGTCTGAGTGTAAGATGGACCAACATGTTACTTGCAAACTGCGTCTATGAGAAAGCAAACATCCTTTGATACTTGACCATGAACATACACTGTACCTTAACACTAAGAGCATGTCCACTGAACGTTTGTATAGATCTTAATAGTACCCCATGCAAGGTCCATTACATATCCGCTTTTTGAAGAGCCAGTGGGTCAGTGAGGGACATTGCGGACGTAAGTAGATGTTCAGTATATGTCATCAAGACATCGATGTGTACGTTTATAGACGTTCATTTGTCATGGATGTGAACCTTAATAGAGGTAAATCTTTTGTCGAAAATTTTTCCAGTAAACCTTCAGGAATTCGAATGTGTGCCAAGTATACACCAGATACGTACCTATATAAAAGTGCAATGTATGTCGTGTGGATGTCAGTAACTGAGTTTTATGAACGTACACAGACGCCCAGTATTCTGCCGTAGATGTAAAACGCAAGTAAAACGAACGCTTAGTGTACATCCACTGGACGTTCCTAAGTATGTAGAGGCACGTCCACTGGACGACTCATACGTATATCGAGGGACGTTTCATAAGTATATAGAAAGACGTCCACTAGATGTTAGACAATCTCTGTGTGTGCGACTGTGGATGTGAACAGGCGTCGAATGTCCAAATTAAAAGTAAAAATATAGTTTTCTCTCGTCGAACTCATCAATTAAACGTATATTTTAATATAACAATATATAACATTAATTTAGTAAAAGCGGTTGCTTTTCTTTCCTTAGTTCCAGGCAAGAAACCTCTTGATTTTACCGAAATGCTTTCCCTTAAGAGACGCCTCTAATTTTGGCTACATGCGTCGTCTGTAGCGGTAAAACACAGCTCGTCATACCAACGTACCTGTGGAAACAAATTTGGCCAAGTCAAAACATTGAAGTCTACAATAAAAACTATATAAGAAGTGGATACCAATCGAGCAGAGTAGAGATCAGGCATTATGGATGAAATTTAGATCCCTCCCATTCTTAGAATTCGATATCATTTCCTGGAATTGGGAGGCAAGTTTCGACAAGCCTTTAGTTGTTATGTTCATAGCCTTTTACGGGTACGAAAATGTTGGTGATGGGAACCCGCTGTTGCTATGCTCATAGTCTTGGACGCCTAACATAAGCGTTCTCATCTTATACTGTCTAGTTATTTGAACCCCCGTCACCCCCTACTACTCCTGGAAAGCCAAAAAGCATAAGCCATTTAGCCACTTAGTCCTATTCCCCCGAAATGTCTGTAGGTTATGAACTGAAAGCATGATATTCAAATGATCGAAGCTTCTCAGCAGATTGTATGAAACTGGTCATAGTTGCTAAAATAAATATTATATTTCATGATTTTTTTTAAAACGTGTGATTAGAAACAATATATGAGTCTCATAACGAAACACATACCCATGCAAAATCGTGTTGCTTAGCTCCTTGGTCCTATACCCACAAAGTGTCTGTAGATTATGAACCGAAGACGTGATATTCAAATGATCAAAGCTTCTCACGAAATTGACTTAGTTGCTAAGGTAAATATTGTATTTCACGATTTTTTTAACACGTGTGATAAGAAACAATACATGAGTTTCCTAACGAAACACTACCCATACACTCCTCCCCCAGACCTCCTGCGAATGGATTCCAATGATTAAGCATATTCTAATAGCGGAAGCTTCTCATAGCATATCATATTATTTAAAAACGTAGGATGTGAAATGTGTTATATGGATATTCACATGATGATGTCTGTTATGACAAGTAAATCGATATCATTTCCTGGAATTGGGAGGCAAGTTTCGACAAACATTTAGTTATGTTCATAGCCTTTTACGGCTACAACAGGAGCGCGTGGGAAAATGTTGATTTGTGAGAACAGCCTGTTGTTAGAAACAAGATGAAAAATGCCTTTTTCGGCCTTTTAGGGTTACCATGAGCTATAGGTTCATGAAAAAACATGCCTTTTCTATTCGACTTGTATTGGTTAGCTAATTTGGATTCCCAAGCCCCGCCCCCTCCCGCAAAGACTCTTGGAAGGCTACCGGATCTTCATCAGAGTTCTTTCAGTTATCACGATTGAAGCCTACCAATTGATTGTGTTTTCAGCCTAAAACTGTAGTGTGTGTTTTGTGCTTTCAGTTATCATGATTGAAGCCTACCAATTGATTGTGTTTTCAGCCTAAAACTGTAGTGTGTGTTTTGTGATACCCGTCGTTCTTATTAAAATAGGTAAGTAAAAATATATATGTTCTTTCTTCATTTAGTTATAAATGCAGTTGAAAGAACAAGTGTATTTATTCATAGTTCCGTTCAGGTTCTAACATAAAAAAAACAGACACATACATACATATATGTGAATGTCTGTTTTGCTAGTCTCTTTCTTTCTCTGTTTGCTAGCACATTGAACTCCATCTTAAAATGGTTTAGTTTCAAGAGCAACAGATAAGATAACATTGTCAAATGCTTTGATGATTCGTATTGCAACTAGTTAACAGACTGACCTACAGCCCTGCTAAACGAATGATAAAAGGTACAGTATACTTAATTGTATGTTAAATCATATTATGTCTTAAAATGTTATATGTATCTGTAGTATGTGCTTGGGGGACCCCCCTGAAACATCGATTCACTTCACCTTTAAGTAATGATAATAGAATAAAAAATGTGGAACGAGAGAAAAAAGAAATGAAATCTATGATTTTTTGTCCTATAGTTGACTACTAGACTAGTGGAGAGGGAAAGTGATTATGAGAAATGATGAAGTGAAGAAAGTGGGAGGAAACGGGAGAACTCCCAAGAACTCCATTCATACGGTGTTTGTCCACCATAAAGTTCATTTGTCTGGAGCAGATTTTGAACACGGTGCCTCACGCATCACAGGTGAACGCTCCGGGAGAACCCAGAGGAAATCCACGTACACTGTGTCCATCATAAAGTTAATCTGGTGGAAAAAGGATATTGAACCTGGGCCCCCCCATGCACCAGAAGTGAACGCTTTATCAGTGAGCCACCGAGGACCCTGATGAAAAAAAGTATAAAAATATGGTAAGAAACACGTCCACCGAGCTAAGATGCACTCCAGACAGTGCATTTTCTTTGCGTTTCCGTATTTCATAAAGATGAAATTCTAACGTTAAAAACACATTCATATGAACGAGTACTTTGATGCTTCTGTTCGCTGTACGTTGATTTCTAAAAAAATGATAAGATGGAATTCTTGAATGTTTTCTGACTCGCATTGAAATTAGATATCAGCTGACGCAAGAAATGTCTGTAGACTTGGTGTTTTAATTTTGATAATATGATGCATACCTGTCTGTCTTTCTGTCTGTAAATGAAATCTTTGAACAATGAAGAGTTTTACGTCCCACAATAAAGCCAACAAGGTCTGTCTGTCTTTCTGTCTGTAAATGAGATCTTTGAACAATGAAATGAAATCTTTGAGTTTTACGTCCTAGAATTATGCCAACAAGGTTAATGGGAAATTTTGGAGTTGTACATCCCACAGTTATGTCGGCTACGCTAATGGAGACGGTGATGATGAGAAATGAATGAATGAAATGTTGGAACGGAGAAAATGGAAGGAAATTCACGTACACGATGTTTGTCCACCACAAAGTTCATTTGATTGGAACAGGATTTTGAACTTACGACCTTTCATGTATACGGTGTTTGTCCACCACAAAGTTCACTTAATGGGAACAGGATATTGAACCTGTGACCCCATACACCAGATGTGAACGCTCTACCAGTGAACCACCGTCACCCCCAAACCACCGAGCTAAGATCTAACGAGAGAATCAATGAAATGAAATCTGAGTTTTACGTCCCACTCTTATGACGATTAGGCTAATGGGAAATCTTTAAGTTTTACGTTCCACAGTTATGTCGGCTATGCTAATGGAGACGGTGGTGATGAGTTGTTGAGTTGAGTTGATTTTAGTTTAGCGTCCCTTTCAGCAGCGAGGCTATAGGAGACGTGGACCTACTGATTAACGTGGAATCCGAACCACATGAGCTCCCGCCGGGACGGTGGTGATGGGAACTGAATGAAATGTTGGAAAAGAGATAGTTGGATTAAGTTCACGTACACGGTGTTTGTCCACCACAAAGCTCATCTGATTGGAACAGGATTTTGAATCTACGACCTTTCATGTATACGGTGTTTGTCCACCATGAGTTCACTTGATGGGAACAGGATATTGAACCTGTGACCCCATACACCAGAGGTGAACGCTCTACCAGTGAACCACCGTCACCCCCAAACAACCCGAGCTGAGATCTAACGAGAGAAACAATGAAATGAAATCTGAGTTTTATGTCCCACTTATGACGATTAGGCTAATGGGAAATCTTTAAGTTTTTCCGATAAATCCGATAAATCAAGATATGGCGGGACTTACTTTTTGCTGAGACTCATTGTAGCATGTAGAGTTCGACTTCAAGTAAGTAAGATGCACCACCCTTTACACAGCAGAGGTTAGTCAAACACACTACTCTTTCCTTTCGAGTTTTATTCCAATCGACTCTTTCTCTTTTTGCTATTTTTCTCTTTTACTACTTTTCCCTCATTCCCGAATTTGAACAATAAGTTGAAGAAATGACAGAAAGCGTGGACACATTCTTAAACTCGATTCTTTGGAACATAATGTTCATTTTACTCGGACCTCACTCACTCTCGCACTCACAGTGGCAGTTGGCCCTCGCCCTCGTTCACCCTCTCCGTCGCAAAGGAAATTGTAAATCATCCTCCCACACACTCATCCTCCTGGTGACAGCTCTCACCATCGTTATTATTGTCCTCATTCTGGTAACTTGTCCTCGCGAAGGGAGTTGCCCTTCACCCTCGCCTCGTAGTGGAAGTTGGCCCTCGCTCTGGCGATGTGAATGGTCCATCGCCCTCGCTTGCCCTCACCCTCGTGCTTGAAATTGGCTCTCGCAGTGAAAGTTAGCTCTCGACCTCGTTCAAACTCGTCTTCATGAGGATTGCTGTCCATCGCCCTCGCGTTCCTACTGGAAATTTCTCCTCGCCCTCGTTAACCCTCATCCTCGCGTAGGAAGCTGTCATCCGCCTTCTTCCACATATCATTGAAGGCGAGGTTATTTTAGGGTAAGAAAGCCCTCGCGAGGATCAGATCCTCAATTTTCCAGCATATTTCCTAAATTATTTTTTTAAAATACCTCCTAAACAAAGAAAATTAAACATTCCATCCTATAACTTACTTCGGATTACCTAAAATGGAACAAATCATTGACCACTCGACGCTTAATATTAACATAATATGTTCAGGTAAAATTTGAATAGACTTTCCTTTAAACCTTTCGGTTCAAAACTTGTGTTGCCCATGAGACGGGTCGACAGTAGAAATAAGAAAAATGAAGTGAAGTGTTAGAGTTTTACGTCCAATGGTTATGGGAGTTATTTTAAATTAGGCGGTGATGATGACAAATGAATAAAATGATGGAATGAAGAAAGTGCGAGGAAACGGGAGAACCCCAAGAAAACACATGAGCACTGTATTTGTCCACCACAAAGTCCACACGTCGCGAGCTGGGATCGAACCAAAAATTCCAAGCACCGGAGTTGAAAGCTCTACCACCGAACCACCGCGCCCCGTACGAGAAATAAGGTTTATTATTTCGTCTTGTAAATTTTATAGAAGTCTCGTCCCGTCTCAATTCTTTGAACCTTCTTTATTGTCCCGATTCTCGACAATTCACTTCTCCTCTCGTTCAGTAAATTTACGTAAAATATGTATTCCCTTATCTAGATGTTCTAAGAATCAGTCTGCGTCACTAGAAATGTAAGAAGTGTGTATCTAATAACATTTATACCATATTTTTTATCGGGATATACTGTGTAATGATTAGTGTATCTTTAAACGTTCATAAAGCTCTTCAGTGTGATCGCAAATCACTTTTATCAATTTATAGGTTTTACATACGGATCATTTAGCAAAAAAATAAAAATAAAAATAAAATAAAAATAGTGTTTGATACCTAAGACTCGGGTGAACTAGTGTTGCTCACGAGATTCGAAAAAAGAAATTCGTCTTCTCCCATAGTGCAAATTAAAATAGTGATTATGGTGATGAGGTTTAAAAAGTGTCATTTTATCATGCTTCTTTGATGAACTATTAGCGTATAAGGTAAAGATTTTCGTAAAAGATTGAGTTAGTTATTTGCACGAAATGAGTTTGGTGAATTTTGTTTGCAATTCCAGCAATAACACCCTTTGTAATATCTGGTATATATTTCTTATTTGCAAAAATAATTGGCCCATTTTTTAATATTAGTTTTGTGTGTACAAGTTATTTTCTATTTTAGCTAAGGTGATGAGGAAGACACTTCTACTAAATTCAAATAAATCTTTGCGTCATCACAGGACGAAGTGTTGTTTGCCCCTCTCTTTAGTGTCCCTATTGCGGCAGCTTCAGATCATCGGAGAAACCTTTCTCTGCCCCCAAAGAGTCCGTCGTGAATCCAGCCCAGGATTCCAGTCCAAGATTGCCTTATAGCTGCAGATAAAATCTTAGGCTTTATAGCTGCAGGCGTTATATCTGCAGATAAAATCTTTTCTTCGGGTACTGTAAATTGAAGGTTCGTTCTGACGACTTTTTCAAGGAATGCGTTTTGGTTGGTCAGTAAGTAATATTGTCTATTGTCTAATAATAATAATAATAATAATAATAATAATAATAATAATAATAATAATAACATGTGTCCGAACAAACTTTATACTACTGCATAAGAACTATTTAAGAAATTATCATATTTAATGTATTTTTAGCAGGACAATATGTATTCAAACAATTAAAAGTAGAGGCTGTTCCTGAGGGAAATCATATAGTTACAAATTTAAAGCTTTCTTGCTTCAAAGTAACGGGTGAAAAGGTAGTATAATGGAATTAGAAGATGCAGGGCCCGACTGGGAACACTATTCCGGGACCACAGCTTCCCAACTAAGTTGCAAATACAGTATATTGCATATACTAAAGTGCCACAGGGTGTGTGTGTGTGTGTACTTTGAACATATAAAACTTTGTTTTGTGTGGAACAACAACATATTGCTTGTTTCCAGAAACTTAACATAAGCTATTCATCTAATAATTAAGCGCGAGACGAACTGACGGAACTGAACTCGAGCGCGAGCCCAGTTGAAAGAACTGAGTCCGAGCCCGAGCAAGCCCAGTGCAAAATGGCAATCTATGATCAAAACTCATTCAATCAAGTCTTTTTCCATCTAATCTACTGCATTCTGTTGGTTCTCTCATTGCTTGTGTTCGTTCAGATATCAGCGCTCTTAAGATTATGTCATTTACTGCTGAATGACGTGGGTCACTGTCTGTCCATCAGTAATCTTTAAACGTGAGAGTGTAGACACTTTTTAACTAAAAAGTCTTTAGATAGGCAGGGCAACAATGAGGCACACTCACTTCTAAACGTAGCGCTATTTCTATCAGGAAACTTTCATGACAAACATGTAAATATTATATTCATTTGCATTATTATTTTTAATAATTATGTAGAAGCACACAAGAGAAATTCTCCACTGCAATTAAGTGAAAGAAAGAATACGACCATTCTATAATCTTAGTATGACATCAATTATCATATAGGGGACATGGCAGATGTTATTTTAAATATTATATTCTTCTAAAAAGTGGTCAAACTGCAAATTCAAAATACTTGTTGTTAAGAAGGCTTGTCCGTCTCCCTCGCTTGCCTTCGTTCTCGTGAAGGAAATTCTTCCTCTCCCTCGGGCAATCCACGCCCTCGTTCACTCGCCTTCGCGCACCCTCACCCTTCCAGTAACAATTGATCCTTGCCCTTGCGAAAGGATATGTCCATTGCCCTCGCTCGCCCTCGCCCTCGCGTTGAAGACGCGTCCTCGCCCTGGCGAAGGAAGTTGTGCATCGCCCTCACTCGCCCTCGTATTGGAAATTTCCCCTAGCCCTTGTTCATCCTCTCCATCGCTGCCGAAACTTTTCACCCTCGTGTACCCTCGTCTTCGCGAATGCAGTTGTCCATCGCCCTCGCCCTCATGTTGGGAATATCTCCTCACTCTTGCGTACATTCAACCTCGCTTCATTGTGGGCGAGGGAGCTTGAGGGTGAGGATGCCCTTGAGAGGGCCACCCTCGCGATGGTGAAAATCTCTGCAATAGTGTATCGCGCAAAATTATAGACGTTAATCTTAGCGATTTATGTAATCACTACACATATAAGAAATTAAAGTCTCACATATTTATGTTTCCTCTCTTGTACTCATCTTGTATATCTATTCTAATATTGTAATAAACTCTATTATGTCTCATGGAACTTCTCCTAGGGGGATATTATGATAATACGATTAGAGACAACAAACAACTGAGCTAGGACTTCGATATGTATTCTCTATGAGCTTCACTTCATACCAGCAAATCAAAGAAGATAGGAGTAATTGGATTAAATGCGGGGTGTTAACTAATTACAGCCACGTTTGGAAGGAAGGAGAGAGAGAGAGAGAGAGTTGAGTTGAGTTGATTTTAGTTTAGCGTCCCTTTCAGCAGCGAGACTATATGAGACGTGGACTTACTGATTAACGTGAAATTCGAACCACATAAGCTCCCGCCGGGAATCGAACCCGGGTCTCCCACGCCAAAGGCGCGTACGCGAGAGAGAGAGAGAGAGAGAGATAGAACGAATTCCAAATCCATACAAAGCAAAGCTCTATAATGAAAATTGTCCTAAATGGAATAGTGTGTGCTTCTTGCCACGAACACACACTATGTGGTTCGTATGACGCCTCTCAAACACGTTGGAGCCCTCAAACCATTAGTGATCTGCTGGCGGATTACATCCGGTGCACCCCGTGATCTTCAGTCACCAAGTCACCACAATACCGTAAAGGTTGATGGAGTTTCGCCAGGTATGAATGGTGAACTCTACGCAGTAACTATACACCCCAACAACCCCAACTGTAATAGTTGGTGTCAACCGCCGGTGGTACTGACGTTTTACCTTTACACTTGTTATGTCGTTTGCCCAGACTTGTGCATTGGTGAGGCCAGTGCTACAATGTACCAGAGGTACAGTTTCATTTTTATTTCTATATGTAAAAATACACACTTGGTTTCAGCATTTAAGTATTACTACCGTTTTGTCTTTTTCTTACAAGTGAATCATGAAAATAATTACTTTCGTTGGTGTCGTAGTATACCTGCTAAATAGTATGTAGTCAGTGAACAGTGACGTATAATATCGGGATAGTGCTCAACCTACAAATACAGATATGAAAACGATTATAATACGTAAGTAGTTTTGAATGTAATTTCTCAATCGTTTCCTTATCTGGAGCATAGTATTAACGAACCATTATCCTCTTCGAGCTCTATTATGTGACGTTCGCTAATAATCCTCGATTAGATCAGAGCCTATGTTAATTTCGTGTTGGGTCAAAGTGAAACATCCTCTTTTTTAGTATAAGACAGCAAAAAAATATTGTATAACGGAAGTGAACATATTACACGAAGTAAATTGAATTTTATTTTATCTATGTTATCCAAATGATAATACAGCAATAAACTTAACACTCGTTCTAGAAAAATAGACAGGAGAAGGAAACGTAACTATCCTCTCAAAGCAGGACAAGAATTATTTATTTTTAATCTTCCTTTATGCCACTTCCTTATGAAGTAATTCTTCTCGAATTAAATTATTTCTGCTGTATGCATGTTTTTATAATAGCAACTAGGTTAAATCATAGCGTTGCTACGGATATATGTTGAGCCACTAATGAAATAAAAAGAAAAAAATTGAACACTACAACCATGAGTTTTCCGCAGTAAATAAAAACGCTGGCGCGAAGTAGGGAAATCACATTGCCCAGCTGGCGATGGAAAACCTTATTATATATGGGATTCATATGGCAATGTTTATTGTTTATATAGTGATAAAGGAAAAGTATACGTTATTCCTCAATTTAGTCGATGGCAACATAGTAATGCGCCGAAGTATATTGACACGTAGGATAGAACCTTGTATTTAGATCCTCCCACTCCGACTTCTGACGTGCAAGAACCACCTGAGGTCGGTTGTGAAACAACCCGCTTAGCAGTTTGTAGTCCTGCAGGACCTGCGCTTAATCCTGCACAAGGAAACGAGAAACCGATTCCATTACTTCGAACTTTGGTTCTTGAAATAGAGAAATGCCGTCTGGAATGAATGCTAGGGACTTGAGAAACAAAAATAAGAGGAATTAGAAGTAGCTGAACGGTGGCTGGTCAGGTAGATACGAGGACCACTATAGAGTTATAATCTACCCCAGGTGTTTTTCCTATTATAGATTCGAACCCAGTTCGTCAGAAAGGAATAGACAACGAAATTTTAGAAAATAAATCTCCTAAAACCGAAAATGGCTCTAGGAAAGAAGCCTTCCTCTATTTGCGTGAACCTGACAGTCCGGAAACAATTTACTTCCCAGTAAAATACGAGCCATCTGAGATTCCATCTCAACCTGCGTTAGAACAGTTTGACTAGGAAACTCATAATGCTATTATTAGTAACGAACTTAGCGGCGTCGATATAACCGTTAAACCTGACTTGGCTGATACAGGTATCGAACCCAGAGCCTCCAAGTAGCAACTACTAAGTGAATACAAAGAAAATGATCCGTACTACTCAAAATGATCCGTACGACGAAATAGTAAAACGACTTAGGACATAATTACAAACTGACTTATCGCCAGTAATAGGAGCCTTAGCACAACCACTGATTAGAGGAAATAAAAATAAGGTACAAACCACCGTGGTTCGTTGCACGGACTAGGGTGTAGAAATATTAAGGGTACTTTCTCAGGCAGATCCGATCATTCCTAGCGAGAACTTATCACTAATAGATCATGTAATAGGGAATTACGACATCGAGATTAAAACTGAATATCCCATGCGGGGAACGGACCGTAGTGTTCAAACCGACTTTAGATTTCCATTAATGATTAGCATCGAGACTAATCCGGATCTCAAAACGTTATGTAGGGTTTCTACTCAAACCAAGCCCGCAAGCTTTCCGCTGGAAGAAAAACTGTCGCCCCTAGAAGGCATAGATAATTTGCTTAGTGTAGTTAGGCGAGTTAGATGTTCAGATGGAATCGTTAGTAATTCCGAATCCGAGGATGATGATACTGTAAAGGAAGCGCGGCTGGAATATAAATTGAACCGACTACAAGCTGAAGACGAGTCTCTCTCCGAGCTGGAATTAAAGCATTCCCACAAAAGTAACCCAGAGATAAATCTCACCTTATTGAGTAACGAAGCAGCGATGTTTACTCCGTTGAGCCCAGAAGACGACCTTATCTATTCTAATTGGGACACCTTAGTAGCATCCATGCCCCATTAAACAGCTCGAGACCTCATTCCTAGTAAAGGTACCGAAGAAGATGATGAGGTCAACCTTGATATTGATGCAAGACCTTCAGTTGAACAGGATAAAGAAAATGAAGATTTTTTCCTATCCATCCTTCTAACCAGATAGAGGAAGAAATAGGAACGGATAACAACTAATCGTGGTCAGAATTTAGAGTTTTAGAAAATATCGAAAAGACACCGGTATTTGACTATGCGGAATACGGACCTTCGATAGTGTGTTTAGAGGAGATAAAAACCAAAATCTTCTTCACCTTCTTTACAACCAAGTATAGTTCAGGGAAAGATAGTGTCAGACCTAGTAGTAGTTTACTATGTACAGGTTATACAAGCTCGAAACATAGTAACAGTTAATCACCGACCATTAAAGAAATGAAAAGGTACAGGAAAGTGGACAGTATATCGCGCTAAAATAGTTTGTTTCTCCACCTATAGTGCGGGGTCTCCCACTACTAGTGGGCCCAACATGTTAGAAAATGCAGAAATTAGACCGGATCAAAGTACAGAGTCACAGAGTAAGGATTTAAGTAGGTTAGATTAGACGAAAACCTCGATGGAAGTCGACCCCCCCCCACCCACACACAGAAAAGTCACAGGACATAAATAACTGAATTTTCTTCGTATGAAAGCGACTGAAAGGAAATGACCAGCAGTCAATGGTCAAATTCAATTCAGGACACTAGTTCAAAAGGAAAAGATAATATTACTACTAAATCTAAAACACAATTTAAGACTAGTCCGGTTACAGAACCTTCGTCTGAACCTAGCTTAGAGAAACCTCAGATTCCAAATTTACATTTAGAAGAAAATTCGCAATTTCCACCACCCGCAGGTGGTCCGCACACCCTATTATTGTTACTCAATCTCGAGCATATAGTATTTACCCGGACGTAAAAATCCCGTTATTTTCAGTCGGTAAATATGAGGCTGTAAAGAATTTTCTTTGTTCCTACGAAATGACGGTACGCACATACGATTTGACACCCCAGGAAATGGCGGATCTTTATTTGCTTAAATGGCCGGGCAACCGCTTGGTAGTTTGTGGAAAACAGCAAATCAGCCTACGTTGAACTATGCAGAGCTAAGAGATAAGGTACAATATGTTTTTCCGTCTATCCCTTATCGCGCCAATTTTGAATATAACTTAGAACATAGACGAAAAAAGTAGGCGAAGATATCATACCTTTGTTTACAGGTTAGGAAAGATTTTAAATACTTGTGTAGAAGTACAGATCAGTCGGAAGTGTTGCATAGGCTCAGAGTGAATTTACTACCACAGATTTTACACCAACGAATGCTTAATGTTGAAGACATAGATAAGTTAGAGCAATGCATAGATTACCTGCGAAAATATGAAATCGCGAAAGGAACTGGTAGACATATTTGCAAACTAGTCCTGGCGTCATCCGAAAAAATGATCGTGTAGACTGGTTCTTGCTTGAAACTACTGTGCAATCTGAATCTGTTTCAGTTTGCTATTACACTTCGAATTATACATTGCCTAAAAGTGATCGGAAGTCCTACCAGAATAATTAAACTAATCTCAATCTCTCGCTCTCAATCTCTTCATTTTAGTTTTGCGATTCGTGAATTTCTTACGTGACAGTTTTGAGCTAGCTAGTTTTTGTCTTGAACCACGATCCGATTTCCGATATGCTCTACCTAAATGCTGTAATGCGAATATTGAGAAGTTACCTACGTATGAAAATAGCTGCAAATAAATACATTACATAACTTATTTATTGCTATTACACGATTTTCTTAATTTGTATTTAATATTCACTTATAACATACCGACGTTCTGTCAATACCTCAAATATTATATTTTAAAGATAAGAATTGCTTATGTCGTGAAATGATATGAATATATATATTCAACTGATATATACAACTGATGAATTGTAATGTAACTATTTTACATAATTTTCATGCATTGAGGAAAGTAGAATATCATAAAAGAATCTCACCTGAACGGGTATCGAATTCACCGTTTAAACGCTTTAAGGTGTACCACTGAGCTAACATGAGCGCTTTTCGGAAGCTGCTTCTGAAATATAACTGAGCTCATACGTAAATGTTCTTTTTCGTATGGAAATCACAATGACGAAACGAGAGTGTTAATATATAGTTTCGAAATATTGTATCATTAACTATTTCGATCAATATTACTTTTTTTCTACACTTAATACCATTTCAACATGTCTTACTATATTTAACAGAAGGAAAAACATATCTGTACATTTTTTTCCCGATTGCTAAGGTTGGCTTGGAGGTTCGAACCAGCAGCTTTAGTTTACTGTTTTCAGAAGATACCCCAAGTTGGACTTCGAAAGTGTTCGTCTCAATACAGCTATTATCATATCGCTCAATCTCTTTGGTATATTGTATATGTTTTTATACGTGTAAAGTCAGTATAACAATTCATTCTTTAAACAGCTTTTCGTATGTGTTAATATTCCTTTATAAAAACTGTTTTTAATATTATTATTACGGCGCATCATTTTCAGATTTCTTTCGCGAGTCGTTGACCAAGTCGTTCCTCACAATAGGCGTGTCGTGCAAGCAACCAACTACACGTCAGGTACTAGCTTTTACCTATTGCTTCCTGCTCACAGCTCAGAACATTGGTAACTATGGATAGACGTACAGCAGTAATTACTTTATGGGAGTTGGAAGATTATTCTGCAACTGCAGCTAGCAGGCGAGTAGGTGTCCCGGCCTCTACAGGAAGGCGATGGTTTCGGAAATATGGTGCTACACGTCAGACTGGTAATTTACGATCTCCTGGTCGTCCGCATGTGTCAACCGAAGCCGAAGATGCGAGATTAGTAAACGAAGCCCGGTTAGACCTACTAAGGACGTCTAGACAGATAAGGGAACCTTCTCTTTTTCCTGGTAGTAAGCATACAGCTCTGCGAAGGCTTTGTCATGCTGGGTTACGTGGCCGTGTTGCTGCCGTGAGGGAAAAACTCTCAGACGACCACAAAATTTACCGTCTCGCGTTTGCACAGGCGAATGTGGGTCGCAATTGGGAAAACGCAGTTTTCTCAGATGGATCCCTATTCACAACATCAAATGAAGGACGCCGTTTTGTGTATCGCCCGAGAGGCACCCGATATGGCCCTGGATATGTGGCTGATTGAAATCGCAGTGGCCATGTATCTATTTCATGTTGGGGTTGGATTTTCAGTCGCGGAGCCGAACAGCTTCACAGAATTGAAGGACATCTGGACAGTGCCCAGTACATAGACATTATGAGTAATATCATGGTGTCATCTGTACGAGTATTTCAGCCTGATGGTGTAATTCAGTTCCAGCAAGACCTGTCGCCAATACATACTTCCCGTTTGGTTCAAGAATAGTACGCAGGGCAGCCTGAGATTGATTTAATTGACTGGCCGCCTCGTGGAGCAGACCTCAATATCATGGAAAATATTTGGGTAGAAGTGAAGCGTACTCTAAAGGACAGTTGGCCTGAGGCAGATCCACCAAGAACCCAGAATGACCTGTGACATCTTGTTTCCTAAGCATGGCTGTAGGTAGGGGAAGGAGATGGATTTGTCACTCATTTAATAGATTCCATGCCCAGAAGAATGGGGCGTGTAATAAATTCAGAAGGGTATTGGACCCAATATTAATGTCCCCGCCTTAACTCCCGAA
This sequence comes from Thermobia domestica, assembly GCF_964235325.1. NCBI lineage: Eukaryota > Metazoa > Arthropoda > Insecta > Zygentoma > Lepismatidae > Thermobia > Thermobia domestica. The sequence continues at coordinate 337,358,379 of NC_137456.1, forward strand.
ACAGTCCTTTTCAGGGCTACCTAAACGCTTCAGAAATATTTCTAGAAGTAAACCACTCCTTGTGTCCGATTTATGTGCAATTCTACTAACAAAAAATGATAATTCTCTGCAGGCTTTGAACTCAACACGACCTCATTAACAAGCCCGTACTCTACCAGCGAGATAACATGAACACGCAAATCCAACCTGAAGAAACACGACTTTCAATTTCCGGTATTCCATGACACTGATGCTCATATACTTTGCAAATGTTGTATTCAACTTGGGATATTCTGCAACACACACACACACACATAAACAAAGCGAAAGAGAGATAGATAAATAGAGAGAGAGAGAGAGAGATGAATATACAAAAGCATATTCAACGTATTCGAATGAGACTCTAAGTAACGAAATTCCGATCTAAAGATAATTTGTGTTTCTTCAAGTGACGTTAAGGGGATCGCGAAAAGTTGTGTCTTGAAGCAGGATCCGACTTTGGATACTCTGTTTACACACTTTCTATATCCGTAGGAATATACTGTATTTCACGAATGTAAATAACATGCTGTATTGAGAATATTGAGAAGTTACATCTGTATGACAAATAGCTGCAAATAAATACACTACATAATTTATTTATTGCTATTAAACGATATTTCTAACTTGCATTTAACATTCTCATATATAATACCAACCTACCGTGAAAATTATCTCAGATTTTATATTTTAAACATACTAATTACTATGTTCTGCAATGATTATGTTATATATATATAACTGATGCATTTTAATGTAATTATTTTATATAATTTTTCATGCATTGCGGAAAATATAATTTTTAAAAAAGCATTGACTCAGATGGGAATTGAACTCATAACCTTATGATTTGAAATCCGACAACTTACCAGTGAGCTACCACAAGGACTTCTGCTAACATGCTTCTAGCGATGTATAAAGATTCTCAAGATAATTATGACATTCATATCCACTACAAACGCTGTTTCTCTTCTACTTTGACTTTTATTTTAGTACTCAGAGGATATTTATATTGTATGTCTTAACTTTGAGCATTCTTTTACATATGGAAACATTCGTTTACGTATCTAAATGTTCCACTACGTATGGAGAGCTAAATGACAAATAAGCATGTGCTGACATTAATACAAGGTTTCGAAATATTGTATCATTAAGTATTTCAATCAATGTTGCTTTTTTTCTACACTTGGTAACAAATCTTATATTTAAAAGAAACAAAACACATCTGCAAATTTTTTCCCGATTGCAAAGGCTGGCTTGGAGGTTCGAACCTGGTTTACTTTTTTCCGAAGATACGCGAAGTTGGACTTCGAAAATTTTTGCCTTAAAACACCAATAAAGAATGCGCTGAACCTTTTTGAGACAATGTGTACCTTGTGCTAATTCACCAAAGAATATTTTCGGCACTGGCTTCCTTCTTTAAAACTTATCTGAAAAATCAATTTTGTGCACACAAGCACTGACTTCCTCTAATACTTGAGGCACATTTTTTCTAAAATCTTACACCACTGTACAACAGTTTTTTAAAAGTTTTATTGACACTGACAAGCCCTATTGCGGCTCTCCAGCTTTTTTTTCTTTGACATAACATTAGTGCTTCTTAGAATGTTTTCCTACAGCACAAGCATTACCATGAAATCGAACTTTTCTAATTTTCTTTTTTTAACGAACGACTTTTTTCCGTTCCTTGTTCCGTTCCAGTAAGGCACATGACGTTAAGACATTTCATGACGTCATACCTTTTTCTTAGTGTGAACACGGCATTATGACTTATATCCCAGCATATATGAGAGAGTTTCTTCAGTGTCGTTTCATTTTCCGGAGATGTATCCTTGGGAATACAGTCTTGTAAAGGTTTCCAGCGTTTCCCGCTGTTACCAAAGAAGTTACATATATCTTGTGGAGTGGAAAATATATTAACAGCTTCTGTGTTAATTTTGCACCATCTGATAACACGAGGTTCAGATCATGTGCTGTTCAAGTGTTCAGTGAACATATATGGCATTCTTGACATGTTTTTGAATCCGCGTTTGCAAGCCAGAAAACAACTTCTCATTAGTGCTGCTCCATCGTAGCCTTGCTCTCTGCACTTCTTGATGTCAATCTCATTTTCTAGTTTGACTTTTATTATTAAATCTGAATAATTTTCTGCACAGTGTTCGTCCATATCATAAAATCCAAGGAAGCTTTCTACAATTTCAAACTGTGTGGAATGAAGAAAAGATGTGTTTTTGGCGCCTTCCCAAGCCACCTAATCCTGGCTTATATTTTACATTTTATTACAGTGATATTAGAAAATACGTTCGTTTTGGCGTATTGTCTGGTCGTACCCTGATGTTGGCACGCCGGAGACTTGCCTGGTTTTCCCGACGCTTGGTGTTTGTACTTGGTTCTGTGTAGCCGCATTATCTGGCGCTTGTGCTGTGACTCTTAATCATGGCAACACTTTTTAACTCATTTTAACCCAGATCTTATAGGTCATAGAATTTGTCATTATTGTTAAAAGCCTGTTGCTCAACTAAATTTTATTTAAAGTTAGTAAAATCAGTACATGTAATATAGGACTGACATCGTGTTAATACAGGAGGATAAATTTCTTAATAACACAGTGCTATAACCTCGACGAGTTTACAGTAATGCCAATAATTTGATATGCAAATGTAACAAACTACGAGTGAAGTGAGCAGAAATTTTTATTCTTGCCATGTTCGGAAATGAAGACAGCGGAAAACACCTGGCTCCATTTATATAATTTGCTTCCTTTTATTATTAAATACCTGGTGCGCCGCCTACCTTGCCTACTCTACTGCTACGCCACTATTATTGGTATGGAATGGACTATTTTATGTGAAATTATAATGAAAGTAAAGAACTTTTTATTTTTTCTAAAAAAGAAGAAACAAAAGAATAGATAACTGAAATTAAATGTGAAGAAAGAGAGAAAATAAAAGTAATTTTGTTTTTTTGTAACGAGTATTATGTACTTTTACGTCAATAGTCAACTTTTGCACTCTTGCACTCTTCTTCGTGGCTGATGCCTTGCTTTGCTGGGGCCAGAAGCTTGGAAGAATTAAATGTTGCCTTGAGTTGCTGTTTGATAGCACTGAAGCCATCACAACCATGCTGTCTGTCTGTTACGTCAACGAAATACACGAAGCGAGATATGTAAGCACGGGCGGGTGTGTGTTAAATCTAACAGGGATTCTTTCTAATTGAATTCATTTTCATTTTATGGATCTTGGCAATTCTACCGCTTGGATCTGTGCTAAATGTCTTTTGACTTTCTAAAATTTTTGTATTATTCATCGAGTGAATCTGTTTCTGTTTGAAAATGTTAAGGCAGCTAGCTAAATTTCTGATCGTTCAGAAGAGAGGAAGACAAGGGCCAGCAGTTAAAGTATTTGCGGTAAGTAAAGAAATATTATATTTAGTATTTCTCTCTGATTTTTTTTTATAGGCAGGGGGAAGGGTTGTATTCTCCGATATTTAGGTCAGGATTTTTTTCTCTTTGCTTTTGAATTAACCAATTAGAGGGGAAATTCCCTTTGTTTAATTAGTTTGCTAGTTTCAGTTTATAGTTCCGCTTTGGTGTTTAAAGTTAGTACTATTTCAGGTTTGTCAAAGAAATCTTTTGTGCTAATATAGCGTCCCACCGACCTTGCTTCAATTTCTAGTATTTTTGCTTAGTTTCGTTTGAAGACTTTCGCTTTAGTTTAACGTCCCACTTAAGTTGTTTCAGTTTCTAGTCTTTTTTCGTTATTGTTTTGAAGGTTGGTTGATTTAGCTTAGCGTCTCAATTAAGTTGTTTCAGTTGGCACTATTTTCTTTAATTTGATTTGAAGAATTTTTGCATTAGTTTAGCGTCTGCCTTAAGTTTTAGTTTCTAGTCTTTTTGCGTAATTGGTTTGAAAGTTTGAGGGCGCGGTGGCTCAGTGGTAGAGGGTTCACCTCCGGTGGTTGGAGTCCTTGATTCGATCCCAGCTCGCGCCGTGTGGATTTTGTGGTGGACAAACACCGTGCGCGTGGGTTTTTTGAGAAATCTCCACTTTACTCTCACTTCTTCATTCCACCATTTCATTGATTTCTCATCATCACAGTCTCCTTTAGCCTAACCGGCATAATTGTGGGACGTAAAACTCAATATCATTTTTGGTTTGAAGGTTGGTTGCTTTAGTTTAGCGTCCCAATTAAGGTGTTTCAGTTGCGACTATTTGGTTTGGTGAATTGGTGTCGTCCTTCTTGCGACAGTCCTATTAGCGACGGGAACTGTTTACTGTCCTATGAGCGACCGATTCGATCTTTTAACTACTCTATGAGTTACCGATTCGTCCATACTAAGATAATGAAAGAAGATAAGGTTTTTTCTTCTTTAACTTGTTTCACGCTAATGTGATTTAGAACCTAACAAAATGTACTATGAAATATTTCGCTTCGCCTGAATTTAATACCTGACAATGCTCTCATTACATTAACAATCTTTTATACGTTCTTCCTAATAGTATATTTTTGGATTAATTTCTATGAATACATAAACCAACTAAATATTTAGAGTAGCTCCGTCTTTGTCTGATTCTAATATAGTTAAAAATTTCATGTTAAAATGATACGGAGCATAGGTTCAGCTTGAATATGTTTATGGCATAAGAAAGAAATCAGAAAGAATTAGGAGTGCCCGAAGAAAATTTTTTAGGGAGGCATCTCTATGATTGCTATCAGATGTAAGGGTTCTCATTTTTTCATTTTATTCACAGAGTCTTAGGAAGTCAAACGTGTAACAGTTTCACCAACTATCTACTTTTCAAAGTTTTCCAAAATAAAATATATTGCTACTCTTAGTGAGTAGTTAGATTGAAAGAAATTAAGTATAGAAAGCTGGGCTTTTGAAGAAAGGTTATATTACAATTGGATTTTCAATAATTACATAGGAATATATTTTCATAGAAATATCCCTGTGGTCTCGTTAAGTTATTTGATACGTTTTATGTCAAATCTAACTCAAAATTAACAGAAGTTTTATTTGCTCTCACAGTAGACGGAAAATAAGTTGTTGTTTAAGTTGCAACTATTTTGTTTAATTTGGTTTAAAGAATTTTTGGATTAGTTTAATGTACCACTTAAGTTGTTTCAGTTTTTAATATTTTTGCGTAATTAGTTTGGTTTAGCGTCCCACTTAAGTTGTTTCAGTTTTGAGTAATCGTGCTTAAACTGTTATGTTTGTTAAAGGTTCCGTTTGTTTTAGTTTAACATCCCGTTTTAGTTCTTACAGTTTCGAGTACATTTGTGATGTTAATTTGATTTGCTGAACATTTAATATGTTTTGGTTTAGTGTCCCTTTTGAATTGTTACAGTCTCGAGTACTTTTACAAGATTAGTTTAATTCTTTGAATGTTTCTTTCGTTTTAAAATAGTGTCCAAGTTTATTATCCAAGTTTAGTGGTCTTTCCTCATTTGGTTTGATGACTGAAGCTGGTTTGCTCATTTAAATTCATGAAGTTTGAAGTTTACCCAGTGAATTAGCGTCATTATTGGTTGTTGGGGGTTATTTTGCATTCCGATTTGATTGTTTTTAATTATTGTTAAATCAGCCTTATGAATTGGTCCATTAAAATTTGTTGGAATTTATAGTCCCTGTTGGTTTGCTTTGAATTCATATTTTTCATTTGTTTTGATATTTTGTTTCAGTTTCAATAGGGAATTTTATTGAGATGAGCGAAGCGAAGCTCTTATACTCGGGTTAGCCGTTTGGTTGTCCGCGAACTCCTCCTAGACCGTTTGGCCGATCTCAACCAAACTTAGCACGCTGATAGAGTATGTCGTGCTGAGTGAAAACATAGGTCAAAATCAAAAATCCGATGTACCATCGAGGAATAATCACCGAAAAACGGTTCCTCCTAGACCGTTTGGCCGATCTCAACCAAACTTAGAACGCTGATAGAGTATGTCGTGCTGAGTGAGGACATAGGTCGAAATCAAAAATCCGATGTACCATCGAGGAATAATCACCGAAAAACTCTTGCATAGACTTAACATGGGGAAAAAGTTTTCACGCGATTTTTTTGTGAACAATTAACAATAAACTGATTACGTAGTTTAAGCTCGCTCAGCTCATTTCATTGCAATCGGGTATATACATTGCATTCCTAGTTGCTCTTGTCCTACATAAGTTAGTTGGTTTGAAATTTACCATCTTTTTGTATAAATTTCGACCGGAGGTTGAATAGCTTCCAAAGATTATTGCTCTTTAGTAAAACTATTTGTTGTTATTTAGCATCAATTTTGAATATTCTGAATCCTGCATTTATCAGTTTTCTGGGATTAAATCTTTTTCCTTGGCCCTAATTAAATCGCTTTAGCTTCTATTTATAATCTTTTGTGGATTATTAATTTAGTTAGTTTGAGTTCTTGATTTGGAAACTAGCGTCCCAATCGAACTTTTGAGAGTGATAAAGACCACTTACTTAATTTGGCTTGCGTTAAATTTAGTATTTACAAAAAGAAATAATAAGTCGTTGATTAAAAGTAATAATTCAGATGACCGTTTAATGTATGACCAATTTTTGAGCTCGTCTAATTTTTGTTGAGCTTAACTGATTGGAAAAAGAATTAGCAAATCCTCAAATTAAGCTATTTCATTTTTGGTTTTAAAAAAATCTGCTTTTATCAGTTGACTATTGGCTTACTGATCATTATAAGATTTCAAATTGAAGTTTGTCCAGTCGTAGAGATTTCTGATTGACAGTGTCAGCATTTAAATTTTTCTCATTTGTATTAAACATTTTGTTAGTTTCTACTGAGCCTAATAATTATTAATTATCAGAACTGTTCCTATTCAATGAATTGAATGAGAGTGGAATTATACGCAGAGTGATTGAAAAGTAATATTTATTGTAATTATTTTTTTCAATTTTTACGAGAAACAGTTAAATAAAATAAATTGAATTTAGTTTTTTTATTTGATAAGTTACTTCTATAAATCCTCTAAAAATAGTTATGACTTGATTTTTTGATGTGAGGTTCTCATATTGAAATTGACATAGTGTTTAGGATCACGGATGTGATACTTAAAGCACCTCACTGTATTGTGATTGGCCGAATCGTCCTTTCTGGTAGTTCGTTATTCCAGACTTTTTTTTTGCGAGATTGTTGGACGAATTAGATGGTTTCTCACTATTAAGCGTGGGGGCGTTACAAAGATTCTTCCAACTTTCTCACCATAAATTTTCTGTATAGAATCTGACTATATTTGTCTTGCATCTCACCATATTATATTTGTCTTGCACCTCGCTATTTTTTGGAATTGGAATTTGTTGATCTAATTTATAAATTGAGCTTGGATTGGTTCAGTTAGGTTGTTATTCCGTTATTAAGTAATTAATTGTTTGTGTCTTTATGAATATTGAGAATTGTTTTCATCTCTGAACCACGTCAATTTAAGATAGTCTGTAAAAAAGAATCGAAGAAAAATTTAAAACCTAAGGTAAATTTTGTATGAATGGATGTTTGAATTTAAATCAAGTTTTGTATTTTTGATAGCAGCTTATACTTGAGGGTCGATCTTTTTTTTTTCGTTAGCAATTGGTAGTTTGCGTGTAGTGTAGTAGCTTGTTTGTTATATATATATTTATGTTAATTAAGTGTTACGATAATTTAATTTTTGATTATTGAATTGATATTTCTTTTGTGGAAAGATTTACTGCTATTTTTTTATTTTTTGTAACATTTGATCAACTTTTGTGTCTTCAAATCAGATTGAAAATGTCTTCACGAGAAGAGTCAGCTCGTATTGATATTTCAGAAGATGATAATCTACAATTTGTTACTATAGATCAGACAGGCCACATGACAAATGATAGGGCAATTATGAACCTGACCCCTCCTCGAAGTCACATTTTCCAGTTTTATGATCGTGTAGAAGAAAATTCGATAATTTATAATTTAGAAGAACCTTTTCCTAGGAACTTTAGTTGTCTTGCTCAATCTCCAACACCAATTCCAGCGGAGACTGGTCAATTACTAGAGATAACTTAGGTTTTGGTAGAAGGCATTAATCAAAATTGCTCTTTTAGTCCTGTTATGCTTAGGCAAGTTGGATTTCCGTTTTCAGAGAATAGTTCAGAATTGCCAACTCATGGTAGGCCAACGAAGAGTTTCTTTAGTTAAAAATTCGACTCCTATAGTCATGTTTCGGACGGGTAGACCAATGCCTCATGATCATAAATATTTTGATAGATTGCCGAATAATTTTTCAAATTATGATAATCATGCTGAGGGTAATATTGCAGTTGTTAGTACAATTCCGCATTATATTAGTAAATATTTTTTCCAGAAAAGTTTTGTATGTTTTGAATCAAAAATAAAAGGGTTTAAAGTCATTGATGGCAGAAATAGGTTTTTTAGTTTTTGATGTTCTACTGATAATTGAAAAAATAGTGGAGCAATTTTCTTGCCGAATGACAGTTGTCTATAATACATTGTTAACACGTAGTGAAGGAGATTTTCAAGTAGAAGTACAATATGCCGTAGATAGTAACTCTTCATGGGATTTATTTAAATGTAAAATACTTCATAGATTTGCGTCAAATACAGTAAAACATTCCTTAGTATCTGAAAGATTATTGAGGAAACAAAAATTAAATGAAGCGGTGGATCAGTTTGTTGAAGATTTATTATGCATTTCTTGTTTTGAGATTTAATTGTAGTGATTCCCAACTTAACATCTTGTTAATGGGATGTATCCATCAGTTAGATATAGGATGCTTCAGAAACCATTCACCTGGTTCAAGCGTTTCAGAAGTTGTATCAGGTGAAAGCTGTGAATACCAGGAAGGCTCAGCGTCAGTACTATCAGTCAGTGGCGGATCTAGAAGGTAAAAGGTTCGGGGGGGGGGGCAGTCAGAACCCAGACTATGATAGGTATATTATGAGATTATTATAAATTTTCAAAAAAGAAAAAAATATGTAAATAATAGCTTCAATTATTATTGTCACTCAGAAAACTAGGGGACCCTAGGTCCCGAACAAGATCCTTCACTGTTATTAGTTGCATAACTCTACATCCATCTCCAAGGCCAAACTTGCAGCCGAAATATTAAAAAAAAAGAACATTAGAAAACATTGCGGTGGTAATCCATTGAAATCTGAGTTGACATTTATGAATATTTTTCCAGTGGTTGTACCCACAGCTTCAAAAGAAGAAACTTAATTTTGACGAGAAAGGAGAAACTGCTTAGAATGAGGTTCTGAACAGCTTCCTACGTAAAGACACAGCAACGACGTCACACTGGAATATACTAAAGAATTAAACTTATATCATCCAATATAACCTGTAAAATGCGGTGACTGTGAACACAGATTTACCCCAAGCTTCACAAAACGACTACGCAAATAGCTATGAGGAATTATAATTTGAATTTAATTAATCGGTTATTTCAAAAATTAGTTTGAATGGATTTTTTCTTCATCATTTTAGCCGCTGATTATTTCTCCCCCATTTCTGAATATATTTTCCCGCTTGCTGCGAATGAATGTCTTGTTCTATGCAGTTTGTTTTTCTATGTGTATGTGAAACTGCCTTATTCTTAGATTGGATTGTCATGGAAAAATGGTGAAAAACAAGGACATAAATAAAACTGATGCACGAAAAACATACTTTAGGAACAATTTTACTTACACCATAATAAAAGTAAGTACGCAACAAGAAAACAGTTTAGACTAAAATTTCAGAGCCAAAACATCACAGGAAAATTTGAGAACATTAATACGAGATTCAGAACTTTATATTGCTAGGAAGCGATCGAAAAAAAATACAGAAAAATCTAGCTTCGAAAGATGTTAATACAAAGAGCAGTATTTGTAAGGGAAACCCTTTTGTCCACAGTGTTCGAAAGGGACCAAATGAGAAAGTGGGAAAATGTGGCAACATTAGTTTTTGAAATCAAGACCTGAAATTGATGGAAAATGCGTTAAAAAAATAAAATAAAAAAATAAGATAACATCATACGAAAATGAAGCGGTAACCAAAACTTGCGATATCTGTCGTTCTCAAATAAATGACATAAGTAAACTTACGTTGTGTGAACTGATTTCTTCCTATGTTCCATTGATTAATGCTAATAGCTATTCTTTCTGTGGCAAATAAAACAGCAGGACTAGAAATGATGTCTTTTTAATGACAATTTAACATGGCCTGTCCGGTTGCAATGATGTGAATAGACTTTGGGAGAGATGGATGATGTTCAGCTCAAATGTAGAAGAGACCATGTAGATTCCAAATTGTCCTAAAATGGATGAAAAAAAAACGAAATATGAACATTAATGTCAATGGAAAATGAATGACAAAAATGAAGTCGTCACCTACCTCAAAAACTATACTAAGGAGATGGCTAATTGAATTATTTCCAAGGCATAATAAAGAGCTTAAAAACAACGTATATCACGTAAGGTAAATATGGAAAGAACATTCTCAAAAGTCAAGTTCTTTGAGTAAAATCTATAATATTAAGAAAACAGTGGCGGATCCAGGACGGACTTCTGGGGGGGGGGCATGGGTTATAATATTGCCACTTAGAACTAGTTTTAAGAGTTGCAAACTCTCGGATGGGTCTTGTTTTTATATAAAATAAGAAAAAGTCCCTCTTGTGTTTGGGGGGAAACAATTGCCCCCTCCTGTAAGAAAGTATAATGGATTTTCTGAGAATTAACCAGGACGCCCTTTTATCAAAATTATTGTGGACTTAGAAATGAACAATACAAACTACTTGAAAATTTATCATTATATTTAAAATACATGACCTCCATAGACGAGATAAATATATTTTTTAACATGTATTGCAGTTTTGGTCTGGTCTATTTTTTGACTAAAAATTCATGGGATTATTGTAAACGCTTTCTTTGCTGCCATCTAGGGAGCAGACTTTAACTACTACATAAACAAATGTTTTGTTTTGTATTTATAGCGAGCAAGTCTCTCTCACACAATGTGATAACTCGTTGTTTTTTTTTTTAAGGGGTACGGGAATAGGGTATCATAGTGAAATCTTTATTCATCAATTAAGTTTCATCATGTAAATAATAAGGTCCCACTCCCAGCCATTAGAGGGTTACGCCCTCTCTTTGGCATGGAGTTTAGAGTATCACTATTGAGTTCAAGGTAATGATATATGGGCAAAGTGCAGTAATCATAAACACAAATATTATTAAATGCATAATAAATTCATAAATTGTTTCTGAAATAATATATAACAGAAAAGTGCAGATATATTATTGAGGTGCTAAGATACGAATAGAAATCACAATACATAATAAATATAATAGAATAAAGAAAAATGATGATTATGAAAAATGAGGTGAGGTGCTTACACGTCACAAACAGATTTATATTAGCGAGACAGATGCAGGGTTAAATCTTCTGTCCCGGGGCGGCTCGGGACTAATGAACACATTGGGAAGCCCTTGTTAGTGATGAGGATCTCTGTGCTAAGATGGAAAGAGATGAGGAAGATGATGATCAATGACATATACTTCATATATTTCCCTTTCGGCCGCAGGAACATGTTCGTGTTTCACATACATAGATATGAAGATATTTAAAGGTGAGTGTTTGTATCGATATGCTGCGTCGGTAAGTGAGTCGGTGTGAAGTATATCCAAGAATAGCGGATGGCCTGTTTGGATGCGAGAGGTTATGTACCTAAGGCGAAGTTGTGCGAGATGCTCGGTGATCTTAGGAAAGTCTATATATTCATACGTGAGCCACGTCGGATATGGAAGTTTACTTCGATACGCCAGTCGAATAGCATGTCGTTCCAGTATGCTGAGCTTTTCATAAAAAGAAACAGAAGCATTGCACCAAGCGGTATGCCCAAAAGTGAGGATCGGACGGAGAAATGCTTTGTAAGTGTGAAGCAAAATATCGGCTTTAAGTCCCCAAGTTGTTCCTGTTAGGCGTCGCAAAAGATTTAATCTAAGATTGGCCTTGTCCGTTAGTTTTTTCAAGTGAGCATTCCAGCTGAGCTTTGAATCGAAAACCACGCCTAGATAGGTAGCAGTGGTGGAAGGGCGTACAGGGTAACCATCAACAGTTATGCGTAAGAGAGTTGGGTTTCTATGGACTTTGGAACGACATTTAGGCGGTAGAAATACTGGAGCTTGCGTTTTCTCGGAGTTGATCATTAAGTGCCATTTCGTACACCACTTGACGAAATTATCGAGTGTTGCTTGTAAAGCAATGTTAAGCTGATGTACAGTTTTGCCGAGTGCAAGAAAAGCTGTGTCATCAGCATATTGAAAAATAAAAACGTTGCGTGGTACAGAAGGAATATCGGACGCATAAAGGATATATAATAAAGGACTGAGAGCTGATCCTTGTGGTACACCAGTTAGAGGAAAAATCGGCCAGGAGAGTGCTGTACCAACTGTAACATAAGCTATGCGGTTTGAAATGAAAGAATATATTAACCTGAGATAGCACACGGGAAGTTTGAACGACTGCAGTTTTTTAATGAGGCCATAATGCCAAACTTTATCGAACGCCTTCTCTAAATCCATGAGAATAAGACATGATGGTAAAGCTTTGTTATATTGGATAGTAATTATTGTGCAGAGACGCAGTAGCTGGTCATTTATGGAAAATCCAGGACGAAAGCCCGCCTGATGGATAGGTAACAGACAAGTTGTGTCAAGGTACTTATGGAGTCGGCAAACGAGAATTTTTTCCAGTAACTTACTGAATACGGAGGTGAGCTGAATGGGTCTGTAAGACGTTACTGAATGTATAGGTTTATTAGGTTTGTGAAACATGCAAACTTTGGAGACTTTCCAATCTGAAGGGTAGAAACCAGTTTTAAGGATGAAATTGTATATTGTTACTAGGAGTAGCAGGAGTGATGGCGGAGCTTCTTTGATATGTCTGTAAGATATCGAATCGATCCCAGGTGCTGTATTTCTTTTCCGGGCTAGTGCCGTATGAAGTTCATTGACTGTGATGGGTGAAGTGTGAGGATGATTTGGGTCAATGACATGCTCCGTGGAAGGTTGTAAGGCAGGAAGACAAGATATATCTGTCCGTTCACAACGTTTGGAAGCAGCTGATGGTGTAAAAACGGCCTGTAACTGAGCAGCAAATGCATTTGCTTTTTCTGCGTCACAATAGAGAGGAGTACCGTCAGCTATGAGAGGATAGGTTATTGTAGTGCTTTTGCCAACAAGCTGATGAAACCGCTTCCAATAGCGAGAAGGATGAGCTTCCTCGGATAAGTTGTTACAAGTTCTTATCCAGTTTCTACGTTTATAAGCAACAAGATAGTTACGAACCGCTCTTTGCCATTGATGATGTAGGCGTAAATATGCATCATTACCGGTGCTATCATATTCTCGAAGGTGTTTTCGAGCTTGCTGTATAAGTGGAATGTAGGTTGGCGGTAATTTCGGCCTGTGCGGATGCACTTGTTCTGTCGGAATATGGTCCTGAGCACTAATTTGTATAGTTTTAGTGATAGTGGAAACACATGAAAGCAACTCAGTTTCATTAGTTGGAGGCGTTTCACAATGAAGAATGCGTTCAAGATCCTGCCGGAAAAGAGACCAGTTAGCCTTATCATATCTCGGAACATGACGAGGGGCGATTTCTTGGCGTGGACGTTGTCCTCGAGTTAGTGTGAGTTTTACTGGATGGTGATCGCTCCCAATCGAGTCCAAAACTTCTAGTTGACAGTCTGAAAGAAGATTCAGAGAAGTAATGACAACGTCAGGCGTGGTCTGACTGATTGGTCAGTGTGCGAAGGAAGGACATGAAGATGAAGATGGAGATTATTAGTTAAATACTGTTGAAAGTCTGTTTTTTCACGATCACTGCGACTATGTATATTAATGTCTGCCATGATAATAATATTTCGATAGTTATGGGCGATGTATTGGAAATATTCTAGCGGGATAGGTTGACGTGGTCGAATATAAATTGTACTAAAATTAATGATTATAGAAGGAAAGTATATGGAGTAAAGGAGATATTCCGGGAAAGTACTAAAAGCTGGCGGATTATATGACCTAACTGGATATTTTGGAGAAAAGCCTATTGCAACTCCTCCCTGCGCACGAGCCAGGTGATCATGATAGTCATGACGTTGTAGTTGATAGCCGGGAATGCGGGCTGGCATGTTCGGTTTTAAAGCGGTTTCGTTAAGTGCAAAGACATTGATACGTTCCTCCAATAACAGTGTTTCTAATAATAGTTTATGCTGCGAAAAGGACCGAATGTTAACAAATAAGAAAGTAATACCCATGATGAATAATACTATGCAGATTGTATTAAACAGCAATTTCCAGAGATCCAATGTGAAAATGAACATAATTGTTAGAATATGTTGCATGTAGATTTATGTGAAAAATGGATTTTGCGGCTGAGATAATGTGGTGAAGGATATTGGCTCGCTGAAAGGGAAATATATTTTGGAGCACCAAACTAATGTAGCGGAGATGATCTTCGACTGTTAACGGTGGTAAGATGGATTGGTTGAGTTGAGTTGTCGTGTCGGTCGTTTTTAGGGGAACTGTTAGCTCCGGGTGTTCTGGTTTAGGTACTGGTTTCGCTTTGCAACGATAGCTATACGTAGGATGATCCCCACTGCCACATGTGTTACATTTAGGGGGTCCTCGTAAGTTGGGACATGCTTTGGTGTCATGTAGCCCCGAACAATATCCGCACTTAGATGGATTGGAACAAGCTGCTGTGGTATGGTCATTGTATAGCTGACATTTTTCGCAGCGGATAGGTAATGGTCCTTGTGTTTTAGATGGTTCTACACGATGCATTTTCTTGTAGATAGGTGCGCCAAACGTAACAGGTAATCAATAGTATCTTGTTGTTTAGAAAGTACACGAACCATGTACGTCGGACCATTATTATTTCTAATTCGAATGCATTTATCCACTGAAATTCCTTCTTGTTTCAGTTCCTCTTGGATTTCTGCATCGGTGAGCTCTGGGGAGACACCTCTAATAACGACCGATAGAAATGGTGGTTTTCGAGGTGGTGGAGGTTGTTTCTGCCGCTTGTCGGTTAATTTTGTTAGTTTAGCGCTCTTACCAAAGATTTCGTAGGAGGCCTTGTTGCGAATAGTAACTCCAAAATTTGGATCTTTAGATTTTAGGATGTAACCGTTTTTAGTTGGAACAATCTGAACCAGAGTATCCCGTACACGTGGAACATATTTCATGATTTGAAGAAAAATCATTTTGGGATTGGTGTACTTCGTGTCGTAATCAGTGAGAATGAAATGGTAAAGAGGATCGACATTTGACTGTATTGAGGATGTACCTTGAACCCCAGTACCAATATTAGTATGTTGCGGATTGAGTTCTACATCCATTGATACCGTTGGGGACCGTGACCGTATGCGTTTCGCTGACTGTGTAGAATCGCTAGAAGGATGTCTATCTCTACATACAGACGATACTGGTTGACTTCCCCAAGAAAAGTGCCGAGTGCGGTTGGAAGGTGCAGTAGGTGCCGTTTGTGCAGAGCGCGTGCCTAGGTTGGTAGAAACTATAGCGGGTAAGCCGAAATGTTTGCCGAGATTCGATTGTCCGTTAGTGTTGCTAGAGTCCGCCATCTTAATGAAGCTGCCCAGGGCCGAAGCCCAAACGAGGATGAAAAAGATGAACAAGATGATGAGATGAAGTTCAAAAAGCAAGTTTGCCCTTCGAAAGTGAAAACTTCCGTCAACCCTCTAAGTGTTGTATGTGTGCTTTGCTCCCAAATGCGTATTGCAACACTTGTTCCTCGCTGGCACACTAACTAGCACAAGAGAGGTTAGGCTCCTTGATTCAGTGTGAACTCGTTGGATTATCTGAGTTTTATTTAATGAGGCTTTACACTATGTGGCAGTGGTTTCCAACCTTTATTGCCTGACGACCCGCTACTGAATTCTCACAACATCGCGGAAAATCTTTTTGATTTTTTAAAAATTAATGGCAATATAAATAATAATAATCGAACACATAATTTTTTAATAAAGCACTGGTGTCAATCCCACTGGGGACAGTACCGACGTGTCCCCCCTAAGCACTGGTGTCTCTGGCATATAAAATTTGGGGGGGGGCATCAAAGAAAGTGATTTAAATGGTACTACCTAGCACAATCTGTTTATTAACTTCGATTCTATTTGTTACCTTTCTGCTTACCTTCACGGACCCCCTAAGGTAGAATAAGAACTCGATTACAATCGTAGGGGACGCGGTGGCTCAGTGGTAGAGCCTTCACCTCTGGTGCCTGGGGTCGAGGGTTCGATTCCACCCCCGCCAAGTGAACTTCGAGGTGGACAAACACCATGTGCGTGGGTTTCCTCGGGGTTCTTCCGTTTCTTCCCACTTTCTTCATTCCACCATTCCATTAGTTATTCATCATCACCGTCTCCTTTAGCCTCACTGGCATAATCGTTGGACGTAAAACTCAGATTTCATTTTATTTCATTTTTCGATTACAATCGTTTGACAGCCTGAATATTAGACCTATATTCCAGATATATATATAATAATTGCTATTTATATGATATTCTGTCGTTAGTAAATAAATTAGAAAACATATTGAATATTTTGTATTTAAAAATATTGGGAGTGACGCGTCCCTTTCGTCCCCCCACCAGAGACGCCCGTGCCCCTAAGATTTGTAAAATGAATTCGTCATCCCTAATATTTCAAGTATCTTAGGTCAACTATGACCCAAAAGTGGTTCAACCATATATCAGTTTGCCACGTCCAGAAAACAGTGTTAGCAGTGGTCGAAATGAGACGGTATGCGGTGTTTTGTCTCTGATTTTTCAGTAATAAAGGTATACACATCGCCTGTGGTTGTTCAGTGATCAAAACAAACCGTCACTACAGAGTAGATGGTAAATACCTTTAAGAAGTCCATTATAATAGACAGTAATTGACGAATACCTTTGCAAGTAAAAAGATTTTATTTCTTATGTAGAAATAAGTTCTAACTTGACAACACCGACATTTTCCTTTTCCCTATCTGTCGGTTTTAAAATGAGGTGTCGTCTTAATCTAATCTATATTTCGATGTGCCACACTGAATTGTTTTTCTTATGTATGTACTTATGTATGTATGTGTCTTCTTGCCTTAAAGCATATAAATGTGTTTTGAGCATGGGCGGATTTAGGGATTATCTGCTGTGGAGGACGGATCTTCCAGGGTTTGGAATACCGGTTCAGTCTAGTGAGGTCTCCGGAAGTTTTACTACAGGAAAGTGTTAATATAAAAACTCGGTTTTTGAGCATTTTCGCGTAAATTCTCTGTAGTACAACATATGGGATATTTTTTTTATTTTCAGAAAATTATTGGTGGGGGATCAAAGTCTTTTCATGTGACCTCCCCAAAACTGCAGAGAAGCTCTCGAAAGGTTTTCAATCATTATGTAAATAGAAATGGAATATTTTAGGCAACATACCCTCATTGTATTTCAATATTTAGATAGCCGGTATGTCGAGCCGAAATCGTAATAAAATACATCGCATCTGCTTTTTTTCCACTTCGAACACTGAGTGTTTTGAAAAAGTGGATATGAAAAAAAAATAGCACAAACGTTGCTTTCCAATTACGAAAGAAGGCAGTCAGTTTTTGGCCTACGAAGGTGAAGGTGATTTAAATTGTGAAGTAAAAAACTGTCATTTTTTGGATAGAGAGTAGCAAAGCGAATTCAGTTTAGCTTTAAAAAACATATTTTTCAACTAATTTTTCAACTACCGGTATGCAGTGTTTAGCTTTATTTACATTAGTTGTAGGCTTATAGGCCTAGGCTTAAAACCTGTTTTCAAAGCTTCATTGTTCGTGAGTATTCTTTTCACTCTACTTGTATCATTAGGCCTATTTTGTTTTTGAATTAGGGGAAGGGGAAGCAAAGTGAATATATGAGGCAAAGCGAATAACGTAATTTACAGTCAGTCAATTGAATATAAATTTCAGGAAATGGTTGACCAACCTTATGACGTCATTCATGGAAGAAGAGAAATACGTTAACATCTAATGTCTATGTGTTTTTGTTTCCACGGGAGAGAAGAAAATAGAAAATTCGAAATTAGCTAAAAAAAATTCACAGGGTAAATATTTCAAAATCTTTTCCTATTATTCCATAGAATGTTTGCGAACATAGCAAGCATGAATAGTGTGCGGTCTTATGTTTATCATCGTATTTGGAAGTAATCGTAACTACGCTGTTCATGCGCTGTAGATATTCTTTTGTTTCGTGTGGCAGTGTTGGGTAAAGAGAATAATTTTAGAAGGGACAAAACGAATAGCGATTCGCTGTCAAGGAATCTACCAAAGAAGAGTGCGAAAAAGTACGTCAAGTCCAGTAAGTCTACCGAAGCAGGTACTAGTACACTTTCCGTGAAGGAACTACCAGAAAAAGAATGAAATGTACCGATGAAAGTATTTCTGCAAGAAGAAATATTTTTTGCCGCTGCTATAGATATACCAAGTACATCTGAAATTGCAAATACAAAATCACTTTCAAAATCTTCAGAAGACTGTAATTACCAGTGCAAATTTTGTCATGAATATTATTGTCACCCACCTACAGAAAACTGTGTCCAATGCTCTATTTTTTTGTCATAGTTTCACGAAAATTTCATTGATTATGAGGGTCAAGATATTTACGGTTGTGATATATGCAAACCAAGCACGTGATGTGATATTCTAATCACTAGCGTGCGCTTGATATTGGAAATTTGGGTGCCAGATCTAAAGTACCACCATTTGGAATGGTGCCCTTCCCCCTTCCCCTAAGAGAAGATAGCGTTATTGCACCAGACGCTGCGTCGGCGACGCACGGCACACATGCAGACGGGAAATAATGTACACATAATCTCTTCTCAGTTTGTAATAACTCTACATAAAAGAGTTTGTCTAATGGGGGTGCCAAGGCACCCATGGCACCCGCATTTCGCACGCCTGTGATTCTAATCCCTAATTTGTTTCTTTTTCCAGTTGGTTTGTTGTTACGCAGACTGTTGTAATTAAGGTTACTTTAGATTAAAAGAAACAAGGCATATAGAACAATGCCTATTTCATAAGAAAGTTGTCCTATATGGACTTCAACTTTTTAATATGTTTAGGTCTAGAGTGTATGCAAGCCTAGTGTACATACAATTCCGTATTTAATTGTATTAGACTAACACTCACAAAACGTTAAGCGCTTCAATATTCTTGAATGTCAAACAGTTCGCTTAAGTGGTAGTTCAATAGAATATATATTCTTATATAATATTTGTAGTTTGTATATTTGTCCATAATAATTTACGAGGGTTAGATTATTCTTAGGGATGAGCGTTTGCGGGTAATTTTCTCAGAAACGACGAAGGCTGTTTTGTTCATATTTCAAAAATATTTATTAATATTCCTGTAATCTTGCATATATAACGTCGCATCGGGGAGAATACCCATAAGAGATAGTTTACTCTTGGTGAGTTTTTTTAACGGACTTGTGAAATAAGACTCTCTCTCTCTCTCTCTCTCTATATATATATATAAGTAGTAATAAAATGGGAGTTCTGCGCCACTGACCCTGTACCCACTTTCTCGGTCCCGCCTGAAGCAGACAACGAGTTTCCCAGTGCCGCCTGACACACTATGCCGGGGGACATATGGGGGATACGAGAAATCGAGCATCGTGAACCGTCAACCCACGCTCTTTTACGACCACCATTTTAGGGGTGAATTCGTTCCCTTTTAGGGGGTGTATTCGTTCTCTTTTATGACCTCCATTTTAGGGGGTGAACTCGTTCCCTTTTATGAGCATATTTTTCAACCCCTACGAACACATAGCAGAACATCAGACTACGTAACATACAGCAGAGCAGATTGAACTCGTTCTCTTTTACGACCACTTATTAGGGGGTGTATTCATTCTCTTTTATGAGCATATTTTCCAACCCTTACGAACACATAGCAGAACATCAGACTACGTACATCAGAGCAGATTGAACTCGTTCTCTTTTATGACCTCCATTTTAGGGGGGTGAACTCGTTCCCTTTTATGAGCACTTTTCCAACCCCTACGAACACATAGAAGAACAGATAACACATAACACTACGTAACATACAGCAGACCAGAGAATACGTAAGATTCATTCCCTTTTATGAGTACATTTTAAGGGGTGTACTCGTTCTCTTTTATGAGCATATTTTTCAACCCCTACGAACACATAGCAGAGGTGTATTCGTTTTCAACCCCTTAGCATAAGACTATGTAAGATAGCAGTTACGAACACATAGCAGAGCAGATAATAAACACAACATCCTCCATTTTAGGGGTGTATTCATTCTCTTTTATGACCACTTTTTAAGGGTGAACTCGTTCCCTTTTCCAACCCCTATTTTAACATAGCAGAGACTACGAACACATAGAAGGGGTCAATCCCTTAGCATACTAACATACAGCAGAGCAGATAACAAACACAACCACCTCCATTTTAGGGGTGTATTCATTCTCTTTTATGAGCATATTTTCCAACCCCTATTATAAGATAACAACACACAGCAGAACATAGCACAGCTAATAAAAGAGCATGGCTTATTTTCCAACACTATGAACACACAGCATTTTAGGGGTGTACTCGTTTCCACCCCTATTTTAACATAGCAGAGATTATTTTCTTTTACGGGGGTAGCTACACCCCCAACCCTCCTCCTTTCTCATCCAGGGCTTGGGACTGGCAATGGCGGAGTTTAAAAAAATAATACCATCATACTCTCATAAATGAATAAAGCATAATATCATTAGCATCAATATTGGTGAGTGAGAATTTGTTTAAAAAATCCTGCATCGAATAACCAGATGCACGACATGCTAGATATAGAAAACAGTAATGTCCACAAAATCGAGATAAATCACCTTGAATACGTTTATTATTCCATGTATAATACAGACAGTTTCGTTTTAAAAACCTTATATGATGTTGTATATAGGGAGGTATACCATAGCTATCGAAATACTCTCCCACACACATATTAGATATATAAACAGCAACCCAATGTTCACCAGGCTTATCACTAGAATCAGTATTTATAATTATGGCGGCTGGAAATGTATGAATAAACAAAGGTAACTCATCAGCAGCATATACACCAATAAAATGATCTTTAGGCAAATTTTGTTGTAATGCTTCATAAAGCTCAATTGTATTTAACATTTTCTTTAATTAATATATACTTTTCTCTGGAAATCAATTTCTAATTCTGAAGAGAATTCAGCATAAATAATTGCTGTTACAGGAGATGGCAGTGCTTCTTTAAAATGAACCTCTACGCGTACACTTCCTTGCCGTTGTGGGCTAGTATGAAATCCAGCACTAGCACTAGAATCGGGAGTTAAATCAAACACCAGTAGAGTATAACCATTAGGAAATTCGGCTAGTGAAATATTATTACCTTGATTAGAATAATAAATACCTGAACCTGTAAATAACGTGGAATATGCTTGTATATATAGCTTATTATCAAAATCAGGTTGTAGTGGTTTGGAAGGCACAGGCGTTCCATCAACATACAGTGTAAAAAATGACATATTAAAATGCTGAAAATTGAACGGATTTGTCTGATAAGTACCATTAAAAGCAGTATTAGTAACAAAACCAATAATAATACGTTTAGGCACTAGGCCTGAAAATAGATCTGGAAGTGTACTATCCATAATTCCTTGTGGCAGCGTTTCAGTCTTCACTTGCACTTTTGTTATAGGATATTTTACTCTAAATTTAGGATTTTGTAATACTTTATTTTGCGCTATTTTAACGACCGGTGATACATCAACCTTTTTCACAAGCAATGTTGCATCTGTAATTACAACTTTTCCATCAGCATCTGCGTCGCCCATTAGACAAAATGTAGGTTTAGCTGGAATTAGTTTAATACGCAATTGTACACCATTCAGTAAAAATTTCTCCTGATTGAAAATATCAGCATGAATATAACCCAATAATTCAAATGACTGACTTAAAGCAGTGAGAAGAAAACGTTGTTTAAATCCTACATTAGCATCAGCCACACTGTCCATATGCCCTGCAGTATCTTTAAACCACATTGATGTTTGAAGATGCGTTGATTTAGCTTCAGCATTATAATTTAGTAGTTTTTCAATATACGATCGATATGGATATGTATGTGAAGAGTAGGAAATAAGTTGATTATTTAAATATAATTGCAATTCACTGAACATTGCATTGAGAAAATCATTTACAGGGCCGATTTTCTTATCGGCAGAAGTTAAATTAGAACCATCTGATTTAGTAATTTTACCTTTAATATAAAACATTGTGTGCGATAAGTCAATATAGTCATCCCCGTGACCGGGGACGACAAATTCTATTGGTGCATTATCAGCTATTGAAGCCACAGGTTTATATGGAACTATTTTATTACCTATAATACTGGTTTGAGTGGGTAAACCAGCAAATAAATCTAATTCTGATTTCATACACTCACACTGCATTTTTGTCTTTTTCTTACTATTAATATTCACACATGGTAAAATTTACAATACCATATTACGTCTACGAAAATGTAATTTTACACATACACTGCCATATTGGAAAGGAAGTGGATTACCTGTACTATCTCTTAAATCAATAATAATTTGATCAAATTGTTTACGTTGCACGGGGACATAGTGAGGATTGTCAAAAATATGTACATTATTAATACCATGCTCTGTAATATTTGTATTTATAATACGTAACAATGGAGCTACGGTGTCACCCACCATTTGTGGTTCTACAATATCACTGTAAATATACATAAGTGTAG
Organism: Thermobia domestica; assembly: GCF_964235325.1. Lineage (NCBI taxonomy): Eukaryota > Metazoa > Arthropoda > Insecta > Zygentoma > Lepismatidae > Thermobia > Thermobia domestica. The sequence goes on from NC_137456.1 coordinate 337,381,201, forward strand.
GTAGCGATTTTTGTAAATCAGGTGGATAACGAGCATGATGCACAACGGCGATATCTTCTTGTTGAATATGATCAAAACCTAGTATTCGGGCTAGTTCAGGAGATAGGCGTACTTCTATATGCTTCTCTTGATCTTTTATTACTTTATTAACCTCAATTCGTTTCACTGATGCTTTGACTTTTAATTGTAAATTTAATATATCACTTTTATGATTAATTTGAGATAGAATATCATCAACATGATAATAGTGGCCTGGTAAGATTTGAGTTATGTTCCAGTTTTTTGTATTCATGAGACGGTAATAAATATTATTTGTATATTTGGAAACATTTTGAAATGAACTTGTATAATGCACTTCAACAACAGCTGTTTCCCACACTCCTTTCTCCAGTACAATAGGTTGATATAATTTAGTAGTATAACAAGCAAGAGTATTTTGAGGAAAATATTTCATAGAACTATTGCTAGGAAGTGTGAGATAAAAACTATCACTTTGCTCCATAGTCAATCAATCAAAAATATCTTTGGATCTTTTTATCCGTTTCACACCAGCACCACTAAAATGAACTTTCTTTCTTTTTCTTCTTCCAGATCCTTCCAACACCTGATTTAATTTATTTTGAGCTTTGTTTTTTAAATTTGTTTTAGCTTCTTGCCAACGTGATGTTAAAGCTTCGTCAATAGGTCTATTATCACCTAATACATCTCCAGCTACATTAATTCCTGTACGTAACAATTCTTTACCAACAGTTTTTGCTCCTTGTTTAATTAACGGAAATACACTTCGAAATAAACCACCTAAAAAACTTCCAATACCATAACCTTCTTGATATGGTGCACCTCTATACACGTTATAACCACCTCCTGCTTGGTGAGTATAGTATTTAAAGTATGGATCATTCATTTTCCTATATACACAGATAGAACAGTCGTTTATAATATTGTATTGCGGCTAAATGTTTTTTAAATGTGACACAGGAATCCATGAATTAAACGAAGGGGGATATCCCCGCCAACGAACAAGTACACGTTTACCTTTAACTTCTAAAATTTCGTCTATTTCATAAACTTTAGGCAGAGGCACTCCTTGTAATTCCTCCTCGTAAAATGTACCATCAATTACTTCACCATTTAAGTCCTCCAACACATAAACCACTTTCTTTTCCTTATGTATCACCTGTTTTATTTTAAATATTTCTACAGTCCACTTTTCTTTGTACCCTTTTTTCAAAATGCCGTTTTGCTTTAGTAATGCGCACAGTATCACCTTTTTTATATTTTGCAATGTTAGTATGTGGCATTGGTTTTATTAATTTATTCCAAACTTGTTGAAAAGTGTCCTGGTTCACACTGGCGGGTGGTAATTGATGAGCTCTATATGCCTGAACAAGTTTCGATAGCACATCTATGTATCGGTAAGTCTTCTTGGCTGTAAAATATTTCCACATTCGTTCTTTAAGAGTTCGATTAAAACGTTCCACCACACTTGCTTTAATATCGGCGTTTTGTGTTGTGAAGAATTTAATATTTTGCTCTTTTTTAAGTATAACTGAAATGGTCTATTAACAAACTCTGTACCTTTATCTGTTTGTAGACGTAAGGGTCTACGACGTGTAGATGCAAATATTTGCTTAAATGCTTTTATAATGTTTTCACCAGTTTTTGTACGTACAGGCACAGCCCAGGCATAACGACTAAACAAATCAATCACTGTTAAAATATACCTATTACCATCATTATACTTCTGCAGCCTGTGCATATCGTTTAAATCAGCTTGCCACTGATCGTCGATATTGAACACTAAATAGGGATTACGTGGAAACTTTTTACGTACTGGCTTATGCAGAGTATAAGCCGACTGTTCTTTTACCCACTGTTGCACTTTGTGTAAAGGAATAAATTTCTTCACAGCTCTCCATAATGACGTTGCGGTTGAAAACGAGGCAGGGTGTGAAGGGTTATAATAAATAGCGGCCAGCTTCTTCATATTTTATAATCACACCATCTGTTGACAACTTTACGTTTACGTGGTGGCTCCTCCTCCTCCTCTTCTTCTTCCTGTTTTGGATCAGCAGCAGCAGCAGCAGATGACGTCAGCTTACGAATATATTCTATACGCTGTGGGTTACCTATATACTCTAAAGGTATATTGGATTTTGCTAACAGTTCAGCGAAGGGTTCCCAACCTGTAGGGGGAATATTTTTCTTGCGATACCTGACAAAATCTGCTATTAGATCTACTATATTAGCTCCAGGAATTAATTTATTATAAATATTAACATTACCATTGTCATCCCAATGAATGTTGGAATTTTGTTTTAATCTACGTAATAAAGGTCTTGCTTTACGCAGACAATTTTCGGGGAGAGTAGATAGTATTTCATCCTCTTCCTCATCCTCCTCCTCCTCCTTCTTAGTACCAACACTAGTTGATGTTGTTGCAGTAGGTTTTTGCACAATGTGTAAATATTTTTGTAACACCTCTTTATAGCGTATCCATTTTTCTTCAACACTCATATTTTTATTATTTAAAATATTTTTCATCTCATCATCTAAATTAGATATAGTTTGATATTGGTGCAATTTTTCTGGTGCAATTAAAACAAGCTTTTGTGCATGCTGCATAATTATTTAATTAAAGTAGATAGTATACCTCCAATAATAGGTGCAAGCAAAGCAGTAAGAAACCCACCTTTTTGTACAATTATTCGTTTTTTCTTTTGTTTTAATGATGGCCCCTTTTTCGCTAAATACCTCAATTCCTTTCTATACCTTTTTAATCTATTTTTCTCTTTTTTATTTAACGGAACATTTCCTTGTAATACGTTATAGGAACATTCACAAATAGAACGAATTAATTCGGGATCAGCATTTTGTAAAATTGCTTGGCGTACTTTGGGATTCGCCTTTGCTAAAAGTTTTAGTAAATGTGCACTCTCTTTGCTAATCATTTTTTTTCTTTTTGTAGCTATTATATTAAAATTGAGTATTAAAATATATCAGTTATTGAGATTATTTTTTTACCGGTACATAAACATAATTGTAAGAATCTGAGGGGAAAATTTTTGTTCGAACCCGATGTTCGTCGGGAGTGCCCTGTTTTAAATCAAAAACCAAATAACTATGAGGATCTTGTGTTGCGTCCTGATAGGCTTCCTGTACAAATTTTGTGTTACCAGGATATAATCGGCGTGCTAGATAATTAATTTGAGCCTGGTCTCTGGGGTTTTTAAAACATATTATATAATGGCAATTTAATGATATGTCTCGCATACCTTTAGCTTGATGAAACATATTTTGTGTTATAAAAATAACACTTAAATCTCGGTGGTGGCTACCTTTAGTAAAAAAGTCAACAATTCGTGTATCACATTCTCGCATTAAATCGTCAATAATTACCAGATGGGGGCCAGCTTGTGCTGGAAAATCATCTATTTTGGGGAGCCCTTCTTTAAATGTACAACCTGAGGATAGAGTTTCATACAGAGGTTGCCACTCACCATAACACCATACTATATTTTTCCATTTTTCGGCATAATGTTTTAAAAACTCTTTTACAAAATATGATTTACCACACCCAGTGGGGCCAGCTATAATACAAGTAAATGGGTGTTGAAACTCCATATTCTGTTACACCACAAAATAATTATGAATATAATAACATATTATTATTACTTTTCAGGCATGTTTACAACTTTACATAATTGAGAACAAGTAATTATGGTCCGCTGAATGCACGGCAAATGAAGCTGGAGTTTTCGCCATGTACAAACACTGAAATTTACCTGACCATTACTATCGTCATCTGACGATTGAATAAAACACTGACGAATACCGTTAAGAGTATCTGACAATGATATTTTATAATTTTCACTAATGAAAAATTGTGTAGGCAATGAAGAATCTGTAACAGCGTTAAAGTAGTTTTCAATATCTGAATAATATGATAGAAAAGTATACCACTCATCAAGTGAAAGACGAATACGATCATAGTAATTATGTAAAATGATAATAACAGAAAATTCTCCCTCACCATCGTATGCTAGACCAACACATACCTCGATTTCATCGAAATAATAATAATAACGATTTAAAATTTGATTATCCATTTCTTTTACTCTCTACTTAATTAAAAACTATCGTTTCTACTAATACTGTATTTACCCTATTCGATTTCTTTTATAACCGTAGGGAAGTGTATCAAAATTTTCTATTCGTTTCCTTTTACTAGCAGTAACCTGATAGATTTTATGCGCCTCCGGCTTAGTAATCAATTTATAATCTTTAGTATGTACAATTTGTCGACCGAGAGGAACGCTAATAGAAGGCGAATTATTTAAAATCATATCTTTCATTTGTTCAAAGTTAACATATTTTAATGTTTTATTATTCAGTGTGATTCCCTTGATTTTACATACTGTCTTTGTTTTACCATTCTACCATACATGTAAAAGGAATTTTCCATTCCATCTCTATTACAGATATATTGCATTTATTTTAAATAGCGTTTTTAAATATTTTGCTTTCTTTTCTCCTTTACATAAAAAAACAGCGTTTGTGGAAGAACAAATTTGGTTTAATATACTTTTTACTTGTGATACTGATAGACCTCGTGATGATGATGATGACAATTTAACTAAGCAACGAAAATTTACAGTGTTGCTAGAATTTAAAATATAAAATTCACTTTTTGAAATTATAAAATCTACAAGAAATACTTGTGATGACATGCTTCACCTATAAATTCTTGACTTCTCTTTTTTTTACAATATAGTATGCTTTAAATCAATCCAAGAATTTTCACTTTTTGGCAGACCTAACCATTTCACATAGGCTTTATTATTTTTCTTCCGCAAAACTTTTTCAATCAAATATGTATGAGGATATTTGGTTTTCATTAATTCCTGTTCATAAAAACGTCCCTGTATAGGTTGTTGCTTGCTATCTTTTAAGTGGTAGGTCGGTGGATTTGTCAGGAATACTTCAGCTATTTGAAAGATTTCAGTCGTCCAATTACGAGTAAATCCTCTTTGAAATTGCTTGTTCGCCTTACTTATTCTAACATAATCATTCACTCTAAATTTTGGTTTTCCTTTAAAGGAAGCAAATTTTTTACAATACACGGTTGATAATAAAACCTGTTCATGTTTTTTGGTTACATCTGCAGGTCTCATTTTGATAGTGCTATGTTTAGTATGATTATATTGTTTTAGTAATTCTGGTAATATATCGAGCCATTTATAATTACCTTGTAAAGTAAAGCGTTTCCACATTAAATTACGCAATGTTTTGTTAAATCTTTCGACAATACTAGCTTTTATTTCAGTATATGTAGAATAATGCTTAATATTATATTTTTTCATTAATTGAGTAAAGTATGTGTTGTAGAATTCTTTCCCTCTATCTGTCTGAAGATAATTAGGACTTATCTGATTTTGCTTTAAAATCGACTCAAAACCTTTGGCAACATGTTCACCAGTTTTTTGTTTCACAGGCACCGCCCATGCTTTTTTACTAAATGTATCTATGACAGTTAATAAATATTTGTAATTTTTATTAATTTTTGCTAGTCCTTTTAATTTCCCACTATTCATTTCTACAAGATCTGCCTGCCATAAATCGTGAATACCTTTGGTAATAACAGGAATTCTAGCATAGTGTTTTCTAGCAGATTTATGTAATTCATTTACAATATTTTTTCTTTCATCCTGATAAGACATCATTTCTATATATTTCTCCTAAAATATTATTTACATATTTTACATTGATTATCATTATGCTGTTTCGATTGAAAAACTTACTTTCTCAAAAAAAAATTTACATTTTACACTTATCACAATATTTCAATGGTAACTGATAATGTCCCCATGGCAATGTGTGAATGTTACAATTAAGAATACATCGCTTGTCATCGTGAGGATCTAAAGCAATTTTATTAACAGATACTGTAAAGATTTCATGTTCTTTAGATTGAAACTGTGCTTGTTTTTTTCTAATAGTTTGATTATTGTTTAAGCAATCCTTAAAATCTTCGATAGAAATCATACGTGTTACATTTTTTCTTATACCCTTAATTTTTTTTATTTCTTTATCAGATTTAGTGCGAATTGCATATACTTTAGCACGTAACCCAACATATTCTATAATCGGGAGTCCCCCTACTTCATCTTTCATTTTACCTAAAACTTGCTTATTTTTTGTGCTATATAAAACATGATTTTCCGGGTAATTTGAGGTGTCAAAATAATCAGACATTTCTTTCATATCATTATATAAATTTTCTGTAAATATCTGGTAAATGAAACTGTCTGTATCTGTGTACATAATTTTGATGGTATTACCATATTTTGCTTTCATTACATTGTAATGAAAGTTATACATTGCAAGTTTGGATAATTCTAAAATTGCAACACCAATATAAATAGGTTTGTTTAACTTAATTTTGGCACGCTCCATGTTAAACATTACCAAATCCTCGTTATAAATAACTCTAGATTTTAAACGAGGTGATGCTAAAAGTTTTTGAGCTTTCAGTCGATCGGATACCAATTGAATGTCAACCCTATTTCTTACATTTTCCATTGTTTTACCGTAGGGTGAGTTATTCATAAGTTTATAAAAATCTTTACCAAAGGATGTAGTGGCTTGTGCTCGTAATTTTGTGTTATGTTCAATATATGATTTTAACCATTGAGCCTGTTTAAACCATAAAATTTTATGAATTTTTGTAAGTTTAAGACCTTGTAAAATGTAAAATTGTAAAAGTCGGTAGTGAACCACATAATGGGATTTATTATCTAGGGTTAACATTAACTTTTTATTTTTCTTTTCGGGCGCCATCGGAAAATCACTATGTATCTCATGTAAATGTTTTGGGTATATCAAATCTACTTCAAGAAAACACCCTTCTTCCTTATCTATACTCCAACTTAAGATATCTCCTACAGTATATTGTTCAGGATATGTATCCCAATGAAATCCACCATATGGTAAATAATCCGCCATTGCAAATCCATACAAATTATTTACGTCAAAATACGCAATCCAAGAATCATTTTCAATACTATTTGCATATCTTTGGCAACACTGTGTGATTCCCCCACGAATATTCAAATCTAAAAACATATACATATCTATGTCTGAAAGCAATTCAAGTTCAATATTAGTAAATTTTAACATAGCATTCCATGCTAATCCAGGTGTTGTAAACATGTGTGCTGGATCGATCTGATACGTTAGCATACACTCATCTCGAAAATTATTGAAAATATCAGCAGTAAGTAATACATCTCTTAATAAATAGTGGTCATGATAATCACCCAGTGTTTTGCAATCAAATCTATACCATACTGCGAGAGCGTACGCATAATCTTCATTACTTATCACCCCATTTAAAGTATTATGAAATGCTTCCTTCGGGGGTAATTCCTCTTCTTCAAATTTATTAAGTGATGTAATATATTCGTAAGGAAATACCCCCTTACGAGTGATTAAATCAATTTTATCAACCCCAAAGAAAGATGTAGTAAATTTCATTTGATCTGCTACCAATTTTGATGACAGAGCCTCCAGACTATACGGCAGAAATCGATACATGTCTAAAAAGCGAAGCTCTACAGTTTGATTGCCAAAAGTGAAATATTTTGAAAATGATATATATCGTTCTTCAGTTTGTGGTATTACATTGATCCTTCCAGGCATACACCCTAATTTTTTTACAAACAAATGACTGTCATATCCTGATAAATTGTGAAAGAATATAGGCACGAAATTATGTTGTCGTTTTACTTGTAAGTTACAATTATTACATAAAGGACTAATATATTTACCTGTCAGGTGGCTGTGGTGTTTAACTTTGTAATTTTCATATGTAAATTTCTTACAACATAGAGGACACTCAGTGGTTTTCTTATACATTTCCTCTTCTTCAAATGTCAATACATCCATTTCTTTTTTGTCGTGAATCCGTTGAATAATATTATATAATTCATTTTCTATGCGAAACAAAAATTCATCAGATGCAGATCGATCATCGTCTTTCTTTCGTCTATAAAGTACAGGTTTCGTTGGTGTATTATCACTCCAGCACACTTTGTACGCAAAACTGCATGGCTCATGATGCTGAATAGGACGGCTATACGATATATCAGGATTATTATCAGAACCGCTAATTGGTTTCAAAATGCTTTCAAAATCTGCTATAATTATTGCATCCAATTTTAAAGTGCTCACAAGTTTATTAAATTTAAGTATTTCACCAAAATTAGGCATTTCGATTCGTGATACTTTATGCTTTGTACATAGCTCCAAATGATTATCTAATTTAATTTGTGTATTGAAAAATTGAAAACATCGTCGACAGATATATGGTTTACAATTATGACTCGTTAATTGACTATGAACTAAACGTGAAAAATCTCGAATTAAACAATAATGTTTTCGACCATCTTCGTGAGTCAAGTATAACAGATCAACATGTAAATCACATTGTTCGCTAACGTCACTTACACGTAATGGATAAATATTATTGTCACATCCATATACGTTTACCGAAATAGTCTTTTGAGTATGCTCATAATATTGTTTCTCGAACTTATCAATATCTTTTAATGCAATAGGAAACTCAATACCTTCAAATATATCTTTGAGTTCATTTTGATATTGAACATAGCAAGACACACGATCAGGATGATTTTGTCGTGAAATTGGATGTAACGCTGCCAATATACACCATACAAAACAATGATTATCATTATTTTTTATATTAAGTACGCATTTTTTAGCTTTAATCCAATCTGGCAAATCTATATAACTTGATGCTCTCAATGGAATATATTTATCAACATCAATTTTTAATTTATGTTCCGGCTCAGAACATAGACTCCAGCCTGATTTCTGAATACATCTTTCCTCTTGAAAGTGACATAAGTCCTGGAATATTTCATCCAGTTTTTTGCTGATATCATCAACCGGTTGGATTACTTGATATCCGGATACAACAGGAAAACTTGTTATAACATCTGGTGATGAAGGTTGTATAAATCTTGTTGTTAAACTGCAATTGACTTTAACTAAATGATCAATACTCAAAGTTTCTTTTATAATTGATTCACATTGCGGCTTAATACGCTTTAAAAACGTTGGTGTGTCACATAAATAGTATTCAGTATTTTCATCTGGTAAAATATAAGTTCTAAGGGTACGCTCGAATGCAGTCTTTACCCCCTGATTAGCTTTTTTTTTGTCTTTTCACAATATTACTTGATGATGATAATGAATGAATACGTTTCATATGTCTGCCATAATGTTTCTTTGTAATCCAATTGTTACACATACCACATTGTTGCTTTGAATCCATATTTTATCGTTAATGTTAACTCTTCCAACTATAGAATACCAAATAGTGTTTTTTTTCTAATAACGCTGTAGATCACCAAGTATTGTAGTTTGGGGCTTCCAACTATAGAACGCCAAGTAGTGTTTTTTCTAATAAGCTATTATTCTTAACGTTCACTGTTTTTTTACAACGATATATTGAAAGCAATGTTTATAATGAATCAAATTGGGACTTCCAACTATAGAACATCAAGTAGTGATTTTTCTAATAAGCTATTATTCTTAACGTTCACTGTTTAATTTCTAATGAATCAAAACCGATCTCTCTGTCCCTTATTATTTTTGTAACTATACTATAATAAAATGTCTTTTTTTTTTCCTAATTAAAAAATTATTGTAAATTTTTGCAAAACTCCTCTCGGAGAAACGCTATCTCTCATAACTGGGAGATGATTGCCTGGGGGCCAGTTTGCAACTATGGCACTGAAACCCCCTGCCATGGCACGGCATTGGAGCTCTTCATCTCCCACATGAGAGACAGAGTTTTTTATTCAACAATCTATGGAGATGTAATTTTTTATAACCCGGCCAAAGTTATAAATTATTACGGCTCCGAACAGGATTCGAATCTACATTATCGACCGAATCTCTGTTCTTTAGATTGCTGCCTTTACCAATTGCGCCACAATTGGAAAGACAAAAAATCTGTGAATAAAAACGATATTTAGCAGAATTATTAATCAATCATTCTTTTCTCCTATCTGCCGGCAATGCCATCTATTAGCAAAACTATCAACCATTATTTTCCGTCTGTATTTTACTGCCATCTGTTGGGCTGATTTATAATTACCAACAGCGCTAGTCCCAACATGGAAAAATAAGCCAACTGCTATGTTAAAAAAAATCTTATGCTATGTTCGTTATGTTAAAATAGGGGTTAGAGTAGTTTTATGTATTCTCTATGCTAAGTTCGAATAGGGGTTGGAAACGAGTTCTTCGCTATGTTTCGTAATCTTCTGTTATGGTAAAAATAAGGGTTGAAAAATGAGCCATACTCTTTTATTAGCTGTGCTATGTTCAAATAGGGGTGGAAACGAGTTCACCCCTAAAATGGAATGAATCTTATGATCTGTTATGTGCTATGTTAAATAGGCCGTTGGAAAATAGGGTTTATAAAAGAGAACGAGTACACCCCTAAAATGCTGTGTGTTCGTAGTGTTGGAAAATATGCCATGCTCTTTTATTAGCTGTGCTATCTGCTATGTTAAAATAGGGGTTGGAAAAGGGAATGAATACACCCTTGCTATGTTACGTATTCTCAGTGTACACACTCCTTCTATGTTTCATATTCTTATCTGTTATCTGTTCTGCTGTGTGTTACGTAGTCTCAGTGTAATTTCTGAAATAAACTATGTTCTTTTATTAGCTGTGCTATGTAATTTCTGCTATGTTAAAATAGGGGTTGAAAAAGGGAATGAATCTTACGTATTCTCTGGTCTGCTGTATGTTACGTAGTGTTATGTGTTATCTGTTCTTCTATGTGTTCGTAATTAAAATAGGGGTTGGAAAAGTGCTCATAAAAGGGAACGAGTTCACCCCCCTAAAATGGAGGTCATAAAAGAGAACGAGTTCAATCTGCTCTGATGTACGTAGTCTGATGTTCTGCTATGTGTTCGTAAGGGTTGGAAAATATGCTCATAAAAGAGAATGAATACACCCCCTAATAAGTGGTCGTAAAAGAGAACGAGTTCAATCTGCTCTGATGTACGTAGTCTGATGTTCTGCTATGTGTTCGTAAGGGTTGGAAAATATGCTCATAAAAGAGAATGAATACACCCCCTAATAAGTGGTCGTAAAAGAGAACGAGTTCAATCTGCTCTGCTGTATGTTACGTAGTCTGATGTTCTGCTATGTGTTCGTAGGGGTTGAAAAATATGCTCATAAAAGGGAACGAGTTCACCCCCTAAAATGGAGGTCATAAAAGAGAACGAATACACCCCCTAAAAGGGAACGAATTCACCCCTAAAATGGTGGTCGTAAAAGAGCGTGGGTTGACGGTTCACGATGCTCGATTTCTCGTATCCCCCATATGTCCCCCGGCATAGTGTGTCAGGCGGCACTGGGAAACTCGTTGTCTGCTTCAGGCGGGACCGAGAAAGTGGGTACAGGGTCAGTGGCGCAGAACTCCCATTTTATTACTACTTATATATATATATATATATATATATATATATATATATATATATATATATATATATATATATATTTCATAAATAACTCTAACGTATGGCACAAATCGTTTTCTTATGGAAAAATCTAGAGGGGGTAGTTTTTCTTTGGAAGATTTTCCGAAAACGACTTATAATTTTATTGATAGGATATTTCACAAGAAAATGTTTCATCAAAAACTTCAGCACGAAGTCATTGAAAATTAGAACCTTCTAAATCGGTTTAATCTAAACGAAATCGTTTGAAAAACAAATTTCATTAAAACTTTCAGAAGTTATATTCTATGATATAGTTAATGTCACTCCGGAATTTTTCTAGATACGCCTCTCAACGGGTTTTCGATCTAAATTGCGTACAGGTACTCTAAAAAGATACCGTTTTAACACTTAAATAATGCTATCTCTATTTGCTTCTCTACGTGCTACTGAATAAATTACCACAAAACCAGTTTTTCCTTTTCGCACACAGGTTTCGAGAACGCTTCATAAAAGTGTTTAGACATTCTTGAGATAAATTTTAATAGCGAGCAAGAATTACTCGTACACGTTTCGTACTTCAAGAGCGGAATTTTTTTTTAAAAAAAATGAAGTACGTATTCAATCAATCTTAATTAAGAGCTTATATCCAGTAACATACATCTCCGAGAGAAAATCCTCACATTCAACATTTTAATGAGAATATGGCGAAAGTTTCTCTTTTTTCTCATTTATGAGCAGTATAGTTTTATTGAATTTCACACCTCCAACTGAGTCCCATTACCAGAATACTAAAACTAGGGAGGGCGAGATTATGTTTGGGGAGCTGAGTTTACCATACATTGCTGAGTTATCCTTGAGTTCAACATACATTCCTAGTTTCTTTAAAACATATACGTTACTTAAAAAAATGAAACTATTAACTTGGCCATCTTCTTATCTTGGCCTCATGTTTCTTGGATCTGTGAGCTTCCTCGTGGCTAAGCGGTTAACGTACGCGCCTATGGCGTGGGAGACCCGGGTTCGATTCTCGGCGGAAGTTCATGTGGTTCGGATTCCACCTTAATAAGTAGGCCCTCGTCTCATATAGCCTCGCTGCTGAAAGGGACGGTAAACTAAAATCTACTCAACTCTTAAATCTGTATTTTCTCATAATGCAAATATTAATTATTGCTTATTCTAAAATGTCCATATGCTTATCCTATCATTTCTCTTCAATATGCATTTTCTCACAAGACAAGCATTAATTCTGTGGGTGCATCCATGAACCTGATATGTTACATTTAGAGCATTGTGAAATAAAGAGCTGTAAAGTTTTCGGGATATAATACCTACATTTATTGCTTTAATCAATACAGTGCGGTTTCACTGTTTAGTAAATGATCATAACAAACTATCCACAACTCGCTTTCTTGTTATATTCTTAAACATTAAGTACCCAGTTGTTGGAAATAAAAATGACACCTTCGGCAGACAGTTCTTAGCGTGCATGAACCTGATATGTTACATAATGGTGACACTAGTCTTGATTGTCATCACTTTCTTTTTCTACTAGCGTTTCTATTGCACTTTCTACGTGTGGATCTCTTTCGGAATGTTGACCTGTAGAAAACCGTATTTTCTTTGGCGATGGAGTAACACTCTGAATACCTTCATAGTAGTCTGGAGGAATATAAATATGAAGCTCTCGCAAATACTTTCGCAGCAGACAAGTTTTCGTCCGAAGTACAGAGCAGGCAATTCCTTGAGACTTGGGCACTGGCCACGCCTGCTTTGCCAATTAGTTATATCAGAGTAGGATTACGCGATTTGGACAATACCAGGTTACTCTTTGCTAAGTTTAATTTGGAAGCTTTCTGTATATAAACTGGTTCACCTTGATCGTATTCTTTGCGGAAAACTAATAATGAAACAACAAGAGCAACAAAAGAACACATTTGTTATCATTTTTCTTACTTGGAAAGATTTGGCGCTTTTTGATGTACTAGTAATGTCTGCCTACTGATGTGGAGTGTATACAGCTGTTGTAGATCTTTCTTTTCTTTTCTTTTCTTTAAAATGATTCCAAAATTCCTGCCACAATATAGGAAAGTATGACCAAGTAACGGAAAATTGTGTTGTACCTCATCAAAAATCCCTGGTCGTGCACTAAGTGGTACCAGAGTGTATGATATTTTTGTTTTTGTTCTGGCCACCACAATAACCGCACCATGCTGTTAGTTTCTTTCTTCCTTGAAATACTTGATTATTATTCTTTATATAGGCCATTAGACATGAGGTTACATTTATGAAACCTCGAACCATCTTACGAACCTTGGCTGGCTACATCTTCTGCCCAGTTATGCACAGATGATCCATATACGTCATGCACTCCTTGATTAAATGTCGAAAGTTGCCTACAGTAGAAAACATCATTTGCGGACATATATGGTTTAGGCAGTGCCTGCTACATACCAAAATCTGTTGTCCGTAGGTTGTGAATTTTCTTTTGCAACATGAAAATAGTGTTTCATCTGGGTTTGAGTGGCTTCAGCTTTTCGTATGTGAAGTTCCTTTAATTGCTCACTTGTATTTTGTATATCTGCATCCCTTGCACTATTCATGTCTACAGTAAGTTTATCACATGCTTTAATGTATCCAGTTTTTGATGTCCAATACGAAGTTTAAAATCTTTCAGGAAGATCTCCCTGAAAGTGTGGAATGTTGCTGGCGGAATGGCTCTTTCTGTTGCATACTGGACGTACATATCGTAAAGGATTTTCTCATTTAATCCAAAGGTAATATCGTTTAGGGTTGTATCGACGTGTATAATGTCTTTCGTACTTGGGAACACTGCCTATGTAATTACGAATGTGCTCTTTTGTCTCCTCGGGAATACGATTTGCTTGTGAGTCATGTTACAAAATATTATTTAAAATAATTATTAAACGGAACACCAGTTACCTGTACAATCTTCTCTCACTTCCTATAATTGTTTACTTCTTGCTGTTTCATCTCCCATTGTCGCTGCGGTCATTACAATACCGTTTGCATCAAGAGTAGGAAGAGTATAGTGCGGTTGAGTATATCAGGTTCCAGCACGCTACAATCATTAATTCCAATTCCTGATAAGATATGTGCGCCAATTTTTGCTGGACTTGCAAACTTCCCACAACTCTGCATTTTTCTCTCAGAAAATCGAGTGACTTTTGGAGCCTTTATAAATGGCAATAACTCACTTTTCACAAAAATGTCACATATCAGATTCTTGCATGCTTCCACAGAATTATTACTCTACTAAAATTGCCCACTTTCTCTGAATTGGCCACCTGCTTATCGTGGTTAGTATTTCTGGAATAATGCATTTTCTCATAAAACAAGTATCAATTATTACTCTTTCTCAATTGGCCACCCTGTTAACCTGGCATCATTTTTCTTGAACCTACAATTTATCATAAGACAAACATTAACTGTTCTTCTCTTTAATTTAGACTTCAGTATATCTTGTTTTAATTTTTATTGATTGTCTATTTTCTCATAAGTCAAGCATTTATTATTATTATCTCTTAATTAATCACTTGCTCATCTTGGCGTAGTTTTTCTTGTCCCTGTATTTTCTCGAAAGACAAGCAGTAGTTATTGGCCTGTCTACAAATTGCCATCTGCTTATCTTGGCCTCATATTTATGGAATCTGCATCTTCTAATAAAACTATTAGTTATTACTCTCTCTCGACTGTTCACTTGCTTAGCTTGGCCTGTTTTTCCTCAATCTGTATTTTCTCATAAGACAAACATAAATTATTTTCTTCTGTAAGTTGGCCATTAGTTCATATGGGAAATCCATCATATTGAAGAAAGGTTTGTTCTACGAGTTAATGATAAATTTACTGTGTACATTATCCACGCTAAATATCACATTGCTGTTATTTTTCCTAACTATTTCATATGGTGTATTTGTAAATTGAATGGAAACTGAGATCATGCACTCCCACTATTTGTCCTCACAGACAGGAGAACCTCTTGACAAAAGGATGAAGAGGAATTCAATTAGTGATTATATTTTTTTATTCTATCTTTTAGGGGAAACAAAACATAATCGGCTACTTTCTTCAGGATTAAAGCTAACAATGTTAAACAACTTTACCTGAGGGGCTTATCAATAACTTGTCGATAGGTAGCTGAACTTTCTAAGGTTCTTAACCCTACAATGGATGTTTTTTTTAAATTTTCTGTGAAGAAATAGTTTTGATAGAGAAAACAAAAATGAGTTACTTAAGTATCCACCGGTAGGGTTAATAGTGAAAACTGTGGAATTACAACTAGCCTTTTCAACACAAATTAACAACTACATACAGTTATGTAGGAAAGCACATATTATTTACCACTATGACTTATATCTGTCCCAGTATGCATTGTAGGGTTAAGTTAGACTGGTATTCAGAAAGAAATAAAAGAAATGTACGTATATTAAATATACTGTAGTATTTTCCTTATTACTGTATATTGTTCTATGATTTGAGAGTAACTGCCGTGCTATTGGTCATTGATAAAACATGACTCTGAAGGACATTAGAAGTCCTGGTCTAAAACAAGTTAATTACACTTATTTTGTAAAATGTTGACTTCAGTCTAATTTGGAATTTTTTGAATGGAACCGATGCTAGCCAACATTTACAGGTTTCACTGTATTTTGAACGGGACTTCTCTTTAATGAGCTACATAGAAACTAAAGCATTTGAAATTCATTAAACAATTACTTTAATATGATTTTAATAGCTTCTAAAAGTTTTAAATTGATTACAAAACTTATACATAATTCTATTCAGTAAATATAAAGAATCCCTGCCAGCAGAACACAAAACCATTTAAAACTTTTAATAATAATAATAATAATAATAATAATAATAATAATAATAATAATAATAATAATAATAATAATAATAAAGAATGCCCAGAGAAACCAGAATAGTACAATAAATGAAACGCTATTTCTGACAAAATGCCTGAAAATAAGGAATGATTAAATCTAAGGACAGAAACTACATACATTCATGCAGACATGTAACAAGCATTTGGAACCTGTAAATGTAAATTTAACGTATCCATTAAATACAGCGTGTACTTCAAAGGAGGGAACAGATAATTAGTGAAAAAAGATATCGACTGTTTGATGGAAGTAGTTGATGAGCTATCGTGTATGACGTTAGTATTTCGAAAGTCAGTATTTATTTATTTATTTATTTAATAAAGACAACATAACAGGCTTAATGCCCAGTTACAGTGTCGTATACAGAATTATTTAACATACAGTATTATAAATACACAAATATACGTTATCTAATTATACATAAGTTATTGCATGACAATTCTTTTGAACTGGTTCTCTGACATACTAAACACATCTATTACATGAAATCTTATCATTTCATTATATGAAGCACACATTCTCCACAGAGGAGACTTATGTAATTTTTGTTGCTTTTCTGCAATAGAATGTCCCAGCATTTGCTGTTCTAGTCTTACCTGTTGGGACACGTAATAATACTTCTGAAACTAATTCTGGACAATCAATTTTACCATTTAATAATTTATGCAAATACAGCAAATCAAAAACACATTTCCTTTTTTCTAATGTTTGAAAATTAAAATTCCTTACCAAGACTTCATAGGGGACATACTTTGGGTAGAAAGCGGTTTTCTTGTATGCAAGCATTTTTAAGAATTTAAATTGTATATTTTCTATTGCATCAGTGTATTTAATGACATTTGGTGTTCAAACAGTACAACAGTATTCTAATGTTGACCTCACATATGAAAAATATAACCTTATAAATGTTGATTGTTTGCAGAAATCCTGTCCTATCCTATAAATTAAACCTAGGTTTCTATATGCACTACTCGTTATCGCGTCAATGTGTTGAGTAAAGGTTAATTTGCTATCAAATATAACTCCTAGATCTTTGATAGTATTTGGGTTAGACAAGGAAGTGCCACTTATTGTATACGTAAAGTTAATTTGATTTTCTTTCCTCGTGAAAGATACAGATTTACATTTGGAAACATTCAGGACTAATTTATTCTTATCACACCACATTTGAATACTCTCTAGATCTTGTTGAAGTTTCACGCAGTCACCAATTGAACTTACTTTGAAGTATAATTTGAGATCGTCGGCAAAAAGAAGAATTTGAGAAGTTTTAATACATAGAGGAATATCATTAATAACAAGAAGAAACAACAGAGGACCTAGATTAGATCCTTGAGGGACTCCTGATAGAGTATTAAATTTTTCAGTAACAAATCCTTTGTATCAAACATATTGTTTTCGGTTATGCAAGTATGATACAAGATACTCCATTGCTTGTTTCGAAAAATTAAGAGATGCTACTTTCAGTAGCAAGACATCATGATCAACGACGTCAAATACCTTGCTAAAATAAGTATAAACGACATCTACTTGACCTCCTCTATCTAATTCTGTTACTATAAAATTTGTTAAAATTGATAAGTTTGACGAAGTAGACCTATTACGTAAGAAGCCGTGTTGATAAGTAGAAAGAACAGGTTCTACATGATTTAAAATTCACGCATATAATATACCTTCAAGAATTTTTGCAAAGGGCGATAGAATAGCAATTGGCCTGAAATTTTCTATTTCTCTCTTGTTTCTAGATTTTAGTAATGGAAAGACTAAACTTTCTTTCCATTTACCTCGGAAAGTGTTTGTTCTAATAGAAATATTAAATATAGTGCGAAGTGGATATTTAAATATATCACTGCAACCTTTCACAACATAAGGGGGAATGTTATCAGGACCACAAGATGCTTTTAGTTTCAACGCTCGTATAGCATGTTCTATTTCTTCGAGTTTTATTTCATCTAATTGAACGTTGTCTAATGTATTACATTCGGTTCGATGAGCGAGAAAAGAGTCAACGTTGTATGTGGCGGGTACATTGTTGTACACTGAATGGAAATAATGTGCAAATGGTTGTGCTATTTCACTGACATGTTGGATATCATGACCATTGTATGTAAGGGAGTTTGATGACAAATGCTGTGTTTTGCGTTTAATAAAGCTCCAGATCTGGCTTGGGTCTTTCTCGATAGAGCATTTTGAGTTTAAAATAAAAGTTTTGTAGGCTAATTTTATGTCAGATTTTATTTCTTTACGCAGCCTCTCAAATTGATCGCGATGATAAAGTATATTTGTTGATCCCTTTTTCCACTTGTTATGGTGGTATGTCTTGGATTTTATTTTCTTAATTATATTATAAGTAAACCAACATGGATAACTTCGCTGATATGTCTTTTAAGTGGAACACATATAGAAAATATGTTGATAATCATTTGATAAAAGTTTGTTAATACTATATTTACATCATCCGATTGCGAAAGGCAATCCCAGTTTACTTTAGAGAGTTCTATGTACATCTTTTGGAAATCTCCTTTTCTAAAATTAAAACTGGGTTCCTTAATTTCTTTCTTAGATTTCTGCAGGTGTTGGAATGAGAAAGAAATAAGTAAAGCTGGGTGATGCCTGTCTTTATTAGTAACAAGAGAACACTCTTTTATTACGGAAGCGTCATTGAGATTTGAGAGTACTAAGTATAAGGTTCGGCCATTACTATTTTGAATGTCATTGTGGGAAATTAAGTCATACAGGGACATGAAGTTATTTAAGTCTTTACATTTATTTGTTGAAAGTAAGAGGTCAAAATTAGAACACGTTATTTGACTTATATTAAAGTCCCCTATGTAAAGAAAGGTGCTTCCTATTGGAACATTACTCTCAATAAATTCATGAAACAATTCATATGTCGTCACAGTTGAATCCGGAGGAATGTATACTGCACAAATGAGCACCTTTAGTGAGTGACGGGAGTTTGACAATTACACATTCAAAATTTAGATCACAAGAGTTTATATAGGAGACGTTGTAATTTTGATGTATTGCTATTATTACACCCCCTCCTTTACAAGTTTTTGATAGTTCAAGGTTCCTGTCTTGACGAAAAACTTGGTATCTTTTATCGAAGAATTCTCCATTAGTCTGACATTCTGTTAAAAAAACTTTCGGTGATTGTGATTACATCATAATTATTTGATAAGACCTTTGTATAGAATCCTAGGGCTTTCGACCGTAAGCCAAAAGTATTCTGATAAAACACTGAAAACATTTTACAAGTATGGTTTTGAAGCATATTTTCGGATACACAGCTATTATCTAAAGAGCATGACAATGAATGAGCCCGGAGCTTGGCAATACAATAAAACTTAAAGGTGAAGTTCTGCTTTTAACACACTTGGTATTTACTAATTTTGGTGTACTTACTAATTGATGCAGTTCCTGAGCACAAAATTCTCATCGGTTGCAGGTCGATTTCCGCTTCACTGACTCAGGCTGGGACGGGCAGAGGGTTAACATTTTTCAGAGCACTAAAGCTTTCACTTTGAACTGCCTTAGGCTGATTTGGGGACAGGGGTTCAGAGGCTGTAATTTACCAAATAATCCTTTAATTTTCATTTGAGAGGATGTAGTATCATAAGGTCTCCTGAAGAAGGTTTGATACTAGAACAGTGGTTTTCAAACTTGTTGTTACTGCAACCCACATTAAATAATAAAGTATTTTGTGGTCCTATTCAAATATACATTAACATCTCAGTAACGGTATCATATGAACAGGGATGCAATGTAGGGTATACGCGGGTATACGGCGTACCCACTTCTAAATTTTAACTAATTAAACTATCGTATAGCCACCTAAAATGTACGAAGTACGAGGGTATACGCTACATTCGATTCACAGTATACTGACATAATTGGAAAAAGCTACTACTTTTCATGTAGTGTATTTCAAAACAAAAAATTCACTAAACAGCTGGTTGTCAGGCTGTGATCGCGAATTGTGTCTATTTTTTTTTAAATGTTTGCGTTTTCGGGGTGTGGGAATAGAGTTTTCTGAGAACCCTTCTATAATGGAAAACATCATTCTGAACCTGCAGTGGTTTTTCCTCAAGATGTCACATGCGCTGTCCTTATCTTTTGAAAGCTGACCTCTTGTACTATAATAAAATAAAGCCAAGTTGTTTCTAAATGTTTTTCTTGAAAACTCTTAGAAACTCTTTTGTTTCTAAAGATCAATGGGAGATAGAGTTGAATGGTGAGGAGGGTAAAGAGTTGGGCGTATATCCAGGTGGTGACACTGAAGTTGTTTCCTTTTGACATAGCAATGACCACAATTTTCACGCCCTCTTTGATCCAAATTTAAAGTCTACCTATTGGATACAATTTGAGCAAGGCAACGCGGGATGGAACCAGTTCCTTTCCAATCGTGTAAGGAGATTCCGAAAGAATGAGTCTTTACTTTAGTTCAAGGGTTTAGAGGAAATTTAATGAATATACAGTATTTGCGCCAAGAAATCGTTTGCCCTCACAAAAAAAAGTGACCTATCGTTGGTATCGTTGAAGCATTCACCGTCCTTCCCAATACCATCAAATACAACAGCGAATTTCGGATTAGTATGCTCATTTGTGGACGCAATTAGCATCAAAGAAAGTGGCGATTGATCTTCATAAATACTCAGCAGCTAGTACTAGTAGGTTTAGTAGTTTTTTCGCAACCTACTGGACAAAACAATGAAAAGAAAGGATGGGGTAAAAATGAACATTTTTCTTTGTTGTTTGGTTTTCGTTCAGATAAAAAATATTTGAAAAATGTATTTTTATCAGGAGGAGATGGAAAACAAAAGTCAGGAACGACCTAATGTATGAGCATGTCACAGCAATCTTTGAACATTTCACTTGTAGTAGCCGAACTTCATTTGCTTAGTAGTGTTTAAACTTCCTTTAAGGGTTGCTTCACTATTTGAAGATCTCCAAGAAGGCGTTAGAAAATTGGTTAAAAAGGAAAAGAGACAAAAGTTGTGTAAATTCCGTTGACGAAAATGTAAAAGCAAAGATATCGAGAAATAGAGCAGAAAAATCCAAAGAACAAGTTAATTTGCCAGCTACTATTTTAGAAAAAGACGTAAGTATATTTATTTATTAATTTATTGATTTCACATTATAAAGGTTTTTATAGCATCTCCGGCTTAATGATGAAGATGTCAGAGGGATAAGGTCCTTCGTTAAAGAGATTGCAAAGGAAAATAATTGGGGTTTATAAGCTAGGACTGTTCCGATCTTTAAGTGGTGCGAATGAAGAGAAACCTGTCAAGGTAGCTGATCTGCAAAGGGGTTTCCACACCTTCCACACCGATTTATGTTATTATTATTATTATTATTATTATTAGTAGTAGTAGTAGTAGTAGTAGTAGTAGTATTATTAGTATTATTATTATAGGACTTTACACCTGTGTGAACGACCCAGGTTTGAATTTAGCTGGAAACAGCTGTGCCAGTAATTCTATTTTAAAACAAAATGATAGCCGGCCATCCTCACTGTTCTTTCCAAGCTTTTATTTAACAGACTGGAATAGTACATCAGCTTATAAGTTCGAACAACGTCCTTTTCAAATCCTTTTGTCTGACAGTGTGCTCAAGGTTTAATAATTTAATAAGTAGTGATGGAACACCTTTCAATATCTGAGAAAATGTCTGTATCACGGAAATTGTAATCTACCTAGAAGAGCTATATTTGTGGGTATTCTTATTAAATTCTAAAAAATCTTAAAAATTCAAATTTGAATTTAAAAAGTGGAAAAGTTCTAATTTTTTAGTTTACAACTTTATTTCTTTTAGGAGGAGGGCATTTTTTGTATATCTTTCATTTTTTTCAGGGCATGTATTTGTTTCATTTTATCTTATTTCATTTCATTTATTTAATAATCACCAAATACAGCTAAGAGGACATTCTATACTGGATATCTAACAACAATAATTATAATGGAAAGGATTTGGGAAAGTATCTGCCATGGCCTGTTTAGCAGGTACTATCCCGGAATTTGCTTGGTAGGATTGAGGAAAACCCCAGTCAGGATGGTCGGCAGTGGGAATCGAACCCACGACCTCCCCAATGCGAGGCGAAAGCTCTAGCAATTGAGCTGCTTCGCTCGGTAAGATTGTCGTTTGTGATTTTTTTTCTTTTTGAATTGCTCCTGCGGGAAACTTGAGCCTCGACCAAAAAGAAATTATTGGACTAAAGTTTTAGATGGGTATATCGATACTACCCAACTCTAACTTCAGAGCTGGCATCACGGCTTAATTCAGTCATAAACTGGCCTCGAACTGGAAGTATAAACAATTCTACAACCTAACCTACTTAAAGCAGAGCGTTAAATAAGGTCTTAAATTAATCTATAACATTATAGGTAATATTTTTCTTAGTCTCTGTTTTCTTAGTTCTCTTACTCTCTGATAGGTTAAGTGGTTCGGTAATTATACTCCAAAATGTAGCCGTCAATCCAGATTTTTAATTTTGTTACTTCATATACATACGTATCCTGCTTGTTCGAACGTTAATAGCGCAAAGACTAATAGACTAAGTGTTAGAGGAAGCGTTGTGATGAATTTCAGAAAAAAAAACACCTGCATTGTCAGGAAATACCAAGTTCAAGAGTATGGAGAAAGTAGATAAAGAATTTCACAAATTAAGTCAAGGTCTCATAGATAATTGTGGATTAAATGGAGCAACGTTTAATTAAGTATTGCGTAATTTCGCGAATATCTTGAATGTGGAATTTTTCAACAATAAAAGTATGGTTTCTCCTTAAATTCACCATACTACAGCTTCTTATAACACTATGTCTCTGCACCATTAATGGTTAAAGTTCAATTTTCTGCACTTACCCGCGCTCGTAACTCGAAAAGCTCACCGCTTTCGACTTCGGTGTAGTAAACTTTCTTTTGCTTGTTTTCGTGTCTAGTATGTGTGTGTGTGTGTGTGTGTGACAAAGGATAGACCGTATTCCCACCTAAATAAAATATTAGCATTACATCACTGCATATGAAATTATACGCATGCCCAGAGAGTATTAAACTGTTTCCATAGAAAGGTAGCACAAAGTTAAAACTACTTCCGACGCAGTGCCCTACTCCGTTACCCACTCTTTCCATCCTAAACCAGCATCTCTACTGACTGTACAACAGGGCCGGGATTTGAGTAACTATTTACTCTTTAGTCACCTCTTTAACAAACGCTTCCAATTTTCATTTTCTAAATAGTACTTCACAACATACATTTCTTCATCAAAATAAGATTTTCATAATTAAAAGGTAAAACTTCTCGCGACCCATCCTCTGAGAAACATTGTACTAGAGTATAGTAAGAAGTTCATATTATCCTACAGTATTTATTGAGTGTACTGCCTGTAACATTCTTATATTCATGTCATAATATGTGATATACAACAAATGTAGCATTGTACACAATTAATCTTGGGCGATTTTTTAAGTGCCGTCGATATCAAAATTTCAAATCGGGGGACACGTTACTTTTTGGGATGCCTTAAATTATCTACAGGCTATAATTCTTAAGAAAATAGGCTACATTGTTATCTTCATGTATGGAATCACAAAGAATTAATCTAATAAAGTAAATTTGACCATAACATACTCTAAATGTTTTGTCTATAACAGTCACCAGGTTATAGAAGTAATTTTTGTGTACGCTTTGTATATTTCGTAAAGACAGCAGTCATTCTTCGATTTGCACTTTATTTCTGGGACGCAAATAATTTATTTCTTCGGCGGGAATTGCTTCCTTCCCGCGAAATAGAACAAAAGGTTCTTTCACCGTTCAAACACACACACACACACACACATATATATATATATATATATATATATATATATATATATATATATATATATATATATATATATATATATGTGTGTGTGTGTGTGTGTGTGTATGTATGTATTATACAGGGTGGTATGTAACTCCACCGACAAATTTTGGGAGGCGATTCCCTATGCGAAATGGAAGAAAAAAGTTCTAATAAACATGGGTCGAAAAACGTCTCCTTTCAGAGTTATGAACTACCGAAAATTCGAAATATCACAATTCAAAACATCCTGGCTTAGAAACTATAGAGCCTATCCCAAGCGGTTTAAGGAATTACGCAAGAATAAATATATAGACAATGAATTTATCTATGTAGTAGTATTTATCTATATAGTACGATTTTACATAATTATAAAATAAATAATAAAACTTGTGAAACCACTTGCTAAGCATTTTTCTATTTTCAGTTTTTTAAATCGACGAATTGTACACAGAAAGGAGTTTCTTTCTAATTTTTGCTTCTGCAAATTCCTTTATCACGTCAGAGATATCCAATTCATGAGCTCATTTTCGCTCAATACCTGTAGTCAGCATGACCACAGCCCAAAGGCGTTCTTTGGTCATGCGGTTTCTGAGATATTTATTGGTTAATTTTAACTTAGAGACTGCTTGCTCAGCATTTGTAACTGTAACAGAAAGATATAAACAAAGCACAATCATGAGATTTGGAAATGCTGAGCTTAGGTCAGATTTGGTAATAAAATGAAGAATCTCTTCGTGGGTTGAAAGATTTGAGTCTGTCTTCAAAAGTATCTGAAAGACAACATTTCTCATGGAAAGTCCCTGGATAAATTGTATGCATACAGAAGCACAAAGTCATATGACTGCTTGGTGATCTCTTCTTCAACAGTGGTTCGTAACATTGACTGGCATAAGTACGAAAATCTTTCACAAATTTCTCTCATTCTTTGAAGCGTACCCTTATGTTTACTATTACGGAGTCGAGAATAGCAATAGCACTTGAATCACGAATTGTTTGACAGGTCAGTAAATCATGTACCTTGTGCTAATTCATCAAAGAATAGTTTCGGCACTGGCTTCCTTCTTTAAAACTTATCTGAAAAATCAAACTTGTGCGTACAAGCACTGACTTCCTCTAACACTTGGGGAACATTCTTTATAAGATCTTACACCACTGTACAACAGTTTTTTAAAATTTCGTTGACACTGACAAGCCCTACTGGGGCTCTGCAGCTTTTTTTTTTGACACAACATTAATGCTTGTTAGAACGTTTTCCTACAACACAAGCATTACCATAAAATCGAACTTTTCCATTTTTTGTTTATAACGAACGGCTTTTGTCCGTTCGTTTTCTGTTCCAGTAAGGCACATGACGTCATACCTTTTTCTTAGTGTGAACACAGCATTATGACTTCAATTCCTACGTGTTTGAGAGAGTTTCTTCAGTGTCGTTTTATTTTCCGGAGATGTATCCATGGAAATACAGTCTTGTAAAGACTTCCAGTGTTTCCCGCTGCTATGGCAAAGGAATAAACAGCTTCTGTGTTAACTTTTCCAGCATCCGATAACACAAGGTTCAGATCATGTGCTGTTCAAGTGTTCAGTGAACATATATGGCATTATTGATATTTTTCTGAATCTGCGTTTGCTACCCAGAAAACAATTTCTCATTAGTGCTGCTCCATCATAGCCTTGCTATTTGCACTTTTTGATGTCAATCTCGATTTCTAATGGGACTTTTATTATTAAATCTGCATAATTTTCTGCACAGTGTTCGTCCATATCATAAAATCTAAGGAAGCTTTTTACAATTTCGAACTGTGGGATATGAAGAAAAGATGTCTTTCTGGCGCCTCCTTAAGCCACCTAATCCTGGCTTATATTTTATATTTTATTTTATATGTCTAGTGATATTAGAAAATACGTTCGAAAATTTATTTTGGCGTATTGTCTGGTCGTACCCTGATGTTGGCACCGCGGAGATTTGCCCGATTTACCCGACGCTTGGTGTTTGTACTTGTTTCTGTTTAGCCGCATTATCTGGCGCTTGTGCTGTGACTCTTAATCATGGCAACACTTTTCAACTCATTTTAACCCAGATCTTATAGGTCATAGAATTTGTCATCATTGTTGAAAGCCTGTTGCGCAATGGAATTTTATTTAAAGTTACTAAAGTCAGTACTTGTAATATAGGACTGACATCGTGTTAATACAGGATGATATTTTTTTAATCATACATTGCTATAACTTCGACGAGTTTACAGTAATGCCAATAATTTGATATGCAAATGTCACAAACTACGAGCGAAGTGAGCAGGAATTTTTATTCTTGCCATGTTCCGAAATGAAGACAGCGAAAAACTTCTGGCTCCATTTATATAAATAACTTCTTTTTTTATTAAAAACCGGGGGCGCTGCCTAATATACCGAAACGGCCTGAGTCCGTAGGCAATGCCTACCCTGCTACTCTATTTCTACGCCACTACTATTGGTGTGGAATGGACTATTTTATGTGAAATTATTATGAAAGTAAAGAACTTTTTATTTTTTAAAAAAGAGAAAACAAACGAATAGAGAACTGACATTAAGTGTGAAAAAGAGAGAAAAGAAATCACTTTAAAAGTAATTTAGTTGTTTTGTAACGAGTATTATGTACTTTTACTTCAATAGTCAACTTTTGCACGCTTGCATTCTTCTTCGTGGCTGATGCCTTGGTTTGCTGGCGCCAGAAGCTTGGGAGAATTGAATGTTGCCTTGAGGTGCTGTTTGATAGCACTGAAGCCATCCCAACCATGCTGTCTCTGTCTGTTACGTCAACGAGTTACTATATGCAAGTACGAGCGGGTGTGTGTTAAATCTAACAGGGATTCTTTCTAATTGAATTGATTTTGATTTTATGGATCTTGGCAATTCTACCGTTTGGATCTGTGCTGAACGTCTTTTGATTTTCTAAAACTTTTGGATTATTCATCGAGTGGGTTTGTTTCTGTTTGAAAATGTTAAGGGAGCTAGCTGTATTTTCAGGTAGCTAAATTTCTGATCGTTGAGAAGAGATGTAGACAAGGGCCAGCAGTTGAAGTGTTTGCGGTAAGTAGAGAAATATTATATTTAGTATTTCTCTTTGTTTGTCTTTTTTCATGGGGGGGGGGGGCGGTTGTTGTATTCTCCGATATTAAGGTCAGGAATTTTTTCTGCTTGCTTTTGAGTTCACCAATTAGAGGATAAATTGCTTTTGTTTAATTAGTTTGCTAGTTTCAGTTTATAGTTCCTCTTTGGTTTTTAAAGTTAGTACTATTTCAGGTTTGTCACAGGGTTCTTAATACAAAAGTATTACTAATTAATTTTGCGTCCTACTTACCTTACTTCAATTTCTAGTCCTTTTGCGTGATTGGTTTGAAAGTTTGGGGGCGCGGTGGCTCAGTGGTAGAGAGTTCACATCCGGTGTTTGGGGTCCTTCGTTCGATCCAAGCTCGCACCGTGTGGACTTTGAGGTGGATAAACATCGTGCCTGTGGGTTTTCTCGGAGTTCTCCCGTTTCCTCCCACTTTTTTCATTCTACCATTTCATTCATTTCTCATCATCACAGTCTCCTTTAGCCTAACCAGCATAACCGAGGGACGTAAAACTAAATTTCATTTTTGGTTTGAAGGTTGGTTCCTTTAGTTTAGCGTCCCATTTAAGGTGTTTCAGTTGCGACTATTTTGTTTAATTTGGTTTGAAGAATTGGTGTCGTCGTCCTTGCGACAGTCCTATTAGCGACGGGAACTGTTTACTGTCCTATGAGCAACAGATTCGATCTGTTAATGCTCTATGAGTCACCGATTCATTCACACTAAGATAATGAAAGAAGATAAGGTTCTCTCTTCTTTAACTTGTTTCACGCTAATGTGATTTAGAACCTAACAAAATGTACTATGAAATATTTCGCTTCGCCTGAATTTAATACGTGACAATGCTCTCATTACATTAAGAATCTTTTATACGTTCTTCCTAATGTTATATTTCTGAATTAATTTCTATGAATACTCTGACTATACCAAAGGAGAAAACTAACTAAATATTTAGAGTAGCTCCGCCTTTGTCTATGATTCTAATATAATTAAAAATTTCATGTTAAAATGATACGGAGCATAAGTTTAGCTTGAATATGTTTATGGCATAAGAAAGAAATCGGAAAGAATTGGGAGCGTCCGAAGAAATTTTTTAGGGGAGCATCTCCATGATTGCTATCAGACGTAAGGGATCTCATTTTATTAATTTTATTCACAGAGTCTTAGGAAGTCTAAAAAGTAGATAGTTGGTGAAACTGTTACACGTTTAACTTTTCCAAAATAAAACATATTGCTACTCTTAGTGAGTAGTTAGATTGAAACAAATTAAGTATAGAAAGCAGAGCTTTTGAAGAAAGGTGATATTACAACTGGATTTTCAATAATTACATACTGATATATTTTCATAGAAATATCCCTGTTGCCTCGTTAAGGTATTTGATACATTTTATGTCAAATCTAACTCAAAATTAAGATAAGTTTTATTTGCACTCATAGTAGACGGAAAATAAGTTGTTGTTTCATTTCCAGCTATTTTGTTTAATTTGGTTTAAAGAATTTTTGCATTAGTTTAGCGTCCCACTTAAGTTGTTGTTTCAGTTTCGAGTAATCGTGCTTAAATAGTTATGTTTGTTAAAGATTCCGTTTGTTAAACATCCCTTTTTATTTCTTACAGTTTCGAGTACTTTTGCGATGTTAATTTGATTTGTTAGGTGTTTAATTTGTTTCGGTTTAGCGTCCATTTTGAATTGTGAGAGTTTCGAGTACTTTTACAACATTAGTTTAATTGTTTGAATGTTTCTTTCGTTTTAGTTTAGTGTCCCAGTTTATTATTAAAGTTCGGTGCTCTTTCCTCATTTGGTTTGGTTGACTGAAGCTAGTTTGCTCATTTAAATTACTGAAGGTTGAAGTTTACCCAGTGCATTAGCGTCATTATTGGTTGTTGGGGGTTATTTTGCATTCCAATTTGATTATCTTTAATTATTGTTAAATCAACCTCGTGAATTGGTCTATTAAAATTTGTTTGTTGGAATTTATAGTCCCTGTTGAATTGCTTTGAATTCATATTTTTGATTTTTTAAAAATATTTTGTTTCAGTTTAGTGTCCATATAGGCAATTTTATTGCTCTTGGCCTACATAACTTAGTTGGTTTGAAATTTAGCATCTTTTTGTATAAATTTCGACCGGAGGTTTAATAGCTTCCCAAGATTACTGCTGTTCAGTGAAACTATTTGTTGGTAGTTAGCATCAATTTTGTATTTTTTGAATCCTGAATTTATCAGTTTTCTGGGATTAAATCTTTTTCCTTGGCCCTAATTAAATCCCTTCAGCTTCTGTTTATAATATTTTGTGGATTATTAATTTAGTTAGTTTGAGTTCTTGATTTTTAAACTAGCGTCTCAATCAAACCTTTGAGAGTCTTAAATGCCACTCACTTAATTTGGCTTGCGTTAAATTTAGTATTTACAAAAACAAACAAAAAAAAAGTCGTTGATTAAAAGTAATAATTTAGATGACCGTTTATTGAGATTAAATATGACCAGTTTTTGAGCTTGTCTTATATTATTTTTTTGATTGGAAAAATAATTAGCAAATCTTTAATTTAAGCTATTTGGGATAAAGAAGAAAAGATGATCTGATTTCACCACTTGACAATTGGCTTACTGATCATTATAAGATTTCAAATTGAAGTTTGTTCAGCCGCAGAGGTTTCTATTTGACAGTGTGAGGATCTAAATTATTCTAATTTGTACTAAAAATTTTGATAGTTTCTAGTGAGACTAGTAATTATTAATTATCAGAACTGTTATTCAATGAATTGAATGGGAGTGGAATTATACGCAGAATGATTAAAAACTAATATTTATAGTAATTATTTTCTTCATTTCTACGTGAAACAGTTAAATAAAATAAATTGAATTTAGTTTGTTGAACTGATAAGTTGCTTGTATAAATGCTCTAAAAATAGTTATTTTTTGACTTTGACTTTGATTTTTTTTTTTTTTTTTTTTTTTTTTTGATGTGAGGTTCTCATATTGAGATTTATATAGTGTTTATGAGCACGGTTGTAATACTTAAATCAACCCACTGTATTGTGATTGGCCGAATCGTCCTTACTGGTAGTTAGTTTCACCGGACTTCTTTTTTTGTGAGATTGTTGGACGAATTAGATGGTTTCTCACTATTAAGCGCGGGAGAGTTACAAACATTGTTCGAAGCTTCTCACCATAAAATTTTTGTCTAGCATTTCACTATGTTTGTCTTGCGTCTCACCATATTATATTTGTCTTGCACCTCGCCATTTTTTGGCATTGGAAATCGTTGATGTGAATTTATAAATTGAGCTTGGACTGTTTCAGTTAGGTTGTTATTCGGTTATTAAGTAATTGTTTGTGTCTTAATGAATATTGAGAATTGTTTTGATCTCTGAACCACGTCAATTCAGAATAGTCTGTCTGTAAAAAAATAAAAAAAAAAAATAAATAAAAACCTAAAATAAATTTTGTATAAATGGAAGTTTCAATTTCAATCAAGTTGTGTATTTCCGATAGCAGCTTATAGTTGAGGGTCGATCTTTTTCTTTCGTTAGTAATTGGTAGTTAGCGTAGTGTGTAGTAGCTTGTTTGTTATATATATGAATGTTAACCAAGTGTTATGATAATTTAATTCTTTATTATTGAACTGATATTTCTTTTGTATAAAGATTTACTGCTATTTTTATTTTTTGTAACATTTGATCAACTTTTGTGACTTGAAATCAGATTGAAAATGTCTTCACGAGAAGAGTCAGCTCATATTGATATTTCAGATGATAATCTACAATTTGTTACTATAGATCAGACAGGGCACATGACAAATGATACAATGAGCCTGACCCCTCCTCGAAGTCATTTTTTCCAGTTTTGTGATCGTGTTGAAGATAATTCGATAATTTATAGTTTAGAATAACCTTTTCCTAGGAACTTTGATTGTCTTGCGTAACTTCCTACACCAATTCCAGCGGAAACTAGTCAATAAACTAGAGATAACTTAGGTTTTGGAACAGGTATTAATCAAAATTGCTCTTTTAGTCCTGTTATGCCTAGGCAAGTTGGACTTCAGTTTTTCAGTGAATAGTTCAGATTTGCCAACTCGTGATAGGCCAATGAACACTATAAGTGAGTTTCTTTAGTTAAAAATTCGACTCCTATAGGCATGTTTCGGACGGGTAGGCCAAAGCCTCATGATCATAGATATTTTGTTAGATTACCGAATAATTTTTCAAATTATGATAATCATGCTCATGGTAATATTGCAGTTGTTAGTACAATTCCGCATTATATTAGTAAATATTTTTTCCACAAATTCATTGAATGATTTGAATCAAAAGTAAAAGTGTTTTAATTCATTGATGGAAGAAATAGTTTTTTTTCTTTTTTTTTTAGTTTTTGATGTTCTACTGATAATTGAATAAATAGAGGAGGAATTTTCTTGCCGAATGACAGTTGTCTATAGTGCATTGTTAACACGTACTGAAGGTGGAAGTACAATATGCCGTCAATAATAACTCTTCATGGGATTTATTTAAATGTAAAACATTTGATAGATTTGCGTCAAATACAGTAAAACATTCCTTAGTATCTGAAAGATTATTCAGAAAACAAAAGTTAAATGAAGCCATGGATCAGTTTGTTGAAGATTTATTATGCATCTCTTGTTTTGAGATTTAATTGTAGTGATTCCCAACTTATTAATATCTTGTTAATGGGATGAATCCATCAGTTAGACATAGGATGCATCAGAAACCATTCACCTGGTTCAAGCTTTTCAGCAGTTGTATCAGGTGAATGCTGAGAATACCAGGAAGGCTCAGCGTCAGTACTATCAGTCAGTGGCGGATCTAGAAGATAAAAGGTTGGGGGGAGGGGCAATCAGAACCCAGACTATGATAGGTATATTATGAGATTATTATAAATTTTCAAAGAAAAAATGTGAATATTAGCTTCAAATATTACTGTCACTCAGAAAAATATGGGGCTCTAGGTCCCGAGCAAGATCCGCCACTGCTATCAGTTGGATAACTCTACATCCATCTGCAAGGCCAAGCATACAGCCGAAATATATATAAAAAAAATGAACATTAGAAAACATTGCGGTGATACCGTAATCCATTGAAATGTGAGTTGACTTTTATGAATATTTTTCCAACGGATGTACCCACAGCTGCAAAAGAAGAAACTTAATTGAGACGAGAAAGGAGAAACTGCTTAGAATGAGTTTCTGAACAGCTTCCTACGTGAAGACACAGCAACGTTGTAACACTGGAATCCACTAAAGAATTAAGCTTATATCATTCAATACAACCTGTAAAATGCGGTGACTATGAAAACAGATTTACCCCAAGCTTCACGGAACGACTACGCAAATAACTATGACAAATTACAATTTGATTTTAATTAATCACTTATTTCAATTATTACTTTGAATGGATTTTTCCTCCATTTTACCCCCGTTTATTTCTCCTCCCTCCCTGCATATATTTTTCCGCTTTATGCGAATGAATGTCTCGTTCTACGCAGTTTCTTTTCAGCATGTGTGTGAAACTACCTTATTTTTGGATTGGATTTTTATGGAAAAAATGGTGAAAAACAAGGACATAAATAAAACTGATGCACGAAAAACATACATTAGGAACAATTTTACTTACACCATAATAAAAGTAAATACACAACAAGAAAACAGTTTAGATTAAAATTTCAGACTCAAAACATCACAGGAAAATTTGACAATATTCATTTCAGATTCAGAACTTTATATTGATAGGAAGTGATCGAAAAAAATAAACGTTACACAAAAATCTAGTTTCGAAAGATCTAGTATTTGAAAGGGGAACACTTTTGCCCAGTCTTCGAAAGGAACCAAATGAGAAAGTGGGAAAATTTGGCAATATTAGTTTTTGAAAGCAGGTCATGAAATTGTTGGGAAATGCTTAAAAAATAATCTAAAATCATACGAAAATCGAGCGGGAGCCACAACTTGCTATATCTGTCGTTCTGAAATAAATGACATAAGTAAACTTACGTTGTGTGAACTGATTTCTTCCAATGTTCCATTGATTAATGCTAATAGCTATTCTTTCTGTGGCAAATAAAACAGCAGGAGTAGAAATAATGTCTTTTTAATGACAATTTAACATGGCCTGTCCGGTTGCAATGATGTGAATAGACTTTGGGAGAGATGGCTGAAGTTCAGCTCAAATGTAGAAGAGACCATGTAGATTCCAAATTGTCCTAAAATGGATGGAATATAGTAAAAAACCTCGAAACATGAACATTAATTTCAATGCAAAATGAATGACAAGAATGAAGTCGTCACCTGCCTCAAAAAGTATACTAAGGATATGGCTAATTGAAAGATTATTTCCAAGGCATAATGAAGAGCTTAAAAACAATGTATAGCACGTCAGGTAAATATGGAAAGAACATTCTCAAAAGTCAAGTTCTTTGAGTAAAATTAATAATATTGAGAAAGCAGTGGCGCATCCGGGACGAACATCTGGGGGGGCGGTGGGTTGTAATACTGCCACTTAGAACTAGTTTTAAGAGTTCCAAACTCTCGGGTGGGTTTTGTTTATATATAAAATAAGAAAAAGTTCCTTCTTCTGAGGGGGACAATTGCCCCCCTCCTGTAAGAAAATATAATGGATTTTCTGAGAATTACCCAGGACGCACTACGCCGAGGTTACGTGCTTGAAATATCACGTGTCTGGATTTGGAACCCTCAGACTCGGTTTAGCACGCAACGTGGATTTTGACGGGATCATTTGATGTAGTCTATATGGCAAATCGAACGGGCTCTTCTGAACATATTGTTGAATTAACGTTGTTCATAACAGAATACTGTTGTGTCGATCATGAACGATTCGATCATTATGAACGAATCATGGCGTGAATCAAATGAATTATGATTCTTGCCAGAAATGAATCGATTCTTCCAATGAACCATTTGTACTTTTCACTGAATTGCTTGCCGTAATCGAAATGAATTGAGAATCACAAAGTGCCAGCTTGTGTGAGAGAATTGGTAGGGTTGCTTCCTGCAAATGCGCTTGCAGTTCACGGGGATTGGTAAAAGAAAGAAAACCGTATGCGCCCTTTTTCTTCCTGCTTTCGTAGATGCATGCGTTTTTTTCTTCCTGCGTGGTAGGGTTGCTTCTGGGAAGAGAGGAAGCCGCGTTGTTGGAAGCAGATTACTTTCAAAATAAACTTTTCTGTTGGTTTTTTTCTCGTCGTGAAGTACTGACAGTGTTGCTCAATTAGATGTAATACGATTTCGTAGTTAGTTTCAGCATACTCTTGATGATCACTTATCTATATTATCAAGATACTGTACGTACATTGGATAAAGCTATTACCATCACTTTCAACTGCACTAGCCAAAAAGGTCAATTTTAATGTTTCATAATCAGCTCAAAGTACTATATTATATTCAATCTAAATACAATATTTACACAGAAAAAGTGCACTGTAAACTATTTGTACTGTACGTAATGGATTTCACAAATGTATGTAAATGCATAGAAAGACGAACGTAGATTCTTTCTGGGAAGATAATGCATTGCATCTTTCAGTAGAAACATTTGTCCACATGCAACAGAGCTTAGTGGCAAGGGTGCCGATTCTGGGGGGCCCGGACCCCCTGAATGCTCAAATGTATTTTTATGAATATTCAACATTTAGCATAATTTGAATTAGTCTTAAGATCCTGTAGACCCTTGTCTGCAACCAAACGCACCTTAATGCCCCCCCCCGAAGTTACAGAGAAATCGGCGCCCTTGCTTAGTGGTAGGGCCTACCTATTTTTCGCTTTACTACTATTGAAATGGAAGTACAGATACAAATGATTTTCTGAGCTTCCATGTAAACAAGAGGATGTGGGAGACCCGGGATCGATTCCCGGCAAGAGCTCATGTGGTTTGGATTCCATATTAATAGGTAGGTCCACGTCTCATATAGCCTCGCTGCTGAATGGGGCGTTAAGCTCAAAATCAACTCAACTCAAATTTAACTAACTAATGGTTTTCTCTTAAGAATATAGACGAACAGTGATGATTTCAGGCGTAGGCCAGGAGAAAATACCCCGAGGCTAAGAATTATCCCCAGAGGTAGTAAAGCGTTCACCTCTGGTGGATGGGATCCCTGATTTTCTCCTATTTACGCCAAATAGGCTTTATGGTGGACAGACACCATATGTGTGGGTTTTCTCTGAGTTCTCCCGTTTTCGCTCACTTTCTTCATTTCACCATTTCATTCATTCTCATCATCATCGTTTCCTTTAGTCTAGACGAAGATAACCATGTAAAGTAAAAGTTTTTAACATTTCATTTTATTCCGCGTTTACTCAATGTCTCCCCGAGGGAAACCTTATAAAATGATCACAATAATATTAAATATATGTTGATGTGTTAACTCCCTTTCTTCTCTAGCTCATAAGAATTCAAAAAGAACATTATTTTTTGCCAGTCAAGAATAAAATACAACATATTTTAGAATATAATAGGATAAAATAGAAATCTTGCAGTTTAACATTCCACGTTTATGTCCATTAATCTAAGGAAAGCGAATGATTAAGACAAGTAAATGATGATGGAATAGGTGGAATGAGAGTGTGGGAGGAAACGGGAGTATCCCGACAAAACCCACGGACATCATGATGTACACCACAAACTTACTTAGCAATGGATTAAACCAGGAACCCCACACACCGGAGGTAACAGCTTTATAAGTGAGTCATGGTGACCTCAGGGTAGAATAGAATGGATTGCGAGATAATTTACTTTAATTAATCATCCACCTCTTCTTTAGCCAATAGTGTAAAACTGTAAGACTTATAACAACAAAAGAAATTCATTAACATGATGTGTACTTTACAAAGTGTACATAACCTGAGAAAATAATATGCACCAGAAATGAATATGCTACTACGGACTCATTGCATAGTAGGTGCCTACTTTTTGTATTTAAAACCAAAAACATCAATGTAGCCTATACACTGCACTTAGGGCTCTATATTTTTCCCCATATTAATATGTACGACAATAAGAAGTTGAAAATAAATTGTTAAAACTGCTCGTATCCCGTGAAAATCTTATGAATTATATTTCAACAAAGTAATTTCCTCGAGAACTGAAATTGCAGAAAAAACGTGGAGATTGCAACAGTTTTAGTTTTTGCCTCAAGCCCTAATATGAAAACAGGATGCAAAAATAACAACAAAGGGAGAAGAGCAACACTATATTATTGAAACTTCATAACAGCACGCACTCACCCCAATGCGACGCTGGCGCTGGCCGTGTCATGCGGCAAAGATGATACACGAGGTTGTACTTCCTCACAAGGAATTTATTAAGTTGCGCAGAAAAGAAGTGCAGTAGCCTAAGCGATTCATATGATCGAATAATTCCCACTCAATTCATATGATCGAATAATTCATCTGCGCAAAATAGATGCGCGGAAACCTAACTGATTCAATGAGCGAATCATTCCCAACCAATTCACTTGCGCGAAGGGAATGCGCGCTGACAACCAATTCATATGAACGAATTAAATGATCGAATCATTTCAGGGAATCAGAGTAAATGAATCGATTCTTCGAAATGAATCATTTTGCCCATCACTATAACAGAAGGTTTGGGAATCACTGAAATGACTACAACCAACACTCCTTACAAAAAATTGCAAATATAGATTCGAGATGTGACAAAAACCACTCTATCGGTCACATTTCCCTATATTTTCTTACGTAAACTCTGATTTAGAATAATTGTTGTGGAACTTGAAATAACCAATACAAACTACTTGAAGATTTATCATTATGTTCAAAGTGCCTGACTTTCGTGGATAAAATAAATATTTTCTTTTATACATATTGCAATTTCGGTCTTATCTATTTTCTGGTTGAAAATTCGTAGGATCATTGAAAATGGATTTTGTGCTGCCATCTAGGGGACACGCTTTAACTACTATATAAACAAATGTTTTGCTTTGTATTTATAGCGAGAAAGTCTCTCTCTCACAATGTGATAACTCGTTGGATTATCTGAGTTTTCTTTAATGAGGCTTTACACTATATGACAGCAGGGTGGTTCTTAGGTATATGGAAAAAAAATCTTCGAATTTCCTCCGCCTCAGCCCTATTTCTTTTCCTCTGATAATAGAAACATCATACACAAAAATCCATCAACGTTAACCCGTGCCGCAAACAGTTGATTTCTGTAAAAAGAAATCCATTTGAATTTCAATGGCACTCGATTTACTATTTGTCAATAAACGTATAATAATTATCACAAATGTAAATAGGACAATATAAAGCTTTCTTCTGCAATTCAGAATTGACTGGATTTCAAATACAGTCGGTTGGTTATCAGGCAACAAGTTACAAGCATCATGATCATTGCCCGTATATATAGTACTTATGGCAATGCACAGTGTTATGAACCACTTTGGAAAAGATATTTGGATCTGTTTCTCATGCCACTTGCTTCGTTAGTAAAATTTACATGAGTCAGAAATCAATCAGCTAATAAATACAAATAAATATTTTATTGGCTGATATTCCAAAAAATGAACAAAAAATATATTTGAATTGAAGATCGCCTTATGATAACTTTTAATTTTTACTCAAGGTAGCTTTTCCACATTCTGCAAACAAGTTTCTATAGTCTTTCACCACTTGGAAAAGGAACTGTTTCTGTTCTTCATTTTTAGTTAGAACTGCATTGTGATCTCCCATTAACTTTTCGCTCTTTCCGCTGCGTCATTTGTAATATGCAGCTTTTGAACTACATTTTTTCCCGGAAAGAAATTCATCATTTGTCGACCAACAAACTGGATCAAGGTCTAGAAAACCTGTAGAAATCCGAAACCTTTCGAAGAACTTCTTCGTGTTTCCTATCACAAAATCAACAATTTCTTTTTCTTCAATATCAACTATTTCACTAGCGTGCAGTTCAAATCGCTTCATCGTTTCATATGAACTTTCACTGTTTTAAAATTTTTCTGCTATTTTGTGTTTTATTCATTATTGATATTCTCGTCAAAAAATGAAAGTGCTCACACTCCTCTGAGAGGTACCAAAGATGTTAGGAAAACTACAATAAAGCCACTCTCGAGACGTCAGAGTTTGAGTTTGTACGTTTGAAGGGTCTTCAAAAATTGTAAATCTTGATATGGTGAACGAAATGCACTGGGACAAGTAAACCAAGCTTTTACATACAACAAAAACGAAGCTTTTTAAAACAGGAAAAGTGCACACTTGAAGCAGTCCTTCTTCTTCAAGCTCATTTAATTTAAACTGATTACTAAAGAGGAATATTTTTAAACATCATAATGCTTTTCCCATCCGCCTTGCCTGATGTACAGCTCCAGGGAAACGGAAAGAAATACCTCGTGGAGGCGTACTTCCTAGAAAAATTACAGTAAGCTCCAAAAGTTCTCTGTAATCTTCTCTGCAATGCTTCTCCGCATTTCCAAATTTTGAACAGCAAAAACTAGCGTATGTTTCTTCATATTTGAAAGAATTGAATTAACACTTCGATCAGAAATTCATGTAACAAAATTGTTGTGTTGAATTCTCGGCCACTCTTTCTGGAAACGCTTAAAAATTTTCACCTCTGGACGGGAGGAAACTGAAACACATTCTTCAAATACACACATTAATATCAATTCAAAAATCTGATTCCTACATGGAAGATATAAAATATCTTCTTCTAATTTCTGTTCAAGAAAAATACAAGCTCCATTGATAAGTCCAGTATTGGAAGAAGTAGTGTCCCAATGCCTCTGTTGTTGCGATCAATATGTACATGGAGCTCTATCAATCAATTTTTGGCGATCAAAAGCCGCAACGAGTCGTGGAGTAATAAAACGTACTTTCCCTTTCTTCTCGAATGTCCTGTCACTACCTCATCAGCTTCTACTCCTTCCATTGGAATTGCAATTTCTGTTTGCTATACATCTTCGTCTTCACCACTTGAATTGATAATCGAATATTCACCCGTTTCGCTCACTTCACAAGTCGTCCTTTTTGCCTTTGAGATGTAAGGAATTCTTTGTCCTCTCCTGAATTTGTATTAAGTCTAAAGCATTTGCATGCTCTGTATCAAATAAATCGTCTAACATTTCTAAGAAATATAACTTGTCTCCACTTTCCTTCAATATTTCCTACTTGATTTTTGAAACCGATCTCACATTTCGTATAATCCAATGAATTTATCGATGCTGTGGTGAGTATCCTTGATCGGTATTCTAGCTTTAGACCAAAACATTTCTGTTTCAGTAATTGCTAACCGAGCATTCTCTCTTAAAGGTAATTTCACATTTGAATGTTATAAAAGAATGCACCAAGTACTTGTGTGTTTTACAGTAACTTACAACGCAATATCTGTTCACTCATATTACCAACGAGGTAAATACCACTACGATAACTGATTTCACTAGACACCGAACATATAATGATCACTTTGTATATTTAATCACATGTGATGATACAAGACCCACAACGAAACTTCAATCCCCTTAAAATTACAATCATATCAAAAGATAACATTTTTTTATAGTGCTAGCCAAAGGCTAGCTTCCTTTTAGAGGGCTACACTCTCTTAGGTGACAGAAGTTTAGGAATAGTTATCTATATAGGAGTAAGACATAGATGGGCTAAGGGTTGTTTATTAATTCATTTATGGTATTATTTCAGAACAAGGGCATTATGATCTTTTCGATCATAATCATATGTAAATGGTATGTATGTTTGAAAGCATAAGAACATAACAACAGTAACATAATAATATAAATATAAGTGTATACAAAATGAAATAAGGAAATGATAAAGCAATAGATGAGAACATTATAAGCACAAGATTTAAAGAGAGATTGATGATATAAATAGATAAAAAATGAAGTTACAATACATATATATGGTTATTGATTAAGTGATCTTGGGATGTTAGACTGTCAATGAGATTCAATTTACAATGGGAGTGAGAGATGAGGTGATGTGCGAGACACAAGACAACAGAGGGTACATTAGTAAAACAAATGCGTGTTGTCTTCTGCCTAGGGACTGCTCTGGGCTGATGAAGAGATGGGGAACAAAACGTGTTACTGTGCAGTAGGGTGGGCCGAAAACGGCCGATTTTATTTATTTATTTATTTTTTTAGAAAATTAAGATTGAGTACCGTGCAAAAGTTGTAACATGTTATATTATGTTTCCTCACCAAAACAGAGCCGGATTAAAAGACTTTTAACCGGGCCCCGGGGGCCACAAAGAACGTTAATTTTTTTAAAAAAGATAGTTGCGAGTAGTGAAAATATTATTGAAATATTTTTTTTTAGAAAGTTAAGTTTGAGGACCATGCAAAAGTTGTATAATATTGTTATGTTTCTTCACCAAAATATAGCCGGATAAAAAGATGTTTAACCGGGCCTCGGGGGCCCGAGGGAACGCTAATTTTTTTTAAAAAAAGTAATGAGCAATGAAAATATTATTAAAAATATTTTTTGAAAGTTAAGTTTCAGTACCGTGCAAAAGTTGTATAATGTTATGTTTCTTCACAGAAACAGAGCCGGAATAAAAGTTATTTATTTGTTGGGTCTTGGGGGCCCTAAAGAACGTTTATTTAAAAAAAAGATAGTTGTGAATAGTGAAAATATTATTGAAATATATTTTTTTTAGGAAGTTAAGTGGGGGCGCGGTGGCTCAGTGGTAGAGCGTTCATCTCTGGTGCTTGGGGTCCCGGGTTCGATCCCAGCCCCCGCCATGTGAACTTTGTGGTGGACAAACACCGTGCTCGTGGGTTTTCTCGGGGTTCTCCCGTTTCCTCCCACTTTCTTCATTCCACCATTTCACTCATCTCTCATCATCACCGTCTCCTTTAGCCTAATCGGCATAACCGTGGGACGTAAAACTCAAAGATTTCATTTTAGGAAGTTAAGTTTCAGTACCGTGCAAAATTTGTTGTTTCCTCGCCAAAACAGAGCCGGATAAAAAGATATTTAACCGGGCCCCGGGAGCCCAAAAGAACATTAATGCTGAAAAAATATGGTTGTGAGTAGTGAAAACATTATTGAAATATTTGTTTTCAGAAAATTACGTTTGAGTACCGTGCAAAAGTTGTATAATGCTATGTTTCTTCCCCAAAACAGAGGCAAATAAAAATATTTCACCAGGCCCTGCGGGTCCGAAAACTGTTATTATTTGTTTAAAATATATATAATTATTTTAAGTATGTATAGAAAATTGGTTAAAATTCCTCATACTTTAATTTGACCCCAGGGTTTTAAATGTTCTGATCTGATGTGCAGCTCTTCGTCTGATTGGTGTTTAGTAAATATAATAGTACGGACACAAATACATAAGGTAAGGTTGAAAACTTGACCAACAAACACCAAACCAGCACAGAACTCACCACGTGGAGATGGCTACACAGCGAGTTCCTTCCACCCACCCTCCTCTTACTTAAAGCTTCTTAGTTGAATCTTGGAACAAAATGTTGAGATTTATGTACGAAGCTTGGTGGATATTTTCGTGCTTTCACTTTTGCGCGAATATAACCGTCTCGTGCAACACTACCGCATACTTCTGAAGAAGATTCTGTTACTACCTTTACACATCTCTCCAAAGCCTGTGTGTGGAAGGGGAACGTGACAAACTCTGGAACCTCCTCTTTTCCACAATCATTTCGGTTAGTTCTTTTTTTGATACGTTAGCCGAAATTGGAAGTTTCGTTACTATTACTTCTGACCAATTGATCAAATCGATATAATCCGCATATTCTTCAGTGCTTTGCCTACTGCAATTGTCAATTAGAACTATAGTTTGGTATTTTCGGCCATCAAAATAGAGACCCTTAAAATTAGTAGCTTTACACTGTAGACGGTTTATTTTTTTTCTTTTTCTATTTTTGCTAGTTTTCTACAGATTTTGTTTTATATAGTACATTGTCTTGGTTAGTTTTGTTTAGTAATTTCATATCTTCTAAAACAGCAGATACAACTTTAGCAGCCGACCTATTCGAGACACCTGTTAAATCTTTTGCGTTACTCTTTGTTTAGGGCTCACTATTGTTTATTTAGGTTTACTTTAGATTTTATTCTCTAAACGATAGCTCCATGAGAACTCTTCAACGTCTGAATTCGGGGTGGAAGCGCTTAATGCATTTCCAAATGCGAGATTGAGGCTTACGATTGTAACCCTCTTGTAATTGGTACTGCAGCATCATAATCGATCTGTGTGTCATGCTTTCTTTTGAGCCTATGGGTTTCTGTTTTATCTATTGCAACTCGTCATTTGTCTCTGATTTCTCTGATCTAATATGAGCTCCCACTCCAAAAGCGGTATTTAATTTGACTTATCACACTTACAGGTTAATCTATCGCAGCATTTGCAAGAGAAAATGTCAAATAACTTCTGAGCACCGTTCTTAAATTTCTTTAATTTGGCTCTTAATGGGGGTATCTCGTTTCTTAATGATCGTTTTGCATTTTGAGTTGTAATTCAAAATCTTATCCTTAATTCGAAGGCAAGACAATACAGGAAGAGAGGCTTGCAGCCATATCGTTTCTAGTTTATTTGAATTCAGCAATGTAAGCGCTGCCTTCGGAAAGTCAGTGTTATGCATTTTGCATCCACATGTGAAAAAGTGATATTCTCTTAAAGTTTGCGAGTTCTGAGCTGGGCTCAACATGAAGGTTTTTCGTATGTTAATATGGTAGTTATGAAAGTTAGTTAAGCTCTTAATAGTTATTTGCGTATATTAAAAACATGTATTCCATGTTTTATGTATTAATAGTATTGTCTGGTAAAATGTTCTTATTACCTAAAATCATTTTATTTCAACAACAAATTTAGGAATTTATGGCCACGGGGGCCCCGCTAAATATTGTTTTAAAATCAACATATTTGACATGGCTTCATTTCGTACCAATGCACAACTTTTGATAACTACTCAATCCTGAATATCTAAAAAAAAATTTTCGGCCCATCCTACTGTGCAGTAAAGGATGGAAAAATGTGAGGTAGATGAGCATGAAGTTGGTATTCTTCGAGCATAAACAAATCCGGATGGTCAGGTGGCAGAGTATAGCAGTATAAGGTGAAAAGCAGACATAGTGGGGAATAAGCGTAGCGAGGACGAACAGGATGGGGTTCATGATAGCGCATACTATCCATGAGTAAAGGATGTTGAGTACTATATCGCGATGTGATAAATTTCTGCCTAATAGATTCGATATGGTATGTAATATTGGAAAGGTGATAAGGTCATAGAGTGCTCGGGTCGGACTGGGGAGTTGTATGCGGTGTGCTATTCGGAATGCATGTCGTTCTAGTATGCGAAGTTTTTCGTATAAGGTGGGCAGAGTGGAAAGCCAAACAGGGGAACCGTACGTAAGGACGGGGCGCATAAATGCCTTGTACGTATTGAGAACTGTAGCTGGTTTTAGGCCCCAGGTAGTGCCAGTAAGACGCTTGAGGAGGTTTAAGCGTTGGTAGGCTTTGGCAGCGACTTTCTGAAGATATGGTTTCCATGTGAGATGCTGGTCATAGATGATGCCAAGATAGGTAACGGTGCGAGTAGGAACTATGAGAGTATCGTGGATGTGGAGGGAGAGCAACGATGGGTTTCGGTGGACTTTGGAGCGTTTGCGTGGCGGAATGAAAGTGATGGCTTGTGTTTTGATTGGATTTATAGAGAGACTCCACTTAGTGCACCAACGAGTAAAACGATTAATAGCTTCTTGCAGGTCCTGATTAATCTGGCGAATAGTCTTTCCTAAGGCCAGCAAAGCAGTATCATCAGCGTATTGGAAAAGATATACGTCAGGAGGAAGCGGAGGAAAATCTGCTACAAAAAGGATGTACAAAAGCGGTGAAAGAGCTGAACCCTGAGGTACTCCAGACAAAAGAAAAATGGGATGAGACAACTGACCGTTAATGTAGACGTA
The DNA here is from genome assembly GCF_964235325.1 of Thermobia domestica. Lineage (NCBI taxonomy): Eukaryota > Metazoa > Arthropoda > Insecta > Zygentoma > Lepismatidae > Thermobia > Thermobia domestica. The sequence continues at coordinate 337,425,502 of NC_137456.1, forward strand.
AGAGAGGCGACCAACCAGAAAGTGATAGATGAAACGGATATAGGCAACGGGAAATTTGAGTTGAATGAGCTTGTGAAGAAGTACCAGGTGCCAAACTTTGTCAAAGGCATTTTCGAGGTCAAATAACAGAAGGCAAGAGGGTTTAATGGAATTATAATGTGAGGTGATGAGACTGGTGAGGCGAGGAAGCTGATCGTTGATGAAATATGAAGGTCGGAATCCTGCATTCTGAATGGGAAGAATGTGTTTAGTTTCGAGATATGGATGTAATCGTTAACGATAATGTGTTCCAGTACTTTAGTAAAAGTGGATGTCAACTGAATAGGACCGTAAGATGATGAATCAGTAGGAGGCTTGTTAGGTTTTAGAATCATGAATGTTTTGGAAGTTTTCCAGTCTGTCGGGAAAAAGCCGGTTGGAAGGATGAATGTAGATGAGTAAAAGCAGATTGAGAAGTAATAGTGGACCCTCTTTAATGTGGCGATATGTAATATTATCAAAGCCTGAAGCAGAATTTCTTTTGCGATTGACAACAGCCATGATTTCATCGGTAGTAATAGATGTGGTAAGAGAATGTTGTGGAAGTGAATGATTGATGTCAGGCTGTAACTGAGGAGATGCGAGATTCAGGCGATCTATTTGATGCGGAGTAATGTGAGTGGAGGGTGCGGCAGGTGTAAAGATATGTTGCAAGTAGTCTGCAGAGGTGTTAGCTTTCTCCAGGTCAGTTTGAAGTGGGACATTATTATGAAGAAGAGGATAAGAAGGCTTGGTGTATTTGCCACATAGAGCATGTAATCTTTTCCAGAATTTGGTTGAGTGGCTGGTTTCGTTGAGATTATTGTAGGTCTTGACTCAGTTCCGCAATTTGTACGCTTTGATGTAATTGTGAACGGTGCGCAGTAGTTGAGTGTGATGATGGAGAGTTTCAGGGTTCCTAGTACGGAGTAGGGATGGCCAAAATATCCGGATAACGGATATCCGGATAAGAAATTATCCGGTATCCGTTTTTGAGGAAACGGATAATATCCGGATGACGGATAACGGATAATACCCGGATAACGGATAATATCCGAATGACGGATAACGGATTATATCCGGATGACGGATAACGGATAATATCCGGATAATGGATAATATCCGGATGAAGGATAACGGATAATATCCGGATAACGGATAATATCCGAATTACTGATAATTTTCGGATGACAGATAATATTCGGATAATGGATAAAGAATAATATCCGGATAAAGGATAATGTCCAGATGATATGTAATATTCCGATAACGGATAATATTCGGATGTCAAATAACGAATTATGTCCCGATAATGAATGATATCTAACTTACGGATAACGGAGAATATTTGCGTGAAGAATATGAAGACAATTATTGAATATCTGGAAATTAATTATTGCTGACTATAAAATAATTGTGAGATTGCCTTCTTCGGGTTTTTAAAATTGGTTAACAAATTCAATTTGTTTATTACAAAAAATATAGGATAATAAGTTTCAGAATATTATATATATATTGTGCGTGTTTTCATTTTAAACGCTTAAAATAGGGATGGGCACGAGTCGAACCAAAGGTAATTTTCTCGAGTCGAGTTCCGTACCGAGACGCTGTTTTCAGATCGAGTTTCGAGTCGAGTCGAGTTTGTTAAATGGCTCGCTCGTACAGCTCGTTTTACCTCGTTTAGAAATCATTACCTCATTAGACTAGAAAGCAAAGCCATGAGATTTGTAAGCAGTAATGTGGAATATTTTTAGTGCTGCTCACGAGATGGGACACTGCTCGTATCTCGTCTCGTCTCGATAACGCGACCACAATAGATTTTTATAACGAGACAGTTTCAAATATGGTAAGCATCAATATAAGTATATACTATAGTTCTTACCATCAAGGCTCAGACCTGCACGGTCTAAGTTTTAAGACCAAGCGGAAGCCCGCTCCGGGAAGTGATGTTAACCGGCTAAACTCGGTTCAACTGAGTGAACAGCTCGAGCCGGCTCGGTTGGGATAAGACATCCGCTCGGCTCAACTTAACGGACGGCTTGAGCAGGTTCGTTGCGATGAGCCATCGACTTGATTCAAGTAAGCAGGTAGCTGAAGCCGGCTCGGTTGAGATGAGCCATTGACTCTGTTTGAGTCTGCTCAGGTGAGCCTTCGGTTCGTTGGGCTCGGTTGAAATGAGTCCATCGGCTCGGCTAGACTCGGTTCATCTGAGCTAATGGCTCCAGTGGGCTCGGTTAGGGTAAGCCATCAACTCGGTTCGGTTCCGCTCAAGTGAGCCACCGGCTCAAGCCGACTCGAATGGGATGAGCCATCGGCTCGAGCCGGCTTAATTGGGAGGAGCTGTTGTCTCGGCTCACTTGTCGGTAGGGATGCGCACGAGACGGTTCGAGATTTAAAACTGTTTCGACTCGTCTCGAGAAAACGCTGTTCAAGGTTTTATATTATATATATATATTTAATACCTTTACATGCCGTACATATAAGCGTTTTTTTTAAATAATTTACATATTACGTAGCAAATTGCGATACAAATTTCCATTTTTACGCAAATTTGTAAATTTTGTAGGGCATTTAATGCACTATAATGAGTAATTATATATTCATAAAGGAAGTAAAATAAATACGAAAGTACTTGACAATTCCATTCATTATGAAGGAAATTGTGAATTACTTTCGTATTTATTGGATTTCTTCTATGAATTTATTATTATTATTATTATTATTATTATTATTATTATTATTATTATTATTATTATTATCTCGACTACAAAGATACAAAGAAGAATAATTCAGTTACTAGTAACCTAGAAGCGAAAATGACTTCTAAATGGAAATAATAGTCTAGATTTATGCATTTAATTTCGGGCAGATGTTACAGGGTACTTTAGAATTTACTGCTTTTATTATATTTATATTTTATTATATTATTGGTCAAGTTTAGCGAAATAAGAGTTTTACCACAGAGACAAATTGAACAATTAAGGTCAGAAAAACAACGCATTGGCTGTTCTTTCTTCAAACATACACACACAAAGAGAGAGGCCATTTGGTCAGGATGTTTTTTCAGTTAGCTTTGTGGCGTCTCGCAAGGAGAAATCTTGCAAGTATAGTAGCCCTATTCATGTACAAAGGTAATGTGACGCTGTGTCACAAAGATAATAAAATAAATTAATAAATAGCACTATATATATATATATATATATATATATATAACGAACTCAGGAATTATTCCCTGGACAATTCCTTTCTCACAAAACCTGCCTTATTAGCAGCCTAAATTAACAATTGATTTTTTTAAAAAAATATCCTGTTTAGTATTCACAGAGAATATTTTTTTTTCAAAATTTAAATTTGATGGGTGCAACAGTAGACTTTTAATACATTTACAATAAGTTCACTGGATTGCGAAATAGTCTACCTCCAGACACACTTAATTTCTTAACCATCCCTAGGTTAATCGAACAGTTTGATACATTTGAATGTGACTTAAATTTATATTCGTAACTATTCTTATTAACAGTGGCGTAACTAAAGGCTTGGAGGCCTCCCCGCAAACAGCGTGGAGTGGGGCTCCTTCTCTACGTCCCACTTCTTGATTTGAGGCCCCTGATGGCTTCAGCCCCCCGCAATGTGTGGTCTGCGGGGCCCTTATTTACGCCCCTGCTTATTAAACACGGAGATTATGAAGGAACGGATGTAATGTACAAATAGAATAAAAGTATCTAATTCGGATTTATATAATCCCACAGTCCAACCCAAGAGTGAACATCAAGAGATTGAATTTCTGATTTTAAACAAGATAAGTTGCCTAGCTGAGACTTTACATTGTGAAGATTATATTAGAGAAAATTATGCAAATGCAATTTTACAATTTAATAGATATTACTAAATATTGAGCCTCCCCGTGGCTATGTGGTTAGCGTACGCTTCTTCGGCGTGGGAGTCCGCGGTTTGATTCACGGTAGGGGCTCATATGGTTCAAATTCCACGTTAAGCTGTAGGTTCGCGTCTCATACAACTTTGCTCCTGAAAGGGACACTAAACTATAATCTAATTTAATATTACCATTTTTTTAAATGGCTTACCAAGATGACGTGAATTTGACTGCCATCAAATCCGTTTTATATTTTCACCTAATCCAGTGGATATTAATATAACAATTATAAGACACGAGTGTATATAAATATTCAGAAACAAGTGTATACACATACACACACATGCATACCAAATATCAACACTTCAAGACTATTTTACAAGTGGTAGACTGCGCTGCATGAAGCAGTGTTATCTTCAAACAAAACTTCTTCGTTTTCCCATTAACGTCTCATATAGTCTCGCTACTGAACGGGACGTTAAACTCAAAATCAACTCAACTTATCTTCCCATTTGTTGAGCTGAGCTGATTTTGAGTTTAACATTCCGTTCAGCAGCGAGATTATATGAGACATGAACCTACTTACTAACTTAAAATCCGAACCATATGATCTCCCGCCGGGAATCGAATCCGGGTCTCCTACACCAAAGGCGGGTACGCTAACCGCTTAACCACGAAGGAGCTCAATCATCTTCCCATTTGTCTGCATTATTTGATTCACCCACAGATTTGTCATATATATTTGCACTTGTCATTGGTTTTAGCATTTTCGTGGAGGGTTCAAACTTGTCACAATCTGTAAGCTGAACTTACTCAGAAACTAAAAGAATTACGTTCATTGTGTACGACAAAGAACTTCGTGCTTGAAACGATTGTTTCATTTTTCTCTGAACAACTTTCTTCAGCAAAAGAGTCGGTTCTCTGTATTGGAAAGAGTGAAGGGCGAAATTATATTTTATGAATGGATAACATTTTAAGAAGTATATACAAAACATGCCGCTTCCGACATAGCCCTGAAGCATTTCTTTTAGCGGTGTCCCCTAACTGGCTGTCCCCTGACGTTCATACCCCCTACCTTCTCAAGTTGTAAATTGAAAAGGGACAGAAACATTCCAGATAACCACATACTCAGATTTCAGTTGACAGGTAGGTAGTAAACAGTCTTTTGTAGAAACACGTTTTGCTTATTTTTGAACATTTCTGTGAATTCGACAATACAACAGCGTAAATACTGACTGGTTTTATTACTCCTACTATCGATTCAACTAAAAAGGATAATTCCCGATGGTCGTTGAACTATCTAATTTTTTTCTGTTGTCCAGAAGTGAGAATTAAGATGCTAGATGCTAAATGCGTGTAAATTATGCAGGGTGGAAAAAATCATTTTGTTAATTTTTTTTATTTAAATCGTTTTTTCATTTAAACCAAATCTTTCTCCTCTTATACTACAAATCGCGAACTGAAGAAAAAACATTAGGAATTAGTATTAAATATTAATTATACAATTTAAGTGAAAGTACCGGAGTTGAATTTTCAATTAATCCCCAGTCGTTAACCTATTTCAATCCCAAACAAAGTTTCTTAAGCATTACGGAAAAAGTACAACAACGTTTATCAACATTGCATTTTTTCCCAAACGTTACTGATATTTGGTAGGACATATTAAAAAAAACAAAAAAAAAAAACAGAACTAGCTTGCGGCACGAAATACATATAAAATCTATAAATTTTGCCTAAAGTTATAAAATCTAAAAAAAAAAAAAAATCTGGAACAAACAGACATGCACATAAAAGAATTGTCTTCTTAAATTCGAATGGTGATTTCCTCGTTGGAATAGTTTATGATTTACAAACCCTATGTTACGAAGAGAAGAAAGCAGGATTGCCTTGTTACCCGTTCAAAATGGGATTTTCCCTAATCATTCTCTGCATAACACTCATTTTCATACTGTGCTGTACCAGTGTTGGGTAAGTTACTTGTAAAAATGTAACGCGTTACAAGTTACTTTACTTTCTCTTAAAACGTAACGCGTTAGTAACGCGTTACTTGCCCCAAAAAAGTAACTGTTACTTTACTTCGAAAGCAACGCGTTACTAACGCGTTACTTTTAGGTCCGAAACTTTAAATATGTGAAAAAAATTATTACTTCAATTTTCCGTACTACTATTACCACCGCTATTATTATTATTATTATTATTATTATTATTATTATTATTATTATTATTATTATTATTATTATTATTATTATTATTATTATTATTATTATTATTATTATACTTCTGAATCGCTTTATTAATAAACAAGAACAAATTTTTACTTGTTATATGAACATTTTCATATAGTGTAACATTGATAAAATGCCATACTGCGTTACTCGTAGGAATGAGTACGAGCGAGTTTTCTTTGAAACTCGATTCGACTAGAAACATACATCTTTGAGCTTGACCCGAGAACTCGGCTCGAAAAATTTTCTCCAACCCGACTCGAATTGGAGTCGACTTTCGAGTGCTCTCTTCAAGTATATATTACATAGACAATATAATTATTATTTATGACACTACTACTATTACAACTTATTATTATTATTATTATTATTATTATTATTATTATTATTATTATTATTATTAACATTATTATTATAAGAACACCGCATATAAACATGAAAGATAGGCGGTTTGTATTTGAATACTAAAAACTAGTTGATTGCTAACCTCGCTAGTCGTGAAGTCTAGGAGTCAAGGACATTGTTCACGACATTCTGAATTTGGGTCTAGGTTGAGTATTCGAGCTTGAGCCAAACACTGTTAAAAATTATAAGGCACTGGCCAAATATCTTCAAATCTGCTCGGCCCGGGCTTAGAATTGTCAACGCCTCGAGCAGCTCGGCTCACAGCTCAATCACTATCGACCTGAACCGAGAAGTGAGCCGAGCCAACAGCTCACCCAACCAACTCGGCTAGAGCCCTCGGCTCAGTTGAGCCGAACCGAGCAGATGGCTCATCCCAACCAAGCCAGTTCGAGTCGATGGTTCACCCCAAGCAAGCCGGCTCGAGCTATCTTCTCAGTTGAGCCGAGCTTGTGGTCTCGCTATCGAGACGAGAGGAGATGCGAACAGTGTCCCCTCTCGTAAGCAACACTAAAAGCATTCCATATTACTGCTTAGCTTACATTTCTTATGGTTTTCGCTTTCCAGTGTAATCAGGCCATGATTTCAAGACGAGTTAAACGAACGAGCCATTTAACAAACTCGACTGGACTCGAAACTCGACGCGATAAACTGAATCGGCTTGGAACTCGACTCGAGAATATTACCTTTGACTTGACTCGAAACTCGACTTGAATTCGAGTCGAATCGAGTTTTATCTTGACTTGTGCTCATCCTTATGCGTTAGAAAAAAATTGTTGCGTATTATTATACTGCTAAACTATTTATATAATAATAACAATGTTGTTATGTAAAATTAAAAATACAGAATATAGAGAAACATAACACTACAATCAATAAAATGAGAACACATGAACTGGGGGTGAATCAAAACTTGCCAGTAATTCTAAAGTCGATACATGCTTTTTAAAGCTGGTTTCAAACTCTATAATCAACGGGACTCTAGGATAAGCAAACTGGTCTGAAAGAATTCCAATATTACATACCATCAGCAAACTATTTTCTAGTAATAAAGTAGGCCTGCTCATCAGAACAGTTTATTCTAGGGATGGCCAATTCCGGAATTTTTACTTTCCGGAATCCGGAAAGTAAAATCGGAAAATTCCGGAATTCGGAAAAATTCCGGATTTCGGAAAAATTCCGGAATTCGGAAAAAATCCGGAATTCAGAAAAATTCCGGAATTCGGAAAAAATCCGGAATTCGGAAAAATTCCGGATTTCGGAAAAATTCCGGATTTCGGAAAAAAATCCGGATTTCGGAAAAAAATCCGGATTTCGGAAAAAATCCGGAATTCGGAAAAATTCCGGAATTCGGAAAAAATCCGAAATTCGGAAAAATTCCGGATTTCGGAAAAATTATTTTTTCTTTTTGTAATCCTAAGAATTTTGTTCAAATGCAAAAGAACAAATTTCCTTTTTGTAATCCTAAGAATGTATGATGCAAGTTAAGCTGAAACTTACATCCTAAAGTATACACTACTCAATCTTCCCATGGTTAATGAGATGTAGTCCAAAAGTACGATGTACTCCTAATATTTAATTTTTGTTTTACTGTGATATTGTCCAGAGGTAAGACATATATCACACTGAGATAAACAACTTGACATAATGAAGATGTTATCATACGTAGTTTTCCAGAAAATCGTGAGAAACGATTTTTTATGAAGTTAAAATATGCGTCGCTTGTTGCCAGTGTGATGCAATTGATAACTTTTATGCTGGAATAGTCTTATTATTATTATTATTATTATTATTATTATTATTATTATTATTATTATTATTATTATTATTATTATTATTATTATTATTAATCGTTTATGTACTGCAAAAGAAAAATATGAACCGTTAAGTAGTAGATTTTATCTGTTGTTTTTTGATATCTTCTAACAGTAATAACAAATTGCTTGTAAATACGCAATGATTATCAAGGACAATGGCATATTAATGTAAGGACTACTCTGCAGACTAGCAATAAACAATAAACAATAACAGATAAACAATAGTCCTCCCCCCCAAAAAAGTAACTAACTTGGGCACGTCAGAATGTTCGCGAGAATATAGGGACGCATTGAGACTAGCAAAAAACGTGGTGTTATTATTACTCAGAGGGCCGTACGATGGAGGCTTTAACGTTAATGTTAATGGCACCAATGAGCACTTACTTGCTCTAACGGTTAACCTCATTTTTGAGATGATTCTTAGAAGTGGGCGTGTTGGCATGCAGTTGAAGTACTAACGATTTGCGTCACTATCGAACACTAACGTAGCACTAGCGACGTTTAAAGTCGAAATTGGAGTCTGACATAAGTGGCTTGTCAACTTCACGGACATTATATTTTCCTTGAATGCGAGAATTTTGCGCCCTACTACAAAAATAGGAAAAAAATGCGCTCGCAATATATTTGCACTGGGATGTTTGCGCTCTAACCCAAAAAGAGGAGAAAATGCGCCGGCTATATATTTGCACTGGGATGTTAGCGCCCTACAATTCAACTTATTATTGTATTGTGTAAAGTAACTTCCACTCGCACTTGAACTAGGCTTGCCTCTCATCGTCTCAGTGAGTTACTCCATCCGTTATAATATTCCGAACAAATGAAAAAAATACAATTTTAGTTCACTAAAGGGCAATCCATACAAATACAATTTTTCATTATACTACAAAATTTACAATAAAAGTATAAATGACTGATATATAATTATTTATTAATATAATCAAAGAGTATAATTTAATCTACAAAAGGCTGTTTGGCTCTACCCAGATATCTCTGTTCACAATCCTTGCGAGTTGTTTGGCTTTTCAGGACACAAAATATAGAAAAGAAAATGTAAAGTGAATGTAAAATCAGTTCAGTAATATTATCAAGAAAACTATGTACAGTGTGTTTACTTGCTGGAATTACACTTCAAACACACAATTGCGTTCAGTCGTTCTTTCAGGAAAAATGTTCCGGGGGGCACATTTAGTATTCCGGAGGGGGGTCACTGTTGGTACTATTCTATTTATTATTATATTATAGACGTATTATTTTGGTCTCCTCCGAGGGGGCACTCTGAGAGCTCTGGGGAGGCCAGTGTTCCCCCAAAATCATCTCTGGAAGAAGCAGTGATTGCGTTGATCCGTTGTGTTCTTTTGGCTTATATTGAAGTTTATTCTTCCCTTATATAGCCACAATGAAAATAAATCACAAATGGCATGGTTGTGGGGGGAGGATTGTTTATGCTGTAATGTCAGCCCCTCCGAGCAAATGCGTAAGCTCCAATAGTTTCTTTTATTTCGCAGGGCTCAAACTTCCCGGTGGAGGTACATCGCAGGCGCAATTTTCCCTGTTCTTGAGGTAGGGCGCAAATTTCCCAGACGCAAAATTCTCGATACCGTTCGAATGACCTCGGAAGACGATATCTTTTTCAATACTTTTTTTATATTCTTTTACTCGAGATTTCTTCATAGCTTCTTATTAAAATACTTACTAATATATCCTCATTTTATTGTCCTAACCAATCAATATGGGTATGTTGTCAGTAAAATATTTAGATTGATCGAGCCTCTGGTGTGTAACCACAGTGTTTCATATCATCGCTCCATTAGAAATCTTGGCTAAACGAACAAATATATGTTGCCAATAAAATAGTTTAGAATGATTGAGCCCCTGGTAAATAACCACAGTATTTCGTGACAGATCCCCCCCCTTCCTATTACCATATTCTAGCTACGTGCCTGACTCAGCTAATTCTCTACATTCTTTACCAAGCACACATTTTCTAAAGCGGAAAATGCTCTCTAAATACCTAAGCTCATTATTTTCAGCAGATGCACAAACTGGGTAACATTCTATCTACACGAATCTTATATATGTCGATTACTGGAAACCGCTTCTCGCTATCTATTACCATATTTACTATATAATGATTAACGTTAAAACCGGAAATGGTTGATTTGTACCGCTTCCGGTTTGAATATTACATTCATCAGGGAACTCGATTCTTAACTATTGACTCTGTACATCATGGCCAAAATTGATTGGTAATCCATCAGATAGTTCTTGAGACTGTTTGTTTCACTGACGGACAGAATGAATATATGGCTATAGAGTTTTGATAAACTAAATTCGTTAATGAGTGATGATGGAACAAATATAAGAAAGGGAACCAAGAGTACCACCGGGAAAATTTTCGAACACAAAATTAGCCATCGAAAACCCACATGTCCTGGGTTAGAATACCATAGATGAAAACTCTACCACTGAGTCATCAATCACCCGCTTATTAGTTTTGTTAACTATTATATTAATATAAATTAATGAATGCCTGCTTATGTTAATTATTGAACAATTACATTGTATACTTCGTAAAGTCAAAAATTATAAATTTGTATTTACTGTACATACAGTGAGCGCAGAAAGTGTTCGTACACCTATGCTATTGAAACGAGAATGCCTGCGAAAAAGAAACAGAAAATTTAAGAAGTGTAATAACACACACAATATGAATAATGAAAACTAAGCTTTATGAATATATCAATAAAGAACCACAAAGACAAGTTTAATGGTCAGAAAGTAAATAAATTCCGTAGAAAATGTATAGAGTAGACGCAAAAAGTGATCGTACACCTGACGTACGAATACGAAACAAAGATACCACAACTGGGGTTCACTAGTATTCACCTGAGTATACACCTCTGTATAGCATGACGAGTAACAGAATGAGTTTAGTTGTGAATAGGAGTGAAAAAACTGCACGGTGGGCTGTCGAAATGGGAAGCAACCGAACAGAAACAAATGAGGAGACAAGAAAAGTAATTATTAAAGTGCATAAGAAGGGTAAGTCTTTGAGAAAGATAGCAAACCTCAGGGGCAGATCCAGAGGGGGCGATCGGGGCCATCGCCCCCCCCCCACAAGAGGAAACTTTCTTATTTTATATATAAATAAACCCATCCATAACAAGTTTGGAGCTCTTAAAAGAAGCAGTATTACTGCCGACCGCCCCTTCCCCAGAAGTCCGTCCTGGATCCGCCCCTGTATAGAGTAGCCACAACCGAGTATTTTCCGCTGTATGTTTGGAGTCGTTGTCTTGCTGAACAATAAATTGGTTTCAAGAACCATCTTCTGGCACTAGTATGGAGATATTCCTTTAATATGTTAATATACACTTTGTGGATCATCACTCCATCGATAAGGTGGAGACGACCCACTCCTGAGGCACTCATACAACCCCAGACGAGCACGGACCCTCCTCCGTGTCTTACTTTAGGGACGAGATTTTGAGGATTCATCTCTGTATTCACCTTGCGCCATACCATACGCCTCCCATTGGACTCGATAAAATTAAATTTATTTTCTTCCGAAAATATGGCCCTATTCCAGAAAGAAGCCTGATCCCTTATCTTTATACTCTTTTTCAAACTTTAGTCTCTTTATACGATTTGTCTTGTTCACCCAGAACATTTTCCTGGCTATCCGACCATGATACCCTGCAAATATTCCGCACTGTACTGGCTGATACTTTAACACCGCGTGTTTCCAGATCCGTTGCCAATTGCACAACACTACTTTTTGGAACCTTTTTTCTTTCCCTAATAATGTAACGTTTAACTTGTTCACTCAACACTCTTGGTCTTTCAGTTCTTTTTTTTATTATTTTTATTATTTATTTTATTTATTTATTTATTTTTTTTTTTATGGTTTCGCACAGTGATAGAAACATTATACATCGCAATTATTGTTTGTACTGTTGAACAAGGCCTGTCTGCAAGGTTTGCCAGGGGCGGATCCAGGACGGACTTCTGGGGGGGGGCGGTCGGCGGTAATACTGCTACTTTTAAGAGCTCCAAACTTGTTATGGATGGGTTTATTTATATATAAAATAAGAGTTTCCTCTTGTGGGGTGGGGTGGGGTGGGGTGATCGCCCCCCTCTGGATCCGCCCCTGACTCTATAATACCTTGAAACAGCTTCGCACACCTCCCCAATCCCCAGACATGATCCCCATAGAACATCTATGATCTGTTCTGGAGACAAGAATCAGAAGGCACAGCTTGTCTACTAAAGAAGGCCTAAGAAAAGCTATTCGAGAAGAATGGGACATAATCAGTCCCGAAGCTACAGAACTACGAACTACTACAGGTGAAATCAATGCCAGGAAGACTACAGACAATCATCAACGCACAGGGTAATCCCACAAAATATTAAATAACGTAATATACTTTATAAGCATTAATTCAAGCATAAGTGTACGGTGACTTTTTGCGTTTACAAAAAAGGAATTCTCTCTTTTCTTCTGAACAAAACAGTGATTGTGTTTGTTTGGCCTTTCTCTTGTATATAGAAATAAAATGTATGAATGTGTAGGCTTAATTCTGGTTATATATATATTTTCCACCTCCCGTTCTCATGCTAGCTGTTTTCAATATAAAGTATGCACGGTGTACGAACACTTTCTGCGCTCACTGTAGGTATGTTGACAATAAGCGAATGTTATTAGAATATTTGTTGAGATTTATTTTCCTTCACTGCCTTTCGTCTGGTTAAAAAGTAGTTTGCAGTGCTTTGGAGCATCTGCAGGTGGGAACGCGATAACGTTTGAGACATACCGGCGACTTTTTTGTGTAAAAATAAGACCTTTCTCATAAAGTAGTAAATAACTGCAGTAGCAATTGCCTACGTAAATGATAAAGACATATCCAACTACAAGAAATTAATACAGTATATATAGCCTATTCATTATTGTGTTTCTCTTTTAACAGCTACTAGCTAAGGATGGCTAATTCCAGAATTTTTACTTTCCGGAATCCGGAAAGTAAAATCGGAAAAATTCCGGATCTCGGAAAAATTCCGATTTTTTCTAAATTCCGGATTTTTTCCGAATGTCGGAATTTTTCCGAAATCCGGAATTTTTCCGAATTCCGGAATTTTTCCGAATGTCGGAATTTTTCCGAAATCCGGAATTTTTCCAAAATCCGGAATTTTTCCGAATTCCGGAATTTTTCCGAATTCCGGATTTTTTTCTGAATTCCGGAATTTTTCCGAAATCCGGAATTTTTCCGAATTCCGGAAAGTAAATTTTCCGATTCCGGAAAACAAAATTTCCGGAATCCGGATTCCGGAAAAATTTGGCCATCCCTAGTTTATTCATATTAACCCCTTACTGTATATCGTTAATTATGGCACTCTACTTGTTGATATTTTCCACCAGGGGACTTCAGAAATTTTACTTTTAAATTCTGTCCACCATCATCCTCAGCTCTTAAGAAAAAAGTATTCTTTCAAATGTTCGAACGGTAAAATATTTTTGTTCTCCATCTTCATAAAAACAACACCAATCAAAGTAAAATAGACTACCGGTATCATTGCACTCCTAGTTCACTCACTGAATGTATTGATTTGGAGCTGTCAAAATCTACGACAAAATCTTCCAGGTGCTTGCAATCAGTACACGTGATTTCCCTGAGGCTGTCCTCATCTTCCAAAAACAGCAAGTGGCACTACGAACTTATCTGTTTCTCTGTGTGTCAATGACTGTCGGTCACTGACATACGTAGTTCATGCTCGATTGTTTCATTCTGAGAAATTCACTTACAGGAAAGAAATATTTGTTTCCGAAAAAAATACATATATTGCAGTTACTTATCCGAAATGTAACGCGAAAAAAGTAACGCAAACTAGGTACGTTACTTAAAATTTTGTAACGCGTTACCGTTACAGTTACTTTGGAAAAAATGTAACGCGTTACTAGGAAACGTTACTTAAAAAGTAACGCGTTACAAGTAACGCGTTACTTGCGTTACGTTACTTCCCAAGACTGTGCTGTACATACATTTGAGTCTCATCGTATTATGATTATTATCCTCCATAATTGAAATAACAGAACAGAAAAGGGGTTTTACTTATTTTCACTTTAAATTAATTTATTTCGGAATTTGATTTTAATAATCACTTGATTGTTTAAAAAAATAAATGATTTAAATCTTGATTTAAATCATAATGATTTATCAGAATTAATCCAATGCTCCAGATTAAATAAGAATTAATCCAATGCTCCAGATATAGCATTTGACTAAATTCTTACTAAATCCAATAAATTATTATAGACTGCCAATTGCTCACTTAGACAATTTACGAAGTTCACTTTAGCGCAACAGTTTTATACACATTAGATATCTGGATAGTTACTTAAGTGTTGTTAGCATATTTAAAGTCTATCAGATATCATGACATATAATTATTAGTTTTAATTAACTGAAATGAGAAGAAAATTAAAGCTCGCTGGCGAAAGGTTAACTATTAACTTTAAAAATACCTGTACCTTTTCGAAGTAATAAATGCTGGTATGGTATTGGTTTCAAGGAAAATACCTGTTTCTGTGTGATTAATTACTTCGAAATAATTTTAAAAATAAGCAAAGATTTTCGAGACATTCGAGTCGAATCAAGATTTTTACGAGTAGTCTCGACTCGACTCGTGTCTCGACTGATAAATTCGAGTCGAGAAAGAAGTTTGTCTCGACTCGAATTCGAGTCTAAATTCGAGACATGTCTCGACTCGTGCGCATCCCTACTTCTCGGTTCGGCTCCATAGTGAATGAGCTATGAGCCTAGCCGCTCGAGCCGTTGAAAAACCCGGGCTGAGTAGTTTTGAACATGTTTGCCGGCGCCCTATAACTTTTAACAAATTTTGGCTCGAACCCGAATACTTGCTCCCCGGGATTCAAATTTCAACCTCATGAACAACGTTCTTGCCTCCTAGACTTCACGACTACCTAGGTCGCAGTCAACTAGTTCTTCGTATTCAGATACAGACTGCCTATCTTTCATGTTTATACACGGTGTTATAATAATAATAATAATAATAATAATTGTAGTAGAAGTACTAACATTGATAATAATTATATAATAATTATATTGTCTATGTGGAATAATTCAAGAGAGTACTTGGAACTACATACAGGATTTGGCTCGACTCGACTCGAAACTCGAGCAAAATTCGAGTCGAGTTGAAGGAAATTTTTCGAGCCGAGTTCTCAAGTCGAGCTAAAAGATGTCTGTTTCGAGTCGAGTCGAGTTTCAAAGAAAACTCGCTCGAACTCGCTCGTGCCCATCCCTAGCTTAAAAGTTGTAGGAAAAAAGGAAACAAAACGTATTTAATCAATTGTAAGTGAAAAATGAAATATATCTGTTTACAACTCACTGTTATGCCGTGTAGCCTGTACCGTAAAAAAATATTAATGAAAGTGAATGATTATGAAGTAACTTAGTGGAATAGATTTTCAAATTTGAAACGAGTCGTAAATTTTCTGTAGTTTCGTGGGCTATAATAGTTCGTCCAAGTTTTAGGTCTCAAACAATGTTTATTGTTACATGATTCGTAATATGGGAACTGTAAGTTTATGAAGTGATTATACGAACAAAATGAAGAGCATTAATAAATGTTTGAAGATATGCAAGTCAGTATATAATATACTGTAATAATAAACATATTTAAATGTTGTTACATTTTACTCTTGAGGAGTTCTTGCGCAGCGAAAGGCTATTGATCAATTCTTTATTAAATTAAGAAACCAACAGAGCATCCATTTTCTACATAAATTACAAAACGAGACATGAAAAATCGACACCAGACGAGAAAAAATTCCGAAAATCAAGACTAGACAACAGTTCTATAATGGGTCTCGAGACGAGAAGAGAAGACGAGAAAATATTATTTTCTTTCTCGTCTCATTTATGAGCAACAACAATTGACAAACATATTGTCTATTCGTAAATGTGTCATCTAATAATACAAATAGGGTTGATACCAAGCGCACGTGACCTCAACCTCACGAACTGATCGTGAGTTTATTGAGCGTGATGTCAAGATCATGACGTAAGTATAAAGTCGTGTGAGTAATGTCGAAAGGATGTTCTAAGTGTGAGGTCGAATGTGATAGATGCTAATGTTGTGAGCATGAAGTTAAGTGATCGTGTGGTCGAATAGGTGTTGTAAGCGTGATGTCGATTGTCGAAGTGATGTGAGTGTAAGGATGAGTGAGTGTAAAGTCGCTCGAAAGGGTGTTGTGAGTGTGATTTTCTAGTTATATTGAAATCATGATGCTGAGTAAGCGTAATGTCGAAATGATATTATGACAATGCGTGTGAGGTCGAGTAAGTGTAATGGCGGATCAATTAGGTAAGTATAACATTAGTAGTATTGGCACGATTTTCTCGTCTTGTCTGGGGGAAGTGTCGTATTGTCTCGACTCTCAAAGATTTTTTCTCGTCTAGTCTCGATTCTAGATAAACTTTTCTCGTTCTCCTAAACTTATACATAAAACTTTATCAAGCTCATTCGTGACTAACGGTTAGCGTACGCGCCTTTGGCGTTAGATTCCCAGCGGGAGTTCATGTGGTTCGGATTGCACGTTAATCAGTAGGTTCCATCTCGTATACCCTCGCTGGTGAAAGCGACGTTAAACTCAAACTCAACTAAATTCTATGGCCTGATTTTGTTTCTTAATTTCATCTAGAAGTTAGCAGAATCTTTCCGTGTCAGAGAAGTTCACGTTCAGGAACAGTGCATGTATCTAGGTAACAACATTTGAGCCATATTTATTATTAAAGTATACTATATGATCTATGAATGTTTATGTACAGCAAATTATGAATACGTTAAAATATTAAATAATACTTTTTGATAAAGTGGATACTTTCAAATATCTAGGATCAATATTAACAGACAAAAATGATATTCACGAAGAAATTAAATGTCGACTAAAAGCATCAGGGAATTCGTGCTACTATTCAGTTCAAAATCTCTTGTCCTCGCGAATTCTGTCGAGGAATTTTAAGGTTAAAATATATGAAACGATAATCATGCCCGTTGTTCTGTATGGTTGCGAAACATGGTCACTTACTCTGAGGGAAGAACATAGACTGAAAGTATTTGAGAACAAGATCCTGAGACGAATATTCGGACCCAAGAGGAACGGGAATGGCGAAAACTTCATAACGAGGAACTACATAATTTATACGGTTTACCCATCATTCTTAGGGTCATCAAGTCTAGGAGGCTTAAGTGGGCAGGTTATGTAGCTAGAATGGAAGAAAGTAGAAACGCTTTCAAAGTCTTGTCCTAAAGACCAATCGGAAAACGACCATTAGGAAGACCTAGGCGCAGAAGGAAGGACAATATTAAGATGGATTTCGCAGAGACAGGAATACAAAGTAGAAATTAGATCCAATTGGCTAAGGATAAGTCAGTGGAGAGCTTTTGTGAATGCGGTTTTGAACCTCCAGGTTCCATAGGCCATAGAATTAGTTAGTTAGTTAATCGTCGAAACAAGCTAGGTTATCACTACTGTTCTATGGCCTACATCTGGCCCACCCAGAGAAACAGTAGAGCACTGTCCCTGATTGCAGATATGTGTCCCACTTCATCTAACCTGAAATAATCTCAATACTATCCTTTTCTTATAATTAGTTAGTTATATAAGACTTGTGCATCTTTAAACGTTGATAAATGATCTTCATGGTGTTCGTGCAATCACTTTACCAATTTTTAGTTTTATGCTATGAATTATGTAACAATAAAGTAGTATTTGAGATGTAGGACGTGGGTGAATTCGAGTTCTCCACGAGATTAATTATGTTTTTCATCTCGTCTCGAACTTAAAAAATATATATTAACCTTCTCAAGACGAGAATCGAAACAAAACATTTCTCGCACTTTGTTGTAAATTGTGAGCGTGATATTAGCATTGAACGTGATGGCAAATATTTAATATCCGTCTGAACAGAACAGCCTGTATAGTTTGACTTTTATGTGTATTTAGGCTATAGAGGGTGCTTTATCCTATTGGGTTGGATATTCAGAGCAAATTTTTAAACACATTTTTTAGTAAAGATAGGTAATATTTCCTGCCTGAGTATGTTGCTCCAGTGGCGGATCTACCCCGGGGCCGGGGGCCTAGTCCCAGTTTTTAAAAAAAATAATCAAGCACAAATTATCAAGCTATTGTTTATTGTTTATATATTTTTTAAAGTTTATAACAAGCTCATGATATACATGTCATAAGCTGCCTCCCCTCTCCAGTTTTTGCCTTTTAGATCCGCCTCTAGGTTGCTCTAATGTAGGCTCTCTTAAAGTCGTTTGGTGGAGTCACTATCACTGTAGATGAGAGATTGTTGCTAGTTGAACTTTAGCGTGTAATCGTTATTTTGCGTCGTGGTTCGAATTAATTTCTCAGTCTCATACTGAGCCCTTTTCTCCTCTTATTTTCCAGCTACTTTACGACGTATACGATCACTTGCCCATGCCTACAGTTTCGTTATGCGGTAGCTGGAAACGCAATAATCGAAAATGTAGACAACGTAAATAAATTTGTCAGGCTACAAATATAATAGGATTAGATATTAACTGTACAAGTGATAAAATTACTTCTCGATAAAAGAAATATAATGTTACTACAAAAGCACAAATATTACATACGTTTGTATTTACAATATATTCACCATGAACATTTTAACACTATTTTTACGCTAGTGGCTTGATTTTAATAATAGACGACGAGGTGGCATAAAATGTTAATCAACTCACGTGTTTTTTCGGCTAGCCTGTCGATGTCGCTCCTCCGCTGTCCTGTGTTCGATGATGTGTACTGGTTTTGGCGTTAAAGTCCCAAAATTAATTTACTGCTTCTTCAGTGATGGTTCCCCATAGGATCTACAAATATAGGTTTTGCTCCAGGAGGTCGTTACCGCTGTATTGTCAAATAAGTGCACTTATAGAAAAATCACTATGAAAAATATGAACTGTCACTTTGTATATAGAAAACTAGGCAGCCTGAATGCTGCTTTTAGGTAAATGTAATTCGGGCGAGCGAACGTCAACACGTTCCTCTTGAACTGGTCCACGGCGACTGCCCCTTTTGTTCAGTTAGCTAGTGCGTATATCTTTCCGGGCTGAAGCTCTTCGGTGATGACGTATACTACCAAGTTCACACTCCTTGGCCGAAGAAGTGCGGCCATTTTAAATAATCAAATCAGCGCTGAGCACTGAAGAGAAGTAAAATGCTTTGCGACTTTCCCGATTTTCCGGAGTTTGAGAACGTTCACAAAGAGAGTCGTTGTTTCTGCGTCGTATGTCCATATATGGTTACGAAATCTACCGGAAGTCCACTAACACAGATGAAAAGACATTCCAAAGCGATGAACGAAGAGTTTCTAGAACATTTGGGTTTATACGAGGGTTGGTTAATAAAGTTCAGAATAAATCTATTTTTTCAATGTTTCTTTTAAATCGCAAAAAATGAGCTGTAGGGCGGTGACAACCTATTGGAGCCCGATCAGTGTCCGAGCAAATTGTTCCAATTTGTGAAGAGAACCCTGGCCGTTGAGGGGTTAATGGTCCATACTGGAATATCACTTGAGGGTCAGTGTATTTTGGAACGTCCTGTACATGAATCAACTGGCACTGGAAATTCTCCATAGAGACTTGATATATTGGGGCTATACTGTATATAATTCACTCCACTAATGTACGGAAGTGTTATTAGGAGATCACTATATTATGGGACACACTGTATATAAATTGAAAATCGTTGGGGACTCACTATGAAAATTCGACATATTGGGACTGCACTGTATCTATCGCACTTCACTTATTAACTGTGAGGTTGTTCACCCTGTATGACGACAAGCCACCTTTGCTAAAGCCACCTATTATGTTCTTTAAAGCCACCTTTTATTTATATGAAGCCACTTCTGAATCCGCCACTTTTAAGTTTTAATTAAGCCACCTTTTGTTTAAACAAAGCCACTTTTATGCTACCATTAATAAATTGTTCGTAATTTTCAGTTTATAGTTTCTTTTATTTATTTATCTATTTATTTATTTTCACTAACTGGTTTCTTACCATAATTAAAAATATTTTAATTCACTTTTCAATTATCTTTTGCAAAACACATGATATACTTAAACATGTTAAACCAAACACACATACAAATGAACATTAATATTGAAAATACTTAACTACTAAACAATAATAAAATATGTATACCGATTTCGGAAGTGTAGCCTCACAACGTAACGAACGGTAATATCGGAATTCCTAATATGTATTTTGTGTAGTGTAGTGTATGTATATATGCACCTTTTTACATCAAGCTTAATTAATACTTAAATTTTCTAAAATAACATCAAAATAACTATATCAATATCAATAACTGTATATATTCATAAATGCAAAATATGAATAATTCCAAAAGAAATTTCAAAACAGAAATTTGTAAAATAAGTATACCATAATTCACATACTAATTATTCAAAATACTGTATTTCAACTTATTAAACATCAAAAGTACTAAAAGAATGCAAAACCAATTATACTGTCAAGTCTCAATAATCGTATTGCTCAAACAATAAACAAGAGATTCATCGAATTATTTCAAATAAATTTAGAATCACATGCCAGCTTGCTTTTTTTTTTTTTTTAGACTCACCAACATCAATAAATACAAGGCTGATGATAGTTTTGATTATCTGATTTCCATGATATTTTGTAACCAATTTATATTATACATATTTCCCATTTTGTGAGCCAATTTTATTATAAGTAATCGTTACCTAATTAAAAACAAACACTTTACATATCGATACCAAATTGTGTCGGTTATCATTGGGTCCATCGTACCCACAAAATAATATAACATTTCCTCACAAACGACATGATGGCCTTGTCACATTTTATATTTACATAAAACTAAAATATTATTTTATTTTATGAGCACGATGCACCCCGAAGAAAAGAAGAAGGAATCGGTTTAATTAAAAATCCAAACAGTTACAATTTATTGTTTTACTTGAGTCAATGAAAAATAAATGTCTGATAAAATATAAAATTTTAAGCGTCAAACTAGATATCTTGTTCTTAAATAAATAGATTTAGAATGTCACAAGCCGAAAGTGAATTTTGAAGTGTGTGTCTAAAGGCCAAATTCACACACTAGCTGAGGTCCCATCGGACGCCACACCGATTTCGTCACTGTAATTTTGAAAGAGAATAGTGACGCCTCTAAGGGTTGAATTGTAATTTTCAACCTTTTACCTCTTCTTGACTTGTAAAACAGTTTTTTGTAATTAAATTGAATTAAGTTCAAAACTTCATTAGTGTCGTAACAAATACCCACTGACTTTACATAACGGACATTATATGTGAATGGATTCATAAGCAAATTATTAAATTCAACATTATTTTCAAGTATTTACAAAACCATACTAAGTATTATTTGATTTTCAGTATTTCGACGCCTAACCAGTTTTATATTACAAATTCAATATGCTTTTACACATGCTTTTAATAACAAAGTTGGATGAAAAGATTCATCAACTGAAGAACACGCATTTTTTTTTTCAAAATCCAAATTTCATAATTAATTGTAACATTCATTAGTATTTCTGTAATTGAATTTTAAGTATCTCTAATTGCCTAACATCTCTCTAAATGCATGATGGTATGGGGACAGCTAAATGTTTATAATCATACAAGGTAAACGAATAAAAACTCGAAAGAAAATGAAGTGGTAGAATTTTATTAATGACATTTGGTTCCCAAGACTGGAGGCACCTGAAAAGAAATAAAACATACAAAACATAAACATCCTAACAAAAGTTCAATACAGAAATTCTGTATCCAAACGGGATAATCAAAGTTTCCAAAAGTGGAATGGTATTATTAAAATTTCAAAGTCCGAAATCGCGATCTAAAATGATTACCTACTTAAAAATTTCCAATGCTGTCTTTCCTCTGCTTTTCACATTCATCTCTCATCTCCAAAAACTGTAAAGAAAGAATAAAACATGGTATTTAAATGAACGTACCTGATTATGAATGGATACTGGTGGTTCCTCTGGATGGGCGCGTCGGTGACAGTGTGCACACACTTGAAGCTGAAAAAGAAATTCCTAACTTTCGAGATTCGGTGGGGAATAATTGACGTAAAAGAGTAATAATCTTTATTTTCATTCTTTATAAAAGCTTAAAGTTTTATTCGGTGTTTAATTTTTCGTCTCTTCCGGGAGTTCAGTCCAAATTCGGGCAAAGTTCGCGCTTTGGTTACGCTACAACTTTCATTTTCCACCGATGCCGATTACACTTGTACGCCTGCAATTTCATACGCTTACGAGTACTTTTCCAATTACCTTTTATAATTCGCGGGACTTTTCTCCTTTTTGCAGCGCACCTACTGAACTTCCACATAGTAACGCGTTTTCGTTTACGGCGCTTAAATTTGGGATCATGCACAACTTTTCTTTTAAGTTTACACTTACTACTACTGTATTTACCATGTAACTTGCTGCACGAGGCTCGTACGTATTTGCGCTTGCGCCTTTTGGCATTCTTCGGAGTCGACATACACCTTTTTCGCGTCTTGGCTTTCTCACAAGTTTGTTGATACGCCGGTAACTTCAATTTACACTTAAATTTCTTTCTCCCACGATTACTTTGTGCCAACTTTCGTTTTTGAGAACGCTTTTGTTTTACTTTTGCCCTGCTTTTCGCTGCATATCTAATGCGGGATTGTGCGCGCTGTAAATACACTTTACATTGAAGTTGACGAGCATAAACATAATCACGAACGATCAGCTGTTTTCGAGTAGATCTACATTTGAACCTTCGCTTTCTACAATTTCGCAATGATGACGCACTGGTTTGGTAGAAGGTGACAATACTGTGCTCAAGTTTACTCCCTTTAAGTTTACCGTTAATACGCCTTGAAACCGGATACTTATAAACCACAGTGTTAGCAAAATCCAATTGGTTATCATGAACTGTCTCATTGTTCTTCTTGACCTCGGTATTACATTTTAACCTTTTCACTGATGGCCATTTCCCTTGGTTTGCATGCACTTAAACAGGAATGTTATCTTTAGGCTCAGTTACCGTAAAAGTTTCTGACAAATTATTCACAAATAAAGCGCTTACCACGTAAAACACAATTCGCTGGATAGGCCTACACTTCAAATTATCAATCTGGAGTTGTCTCTTACTACCGTACTCGAAGTCAGGAAAGTCGGAAAGGATCTGCAGTATAAAAATGCAATTCACGTTGGCCGTGTATGGTACCAAAGACACATTTGAATCTGTTAGGTCGCGCAAGGCCACTTGCCCGCGACGTAAAAGCCACAACACTGTAACTACATCTTCACACAAAAACAATTCAACTCGCAAGCCTTTCCTGGCTTCTTGGCGAGGGTGGGTACGCGTATTCCCAACGCTACCATTCGTTGTGTGTGAGCCATCGGCATCCCTAGCCGGTAAATCAATAACGCTAAGTATACTAGAATCACAATTGTCTACGGATACACATAACAAGCTTTTGCTTACTACTACTTCCACACTACGTATTTCCTTTTCCTGACTATAACTAACTCTCTGACTTATGAGGCATCTATCTTCCGCAATGGGGGTCTGCGCGAATTCAAGAGTATTTACGATTTCACTTTCGCCTTGCACTTTTTTGCGTTCAAGTCGTGCCGTCTGCATGCATTCATGAAACTCAACGAGACTTTCCTTACATTTTGCTACACTAGTTTTAAACTCAACAGTTCCTGCCTCAACTTGATTGGTCACATCAATTAGTCCAGAATATACCTCGATAATGGAATTATTGGTAGTTGTAATACCGGTACTTAATTGGTCGAATTTACAATCAAACTTACTCTCTAATTCTAACTTATTGTTCGCGCACTCGTTTGCCAATTCCTCTATTCGCTCGTTATTAGTGTCAATTTTATGCTCTAATTTCTCAGACTGTTTCTCTAATTTCTCTGACTGTTTCTCTAATTGTTCTGTTAACATTGCCTGAAATTGTTCTAAAATATTCGCTTCCATTTTTACTTAACTTACAAGTAACTAAATCACAATATAAAACATGCGGCAACAAACACTTGAAGTAAATAACAATGTAAACAAACACTTTTCTAAAACTATTTCGATTACACAAAATTTTTCATTTTTCTTTAAAATTTCATTTTGCAAAATGTTTCGATAGACGATTAACATAAACAAAAAAAATTGTTATTCATTTGTCGTGATAAGTAAATCGAAAAGGAAGGTGCATACTACTATGAGTGTGTGTGTGTATGTGTAATCAGCTGTTCTGTGCTTCCGTACTGCGAAAAGTTTGCGGAATAAAAGTTCGCGAATGGACAAAACATTTTAATCTCGCACAAAACAAATTATGCTACTAATATTTCTGTGGTAATTGAATTTACTTTCTGTTTTCAAACACTACCTTTTATTTTCTTTCCTCTTGCTCTTTTCTTTTCACGAGTTAAAACAATCTGCGCATGATTCTATACCCAGTTGCCTGCTTGTAACTACGTGATTCAAATGTTTACTATTTTCGTATTTTAATAAATGAACTCTGAAATAATTAAATGTAGTTCTATCCGAAGATTAAAGTACGTCTTGTCACGGTTGAACCATTTCGGGTTAATCGTTATTTTGCGTCGTGGTTCGAATTAATTTCTCAGTCTCATACTGCGCCCTTTTCTCCTCTTATTTTCCAGCTACTTTACGACGTATACGATCACTTGCCCATGCCTACAGTTTCGTTATGCGGTAGCTAGTAACGCAATAAACGAAAATGTAGACAACGTAAATAAATTTGTCAGGCTACAAATATAATAGGATTAGATATTAACTGTACAAGTGATAAAATTACTTCTCGATAAAAGAAATATAATGTTACTACAAAAGCACAAATATTACATACGTTTGTATTTACAATATATTCACCATGAACATTTTAACACTATTTTTACGCTAGTGGCTTGATTTTAATAATAGACGACGAGGTGGCATAAATTGTTAATCAACTCACGTGTTTCTTCGGCTAGCCTGTCGATGTCGCTCCTCCGCTGTCCTGTGTTCGATGATGTGTACTGGTTTTGGCGTTAAAGTCCCAAAATTAATTTACTGCTTCTTCAGTGATGGTTCCCCATAGGATCTACAAATATAGGTTTTGCTCCAGGAGGTCGTTACCGCTGTATTGTCAAATAAGTGCACTTATAGAAAAATCACTATGAAAAATATGAACTGTCACTTTGTATATAGAAAACTAGGCAGCCTGAATGCTGCTTTTAGGTAAATGTAATTCGGGCGAGCGAACGTCAACACGTTCCTCTTGAACTGGTCCACGGCGACTGCCCCTTTTGTTCAGTTAGCTAGTGCGTATATCTTTCCGGGCTGAAGCTCTTCGGTGATGACGTATACTACCAAGTTCACACTCCTTGGCCGAAGAAGTGCGGCCATTTTAAATAATCAAATCAGCGCTGAGCACTGAAGAGAAGTAAAATGCTTTGCGACTTTCCCGATTTTCCGGAGTTAGAGAACGTTCACAAAGAGAGTCGTTGTTTCTGCGTCGTATGTCCATATATGGTTACGAAATCTACCGGAAGTCCACTAACACAGATGAAAAGACATTCCAAAGCGATGAACGAAGAGTTTCTAGAACATTTGGGTTTATACGAGGGTTGGTTAATAAAGTTCAGAATAAATCTATTTTTTCAATGTTTCTTTTAAATCGCAAAAAATGAGCTGTAGGGCGGTGACAAGCGTCTCTTTTCAGTATCGTGTACAGAGATTATACAGTATTACATTTGGACCTACAATTTCAGATACGATATGAACCACCGTAATTTGCGTTCCAGTTATTCTTTCACAGGAAATCTTATTCTTCACAAGAGGCGCATTTTCTAACAACTAGGAAAGAAAGAAGGGCCACAGAGCGTTGATATAGTGGTCAGTTCTTTTCCCACATGTATCTAAAAACTAAAACTAAAAAACAAACAAACAAACAAAAAAAAACATGAAGTACAAATATTCATTTCGAGTTTAACGTTCCACCTTCATGCTCCTATGCAAAGGAAAGGCAGATGGGAATGATAACAAAAGAAATACTGGAATGCAGGAAGTAGGAGCAAACATAATTCCTAGACAGTCCACGCACATAGTGCTTGTCGAACACAAAGCTAACTTGATGAGATCCGGTATCGAGTCAGAGACCCCACGCAACACAGGTGAGCTTTCTACCACTGAGCCAACGTGGCCTCCAATAGGTGTTGGATAGATTGGAAATTAGAATTAGGAATGCAGGTATATAGTAAAACCAAATTATTATTATTATTATTATTATTATTATTATTATTATTATTATTAGTAGTAGTAGTAGTAGTAGTAGTAGTAGTAGTAGAAGACCCTATTAGTTTATTACGTGCATTCCGAATTAAATGAGTCCCTACCGGGAATTGAACTGAGCTCTGTTGCGACGAACCGTGTTCGTTCTCCATACATCCGCTGTTGCTACATCCGAAGAAACATCATTTCCAGCTCTATGAGGGGTTGTAAAACTACAAATGCAGAGCAAGAGTTTATGTGACTGATTATACCGCCGGTCCCTTCAACCACTATAGGGAGAGCGAAGGGAGAGCGAGTAATTCCAGCGGGTGGTGGATTTGTGTCATCTTATCGCCAAACAAAATCTTCGCAAATGAAAGAAATGTTATGGGTGGTGCTTAGTTCACAGCTTTTGTAATGAATTGGGACACTTTGATGTCTTCTGGGGGTTGGATGGAAGTCGTAGATATTATCTGGAGTAAATTCCTTTCGTTCGTAAACTTTCTTTTCATAAGTGAGTATATTTATGACTATGGAACACTTTTGCGGTAGAAAATGAGAGCCCGAGTTGCTAGTCTAGTGAGTGATGGTTCACATAGTCTTGGGTTCGATTTCAGATTGGAAAGCATATGTAGAATTTTAACTGACTTCGACATTCGTGTATTCGTGCCCCTGTCGCGTCCAGTGAAAATATAGTGGTAAGAAGTGAAATTAGGTACAATAAAGGTAATTACAGAAATAAAATTACTGAGGAATGTTCGATTGATCAGTTAACTTTTAAAAAGAAGTGATAAAATCCTAATCTTTTTTGGTGCAGTGATCCGAGGTTCGATTCCACTGGGGACACTCGATCGAAAAGACGTAACGACTTTTCCGGGCCAGAAATCCTGAGTAGGGTTTTCCTCATTCACACCAGGCAAATGCCGGGATGATACCTAACGTACAGGTCCCAGGTCGCTTCCCTCCTTTCCCGGATAGTATGCTCGCGGAAAGATGTGATCTCTAATATGTTACGGGCTTACAGCCATAGATACCAGTAATGCCCAGAAATATGTATAAATAAAAAAATAAAATAAAATCTTTAGTGCATGAGGACTCTGGTTTGACCCCATCTCGCGCCAAATAGGCTTTATGGAGGACAAAGATCGTATTCTCGAGTTTTCCCTGGGTTTTCCCGTTCCCTCCCACTTTCTTCATTCCACCATTTTATTCATTCTCATCATCATCATATACACGGTATATGAATGGGACGTAAAATTGAAAAGATTTATTTCAGTTTCTTGAGGTAGAAATGACCTAATTAAAGTCGGAACAAAGTTATTTAGTTTTGTATCCGCCTTTAACAAAAAATCCTATCCTAATCCTAACTATAAATAAAACTACATGAACTGACATAAAATAGAGGGGTACTTGCAGTTGACGTGGAAAGTTGAAATTTTTCATCATTGTAGCTTTTCG
Source organism: Thermobia domestica (assembly GCF_964235325.1). NCBI lineage: Eukaryota > Metazoa > Arthropoda > Insecta > Zygentoma > Lepismatidae > Thermobia > Thermobia domestica. The sequence goes on from NC_137456.1 coordinate 337,453,669, forward strand.
GGACTAACTCACAGGAAAATTGCCAAAAACGAATATTTTTAATTTTTAGGGGGTCTAAAAGGGAAAGAAGTACTTGGAATAAATACTTGAAACTCGATATGCTTGGCGTTAACTAAGTAAAACGTCAAAAATACAAATTTCAAACTGTAGAGTTGTTTTATAGGGAAAAATATTCTCAATTTATTTCTATGGAACATCTTCTACACCCAAAAATATTTAGACATTTCCAGCAGGATTAGAATGATGAAATTTGGCATGATTGTAGCCTTCCGAGACTAACCTACTGGAAAATGCCAACATTGAATATTTTAAGTTTTTAAGGGGTCTAAAAAAGGGCGAAGAAATCCCCATGTTATTTAAATGGACATTTTCTTGGGATACAAAATCTTATCTTTTAGATAGTTAAAATATGAAAAGAAACTTGAATTTGATAGAATTGTGGGTTTAACAGGTGCGAGGCTGTAGGACGAGTCAGTGGGCGAAGTTCTCAGGTGGTTCAAATTCAGGAAATGTAATTGAAGAGCAAATACACGAAATTCACTCTTGATGCAAAGGTTGATACAGAAGAAATTCGAGGCGGTAGACCGAGCAAACGCGGGGTCTGGGCTCTGGGGGCGGAGCCGCCAGCTAACCAAAGGCTAGTATGAATCTAAAGCTACAGACATCAGAATCTATCTAGACTTTTGTTCTCTGTTTACTCATACAGCTAAAGTTCAGTGAGAACGAATGGTATGTGCTGTATAATGATTCCAGTGAGTTACGTTTTCAGGGTTTGATCAAGGAGAGGAGTTAATGCACTCAATCTCATTTCCTTTCAGGTCAAGCGGGATTTTTGTTCATTTATCTCAATGTAGTCAATGTTTAAAAGTTGTATGTGCCAGAGGCCGTGTCCAAAAGTGCATAGTGCACACTTCGAGGATGCACACTCGAAGTCTACAAATGGAGTGCACACTAAATAGTGTACACTTCGTAAAATTAGCTTTTGATCAGCACTTGCTTACAGCGCCTCGTTGTGGTGGAATATGGAACATTGATGACAAAAGAAGGGAGAATTTCGCGTACTAGAAAAAATTAGCATGCTTTTTTTTTCTTTAGATGAATGACTTTCCAGTTATATTAAAGATAAATAAACCGTACAGATTGACTATATGGGGTAACCATAAAATGATTTAAGACTTTTTTTCATGTATGCCAACAGCTTCAGCTTTGCCGTGCCTGCAAATATTTGTCATTTTGGGTATTTCACGCGCAGATTAACAAGAGCGGAGCATAAATGCAATACATATATAATATATGTGTGCGTTGTCTTATGTGCACAATAAACTCGTAACAGCATTAAAAACACTAAACTATTGGCGATATTCTACTTTATTAGGCATGCTTGCGGAGGGAATATTTAATAATCTCCCGAAAGAAGAGTAGCACTGGTGATTAGGGCGCTGAAGACACTTTTGCGAACTAGTTTAGGAATTTTATTGCAACTGAAAGCAGGCAACGTGCAAGAGCGTTAGGACACCGAGGGGAGCGGTATTTACAATAATGTGGCACAAAACTACTTTGAGAGAGGGTTGATACTGAGTATAATTGCTTCCTGTACGGTAGATTTCACAACAATGACAGTATAATTGTTGTAGTTCTACTGTATTCTGAGTTCAGGCATACTGATTGAACTCTTTCTACCATATTGCGCTAATATTGAAGTTCCTTAGATGTTATTCTTTCACTGTGAATTTATTGATTTTACCTGGAAATCATCGAAATAGTGTCTCCGTATTCTTAATCTACAGCAAAAGTTAACACATAGAAGGATGACAAGGAAAGAAATGGTAAAGTTGAACAACATGAGGACCAAAATTACAGAAAAAAGCTATTATGTCGCTATGAAATACCAATTTATAAGGATAATACATACTCAAGGCGAATAACCCTAATGAAAGTAGTATGGTAAAAATAACAAAAAAAAAAGTGAGATTACTATCTTATAAGCCTGCTTGAATGGAGTTCTGTATATTGTATACACTTCAACATTTACGTGCATTTTACTATGCTTTCGGCGCCCTACATCTCTCTTGAAATATACTCTCCTACATGCTTCCCACTGCGAAAATGGTTATTCAGTAACGAAACAAATCCCCTCGTCCAAATATAAACGTAAAATAAACTACTAAAAATATAATAAGAATTTTATGAAAATTAAGAGACGGTTTTATGAAAAAAATAAGTATGTAATGTAATGGCTCTCATTGTTCAACTATACGGAAGAAATTATTGTTCATAATCTTTTAATACTGGGTACAGTAATGGGATTATATGAATTAAGAGGAAGGCAAGTCTTTACTTTGGACATTTCTTTCAATGAATCGTTCAATGAACCGATTCGTAACGAAGATGGAAAAGAAAGTGCTCTGCGGGGTTCCAACCAGCCTTCACTCGCTAACACTCGCTCGTCAATATTATGTGAATTAAATATTATACTTTGGTACAAAAAGGAACCAACCTACCTACTACCTTATATACAGTATATGGGTGAAGAGGTAAGTTGTTAAAACCGGAACCAAGAGATCAAATCGCTAAATCGAAGAATAAAAAAAATGAAATGGCCATAGTAAAGACTTACCAGGAGTAATTTGTGAAATCTTTGATAAATGTGGAGAAAGGAATTTTTGATCTGTATTTCACTTTTCGGTACCTGTCAAAAATACACAATGTACGGTAATTGGTATATTACAGTCTCTCTCAAGTGCAAGGAAATATGGTATCGTTGAAAGGAATTCGTTTAGAATCAAAACTATAAAATTAGGCTTATGTGTCTATGAATTAACATTTGCGGCTGCGGCTGTAGCTGTAGCTATAGAGAAATGAATAATCTATGTATACTATGCTAGAACTTAATATATTCATACACCATTAAAATTTGTCATTTACGTGCAAATAGCTGCATTACCGATAGTGCAACTATTTCAATTAAGCTACATAAACCATGTAATATTTAAGCACAAATGTCTTTATAGCATTATTAAAGAAACTATTTGTTTGTTTTCCCTATACTATTTTAAATTCTATTGCATACTCAAAGAACATAACGTAAATACATTTGTTATTTGCGTAATATTTTTATATTCGACTTGTAAAATCACTAACTTGTATGTTTATCAAGTAAATTATTATAAAATCAGTCCACAAATATATTTACTTAAACAAAAATATTAAGAATATGCCTATTAAAATTTTATTAGGTCATTCTACGAGAAATCGCCATATTAAGCACACAAGTATACTAACGTAGTGTACATCCTCGCACACTACGCACTATGCACTCGCACACTTGTGAACTTGGACCTTTTGACGCACACTAGGTGACGTCACTTCCGGAAATAAGCGTACTTCAAATGTGCACTTGTATCTTTTGGACACGGCCAGAGTTTCTTCCAGAAAAATCTTTCTGGGGGTATTTCGGATCCGTAAGGGAAATGATGGGAATTACTCTCAGAGACGTATTTACAGAGGCCCGTATGGCTTACCACCACCCACATCCCTCCAGGAAATTTAACCCAAACTTTTTTTCATTCGATATATAATACTATTGTTGTCATAAAACCACATTTATTGCTAATTTGGGTTTAGCTCCCTGTTTCCGATAAAAATATTGAACACTAGTGTTACTATTTTAAAATAACGAAATTCACAGGAGTTTTATTGTGTGGTTACTTTATAAAATAATACAAGATTATTTTTTAACACACTTTTTACTGTTTTTGTTTCTCCTTACTTTTAAAAAGAACGAAGAGAGTTACATTAGAACATTGCACTAAAATGAAGAGTCTTATCATAATGCAAACATACTTAAGCCATGTCTATATTTACCATGATTTTAAAACTTATTTATTATTATTATTATTATTATTATTATTTTATTATTATTATTATTATTATTATTATTATTATTATTATTTCCTCGAATTTTTTTAAATGAATAGCAAAGATAAAAGAAATTTTAGTTTGTACTAAGCCTAATACCTAAAGCTTTACAAGACCTAAAGCTTATTTACATTAATTCGAATTAGAGTACGATGGTAGAGCATTCACCTCTGGTTTTAGGGGTCCCGGGTTAGATCCAAGCCCCCGCCAAGTGAACTTCGTGGTGGACAAACACCGTGTGTGTGCGTTTTCTCGGGTCCACCCGTTTCCTCCCACTTTCTTCATTCCACCATTCTATTCATTACTGATCATCACCGTCTCCTTTTGCCTAACCGGCATAACTGTGGGACGTAAAACTCAAAGATTTCATTTCATTTTTTAGAGTAATGAGTCATGAAACTATTTAAAACTTATTATATCTAGAAGTTATATGATTATCTACATTTTATTGCAAATGTCTGATCATATTAGATTTAATACCAGACGATTTACGTCTGTACCAGATTATTAAATGTAGACCGCTTTGCTTATAAAAAAAATATGCAATAGTTGTAGCAAAGGCTCTCCTTATTTAAACCTTACTGATCCGTCTCTACCTTTTAGGTGCATATTGTTCAAGAAACTGAATTAAAAATCCTTTACTTACAATCATTTTCTCCTTCAACACAAATCCTCATGCTTTGTAGTCCGATGATGAGACTCCAAGTCATTTTCTGTGTGGTGTTGATCTGCTGTAAGATCTCTCAGTGGTAGCCGAGCCGTTAATATAGGTACAGTTAATATTTTCACACATACGCTTTCAAATACATCGTAAACTAGAGCTGAACTTCTTAATACATTACTATTTCTATTCAACATGCATTTGTAGGTTTACAAACAAATTAGTTTTCTCGGCTTTATCGGAAACTACGCATGAGGATTTACACTCGCCCATATCATTTTCTTCCGTTTAATGAGATCTGTCGATTAGTAGACTTCTCATCTTTTGACATATTTTTCCTTAAACGGGGGGATAATGTAAATTCCTCCATTACATCTTACTCAAGAGGAATTAAACCTCGAACCTTTCTTGCGTGCGCCATTGATTCCAGCTAAATCTTTATTATGGAATCCGATTCGAAGTACTTGATAGATCGGAATTTGGATCTTGTTCTAATGAGAGTCTAATCTCAGACTATATTGCAAAAATAAATGTTGTTGCTATTAGTCCATAGAAATCGTAAACTTACGAGAAGCCCGTGTTATAAAGTTTTAATTAAGTTAGTATTCTTTCTCTCAATCTTTTCGACGTTTCTCTTAAGTTTTCTCTATAAAGTCTGTCCCGGAATCCTCCCACCAGAAGTAATTCTTAATCATGTCCATTCTTTTCATTCTTAGTGTCTCTTTACCTCTCTTTCCATCCACTTCCATTGCCATCGCTCCTCTAACTACATAGTCGTTTGTTCTTTTCATTAGTTGGCCATTCTAATGCAATCTGTTTTCCTGGATCTTCTTAGATATGTATATAAATTTGGTTGCTCCTCTTACTCTATCATTCATCAGTCTGTCTCTTCTTATTCCATCACATGTTCACCGCAACATTTTTATTTCGGTAACATTCTATTTGTTTTCCTGTGCCTTCTTTATTAATCAAGTTTTTGCTCCGTATATCATTGCTGGTATAACAACTGTTTTATAAACCATTACTTTGTTCTTTAATGTGATTCTGCAGTCACACGTAACGACTTATACTTTCTTCCTATTTCGACATCCCTTTGCATTCTGTGCGTTATTGCCAAGTCTCAATCAAAATTCTTGGAAACAGTTGAACCTAATTATAAAAAAAAACTTCATTAAATTGTTCTTCTGGTAACCTTTACTTCCAAATTTCCTTCTTCGTTTAACGAGAATTCTGTTTTCTTTCTCCTAATTTTTAGCCTTCTATCTTCAAAAAGACTTCTTCCTATTCACTTCCCTTTCAACAGTAAGACTTGCAAATCTAAAATTGAGACAAGTTTGTTTATTAGGTTGGTTGGATTTGAGTTTAAAGCTCGTTTCAGCATCAAGGCTATATGAAATGAAATGAAATCTTTGTTTTACGTCTCACGATTATGCCGGTGAGGCTAAAGGAGACGGCGATGATGAAAATGAAGTAAATAGTAGAATGAAGAAACTGGGAGGAAACAGGAGAACCCCGAGAAAACCCACACACACGGTGTTTGTCCACCACAAAGTTCACTTGGCGCGAAGGAGAATCGAACCAAGGACCCCATGCACCAAAGATGAATACCACTGAGCCACAGCGGACTTGGGCTATGTGAGACATGGACTTACATTTTAACCCTTAGTTGGTAACATCCAAAAAATAAGCTATAACAGTAACATCCGTCTGAGAGACGGACACGCACAATTGAGACGCTTGAAGCCAAAGTGGTGTAAGTCAGTTTTCAATAAGGTTTAGTTACACCAAGAGAATTGATTCTACGTAATGAAATTAATAAATTGAATAAGAAGCACGTCATAGTTCACTTGTAAATGTACCCATGAGTTTTATCAACACATATATGCACCCCAATAGAATATGCCGTTTGGCAATTAGAAATGAACTTACTGAAAACATTGGACACTGCTGCTGTGGGATTCTTTCTTTTCCTTCGTTGACGAATAGATGAATCATTAAACCTAACACCTGTCAGCAAAACTTCACACCTTTTGAGAGACATGGTTGCATGAAAAGCATGAATTCCAGTGCAGTCAATTGATAAAAGTGACACTAAGCTCTCACGCCCCGACTTGAAAATGGATCACAAAGTCATTAAACCAATAAGCCCTCCAATTTTAGTCTTAATCAGTATTCTTATAACTTGAGAAGGAGTTATGTAACTTTCTTCTTATCACTTCCATTGTACACTAATGCAGTTCACAGTTTCATTCAAAGTGTCATCAGTACGGAATAAATTCCAGATGTCCTCTGAATTTGGAAAATTCTGTAACTAATTCCGGGTCCTAACCATGATGACAATTTAATTTTTATCACGTCTTTCGTAGGTGTTTTAGTACCCAAATTTGGCTTCTTGCAACTCTATCTGATTGAACTACTGTATTTTTTCCAATAAACACTATCAGTTTCTGTTGTACTTTCGTATTATTCTGATCACTTTTCTGATGATTGCTGTATCCCTTATCAGATGTGTTATTGGCATCATTAAAATCAATTTCTGGATTGCTTTCGTGAACTTTTGGATAAATGATCTTGTTCAGGAACATACGAGTCATCGGATCCGTAATCATAATCAGTTTCTGATCTATAGCCATCTCTAACTGTTCTATAGCCATTTGTAGTATAGCCCTACTACTTTGTGGCATACGTTTGCTATTTGACATCTTAAAATATTCAGATTTTCGAAACGAAAGAAAACCAAATATTAATAGTTGTCAGTATAAAGTAATATCCGTCCTTTAGACGGATAAAATATATTTCCTTTACAGTAATATCCGCTTGCGAGACGGGTTGGAATAACTTTAAACACTTCGAAGTTTGCAACAATGAGCTAGACACGCGACCACTTGCTGAAAACAGCACAGTCAACCCACAACTGAAGCATAGGTGAAGTATCAGATCATACCTCGAATATGAGTACCAACTCTGAAGAAGGAAATATTGTACATCCGCCTGGGAGACGGATATTACCGACTAAGGGTTAAGGTTGAATCCGAACCGTCATAATGCTTCAAATTTCAACACTTTTCACCTTATATTGAACCCCCAGATTCCGTGTATCAAAAGTGCGCTATCTCAAACTCACATGCCGTGAAACCACGGAGCTTTCTAGCAGGTGTGAAATCCTATCAGTATATTATAATCCTAATGAGGGGATCGTCTCAAAAATTAAATGTAATGGTGTTTTCTGACCAAAATCGGTAGTATGCAGGAACATTAGCATAATGTATGCAAAACACATTAAAGTGGCGAGAACAAAATCTTACAGTTATAAAAATTGTCATAAAGATAATTGGTTATTTCTACAGATCCATAATAGACACATAGGTATAGCTCCCGGCAAAGAGGATCAAATATACAGTTGCCCCTTCCCCCCGGGAATTTCGAAGGGTGTTAGTTCTTGTAAATACATGTCAAATAATATTAATCTTTTCTCGCATACTATATAATATTTAATATATTTTATATTTAGTACTACTGTATTATAGTTTGTTTACTGTAGCTAATGAGGATAATGCTTAATAAATGTTATGTTGTATAATGTATTATGTGAACGCATATATCAAAGTATGTGTGTGCATTCGTGACTGTGCTTGGGTGTCAGTCTTTGCCCCTTCACTTGGAATCGATCCCTTGCCACCCCTTCGAAGAAAGCCCTGCAAGGGGTTCGTGCGTATAAAAGTAGAAATTTTAAGATTTAGAAATTAAAATTGAGAATGAAAGTATGAAACAAATAAGTTCTATAAAGGATGGCATACACAAGATGTGTAGTTGAACAGGCAAGCGAATTTCAACCTTAAGCATTAAATTTAAAATACTTTGAGTACACCAGTGAAAACGAAAAATAAGTCTATCTACACAGCTAAATAAGCGTTTTTTTTTTTTAAATATAACGGTAAGACTTTATAAACTTTTTTCACCACATAGACCTTCATATTACCAAACACCGGAGCGAGAAGCAGAAAATGGACAAAATGTGGTTTATTATATTCTGCCATCTTCATATCTTATGTCTATATACAAAGCTGAATATTTGTTTGTTTGTTTATATATTTTTCCGCTATAGAAATTCATATCAGTGACTGAGGATAATCCTGGGCAGTGCTTTTATTGACGCAATGAAAGGTGCCGGTATTCATCATAAAAATGTAGTTCTCATTCTGATTGGTTGCGAGGATAAAATTTAAACAAGTGGGAGGAATTATGGATACTGTCATTTACTGATCGTATTACGTATTTCAATGTGTATAATATATTCTTGTTTCCATCTTCAAATAATTCAATTTTTTTTTAAAAAAAATATATAGGTTTGGTAAATACAAAATAAAGAATGTACAAGCGAGCGGATTTTTGACATTTTCATTGTCTTACCTTTCATCAATTGCGTATTGCATTATTTAGCTTAATCTTTTTCCCCATTCAATATCTCATCCAGTCATGACATATAAATGATAAGATTTGTGTCCGCCATTTTAGGGTAAATAGGGATCCCTCTTTTCCCTAATTCTCGTTACACGGTGGACAATAAATGCACGCGGAAATGCGAAAGCACAGAAATAGAAATCCCTGCTATATAAAGAAAAATATTTTTTATATTATTGATATTGGTATCACATTGTCCTCCCTAGTGAATATATTTTACTTTGATTATTTTAATTTTATGGAAAATTTAACCTTTATCACGTAAATTTAAAAAAGTGATATACCAGATAGGATTTTTTAAAATGTTAGCTGGTTTGTTGATTGAAGTTATCATCCTACTATATGAGCATCCTACTGCACCGATTCTATATGAGACGGAAATGCAAGATCTACCAGCTGCGAATCCAACAAACACCAGTAATTCTTTACCTTCCAAATAATAATAATAATAATAATAATAATAATAATAATAATAATAATAATAATAATAATAATAATATATTTATTATTATTATTTGTTGTAGTATTGATGTGAATTACTATGAATTTATTGTTGGAGTGACTTTGTACCCTTTCCCTTGAGTGATATCAAGCATGAGCAGTAAATCTCATTGAGAAGCGTAAAGGAAATAATATGCGATATTTTCTGAAAACCGGGTATTTTTTAAGAAACGTTGTCGTTAAAATGCTTTCATAAAACTGGATGAATTGATTCTCTTCTCTGGGCTGCGGGATTCAGTATTAGAGCTTGGTTCTGTAATGCGTAGTGTCCAGTAAAAAAAAAAAAAAAAAAAAAAAGGTTAACGAAGCCTAAAGGGCATAATTGTGGGACGTTAAACTGAAATATTTCATTTCATTTTTTTCTTTTTATATTACTTAAATAAAGAAAAACGAAATTGGGGAAATTATCTCTCTTTCTACTCGTTAATCCTTCTCTTATTTCAATCGAAACCCAATAATTATGTGAGTACAAGGTTAAGTATAAGTATCCTTGAAATGAAGTCAGCATGATGTCATATTTTTGTGAGGTGAAGATGAGCAAGCCTGTATGATGTCAGACTGAGATATCAATTGTCGACTTAAAGGCGAGTGAGCAATATGTGAACTTTCGAAGTGATGCTGTGAATTTGAGGTCCAGTAAGCATGACAACAGATTGGCATGTAAACCTGAGGTTGAGTGAAGGTGATGCCGAAAGGAAGATGTGAGAGTGAAGTTGAGTCAGTGTGAATCCGATTGATGGCATGAGTTTAAGGATGAGTGAAGTTAAGTCAAAGTGGGAACATTTGATCATAGCTACTGAATTTAAAGAGGCTTGGTTGTTGGATGAACTTCAGAGCCGCATTTTGATGAGGTTAGACTAAATCCTTTTATAATGTACCATTCATGTTAATAAGCATTAAATCATTAAGCTGCCTCTTTCCATTTATGGCCTCAAACTGTTCTTTGTTATTACCCCTTAAAAAATAAAAAAAATACTACTGGGAGGTAAAATTAGAAATAGAAATGTTAAATAGAAGATATCCACTATACTCGCATTTTTACTTAGCCTGCTGTTCGGGAAGTTTCGAGCCCTGAATAGAGAAGTTACCAACTTCTACTATTTTATATAATAATACATAGGTATAGATCGCGGGAAGAAGAAGTACTCTATTATTCTTCACTGATTTTTATAAAAACATTCATTCAGGATGAATTTAAAGCCCCAGAAACATAATCCGTAGTCCATCAAAATCAAATATTTTATGAAAGTTCTCGTGGAACATGTTTAAATATAAGATATCCTGTTATTCGTTATTAACTTTATCTTCATGCAATGGAAATCATTAAACAACCTTAAAGGAAATAGTAGCGCCTATATGTGCCATATTTCTTCAAAGTGAAATTGTATTTTTTTTTTGAAAATTATCGTGAAACATATTTTAATTTTAATTTGGGAGTTTACTCTTATATTTTTGAGAGACTTTAACCTCAAATAGTGGGATGACTGATAAGCATTAAAGAAAATATGCGGCATGCTGCATCAGAACAGAATCCTTTGTCATTTGTCATAATTAGAAGAATTTGGTGAGAATTATTAGAAATTTTTATCATATAATTTAAATCAGGAAGCTTTCAAATTTGCGGGGAGATTACCTACTTTGGATTTTATCCACTTGTCTTTGCAATAAACTGATCGGAATTATGTTGACGCCCTAAAATACGTGATACAATCTTTTATCAAAATCGAATAATTTTTACATATTTTTTTCTGGAGTGGAATTGACTTTACTGATTTTAAAATTCTTATGACTGGGGAATGTAGACCCTAAAATGGGGTTGTTACAGAAAGTTGAAAAAAAGATACGAAATTTTGTAACACTTGGATAAGGTTTACGGGGTTAAACGGCCACAAACAAATGTTGATTGAGTTGGAAGTTTTAAAAGTTTACTTAAAATAAAACTATATATAGTCTACTCGTGCGGAACATACCAGATGCGAGATACTTTCCCATCTTCTTTGTCAAAATCTCAGAACAACATAAGAAAAAAATAAATAAAATCTTTGAGTTTAACGTCGCACAATTATGCTCGTTAGGTTAAGGGAAGAGATGATTAGAGCAAGTGAATGATAATAGAAGAACTCGTGGAATGAAAAGTGGAACGAAACGGGAGTACCCTGAGAAAACCCACGGACACGATCTTGTCCACCACAAACTTACTTGGCCGGGGATCAAAACAATGAGGACCCCATGCACCAGAGGAAGCGCTCTACCACTGAGCCACCGTGCCAGTCAACAACAACATAAGAAAATTAGAAGTTACTAGGAAACATTTTAAGAAGCAATGCCTTTCAAAGGCAAAAATTACTGCCCGATGATCATCTTTTAATACCTCCATGAGCAGAATAGACTGATATGTCCTTCTCCTATATCATCTTTTTAAAACCATATACGTTATCCGGATATTATCCTTTATCCTTCATCCGTATATTATCCGCTATCCGAATGTTCTACTACCCAGATATTATCCGTTATCTGAATTTCATCCATCAACCGGATAAATCCATTTTCCGGTTATTATCCGCCATCCGGATATATCGATATCCGGATATTATCCGTCATCCGGATATATCGATATCCGGATATTATCCGTCATCCGGATATTATCCTTATCCGTTATCCGGATATTATCTATTATCCGCATATTATCCGTCATCCGTTATCCGGATATTATCTGTCATCTGGATCTTATCCGTTATTCGGATATTATCCGGTAACCGCTATCCGGATATTATCCGTTATCCGTCATCCGTTTTGTTATCCGTCATCCGGATATTGCAAATCCGGATAAGTTTCTATCCGATATCCGAATAAAAAATTATCCGGATATGGCCATCCCTACCCAGGACTACGTTCATCAAACGCCTATGTGCTAGCCACTGGGCCACGAAGGACGACTATAAACATGCCCGAATCCAATGCTTTATCCGACCAAAAACAATTGGCAATTGCAGTTTTATCCTTCCATTGCGACCTGGCCTTTGGTGGCACACTACGACTAATTTACTCTTACAGATTCCATCTATACCTAAGGACGTGCGCTAATCACCCAGTTAAGCTGGAGATTGCTTTTGCAATAAACAATCAAAATAACTACAAGCATTACCAGTACATAATTATTATCAAACACAATAGTGGGTTGTTACTTTTTGATCTTATTATCAGAAGCGTATATCACGGATTCACAAGAGATAAGGTGTATATACTTGTAAAACACAATAACTAAAACATGAAGAATAACGGGAATTTTCTATTTGTTTACATAACTAATACCTTCTTTAAAAAATGAAAGATTATTTTAATTCGAGGAGTAATTTAATTTAATCGGGAGAAACCCACGAACACAATGTTGTCTACCACAGACTCACTCGGCCTGAAATGGCATCAGAGATCCTCCTGTACAGTGGAACAGATAAGTATCGCAACTCTACTATTGTCTTAAGACTTTATCTTATGCAACCTATTTCAGATCAGCATTCCACAGGTTGCTGCGTAGCTATCTAACCTTAAACTAACGTTTGATAAGCAAGTAACCACCGAAATATTGATTTCAAACACATAAAATAAAATATTGGACTATAAAAGAGTTGCGATATTTATGTGGCCTATTGTACAAGATATGAGGGTAATAATACATTCTAGAGTAGGAAGCTAAATTTCAATGCTTGCAACACTGTCAAGTTACATACAAAACATAGAAAGAGAACATTGAAAATGCGTTTATAATTTTGTAAGAAGTATGAAATATGATGTTTACTTTTATCAATGTTTGAGAAAATCTTCTTTAGGGCAAATCTTATACACGTGTCCTGTTTCTTACGATATGCTTCAATCACAGAGTTACGGTCTAATGTGTTAAGGATATCAGCTTCGGAGGACAGTACTTTAAGGAGGCAAAAATGGTCGTGACTCATATTACAAGGAAACGAATTATTAATGCGCCACACTGTCGAAAATATTCTTTCACACTTCGCACTGTTCGATGGCAATGTCATAGTTATTTGAATCATTATGTGCAAATTAGGATTCACGCCACTTTAAGTTCTCGACTGTAGCTCAGTCACCAATATGTTCAAAGGAATATTTTTCAAACTAATGTTGGCTTCTCGAAAGACATTTCTTGCTATATATATTTCTGTTAGGAGAAGACGTTTATAATACCAGACATGGAAAAGTGGTTTATGAAGAAGTCGCCAATTTCTTCATTTAAGCGCAAGAAGTCTTCACTTGAAATTGCCAAATCAATGGCCTCGCCAGAAAATCTCTTGTTCATTTCACTGACAAAATCGTCCATTACAGGATAGAAGACCTGATTGATATATTTGACAAAAACAGTCATTTGTATCACTTTCATAAATATTCTTCTGTCCAACAGACTCAAACACAACATATTCCTTTTAACTGCTCGCAAGTAGTCGATTACCCTTCTAGAGAAGCTCTGAACTACTGCGAGAATGCTCAAATTGTGGCAGATGCACGGCATTCACTTCAGAGAAAGTCTTCACATCTTTCCATCTATTTAAAAAATCTTCATGATTTCTTTGCGAAGAAAGTCTATCTACCAACGTTTTCACTGATTGGTAATACAACGCAAGACAAGTATCAACCTTTTGTAGCGACTTGCCCAAAACATTACCAGAATTAAGTAATTATAAAAACTATGAGGGACACAATAAAGTCTAGGGATTGAATGTCACTTAATAGTCCTTTTGCTTGACACGAATTATAATCTCGAAAATTCGTCGAAAAATACTCTAACAGCTCAATGATAGATTTGAAAGTATATTTGAGATTCGCCACTGCTGTTGCTCTACATGCCCACCTTGTATCACTTAATTTGCTTATCTTACGTGGATTTACTTTTAGTTCTCTCTGTATGGAAATAATACGTGAAAGATTTTCTGCATCTGCGAAAAATTCGTACAGAGACTGCATAGTATTAAAGAAAAAACATGCAAGACCAATTTCATTGCAAGCCTGGAATTAGTACTAAATTAAGTTTATGTGCCATACAATGCACATAAACTGCATATGGATGAGTCTCGCGAATTATTGCCTGAAGTCCACGATTAGCACCAGCCATTGCAGCAGCACCATCGTAAGACTGTCCAATCATTACAGCGGAGATTCTATATTTATCAATTACATGTTTTATAACTTTAGCTAAACCAGGTGCTGATCTTTGCATTGATATATCATCCATGCATAGCAGTCTTTCTCTCTCTACTGATTCGTACTCGTAACGCACACAAATACACAATTGATTAGTTTTGTGTAATTTTGCTTCATTGACAAGTAAAGCAAAACATCCAGAGTCATTTACTTCTTTCACTATTTGTCGAATCGGTAAGGGTTCGGCTCTTGGGTCTAGCCTAGAAGGAGCTGAGCTATTGGAACGAAACTTGCAGGATTAATAGCCCATTGGACAACAACAAAACCGCGAAAAAAAGAAATTTTCAATTTGCAATTACAAAGGGGGGAAGGGGGGCAAAACCCTAAAAATTTGTCCAAAAGGCACAAAACTCACAAATATTAATCAGAGTAACGTACTGAAGACAAAAATAATTTTTAAAAAATTTCTACTGCTATTTGAAGGGAGCAGAGGGGGCATATTCCTCCATAAAATCATATGGTTTGGCTCTTGGGTCTAGCCTAGAAGGAGCTGAGCTATTGGAACGAAACTTGCAGGATTAATAGCCCATTGCACAACAACCAAACCGCGAAAAAAAGAAATTTTCAATTTGCAAATGCAAAGGGGGGACGGGGGGCAACACATTAAAATTTGTCCAAAAGGCACAAAACTCATAAATATTAATCAGACTAAAGTACTGAAGGAAAAATATTTTTTTAAAAAAATTCTACCCCTATTTGAAGGGGGCAGAGGGGGCATATTCCTCCATAAAATCCTATGGTTCGGCTCTTGGGTCTAGCCTAGAAGGAGCTGAGCTATTGGAACGAAACTTGCAGGATTAATAGCCCATTGCGCAACAAAAAGCTCCTAAATATTAATCAGAGTAACGTACTGAAGAGAAAAATAGTTTTTTAAAAATTTTCTACCCCTATTTGAAGGGGGCAGAGGGGGCATATTCCTCCATAAAATCCTATGGTTCGGCTCTTGGGTCTAGCCTAGAAGGAGCTGAGCTATTGGAACGAAACTTGCAGGATTAATAGCCCATTGTGCAACAAACAAACCGCAAAAAAAGAAATTTTCAATTTGCAAACACAAAGTGGGGACGGGAGGCAAAACCAAAAAAAAATTGTCCAAAAAACAAAAAGCTCCTAAATATTAATCAGAGTAACGTACTGAAGACAAAAATAGTTTTTAAAAAATTTTCTACTGCTATTTGAAGGGAGCAGAGGGGGCATATTACTCCATAAAATCCTATGGTTCGGCTCTTGGGTCTAGCCTATAAGGAGCTGAGCTATTGGAACGAAACTTGCAGGATTAATAGCCCATTGGGCAGCAACCAAACCGCGAAAAAATAAATTTTCAATTTGCAAATACAAAAAGGGGACGGGGGGCAAAACCCTAAAAAATTGTCCAAAAGGCACAAAACTCATAAATGTTAATCTGAGTAACGTACTGAAGGCAAAATAATTTTAAAAAAATTTGTACTGCTATTTGAAGGGAGCAGAGGATGCATATTCCTCCATAAAATCCTATGGTTCGGCTCTTGGGTCTAGCCTAGAAGGAGCTGAGCTATTGGAACGAAACTTGCAGGATTAATAGCCCATTGGACAGCAACCAAACCGCGAAAAAAAGAAATTTTCAATTTGCAAATACAAGGGGGGACGGGGGGCAAAACAATAAAAAATTGTCCAAAAGGCACAAAACTCATAAATATTAATTAGAGTAACGTACTGAAAACAAAAATAATTAAAAAAAAATTCTACTGCTATTTGAAGGGAGCAGAGGGGGCATATTCCTCCATAAAATCATATGGTTTGGCTCTTGGGTCTAGCCTAGAAGGAGCTGAGCTATTGGAACGAAACTTGCAGGATTAATAGCCCATTGCACAACAACCAAACCGCGAAAAAAAGAAATTTTCAATTTGCAAATACAAAGGGGGGACGGGGGGCAACTCAATAAAATTTGTCCAAAAGGCACAAAACTCATAAATATTAATCAGACTAAAGTACTGAAGGAAAAATATTTTTTTAAAAAAATTCTACCCCTATTTGAAGGAGGCAGAGGGGGCATATTCCTCCATAAAATCCTTTGGTTCGGCTCTTGGGTCTAGCCTAGAAGGAGCTGAGCTATTGGAACGAAACTTGCAGGATTAATAGCCCATTGCGCAACAAAAAGCTCCTAAATATTAATCAGAGTAACGTACTGAAGACAAAAATAGTTTTTTAAAAAATTTCTACCCCTATTTGAAGGGGGCAGAGGGGGCATATTCCTCCATAAAATCCTATGGTTCGGCTCTTGGGTCTAGCCTAGAAGGAGCTGAGCTATTGGAACGAAACTTGCAGGATTAATAGCCCATTGTGCAACAAACAAACCGCAAAAAAAGAAATTTTCAATTTGCAAACACAAAGGGGGGACGGGAGGCAAAACCGAAAAAAAAATTGTCCAAAAAACAAAAAGCTCCTAAATATTAATCAGAGTAACGTACTGAAGACAAAAATAGTTTTTAAAAAATTTTCTACTGCTATTTGAAGGGAGCAGAGGGGGCATATTCCTCCATAAAATCCTATGGTTCGGCTCTTGGGTCTAGCCTATAAGGAGCTGAGCTATTGGAACGAAACTTGCAGGATTAATAGCCCATTGGGCAGCAACCAAACCGCGAAAAAATAAATTTTCAATTTTCAAATACAAAAAGGGGACGGGGGGCAAAACCCTAAAAAATTGTCCAAAAGGCACAAAACTCATAAATGTTAATCTGAGTAACGTACTGAAGGCAAAAATAATTTAAAAAAAAATTTGTACTGCTATTTGAAGGGAGCAGAGGATGCATATTCCTCCATAAAATCCTATGGTTCGGCTCTTGGGTCTAGCCTAGAAGGAGCTGAGCTATTGGAACGAAACTTGCAGGATTAATAGCCCATTGGACAACAACCAAACCGCGAAAAAAAGAAATTTTCAATTTGCAAATACAAAGGGGGGACGGGGGGCAAAACAATAAAAAATTGTCCAAAAGGCACAAAACTCATAAATATTAATTAGAGTAACGTACTGAAGACAAAAATAATTAAGAAAAAAATTCTACTGCTATTTGAAGGGAGCAGAGGGGGCATATTCCTCCATAAAATCCTATGGTTCGGCTCTTGGGTCTAGCCTAGAAGGAGCTGAGCTATTGGAATGAAACTTGCAGGATTAATAGCCCATTGGACATCAACCAAACCGCAAAAAAGAAATTTTCAATTTGCAAATACAAAGGGGGACGGGGGGCAAAACCATAAAAAATTGTCCAAAAGGCACAAAACTCATAAATATTAATTAGAGTAACGTACTGAAGACAAAAATAATTTTTTTTAAAATTCTACCCCTATTTGAAGGGAGCAGAGGGGGCATATTCCTGCATAAAATCCAATGGTTCGGCTCTTGGGTCTAGCCTAGAAGGAGCTGAGCTATTGGAACGAAACTTGCAGGATTAATAGCCCATTGGACAACAACCAAACCGCGAAAAAAGAAATTTTCAATTTGCAAATACAAAGGGGGGACGGGGGGAAAAACACTAAAAAAATGTCCAAAAGGCACAAAACTCAAAATATTAATCAGAGTAACGTACTGAAGACAAAAATAATTTTAAAAAAATTACTGCTATTTGAAGGGAACAGAGGGGGCATATTCCTCCATAAAATCCTATGGTTCGGCTCGTGGGTCTAGCCTAGAAGGAGCTGAGCTATTGGAACGAAACTTGCAGGATTAATAGCCCATTGGGCAGCAACCAAACCGCGAGAAAAAGAAATTTTCAGTTTGCTAATACAAAGGCGGGACGGGGGGCAAAACCCTAAAAAATTGTCCGAAAAGCGCAAAACTCATAAATATTAATCAGAGTAACGTACTGAAGACAAAAAAAAATTAAAAAATTTTTTCTACTGTTATTTGAAGGGAGCAGAGGGGGCATATTCCTCTATAAAATCCTATGGTTCGGCTCTTGGGTCTAGCCTATAAGGAGCTGAGCTATTGGAACGAAACTTGCAGGATTAATAGCCCATTGGGCAGCAACCAAACCGCGAAAAAATAAATTTTCAATTTGCAAATACAAAAAGGGGACGGGGGGCAAAACCCTAAAAAATTGTCCAAAAGGCACAAAACTCATAAATGTTAATCTGAGTAACGTACTGAAGGCAAAAATAGTTTTAAAAAAATTTGTACTGCTATTTGAAGGGAGCAGAGGATGCATATTCCTCCATAAAATCCTATGGTTCGGCTCTTGGGTCTAGCCTAGAAGGAGCTGAGCCATTGGAACGAAACTTGCAGGATTAATAGCCCATTGGACAACAACCAAACCGCGGAAAAAAGAAATTTTCAATTTGCAAATACAAAGGGGGGACGGGGGGCAAAACAATAAAAAATTGTCCAAAAGGCACAAAACTCATAAATATTAATTAGAGTAACGTACTGAAGACAAAAATAATTAAAAAAATATTCTACTGCTATTTGAAGGGAGCAGAGGGGGCATATTCCTCCATAAAATCCTATGGTTCGGCTCTTGGGTCTAGCCTAGAAGGAGCTGAGCTATTGGAATGAAACTTGCAGGATTAATAGCCCATTGGACATCAACCAAACCGCAAAAAAATTAATTTTCAATTTGCAAATACAAAGGGGGGACGGGGGGCAAAACCATAAAAAATTGTCCAAAAGGCACAAAACTCATAAATATTAATTAGAGTAACGTACTGAAGACAAAAATAATTTTTTTTAAATTTCTACCCCTATTTGAAGGGAGCAGAGGGGGCATATTCCTGCATAAAATCCTATGGTTCGGCTCTTGGGTCTAGCCTAGAAGGAGCTGAGCTATTGGATCGAAACTCTCAGGATTATTAGCCCATTGGGCAACAACCAAACCGCGAAAAAAGAAATTTTCAATTTGCAAATACGAAGGGGGGACGGGGGGCAAAACACTAAAAAATTGTCCAAAGGGCACAAAGCTCATAAATATTAATTAGAGTAACGTACTGAAGACAAAAATAATTTTTTTTTAAAATTCTACCCTTATTTGAAGGGAGCAGAGGGGGCATATTCCTGCATAAAATCCTATGGTTCGGCTCTTGGGTCTAGCCTAGAAGGAGCTGAGCTATTGGATCGAAACTTGCAGGATTAATAGCCCATTGGGCAACAACCAAACTGCGAAAAAAGAAATTTTCAATTTGCAAATACAAAGGGGGGACGGGGGGCAAAACCCTAAAAAAATGTCCAAAAGGCACAAAACTCAAAATATTAATCAGAGTAACGTACTGAAGACAAAAATAATTAAAAAAAAATTACTGCTATTTGAAGGGAACAGAGGGGGCATATTCCTCCATAAAATCCTATGGTTCGGCTCTTGGGTCTAGCCTAGAATTAGCTGAGCTATTGGAACGAAACTTGCAGGATTAATAGCCCATTGGGCAGCAACCAAACCGCGAGAAAAAGAAATTTTCAGTTTGCTAAAACAAAGGCGGGACGGGGGGCAAAACACTAAAAAATTGTCCAAAAAGCACAAAACTCATAAATATTAATCAGAGTAACGTACTGAAGACAAAAAAAAATTAAAAAATTTTTTCTACTGTTATTTGAAGGGAGCAGAGGGGGCATATTCCTCTATAAAATCCTATGGTTCGGCTCTTGGGTCAGCCTAGAAGGAGCTGAGCTATTGGATCGAAACTCTCAGGATTAATAGCCCATTGGGCAACAACCAAACCGCGAAAAAAGAAATTTTCAATTTGCAAATACGAAGGGGGGACGGGGGGCAAAACACTAAAAACTTGTCCAAAAGGCACAAAACTCATAAATATTAATTAGAGTAACGTACTGAAGACAAAAATATTTTTTTTAAAAAATTCTACCCCTATTTGAAGGGAGCAGAGGGGGCATATTACTCCATAAAATCCTATGGTTCGGCTCTTGGGTCTAGCCTAAAGGAGCTGAGCTATTGGATCGAAACTTGCAGGATTAATAGCCCATTGAGCAACAACCAAACCGCGGAAAAAGAAATTTTCAATTTGCAAATACAAAGGGGGGACGGGGGGCAAATCCCTAAAAAAATGTCCAAAAGGCACAAAACTCAAAATATTAATTAGAGTAACGTACTGAAGACAAAAATAATTTTAAAAAAATTACTGCTATTTGAAGGGAACAGAGGGGGCATATTCCTCCATAAAATCCTATGGTTCGGCTCTTGGGTCTAGCCTAGAAGGAGCTGAGCTATTGGAACGAAAGTTGCAGGATTAATAGCCCATTGGACAGCAACCAAACCGCAAAAATGAGAGATTTTCAATTTGCAAATACAAAGGGGGACGGGGGGCAAAACACTAAAAATTTGTCCAAAACGCAAAAATCTCATAAATATTAATCAGAGTAACGTACTGAAGACAAAAATAATTTTAAAAAATTTTTCTACTTCTATTTGAAGGGAGCAGAGGGGGCATATTCCTCCATAAAATCCTATGGTTCGGCTCTCGGGTCTAGCCTAGAAGGAGCTGAGCTATTGGAACGAAACTTGCAGGATTAATAGCAAATTGGACAACAACCAAACCGCAAAAAAAGAAATTTTCAATTTGCAAACACAAAGGGGGGACGGGGGAAAACCTTAAAAATTGTTCAAAAAACAAAAAGCTCAGAAATATTAATCAGAGTAACGTACTGAAGACAAAAAAAAATTAAAAATTTTCTACTGCTATTTGAAGGGAGCAAAGGGGGCATATTCCTCCATAAAATCCTATGGTTCGGCTCTTGGGTCTAGCCTAGAACGAGCTGAGCTATTGGAACGAAACTTGCAGGATTAATAGCCCATTGAGCAGCAACCAAACCGCGAGAAAAAGAAATTTTCAGTTTGCTAATACAAAGGCGGGACGGGGAGCAAAACCCTAAGAAATTGTCCAAAAGGCACAATACTCATAAATATTAATCAGAGTAAAGTACTGAAGACAAAAATAATTTTAAAAAATTTTTCTACTGCTATTTGAAGGGAGCAGAGGGGGCATATTCCTCTATAAAATCCTATGATTCGGCTCTTGGGTCTAGCCTAGAAGGAGCTGAGCTATTGGAACGAAACTTGCAGGATTAATAGCCCATTGGACAACAACCAAACCGCGAAAAAGAGAGATTTTCAATTTGCAAATACAAAGGGGGACGGGGGGCAAAACACTTAAAAATTTGTCCAAAACGCAAAAATCTCATAAATATTAATCAAAGTAACGTACTGAAGACAAAAATAATTTAAAAAATTTTTCTACTGCTATTTGAAGGGAGCAGAGGGGGCATATTCCTCCATAAAATCATATGGTTTGGCTCTTGGGTCTAGCCTAGAAGGAGCTGAGCTATTGGAACGAAACTTGCAGGATTAATAGCCCATTGCACAACAACAAAACGCGAAAAAAAGAAATGTTCAATTTGCAAATGCAAAGGGGGGACGGGGGGCAACACATTAAAATTTGTCCAAAAGGCACAAAACTCATAAATATTAATCAGACTAAAGTACTGAAGGAAAAATATTTTTTTAAAAAAATTCTACCCCTATTTGAAGGGGGCTGAGAGGGCATATTCCTCCATAAAATCCTATGGTTCGGCTTTTGGGTCTAGCCTAGAAGGAGCTGAGCTATTGGAACGAAACTTGCAGGATTAATAGCCCATTGCGCAACAAAAAGCTCCTAAATATTAATCAGAGTAACGTACTGAAGACAAAAATAGTTTCTAAAAAAATTTTCTACCCCTATTTGAAGGGGGCAGAGGGGGCATATTCCTCCATAAAATCCTATGGTTCGGCTCTTGGGTCTAGCCTAGAAGGAGCTGAGCTATTGGAACGAAACTTGCAGGATTAATAGCCTATTGTGCAACAAACAAACCGCAAAAAAAGAAATTTTCAATTTGCAAACACAAAGGGGGAACGGGAGGCAAACCCAAAAAAAAATTGTCCAAAAAACAAAAAGCTCCTAAATATTAATCAGAGTAACGTACTGAAGACAAAAATAGTTTTTAAAAAATTTTCTACTGCTATTTGAAGGGAGCAGAGGGGGCATATTCCTCCATAAAATCCTATGGTTCGGCTCTTGGGTCTAGCCTAGAAGGAACTGAGCTATTGGAACGAAACTTGCAGGATTAATAGCCCATTGGGCAGCAACCAAACCGCGAGAAAAAGAAATTTTCAGTTTGCTAATACAAAGGCGGGACGGGGGGCAAAACCCTAAAAAATTGTCCAAAAAGCACAAAACTCATAAATATTAATCAGCGTAACGTACTGAAGACAAAAAAAAAATTAAAAATTTTTTCTACTGTTATTTGAAGGGAGCAGAGGGGGCATATTCCTCTATAAAATCCTATGGTTCGGCTCTTGGGTCTAGCCTATAAGGAGCTGAGCTATTGGAACGAAACTTGCAGGATTAATAGCCCATTGGGCAGCAACCAAACCGCGAAAAAATAAATTTTCAATTTGCAAATACAAAAAGGGGACGGGGGGCAAAACCCTAAAAAATTGTCCAAAAGGCACAAAACTCATAAATGTTAATCTGAGTAACGTACTGAAGGCAAAAATAATTTTAAAAAAATTTGTACTGCTATTTGAAGGGAGCAGAGGATGCATATTCCTCCATAAAATCCTATGGTTCGGCTCTTGGGTCTAGCCTAGAAGGAACTGAGCCATTGGAACGAAACTTGCAGGATTAATAGCCCATTGGACAACAACCAAACCGCGAAAAAAAGAAATTTTCAATTTGCAAATACAAAGGGGGGACGGGGGGCAAAACAATAAAAAATTGTCCAAAAGGCACAAAACTCATAAATATTAATTAGAGTAACGTACTGAAGACAAAAATAATTAAAAAAAAATTCTACTGCTATTTGAAGGGAGCAGAGGGGGCATATTCCTCCATAAAATCCTATGGTTCGGCTCTTGGGTCTAGCCTAGAAGGAGCTGATCTATTGGAATGAAACTTGCAGGATTAATAGCCCATTGGACATCAACCAAACCGCAAAAAAAAGAAATTTTCAATTTGCAAATACAAAGGGGGGACGGGGGGCAAAACCATAAAAAATTGTCCAAAAGGCACAAAACTCATAAATATTAATTAGAGTAAGGTACTGAAGACAAAAATAATTTTTTTTAAAATTCTACCCCTATTTGAAGGGAGCAGAGGGGGCATATTCCTCCATAAAATCCTATGGTTCGGCTCTTGGGTCTAGCCTAGAAGGAGCTGAGCTATTGGATCGAAACTCTCAGGATTATTAGCCCATTGGGCAACAACCAAACCGCGAAAAAAGAAATTTTCAATTTGCAAATACGAAGGGGGGCCGGGGGGCAAAACACTAAAAAATTGTCCAAAAGGCACAAAGCTCATAAATATTAATTAGAGTAACGTACTGAAGACAAAAATAATTTTTTTTAAAAATTCTACCCCTATTTGAAGGGAGCAGAGGGGGCATATTCCTGCATAAAATCCTATGGTTCGGCTCTTGGGTCTAGCCTAGAAGGAGGTGAGCTATTGGATCGAAACTTGCAGGATTAATAGCCCATTGGGCAACAACCAAACTGCGAAAAAAGAAATTTTCAATTTGCAAATACAAAGGGGGGACGGAGGGCAAAACCCTAAAAAAATGTCCAAAAGGCACAAAACTCAAAATATTAATCAGAGTAACGTACTGAAGACAAAAATAATTAAAAAAAAATTACTGCTATTTGAAGGGAACAGAGGGGGCATATTCCTCCATAAAATCCTATGGTTCGGCTCTTGGGTCTAGCCTAGAATTAGCTGAGCTATTGGAACGAAACTTGCAGGATTAATAGCCCATTGGGCAGCAACCAAACCGCGAGAAAAAGAAATTTTCAGTTTGCTAAAACAAAGGCGGGACGGGGGGCAAAACACTAAAAAATTGTCCAAAAAGCACAAAACTCATAAATATTAATCAGAGTAACGTACTGAAGACAAAAAAAATTAAAAAAATTTTTCTACTGTTATTTGAAGGGAGCAGAGGGGGCATATTCCTCTATAAAATCCTATGGTTCGGCTCTTGGGTCAGCCTAGAAGGAGCTGAGCTATTGGATCGAAACTCTCAGGATTAATAGCCCATTGGGCAACAACCAAACCGCGAAAAAAGAAATTTTCAATTTGCAAATACGAAGGGGGGACGGGGGGCAAAACCATAAAAACTTGTCCAAAAGGCACAAAACTCATAAATATTAATTAGAGTAACGTACTGAAGACAAAAATATTTTTTTAAAAAAATTCTACCCCTATTTGAAGGGAGCAGAGGGGGCATATTACTCCATAAAATCCTATGGTTCGGCTCTTGGGTCTAGCCTAGAAGGAGCTGAGCTATTGGAGCGAAACTTGCAGGATTAATAGCCCATTGGGCAACAACCAAACCGCGGAAAAAGAAATTTTCAATTTGCAAATACAAAGGGGGGACGGGGGGCAAATCCCTAAAAAAATGTCCAAAAGGCACAAAACCCAAAATATTAATTAGAGTAACGTACTGAAGACAAAAATAATTTTAAAAAAATTACTGCTATTTGAAGGGAACAGAGGGGGCATATTCCTCCATAAAATCCTATGGTTCGGCTCTTGGGTCTAGCCTAGAAGGAGCTGAGCTATTGGAACGAAAGTTGCAGGATTAATAGCCCATTGGACAGCAACCAAACCGCAAAAATGAGAGATTTTCAATTTGCAAATACAAAGGGGGACGGGGGGCAAAACACTTAAAATTTGTCCAAAACGCAAAAATTTCATAAATATTAATCAGA
Source organism: Thermobia domestica (assembly GCF_964235325.1). Taxonomy (NCBI): domain Eukaryota; kingdom Metazoa; phylum Arthropoda; class Insecta; order Zygentoma; family Lepismatidae; genus Thermobia; species Thermobia domestica. The sequence goes on from NC_137456.1 coordinate 337,479,133, forward strand.
GTAACGTACTGAAGACAAAAATAATTTAAGAAAATTTTTCTACTTGTATTTGAAGGGAGCAGAGGGGGCATATTCCTTCATAAAATCCTATGGTTCGGCTCTCGGGTCTAGCCTAGAAGGAGCTGAGCTATTGGAACGAAACTTGCAGGATTAATAGCAAATTGGACAACAACCAAACCGCAAAAAAAGAAATTTTCAATTTGCAAACACAAAGGGGGGACGGGGGGAAAACCTTAAAAATTGTTCAAAAAACAAAAAGCTCATAAATATTAATCAGAGTAACGTACTGAAGACAAAAAAAAATTAAAAATTTTCTACTGCTATTTGAAGGGAGCAAAGGGGGCATATTCCTCCATAAAATCCTATGGTTCGGCTCTTGGGTCTAGCCTAGAACGAGCTGAGCTATTGGAACGAAACTTGCAGGATTAATAGCCCATTGAGCAGCAACCAAACCGCGAGAAAAAGAAATTTTCAGTTTGCTAATACAAAGGCGGGACGGGGAGCAAAACCCTAAGAAATTGTCCAAAAGGCACAAAACTCATAAATATTAATCAGAGTAAAGTACTGAAGACAAAAATAATTTTAAAAAATTTTTCTACTGCTATTTGAAGGGAGCAGAGGGGGCATATTCCTCTATAAAATCCTATGGTTCGGCTCTTGGGTCTAGCCTAGAAGGAGCTGAGCTATTGTAACGAAACTTGCAGGATTAATAGCCCATTGGACAACAACCAAACCGCGAAAAAGAGAGATTTTCAATTTGCAAATACTTAGGGGGACGGGGGGCAAAACACTTAAAAATTTGTCCAAAACGCAAAGATCTCATAAATATTAATCAAAGTAACGTACTGAAGACAAAAATAATTTTAAAAAATTTTTCTACTGCTATTTGAAGGGAGCAGAGGGGGCATATTCATCCATAAAATCCTATGGTTCGGCTCTTGGGTCTAGCCTAGAAGGAGCTGAGCTATTGGAACGAAACTTGCAGGATTAATAGCCCATTGGACAGCAACCAAACCGCGAAAAAAAGAAATTTTCAATTTGCAAATACAAAGGGGGGACGGGGGGCAAAACCCTAAAAATTTGTCCAAAAGGCACAAAACTCACAAATATTAATCAGAGTAACGTACTGAAGACAAAAATAATTTTTAAAAAATTTCTACTGCTATTTGAAGGGAGCAGAGGGGGCATATTCCTCCATAAAATCATATGGTTTGGCTCTTGGGTCTAGCCTAGAAGGAGCTGAGCTATTGGAACGAAACTTGCAGGATTAATAGCCCATTGCACAACAACAAAACGCGAAAAAAAGAAATGTTCAATTTGCAAATGCAAAGGGGGGACGGGGGGCAACACATTAAAATTTGTCCAAAAGGCACAAAACTCATAAATATTAATCAGACTAAAGTACTGAAGGAAAAATATTTTTTTAAAAAAATTCTACCCCTATTTGAAGGGGGCTGAGGGGGCATATTTTTCCATAAAATCCTATGGTTCGGCTCTTGGGTCTAGCCTAGAAGGAGCTGAGCTATTGGAACGAATCTTGCAGGATTAATAGCCCATTGCGCAACAAAAAGCTCCTAAATATTAATCAGAGTAACGTACTGAAGACAAAAATAGTTTCTAAAAAAATTTTCTACCCCTATTTGAAGGGGGCAGAGGGGGCATATTCCTCCATAAAATCCTATGGTTCGGCTCTTGGGTCTAGCCTAGAAGGAGCTGAGCTATTGGAACGAAACTTGCAGGATTAATAGCCTATTGTGCAACAAACAAACCGCAAAAAAAGAAATTTTCAATTTGCAAACACAAAGGGGGAACGGGAGGCAAACCCAAAAAAAAATTGTCCAAAAAACAAAAAGCTCCTAAATATTAATCAGAGTAACGTACTGAAGACAAAAATAGTTTTTAAGAAATTTTCTACTGCTATTTGAAGGGAGCAGAGGGGGCATATTCCTCCATAAAATCCTATGGTTCGGCTCTTGGGTCTAGCCTAGAAGGAACTGAGCTATTGGAACGAAACTTGCAGGATTAATAGCCCATTGGGCAGCAACCAAACCGCGAAAAAATAAATTTTCAATTTGCAAATACAAAAAGGGGACGGGGGGCAAAACCCTAAAAAATTGTCCAAAAGGCACAAAACTCATAAATGTTAATCTGAGTAACGTACTGAAGGCAAAAATAATTTTAAAAAAAATTGTACTGCTATTTGAAGGGAGCAGAGGATGCATATTCCTCCATAAAATCCTATGGTTCGGCTCTTGGGTCTAGCCTAGAAGGAGCTGAGCTATTGGATCGAAACTTGCAGGATTAATAGCCCATTGGGCAACAACCAAACCGCGGAAAAAGAAATTTTCAATTTGCAAATACAAAGGGGGGACGGGGGCAAATCCCTAAAAAAATGTCCAAAAGGCACAAAACTCAAAATATTAATTAGAGTAACGTACTGAAGACAAAAATAATTTTAAAAAAATTACTGCTATTTGAAGGGAACAGAGGGGGCATATTCCTCCATAAAATCCTATGGTTTGGCTCTTGGGTCTAGCCTAGAAGGAGCTGAGCTATTGGAACGAAACTTGCAGGATTAATAGCCCATTGGACAGCAACCAAACCGCAAAAATGAGAGATTTTCAATTTGCAAATACAAAGGGGGACGGGGGGCAAAACACTAAAAATTTGTCCAAAACGCAAAAATCTCATAAATATTAATCAGAGTAACGTACTGAAGACAAAAATAATTTAAAAAAATTTTTCTACTTCTATTTGAAGGGAGCAGAGGGGGCATATTCCTCCATAAAATCCTATGGTTCGGATCTCGGGTCTAGCCTAGAAGGAGCTGAGCCATTGGAACGAAACTTGCAGGATTAATAGCCCATTGGACAACAACCAAACCGCGAAAAGAAGAAATTTTCAATTTGCAAATACAAAGGGGGGACGGGGGGCAAAACCCTAAAAATTTGTCCAAAAGGCACAAAACTCACAAATATTAATCAGAGTAACGTACTGAAGGCAAAAATAATTTTTAAAAAATTTCTACTGCTATTTGAAGGGAGCAGAGGGGGCATATTCCTCCATAAAATCCTATGGTTCGGCTCTTGGGTCTAGCCTAGAAGGTGCTGGGCGTTTGGAACAAAACTGGCAGGATTAATAGCCCATTCGGGAGCAACCAAACCGCGAAAAAATTAAATTTTCCATTTGGAAATACAAAGGGGAAACTGGAGGAAAAACCCCATCAATTTATCCAAATGGATCAAAACTCAAAAATATTAATCACAGTTACGTATTGAAGACAGAAATAATTTTTAAAATTCTTCTACTGCTTTTTGGATGGAGCAGAGGGGGCATATTCCTCCCCAAAATCCTATTGTTTTTTTCTTAGATCTAGCCGAGAAGAATTTCAGCAATTGTTACGGAACTTGCAATATTCATAGCTCATGAAACAAACAATAAAACCGCAAAAAAATCAAATTTTCTATGTGCACATTATAAATGGGGACGGGGTACAAGACCCCAAAAATTAGTCAAAATGGAACAGGTCTTCAAAATTTTAATCCGAGTAATGCCCTGAGATCAGAAATAATTTTAAAAAATTTCTACTGCTATTTGGAGATAGCGGATGGGGCATATTCCTCCATGAAATCTTTGGTTTGGCTCTTGGGTCTACGCCAGAAGTAGTTGAGCGATTGGAACGAAACTTGCCGAATTCATAGCTGGTCAGACCGCATTAAAACCGCGAGGAAACAAATATTTTTATTAGCGCATACAAAGTAGGAACCGGGTAAAGACCGTAAAAAAATAGTCGAAATTTGACAAAACTTATAAATATTAATCCGAGTAACGTTCTGAGAACAGAAACAATGTTTGAACATTTTCTGTTGGTGTTTGCAGGAAAGAGAGGCTTCATATTCCTCCATAAAATCCTATGGTTCGACTTTTGAGTCTAGCCTAGAAGGAGTGGAGAGATTGGAGCGATACTTGTAGGATTAATAACTCCATTGCCCGTGAGCAGAGATATATAAACCAGATTAAAGAATTTCTGTTTGCACATTCGAAGGAGTGATGAGGTTGCCTTTATATAAATTTGTGAATGGGCTAAAATTTCTAATAATTAATGAGGTTCTGAGGACCAAAATATTTTGTTTCTATTTCTGTTTGTTTTGTGCAGATGTGGCATAATCGTTCATATAAATTTATTATTCGGCTCATGGGTTAGGCTAGAATGACTGTGATGACAATAAATACTCTCAAAATATCAATGTCTTTGTGCTTACGATTGAAAAGAGAAGAATGACATTTTCTGTTAGGTGGCCCATAGACCCCCTACACTAGCGTATTTTTCAGCCGTTACCATAAAATTTCATACAGTAGGCTTGTTAGCATCTGGCAATACGTTTGTATGTGGGACCTGTCGTAAGGTTACGTACCGAATTATTATACGCTGGAAAAGTCTGGTTGCTTTTAATTTCGGGGGTAGATAGGGTCCCTAAAAACGGCTCAGATGAAAGAGTTTTCTAATGGCAGACACTGTTGAAGAACTTCGCAGGCAGAATGTGTGTTAATTCACAATTCGTAAACACAGTAACAAATCACAATCTTTGATGGAAAAAATAGCTAAACGACATAAAATTATTTCGGTCCATCTACCAGCCAATCTCACTTGGACGCAAAGTAAGAAATAAAATCTCGGACAATTTTCCGTTATATATATATATATATATATATATATATATATATATATATATATATATATATATATATATATATATATATATATATATATATATGTGTGTGTGTGTGTGTGTGTGTGTGTGTGGTGTGTGTGTGTGTGTGGTTCAATTCGACTACTATAGCTTTGAAATTAATTTGTAATTTGATTGTTTTCAGTTTCGTATCTCAAGAATAACATATATGTTTGTTTCATTTTTTTTACTTTACTTTATTTTCGCCTTAATTCTTTATAACTATGCTTCATACAGAGAAATATACCTTATCCATTAAATACAAGAACTGCGAACATAAAAACCATACAATTTGACGAAACCTTTACACTGAGAAAAATGAAAATTTAAAATAAAACAAATTTATTTTTTGAATCAGGAAACCTAAATCGTTCCGACCTAGATTCATTTAGATCATTGGTTCATAATTTGTGAACCAAATGTAGTAAAAATAAATAAATTTAAAGCAATGAATGGATTTGGCTCAAAACGTATTTAATGGGTTAACAGTTTAAATTTAATTTGTTAAAAATCTAAACCAACATTGGGTAGTTCTCAATTGATTTTAATATGCAATTGGATTTGTACCAACATGTGGTCAAATTTAAGCAAACCAGTCGTTCTAAATAGTTTAATTTTGTTCGAAATCTTTCAACCCAAACTTTGTCGAATTTGAGAATAGAGGGTTGTGAATAGCCAATGTTTGGATGAAATTTGACTACTATTTGTTCGAAATTAAATAAATTAAGGTATATGTTGTGAAGATATGTGTATTTGGACACATAATGAATCGTTTTATTTCGGACTTTGGGACACTTCATCTCAAAATTCAATGCAGTAAAAAGCATAATCGTTTATTTAAAGTTAAATCACTTTCCGTTTTTTTTCTAAGTTCATTAATTTTTCTTACAAGGTAGTTTTCTTGCTGTTTGTTAATTTCTTCGACACATGTAATTTCTTAATCAATAAAAACGACAGATTGTTCCCCTGTCCACATTCCTATCATCACCTCACCTTTGGTTAATGTATGAGCACGCACTTTTCATCGAAACTGAAGAAATAGTCAACGACCCAGGATATTAACCCGGAGAGGACATGGAACAAAAACCATTGAGAGACTTTTGGAAAAGGTAGTCCGGATCGTATGAGAGATGAGTCAACATGTAGGAGCACGAACCACAATTGCGACTTTACAAGAAGTTTACCTTGCTCTAACTTAGAGAGCACTTCGCCTTAGTTAGCGTTGTAGTTATAAGTTGCGATGGATAATCCGTTAAAGAGCAATTTTGACTTTGATTAGATTTACTGTATTCGCAACGTTAGTTTTCCTGCCCGGGTTTCGCCATCCCTTAACTCACAACTACTTGGACGGCCAGCTGGCCAGAGAGAAGGATGGACAGACATCAATCCACTGGGAGAATCATCGAGAAGGAAACACTGAGATTCACTAGTAAATGCAAGTAGATTAACCACTCCTAACACTTACTCCCTTCCACACCCTTTTCAACCCCATTGACATCACAATCTGTTTCTTTTGTATATGTTTGATTTTATTTATATACAACCCAGGTCAGATCCTGTACTTTACGCTCTATCAAGTTCTATGTTTACAAAAATCTTGGCGCAACTTGTCAGTTCTGACATTCCCAATTACACTATCCATTAGCTCGTTATCTGAGTTTTCAGACTGACAAGGGGCGACTGCACAATATTATTGTAAAGCTTCGTGATATTATGCCAAATATCACAACTACAGCAAATTCACGAAACACCTTCAATCATTTGTAACAACCCTATGTTTGATTATTTGCATTTTCTTATGTTCCCATGTAACATATACTTGCAAATATAGTTTGACATAAAAATTTAATATTTAGTGTAATAACTACAACAATTTTATGAAAGCGTCAAAAACTACCTTACTTCCCGCGGTCAGTTGCTGTTGCGCAAGAGTATAGATCTATTTGCTTGTAATCGATAGTACTAGTGTCGGCGATTGGGTATGAATACTAAAGAAGGGGGAACAAAACACTACTAACAGTAAGAGAACATATGATTAGATAATGGTGAGTAACTAATGATTAACACTAATTCGGAAAAGGTAAGCTAACTTACTCTTGTGGATGGGATTTTTTCGGAGAATTTTATGAAATACGACGCAGGCTATTCTATTCATATTTCATGAATAAATATATCATTAAGAATCCTATAATGTACCGTATATAATTTGTCCTAAAAAGTTCAACAAGAGGTGGATTATTCTTGGGGTGAGTTTATTTCATTTTTCGGACAATCTTTGAAAATTGCTTAAGTATTGTGTTCATATTTCATAAATAAATATTTCGTTATCTGTCTTATAAGATGGTGTAAGTAATATTTCCTAACGAAGTCTACAATTGACAGTGTACTCTATGAGTTTCATTCAGTTTTCCAATAATGTCTATTAACATCTCATAAATAAGCGTTCCAGTGATAACTACATCATGCCTTGAGTCAATTTGCTAAACTGAAGCGAAAGTGTATAGTGCAGTGATCCGAACCATTAGTGCGGTGCGATTTTTGTATTTTATAGATCTTGATGCAAGTTGATGAGGTAGCTGGGTGCGAACAAAATTGTTCCCAATTGAGCCCAACACATCATAAGGTCACCTACGAGCTTAACTGTACGTTCCTTACAAACTATGATTCTAATGTCACCTATTGTCGATACCGAGCTGTCAAACATGTGACACATTCAAAATACAATAACAATATCAGGTTGTCTAAAAATTATTGAGCTTTTCATGATCAATATTAAGAAGATAGTTATTGTAATTTGAAATTAACGCTATGAAATCATATATAATCTATTTTCTTTGATTACCTTCTATCATTTTCCAGCAACACCATAATCAACTTGGTATAGATCTTTTGTTGTATCTGGTTAAGCAATTGTGACACGTGGTTTTTACAGGCCTCTTTTGAAACTAAGTTAACACTACTTAAAACTATTCAATGAGTTTGGCAGAGACCGAAACAAATGATAATCTGACGGTGCCAAGTAAGGGCTATAAGGTGAATACATTAAAACTTCCCAGCAAGTTCTCGTAATAAGACGGGTCATTAAAGATGGTACACGGTCAGCGTGGTACACGGTATCCTTTCTGTTGACCAATTCCGGCTGTTTCTAATAAACTGCTAGGTACAATCGCGCTGATTTTCGACAATACAAGTCCCAGCCTATGTTCACGATGCCCTTGAAATCCCATCAAACTCACAGCATAGGCTTCGCCACGGACTGTATAGTTTTCACTCGCTTTGGCAACGCCCATTTTCACACATTCTTATCTAAGGTTATCCGCTTCAGGAATAGCTTGATTCCGTAGAGGTTCGCTGAGTAAGGCAGATCATGAAGCTTCCAGTAGTCAAGCTTAATTTTGTAGCCAACTTACACCAAATGGTTTAACACTGTTTCATTATGGATGTTAGATAATTAGCGATGTCATGACTCCTTACATGCTGGTCTTGCTAGATTCTTGCCGGAATATCATCCATTTTTTCTGCGATTGGTCACTCACTTCGAGGAGCATATTTCTTCACTACCTTGCGCAATATTAATGCCTTTATCGAAATACAACTGTAGAATAGCGCAGTTTTGTGAAAATTCCACTCAAAGACGCAATTATTTTATCTGATCATAATAATTCTATTACATTTTGCAATAACTCAGTATTCATCCAGTAGGATCAACTATCAGAGATAACCCGCTACGACTCATATACCCTGAGTTTTGGAACACTAACGCTGTCTCGTGACGAAAAGATTCATATTCCGGAAGAATATTTTGGGTTTGGTTTTAGTATCTAAATAGACCGTTTCCCTTAAAAAGTCATGAGCTCCCTTTGAATAGTAACTTGTTTGCTAACATCTACAACTAATAAATAATTACAGATTTTATTGTACTGACATTCACTTGGGTACGTCATCAAAGACTGACTGGCAAGAAAGCATGTTCTAAAGTAAGCATTTAACGTAATGATATTTTTACATTTTATTCCTTCTTATTTTTCACCTCAACCATAGATTAGTGGGCAACATGGAAATTTTAAAACTTTTCTCTGTTTTATACTTTGATAATGTCTCTTCTTCGCAACTGCATCTAAGTTTTTATTTTTCTCAGATCGCGCCTTTCAGTTTCGGCACCTGAAAGTTTAACCGAAACAGAGCTGTCATCATTGCAATCTTCTTTGCTTTATTATTTTTTCATCATTCATTTGTTTTCTATTTGGACAAGGGTGGACAGAGACGAGGGATAGGAAAAATGAACGAAACCGCAACACTTAGAAACAGCAAAAGATAAATTTACACAAAATCAACAAAAGAAAAAAAAGAGAGATTCTTTTTATATAAACTCCTAACTACCTAATATTAGTTCATCTTCTAATTTTCCTATTCTATTCTATTCTCGACTCAAGTTTAGCTTACTCTAGTCTTCAATTGTTTCATTCTCGTTCCTTTTATCATATTTAGCCTTTCTCGTATGTTTAACATCATCTTCATTGCTCTAGGTTTCACCTGTATGATAGGCTTTCCACCTAGTTTTTATGATCATCTTCCTCATTGAGTCAAGTTTCTCCTGTATGATTAGCTTTCCACCTATATAATATCCTTTCCACCTATTTTTGTATTATCATTATCTTCAATAGATTTAGATTTCACCTGTGATGGCCTTCCACCTGTATGATAGGCTTTCCACCTATATAACCTTACCACCTATTTTTTGTATTATCATCTTCATTGGATTTAGGTTTCACCTGTATTATAGGCTTTCCACCTATTTTATTTTGTTCTTTTTATTTTTTGACATTTTTTAAAATTTAGGTTTCCTCCTGTGTGATTTTTTTCTAAACAAATTTTTACTACATTCTTCTAATAGAGGATGATAATATTTGCACCACTGAACTCAGCATCATTATTGCACACTTACATTTAAATATTGCACGCTTAAATAGGCACTACACACTCCTGTGTGTGAAAACACAACTTTTCCGTAATAAAAAGAACATATCACTATCACCCCACTGCACACTACAACACCCATTCACTTTTCTGCGATCGCGCAAACTTTGATTTTATTATTGATCCTAAGCGGAGTTAGTCATTTCAGTTTTCCACAATTGACTTCTATAGTTCTGATCCTCAGTGCAACGGTTTGAGGTCCAGGACCCACTCGGAGCACTTAGTGCAGGCCCTGGTCAGTTGTGTCCTGCCGCCGTGAGCGCTGGGACCGGTGTTGACACCTACACGAACAAGGTTCGAGATGGACACTGTATGACATTTACCGAGTAATTGGCTTTTGTTGTGCATAGTATCTTTAGTGTATGTTATGTATATATGCTATTTTTGCTTTGTTTTGAAGTTCACGCTATTTCCCACCACCTATTTCCGTGCACACCCGCTCAACACATCCGGAGTTCCAATCCGGCTGGATGCCGGGGATGCATCGAGCACTCATTCACACTATTCTTCCGGGGCACGCGGAAATCCAGCGTTTCTGGAGCAAAAACTCCAGTCCTGGAAGATACTCATTTGCACTCCGACACATTCATTTTCATTCCTTACTGTTGTTTTCTTTTACATTTTGTTTTTTCCTGTATCACATTTCCAAAACGTCTTTGTCTTATTCTTGTTGCCTTTTATATAATTGTTTTCTTAGATCGGAATATTCCTTTGCTATTCTTCTTAATATTTTGTAGTCCTCTTCCTTAGCTAAGATTTCCCCACTTTCTTTTGTTCTGATGACATCTCTTCCCTGTAATTGATCTTCCAAGAGGGGACACCCTAGAATATGGTGTTCTGGCGTGCCTAGTTCTTGACATTGGCATCTGGGATGTTCTTTCAAACCCATTCTGTACAAGTATTGTTCATATGGCCCGTGTCATGAGAGATAATGTATTAGTCCTAGATTGGGGTCAAAGTGCTGCCATTTGAGACGAATATCAATTTTTGGTATTATATTATACAACCTACGTGAGACATTGATTTCTTGCCAATTTTTGTTCCAAATTTTTATTAGTTCGTTTTCTATATCTTCGACCGCTTTACTTTGAATACTTAGTAATTCTTGTACTTTCCCCATGTTTGATTTTTTTAATCAATAAATTGCAGCTCTTTTCCTGATAATTAAACGTATTGGTTTGACTCCTAACAAGACATTTAACGTAATAAGCGGTGTCGTACTGAATGCTCCACTTAATCTGATTAATAAATTCTTTTGAGGTTTATCGACATTTTGTTTTAAGGTATTATTTTCCAACAATCTGTGGGCCCACACGCTTGAAGCATATGCCATTGTTGCACTTAATAAAGTTTCTTGATATAATTTAATTATTTTCCTTGGTAGTTTGTACGTGGTATTTGCTATCGATATTAACTTGTTTGCAACTTTATGACCCCTATCTACTATATATCTTATATGTGGGCCAAAATTTAGTTTTTCGTCAATTTGTATACATAAGTATATGAATTCTGCTTCCCTTTTTTACCGTATTAGTTCCTAATTTGATTGTTGGATTTCTACGCAGTTGTGTACCGAACAACATATACTTTGTTTTCTTCGCAGATAACCTTAACTTACTTTTGTTACTCCAATTTTGTAAGATATTAATGACTAATTCTGCTTTAATTTCTAATTCTCTTCGTGAATTAGCTTAGATGATATCGTCAGCAAAAGCGACTACTCGGTCTATTTCTTCTTTACTATTTAGAATTTCCAAACCGGGCTGCAATTCTATGTCCCACAACAACGGTCCCAAGATCGATCCTTGGGGGCATCCTTTCTCTGTCTTAACTACAGTATTCCCTTTTTCACCCTTAATTAATATTTCTCTATCTGTAAAGTAATTCTTAATAATGTTTTATAAGTACTCCGGTACATTTATTTTGATGAGATTTTGAATTAATGAAGGAATCGAAAGATTGTCGAACGCGCCTTCGATATCCACAAATAATGCCAACGCGTATTTATTTACTGAAAAGCTTCTTCTAATTTGTTCTACAAAGGTGTTGAGAGCATCTTCTGTCGATTTGCCGGGCCTAAAGCCAAATTGAAGTTTATCATTTTCAATGTTCCTATAGTGCGTCCAATAAGAGAACGTCTCTGACAGCTCGCAGTGACATTGCCACTACTCGCGTGTCAAGGTTTTTTTTCGGTGAAACTGCAGTGGCAATTTAATTAATGGTATAAGACAGAGTGATCGTGGTTGGTAACACTGGTATCAAGGTAGGGGCTGCAATGTCCCACCGCATGTGGTAAGAAACGTCAGAGACCATCTCTTGTTAGCCGTGCTATAACATTATTAATTCTATTAGCTATGACTTTTTCAAAAATTTTCGCAATGTTTCTGAGTAGACAGATAGGACGGTACGAACTTACATCGGTTGGGTCTTTATCTTGTCCTTTTAACAATATTATTAATTTAGCTTCTTTCCAAATGGTTGGGAATTCCTGTTTTCTGAGTAAAAAATTAAACAGTCTTGTAAAATAGGGAATCCAAATACTTTTCTTATTTTTATAAATTTTATTTTTTATGCCTGTTTTTAGTATTCTTATATTTTTTTCTACTTCGGTATTTGTTATCCCCTGAATATTGTGTTAGACTTCTACGGGTTGAATGCTCTCAAATTCTCTTCTTATTTTGCGTTGATTGTCATTTTCATTATCTTGTAAGTCCCTTGGAAAAAAATGCTAGATGGTTTCTGTATGGTTTCTTCCCAAGTTTGGGTGTAAGAACCGTCATTATTTTGTATAGTTGATAATGTCGTTGGGTTTATTTTTTGCATTATTAGTTTATATGGAAGGCCCCATGGATCCAGTTCTATGTTTTTTCTTAGAAATCTCTCCCAGCTTCTTTTCTTAGATTCAAGCAATTCTTCAGTATATTCTTGTTTCGCAGTTCTATATATGATTAATCTTCTCTATTTGATTATTGGTGATAAAGCTGATTGATAACTTTTTCTTTTGGCTTTTAGAATTTTCTTTAGGCTCTCTAATTTAGGAGTCCAGAATTCGCTGTGTTCAGGTTTTGGATTACATTTTGGTGTCGATTCCTGTAAAGCTAGCTTAGTTTCCTTTTCAATTTGTAACGCAAGTCCATTCACATTTTCTGAATCTTCTATCTGAGGTAAGATGAGCTTTCTCTCGAATAATTCCCAGTCTGTTTTCTGAATGTTTGTTGTTTCATTATGAGCTTCTATTTCGCCTATTTTCAAATCAAAAGATATTACTTCATGGTCACTTAAAGTTATTCTGTCGTGGACTGTCCAATTACTTATCTTATTTTCTAAGTCCAGAGTACATAACGTAACATCTATGAATGATTCCAATCTGGGGCCCACAAATGTTGGTTTATTTCCCCTGTTTAGTAGTAATAATCCATTTTGCTGTATAAAATCTTCAACGGCCTCACCTCTTATATCTCGGATAGGTGAACCCCAGGCTGTGGATTTAGCGTTTACATCTGCCAATAAAATAAACTTTTTCTTAGGATGTTTCCAGATTAAGTCTTGTAGTTTTTGTAAAAATACTTAAGTTTCTATGCTATATTGAAAATAAGAATTTATGAGCCAGAAGCTAACATGTCCATATGAAATTTCTATACAAACGTTCCAAACGTCACAGTGTTGTGATATTTTTAGGATTTCGAGTTCTCTACTCATGATAGCAATGACAGACTTTGGCTCCTCTCCTCCATAAATAATTCTTGCATTCGCTGGGAAAGCTGCCAATTTGTTCTTTATTAAGTAAGGTTCTTGAATTACTAGTATATTATTTATTTCTGCATATCTTCTTAGTTCCATCGTTGCAATTTTTGATCTATGGGCGTTATTCTATGCATCTAAGTATTCTATCGTTGGTCTTCCTCTTCCTGGTTTTCCTTCTACCTTTCCCTCTATCAACACAATGATCCAATCGGAGTGCGAATAAGATGGCCAAGCATGCTGTTTCTTCTTTTTTTATTATCTTAATAATCTGTCGTCCTTCATTAGCTTCCTTTAGTACGTCTTCGTTCCTTTTCTTTTCGGTCCATCATATGCGCAGCATTCTTCGCATTTCAAATGCTTTCAGCTTGGACATTTCAGTTTTTCTCAATGTTCACGTCTCTGAACTGTAAAGTGCCACGCTCCATACCTGTGTCTTAATAAATCCTTTACGAACGTCCAGCGATACATTTTTTTGTTAGTAGTCCTCGTTTCCTATTGAATGTTTGTTTAACCTGCGCTATTCTAGAAATTACGTCTTTTTCACTTCTTCCGTCCGAGGATATTAGACTTCCTAAATAGGGAAACGTCTTAGAGTCTTCGATTTTCTCACTATCTAGCCATACGTTTGCCTCTTCCTGTCCTGCTCTTGTGATCTTTATCACTTTGGTTTTCTTCTTATTTATCTTCATTTTGCATGTTTTTTCTCTTGGTCGTTTAAGTTTGAAAGTGCTTCCTGCAAGTCATTTTCGTTCTCACCTATCAATGCTGTGTCATCAGCAAACCTTATTGTGCTGAAAACCTGACCATTTACTTTTAGCCTTTCTCGTTTTTTATCAAAGAATTCTTTTATAGCCTCTTCTATTATAGACATTGAACAGGAGAGGTGAAAGTCCACATCCTTGCCCTACTCCTTTACTTATTCTTGCTTGTTTTTGATCTCTTCCTATAACAGCTGGTTCCCTTGTCTGGTTCCTACAAAGATGGTATATTGTTCTTCTGTCTCTGTAATCCACTTTCAGATTCTTTAACTCTCTGAACATGATATTCCAATCTACATTGTCAAAAGCTTTCTCTGTATCTACAAATGCTATCACAATTGGATTGTTTATTCTGATGTGCTATTCCATGATCAACCGTAGACTCAGTATTGCTTCCCTTGTTCCCCTTTTCCTCCTGAATCCAAACTGGTCATGCGATAGCCGTTCTTCGATTTTCACTTCTATTCATTGTGCGATAATTTTACACAGTATTTTTGAGGCATGGGAAAGCAAACCTAACGTTCTGTGTTCTTCGCATTTCCTTGCGCCTTTTCGCTTCGGGATAAGTACCAATATGCTTTTCTTGAACTCTCTTGGTATTTTCCCGAGATGTACGTTTCATTAATAAGATTAAATAGTTTCTTCTTTGTTGCTATTCCGAGATTCTTAATTAGTTCCGTTGGTATTTGATCTATTCCTGGGCTTTACCATGTTCCATTTTCGCCAAAGCATTGTCAAATTCGCACTTTAAAATTGTTGGTCTTAATTCATTTTCATTGACGTCTTCTTCCTTCTCTATCTCTTCTTCGTTCACTCTCTCTCTTTTGTAGATTTCTTCAATGTATTCCTTCCATCTTCTTGTTATCTGCTTCTCTTCTATTAGCATTGTCCCGTCCTTGTCTGTGTGTTTCTTTTCTCAACGAACTGTTTTCTAACCTTTGTATATGCCGTTTCTGTATTGCCTTTAACTATATTTTCTTCAATTTCTTGGCACAAGTTGATCCAGTTTTCTCTGGCCTTCTTTACTTCTCTGTTGATGTGATCTCTGCACCTTCTGTATTCCTCTTCTTTGTTATCTTGAACTGTCTTCTTTGCTCCATCATTTCCAATATCTCAGCTGTTATCCAGGGTTTATATTGGGTTCTTGTTTCTCTGCCTATGTGCTCGTCGGCAGCTTTTGTAATCCCTGCTTTCATGACTTCTCATTTCGAGTCGATGTCATCACCTGCTAAAGCTACCTTTTGCATATTCCCTTTTCGTGTTTTTATCACTTCTTAGCTTGATTGTGTTTAATCTTTTGTTTGGTGCTACCACTCTTTTCCTCTTTAGTCGGAGTTAGCTCTTCATCAAAACTAAATTACGATCTGAACATTTTATTTAAAGAACTATAATTTAAATACGTTGAACCTCTGTAATTATTAATTTTGTACATTTAAAGAAAAAGTTTCTTAGGAATTTTATACAAGGTGATTCAGGAGAAAATGTTTATAACCATACAAGTTGATAGAGAATTTGATTCTGAGGAAATGCTCCTATAGATATTCGAATTTTACTTAGTTTAAATTCGAAAACTTTAAACTATTTATAGAACATTGTGTAAGGATGTAGTTCATATCATGTGTCAAGAATAATGTAGTGCAAAATAAAATGGTGTACATTACATTGGAGTAGTTTCTATGACAGGAATAGATGTAAACTTCCCCTTTAATACATTCAATTTTCCCTATTTATTATTTCCTGATATTGGAAGGCTGGCAATACTGGGGCCGACGCGGACAATGACCCTTTTGATCTGTCTCCTTTAGTACAAAAGACAAAATCGTGGGTACTTGAATTATTGTAGAAGTAAATAAATACTCGTTTTGGGGACGATAATACTATGAAAGTTTTTTTTCTGACTCGGAAACATTAAGTAATCCACATTAGTAAAGGTCTGCTTATCTTCTGAATACCAAAGGAGAGAAATATCTCATGAATACACAAAACTGGAAATACGGTATGAAATACTTTCTACTACACCTACGAAAGAACAAGCAAGTAAATTCCAAATAATCTTAAGGGACTGTAAATTAAAGGACAGCTTAATAATCTCAATAATCACACACAAACAAAGAGTTAGTTATACATCATAAGTTAGCAAAATTAATATACCCAAATTATAATTTGAAGGAAGAAAAAGGAATCTCTCCAGAAATATACAAAAAAAAATCTTGTGAACTAACTAAATATAATATTAGAATAAATATGAAGAACTACAGACCAAAATAGCTATACAAAATATTTATGTATATAATTAATACTATAATGCAATAAAAAAAACTTTTAGAACAAATTAAAATAAACAAACCATAAGATATGAATTAGCCTGTGTAAATCAGTAACACACAAAATAGCAATAGCGAAAATAAATAAATATTGAACAATTAAAAGATAATAGTAAATTATGTATGATGATGATAATGAAAACAACAAAAATATTTAATTATAATAAGCGGAAGAGAAAAGCTATTAACATAGGCTATACTATACATTACATACATTCGTGACAATCACATTGAAGTATATTCGAAGACATAGGATTCTTCCCTACACCAGGATAGGCTCTACCAATGTCACGCAGTAATCTGGAAAACTTCCCTTCAAGAGTATCTATTCTATTCAGAATGTTTTGCCTGTACATCCATTCCCCTATGTACGATTCCACAACGGCAATTTGGTTGCAAGTACGAAGGATGGTCTTCAGCTCTCTCCAAACTCGTTCTATATTTTGAGTATGGGCCCGGAATGGTTGGACCCCTTGCCTTGGGAAAGGACCATTCCAACTATTGTCCAAGCAAGCATCATTGAATCGTCCAGCTGGAACCCATAGTGGATCTTCATCTCTAGGTGGATCAACAAAATTTGTAGTGTGGTTCACTGTGAGATGCCCTCCAAATGCAGCGCCACAATTATTATATGCTGGCCATTGATCCGATACAATTAAAGTGTCATTATCTATATAATTCTGCATTATTGGCATTAGGGTTTCAGCTGACCTATCAGGAACGAGGACTCCAAAGACGAACTTTGAAGTTCTACTTATTCCACCAAATAGCCAAAAATGCTGCCACATTTGTCTCCTTCCCACGTTATTCTTCCTCTTGAAAAGGTGTGTCTCATCAACTTCAACAACATCATCTCCACCTCCGATTGGTAAAAAATCGTGCCAAGCAATCTTTTGTGTGACATCCCTAAAATATGATGACCAGGCTACAGCTGTTTCCCTTCCAATGTCACACTCTTCCTGAATATTACACAAGGGTCTTTTTACCATCCATAAATAGGCAAATTTTACTAGAACATCACACCCTAATTCTTTATTGATGCGTACGTTCTGTGGAAAAGTGTTCTTGGTTGGTTCCACTTTTAAGGCGCAGTTCGTACAAGAAAATCTCCATCCAATACCTCGAAACCTTTGCCTCACAATTCCAAGATCGTTGCCACAGCGTGGACACAGCACAGGGTCGACATTCAGTCTTTCCTCAGAAGGAACGATGCCATACAATTGAAATAAACGAAGCCCTTGGGAGTTAGCTACAGCAGCCTGATTCTCATTAAATCTTGTCCCAAGATATGCACCTAAATTAAACGAATTCAGCCTTCCAGGCTGCATTATATCCATAGGATCCATTTGCTTACGAATTTATCGAGCCCAATTGTCTGACTTCTTACTCTTTCAAGAGTTAATACTAAATTAACAACAATACAGTTACAGCTTGCCAGAAAGAAAAAATAACAAAGGTGAAAATACTGGGTAAATCTCGGCGTTAGAGACACAAACGCAGTAAGTGATACCGCGCCTTCAATTATTAAAACAATAACTAACAAGAAACTTGCAATTGTTGAAACAATGTATTATTTAAACTCTTTATGAACTAAGTCTCCCTAAATCTTAGTCTTTCATGAACAACAATAATACTTTCTAAACAATATTATATCTTCTGTTGTTTCCTTATCTGCCGTAAGTACATAACCATAGACACAAATGTTCGATTAATGCAGGGTTGTCCAACTGCTTATATTTTAGTCAGGCTCAATTCTATATTTAAAATGTGATTATTCTTAATCAGTTTAGAGTACTGGTAATGTTATTTTCTGTTATTGTCAATGCCAGTTTCGACTAGGAGATATGTTAAAAATATTGAGTTTAGTAATACATTAATAATGGTGATCTTAGGTTTTCTATTGCGTTTCGTTCAATTCTTTCT
Organism: Thermobia domestica; assembly: GCF_964235325.1. Taxonomy (NCBI): domain Eukaryota; kingdom Metazoa; phylum Arthropoda; class Insecta; order Zygentoma; family Lepismatidae; genus Thermobia; species Thermobia domestica. The sequence continues at coordinate 337,497,589 of NC_137456.1, forward strand.
CTAACAATGTCACTTTTCACATAAACATGTCCCCTCCTTCATGTTCACATTCTAAATGCAAGATTTCCATATTACGTTCCCACATTATTTGTCCATTTCACAAGAATTATTTAGTCTTCCTTCTTTATATAAAATGAATAATATATTTTCACTTTTAATTCTCCTGCTCTACTTAAAAAAAATTGTGGTCCTGTGAGAAACATAATATCTTTTATCTTTAGGTAACTCAAAAAATGTGTGCATTACGAGCTCACCCCTACCTCCCGTACACGCAATGACGACGCTAATTTCAAATTCTTAACAGAAGGGGCCACGGAAGGCCAATGATATTTTGGGGGTTATGTACTTTTTGCACACCGAAAAAAATACTATATTAGACTGCTTACTGCTTGACTTACATTAGAATACAACATCTCTTGAGGTAGCGTTTGCCCCTTGTCCCCTTTTGCATCGTCCTACGTATGCATAATAAAATTATAATCCGTACTTCGAACAACCGTGTGTGCATTTTCTTCACGTGATGGCAGGAGACCCAGGTTCGATTCCCGGTGGGTGCTAATTTGAGTAGGATCTCATATTAAGCTGTAGATCCAACAAATAAGTTTCATATAGCTTCGCTGCTGAAAAAGCTCTTAAATCAAACGAACATGTGATCTGGGTTGATTTCAGAAAAATCTATAGTATACTCAGGTGTGACATCATACACTCAACAAGTGGAGCATGGAATGTACGCACCTTACCATTCCAAAAGAAATTAAAATAATTTCAGCTACTACTGGGTCACTATCTAAACAAACCTACGACAAACCACAAATGTAATCTACGTACTATTTAAAAAAAAACAAATCAACTGGAATTCAAAAAAGTGCTAAAAATTAATATTAACGTGTTAAATTCTTATGGCACAATAACTTCTCATTTCATATTTTTCAGCAGAGGTCCAACTTTACATTTGTCTAGGGGCCCAAATATTAATGCTTGCCCTACCAGGGAAAGTTCCAAGTTACGGTGTAGGAAGTACGTATAAATTAACCCTCCGTTACACACATAGATTGCTGCAGTTCAAAATTTTAAGAAAACTGAAATCATTCCCATTTCAATGAAATACATAATTCCTGTCATCACCCTCGAGAAGTCATTGAGTAACTATTTTACTCTTAAGTTTGTTTAGTTCATGTATCGTGTCGTCTATGTACTTAGAAACAAGATTTCATATCCATTCTTATTTATCTTTTGCTATCTTGCGAAATGAACACTCAATTGTTCACTTCCGTACTTCTCGCATGGATTTCTAAAATAAATAAATTCTACTTTTAGTCGTAGTGTATGATAATAAACACAAATAAAAATTTAAAAAAACACTCTCCCCACTAGACTAGTAGTTATCACGTGCGGCTTTGGTACATAGGATCTCGGGTTTAATTTCCGGCGATAGAATTTTGAAATTTGAACGCATTACGTTGGTCCGGGTTCCACCCTAAACTGTAGATCCACATCTCATATAGCCTAAGTATTGAAGGGGATGCTAAACTCCAAATCAACTATTTATAGAAAGTGAAAACGAAACTATAACAAGATCAAAACTTACAAAGTTTTCGAGTTTCCTCTTCACACATATACACACTTATAAAAATCATACGTATATGCACACATAAGTTTCTTACAAACATTTTTTGCTTTAAAATTTGTTCGTTACATTAATTTTCTGACTCCTTCTTCATTACAAAAAAGAGGTTTTATTTCTTGAATTTTATTCGCAGTTTTCTACATATATGTATCATATAAATTCAGTTTAAATATGGATAAATGACAATTATTCTAAGACGGACGGAAAAGAAAAAAAAAGCAACTTAAGAAAAAAGTTTGCAAATGTTGTTGTATTAGAGATTCTTTTACCTTTGCTCCAATATCTCACAATAAATTCCATACACATTCGGGTCATTCCAGTTTGTTACTAATTCCATTATCATTCACCTTGCGTTGAGCGACTTACGTTGATCCACAGTGTGAGAAAATTTTAATTATCTCCCAGAAATTATTGAGAGATTTAGATGTAACTCGGCCTGTGTAGACATTAAATCTTGCATGTATCATTAAGTGAAAATTATTCACGTATGATATTTACTTTCTCTATACCTAATGCTAGTTGTCAGTGAAGTGCAACAAAGGAAGACAGAAACTTGTAGCTTGATTAACTTTGTGAATTTTAAGGATTGTAGCGCCCGGAAAATTCATGATGAATTAATCTTATCTACGGTAATGATCCTCTGAGACTGTCATGAGAGGAGCAAGAATTTCAGAACAGGCCATAGGTCCCTTACAAATGAACCAAGGACTCGATGTCAATCAACAACCGGCACAGCCGCTGCATTGAGGAAAATGGAAGAGCTGATCCTGGACGATCAACTAATGACCATCCATCCATAACACTATACAGCACAATGGACTCAGTTATGGTAGTGTATTGAAAATAATTAATGGAAAATTACACATGTCCAACGTAACAGCACATTGGGTAAAGCGATAACATACTCCGCAGTGACATATCGAGTCATTCCTTGAAAATTTTGGAGCAAGATGAAGAAAACTTTTTGCTCATGTGGTAACATTGAACGAATAGACGATAAGAGACCTATGTATATTATCCTGAAACTAAAGAGCAAGGAGTGGAAACATTCCTCCTCATCTCACAAAAAAAAGTACAAAAGTAAGCAAGTAAGGTCATCTTCTGTTACTCTGAAAAAAAAAACAAGCTCCCCTCCCGCAAAAAGAGAAGCAAAAGAAGGTACAAATAATTTTTAGTTTTAGGACTTCAAGGAGTTAAATTTTGCAAAATTTTATCAAATTCTGATAATTTCTAAACAATATACATAATAAATCTACTCGTAAGAGTAATAGAAAATGTCATTCTTCTTTCTTCAATCATAAAAATAAAGACATTGATATTTTGAGTTTATTTCTACCCATCGCAGTTATTATAGGCAAAAACCAAAAGACAAATAATAAATTTATATGAACTATTATACCACATTTGCACAAAACAAACAAGGATTAAAAGAATTATTTCATTTGATTTTCAGCCCTCATTAAATTTTGAAGTTTTATACCATTAACAAATATTTTTAAAGATAAGCCTCGTCCCAATCTCAAATGTGCAAAAAGAAAATGAAAGTCCAGTTTTATTATTCAACTACTCACAGGTCAAAAACTTAAAATTAAACAAGCTTTATTCATTCGCGCAAATCCTTCTAGGGTAAAAGAAAGAACGAACAACAGGATTTTATAAAAGGATATACACCCTCTGCTCCTCCAAAATACAAGAGAAGAAATTTCAAAAAAAAAAAAAAAAACATTTCTCTCTTCAGTACGTCACTCTGACAAATATTTATGAGTTTTATGCAATTTAAAATTTTTGGGGGGTTTTGCCCCACATTCCCTCTTTGAATTTGCAAATGGAAAATTTAATTTCTTCGCGGTTTCATTGCTGTCTGATGGGATATGAATCCTGCAAGTTTCGTTCCAATCGCCCCACACCTTCTAGCCTAGAAACAAGAGCCAAACCATACGATTTTTTGGAAGAATATGATCCCTTTTCTCACTCCAAATAGCAGTAGAAAAAATTTAAAAAATTACTTATGTCTTCACCACGACACTCTGATTAATATTTATGAGTTTAGTGCCATTTGTAAATTTTTTTGGGTTTTGCCCCCCGTCAACCCTTTGTACTTAAAATGCAAAATTTAATTTTTTCACTGTTTATTCCAGTCTGATGGGGTATGAATCCTGCAGGTTTCGTTCCAATCGCTCAACACCTTCTAGGCTAGAATCAAGAGAAGAACCATAGGATTTTATGCAGGAATATGCCCTCTCTGCTCCCTTCAAATAGCATTAGAAAATTTTTCATTTTTTTTTTGTCTTCAGTACGTTATTCTGATTAATATTTGTGAGTTTTGTGCCTTTTGGACAATTTTTTAGGGTTTTCCCCCGTCCCCCCTTTGTATTTGAATTGAAAATTTCTTTTTTTCGCGGTTTGGTTGTTGTCCAATGGGCTATTTATCCTGCAAGTTTCGTTCCAATAGCTCAGCTCCTTCTAGGCTAGACCCAAGAGCCGAACCATAGGATTTTATGGAGGAATATGCCCCCACTGCTCCCTTCAAAGAGCAGTATAAATTTTTTAAAAATTATTTTTGTCTTCAGTACGTTACTCTGAATAATATTTGTGAGTTTTGTGCCTTTTGGACAATTTTTTAGGGTTTTGCCCCCCGTCCCCCCTTTGTATTTGCAAATTGAAAATTTCTTTTTTTCGCCGTTTGGTTGTTGTCCAATGGGCTATTAATCCTGCAAGTTTCGTTCCAATAGCTCAGCTCCTTCTAGGCTAGACCCAAGAGCCGAACCATAGGATTTTATGGAAGAATATGCATCCTCTGCTCCCTTCAAATAGCAGTACAATTTTTTTTAAAATTATTTTTGCCTTCAGTACGTTACTCAGATTAACATTTATGAGTTTTGTGCCTTTTGGACAATTTTTTAGGGTTTTGCCCCCGTCCCCTTTTTGTATTTGCAAATTGAAAATTTATTTTTTCGCGGTTTAGTTGCTGCCCAATGGGCTATTAATCCTGCAAGTTTCGTTCCAATAGCTCAGTTCCTTATAGGCTAGACCCAAGAGCAGAACCATAGGATTTTATGGAGGAATATGCCCCCTCTGCTCCCTTCAAATAGCAGTAGAAAATTTTTTAAAAACTATTTTTGTCTTCAGTACGTTACTCTGATTAATATTTAGGAGCTTTTTGTTTTTTGGACAATTTTTTTTTGGGTTTGCCTCCCGTCCCCCCTTTGTGTTTGCAAATTGAAAATTTCTTTTTTTGCGGTTTGTTTGTTGCACAATAGGCTATTAATCCTGCAAGTTTCGTTCCAATAGCTCAGCTCCTTCTAGGCTAGACCCAAGAGCCGAACCATAGGATTTTATGGAGGAATATGCCCCCTCTGCCCCCTTCAAATAGGGGTAGAAAATTTTTTTAGAAACTATTTTTGTCTTCAGTACGTTACTCTGATTAATATTTAGGAGCTTTTTGTTGCGCAATGGGCTATTAATCCTGCAAGTTTCGTTCCAATAGCTCAGCTCCTTCTAGGCTAGACCCAAGAGCCGAACCATAGGATTTTATGGAGGAATATGCCCCCTCTGCCCCCTTCAAATAGGGGTAGAATTTTTTTAAAAAAATATTTTTCCTTCAGTACTTTAGTCTGATTAATATTTATGAGTTTTGTGCCTTTTGGACAAATTTTAATGTGTTGCCCCCCGTCCCCCCTTTGCATTTGCAAATTGAAAATTTCTTTTTTTCGCGGTTTGGTTGTTGTGCAATGGGCTATTAATCCTGCAAGTTTCGTTCCAATAGCTCAGCTCCTTCTAGGCTAGACCCAAGAGCCAAACCATATGATTTTATGGAGGAATATGCCCCCTCTGCTCCCTTCAAATAGCAGTAGAATTTTTTTAAAAATCATTTTTGTCTTCAGTACGTTACTCTGATTAATATTTGTGAGTTTTGTGCCTTTTGGACAAATTTTTAGGGTTTTGCCCCCCGTCCCCCCTTTGTATTTGCAAATTGAAAATTTCTTTTTTTCGCGGTTTGGTTGCTGTCGAATGGGCTATTAATCCTGCAAGTTTCGTTCCAATAGCTCAGCTCCTTCTAGGCTAGACCCAAGAGCCGAACCATAGGATTTTATGGATGAATATGCCCTTTCTGCTCCCTTCAAATAGCAGTAGAAAAATTTTTTTAAATTATTTTTGTCTTCAGTACGTTACTTTGATTAATATTTATGAGATTTTTGCGTTTTGGACAAATTTTTAAGTGTTTTGCCCCCCGTCCCCCTTTGTATTTGCAAATTGAAAATCTCTCTTTTTCGCGGTTTGGTTGTTGTCCAATGGGCTATTAATCCTTCAAGTTTCGTTCCAATAGCTCAGCTCCTTCTAGGCTAGACCCAAGAGCCGAACCATAGGATTTTATAGAGGAATATGCCCCCTCTGCTCCCTTCAAATAGCAGTAGAAAAATTTTTTTAAATTATTTTTGTCTTCAGTACTTTACTCTGATTAATATTTATGAGTTTTGTGCCTTTTGGACAATTTCTTAGGGTTTTGCTCCCCGTCCCGCCTTTGTATTAGCAAACTGAAAATTTCTTTTTCTCACGGTTTGGTTGCTGCTCAATGGGCTATTAATCCTGCAAGTTTCGTTCCAATAGCTCAGCTCGTTCTAGGCTAGACCCAAGAGCCGAACCATTGGATTTTATGGAGGAATATGCCCTCTTTGCTCCCTTCAAATAGCAGTAGAAAATTTTAAATTTTTTTTTGTCTTCAGTACGTTACTCTGATTAATATTTATGAGCTTTTTGTTTTTTGAACAATTTTTAAGGTTTTCCCCCCGTCCCCCCTTTGTGTTTGCAAATTGAAAATTTCTTTTTTTGCGGTTTGGTTGTTGTCCAATGGGCTATTAATCCTGCAAGTTTCGTTCCAATAGCTCAGCTCCTTCTAGGCTAGACCCGAGAGCCGAACCATAGGATTTTATGGAGGAATATGCCCCCTCTGCTCCCTTCAAATAGAAGTAGAAAATTTTTTTAAAATTATTTTTGTCTTCAGTACGTTACTCTTATTAATATTTATAAGATTTTTGCGTTTTGGACAAATTTTTAGTGTTTTGCCCTCCGTCCCCCTTTGTATTTGCAAATTGAAAATCTCTCATTTTTGCGGTTTGGTTGCTGTCCAATGGGCTATTAATCCTGCAAGTTTCGTTCCAATAGCTCAGCTCCTTCTAGGCTAGACCCAAGAGCCGAACCATAGGATTTTATGGAGGAATATGCCCCCTCTGTTCCCTTCAAATAGCAGTAATTTTTTTTAATTATTTTTGTCTTCAGTACGTTACTCTAATTAATATTTTGAGTTTTGTGCCTTTTGGACATTTTTTTTAGGGATTTGCCCCCCGTCCCCCCTTTGTATTTGCAAATTGAAAATTTCTTTTTCCGCGGTTTGGTTGTTGCCCAATGGGCTATTAATCCTGCAAGTTTCGATCCAATAGCTCAGCTCCTTCTAGGCTAGACCCAAGAGCCGAACCATAGGATTTTATGGAGGAATATACCCCCTCTGTTCCCTTCAAATAGCAGTAATTTTTTTTTAATTATTTTTGTCTTCAGTACGTTACTCTGATTAATATTTTGAGTTTTGTGCCTTTTAGACATTTTTTTAGGGTTTTGCCCCCCGTCCCCCCTTTGTATTTGCAAATTGAAAATTTCTTTTTTCGCGGTTTGGTTGTTGCCCAATCGGCTATTAATCCTGCAAGTTTCGATCCAATAGCTCAGCTCCTTCTAGGCTAGACCCAAGAGCCGAACCATAGGATTTTATGCAGGAATATGCCCCCTCTGCTCCCTTCAAATAGGGGTAGAATTTAAAAAAAAAATTATTTTTGTCTTCAGTACGTTACTCTAATTAATATTTATGAGCTTTGTGCCTTTTGGACAATTTTTTAGTGTTTTGCCCCCCGTCCCCCCTTCGTATTTGCAAATTGAAAATTTCTTTTTTCGCGGTTTGGTTGTTGCCCAATGGGCTAATAATCCTGAGAGTTTCGATCCAATAGCTCAGCTCCTTCTAGGCTAGACCCAAGAGCCGAACCATAGGATTTTATGCAGGAATATGCCCCCTCTGCTCCCTTCAAATAGGGGTAGAATTTTAAAAAAAATTATTTTTGTCTTCAGTACGTTACTCTAATTAATATTTATGAGTTTTGTGCCTTTTGGACAATTTTTTATGGTTTTGCCCCCCGCCCCCCTTTGTATTTGCAAATTGAAAATTTCTTTTTTTGCGGTTTGGTTGATGTCCAATGGGCTATTAATCCTGCAAGTTTCATTCCAATAGCTCAGCTCCTTCTAGGCTAGACCCAAGAGCCGAACCATAGGATTTTATGCAGGAATATGCCCCCTCTGCTCCCTTCAAATAGGGGTAGAATTTTAAAAAAAATTATTTTTGTCTTCAGTACGTTACTCTAATTAATATTTATGAGTTTTGTGCCTTTTGGACAATTTTTTTTTGTTTTGCCCCCCGTCCCCCCTTTGTATTTGCAAATTGAAAATTTCTTTTTTTCGCGGTTTGGTTGTTGTCCAATGGGCTATTAATCCTGCAAGTTTCGTTCCAATGGCTCAGCTCCTTCTAGGCTAGACCCAAGAGCCGAACCATAGGATTTTATGGAGGAATATGCATCCTCTGCTCCCTTCAAATAGCAGTACAAATTTTTTTAAAATTATTTTTGCCTTCAGTACGTTACTCAGATTAACATTTATGAGTTTTGTGCCTTTTGGACAATATTTTTGTGTTTTGCCCCTGTCCCCTTTTTGTATTTGCAAATTGAAAATTTATTTTTTCGCGGTTTGGTTGCAGCCCAATGGGCTATTAATCCTGCAAGTTTCGTTCCAATAGCTCAGCTCCTTATAGGCTAGACCCAAGAGCCGAACCATAGGATTTTATGCAGGAATATGCCCCCTCTGCTCCCTTCAAATAGGGGTAGAATTTAAAAAAAATTATTTTTGTCTTCAGTACGTTACTCTAATTAATATTTATGAGTTTTGTGCCTTTTGGACAATTTTTTATGGTTTTGCCCCCCGTCCCCCCTTTGTATTTGCAAATTGAAAATTTTTTTTTTCGCGGTTTGGTTGTTGTCCAATGGGCTATTAATCCTGCAAGTTTCGTTCCAATGGCTCAGCTCCTTCTAGGCTAGACCCAAGAGCCGAACCATAGGATTTTATGGAGGAATATGCCCCCTCTGTTCCCTTCAAATAGCAGTAATTTTTTTAAAATTATTTTTGTCTTCAGTACGTTACTCTGATTAATATTTTGAATTTTGTGCCTTTTGGACATTTTTTTAAGTGTTTTGCCCCCCGTCCCCCCTTTGTATTTGCAAATTGAAAATTTCTTTTTTCGCGGTTTCGTTGCTGCCCAATGGGCTATTAATCCTGCAAGTTTCGTTCCAATAGCTCAGCTCCTTCTAGGCTAGACCCAAGAGCCGAACCATTGGATTTTATGCAGGAATATGCCCCCTCTGCTCCCTTCAAATAGGGGTAGAATTTTAAAAAAAATTATTTTTGTCTTCATTACGTTACTCTAATTAATATTTATGAGTTTTGTGCCTTTTGGACAATTTTTTATGGTTTTGCCCCCCGTCCCCCCTTTGTATTTGCAAATTGAAAATTTCTTTTTTTGCGGTATGGTTGATGTCCAATGGGCTATTAATCCTGCAAGTTTCATTCCAATAGCTCAGCTGCTTCTAGGCTAGATCCAAGAGCCGAACCATAGAATTTTATGGAGGAATATGCCCCCTCTGCTCCCTTCAAATAGCAGTAGAATTTTTTTTAAAATTATTTTTGTCTTCAGTACGTTACTCTCATTAATATTTATGAGTTTTCTGCCTTTTGGACAATTTTTTATTGTTTTGCCCCCCGTCCCCCCTTTGTATTTGCAAATTGAAAATTTCTTTTTTTCGCGGTTTGGTTATTGTCCAATGGGCTATTAATCCTGCAAGTTTCGTTCCAATGGCTCAGCTCCTTCTAGGCTAGACCCAAAGAGCCGAACCATAGGATTTTATGGAGGAATATGCATCCTCTGCTCCCTTCAAATAGCAGTTCAAATTTTTTTTAAAATTATTTTTGCCTTCAGTACGTTACTCAGATTAACATTTATGAGTTTTGTGCCTTTTGGACAATTTTTTAGGGTTTTGCCCCCCGTCCCCTTTTTGTATTTGCAAACTGAAAATTTATTTTTTCGCGGTTTGGTTGCTGCCCAATGGGCTATTAATCCTGCAAGTTTCGTTCCAATAGCTCAGCTCCTTATAGGCTAGACCCAAGAGCCGAACCATAGGATTTTATGGAGGAATATGCCCCCTCTGCTCCCTTCAAATAGCAGTAGAAATTTTTTTAAAAATTATTTTTGTCTTCAGTACGTTACTCTGATTAATATTTAGGAGCTTTTTGTTTTTTGGACAATTTTTTTTTGGTTTTGCCTCCCGTCCCCCCTTTGTTTGCAAATTGAAAATTTCTTTTTTTGCGGTTTGTTTGTTGCACAATGGGCTATTAATCCTGCAAGTTTCGTTCCAATAGCTCAGCTCCTTCTAGGCTAGACCCAACAGCCGAACCATAGGATTTTATGGAGGAATATGCCCCCTCTGCCCCCTTCAAATAGGGGTAGAAAATTTTTTAAAAACTATTTTTGTCTTCAGTACGTTACTCTGATTAATATTTAGGAGCTTTTTGTTGCGCAATGGGCTATTAATCCTGCAAGTTTCGTTCCAATAGCTCAGCTCCTTCTAGGCTAGACCCAAGAGCCGAACCATAGGATTTTATGGAGGAATATGCCCCCTCTGCCCCCTTCAAATAGGGGTAGAATTTTTTTAAAAAAATATTTTTCCTTCAGTACTTTAGTCTGATTAATATTTATGAGTTTTGTGCCTTTTGGACAAATTTTAATGTGTTGCCCCCCGTCCCCCCTTTGCATTTGCAAATTGAAAATTTCTTTTTTTCGCGGTTTGGTTGTTGTGCAATGGGCTATTAATCCTGCAAGTTTCGTTCCAATAGCTCAGCTCCTTCTAGGCTAGACCCAAGAGCCAAACCATATGATTTTATGGAGGAATATGCCCCCTCTGCTCCCTTCAAATAGCAGTAGAAATTTTTTAAAAATTATTTTTGTCTTCAGTACGTTACTCTGATTAATATTTGTGAGTTTTGTGCCTTTTGGACAAATTTTTAGTGTTTTGCCCCCCTTCCCCCTTTGTAATTGCAAATTGAAAATTTCTTTTTTTCGCGGTTTGGTTGTTGTCCAATGGGCTATTAATCCTGCAAGTTTCGTTCCAATAGCTCAGCTCCTTCTAGGCTAGACCCAAGAGCCGAACCATAGGATTTTATGGAGGAATATGCCCCCTCTGCTCCCTTCAAATAGCAGTAGAAATTTTTTAAAAATTATTTTTGTCTTCAGTACGTTACTCTGATTAATATTTGTGAGTTTTGTGCCTTTTGGACAATTTTTTTAGGGTTTTGCCCCCCGTCCCCCCTTTGTATTTGCAAATTGAAAATTTCTTTTTTTCGCGGTTTTGTTGTTGTCCAATGGGCTATTAATCCTGCAAGTTTCGTTCCAATAGCTCAGCTCCTTCTAGGCTAGACCCAAGAGCCGAACCATAGGATTTTATGGAGGAATATGCCCCCTCTGCTCCCTCCAAATAGCAGTAGAAATTTTTTAAAAATTATTTTTGTCTTCAGTACGTTACTCTGATTAATATTTGTGAGTTTTGTGCCTTTTGGACAATTTTTTTAGGGTTTTGCCCCCCGTCCCCCCTTTGTATTTGCAAATTGAAAATTTCTTTTTTTCGCGGTTTGGTTGTTGTCCAATGGGCTATTAATCCTGCAAGTTTCGTTCCAATAGCTCAGCTCCTTCTAGGCTAGACCCAATAGCCGAACCCTTACCGTCGAATCACTTCATCCTTGCATATTTCAAGGAGTTCATATTGGGAGTAGAAGGGCAATTTCTACATCAAAGATGAGGAAAATTACTGCAATGAGGAAGAACCATGCTGCTTGTTAAATTGTGATAACATGTAAATTTTCTTCTAAAATTTTCATCGTGCTTCGCGAAAAGTTCACACAATTCCAGAAAATTTCCCTTGTTCGTTGACGATTCTAATTTTTCATGTCCACGTAACGCTAGTCTTTGTTTAGACAGATACAGTACAATATCTATAACTTTAATTAAATATGACTTGTTTTCCTTGCAAGCTATCTGTGTGATGTAGATACGTGACTTACCACAGATACAGAATTCTTTTTTTATTCCATCCACTTTTTCACTGAAAATAAATGAGCAGAACTAACGGTATGCTTACTGAGCTTTTCAAATATTTTCTTCCAGTTTCTCATTCCCTTCTCTGTAAATATGTCTTCCCTTATTCCTGATGGAAACTGTCAACATGCAAAGAGAAACACTGCATTTCTTTGAACACTATACTCTAATCATTCAAATTTATTATACGAAGATGAACTAAAACTGCCGCAAACACTTCCAAATTCTTTCCAGGGATAAAAAGATAAAACTGTTCTTTCTGGCCTAGTTAGAAGGTCACTAAGATCTCTTAACGTTATTTGATCTCTTTTCACTGCTTTTAGTGTAAAAAAGTTCTTATATCTGTACTTATAGCTACACATGGCTGTCCACACAAGATAAAACTGCACACGAAGTAATGCTAAATTGCAAATTCTTCTTTCTTTGTTTCTCTATGCACCGTATTAGGTGGAAACAAGGGTGCACAGATTATAAATCGTATTGTTTGGTGGAGAATTTTCGTTGTTTTCTTCTTTTATATCATGCGTTTTAACATACCAATGTTGCTAAGCTCATTATAGTAGATAATTAGTATTTGTTTTAGAAAATTAGCCGTTTAATACTATTTTGAGGAAAGGTTCGACACAGTCAATTAAACTTACTGCCTGATTCTCCAGTGGTTTGCGTCGACGCAATGGAAAATTTCTATTATAATTGAAGTAATCAGTATAGGAATTACAATTGATTTTCTCATTTTTTGTGTTGTATTGCTGTACGCAAATTGGCGCAGATAGCTATAACAGAATATGGCCCCAAATGTTGAACGTGTTGCTTACATCATTGCATAAGCTGCTTGTAACAAATATATAAGTTTTGGGGAGCTTCGGCCCCCAAATTCTTACATTGTGGGGCAGTTCCCCCCACGCTCCCGTATCTACGCCCATGGTTACAAAGTGGAATTACATACTAATATGTAAATGTTGGATTGCACGAAACAAAAACGTGGAAATTAAGGTTGAAGGAATGTAATATGAAATAACTAAAATGAAGTTAGATCATTCACATAGGAGAAAACACGTACGCCTTACACTGTGAGAAATGGTGGAAACACAGAAGGAATACAAGGATGGCAGATACATATAGACCTACTATTAAGGGGTAGTATTTAAGATATAATTCTTACGTCAAGACAAAGTTCCCTAACAACTACTGTATATATATAAAGTAAATATGAAGCAAATGACCTACCAATAATGGAAGAAAATTGTGATTATTTGTAACTTTTTTTATACAGGCTAGCCTGAAGGGCTAGCTGCCTTTCAGAGGGTTACGCCCTATTTTAGGAACGAGATTAGTAGTTAACAATGGAATAAGTATGTTGGATGGGCTAAGTGATTTTAATCTTTATTAGCAGCAACATTTACATAAATACATAATTATGAACGTGGAGACTTAAGGAACATTAATCCTTAACATTAGGTGTAGGTATAAACACAAAGGAGAAAAGAATACAGTATATTGTAAATAATTAAATTATAACAAAATTATATCAGTGGTTAGGTATAGCATTCATGATCGGTACAAGTGTAGCAATGGGCGTGAGAGATGTGGTGAGGTGCATACACAGGACAACACATGGGTGATGTTAATAAGACAAATGAGGTTCTCTTCAGCCTAGGGGCTACTCTAGGCAATGATGAAGACGAATGAGGCCCATGTTAGTAAATAATGGTAATCACTGTGCTGGAAATGATGGATGAATGAGAGGAAGATGTTCATGAATGGCGTAATCTGTGATGATAAGTAAGACGGGATCTAACGGTGGAAGGATATAGTGATATAGTGTGAAGAGAAGCGAAAGTGGAGGATGATAATAACGGTGAGGTGTTGGATGAAGTGCTAAATATTGCATTGTATCCTTTAGTAAAGGATGTCGTGTTTCCAAGCGTTTGGTGATAAATGTTAGCCGCAGCTTTTCAAGGTAATATTGTAAAGTCGGAAAAGTGATTTTGCGGTAGAGATCCTGTGTAGGACTTGGCAGCTTAATGCGGAACGCTGTACGGAAAGCATGGCGTTCTAGAATTAATAGTTTATTGTAGAACTTAGTTGGGGCAGCTATCCAAGCAGTAAACCCGTAGGTAAGGACAGGTCGTAAGAAAACTTTGTAGGTATTTAGGATGGTGTGTGCTTTAAGGCCCCAGGTGGTACCAGTCAATCGTTTCAGGAGATTGAGTCTATTATAAGCTTTAGTGGTGATGGTTTTCAGCTGTTGCGACCAAGAAAGGTGGTGATCATAGGTAATTCCCAGATATGTGACATTGTTACTGATTTGAATAGGCACCCCATCAACATACAGAGAGAGATTGCGTGGGTTTCGGCGGACTTTGGAAGTTCTTCTGAGCGGTAGGAATATGATGGCTTGGGTTTTAGCTGCGTTGACAGTAAGCCGTCAAAGAGTGCACCAAGTGTGGAAGCGATTAATAGCAGTCTGTAACTTAATGTTGAGCTGCTGGATAGTTGCTCCAAGTGCGAGAAGCGCCGTATCATCCGCATATTGGAAAAGATGGACCTTATCTGGCAGTCGGGGCATATCAGCTACATACAGGAGGTATAGTAAAGGAGACAGGGCTGACCCTTGTGGTACTCCAGAGAACAGAAAGATATGATGTGACAAACTGCCTCGTACTGACATATAGGTGATACGATTTGTAATGAAATGGTAAATAAGACGAATGTAGGAGATAGGAAGCTGAAATTGCAGAAGTTTGTATATGAGCTCTTGGTGCCAGACTTTATCGAATGCTTTCTCCAAGTCAAATAATACTAAGCAGGAAGGATGAGCTGAATTATATTGCTGAGTAATGAGCGTTGTGAGTCGAAGTAGTTGATCATGTATAGAGAAGGCTGGCCGAAAACCTGCTTGTGTGACTGGAAGTAGGCTGTGATCTGAGATGAAGATATGTAATCGTTTAACCAGGATCTTACTGAATGTGGAAGTGAGTTGCATAGGCCTATAGGATGCAACATTCTGGGGAGGTTTATGTGGTTTAGGAAACATTAGCGTCTTAGATGTTTTCCAAGGTAAAGGAAAGAAGCCAGTGCGCAATATGAATGTATAGATATTTGCAAGAAGAAGTAATAGTGAAATAGGACATTCCTTGATGTGTCGATACGTCACGTTACCTAGGCCAGGTGCAGTATTTCTTTTATTATGGAGAACTTGAGATATTTCTTGAGTGGTGATTGGGGCGGACACAGCAATATTAGGGGGTAAAATGTGAGTATTATTTGGTTGGAGTTGTGGTGATGAAGTATTGAGTCTGTCTGCGGGATGAGGTACTTTCTCAATTGGCGGTGTGAAAATTCCTTGTAGGTGATCTGCAAAACCATTCGCTTTATCGCTATCAGTACTAACAGGTGTGTCACCCAATAAAATAGGATAGGGTGTAGTAGAGAATTTGCCACACAGTGCATTGAAGCGAGCCCAGAATTTAGTAGGATGTGATGTTTCAGACAGAGTGTTGCACGTCTTCACCCAGCATCGGAGCTTATATGCTTTGATGTAATTGTGCACTGTACGTTGAAGCTGTTTGTGATGTCGGAGTGCTTCTGGGTTGCGAGTGTGGAGATAGTCTCGATAGAGCTGACGTGAACGTTTGATCATGGAGAGATATTGTGGCGGAAGTTTAGGCTGATATGGAACGGATTGTGTTGTTGGAATATACAAGTTGCTGGCTTCCTGAATTGCGGATGTAATGCGATCTACAGTCTGGTATAAATCGTCACTTGTGACGGGTTCTGTTAGATCCCTGGTAAGATTTGAAATATGCGAACGGTATTGACCCTATTTAGCTTTATCGTAGCGCAAGCTTACTCGAACTGGTAAAGAGGAACGGGTTGTAGCTGAATATGGTTTGTAGACAAGCTTGATGGGTGCATGATCACTACCAAGAAGATCAAGAATTTCTACAGTGCAATGTGAAACAAGATTTGAGGCAATGACTATGTCAGGCTTGGTGTTTGAGATTGGGCGAGTAGCTTGTGGAAGATCTAGAGTTATTCGTGTAGTGTGGGTTGTTATGAAGTTCATGAAATTTGTCCGGTCACCATTGCTGCGACTGTGCATATTGAAATCTGCCATAATGATGTATCTATTGAAAGTATTGGAAATATATTGAACGAACTGCTGAGGCAAAGGATGATTTGGTCTGATGTATACAGTTGCGAGGGTGATTACGACATTTTTGAAATAAACTGTGGCAAGGAGATGTTCGGGAAGAGCTGTTCCAGTATACTGATGCTGGCGATAAGGAATGTGAGGGGAAATTCCTATGGCTACTCCCCCATTGGCTCGAAGTGCAGGTACGGGATTTGAAGAATGTAACATGATATATCGTGGTATACGGCAAGTACGAGAGTTTGTTAGAGAGGTTTCATTGAGTAAGAATACTGTAACATGTTCCTCAAGAAGAAGCTGTTCAAATAAAACTTTGTGTTTTGGTAGTGATCGGATGTTCAGAAAGAGAAAAGTGAGAGCCATGACGTTAAACGAGTGAACTAGCATGGGATTTATGAAAATGAACAGTATTGCCGGAATACGTTGCAGTAAAATTAACATGGAAAGTGGTTCTTGCTGCAAGAATGATTTATTGTAAGATATGAGGCCGAATGAACGGATGGATGTTTTGCAAGGCTAGCGTCAGAAACGTCAAGAGCTGATCTAATGATACTGGAGCGTCAATCGGATGTGGATTGGTTTGAGCTGCTGCCGGTGGTCGCAAAGGAACAACGAGCTCGGGATGATCCTGAATAGGGTCCGGCTTAGCCTTACTCTTATAGCTGTAGGCCGGATGTTGTTCGTTACAAGTGGCGCATTTTGGTGGCAATTGCAAGTTATTACAAGTCCGGATATCATGTGGACCAGCACAGTAGCCACATTTACTTGGACTTTTACAGTCTGACGTATGATGGGAATTGTAGGCCTGGCAACGTT
This sequence comes from Thermobia domestica, assembly GCF_964235325.1. Lineage (NCBI taxonomy): Eukaryota > Metazoa > Arthropoda > Insecta > Zygentoma > Lepismatidae > Thermobia > Thermobia domestica. The sequence goes on from NC_137456.1 coordinate 337,514,419, forward strand.
CACAGCGGACTGGCATAGGAACTGGTGTTCATGATGATTCTACTGTGTGCTTGTGGTTGTAAATGTATGCACCTGATGCTAGTAACTCATCAATAGTGTCTTGATGGTTTGTAAGCACACGGACCATATAGGTAGGCCCTTTATCATTCCGAATGCGTATTACTTTCGTAATGGTGTGGCCCTCTAGCTTAAGCTCCTCTTGGACCTCTTCATCTGTATAAGATGGATCAACTCCCCGAATAACGACAGATAGCAATGGTAATCGTTTCGGTGGTGGAGGCTGCTTACGTGTAGAGGAATTGAGTGATTGAATTTTCGCATTTGGACCGAGAGTGTCAATAGGCAATTTGTTTTTTATTGTAGCGAGCAGAGTTGGGTCCGGAGTTTTTAAGATGATGTCATTCCTCGTATGAACGTTTTTTGAAATAGCTGCTCGAGGGAGGTACTTGCGTAGTTGTATGGCAACAAACTTCGCATTGCTGAATTTTACGTCGAAATTAGTAAGCAACATGGAATGAACTGAAGGTGGAGTGGATCCGTCAGAATGATTTGAAGAGGTAGTTAATGTCCATTGGAACTTGGTTTAGATCTGAATTAGAAGCAAGATGTTGCTTCTTCGAAGGTGGAGATTGTTGCAGACGTTCGGCATAACTATCTGAATGTTCTGATGGATGTGGCGATCTGCTGCGGACAGAACCAGAAGGGATGACGGAAGTTGCAGAGGCAACTGAGGTTTGAGAACCTCGCCGCTGCTGAGATTTGCTAATAATAGAAGAAGTGTGACTCGGATCCTTGCGGGTTCTGCCCTTCGGTGTGCTCTCGGATGGTCCAGGTAGAACTTGAGGTAACCCTGTATGTTTGCCTTTCATCGTTTTGCCTGATCCTAGCCGTGGGTCCGCCATCGAAAATCCGTCCCTGGGCTGTTGCCCAAATGTAAATGCAAAGATGTGTGCCTATAGATGAGCGATGAATGATTCGATGATACAAGATGTAATGATGATGATAGTTTCACCCTCCAGCACTGAAAAGCACTGTCAACCCCAGTGAGAGCATGCGTGCTGGTCTCGATTGTGCGTGTGCTACACAATGTCCTCGAAGGCACGTTAACACTTCCCAGCTAGGCTAGGCTTTATACAAAAGACAGCTTATGACGTTTGGTACGTCAAGCTGATTGGGAAGTCTGTATTTGTAACTCTCTAGCTCATAATTCAAGTAGTTTCCCCGCAAATTTAGTTGCGAGATGCCAGAGACGCACATGCTTTTCATGTAGTCGCATTAACGTAAAACTCAGATAAAACTACGGCATTATATAATTAGTGCTCGTAGCTCCAAAACGAATTGTTTCGTGAAAGCTATTTCTTCAGTAGTTAATATATTCTCGCCTGATGGCAGCACCTGCAACCATCTGAGTAATCTTAAAATATTGTCAATAAAGAAAAGAATATAAAATTCTTTCACGAATTCTCAAGGAAAATATTATTGTTTTCGACAGAGAATACCTATTTTTAATATAATGTGAAATCTGCCAACACTTTGTACTTTTCATTTCGGAGCTCACAGTGAATAACAAATAAATGTGGATTACATAACCAAAAGACATCATATGAGGTTCACTTTCCCAGAGCTGTGCTCTGAAGCGTTGCTAGTTATATGGTGACGATTTTTGGAAAAACCTTCCTTTTCCTTATCCTGGGCCTCAACTTCTGTCTCTTTCTCACGACCCGTCTGTCAGACTTATCTAGCCAAGGGCAGCCGGATCCACAGATCGAGCCAGGGGAGTTGCCCCACCTGGACAACTATCCAAACGGGTTGTCCCACCTTACTCATACTTCACATCACAACTCATTGTTTCGGCTCACGGCTCTCCATTATGGCTGATCCTCCTGGTACTACTGGATCCTCGGTGGATGGACGTCATCACGGTCTTCCTCCTGTGTTTGCCATTCCCTCTGCTTCGGCTTCGAAAGTTGCCAAGCGGAAGGATTTGAGCAACAGACAGCGTACACAGTCAGGCAGTTCTACTGCCTCTACAACTTCTAACGTCTCCACGAGATCCAGATCACCGCATAGCCAACAGCTCTATGCTGATTCCGTTAAACAGACTCGACACCCGGCAAAGAAACAACATAGAGATAATGTTGCCGATACTTCTGACATGGAAGCCCAGCCGAGAGACATTAATCGTTCATCTCATCTTCCTTCTTCCTCACCAACTCATCCGACACTTCACTCATTTGTGCTACAAAATTTTGACTCAAAGTATAGTAACGAGAAATTCGTAACTATTCAACTACGCAAGTATCTGCCGAGTGCTCCTTTGTCACAAGTCATCAAAACACGCAACGGCATGATACTCAAATCACCGGATCGTAATTTCGCGATCTTGATTCGGAATAAAGCATCCTTTGAAATTTTTGGGAAGCAAGCTACCCTTACATCCCTTAACTCTGTTAAACGCAAACAAGAGCCTCCACCGAAACGGCCTCCATTACTTTCCGTTGTCATTCGTGGGGTTGACCCAACGTATACCGATGAGGAGGTTCAAGAAGAGCTCCAATACGAAGGGCACACTATTCATAAAGCTGTTCGCATCAAAAACAATGCTGGTGCCACCTATATGGTGCGTATACTCACGCCCTCTCAAGACACCATTAACAATTTGCTATCTCGAGGAGCATATATTTATAAACGTCGACATCGTGTTGAGCCTTCTAGATCGTCTGCACCTTTACCGCTACGCTGTGAAAAATGCCAACAGTACAACTCCCATCACACATCCGCCTGTAAAAATCCTACTGTTTGCAGCTTTTGTTCTGGCCCTCATCAAACTCGTGCTTGCACAAACATGACACAGCCCCCGAAATGTCCTACTTGCACCGAACAACATCCAGCTTATAGTTACAAGTGTAAAGGCAAACCTTCTGCTCAAGAGTCCCATCCCGAACTTGTTGTTCCTCTGAGAACCGCTGAATCATCCACTTCTACTGATTACTCCGTTGACGATCCCGTCACAGTTAGTAAATTACTAGAATTCCTTTCTCTTACTTTACAAAATATTCACCCTTTTCACCGCCAGCATATTTTGCAACAAATTATTGCCGCTGCAAAATCTACATTCCATGTATCATTACACGCCACCTACTCTAATAACTATGTCCACTTTCACACCACTCGCCTTGAAACATCAGTATAATTATGCCCAATATGGATATAGTATTCTTATTTCTCAACATCCGATCTCTTCTTAAACACAAAGTAGTCTTCGAAACACTCTTACTAGAAGAACAAGTCACAGCTTTCCTCCTGAATGAAACCTTTCTCAAACCGACTTCATTCTGCTCCATATCTCGTTACACATTACTTCGCCACGATAACCCTATGCCAGCCCTCCGAGCCAATGGTGGAGCTGCAATAGGTTTCCGGCATACCATTCCGTTCCGTTCTCACAAATGTACTGTCTTACATCTCCCTGAATATCTTATCACCACGTTGTATTTCCGTAATATCGCCATCACTCTTGCTACTATCTATGTGCGTCCCGGCCTTCCTATACCTCATGCCTTCTTCTCAAACATTTCACATACGTATAAGCACTTCATTATTTTGGCCGATGTCAACTTCCATGGTCGTTCAAATGCCGATCAAACCTCTTTTACTGATTTCATCACAGTTCATACCACAGGCAGTCTTCTCAATCTTCCTCGCTCTACTCGTCCTATCAGTAATACCACTCCAGATATAGCAATAGTCTCAAATACCATAATTAATCGTTGCACTATTGATGTTCTCGACTTAATGGGCAGTGATCATGCACCCATCAAGCTCATTTATCATTCAGGACTGACTTCTGTCAACTCGCCACCTTCACCACGTATATCACTCCGTTACGACAAAGCCAACTGGCCTCAATATCGCACCTATCTCGAAAACACCTTGGCCGATTCCGCACCCCCTACTACACCAGACGAACTTTCACATAGGATTAACCTCATAACCACTTCCATCCAACAGGCATCTGCACTTTATATTCCTCAATCTGAATCAATACCATACCGTCCCAAATTACCACCACAATATCTCGCATTAGTCCGTCGATCACGCCAATCTTACCGCGAATTTCTTCGCACCAGAAACCCAGAAGCTCTAAGACTTCATCACCAACTTCAACGAACGGTCCACAACTATATTTCTGCCTACAAATTACGCCAGTGGGTTAAAACTTGTAATCAACTCTCCGATACAACTCATCCTACTCGCTACTGGAAACGCTTTAATTCTCTTTGTGGCAAACACTCTAAGACTCCATATCCTATTCTCTTACACGATACGCCATTACATTCCGATACCGAAAAAGCAAATGCATTTGCAGCCTATCTCCAAACCATCTTCACACCCTCAGAGTCCGACAACCTTCCTCATCCAGTCGATCAAGTAGATCTTAATTGTCTTTCACTTCAACCTCATATCTCTCACACAGTCCCCAATCATGCTCTTACCAATCCTATCACAGTCTCGGAAATCACCAGTGTTATTCAGCACAAACGCAACACCTCACCAGGTTTCGATTCGATTACCTATCGGCATATTAAAGAAAGCCCCGCTCTATTACTCACTCTTCTGGCCCTCATTTATACCTTTATATTACGCACAGGGTTTTTCCCCACGGATTGGAAAGTATCGAAGACACTTATGTTTCCCAAACCTGGCAAACCACAGTCTGATGTTTCTTCATATCGTCCTATTCAGTTGACCTCCACATTAAGCAAAATATTCGAGCGCATTCTTGTGAAACGCCTCCATCCATATTTACTAGATCGCCAACTTCTTCCGACTCATCAAGCAGGTTTCCGTCCCTCGTTCTCCATTAATGATCAGCTCCTTCGCCTAACAACGCTCATAACCAATCACTACAACTCCATTCAACCATCGTGTCTCGTCCTTTTCGACCTTGAGAAAGCTTTTGACAAGGTTTGGCATCTGGCACTAATTTATAAGCTCTTTCAATTTCAGTTTCCGATGGCATACATTCGCATCATTTATCATTTTCTTGTCTGTCGTATCTCTTATATTTCCATCAACGAACAGCTATCACATCCCATTTTTCCCATGTGCGGTGTTCCTCAAGGTTCTGCACTTTCTCCACTCTTATATATCCTTTTTGTTGCAGACCTTCCACATCTTCCTACTGGAGTCCATCTGTTTCAGTACGCTGATGATACAGCCTTTCTCGCACTTGGCAAAACTATTCACCACATCAATCATTCATTACAAATAGCCATCAATCGCTTCACCCACTGGTGTTCTAAATGGAAACTTAAGATTAATGCCACGAAAACCCAAGCTATTGTCTTCATCCCGCCCCGTAAACGTACCAAAATCCATCGGAATCCATCTCTTTTGTCACTCCATGTCAATAACACAGCCATCGTTCCAACCCGAACCGTAACATACCTAGGCATTCTATTCGATCATCATTTAACATGGAAACCGCATCTCAATCACGTCAAAACTAAAGCTTACAACCGCCTCAACCTACTGAAACGGCTAACAGGCACAACCTGGGGTCTTTCATCACATACAATTCTCAACACATACAAGGCCTTCCTCCGCCCAGTTCTTACTTACGGGTTTCCAGCTTGGATTTTCGCTTCTTCCTCATACTACCAGAAATTAGCCATTTTTGAAAGACATGCCTTCCGCATCGCCTTCCGGATTTCTCTTCCCAGTCCAACTCGTGATCTGTATTCTTTAATATCATTTCCTATCCTCAGCTACCACCTCGAAACTCTCCGCTTAAAATTCATTACTCAACGCTACACACATCACCATCCTCTCTTGTTTGAAACTATGCGTCATCTTGCGCTTCACTCATCTCCTGCACGATATTATCATACTCCACTTCACCTTCTCTTTACTTTATATTGTTACACAGTACCTCCAGACCATCTCGATCAACAGATTCTCGAAGACTATCGTTTGCATATACATCTACCGCATATCTTCCCATCATACGCACAGTGACTTCATTTCACTAACAGGGTTCACCATGTCTCCATTCGCCTAGAGCAGCCCCTAGGCAGAAGATAACTGCATTCGTCTTTCTAACAATTCTTTGTCGTGTTGTGGCGTCAAGTGCACCTCATCTCATCTCTCATTTTCATCATGCCTTCCAAATACCGCATATCTATCACTTCACTTTATAATTGTTGTCTGATTTCTCAACTTGCTATAATCTGTGTTGTTCTTTATCATTTTATTATATTATGAATTATATTATGAATTATAGGTACTGTAGTATTCTCTACGTATGTGTCGCATATTATATGTAGTATTTATTATCATGTCTAACTATGCTTAATGTTCCAGTTTACCTGCAAATATGATTATGATCGCAAAGATCATAATGTCCTTCCAATAATATGTTTAATAATAAAGTTAAATAATAATAAATAATAGCCCATAGACCAACCACCAATACCTTATTCCTCTAATGCTTCTCTCAACTCCCTTCCCTAAAAGAGGGTGTAGCCCTCTTAAAGGATGCTAGCCTCTGGCTAGCCTTCAAAAAAAAAATATGAGGTTACAATTCTACCGTTCTATTTACATACTATGTATTTTTAGAGAAGCATGAGTGGGTATTGTATGCCTATGCTTCAAAGATAGAATAATATACCATATCAAGTTTTCTCAATACTTCATGTTTTCTTATTAGAGATGGGGGTTATAGTTAAGGAGCCGTACTTCCCATTTAGGGAAGGACGAGAAACGCCATACTTTCAGGAATTATTCATTGCCTATCTAGGATGTTAAAAAGTAGGTAATAGACTGAGTCCTTGCCCTTGTACTTAGGATGTTTAGGTAGTGCAACAGTAAGATGTATCCTCGTGCACGGGAGATGAGAAGTAGCTGTTCTTAACTATTACCGAGATGGGAAGTTTGATTATCTTCATGGAATCGACTCCTTTTATTCCGTTCACTAGAAGAACTCATAAAAAAGAACGAATCGTTCCTTTCTAACATGAATACTTTGATTCCATCGCAGAAGCAAGCAATACATGTTCGTTCATTTCTTCCGTTGTATATCGTGAAAACTCGGAAACCTTGGATTGTGGTGGAACCAATAGATTTAAAGCTTGCAAGAAGTTTTTTTTTTTTTTTTTTTTTTTAAGACTATTGTCATCTCATCGGTTTCTGCTGGTCTGACTGTAGGGGGAGTTCTGATTTGGAACAAAGCTCTTGTTCTCTAAAGGTCGAGTGAAGCGGAAAGGGATGTATGATGTCAGCGGTTGTCATATGTTTGTCCTCATTCAGGAAACAAAAGAGACGAACCTGTGCGTCAAGATCAAGAGTAAAAACTTCAATCCATATTGATATTGTTTGAAGAAACATAAAATTTCCGTCTATCTACCCGGTACCCATCTTCTCTTCCTCGGTCTCTTAGTGGGCACGGACCCAAATAAAAAAAAGCAACAATAAAATGAACATTGGAAACAAGGAACGAGTACAATAAAGTTCTTCTAAGTGAATGAACTATAAGAATGGGTTGTCATTCTTTTTTCTCTTACTTATAATACCAAGGAAACAGTGGCAGAACTTCAGAATCATCCCCCACGCAAAAAATCTTCTCGGTTCCCCGCGCGAAAATTCATCTCACCCCACTCTCTCGCAAAATTCTTGTCAGGGCCTATAAAGCAATTCAATCTTTTCATGTATTTTCCCAACACAGATATTCGAAATGAGGCAATGATTGTACTGTGTAACACAAGTATCTAATTATCAGAAAACTACTTTTGCATAAGAACTGTTACGTTGTTTAAAACTGTATTTACTACATATGAATGGACTGTTTATGATTATTGGGGGCGCGGTGGTTCAGTGGTAGAGCACTTACCTCTGGTGCAAAGGGTCGCGGGTTCGATCCCCGCTCCAGTAAGTTCGTGGTAGACGATATCGTTGCTCGTGGGTTTTCTCGGGGTTCTCTCTTTCCTCCCACTTTCTCATTCCACCATTTCTTTCAACATTCACTTGCAATTTCATCCGTCTCCTTTAGCACCAGGTTTTCATAATCGTGGGACGTTAAACTAAAGCTTTCCTTTCTTTTCTTTATGATTATTACACTTTTGTACTGCAACAAACATATAAGAAGTTTTTGGGATAGAGCTCAGCTCGCATTATACGATACGCATGTTTATTTAAATATTTCTTTTTAATGGTGTTTTCTTTGTGTCCAGCTGGAGACGGGAGTGGAGGGGAACTTCGTGGTAAATCGGAAGTATATATTCGCCACTCGAACATAAGGCCAATATGATTCCCTTTCGTGAGTTATTTCGTTTACTGCCAGTTTTGACTGCATTTTTTGATTCCTTTGTTCCACATCCACTTTTGACTATTTGTGAAGCCCATCGTTGCTCGTTTCTTGTAGTAGTTTGTAAGACAACGTTGAGAAAACAAAGGAAAGTTTGATTCCACGATTCCTTCGTTCACGCCACTCTTTGTTTTGTATAGGAGTTGGCGGGGCGAGAGGAAGGAATGGTCGTCCTTTCGTTTATAGCTTAGTAGAAGGGAACTTCGTTAACTTTCGCAGCAAAACGGAAGTATTCAACCGAAGATGTTCAGCCAGTGTCGTCTACGTCTAGTGTTTCTTCCATTTGCCAAAGGCGATACACATGCTGCTTTGCAGTGCATACTCGTTCCTTTCAAAATTTGTTTGATTCCTTTCAAGAATTCGTTTCATTCGTTCTCAGAAAGGATTCGTTCCAAAGGAACGACTCGTTCGCGAACGACACATTTCTATTACCAACCCTTCTGTTACGTATGACGTTAAAATAAAAAATAAGTTCATTACATATGAAGAGCCTATTTCACTTGCCATATAGACTACGTCACGTGATCGGCTCGAAAGTCACATTGCATGCTAAATCGAGTCTGGAGATTCGAAATCCAGACGTGTGATATTTGAAGCACGTAACCTCCACGTAGGTCGTCCTGGATATTTTGCTCAGAAAATTCATTATACTTTCTTACAGGAGGAGGACAATCGTTTCACCCCCCCCCCCAGAAGTGGAAATTTTTCCTTATCTTATATATAAACAAAACCCATTCGAAAGGTTGGAACTCTTAAAACTAGTTCTAAATGGCAATATTACAACCCACGGCCCCCCTCCCCAGAAGTCCGTCCTGGATCCGCCACTGCTTTCTCAATATTAGTGATTTTACTCAAAGAACTTGACTTTTGTTCTTTCCATATTTACCTTACGTGATATACATTGTTTTTAACCATTTCTTTATGCCTTGGAAATAATCTCTCAATTAGCCATCTCCATAGTATAGTTTTTTGAGGTAGGTGACGACTTCATTTTTGTCATTCATTTTCCATTGACATTAATGTTCATGTTTCGTGATTTTTTCCACCCTTTTTAGGACAATTTGAAATCTATATGGTCTCTTCTACATTTGAGCTTAACTTCAGCCATCTCTCCCAAAGTCTATTCACATCATTGCAACCGGACAGGCCATGTTAAATTGTCATTAAAAAGACATTATTTCTAGTCCTGCTGTTTTATTTGCCACAGAAAGAATAGCTATTAGCATTAATCAATGGAACATTGGAAGAAATCAGTTCACACAACGTAAGATTACTAATGTCATTTATTTGAGAACGGTAGATATAGCAAGTTGTGGCTCCCGCTCGATTTTTGTACCATGTTAGATTTTTTTTTTTTTTTTTTTACACATTTCCCATCAATTTTATGTCCTAATTTCAGGAACGAATGTTGCTTAATTTTCCCACTTTCTCATTTAGTTCTTTCGAAGACTGTGGGCAAAAGGGTTCCGGTTACAAATACAGCTATTTGTACAAATACTGCATTTTTCGAAGCCAGATTTTTGTGTAACGTATATTTTTTTCGATCGTTTTCTAGCAATATAAAGTTCTGAATCTGAAATGAATATTCTCAAATTTTCCTCTGATGTTTTGACTGAAATTTTAGTCTAAACTGTTTTCTTGTTGCGTATTTACCAGGTTATCATAAAATAAGTATCGCTGTTCAGAGAACTCTGGAGACGTAACCACTCGAGAAAATGCAACCAAACTTGGTACAAACAAATTTGAGAACATGATGAAGCGATTGGTGTTAAAACCAAAATTTGTTCCAATTTTCGCCACCAGAGATAATTTTGGCGCTGCACAACGCCTTGTAAATCCAACATGGAAAAAATTACATTAGTGATGCTAAATGATAAGAAAGACTGTAATTATCTCTCCAGGCGCTTGCTCACGCCTACATGTGTCTCAGTGATACAGGTTTAAGGTCCACTATGTGCCAGTAGTGAATTCATAATTATCCGATGTTTTCTTCTTTTTTTCTTCCCACACTCTTTCCCTTGTGCTCAAAGGATCCCGGGTTCGATTTCCGGTGAAAACACACGTGAGTCGGATGCCATGTTACCCTGTAGGTTCCCTTCTTAGAGTGCCATCATCATCTCATACGGTACTAGTAACCATGCATTTTCCTTGCTCAGAGACCTTCTTGTCAAAGAGCTCCCTTTGGGCAGGATCCAGCATCATTGCTCATAACATCACTTCACCACGGGGTTATAAATAGGAGTACAAATCAATGCAACGCATCGCACGGGGGGCATAATTACGACATTCCTTTCAACGAATATCAATAACATCATTTGTCTTCCATACCTCAACCAGAGTACTTAATACTGAAGAAAAACACATCTGGAGGCGAGATTTCACACCAATCTTTTCCTGGATTTTTGGAGGGAGCTTGAATTTTAGGGACAATAGGAGAGACTAACATTTAACTTCGTATTTCTTCAGATATACAACAATTTTAAAGGGGCGCTTCAATTCAAAAGGCCCCTCCACCGTAAATCCGCTACTGACCACGGAGTATTAATAGCATTGGTAATCAATGCAGCGAGACCGCACAGGAGGGGTAATTACAGCCCTTCTTATCATTTGCCATCACTAGTGTCGTTTTTCTTCCATGCTGGAGTTAATTGGCGTCGTACAGTGCCACAATTACTTCTGGTGGCGAAAATTATAACTAATTTTATTTTCTACACCAATCGCTTCTGCATGTGTCCAAATGTACTCCTACCAAGCTTGGCTGCATGCTCTCAAGCGGTTATTTCTGCAGAGTTCTCTGAACAGCGATATTTATTTTATGTGGTGTAAGTAAAATTGTTCCTAATGTATGTTATGGTGTAAGTAAAATTGTTCCTAATGTATCTTTTTCGTGCATTAGTTTCATTTCTGTACTTGTTTTTCACCATTTTTTCCATAAAAATCCAATCCAAAAATAAGGTAGTTTCACACACACATAGAATAAGAACAGCATAGAACAAGACATTCATTCGCATGAAGGGGAAAAACATATGCAGAGATGGAGAAGAAATAAACAAGGGCTAAAATGATGAAGGAAAAATTAATTCAAAATAATTATTGAAATAACTGATTAATTAAATTCAAATTGTAATTCATCATAGCTATTAGCGTAGTCGTTCCGTGAAGCTTGGGGTAAATCTGTTTTCATAGTCACCGCATTTTACAGGTCGTATTGAATGATACAAGCTTAATTCTTTAGTGGATTCCAGTGTGACGTCGTTGCTGTGTCTTACGTAGGAAGCTGTTCAGAAACTCATTCTAAGCAGTTTCTACTTTCTCGTCACAATTAAGTTTCTTCTTTTGCAGCTGTGGGTACAATCACTGGTAAAATATTCATAAATGTCAACTCAGATTTCAATGGATTACCACCACAGTGTTTTCTAATCTCCTTTTTTTTTATTATTTCGGCTGCATGCTTGGCTTTAGAGATGTTTGTAGAGTTATGCAGCTAATAGCAATGACGGATCTTGAACGGGGCCTAAGGCCTCCTAGTTTTCTGAGTGACAATAATAATTGAAGCTATTATTTACATATTTTTTCAAAATTTATAATAATCTCATAATATACTTATCATAGTCTGGGTTCTGACTGCTCCCCCCAACCTTTTACCTTCTAGATCCGCCACTGACAGTACTGACGCTGAGCCTTCCTGGTATTCTCAGCATTCACCTGATACAACTTCTGAAACACTTGAACCAGGTGAATGGTTTCTGAAGCATCCTATATCTAATTGGTGGATACACCCTATCTAACAAGATGTTAATAAGCTGGGAATCACTACAATTAAATCTCAAAACAAGAGATGCATAATAAATCTTCAACAAACTGATCCACGGCTTAATTTAACTCTTGTTTCCTGAATAATCTTTCAGATACTAAGGAATGTTTTACTGTATTTGACGCAAATCTATCAAGTATTTTACATTTAAATAAATCCCACGAAGAGTTATTATTGACGGTATATTGTACTTTCACTTGAAAATCTCCTTCACTACGTGTTAACAATGCACTATAGACAACTGTCATTGAGCAAGAAAATTGCTGCTCTATTTATTTAATTATCAGTAGAATATCAAAAACTTAAAAAAAAACTATTTCTGACATCAATGACTTAAAACACTTTTATTTTTGATTCAAAATATTCAAGGGGGGCGCGGTGGCTCAGTGGTAGAGCGTTCACCTCCGGTGCTTGGGGTCCCTGGTTCGATCCCAGCTCGCGCCGTGTGGACTTTGTGGTGGACAAACACCGTGCTCGTGGGTTTTCTCGGGGTTCTCCCGTTTCCTCCCACTATCTTCATTCCACCATTTCACTCATCTCTCATAATCACCGTCTCCTTTAGCCTCACCGGCATAACCGTGGGACGTAAAACTTAAAGATTTCATTTCATTTTCAAAATATTCAAAAATTTTCTGGAAAGAATATTTACTAATCTAATGCGGAATTGTACTAACAACTGCATTATTATAGCTATAGCCTGAGCATGACTATCATAATTTGAAAAATTATTCGGCAATCTATTAAAATATCTATGATCATGAGGCATTGGCCTACCCGTCCGAAACATGCCTATACGAGTCGAATTTTTAACTAAAGAAACTCTCTTATAATAATCAGAAAGGCACTGATAATATCACGCGTTGGCAACTCTGAACAATTCACTGAAAAACTGAAATCCAACTTGCCTACGCATAATAGGACTAAAAGAGCAAACTTGATTAATACCTTATACCAAAACCTAAGTTATCTCTAGTAATTGACTAATCTCCGGTGGAATTCGTGTTGGAGATTGAGCAAGATAACTAAAGTTCCTAGGAAAAGGTTCTTCTAAACTATAAATTCTCGAATTATCTTCTCCACGATCACAAAACTGGAAAATGTGACTTCGGGGAGGGGTCAGGCTCATAGTTGCCCTACTTAAAGTATCATTTGTCATGTGCCTTGTCTGATTAATAGTAAAAAAATGCAGATTATCATCTTCTGAAATATCAATACGAGCTGACTCTTCTCGTGAAGAGATTTTTAATTTGATTTCAAGTGACAAAAGTTTATGAAATGATACAAAAAATAAAGAACAGCAGTAAATCTTAACACAAAAGAAATATCACTTCAATAATCAAGAACTAAATTATCGTAACACTTGATTAACATTAATATATATAACAAACAAGCTACTACACTATAGGCTAACTACCAATTACTAACGAAAGAAAAAGATCGACCCTCAAATATAAGCTGCCATCAGAAATACACAACTTGATTTAAATTCAAACTTCCATTCATACAAAATTTACTCTAGGTTTTTATTTTACAGACAGACTATCCTAAACTGACGTGAGTTGATGGGGGGCACCTGACCCCCGGTAGCTGAAAAATCGCCTTTTTTTCCATGGTCTCCTGGGAGCAAGGACTCAATTTTCCACTGTCTCACGATACGCTATGACCCACGCACCGTCAACTCACGATCTTTTACGACCTCCATGTTAGGGGTGAATTTGTTCCCTTTTATGAGCACTTTTAAGGGGGTGTACTCGTTCCCTTTTATGAGCATATTTTTCAACCCCCATAGCAGAGACAATGAACACACAGCAGAGCAGATAATACAAAACACAGTTAATAAAAGAGCATGACTTATTTTCCAACCCCAGCAGAGACTATGAACACATAGCAACGTACGAACACATAGCAGAGCAGATAATAAACACAACCACCTCCAGTTTAGGGGTGTATTCATTCCCTTTTATGAGCATATTTTCCAACCCCTATTAAAACACAACACAGATTACATAGCAGATCTAATTCGGCTTATTTTCCAACCTTTATTAGAGACGGACATAGCACAGGGGGGTGTATTCATTTTCTCCACCCCTAATTGAACATAAGATTCATTCCCTTTTTCAACCCCTACGAACATCAGACTACGTAACACACAGCAGAGCAGATAACAGATAAGAATACGTAACATAATAAGGGTGTATTCATTCTCTTTTATGAGCATATTTTCCACCCCTTATTTTCTTTTTCCACCCCTATTTGAACATAGCATAAGTACTCGTTCTGTTAGAACCTTCCCTCCTCCTTTCTCATCCAGGGCTTGGGACCGGCAATGGCGGAGCTAAAAGGTTAGGTTATTCATTTTGTAGACATTTTAGCAGAGTTTAAAAAAAATAACGACGTCTGGTTATTCACACACATATAATCTCATGTCAACCACCATCACGCATACATGGTTTACGGAGAACTTAATCTCGCGCCAGTGACCATCACACATACATGGTTTACGGTGAACTTAATCTCGCGCCAGTGACCATGGTTTACGGAGAACTTAATCTCGCGCCAGTGACCATCTCATAAATGAATAGAGCATAATATCATTAGCATCAATAGTGGTAAGTGAAAATTTGTTTAAGAAATTGCGTAGTGAATAACCAGACGCACGGCATGTTAGATACAAAAAACAATAATGTCCACAAAATTGAGATAAATCACCTTGAATTCGTCTTTTATTCCATGTATAATACAGACAGTTTCGTTTTAAAAACCTTATATGATGATGTACATAAGGTGGAATACCATAGCTATCGAAATACTCCCCCACACGCATATTAGTTATATAAACAGCAACCCAATGTTCACCAGTCTTATCGCTAGAAACAGTGTTTATAATTATGGCTGCTGGAAATGTATGAATAAACAGTGGTAGCTCATCTGCAGCATATACTCCAATAAAATGGTTTTTAGGCAGATTTTGTTGTAGCGCCTCATAAAGTTCAAGTGTATTTAACATTTTTAATTAATATATACTTTTCTCTGGAAATCAATTTCTAATTCTGAGGAGAATTCAGCGTAAATAATCGCTGTTACCGGAGATGGCAATGCTTGTTTAAAATGAACCTCTAGGCGTACACTTCCTTGTCGTTGTGGACTAGTATGAAATGCAGCACTAGCACTAGAATCGGGAGTTAAATCAAACACCAGTAGAGTATAACCATTAGGATATTCGGCTAGTGAAATATTATTACCTTGATTAGAATAATAAATACCTGAACCTGTAAATAGCGTGGAATATGCTTGTATATATAGCTTATTATCAAAATCAGGTTGTAGTGGTTTGGAAGGCACAGGCGTTCCATCAACATACAATGTAAAAAATGACATATTAAAATGTTGAAAATTGAACGGATTTGTCTGATAAGTACCATTAAAAGCAGTATTAGTAACAAAACCAATAATAATACGTTTAGGCACTATGCCTGAAAACAGATCTGGAAGTGTACTATCCATAATTCCTTGTGGCAGCGTTTCAGTCTTCACTTGCACTTTTGTTATAGGATATTTTACTCTAAATTTAGGATTTTGTAATACTTTATTTTGTGCTATTTTAACGGCCGGTGACACATCAACCTTTTTCACAAGCAATGTTGCATCTGTAATTACAACTTTTCCATCAGCATCTGCGTCACCCATTAGACAGAATGTAGGTTTAGCTGGAATTAGTTTAATGCGCAGTTGTACACCATTCAGTAAAAATTTCTCCTGATTGAAAATATCAGCATGAATATAACCCAATAATTCAAATGACTGACTTAAACTAGTGAGAAGAAAACGTTGTTTAAATCCTACATTAGCATCGGCCACACTGTCCATATGTCCTGCAGTATCTTTAAACCACATTGATGTTTGAAGATGCGTTGATTTAGCTTCAGCATTATAATTTAGTAGTTTTTCAATATACGCCCGATATGGATATGTGTGTGAAGAGTAGGAAATAAGTTGATTATTTAAATATAATTGCAATTCACTGAACATTGCATTGAGAAAATCATTTACAGGGCCGATTTTCTTATCGGCAGAAGTTAAATTAAAACCATCTGATTTAGTAATTTTACCTTTAATATAAAACATTGTGTGCGATAAGTCAATATAGTCATCCCCATGACCGGGGACAACAAATTCTATTGGTGCATTATCAGCTATCGAAGCCACAGGCTTATATGGAACTATTTTGTTACCTATAATACTGGTTTGAGTGGGTAAACCAGCAAATAAATCTAATTCTGATTTCATACACTCACACTGCATTTTTCTCTCTCTCTATTAATATTCACACATGTTAAAATTTATAATACCGTATTACGTTTGCGAAAATGTAATTTTACACATACACTGCCATGTTGGAAAGGAAGTGGATTACCTGTACTATCTCTCAAATCAATAATAATTTGATCAAATTGTTTACGTTGCACGGGGACATAGTGAGGATTGTCAAAAATATGTACATTATTAATACCATACTCTGTAATATTTGTATTTATAATACGTAACAATGGAGCTACGGTGTCACCCACCATTTGTGGTTCTACAATATCACTGTAAATATACATAAGTGTAGGTAGCGATTTTTGTAAATCCGGTGGATAACGAGCATGATGCACAACTGCAATATCTTCTTGTTGTATGTGATCAAAACCTAGTATTCTGGCTAGTTCAGGAGATAGACGTACTTCTATACGCCTCTCTTGATCTTTTATTACTCTACTGACTTCAATTCGTTTTACTGATGCTTTAACTTTTAATTGTAAATTTAATATATCACTTTTATGATTAATTTGAGATAGAATATCATCAACATTATAATAGTGTCCTGGTAAGATTTTAGTTATGTTCCAGCTTTCTGTATTCATGAGACGGTAATAAATATTATTAGTATATTTGGAAACATTCTGAAATGAATTTGTATAATGTACTTCAACAACTGCCGTCTCCCACTCACCTTTCTCTAGCACCAGTGGCTGATATAATTTGGTGGTATAACATGACAAAGTATTTTGTGGAAAATACTCCATAGAACTGTTACTCGGTAGTGTAAGATAAAAGCTAGTCTGTTCCATATTAATCAAAAATATCACTCTTCCTTTTCTTTGTACCACCAGTCGTCTTTGCAAAATGAACTTTTCTCCGTTTTCTTCTTCCAGATCCTACCAACACTTGATTTATTTTATTTTGAGCTTTAGTTTTTAGCTTCTTGCCAACGTGATGTTAAAGCTTCGTCAATAGGTCTATTATCACCTAATACATCTCCAGCTACATTAATTCCTGTACGTAACAATTCTTTACCAACAGTTTTTGCTCCTTGTTTAATTAACGGAAATACACTTCGAAATAAACCACCTAAAAAACTGCCAATACCATAACCTTCTTGATATGGTGCACCCCTATACACGCTATAACCACTTCCTGCTTGGTGAGTATAGTATTTAAAGTATGGATCATTCATTTTCCTATATACACAAATATAACAGTTGTTTATAATATTGTATTATGGCTAAATGTTTTTCAAATGCGACACAGGAATCCATGAATTAAATGAAGGGGGATATCCCCGCCAACGAACAAGTACACGTTTACCTTTAACTTCTAAAATTTCATCTATTTCATAAACTTTAGGCAGAGGCACTCCTTGTAATTCCTCCTCGTAAAATGTACCATCAATTACTTCACCATTTAAGTCCTCCAACACATAAACCACTTTCTTTTCCTTATGTATCACCTGTTTTATTTTAAATATTTCTACAGTCCACTTTTCTTTGTACCCTTTTTCAAAATGCCGTTTTGCTTTAGTAATGCGCACAGTATCACCTTTTTTATATTTTGCAATGTTAGTATGTGGCATTGGTTTTATTAATTTATTCCAAACTTGTTGAAAAGTGTCCTGGTTCACACTGGCGGGTGGTAATTGATGAGCTCTATGTGGTCTAGAATTATATGCCTGAACAAGTTTCGATAGCACATCTATGTATCGGTAAGTCTTCTTGGCTGTAAAATATTTCCACATTCGTTCTTTAAGAGTTCGATTAAAACGTTCCACCACACTTGCTTTAATATCGGCGTTTTGTGTTGTGAAGAATTTAATATTTTGCTTTTTTAAGTATAACTGAAATGGTCTATTAACAAACTCTGTACCTTTATCTGTTTGTAGACGTAAGGGTCTACGACGTGTAGATGCAAATATTTGCTTAAATGCTTTTATAATGTTTTCACCAGTTTTTGTACGTACAGGCACAGCCCAGGCATAACGACTAAACAAATCAATCACTGTTAAAATATACCTATTACCATCATTATACTTCTGCAGACTGTGCATATCGTTTAAATCAGCTTGCCACTGATCGTCGATATTGAACACTAAATAGGGATTACGTGGAAACTTTTTGCGTACTGGTTTATGCAGTGTATAAGTCGGCTGTTCTTTTACCCACTGTTGCACTTTGTGTAAAGGAATAGATTTCTTCACAGCTCTCCATAATGCAGTAGCAGTTGAAAACGAGGCAGGGTGTGAAGGGTTATAATCAATAGCGGCCAGCTTCTTCATATTTTATAATCACACCATCTGTTGACAACTTTACGTTTACGTGGTGGCTCCTCCTCCTCTTCTTCCTCCTGTTTTGGATCAGCAGCAACAGCAGATGATGTCAGCTTACGAATATATTCTATACGCTGTGGGTTGCCTATATACTCTAAAGGTATATTGGATTTTGCTAACAGTACAGCAAAGGGTTCCCAACCTGTAGGGGGAATATTTTTCTTGCGATACCTGACAAAATCTGCTATTAGATCTACTATATTAGCTCCAGGAATTAATTTATTATAAATATTAACATTACCACTGTCATCCCAATGAATGTTGGAATTTTGTTTTAATCTACGTAATAAAGGTCTTGCTTTACGCAGACAATTTTCGGGAAGAGTAGATAGCATTTCATCGTCCTCATCCTCCTCCTCCTCCTCCTTCTTAGTACCAACACTAGTTGATGTTGTTGCAGTAGGTTTTTGCACAATGTGTAAATATTTTTGTAACACCTCTTTATAGCGTATCCATTTTTCTTCAACACTCATATTTTTATTATTTAAAATATTTTTCATCTCATCATCTAAATTAGATATAGTTTGATATTGGTGCAATTTTTCCGGTGCAATTAAAACAAGCTTTTGTGCATGCTGCATAATTATTTAATTAAAGTAGATAGTATACCTCCAATAATAGGTGCAAGCAAAGCAGTAAGAAACCCACCTTTTTGTACAATTATTCG
Source organism: Thermobia domestica (assembly GCF_964235325.1). Taxonomy (NCBI): domain Eukaryota; kingdom Metazoa; phylum Arthropoda; class Insecta; order Zygentoma; family Lepismatidae; genus Thermobia; species Thermobia domestica. The sequence goes on from NC_137456.1 coordinate 337,533,908, forward strand.
TTTTTTCTTTTGTTTTAATGATGGACCTTTTTTCGCTAAATACCTCAATTCCTTTCTATATCTTTTTAATCTATTTTTCTCTTTTTTATTTAACGGAACATTTCCTTGTAATACGTTATAGGAACATTCACAAATAGAACGAATTAATTCGGGATCAGCATTTTGTAAAATTGCTTGGCGTACTTTGGGTTTTGCCTTTGCTAAAAGTTTTAGTAAATGTGCACTCTCTTTGCTAATCATTTTTTTTCTTTTTGTAGCTATTATATTAAAATTGAGTATTAAAATATATCAGTTATTGAGATTATTTTTTTACCGGTACATAAACATAATTGTAAGAATCTGAGGGGAAAATTTTTGTTCGAACACGATGTTCGTCGGGAGTGCTCTGTTTTAAATCAAAAACCAAATAACTATGAGGATCTTGTGTTGCGTCCTGATAGGCTTCCTGTACAAATTTTGTGTTACCAGGATATAATTGGCGTGCTAGATCATTAATTTGAGCCTGGTCTCTGGGGTTTTTAAAACATATTATATAATGGCAATTTAATGATATGTCTCGCATACCTTTAGCTTGATGAAACATATTTTGTGTTATAAAAATAACACTTAAATCTCGGTGGTGGCTACCTTTAGTAAAAAAGTCAACAATTCGTGTATCACATTCTCGCATTAAATCGTCAATAATTACCAGATGGGGGCCAGCTTGTGCTGGAAAATCATCTATTTTGGGGAGCCCTTCTTTAAATGTACAACCTGAGGATAGAGTTTCATACAGAGGTTGCCACTCACCATAACACCATACTATATTTTTCCATTTTTCGGCATAATGTTTTAAAAACTCTTTTACAAAATATGATTTACCACACCCAGTGGGGCCAGCTATAATACAAGTAAATGGGTGTTGAAACTCCATATTCTGTTACACCAGAAAATAATTATGAATATAATAACATATTATTATTATTATTACTTTTCAGGCATGTTTACAACTTTACATAATTGAGAACAAGTAATTATGGTCCGCTGAATGCACGGCAAATGAAGCTGGAGTTTTCGCCATGTACAAACACTGAAATTTACCTGACCATTACTATCGTCATCTGACGATTGAATAAAACACTGACGAATACCGTTAAGAGTATCTGACAATGATATTTTATAATTTTCACTAATGAAAAATTGTGTAGGCAATGAAGAATCTGTAACAGCGTTAAAGTAGTTTTCAATATATGAATAATATGATAGAAAAGTATACCACTCATCAGGTGAAAGACGAATACGATCATAGTAATTATGTAAAATGATAATAACAGAAAATTCTCCTTCACCATCGTATGCTAGACCAACACATACCTCGAGTTCATTGAAATAATAATAATATTGATTTAAAAATTGATTATCCATTTTTTTTACTCTCTACTTAATTAAAAACTAACGTTTCTACTAATACTGTATTTACCCTATTCGATTTCTTTTATGTCGAAACTCCATTTTCTCTCTCTTTTATATTTCTTCAAAAAAAAAAAATAATAAAATATTTATCAATCACCCAATAACATAGAAACTAATTCTAGTTGAATACGATTTGCTGTGACAGTATCTTCAACAAAAGTAACTTTAGAAAATTTACCCTTCACAACACATTCATATAGATATTTACTTACTAGAGGAGCAAGTGTAGAACATGAAGAAATTGCTTCATCAATACATGGGAAATAGTAACATATTTTTTTCCATGTAGAAAAATCTATTTCAACTCTACTATTATCATCATTTGCACAAATATACATTAAATTATCATCGTCATTATTAGCGTCAAGTATTACTTTCGTTTTCTCACTTAGTGCGTATTCAGTTGCATTCTCACCTTCTCTAAAATAATCATTTATATACATGGAATATGATAAAAACCTGGACCATTCATTAATTGATAACACAATACATTCATTAACAATGCGTAATTTTACAAACACATAAAATTTATAATCACTACTATATTTCAAATATACACAAAGATCAGTGGAATTATCAATGAAGTAAAAAGAACTTAAAAGTTGTTTTTTATCCATAATTATCTATTTACACAACTTATTCTTTTTTACAATAGTCTATTTCTCTTAAAGGCATAAGGCACTGTATCATAACTTCCTTCAACTCTTTTGCGTTTTGTGTGTACCAATTGATAGGTTTTCGTTTCCTCTTTGCTGATAATTTTGATGTCTTTTGTGCGAGCAATTTTGCAAGGGTTTGACACACTTACAGGAGGGGCATCATTCAGAACCATATTTCTAATTTGTTCGAAATTCACAAATTTCATTGTTTCACTATTTAGAGTAATTCCCCTCACCTTACAACAGGTCTTTGTTGTATCTCCGCTGAATACCTCGTACGCATAATTTTTGGTCCCGCCGCTACAAAATTCATTAATATATGCATTGGGACCTACATTATCTATTTCATTTTTTAACTCGCCGAAATAATCCCCAAGAGGTAATTTTATGCCTCCAGCTCTTACTATATAAATGAGACTATCCGTATCCATATATAACACATCTTTATCTAGCTTCTCTAAATAACTGTATAATTCTAAGCGACCATGCATAGTAGTATACGCAGCCAATATTACATTAGTATTTTTTAACGGAATAATTGCATCATCCAAAATCTTGTAATTTAATAATAATGCATCTTCATCAATTGGAATTACCTGTGTTACCTCAGTATTACTGTCGGTTAATTTATCATAAAATATGGCAGGTTCTCGAATAATTTGTGTGTGCGTCATATTATCATTCTGAGCAAATTTGCCCCATAAACAATTCAGTGCTAATTTGCAAATACTTTTTCGTGCTTTGTTTTTATTACCAATTTTCCCTTTGTCTAGTTGTACTCCCTCTCTTTCATAATAATCCTTAATATATTTATTTTTCTGTTCTTCACTTTTACACCATTTAGGCCAACCATGAGCTTCTGTTTTCAATTTCATGAACAAATTTATATAATTTGTAAATAAGCCACCTTCTTTTTTAACAGGATCATATTGCACTACTTTATATTCCCATACCTCATGCATTTCTAATATTTTATAACCTTTCTCTTGGGCTTTACGTACTTCGTCCACCACCCACGTCCCAGTGAGGGCCCTCTCCGCATCACTATGCTCACAGTCCTCTGTATTTAGAGTGTCCGCGCATCTACGACACAGAGGGAACAGAAGTTTATGATTGCTGCGATACGGAAGGACGGGGTGATACAAATCCCGGGGAGGAAGTACTGTACATTTTACGATACCCTCAAATTTATCTATTGCAGGACAATCGGCACCCACATAGATTTTTGGGTGCCCTATGGGATATTTTTTCACCTTGCAACAGTAGGGGTATAACGAAATGACGTCCACGTAGTGCACCTCCTCCCCGGGGGCAGTCTTATAGTAATATTTAACAGCGGAACATCGCCCCCCATATAGAGCATCTCTAGGTTTGATAGGATCTTTTCTACATAGGGGGTGATGTGCCACCAATTCTGCAATTTGCGGATTTTTACGTAGTTCATTCTTCCATTCACACCCCCACATTTCATGAACTACGTAGCCCAAGTTTTTTAAATGATTAATTTTTCTAATGGTGTTTTCATAGCGTATTTCAAGAGTGGTATGCGGATCATTATATATAGGTTTATCACGCCCTACTTTAAAACATTTAACACATCCGTGATAGAAACAACCTTCATATCCCCATACATGGATCTGTTCATCTATACGTGCATAACCATCTACTTTTAAAACACCATTTAGAACCATTTCCTTTCCATTTGCTGCGTGCTTGATTGTAATACCTAGTCTTTCTTGTTCGTAAACCAACCATTGAATCGCTTCGATGGACTGTTGATCTGACCAACGATAACCATTATGAGGAATAATACCTATAGTCTGTTCTTTGAGAAACTTGCGTCGAAATACCAGATTACAAGCCGAGGCTATACTAATTGCTTCGACTAGTGGATTAACATCAGTTATTTGCTGGAATTCTACTACGAATTTAATACATGCCTTCCGTAGAAGGTTAACATCCATGCGACAATAACGAATTAATTCTTCTTTAAAATTAAATGTCTGATTTGAGGATTTTTCATACCATTCCATAAACTGTTTTTGTTCTTTTTCCTTCATATACTGAAAACCATAGAATTTAGGGTCGGGCATAGGCCCTTCATAACTTTGATTATCTTTCGTATTAAAATAGTGTGGGAAATAACCTTTTGTTTCTTCTATGTCAAATGCATCAGATAATTTTGATAGAGCCATCGGAAAGAAATTAATACTATCAATAAATTTCAAATATTTACAATCAATACTCATTATTTTACACCCCTTCATTATGACGCTTGGAGTCCATCGTTTCGCTGATATCATTGCACGCAGGATAAAATGTGCATCATATCCTTTTGCATTATGTGCAATGCATATAACTTTATTAATATTGGATGGTTTACTGCATAAATACTCCAGAAAATCAGTAACACACTCTTCACCATAAAAAATGTTTTCCTTTCTGTTGCAAATAGTACATGAATTACCCTCGCTATTCTCAAGACAATGATAACATACTTGCTGTGTGATTACCAAATTAGGCACATGTTCACGGAATATTTCATCTTGCCTACACTCAATGTCATATAATATCATCATCCATTTTCCTACGTTTGAATATTTTCGTGATTGCATGTAACATAAATGACGGTGGGGCATCATATTGTCACAGTTTATACAAAATGTTTCCCCACACTGGTGAGGATTTCTATTTTTCTTGATAACATACGCTTTAAGACATATTTTACATACTTTTAGCTGGGAGCACAAACCTGATTTTATATGATACGCCATACATTCGTTACCGTAAAAACATCTGTTACAATTATTACAATTTAATACTTCATCTGTCTTCTTACATGGAGGATTTTTTTGACATTTTGGGCATAATGCCTTACAGTGCCCTATATGCTTTTCTTTCATATTATATCTCTTATGGCATGTTTCGCAAAAGTATGAACAACTAAATGCAGCACATAGATTGGTAATAACATTATAATGATTATTTATCAGGAGTAAATTAATTTTCTTTTCACCACCGATGCCCTCGAAAAATGTTTTCTCCCCCGTCAAATCGTCGTACACTGTAATCGTATAATCAGTTAAATATGATTGAATTAGTTTTAATTCAGGTATGCCACCACCATGCATCAAATTAACGCCAGAACTCTTACACAATAATTTAGCTTCTAAAGTCATAAAGTTCTTTTTTTTGATTATAATAAGGCTTACATGCATTTTTATTCCCTTTGTTATCAATGAGCCCTTTAGCAACTACAAGGGCGTGAGCAAGGCAACTACTATCTTTATTTTTAATAACGACTATACCATTGCATTTTTTCACATATTCTTCATCAGAGGAAAAATTTTGACTTTTCCTCCCTTCGCCTATAGGTAAAGCCACATGATGAAAATCAATAACAAAACGATCTTGTTCCATAAATTTTGCATTTGACTGAATGACTCGATTCAGAGCCTCCCAGACGAAGTCTTCACCGACATTCGCTGCTTCTCGAAATGAAAACCAAAACGATCTATCTGGATTATTCTGATTCCATAATGTCAGCCCTACCTGATGGTGGGAATCTACATCCTCCATCAACATATTCAATAGTTGAGCAATTCCACTTCGCAACCAGGTAATTGGGTTTTCCCCTTCAGGGGTTCTCGCAAGTTGTGCAGTTATCATTGTACCATTCATTCGGAATTTTTTGTATTTTCTAGTTATTTTGTTAATGATTGTAATTTTACTAGAACTTTCCATTTTTTATTGCTTTATTCTATCAACTAACAATTATTTCCGCTATTTGATGCTTTTACTGTAATTGGGGCTGTTCCCACTATAGAACACCAAGAAGTGTTTTTTCCAATAACGTTTTAGTGATATTTTCTAAAACTGAAAATAGTATTCTACCAACTAGCAATTATTTACGAAAACCTATATCTCACGTATTTCTGCTGTTTGATGCTTTTACTATAATTTGGGCTGTTCCCACTATAGTACACCAAGAAGTGTTTTTTCCAATAACGTATTCTTCCTAACGGTTTAGTGATGTTTTCTAAAACTGAAAATAGAGAAAAGCAAATTATTACATTTCTTACATTGCAAAATCATCCAAAAAAAAATCGCTTATTAGGCGTATCCCTCATAAACTAATATTTATGGAAAAGAAGATATAATATTCATAATTAGCATGATTGAAAACATCGAATATTTCATCAACCAACCAACTATAGCGCAAGTTATGAGGAACACTTAAAATCCGCATCGAAAATTTTGACAAAGTTCAAAACTAGCTTATTTTTTAAAAAATCTATATTCGGCTTATTTTTGACCGCTGTGACACCGGGTTTTCACGAACGTACTCAACACAACGTATATTTCAAAAAATAATCGGTCTTGGGTGAGGTTATGAGGAGCACTTAAAATCCACCACCGAAAATTTTGAGTTCAAAACTAGCTTATTTTTTAAAAAATCTATATTCGGCTTATTTTTGACCGCTGTGACACCGGGTTTTCACGAACGTACTCAACACAACGTATATTTCAAAAAATAATCGGTCTTGGGTGAGGTTATGAGGAGCACTTAAAATCCACCACCGAAAATTTTGACAAAGTTCAAAACTAGCTTATTTTTAAAAAAATCTATATTCGGCTTATTTTTGACCGCTGTGACACCGGGTTTTCACGAACGTACTCAACACAACGTATATTTCAAAAAATAATCTATCATGGGTGGGGTTATGAGGAGCACTTAAAATCCACCACCGAAAATTTTGACAAAGTTCAAAACTAGCTTATTTTTAAAAAAATCTATATTCGGCTTATTTTTGACCGCTGTGACACCGGGTTTTCACGATCGTATTCAGTACAGCGTATATTTCAAAAAATAATCTATCATGGGTGGGGTTATGAGGAGCACTTAAAATCCACCACCGAAAATTTTGACAAAGTTCAAAACTAGCTTATTTAAAAAAAAATCTATATTCGGCTTATTTTTGACCGCTGTGACACCGGGTTTTCACGAACGTACTCAACACAACGTATATTTCAAAAAATAATCTATCATGGGTGGGGTTATGAGGAACACTTACAAATCCACACCGAAAATTTTGACAAAGTTCAAAAAATACTTACCCTTAATTCACACTTAAAATTCACTTCACTGTTCTCACACACTGCACACGATGTTATCTTCTTGTACGCCGACGAATAACTGACTGAGAATTGCTTCGAACCTCACCCTTATATAGTGTTCTGCTTTCCTCTGATTGGCTAAAATAAAACTCTTTTTCATTGGAGCAAAATCTACAAGTCAAGTATCTCATTGGCTAGAATAAAACTATTTACTATTGGCTCCGAACAAAAACGACTAAGATATGTGCTAAATATTTTCTACGTCCATTTTGGGTAGCCAAAATTCATAAAATGGCCCATATCTCGAAAACGGTCAAAAATATCGAAAAAATAATCGAAAAAATCCCCCCGTACCTCACCCCTTGTCGTTTTTAGACATGAGGAACCCATGGAACCATGTTTCAATCTTGTACGACAAGTGTGGGGGGCCACGGTGGCAATGAGAAAAACTTCTCTTGAAAACTGTAAGAGATAGAGCAGCCATAACACATTGAAGTGCTGTTTCTCGTCTTTCATGGTTAATATTTTCTAAGTCCATTTTGGGTAGCCAAAATTCATAAAATGGCCCATATCTCGAAAACGGTCAAAAATATCGAAAAAATAATCGAAAAAATCCCCCCGTACCTCACCCCTTGTCGTTTTTAGACATGAGGAACCCATGGAACCATGTTTCAATCTTGTACGACAAGTGTGGGGGGCCACGGAGGCCCCAAAAAACTTGGTGTCCAAAAATCATAAAATGGCCCATATCTCGAAAACGGTCAAAAATATCAAAAAAATAATCGAAAAAATCTCCCCTTTATAAATCTCCTTGCCGATTTTACACATGAAGAACCCATGGAACCATGTTTCAAACTTGTACGACAAGGGTGGGCCAAGTTGCCAAAAAAAACTTCGGATCGTCATATCTCGAGAACGGTGAGAGATAGAAATAAAATTTTAACGGCATTCGATTTAGGATCATCAAATGTATAATCTACCCAAGTTTGGTAAACAAACATCGCCCAACTTTCAACTTTTTCGAAAATCGAAATTTTTTGCCTCTAGACCGTCATATCTCGAAAGCGGTAAGAGATAGAGCCACATTTTTGACCGGTCTTTCCACTGGAGTGCACATATACAGAGTTTCAAAAACTCAGAAACCAGATGGGTCGAAATTTTGAAAAATTCGAATCGTTATATCTGGAAAACGGTGAGAGATAGAAATAAAATTTTAACGGCATTCGATTTAGGATCATCAAATGTATCATCTACCCGAGTTTGACAAACATCGTGCAACTTTCAACTTTTTCGAAATCAAAATGTTTGTCTCTGCTAGAACAAGTCTTCAATGTGTTAGATCTGAGCCCTACTGTCCCTTATTATCTGCTATGTTAAAATAGGGATTGGAAAATATGCCATACTCTCTCTGCTAGGGGTTGAACTGGTACACCCCTCAATATCTGCTATGTTCAAATAACGAGTACACTCCTGCTATGTTAAAATAGGGGTTGAAAAATATGCCATACTCTTTTATTACCTCTGCTATGTATAAATAGGGGTTGAACGAGTACACCCCTCATGAATCTTATGTAATATCTGCTATGTTCAAATAACGAGTACACTCCTGCTATGTTAAAATAAGAGTTGAAAAATATGCCATACTCTTTTATTACCTCTGCTATGGGGGTTGAAAAATATGCTCATAAAAGGGAACGAGTACACCCCCTTAAAAGTGCTCATAAAAGGGAAGAAATTCACCCCTAACATGGAGGTCGTAAAAGATCGTGAGTTGACGGTGCGTGGGTCATAGCGTATCGTGAGACAGTGGAAAATTGAGTCCTTGCTCTCAGGGGACCATGGAAAAAAAGGCGATTTTTCAGCTACCGGGGGTCAGGTGCCCCCCATCTACTGACGTGGTTCAGGGATCAAAACAATTCTCAATATTAATAAAGACACAAACAATTACATAATAACCGAATAACAACCTAACTGAAACAATCCAAGGTCAATTTATAAATTCGCATCAACGATTTCCAATGCCAAAAAATGGCGAGGTGCAAGACAAATATTATGTAGTGAGACGCAAGACAAATATAGTGAGATCCTATACATAAATTTTATGGAGAAGGTTGGAAGAATCTTTGTAACTCTCCCGCCCTAATAGTGAGAAACCACCTAATTCGTCCAACAATCTCAAAAAAAAAAAAAAAGTCTGCTGAAACTAACTACCAGTAAGGACGATTCGGCCAATCACAGTACAGTGGGGTGCTTTAAGTATCTCAACCGTGCTCCTAAACACTATATCAATCTCAATATGAAAACCTCACATCAAAAAATAAATCAAAGTGAAGAAATAACTATTTTTGGAGGATTTATACAAGTAACTTATCAATTCAAAAAACTAAATTCAATTTATTTTCTTTAACTGTTTCACGTAAAAATGAAGAAAATAATTACAATAAATATTATCTTTTAATCACTCTCCGTATAATTCCACTAACATTCAATTCATTGAATAACAGTTCTGATAATTAATAAATACTAGTCTCACCAGAAACTATCAAACTTTTTAGTACAAATTAGAATAATTTAGATGCCCTCACTGTCAACCAGAAACCTCTACAACTGAACAAACTCAATTTGAAATCTTGTAATGATCAGTAAGCCAATAGTCAACTGATAAAATCAGATTATCTTTTTTTTATCCCAAATCAAATAGCTTAATTTAAAGATTTGCTAATTATTTTTCCAATTAACAAAAATAATATAAGACGAGCTCAAAAACTGGTCATATTTAATCACATTAAACGGCCATCTAAATTATTACTTTTAATCAACGACTCTTTTGTAAATAATAAATTTTACGCAAGCCAAATTAAGTGAGTGGCGTTTAACACTCTCAAAGGTTTGATTGGGACGCTAGTTTCCAAATCAAGAACTCAAACTAATTAATATAATAATCCACAAATGATTATAAACAGAATCTACAGCAACTTAATTAGATCCAAGGAAAAATATTTAATCCCAGAAAACTGATAAATGCAGGATTCAAAAAATACAAAATTGATGCTAACTACCAACAAATAGTTTCACTGAACAGCAATAATCTTGGCAAGCTATTAAACCTTCGATCGAAATTTATACAAAAATATGCTAACCAACCAACTAACTTAAGTAGGCCAAGAGCAATAAAATTCCCTATATGGACGTTAATCTGAAAGAAAATATCAAAACAAATCAAAAATATGAATTCAAAGCAAGCCAACAGGGATTATAAATTCCAACAAACAAACTTTAATGGATTAATTCACGAGGTTGATTTAACAATAAATAAAGATATTCAAATTGGAATGCAAAACAACCCCCAACAACCAATAATGACGCTAATGCACTGAGTAAACTTCAACCTTCAATAATTTAAATGAATAAACTAAGATCAGTCAAACAAACCAAATGAGCAAAGAGCACCGAACTTGAATAATAAACTGGGACACTAAACTAAAACGAAAGAAACATTCAAACAATTAAACTAATGTTGTAAAAGTACTCGAAACTCTGACAATTCAAAATGGACGCTAAACCAAAACAAATTAAACATTTAACAAATTAAACATTTAACAAATTAAATTAACATTGTAAAGTACTCGAAATTGCAAGAATTAAAAAGGGATGTTAAACGAAAACAAATGGAACCGTTAACAAACATAACTGTTTACTCGAAACTGAAACAATTTAAATGGGACGCTAAACGAAACCAAAAAAATCTTCAAACCAAACTAATTACGCAAAAATATTAGAAACTGAAACAACTTAAGTGGGACGCTAAACTAATGCAAAAATTCTTTAAACCAAATTAAACAAAATAGTTACAACTGAAACAACAACATATTTTCCGTCTACTGGGAGTGCAAATAAGATTTATCTTAATTTTGAGTTAGATTTGATATAAAACATCAAATAACTTAACGAGACAGCAGGGATATTTCTATGAAAATATATTCCTATATAATTACTGATAATCCAGTTGTAATATCACCTTTCTTCAAAAGCTCTGCTTTCTATACTTAGTTTTATTCAATCTAATTACTCACTAAAGAGTAGCAATATATTTTATTTTGGAAAACTTAAACGTGTAACAGTTTCACTAACTATCTACTTTTTAGACTTCCTAAGACTCTGTGAATAAAATGAAAAAAAAAAGATCCCTTACATCTGATAGCAATCATGGAAATGCCCCCTAAAAATTTTCTTCGGGCGCTCCTAATTCTTTCTGATTTCTTTCTTATGCCATAAACATATTCAAGCTAAAGTTATGCTGCGTATCATATTAACATGAAATTATCAATTATATTAGAATCAGAGAAAGACGGAGATACTCTAAATATTTAGTTGCTTTTCCCACTTGGTATAGTCAGTGTATTCATAGAAATTAATCCAAAAATATAATATTACGAAGAACGTATAAAAGATTGTTAATGTAATGAGAGCATTGTCAGGTATTAAATTCAGGCGAAGCGAAATATTTCATAGTACATTTTGTTAGGTTCTAAATCACATTAGCGTGAAACAAGTTAAAGAAGAGAGAACCTTATCTTCTTTCATTATCTTAGTATGTACGAATCGGTAACTCATAGAGCAGTTAACAGATCGAATCGGTCGCTCAAAGGACAGTAAACAGTTCCCGTCGCTAATAGGACTGTCGCCAGAAGGACGACACCAATTCATCAAACCAAATAGTCGCAACTGAAACACCTTAATTGGGACGCTAAACTAAAACAACCAACCTTCAAACCAAAAATGATATTGAGTTTTACGTCCCACAATTATGCCGGTTAGGCTAAAGGAGACTGTGATGATGAGAAATGAATGAAATGGTGGAATGAAGAAAGTGGGAGGAAACGGAAGAACTCCGAGAAAACCCACGAGCACGGCGATTGTCCACCACAAAGTCCATACGAGGCGAGCTGGAATCGAACCAAGGACCCCAAGCACTTGAAGTGAACCGTCTACCACAGAGACACCGCGCCCCCAAACTTTCAAACCAATCACGCAAAAAGACTACAAACTAAAACAACTTAAGGGTGACGCTAAACTAATGCAAAAAATTTTTAAATCAAATTATACAAAATAGTGCCAACTGAAACAACTTAATTGAGACGCTAAGCTAAATCAACCAACCTTCAAACCAATCACGTAAAAAGACTAGAAACTGAAGTAAGGTCGGTGGGACGCTATATTAGTACAAAAGATTCGTTTGACAAACCTGAAATAGTACTAACTTTAAAAACCAAAGAGGAACTATAAACTGAAACTAGCAAACTAATTAAACAAAGGGAATTTCCCCTCTAATTGGTTAATTGAAAAGCAAAGAGAAAAAATTCCTGACCTAAATATCGGAGAATACAACCCTTCCCCCTGCCTATAAAAAAAGACAATCAGAGAGAAATACTAAATTTAATATGCATTTACTAACCGCAAATACTTTAACTGCTGGCTCTTGTCCACCTCTCTTCTCAACGATCAGAAGTTTAGCTAGCTGAAAATACTGCTAGCTGCCTTAACATTTTCAAACAGAAACAAACCCACTCGATGAATAATCCAAAAGTTTTAGAAAATCAAAAGACGTTCAGCACAGATCCAAACGGTAGAATTGCCAAGATCCATAAAATGAAAATGAATTCAATTAGAAAGAATCCCTGTTAGATTTAACACACACCCGCTCGTACTTGCATATAGTAACTCGTTGACGTAACAGACAGACAGCATGGTTGGGATGGCTTCAGTGCTATCAAACAGCACCTCAAGGCAACATTGAATTCTCCCAAGCTTCTGGCGCGAGTAGAGCAAGGCATCAGCCACGAAGAAGAGTGCAAGGGTGCAAAAGTAGACTATTGACGTAAAAGTACATAATACTTGTTACAAAACAACTAAATTACTTTTAAATGTGATTTATTTTCTTTCTTCACATTTAATGTCAATTTTCTATTCTTTTGTTTCTTCTTTTTAGAAAAAAATAAAAAGTTCTTTACTTTCATAATAATTTCACATAAAATAGTCCATTCCACACCAATAGTAGTGGCGTAGCAATAGAGTAGGCAGGGTAGGCATTGCCTACGGGCGCAGGCCGTTTCGGTATATTAGGCGGCCCCCCAGGTTTTTAATTAAAAAAGGAAGTAAATTATATAAATGGAGCTAGAATCTTTTCGCTGTCTTCATTTCCGAACATGGCAAGAATAAAAATTCCTGCTCACTTCGCTCGTAGTTTGTTACATTTGCATATCAAATTATTGGCATTACTGTAAACTCGTCGAGGTTATAGCACTGTGTGATTAAGAAATTTATCCTCCTGTATTAACACGATGTCAGTCCTATATTACATGTACTGATTTTACTAACTTTAAATAAAATTCCATTGCGCAACAGGCTTTCAACAATGATGACAAATTCTATGACCTATGAGATCTGGTTTAAAATGAGTTAAAAAGTGTTGCCATGATTAAGAGTCACAGTACAAGCGCCAGATAATGCGGCTACACAGAACCAAGTACAAACACCAAGCGTCGGTAAAACCGGGCAAGTCTCCGCGGTGCCAACATCAGGGTACGACGAGACAACACGCCAAAACGAACGTATTTTCTAATATCACTGTAATAAAATGTAAAATATAAGCCAGGATTAGGTGGCTTGGGAAAGCGCTAAAAAGACATCTTTTCTTCATTTCCCACAGTTCGAAATTGTAGAAAGCTTCCTTGGATTTTATGATATAGACGAACACTGTGCAGAAAATTATTCAGATTTAATAATAAAAGTCAAATTAGAAAATGAGATTGACATCAAGAAGTGCAGAGAGCAATGCTACGATGGAGCAGCACTAATGAGAAGTTGTTTTCTGGCTTACAAACGCGGACTCAAAAACATGTCAAGAATACCATATATGTTCACTGAACACTTGAACAGCACATGATCTGAACCTCGTGTTATCAGATGCTGCGAAAGTTAACACAGAAGATGTTAATTTCTTTGCCACTCTACAAGATATATGCAACTTCTTTGGTAGAAGCGGGAAACGCTGGAAGCCTTTACAAAACTGTATTCCCAAGGATACATCTCCGGAAAATGAAACGACACTGAAGAAACTCTCTCATATATGCTGGGATTGAAGTCATAATGCCGTGTTCACACTAAGAAAAAGTTACGACGTCGTGAAATGTCTTAATGTCATGTGTCTTACTCGAACGGAACAAGGAACGGAAAAAATTCGTTCGTTATAAAAAAAGAATAGAAAAGTTCGATTTCATGGTAATGCTTGTGCTGTAGGAAAACATTCTGAGAAGCATTAATGTTATGTCAAAGAAAAAAAAGCTGGAGAGCCCCAATAGGGCTTGTCAGTGTCAATAAAACTTTTAGAGAACTGTTGTACAGTGGTGTAAGATTTTAGAAAGAATGTGCCTCAAGTATTAGAGGAAGTCAGTGCTTGTGTGCACAAAATTGATTTTTCAGATAAGTTTTAAAGAAGGAAGCCAGTGCCGAAAATATTCTTTTGATGAATTAGCACAAGGTACACATTGTCTCAAAAAGATTGAGCGCATTCCTTATTGGTGTTTTAAGGCAAAAATTTTCAAAGTCCAACTTCGGGTATCTTCGGAAAAAAGTAAACCAGGTTCGAACCTCCAAGCCAGCCTTTCAATTCGGGAAAAGTTTGCGGATGTGTTTTTCTTCTTTTAAATATAATAAGACTTGTTACCAAGTGTAGAAAAAAGCAACATTGATTGAAGTACTGAATGATACAATATTTCGAAACTTTGTATTAATGTCAGCACATGCTTATTTGTCATTTAGCTCTCCATACGTAGTGGAACATTTAGATACGTAAACGAATGTTTCAATATGTAAAAGAATGCTCAAAGTTAAGACATACAATATAAATATCCCCTGAGTACTAAAATAAAAGTCAAAGTAGAACAGAAACAGCGTTTGTAGTGGATATGAATGTCATAATTATCTTGAGAATCTTTATACATCGCTAGAAGCATGTTAGCAGAAGTCCTTGTGGTAGCTCACTGGTAAGTTGTCGGATTTCAAATCATAAGGTTATGAGTTCATTTCCCATCTGAGTCAATGCTTTTTTAAAAATTATATTTTCCGCAATGCATGAAAAATTATATAAAATAATTACATTAAAATACATCAGTTGTATATATATAACATAATCATTGCAGAACATAGTAATTAGTATGTTTAAAATATAAAATCTGAGATAATTTTCACAGTAGGTCGGTATTATATATGAGAATGTTAAATGCAAGTTAGGAAAATCGTTTAATAGCAATAAAGAAATTATGTAGTGTATTTATTTTCAGCTATTTGTCATACAGATGTACGAGGGCTAGTCAAGAAAGACTTGGACTGATTTTTTTCTATGCAATTTATTATTACTCAGCAATAGGCACATGATCCTTTTCAAAGTAGTCCCCGCCCATTTGAATGCACTTTTTCATTCGAGTCTTCCAGTCGTCAAACACGTGTCGCAGGTCATTCTTTGAGAGGTCCTTCAAAACCGCCTCCGATGCCTTCAGAACCTCGCAATTATCCGAGAAGCGGCGTCCACGCAGTCTGGATTTTAGGGCAGGGAATAGAAAGAAGTCGCACGGTGCGGTAGGCGTCTCCACCATCCTCAAACCTTTGCAACAGCTCCCTGCAAGTCTCCACTCGAACGGCCTTCTGCTCTGGTGTCAGGAGTCGCGGAATCCATCGCGCACACACTCGGCTCATGTGGAGGTGGTCATGCAAAATTTTGAAGGCACTGCCATGAGATATGCGTAGTGCGGCTGCCAGATCGTCGATACTGATGCGGCGATCTTCTCTAACAATGACTGCTGCCGTGTTAATGTTCACGTCAGTAACAGCTGACGCTGATACACCTGGTCCACCAGCTTTCGTGATTGTCATTCGGCCCTCTTTAAACTCTTTGAACACGGTACTTCGTAGCAGAGCGTCATCTTTGTAGGCTGCTCTCAACATTCCTAGAGTTTCTGTTGCACTTTTCCCCAGGCGTTAGCAGAACCGTATAGCTGCAGATTGTTCATCTCGTAATGACTCCATTTCTTCTACAGGCGACTTCTAGAGGCGGCGCAGAACATCACCTGCAATAAAAAGTCGTGGTTACCAAACATGCAATGATTCCTTAACAACATTTTATATATATGCACAGCAAGACCCACCCTACTTGTATGCCAAACTATGAAGCTCCAGCGTTAACAGAACTGCCGGGAAAAAAATCAGTCCAAGTCTTTCTTGACTTGCCCTCGTAACTTCTCAATATTCTCAATACAGCATGTCATTTACATTCCTGCAATACAGTATATTCCTACGGATATAGAAAGTGTGTAAACAGAGTATCCAAAGTCGGATCCTGCTTCAAGACACAACTTTTCGCGATCCCCTTAACGTCACGGGAAGAAACAAATTCTCTTTAGAACGGAATGTCGTTACTTAGAGTCTCATTCGAATACGTTGAATATGCTTTTGTATATTCATCTCTCTCTTTCTCTCCCTCTCTCTCTCTCTCTCTCTCTCTATCTATCTATCTATATATCTATCTATCTATCTCTCTTTCGCTTTGTTTATGTGTGTGTGTGTGCTACAGAATATCCCAAGTTGAATACAACATTTGCAAAGTATATGAGCATCAGTGTCATGGAATACCGGAAATTGAAAGTCGTGTTTCGTCAGGTTGGATTTGCGTGTTCATGTTATCTCGCTGGTAGAGTGCGGGCTTGTTAATGAGGTCGTCTTGAGTTCAAAGCCTGCAGAGAATTATCATTTTTTGTTAGTAGAATTGCACATATATCGGATACAAGGAGTGGTTTACTTCTAGAAATATTTCTGAAGCGTTTAGGTAGCCCTGAATAGGACTTTTTTCGGGAGTTAAAGCAGGGACATTAATATTGTGTCCAAGGCTCTTCTGAATTTATTACACGCCCCATTCTTCTGGGCATGGAATCTATTAAATGGGTGACAAATCCATCTCCTTCCCCTACCTACAGCCATGCTTCGGAAACAAGATGCCACAGGTCATTCTGGGTTCTTGGTGGATCTGCCTCAGACCAACTGTCCCTTAGAGTAGCTTCACTTCTACCCACATATTTTCCATGATATTGAGGTCTGCTCAAAGAGGCGGCCAGTCAAGTAAATCAATCTCAGGCTGCCCTACGAACCATTCTTGAACCAAACGGGAAGTATGTATTGGCGACAGGTCTTGCTGGAACTGAATTACACCATCAGGCTGAAATACTCGTACAGATGACACCATGATATTACTCATAATGTCTAAGTACTGAGCACTGTCAAGATGTCCTTCAATTCTGTGAAGCTGTTCTGCTCCGCGACTGAAAATCCAACCCCACATGAAATAGATACATGGCCACTGCGATTTCAATCAGCCACATATTCAGGGCCATATCGGGTGCCTCTCGGGCGATACACAAAACGGCGTCCCTCATTTGATGTTGTGAATATGGATTCATCTGAGAAAACTGCGTTTTCCCAATTGCGACCCACATTCGCCTATGCAAACGCGAGACGGTAAATTTTGTGGTCGTCTGAGAGTTTTTCCTTCACGGCAGCAACACGGCCACGTAACCCACCATGACGAAGCCTTCGCAGAGCTGTATGCTTACTACCAGGAAAAAGAGAAGCTTCCCTTAGCTGTCTAGACGTCCTAAGTAGGTCTAACCGGGCTTCGTTTACTAATCTCGCATCTTCGGCTTCGATTGACACATGCGGACGACCAGGAGATCGTAAATTACCAGTCTGACATGTAGCACCATATTTCCGAATCCATCGCCTTCCTGTAGAGGCCGGGACACCTACTCGCCTGCTAGCTGCAGTTGCAGAATAGCCTTCCAACTCTCATAAAGTAATTACTGCTGTACGTCTATCCATAGTTACCAATGTTCTGAGCTGTGAGCAGGAAGCAATAGGTAAAAGCTAGTAGCTGACGTGTAGTTGGTTAGTTGCACGACACGCCTATTGTGGGGAACGACTTGGTCAACGACTCGCGAAAGAAATCTGAAAATGGTGCGCCGTAATAATAATATTAAAAACAGTTTTTATAAAGGAATATTAACACATACGAAAAGCTGTTTAAAGAATGAATTGTTATACTGACTTTACTCGTATAAAACATATACAATATACCAAAGAGATTGAGCGATATGATAATAGCTGTATTGAGACGAACACTTTCGAAGTCCAACTTCGGGTACCTTCTGAAAACAGTAAACTAAAGCTGCTGGTTCGAACCTCCAAGCCAACCTTAGCAATCGGGAAAAAATGTATAGATATGTTTTTCCTTCTGTTAAATATAATAAGACATGTTGAAATGATATTAAGTGTAGAAAAAAAGTAAAATTGATGGAAATAATTAATGATACAATATTTCGAAACTATATATTCACACTCTCGTTTCGTCATTGTGATTTCCATACGAAAAAGAACATTTACGTATGAGCTCAGTTATATTTCAGAAGCAGCTTCCGAAAAGCGCTCATGTTAGCTCAGTGGTACACCCCAAGCGTTTAAACGGTGAATTCGATACCCGTTCAGGTGAGATTCTTTTATGATATTCTACTTTCCTCAATGCATGAAAATTATGTAAAATAGTTACATTACAATTCATCAGCTGTATATATTAGTTGAATATATATATTCATATCATTTCACGACATAAGCAATTCTTATCTTTAACATATAACATTTGAGGTATTGACAGAACGTCGGTATGTTATAAGTGAATATTAAATACAAATTAAGAAAATCGTGTAATAGCAATAAATAAGTTATCTAATGTATTTATTTGCAGCTATTTTCATACGTAGGTAACTTCTCAATATCCCCTTTACAGCATTTAGGTAGAGCATATCGAAAATCAGATCGTGGTTCAAGACAAAAAACTAACTAGCTCCAAACTGTCACGTAAGAAATTCACGAACCCAAAAGTAAAGTGAAGAGATTGAGAGCGGTAATACCTTAATCGCTCTCTCTCAACTCTCTTATCTGCATTTATACATATAAAAGTGTATGTATGTATGTTCCAACATAACTCTTGTATGCTTAGAGCAGGGTTTCTCAACCTGGGAGTCGTGGCCCCTAGAGGGTCGCGAAGACAAGCGGAAGAGATAAATATAGTTGGAATCTAATACCGGAAATTATTTTGAATTTTGTTCTGATAGGCATACTTTTATTTTTTATTAAGTCTACTTAACATTTTCAAAGGGTGCAGAGTTGTTTAAAAATGAATTTAAACGAAAGAGATATGATATGAAACTAATGAGAGCTGTATATAGAAATACTAGAAAAATACACATGCAACAAAACCTGCACATTGAAGTACAATTAAAATTGAAACCTAATGAGATTCCTAAGCATGGTGTAATTTTACTATTGCAGCAATGCCCGGTTCAATCTTCGTGACGAACATTATCAACCCTATTTGAACTGATAAGCGATTTCTTGTCTTTGTTTTAATGTTTACCATGAAAAAAAATACTTTCGCACAAGTACGATGTAGCAAATGGAATTATTACTTTTAAAGCAGCAGATACCAGACCAGGATATTCTTCTCTCCTCATCAGGCAGAACTTGTCCAAGTCTTCGTTACAGAAAACCAGTTGCAAAGACTTGTAGCATGATCATTCTATAATTTGATCAAGAAGTTGTGGGCTTAGATCAGATAAGTTAATGGCCTCTTCAATGAAGGTTTTTAACATCCATCTTGAACCAGCACCTTCGTCGTTGGGAATATAGATATTACAGTTACTGTATCCACTATCAATGCCGGGCGCCAAAAAAGGGGGCACAAATTTCGGAGGAAGTGTGTTACTCATGTTAAGAAAGTGCATGTGCACATGTATAAAATAGAAGGAAAAACGTAATAAAATGTGCTCAAAATCAAGGAAAGGCAGGGTTTGCTTTTGAAAATTTAATTGAGCTTCGTGCCAACCATGGTGGCGCCTCGCAGCTAGTCTGTCGACCTCACTCATATGTACGGAGACATCGTCGTATACTCTCCCCCCGAGCGCAAATTTTCCATGCCACGGCACTGTTCACTATAAACACGAAATGGATTCTACTATTATAGAAATAGGTATGTTAAAAATCCCATACAAGCTTATTATAAAACACAAATTATAAAAGGGTCGCTAGCAAGAGGATGTGATAAAAGGAGATCGTGATAGAAATTAGATTGAGAACCACTGGCCTAGAGTAATTTTAACCACATTTCTTATAGTCTGAAAAAAAGTGCTGTCGGGTTACCTATGGTGAAGGGAAGGGGATACATATAAAAGATTGCTAGAAAATGATCGGTATTAGTGTCGAATTCATAGTTTTCGGAGTCGCTTAGATAAATAGTGTGACTTTCGATTTCGCTTAGCTCAGATTAAGCTCTCATTAGTAGGGATGCGCATGAGCGACTTTTCTTTGAAACTCGACTCGACTCGAAACAAACATCTTTGAGGTCTACTCTAGGACTCGGCGCAAAAAATATCCTCCAACTCGACTCGGATTAGAGTCGACGGTGTGTGTAGTCCTATCTAGACAATACAATTATTCTATTATCGATTATACTACTATTACTACAAATAATAATAATAATAATAATAATTATTGTTATTATTATTATTATTATTATTATTATTATTATTATTACAACACCGTGTATAAACATGAACGATAGATGGTTAGTAAAGGAATACTAAAAGCTAGTTGACTGCCGACGTCGGTAGTCATGAAGTCTACAAGGCAAAGTCATCGTTCATTACCCTAAGCTGTAAGCGTCGGTGGACTACAGACGGTCAACCATTGACCTCTCTCCAAAAATTGGTGGCCCCTCAGTGACAATTCGCGATGAAACGACAACGAACCACAAAATTACTCTACCAAAATGTTAAAATTCCTATATGTATGATTTGTTTATATTTAGGTGAGTCAAAAAAAAACACACAAAAAACAAATTCCCCGGGGTGGACGCGAACTATCAATATTACGATTATAGGCACGTGTTCTTCTGACTTCCCCACGGAAACGATCATGAAAACCTTGCTTGTTGAGGGATAAATCATTGACGTCTTAATTTAGCCAATCAGACAAACCCCTACATCTCGAGTTCTAGGAGGTGATACCGTGAACCGTTTGATTTATTGCTTTCTGGTAGGGTACTATTTATGTGCAAAATTTGAGCATAATAGCCGACATGCATCTTCGGTGCCTCTTATCTTTAGTACAATTTTAACCAGAGATGGTGTGGGTCAATGAAAATTTGATCCACGACCCACCATGACCCACTATCACCCACCACCCATATGACCCGTTGGCCCACTCTGACCCATCATCCATCGTGATCCACTCTGACCCACCACTAACTATGAACCACTCTGAACCATTGCGACCAACTCCGACCCACCAACACCCATCGACATCAACTCTTATCCATGATCCACGTCCTTTTCTCCGTTGACAAAAGATGTTACACTTGTAATAAAACAAGACTGTGAAATTATCACTTATCGGAGTTTGAATTTCTACCGTCAATGGCTCAAGCATCTCTCTGTTACAATACTGATGGATCTGACCTCTACGATATATAATGACGAAGTGTTTGTCATCTTCCGAATTAAAATGAATTTAAATTTATCATATACATTTATTTCTTTGTTGCCTTACAGACACATTTCAGTAGAAAATAGGGTGAAATTTGAAAGTTTCAAATCAAGGAAAAGTAGACCAACGTAAAAAAGAAAGAAAAACTAATTTTCTATATAATTAAGCACCTGGAGTGCCATTCCTTATCTAATCCACCCCGAAAATTATGGATTCGACACTAATGTCGGTCTTTTTTTATAATTTTGATGTCAGCCCCTTTCATTTCTCCTAGGAGAGCAAACGGATACTGCCACCGTTAGGACTAAATTTGGTCTTAAATGACATTTGTTTTTGTAAAGAACCAAAAGCACAGTTCCATGATAGATAAAACTATTAGTAAATTTTTCTTGAGATATTTATTACCGTTTCTTGTAATAGGTGTAGAGAATAATGCCGTAGGTTTGGTAAATTTAGAGAATGAATGGATTGTTACTCATAATTTAGATAATGTTAAGTTGTTGAACTGTTCTTTGGAAAAACGCCAGGAACTCTTGGTGAATACATACTTATAAAAAAAGAACTTCGCTTGCTCAAAGTTTTTTTCTTCATCCAGGGCGAGGTTGTAACGCCCCTATGTCATCCTAGTAAAATTGTAATTATTAGTAAACTTTACAAGGTAGTACTTGTAAGAAAAACGCATTTGGCAACCCTGAAAAAGCTTCATGCTCGCGGTAGCGCGAGGGAACTCTGGGTACTACGCGGCAAGATGTCCGATCTTCAAGATGTAGTTAAGTCGGCTTGTCAACTAATTACGGTCAAATCTTAGTTTAAAGCGCACATCAAAGCATTTACAGTGAGTTTAGGATTCATACAACTATGTGGAACGTTTTACAGAATTTGGTTAGTTGTGATTGAATTAGTTTGGAAGAATAATATGTTGTGTTGGGGGCACATCATTTACTTTTGTTCCACCACGTGGATTAGTGAAGGTGTGTAACCTGTCGCATTGGTGCACAGTGGTTCTACAGAAACATATCCTCTCATTGGTTATTTTATTAGTACTGCAACTTTTCATTATGTCTTTTGGAACTCATAATTCATATTCTTCTAGTGAAGTTCAAGGCTTTATCATGTGCATCTAAACTCCAGTCGGTGGCCCCCAACCCGATCACACTATCAACCTAAAAACGCAATGGCTAAATCATCCGGCATGCCTTCACATCAATCTACCATCACCTCTTCTCCCATGGTAAAAACTCAATGGTCATTTTGCCAAAACAACTTGAATGGTCTTGTCATGAAGAGTGTACCTACAGTGAATAAACTGTGCTGCTCTATCAGCCTTAGTGCTGCCATTCTCCTGCTTGCTTAGAACTGCTTCTCCTACTTATTTAAGAATGAGTTTGGATCTCAGCAGCAAATTATCATGCAACCGCATGAGTGCAGTGAACTTTCTCTTATATGTGCGTAAAGTGAAAGTAAGAATGAAGTAAGGGATCTCTAGATTGAGAGACTGCACCCATCCCGGGGTGTATATAGTTCTCCACATCCAGGATTTTATGTATATATTTCCTGCTACCCATTTTGTGTCCTGATTGAGATTTTGGTTTTTCTACATGTGCCTAATAGGAGCTTTAAACCACAAGAACCCAATGTATAGCAGCAGCGTTAACAGAGTTATCTTGTACAGTTCGGAGTGTTGGTAGTGGATCAGCTTTTTCCTGCCCTGACAAGGTTCTTCTCAGCGAGAGTTTTGCTCATCGAATCTTCCAGAAACCGTCTATTTTCGTGAAAATCCGAAGTTCACCCGTGATTCTGTCACCTGTTTAGTCTTTTGCAGCAAGTAAATGAGTGATACCTTAGCGCATGTGTTTAGTGCGCATTATTTTGTTCTCTTAGTGTTGTTTATCTTGTCATTATGTGTAATTTTAGTGTGAAAATGAAGCATACTTCGTTAATGTTTATACATCAGAGTAAGTACCCAATGTCTGCAGAAGCCTACCCTCGCAGTAGGCCAGTCGCTCCGCTTCGCACGGATGCTATAATTAATTCACTGACATTTTCAGTGATCTCTATGGTGTGTATTGTTTGTGTCCATTTGAGGACCTATATATATAAGGTGCTATGTATCGTTATTACAGATGGTTGTATCTATTAAGCTTTTGAGTTCAACGCTTCACGAATGCACTGGGCGTGAAATTGTACAAGGAATCCTTATTTGTCCCGTGATTCATTACTTTTAAGCTACGAGTGCATGTTAATCATTTAAAGTTTGTGTCTCCTCCTAGCACAGGTCGGTGCTTCATTTGTCCTCTTGTTTTGATGTTGGCTGGTTCATAGCTGACGCAATTCACTGGGTGAAGTTATTTTGAGCTCTCTCAAGTTCCTTTTACTTAATCTCTCCGCAGGGTATCCTAGCCACATTCTCGAATCAGTAATGGAGTGCAAAATATCATACAGATTACATGGGTTTTTGTCTTATTTTAACTTGCAATGTCATTTCAATTTACTTTATGCGTTTGTCCTTTTTGTTGTCTACGTTTCCGAGTTTCACAATCAGCACCTGTGTGACATTACCAAACCATGATGTCTTTTTCAATAATATAAAGTCAATTTGTCTACTTGTATTGAGTAACAGTTACATATTATGTTTAATAATAATATAGATAATCATATGTTCACCCGACTAGTCGTGGTTTCTAACTGAAGAGTACTCAAGCTAGCTTCTATAAATGTATATCAGAATAATGGTGATTCAATCAAAACAATCAGAGTGTATTACTATTTTATTTGTGTTCCACTTACGCATTTGTATTATTCACTCAGCGTGTTTGGTGTCCTTATTAACCACCATAGTTCTGTTTCGTTCATGAACAGGCAAAATTCAATAATGATATCAATTTTCATGTTATTTTGGGTAAATGAATAGTATAATCTTACTTCTACGCATACGTTTGTTTACTAAATGTTTTATATGCTAAGTGATATAGTTAAATAAAAATCGTAACTCCTAGTAATCCCATTCTTTACTTTTAGAGAAGCCAAACCTAACAAAAGTATTATTATTGTTGGAGTTTCAGTTTATTGGTAAACATAAAGATTACAACACAAGAAAAGGGCTGCTTTCTGTACACTCGTAGAGTATACAGGCAGCAGTCTCGCTTATGTCGGATTCGTTCATCGTTGCTTTTAATTTCAGTTTGTTTTGATTAGTCAGTTTGCTGATTTTTCTTTCATGTTGATTTTTTTCCTGTGTTCTTATTAGTTCACGGTGGCGACCCCCTTTTATTCAATCATTAACTCGGTGCTCCGGCACTGGGCGTTAAACTTAGCCGTGGCTTCCCAGGGATTAGGGCCCTCTGGGGCGCTACAAATGCGAAGAGACCTCTTACAAAGAGATTTCTAGAAATTTAGCTTCCTCTAAGTTGCCGTTTAGAGGTGCTTTCTCATTAGAATATGTTTCACACATTTGATCATTCCTACCTATTGAGCAAGTCTGATAGCTCTCGGTAGATGATTCTATCGAACTGTTGGCAATGGCGATTCTAGGAGAATATTTCTTCCTCCCTACTTTCGAAGAGACAGGCTTGTTGGTTTTTCTTCTACCGTCAACGGAGTAAGAAACATTTTCTACCACGGTAATTGAGCTGCCAATATCCAGTTCATGAGTACTGCTGTTAATATTCCCTTCGTTGAGTCTGAAACCATTTACTCTTTCTTTCGCTTGAAACGGTCTCTTTAAGGTAATTATAGGCTTCGGAAAAGAAATTTTAGGCGGTTCCTTTAAGCGTACAAATACTCGTGACATAATAGTCGTAGGGCGGACATTTTGCTCCCTTTTCCTTGTGAAAGGTTTAAATGCCGCCCCCCAAATTGGAGAAGTTTTGATCCTTTTTAGTAAAAATCTGGTTTCTTAAGTGCCGTGTTTGAGCAGGGGGATTACTGGGATCGTTGTATGTTATATGTGATTAGCTTTTTCCTTCCCGCAATTGTTCACAAAATCTCTGTGTCTGGGAAGCTCTCACTTGTTTTGTTCTTGTATATCTTCCAACGTGTGATAAATCTAGATTATAGACCGTGTTCTTACGGAAATTTTGAAGATCCTGAGGAATTTCGAACCAGCGATATTCTACTTAGTTCCCATCACTATCCGCGAGAGGTAAATATTTAGGGTGAATAGCGGTGGCATACTACATCAATGTACTTTCGACTAGTGGTTTTTAAGTGATTGTTTATGTAGCATGCCGTTATGACCTCCGGTAGATATTCTGAAAGCTGGGAGTTACTACTTGTATTCGTACGTAACCTTTCAATCGAATCAACACTGGGAAACTAAGTCATAGGCATTCACTAGATAGGAATGAAACGGATGTCCCCTTGTCAATTAGATGTGACGTCCAGCAGTCTCCCATTTTTATTTTATTAGTACTGAGTTTACCTCGGCTAGCGCCTAGCTCATAGTCATTAGAGTAATTATTCTGGTAGGACTTCCGATCACTTTTAGGCAATGCATAATTCGAAGAGTAATAGCAAACTGAAACAGATTCAGATTGCACAGTAGTTTCAAGCAAGGACTAGTCTACACGATCATTTTTTCGGATGACGCCAGGACTAGTTTGCAAATATGTCCACCAGTTCCATTCGCGATTTCATATTTTCGCAGGTAATCTATGGATTGCACTAACTTATCTATGTCTTCGACATTAAGCATTCGTTGGTGTAAAATCCGTGGTAGTAAATTCACTCTGAGCCTCTGCAACACTTCCGACTGCTCTGTACTTCTACACAAGTATTTAAAATCTTTTCCTAACCTGTAAACAAAGGTATGATATCTTCGGCTACTCAAGATTAGCGCGATAAGGGATAGACGGGAAAACAAATTGTACCTTACCTCTTAGCTCTGCATAGTTTAACGTAGGCTGATTTGCTGTTTTTCACAAACTACCAAGCGGTTGCCCGGCCATTTAAGGAAATAGGGAAACAATCCGCCATTTCCTGGGGTGTTTAATCGTATGTGCATGCCGTCATTTCGTAGGAAGAAAGAAAATTCTTTACAGCCTCATATTTACCGACTGAAAATAACGGGATTTTTACGTCCGGGTAAATACGATATGCTCGAGATTGAGTAACAATAATAAAGTGTGCGGACCACCTGCGGGTGGTGGAGATGGGCAATTTTCTTCTAAATATAAATTTGGAATCTGAGGTTTCTCTAAGCTAGGTTGAGACGAAGGTTCTGTAACCGGACTAGTCTTAAATTATGTTTCAGATTTAGTAGTAATGTTATCTTTTTGTTTTGAACTAGTGTCCTGAATTGAATCTGACCTTTGACTGCTGGTAATTTCCTTTCAATCGCTTTCATACGAAGAAAATTCAGTTATGTCCTGTGACTTTTCTGTGGGGGGTCAACCTCCATCGAGGTTTTCGTCGAATCTAACCTACTTAAGTCCTTACTCTGTGACTCTGTACTTTGATCCGGTCTAATTTCTGCATTTTCGAACATGTTAGGCCCACTAGCAGTGGGAGAACCCGGACTATAGGTGGAGAAGCAAACTATTTTATCGCGATATACTATCCACTTTCCTGTACCTTTTCATTTCTTTAATGGTCGGTGATTAACTGTTACTATGTTTCGAGCTCGTATAAGCTGTACATAATAAACTACTACTAGGTCTGACACTATCTTTTCCTGAACTATACTTGGTTGTAAAGGAGGTGAAGAAGATTTTGGTATTTTATCTTCTCTAAATACACTATCGAAGGTCCGTATTCCGCATACTCAAATACCGGTATCTTTTCGATATTTTCTAAAACTTTTGATTCCGGCCACGAGTCGTTGTTATCCGCTCCTATTTCGTCCTCTATCTGGTTAGAAGGATGGATGGGAAAAATATCTTCATTTTCTTTATCCTCTTCCACTGAAGGTCTTGCATCAATATCAAGGTTGACGTCATCATCTTCTTCGTTACGTTTACTAGGAATGAGGTCTCGAGCTGTTCACTGGGGCATGGATGCTACTAAGGTGTCCCAATTAGAATAGGTAAGGTCGTCTTCTGGACTCAACGGAGTAAACAGCGTTGCTTCGTTACTCAATAAGGTGGGATTTAACTCTGGGTTAATTCTGTGGGAATGCTTTAATTCCAACTCGGAGAGAGACTCGTCTTCAGCTTGTAATCGGTTCAACTTATATTCCAGCCACGCTTCGTTTACAGCATCATCCTCGGATTCGGAATTACTAACGATTCCATCTCAACATCTAACTCGCCTAACTACACTAAGCAAATTATCTATGCCTTCAAGGTGCGAGTTTTTCTTCCAGCGGAAAGCTTGCGGGCGGGAGTAGAAACCCTACATAACGCTTTGAGATCCGAATTAGTCTCGATGCTAATCATTTATGGGATTCTAAAGTCGGTTTGAACACTACGGTCCGTTCTCCGCATGGGATATTCAGTTTGAACCTCGTTGTTGATATTCCCTATTACATGATCTATTAGTGATAAGTTCTCGCTAGGAATGATTGGATCTGCCTGAAAAAGTACCCTTAATATTTCTACATCCTAGCCCATGCAACGAACCATGGTGATTTGTACTTTAATTTTATTTCCTCTAATCAGTGGTTGTGCTAAGGCTCCTATCACTGGCGATAAGTCAGTTTGTAATTATGTCCTAAGTCGTTTTACTATTTCGTCGTCCTGACTAATATTTGAGTAGTACGGATCATTTTCTTTGTATTCATTTAGTAGTTGCTATTTGGAGGCTCTGGGTTCGATACCCGTATCAGCCAAGTCAGGTTTAACGCTTATATCGACGCCGCTAAGTTCGTTACTAATAATAGCATTATGAGTTTCATAGTCAAACTGTTCTAACGCAGGTTGAGATGGAATCTCAGATGGTTCGTATTATACTGGGAAGTAAATTGATTCCGGACTGTCAGGTTCACGCAAATAGAGGAAGGCTTCTTTCCTACTGCCATTTTCGGTTTTAGGAGATTTATTTTCTAAAATTTCGTTGTCTATTTTCTTCTGACGAACTGGGTTCGACTCTATAATAGGAAAAACGCCTGGGGTAGATTATAACTCTATAGTGGTCTTCGTATCTACCTGACCAGCCACCATCCTGCTACTTCTAATTATTCTTCTAAATTATTTTTGTTTCTCAAGTCTCTAGCATTCATTCCAGACGACATTTCTCTATTTCCGATTCCACAACCAAAGTTCGAAGTAATGGAATCGGTTTCTCGTTTCCTTGTGCAGGATTAAGCGCAGGTCCTGCAGGACTACAAACTGCTAAGCTG
Organism: Thermobia domestica; assembly: GCF_964235325.1. NCBI lineage: Eukaryota > Metazoa > Arthropoda > Insecta > Zygentoma > Lepismatidae > Thermobia > Thermobia domestica. Next base: position 337,563,056 of record NC_137456.1, read on the forward strand.
GTTGTTTCACAACCGATCTCAGGTGGTTCTTGCACGTCAGAAGTCGGAGTGGGAGGATCTAAATACAAGGTTCTATCCCACGTATCAATATACTTCGGCGCATTACTATGTTGCCATTGACTAAATTGAGGGATAGCGTATACTTTTCCTTTAACTTTATCACTATATAAACAATAAACATTGCCATATGAATCCCATATATAATAAAGTTTTTCATCGCCAGCTGGGCAATGTGATTTTCCTACTTCGCGCCAGCGTTTTTATTTACTGCGGAATACTCATGGGTCTAGTGTTCAATTTTTCTCTTTGTATTTCATTAGTGGTTCAACATATATCCATAGCAACGCTATGATTTAACCTAGTTCCTATTATAAAAACATGCATACAGCAGAAATAATTTAATTCGCGAAGAATTACTTCATCAGGAAGTGACATACAAGAAGTTTAAAAATAAAGATTTCTTGTCCTGCTTTAAGAGGATAGTTACGTTTCCTTCTCCTGTCTATTTTTCTAGAATTAGTATTAAGTTTATTGCTGTATCATCATTTGGATAATATAGATAAAATAAAATTCAATTTACTTCGTGTAATCTGTTCACTTCCGTTATACAATATTTTTTGCTGTCTTATACTTAAAAGAGAGGATGTTTCACTTTGACGCAACACGAAATTAACATAGGCTCTCATCTAATCGAGGATTATTAGCGAACGTCACATAATAGAGCTCGATGAGAATAATGGTGCGTTAATACTATGCTCCAGATAAGGAAAGGATTGAGAAATTACATTCAAAACTACTTACGTATTATAATCGTTTTCATATCTGTATTTATAGGTTGAGCACTATCCCGGTATTATTCATCACTGTTCACTGACTACATACTATTTAGCAGGTATACTACGACACGAATGAAAGTAATTATTTTCATGATTCACTTGTAAGAAAAAAACAAAACGGTAGTAATACTTAAATGCTGAAACCAAGTGTGTATTTTTACATATAAAAATAAAGATGAAACTGTACCTCTGGTACATTGTAGCACTGGCCTCACCGATGCACAAGCCTGGGCAAACGACATAACGAGTGTAAAAGTAAAACGTCAGTACCACCGGCGGTTGACACCAACTATTACAGTTGGGGTTGTTGGGGTGTGTAGTTACTGTGTAGAGTTCACCATTCATACTTGGCGAAACTCCATCAACCTCCATCAAACTCCTACGAACGTGTGGTGACTTGGTGACTGAAGATGACGCGGTCCACCGGTTTTAATCCAGCATCCGATCACTAACTGTTTGAGGTCTCCGACGTGTTTGAGAGGTGTGATACGAACCACATAGTGTGTGTTCGTGGCAAGAAGCACACACTATTCCATTTAGGACAATTTTCATTATAGAGCTTTGCTTTGTACGGATTTGGAATTAGTTCTCTCTCTCTCCTTCCTTCCAAACGGGGCTGTAATTAGTTAACACCCCGCATTTAACCCTGGTACTCCTATCTTTTTTGATTCGCTGGTATGAAGTGAAGCTCATAGAGAATACATATCGAAGTCCTAGCTCAGTTGTTTGTTGTCTCTAATCGTATTATCATAATATCTCCCTAGGAGAAGTTCAATGAGACATAATAGAGTTTATTACAATATTATAATAGATGTACAAGATGAGTACAAGAGAGGAAACATAACTATGTGAGACATTAATTTCTTATATGTGTCGTGATTACATAAATTGCTAAGATTAACGTCTATATTTTTGCCCGATACACTATCCCAGAGATTTTCACCATCGCGAGGGTGGCCCTCTCAAGGGCATCCTCACCCTCAAGCCCTCTCGCCCACAATGAAGCGAGGTTGAATGTACGCAAGAGTGAGGAGATATTTCCAACACGAGGGCGATGGACAACTTCATTCGCGAAGACGAGGGTACGAGGGTGAGAAGTTTCGGCAGCGAGGATGCGCAAGGGCTAGGGAAAATTTCCAATACGAGGGCGAGTGAGGGCGATGCACAACACTCTTCGCCAGGGCGAGGACGCGTCTTCAGCGCGAGGGCGATGGACAAATCCTTTCGCAATGGCGAGGATCAATTGTTACTGGAAAGGTGAGGGTGCGCGAAGGCGAGTGAACGAGGTCGTGGGTTGCCCGAGGGAGAGGAACAATTTCCTTCGCGAGAACGAAGGCAAGCGAGGGAGACGGACAAGCCTTCTTAACAACAACTATTTTGAATTTGCAGTTTGACAACTTTTTAGAAGAATATAATATTTAAAATAACATCTGCTATGTCCCTTATATCATAGTTGATGTCATAGTAAGATTATAGAATGGTCGTATTCTTTCTTTCACTTAATTGCAGTGGACAATTTCTCTTGTGTGCTTCTACATAATTATTAAAAATAATAATGCAAATGAATATATTTACATGTTTGCCATGAAAGTTTCCTGATGGAAATAGCGCTACGTTTAGAAGTGAGTGTGCCTCATTGTTGCCCTGCCTATCTAAAGACTTTTTTAGTTAAAAAGTGTCTACACTCTCGCGTTTAAAGATTACTGATGGACATACAGTGACTCACGTCATTCAGCAGTAAATCACATAATCTTAAGAGCGCTGATATCTGAACGAACACAAGCAGTGAGAGAACCAACAGAATGCAGTAGATTAGATGGAAAAGGACTTGATTGAATGAGTTTTGATCATAGATTGCCATTTTGCACTGGGCTTGCTCGGGCTCGGACTCATTCCTTTCAACTAGGCTCGCGCTCGGGTTCAGTTCCCTCAGTTCGTCTCGCGCTTAATTATTAGATGAATAGTTTATGTTGTTTCTGGAAACAAGCAATATGTTGTTGCTTCACACAAAACAAAGTTTTATATGTTCAAAGTATACACACACACACACACACACACACCCTGGGGCACTCTAGTATATGCAATATAGTGTATTTGCAAATTAGTTGGGAAGCTGTGGTCCCGGAATAGTGTTCCAAGTCGGGCCCTGCATCTTCTAATTCCATTATACTACCTTTTTATCCGTTACTTTGAAGCAAGAAAGGTTTAAATTTGTAACTATATGAGTTCCCTCAGGAACAGACTCTACTTTTAATTGTTTGAAGACATATTGTAATGCTATAAACACTTAAATATGATAATTTCTTTAATAGTTCTTATGGAGTAGTATGAAGTTCGTTCAGACACATGGTATTATTATTACCGTAAATACGCGAGTAATTTTCGCCCTCGCATAATTTTCACATCCCAATTTTGAAGAGCATTTTCTGTATATTTTATTTTCCTCGCGTAATTTGCGCACGCGAGGATTTGACAGTGATTTGTAAGAAACCACACGGCTTCTTAATCAATTTTTTAATGTTATTTTTCTACAAATTTAGAATTAGTTGTTTGTTGTCAATTCTAGCTACAAAGAAAATGTGTACAGGTATTTTCGTGTTATTTTGACTGGGAAAAAAATAGATGATGTTCACTGATGTGGCTAATTTTTTTTTCGGTATAATTTACGCATCCTTGTTTCAAAACAACTTTTTTCCTCTAAAAAAGTGCGAAAATTAAGCGAGTAAATACGGTATTATTATTAGACAACAGACAATATTACCTACTAACCAACCAATACGCATTCTTTGGAAAGGTCGTCAGAACGAACCTTCAATTTACAGTACCCGAAGAGAAGATTTTATCTGCAGCTATAAAGTCTAAGATTTTATCTGCAGCTATAAGGCAATCTTGGACTGGAATCCTGGGCTGGATTCACGACGGACTCTTTGGGAGCAGATAAAGGTCTCTTCGATGATCTGAAGCTGCCGCAATAGGGACACTAAGGAGAGGGGCAAACGATACTTCGTCCTGTGATTACGCATAGATTTCTTTGAATTTAGTAGAGGTGTCTTCCTCATCAGCTTAGCTAAAATAGAAAATATGTTCTACACACAAAACTAACATTAAAAAATGGGCCAATTATTTTTGCAAATAAGAAATATATACCACATATTACAAAGGGTGTTATTGCTGGAATTGCAAACAAAATTCACCTAACTAGTTTCGTGCAAATAACTAACTCAATCTTTTACGAAAATCTTATATATTACCTTGTACGCTAATAGTTCATCAAAGAAACATTATACAATGACACTTTTTAAATCTCATCACCATTATCACTCTTTTAATTTGCACTATGAGACAAGACGATTTTTTTTTCGAATCTCGTGAGCAACACTAGTTAACCCGAGTCTTTTTCCTAAATGATCCGTGTGTAAAACCTATAAATCTGAAGAGTTTTATGAACGTTTAAAGATACACTAATCATTACACAGTATATCCCAACAATAAATATGGTTTAAATGTTATTAGATACACACTTCTTACATTTCTAGTGACGCAGACAGATTCTTTGAACATCTAGATAAGGGAATACATATTTTACGTAAATTTACAGAACGAGAGAAGTGAATTGTCGAGAATCGGGACAATAAAGAAGGTTCCAAGAATTGAGACGGGACGAGACTTCTATAAAATTTACAAGAAGAAATAATAAACGTACGGGGCGCGGTGGTTCGGTAGTAGAGCTTTCAACTCCGGTGCTTGTAATTTCTGGTTCGATCCCAGCTCGCGACGTGTGGATTTTGTGGTGGACAAATACAGTGCTCAGGGGTTTTCTTGGGGTTCTCCCGTTTCCTCGCACTTTCCTCATTCCATCATTTTATTCATTTGTCATCATCACCGCCTAATTTAACGTAACTCCCATAACCATGGGACGTAAAACTCAAACAATTCACTCCATTTTTCTTACTTCTAGTGTCGACTCGTCTCATGGGCAACACAAGTTTTGAACCGAAAGGTTTAAAGGAAACTCTTTTCAAATTTTACCTGAACATATTCATGTTAATATTAAGCGTCGAGTGGTCAATGATTTGTTCCACTTTAGGTAATCCGGACTAAGTTATACGATGGAATGTTTAATTTTCTTTGTTTAGGAGGTATTTTAAAGAAATAATTTAGGAAATATGCTGGAAAATTGAGGATCTGATCCTCGCGAGGGCTTTCCTACCCTAAAATAACCTCGCCCTCAATGATATGTGGAAGAAGGCGAAGGATAGCTTCCTACGCGAGGATGAGGGTTAACGAGGGCGAGGAGAAATTTCCAGTAGGAACGCGAGGGCGATGGACAGCAATCCTAATGAAGACGAGTTTGAACGAGGTCGAGAGCTAACTTTCACTGCGAGGGCCAATTTCAAGCACGAGGGTGAGGGCAAGCGAGGGCGATGGACAATTCCCATCGCCAGAGCGAAAGCCAACTTCCACTACGAGGCGAGAGTGAAGAACAACTCCATTCGCGAAGACAAGTTTCCAGAATGAGGACAATAATAACGAGGGTGAGAGCTGTCACCAGGAGGATGAGTGTGTGCGAGGATGATTTACAATTTCCTTTGCGACGGAGAGGGTGAAGAGGGCGAGGGCCAACCGCCACTGTGAGTGCGAGAGTGAGTGAGGTCCGAGTAAAATGAACATTATGTTCCAAAGAATCGAGTTTAAGAATGTGTCCACGCTTTCTGTTATTTCTTCAACTTATTTTTCAAAGTCGGGAATGAGGGAAAAGTAAAAAAAGAGAAAAATAGCAAAAAGAGAGAGAGTCGATTGGAATAAAACTCGAAAGGAAAGAGTAGTGTGTTGGACTAACCTCTGCTGTGTGAAGGGTGGTATATCTCACTTGTAGTCGAACTCTACATGCTACAGTGAGTCTCAGCAAAAAGTAAGTCCCGCCATATCTTGATTTATCGGAGACTGCTTAAAACACATCCGATCAGTTCGATAGTCCAGGGTTTTCTGCTAACCGGAACTTATCTATCTCCTCTCTAGACTCCTTATATAGTCTACCTCCTGGATTAACCTTGGGTAAGAATAGTGGAAGAGAAAGAACAAGGGGACTCCAAAGCAGAACAGAGGAGGTGGATCTGGAGGGAAGCCACAAAAGTTGATGGTATGAGGGAATGGAGGGAGCGCTCGAAACAAGCTACACCAGCGCCAGGGTTCCATCTGGCGGCAAATTAAGAAAATCCAGCCAGCTTATTAGCTATAGAAATGCGTCGCCAAAGATGTTTTTCATATTACACATTTTTCAAATTATATGTTTTATATATTTTTCTTTCTTTTAAATTTCTTGTTTTAACCATTTTGTTAGACAAGAACGTGATTGTTTTATTTACTTATTTGTACATGCTTTCCTCAGCGCTGAAGCCAGTTCTCTGCTTCAGCTGGCCGGACGCCTACTTTAACCAGGTTAACATGACCAATAAATTCTTTTCTCGAAACGCTCATTTCCAACTTCCTCCTTCTTTACTAATGTTTGCACATCCCTCCAGAGGGGCGCGGAGTTCACAATCTAGGGATCGAAAGCAGGCCATCAGGCTTACGCGCCTCATATGGCAATATTGTACATATATGTAAACTTGTAGTATGTACTTATTTCTAATAAATACATATCTTTGTGCATATAAGTTTCATTCAATGTATTTATCAATATGAAATAAGTCGAAATTCAACAGCAATGATTTCCACTTTAAAATACTTCAAAAAATAATATTGGTCAGGACTTTCAGAGAAATACTCCATTGTGCGATGCGGTTAAAAAAGTTGTAACATTGCTATTTAGAGATGTTACTTTAGTAAAGAGACACGGACTTCCCCATGATTGTACATTTTCCGCTAGAAGGGAGGGAGAAAATTTCTTAGTTTCCCTCCGGGTTTGCCAATGTTTAAGCTTGAATTCATCACTCTTATATTTGCAAATATTCGACGAACTTCTGTGGTTTAACGTTTCCTCAAGTGTGTTAAAACGTTGGAGTGCAACTTGGTCGAAAATGTATAATGTTTTTCTGACCAGTCATCATGAGTGTGGATTTCCCTGGGTTTTATTCTACCCACATTCTTGTGGCTTTGTATCAATACATAGCAAAATTTACGTTTTAGTTTGCGATAACAGGTATATAGCGCAAATTTCAGGGTAAATACAAAGTCGCTAAGCTCTCATGATCCCGAGATACAGAATTTTAGTTGAAGTTTACCACAAATTTTCTCAGCGTCAACGCAAATCGTTACGAATGAGTGTTTTAATCAATGATATCAACATAGAATTTATGCTTACTAAGCTTTCCTTTTCATACTGCAATCCAGAAATTTTGCGAGTATCGTTGTGGAATAGAAATTCACTGAAACTCCAGTGCTAGAAATTCTCTGAAACTTCCGGTTCCAGTTTAACCTACATTATAAAGCAAAGATGCAGGAAGGAGTTGTTTTGGGGATCAATTTAGCGTTGTGGGAGTATTTATCATCCTCTCTGTTAAACTTCTAATCAAACCACAAGTGGTGAAAAGGAAAACACTTCCGATTTTTAGTGTTTATAACTATCGGTATGGCTAGATCAAAAACGGTAAAAGATAGCGAAAAGCAGCTTTGTTTAATCAAGTATTTCAAGAATGTTCTATCTCGACTCTAACTTTCTACTAAAACCGAAGGTGGGGAAAATAAAAGTTTTCGTTTTAACGTTAATATCTGTATAATGAAGCTAGAAGGGCTTTTTTGTAATTCATGAAGTGCCCCAAGATTATATCACATATCAACACTAATCTCTATACTCAAACCGGAAGAAAAGATCCGGTTTCTATATTGAAAAATATTCCATGATCCTCTTTACGGTATTTACTAGTGTTCATTTATTTCCTTATTTTTACAATAAATCGACAGTCGTAACTAACCAGGAATAGGAATTCTGTCGTGTTCAATGGATGATTCCTTTGGTATTCATTCTGCTAACATCTTCAGGTTATAGCAGAAACAAGGACTCATCTGCAGGAGCTTAAATGATAAGTTGAAGAAGATATGTAGTTAATATTCTAGTATAGTAATTTCAGTCGTCTGTGTGTTGTCTTTATTATGATACTGAAGAGAACATGATGAGAAAGAAGATGGAAACGAAGTGAATGGAACTGAACAAAACAAGGTTAGTAGTTTCGTTAGTCGCACCAGCAGTTTATCAGTGAAACTATCACAGTCTTCGCCATCTATGTTGCCTTTTCTTTGCTCTGGGAGAGGTATTCATTAAAAATCCGAGAAGCAACGTGTGATGTTAGGGAACATTCCTTTGGAAATAACTGACGTAGTATGATTAATTCATGTTCCATATTCGCTCAACATTTATTTTTCCCACAAAATGGTCCTAATATCCACATGCTACCGCAGTGCCCAGGTTACATCTACGGATCTAAACAGACTTATTTGGAAAAAATGAAATGAAATCTTTGAGTTTTACGTCCCACGATTATGTCGGTTAGACTCACAGACTTATTTGGATGACAATTAACGTCGCAATGGACCCATTTGTAAATCCATAACAGAACGGACCAACTAAGAGGTACATAAACGTACAAGCGCATAGCTTGGATTTGGTTAAAAGGAGGGCATAGATAAGTTTTTTGTCTCTCTGTTTGATACATATATATATTCATATGGGGTGTCGGGTGAGAGAGAGAGAGAGAAAGCTTAATGCAAACCTTCTTGACGATTTGTTAACATGTTTCGCACTTGGTACGAATGGCTCCTGGCTTGATTCTTCTCAGAAAATCAAGAGTTTAGGTGCTGAGAGAGTTTAAGTGCTACTTAGAAAAAAAACGAATTTCAGACCTGAAGACTCGATAAGGGAATTATGGTTATTTTAACAGCAATAATGTTCTAAATTTGATTCCAGGTTGAGTCGGAATTCACACAAAAATATACTCCCATGGAACTACTCTTACAGGATCACTAGAATAGATAGCCTGCTGGGTTATTTGTATCTCAAAAATTAGTTCTGGTGATGAACTAACACATGTACAACATGCACCAATCAAAAGTATATTAATAGTACCTATCATGTCCAGATATAAAAATTGTGCTAAAATTTTTACATTGAAAATTCTTGTGTCTGTTTTTGTATAGATAGAAAATTATTTCTGATCATTTACTAGGTAAAATAATGGAAAATCGATGATTTTCCCAAGGCGATTAAAGTTTTCGATTTTTTTTTTTTTTTTTTTTTTAAGATTAAGATACTAATTGCATGCTTTATCCATACCTAGGCAGACAATGAATCTTCAAATTTTACAACCAAACGCTACTCAAGAAGTATAAAATATGCTCTGAGATGTCAATAGAGAATGAAAATTATCTGATAAAATTCCGTGGTCAGACAGTAAAGCTACACGCAAACGTATAGAATTAATGCAAACATTAACTTATCTCCTTACATATAGATCATAAGAAAGTGTGAACTACCCTTAAATTAAGTTTTTCTTTTTAATATTTTCAAATGCTAGGAAGCAATACACGATATGTTTGAAATACCTACTTCTGGAGTACGTAGGTTTGCATCCAGGATATCTGAAAAGGTGATTGTTTCTCTTAGACCAGCTTTTTATATCTTGTTGAATAATCACCTACATAAGGAACAAAGATGGAATCCTGTCCTCAGCAATTAACTGATATAAGTTACCAATCATAATCGGAGAAATATAACAACTAGGGTTCGAATCTCTATGACCAACCAAGTTGGAAATATACATGTTTTAAGACCGAAAAAACACAGACTATGATTTAAAATGTGCTCAAATACACACGAAGTAAATCATTTTTTACTGAAAATCTACTTAAACTTGAATTTTTAACAAACATATTTCTAAGAATAATCATTTGTTGACATTTTCGTAGTTATTTTCGCCTGAATGAATATCTGTAAGCTCTGAAGAATAGATCACAGCATATTACTGACATTATACGACAAAAGCTGAATGACCATCTCCTGATTCCTAATGATGACATATCTATTTAAACAAAAATGAAACCCGTCTAAAATATGAACAAAAATAAGCCTTTTTATCACTTCAGGCCCCCATGGCCTCACGCCAAAATATGGTTCAAATATACATATATATAACCAACAAAAACATTTTTTCATGACAACAGTCAGAAATATGTTTATATTCAATTATACATATAAAAGGATAACAGAATGAAGATATGACCTCATAGAAATCCGACCTTTATGAAAAACTTTATTTCTAATTTGCATCTTAACTCCGATGTTGCGACTGCTTTTACAACATAATGTTCAGCCGATGTTTGTCTCTGATGAGAGACAGAAGATATTGTACATTGATTTCAATGTAACTGTTCGTTGAAAAGTGTCTCAGATTATTTACTGTGTCCTCTGTCATAGGAAAGGAAGGTATGATATGCTTATCTTCGTAATGTACCTCACAAACTCTTTCCGTAATAATTTACATTTTTTCCGCAAATATGGAGCCCAGGAGTAGGTTTGGGCATGGAAATATAGGAAGAATTCGCACATAACACAGCTCACTCAAAATAGAAGATTCAATTTTTAAAGTTGAAAAATACAGAGGAAAGGAAAGTATTTTATTAATAACTACCAGAGCAACTAAATACTCTTAAATTTTATATATGATTCTTTGGCAAACTTATGAACCTCTCGAAAAGATGATGTACTCGGTAAATAAAAACTAAGCCGTCGTAAGGGGGCACGTTCTTGGGTGTCCCAAAACTCTTGATTAAGGCACTGTATATGTACATTGAATCTTCACTGGACATATTTAGGCATATCTATGTTGCATGTTTTGTGTCTTTTTATTCATGCTAATTACCTGTTTAATTTTAGTTATAACTATATTGTTGAATGTGTATGTGTAACTGAATATGAAGGGATTAATGACAATATTGATGTCTTAATATGTGATTTTTTAATTTCAGTTTCGTTGGTGAAGACAGCCAGTTGAAAATTACAAAAAAAAAAAAAAAAAAAATCCTATCGAGGACATTTTTGACGTTTAAATATGTTTACTATACGTTTAACTTCCAAGATTTTTTTGGACAAAAAATGAAAGGTTCATTTGTGGGCCAAAATTGTGAAGCAAATGGACATAATAACCAAAATTGAAGTCAATTTCCATTATAATTTAATTACATGGAATGCATGTATTCACAATTATACTATCAAGCTTTGCCTGCACGTGGGGAAGAATTACACGTATTATAGGCGCGAGTAATCAGTGTTTAATTCTTTGTTTTGTAGCAGATATTATCTTGAAGAGTAAAGCCAAACCCGAGGGCGTATATACTTTTATCTTTATTTGTAGAAGATTTTTAATATGTAGTTGAGTAATTCTTAACAGTTGTTTAGTTACTTAATGTATTCCAGAGTTAATGTAATACAAATATAATATCCGCGTAAAAGTCAAAGACCTGATTGCTGAAGTACATTTTACAATGTTTCTCGAAATACTGCTCGATTGGTATCCACTTTTTATATAGCCTTTATTGTAGACTTCAATGTTTTGACTTGGTCAATTTTGTTTCCACAGGTACGTTGGTATGACGAGCTGTTTTACCGCTATAGACGAAGCATGTAGCCAAAATTAGAGGCGTCTCCTAACGAAAAGCATTTCGGTAAAATCAAGAGGTTTCTTGTCTGGAACTAAGGAAAGAAAATCAACCTCTTCTACTGAATTAATGTTGTATATTGTTATATTAAAATATACGTTTAACGGATGAGTTCAGCACGAGAAAACTATATTTTTACCTATAAGATTTCCCTTACGAGCTGCCTTTAATTTGGACATTCGACGCCTCTTCACATCCATAGTCGCACACACAGAGATTGTCTAACATCTAGTGGACGTCCCTCTATATACTTATGAAACGTCCCTCGATATACGTATGAATTGTCCAGTGGACTAAACGTTCGTTTTACCTGCGTTTTACGTCTACGGCAGAATACTGGGTGTCTGTGTACGTTCATAAAGCTCAGTTTCTGACATCCGCACGACATACATTGCACTTTTATACAGCTACGTATCTGGTGTCCACTGGGCACACATTCGAATTCCTGAAGGTTTACTGGAAAAATTTTCGACAAAAGATTTACCTCTATTAGGGTGCACATCCATGACAAATGAACGTCTATAAACGTACACATCTATGTCTTGATCACATATACTGAAAATCTACTTACATCCGCAATGCCCCTCACTGACCCACTGACTCTTAAAAAAGCGGACATCTAATGGACCTTGCATGGGGTACTATTAAGATCAATACAAACGTTCAGTGGACATCCTCTTAGTGTTCTGTTAAGGTACACAATATGTTCATGGTTAAGTATCAATGGATGTTTACTTTCTCATGGACGCAGTTCGCACGTAACATGTTGGTCCATCTTCCATTCATTTAGACGACCTGAATCGGCTAAATTCCTGGATCATTTTTGAATGAGCCTGTGCTGTGTGGGTGTTTTACAAAAATTGAATTTGCGAGAAAAATTTATAAACTCATGGCACCTGTGAGCTTTATAACCTTAATGTTTTAATATCTTTGCAGTGTTTGATCTTTTCCAAAATCTTTCTTCTCCACACTCCTTCGATATATCAGCTTTCTCATTAGTGTGTGCTAACATATGATTTGCCAAAATTGAACTTAAACCAAATCACTTTTCACACACTGAGCTCTTTTTTCTGTGTTAATTATTGCCTTCTGGCAAATGTTAATTTTGCACAAATAGTATCCCAAATTTTTTGCATGGGAGCTCCTTCACGGCTAAGCGGTTACCGTACGCACCTTTGGTGTGGGAATCCTGGGTTCGATTCCCGGCGGTAGCTCGTGTTTTGGATACCACGCTTATAAGAAAGTCCACCTAGTCTCGCTGCATAACGGGACATTAAACTCAAAATCAACTTTTGCCATTGAAGAGAAATTTCACCTATATGTATTAACGTATGTATAAACAAATACAGTTTGACGAAATCTCTACTAACAGTCTTGGCGTGTATGAGGTTTTTTAACTGTGTATCAAGATATGTTTAGTCAAATTTGAACGTCGAAAAAATCTCCCACACCTTTGTGATAAGTAATGTTTTTCACAGGCATGTATCAACGTATGTTTAACCAACTTTGATCGTTCACTAAATTTATTTCGACTTTTCGCACATGCGAAATTTTCCACCCGAATGTGTTAACATGTGTGCAGCTCTATGTGAACGTCGAATAAATTTATTCCTACCCTCTTAGCATGTGTGAGGTTTTTCACCCTGTAGGTACTAACATGTGTGCAACTAAATTTGAACGCTGACAAAATTTGTTTCTACGCTCTTCCCATTTATGAGGTTATATGCATGTATGTTTTAACTTGTGTCTAGCATATGTGAATTTTTAACTTGTATGTATTAGCTTGTGCCTAGTTAAATGTGAACGATCAATAAATTTTTGACCACATTTGGATTAACATTTGTCTAGCTAAATATGAACGTTGACTAAACTTCTTACCACAGTCTTTGCTTGTGTGAGGTTTTTCACCTGTATGTATTAACATGTGTTTAGCTAAATTTGAACGTCGATTAAATTTCCACACACTCTTGGCATGTGTGAACTTTTCACCTGTATGGATTAACATGTGTCTAGCTAAATATGAATCTGGACAAACCTTCTTACCACAGTCTTTGCTTGTGTGAGGTTTTTCACCTGTATGGATTAACTTGTGTCTAGCTAAATCAGAACGGTAATTAAATTTCTTTTCACACTCTTGGCATGTGTGAGCTTTTTCATTTGTAAGTATTAATATGTGTCGAGCTAAAGTTGAACGCTGATGAAATTTGTGACACACTCTTTGCATGTGTGAGGTTTTGCACCTTTATGGATTAACATGTGTTTAGTTAAAGTTGAACGTTGTCTAAATTTCCCACCACACTCTTGGCATAAGTGAGGTTTTTCACCTGTATGGATTAACATGTGTCTAGCTAAATCAGAACGGTAATTAAATTTCTTTCCACACTCTTGGCATGTGTGAGGTTTTTCATTGGTATGTGTTAACATGTGCCTAGCTAAACTTAAACGCTGACGAAATTTGTGACCACACTCTTTGCATGTGTGAGGTTTTTCACCTGTATGTATTAACATGTGTCCAGCTAAATACGAACGTCGATTAAATTTCCTACCACACTCTTCGCATATGTGAGGTTTTACACCTGTATGGATTAACATGTGTGTAGCCAAATGTGAACGTTGACTAAATTTTTCGCCGCACTCTTGGCATATGTGAGGTTTTTCACCTGTATGGATTAACATGTGTCTAGCTAAAAGAGAACGGTAATTAAATTTCTTTCCACACTCTTGGCATGTGTGAGGTTTTTCATTGGTATGTGTTAACATGTGTCTAGCTAAAGTTGAACGCTGACTAAATTTAGGTCCATACTCTTTGCATGTGTGAGGTTTTTCATTTGTATGGATCCTGTAATAAATTCAGTAAAATAGGGAGTGGAAATCTAGGTACACTATATGGAACAACAAAGAAATAAAGAAGTTTCCATCAAAAATAGAACAACAAAAATATTGAATTTTTATCGTGAGGCTTTTTAAGGTAATCATAAGTTTTAGAATGGCGAAAGTGCTATACCTCATAACTCACCATAACCAAACTTTCAGGAGAGCAATAAATCTGTTCTGCTTTTACACTATCTTATTTGCGACACCAAGTTTTAAAAGTTAGTTTTTTCACGTTTTTCTTTACCGGGTTTTCGTTTACGATCTCTCACACGCACGTAGAATCAGATGTGGGAAATTGAATGCACCTAAAATCTAAAATTTCATAAAAAGTGGAGATACGATGTTTTGCACTTTCCCCCGATAAACTGATTTATAATACTATTGTAATATTACATAAAATCTTGTAGATATTAGGAGGAGAGAACTATTGAGGTGTTTTAGTATCATTTCTATTCTCCAAAGAAAAGCATGTCATTTAAATTGATATCTCAAATCATATCTACACTTATCTATCAGTTATCGGATTTAACTCAAATGCATACTACCACCTTACACCATGGAATGAATATCTGATTACTGGTGAAAATGGTGGTACGATCTCACTGACAGTACTTGTGTACTATATAAATAATTTTTGTGGTATATAATTTAGCAATTCCGAGAGATTTTTGCAATTACAACTACCAAAACTGTTCGTATTATGACAAAGAAAGAAAACAAGACTATAACCATTTTTAAAATTTTGTACAAAATACGTCATTTCAAGCAGTATGCTAATCTCTACTAGTGCTTCTAATATCATTTGAATGCTCTGAGATATTAAGTTTTAAACCGTTATACAATCTTTAAGTCTAATGATATACATCTAATGAAAAAAGCACTCTTCTTAAATAAGAACGTTTGAGAATGCTACGCCCTGTATATTAACAAAATGAAAGAAACATGGTATACATTTAATTATAAAAGAAAGGCAGCTTTACTTTTTAAAATAAGTTAGCTATTTTGTTCAGTACCTACCTTTACCTGAGTTTCTATCATATTGCTTTCATTCAAATTGGTATTATAAGGAGACAAGGAGGATCAAGAAATACACGACAAAAATTATCATCTCATGTGTGACTCTTGTCAAAGAAGGAAAATTAGCATAAGCTTATCGTTTAAAATAAACGATTGCATGCACAGGTGTATTGGAAAATGCTATATTTAAGAGGGAGAAGAGTAACATTCAACATAATATTTATCAGTACTTACAGTTGAGATACAAATCTTCTGCTATAATTTCAGGAAACATGTGAATACCTTGAAAGTATACTTTACACAGATGAGCACTCTGTCTCCCCATTTTGTTACTTTTTATTGTCTTTTTCGTTACTATCATTAGAATCAGTGTTCTATGAGTAAGAGAAAAACTTTAAATTGTACGCCAAAGCAGAGTATGTGACAAGTGGATTACGTTACGAAGGTGAAATTTACAATATACGAAGTTCGACAAGAAAGTAATAAGAAAATTGTTTCAGCTTCTGATGGCAACGCTGCAGTGTGAAACCGTCGCCAGAGAGTGGCCTTGGGCCTGCTCCAATAGCACAGCACGTGGAACGCACGAAATATTTTTTTATTTTGAAATTAGAAGTTAAAGAGTGCGATCGTATATTCGACCCCTGTCACAACAACGGAAACACGTAATATTGACCAGTGCTACGCAATCGCCTTCTGTATGAAACTTGGTGAGACTGCCTCGATAACGTACCGGAAGATTTAGCAGGCCTTTGGAAATATACTGTAGCCAATGGCAGAGGTATATTGTTGGTACAAAATGTTTGCGGAAGGCAGAACAGAAATCGAAGATGAACATCGTAGTGGGCGACTCACAACAATATGGATGGAAGAGAGCATAGAGAGAGAGGGAACTTCTCTGAGAGGATAGACGATTAACCGTGAAAGATTGAGGATAAACAACATAAATCGAGAAAATGTGCGTCTGATATTAACTGCTTCGTACAAGCTCCCTTACCCGGTTTGTAGTGGCGGTTCAAGTTTGGAGGGTTGCCAGCATCAGCTTAAAAAGACATTCTTCTTACGTTATTTTCGGGTCTCGTAATTAAAATCTTTACTGAAAACCAGTGGGCAAGTGTTATTGGCTTTAAGGAACGAAAACGGGAAATTCCCGTTGTTTCCTAAATACATAAAATTACCATATGATTTAAATTCGAGGGCAGATCGATAAACCACAAATTTTTTTCTCCCCAAGTATTCCAGCTGGAATGGAGAAATTGCATGACGAGAGAGTTTGAAATTTGTGCTACAGAGATTTCTTTGTTTTCCTATGTAGCTCTAGCGACACAAACTTGAACTACGAAAGAAATAAGGCGTCCTGTTACTTTCCCTCACATGTGAAGAGAAGCCAGTTATGATTAGATTTCAATGAATCAAAGGGCATACACCAAGAGAAAATTACTGTAACATGCGTACCGTATATGGGGACGATTATATGGACTGTTGCAATGTTTCCAGTTATTGTGCATTCCGCCAAGCTCCAGGCACCCGGTAACAGCTTCAACACCGCAGATTATCAGCGCCATCCAGCCAGCAATTCTAAGTGATCATCGTGTGCACGTGCGAACCTTATTGCAGAAATTCAACATTTACTATGCTGTAGTGTACGACCTTGCTCAGGACACATTGCAATTCCATAAAGTTGGAGCTCGCTAGGTGCTTAAGAACTTGACAGATAACCACGAAGTTCAGCGAATGATGACATGCTTGGATCACCTAACGCGTTATGCCATCTGTATGCAATCGTGAATGTCTTGGGCATACTATTAGACGCTCGAGACCAAGCACGTCTTTATGGAGTGGAAACATACTGGTTTCCAACACGACAAAAACTAAACGTAATTCAATTTGCGAGAAAAGTGCTTGTGACAGTGTTCTGGGACGTTTGTTGTTTTTTGGGGGGATTTGTTAAACACTGGACAACTGTAAATGCTGCAGCGTATATTAAAACTTTGGTTAATGTTGCGTCGTGCCCTGCGTGACAAAGGCCGCTACAATAATGGTGACAACGTCAAACTTCATCATTACTGCCAGTCCACAAGTCTCTTTCGTCTCTCACTTTCATATCTCTATGTTCTCATGAAGAAATTCCTCACCGGTCAAAATTTTGCGACAGATACGGAAGTGAAAACAGCAGTCCGCACATTCCTATGCTCCACCATAAAAGACTTTCATGAACAGGGCATCCTGAAACCGTACCACGCTCATAGAAATGTGTGGAGAAAGTTGGTGACTGTAGAAAAGTGGATCAAATAAGTAACTTTTTTTGTGCTTTGTTTGGTTTTGGTATATTAAATTTTTTTAAAATTATTACACGCTATTTGTTACAATTTTCGTTTTACGTCGATAAAAGTTGAAACTGGAAAATGGTAATTTTAAACACCTATGGTTTGAATAGAGCTTCAACGCAAAGTAACGTTTTCTCGACCAGCAAACTCGAGTCGAAGAACACATCCATATTTCTTAGCGTTTTTTCTCTACGGAAATCAGTATTTAAACCGCAATGGTAAATCTAAGACTTTCGTTTCTCGTATAGTGCTGTAAATAGTCACGTTGAACCGTTTGAAGAAAATACTTCTCCCTATTTATTAGTGTTTGTTGTGTGGCGATAAATGTTGAAACCACATCTCGTTATTTCTAATCACTTCTTGTTTGAATAGAATCTCAACGCAGGAATTGAAGATGTTCTTTAAATGCCAAATGGATTGCAAGAAACTGCAAGTTAAGAGCTTTTAGCGCTTTTGCTGTAAGAAAATCAGTTTTGAAATTGCACGTAATTGTAAATGTGATCAACTTCCCATTTTAAAATTCTTGAAGTTTTATGTTCGACGTTTCCACCGGCTAGGCTAAAGGAGACAGTGATGATAAGAAATGAAAGAAATTGTGGAATGATAGTAGCGGGATGGGGGGATAAGCCCGACATAACCCACGCACACGGTGTTTGTCCAACACAAAGTTCACTTGGCAGCACTTGCGTTCGAAACAAGGACCCATGCACCAGAAGTGAACGCTCTACTACTGAGCCAGTGCTGCCTCACTTTAAGAATGTTGAGGATAGTCATCATACATTGTGTTGCGAAGCTGAATCCTCTGCACAAAAGTGTTTCTCGTTATATATGTTGCAATTAAACGCCGAATTGTTTTCATAAACCCGCCTTACCCTACCTGCTACCGTTTTCGTTTTGATACGAAAATGAAATGTTAAGTGTTATGTTACACGCTTATGCCGACCAGGCTAAACGGGACAGGGATTATGAGAAATGAATGAAATATTGAAACGAAGAAAATAGAAGAACCCCAAGGAAACCTACTTACAGTGTTTTTCTACTATAAAGTCCGATTGGCGCGAGCTGGGATCGCAGCACTCTCCCGATATATCAGAGGTGAATGTTCAACCATTGACCCGTTTTCATTCAAAATTAAATTAAATGAATTCTTTAGTTTCACGTCTCACGGAAATGTCGGCTAGTGTAAAGGACAAAGGAATGATGACAAAGGAATGAAATATTGAAATGAACAAAAAAGAACCAAGAAAAATCCACATACACACACTTGTCTGTTTTTGTTCAGAAGCTATAATGTTGAAACTGGAAATGGTCATTTAAAAAACTAGTGGTCGGAATAAAGGCTTAACGGAGAAGATGGAACCTACATTTGGGAACTGAACCGATTGTAACAAAGCATATCTCGATATCCCTTACCGTCTTTTGTAGATAGAGGTCAGTATAGAAACGAATCATATTATTAAATTTCAAACACTTCCGAATTTGCTAGATTGTTGCGCGTTTAATATGTCCTCTTTAGACCTTCTATTGACTGTAAAAAAAAACGTTTGTCAATATTTGTTATCGTTCCCGTTCTATGGTGACAAATATTTAAACCGAAACGCATCATTCTCGGTTTCAATCGCTCCGGTTTGAATAGGAGTTAGCAGAGAATGTGAAAGCTGAAGTAATAGTTAATTTGAACAACATCCGGATTTGACAGAGTTATAGACAGTCATGATACGTATGTTATACATAAGTACTGAATCGTTTACAAACAATCGCTTCTCGTTGTGTATTACACGTACCTTCTATGGCAATAAAGGCTAAAATCAAAATGACTAAACTGAATAAAGTTCGGTTTGAAAACAGGGTTAACGGATGAAATGAGACATATTATTAAGACACTGAAATACTTATAATAAAATCAGTTTGAAAGCATTGACCGTTTATCTTGTACGAGAATCAGTCATGAACCGGACGTCATAGTAAATTTGAACTACTTTCCGTTTCGGGAGAACCAAGCGAAACAGCGCAAGTAGTAAAGCGTTGCCTTCGCATTCGGTAGATCTTGAGATCCATTCTCGTTGCCGACCATCCTGACTGGGGTTTTCCAGTCTCCCTCAATCCTACTAGCCAAATATCAGGATAGTACCAACTAAAGAGGCCCTGGGCCACATCTTCCCTATTCCTTTTGATTTTTATTGTTGTTGTTAGGTATCCACTATAAAATGGCCTCTGAGCTGTATTTGGTGATTGTTAAATAAATAAATAAATAATTTGAATAGCCTTGAATGTTGTGCTAAGACGATGAATCGTGCACGAACATCCGCTTCTCGATATATTAAAATTTTCTTTTAAACTTAAATATATTAAATATATGCACGTAACAGCTTAAAAGTCACAAAAGCTGCTTCGGTTTTATGGACATTATGTAACATAACTTACCAAAAAGACTTTTGTATACAGTTCAAAAAATTAGAGGTGGTATTATGTCACATTCGAAACCAGAAGAAACAATTTTCGAATTTCAGATTCGAAAACTTTTTAAGAAATGAAAAAAAAGCCCTTGATTTTACAATATATTTTCTACTAAGGCATACAAGAAACATTTCTAAAAATGCAGTGTGTGATTGATTCACTGCTAAGAGATTACAAAAATATTTATTTATTTCACTCGTATAATAAAAGTAAAATAAGGCGGAAAGTACATATAGTTACAAGCTGCAGTGGCTAGAATAATTTGCATAATGTCAAAAGACTTTTCAAATGAAAAAGATAAAAAAAAATGGTTGTTTTGTATCTAGGGTCATTCTCACGTACAAAATCTAGAAAACCAAAAACACATAATTTATTTTATTCATCTAGTAAGAAAAACTGGCTTCAGGTTCCATTTTCTGGAGATAGAAGCCAAAAAAAAAAAAAAATGCAATACAGAAGATGGTTGAAAGCTAAAAATATACTTGAAATAGAGCGATCGGGAAATTTTTCGTGACATGTACTAGAGATACTTTTAGTTTCCTAAATTCCCAAAAATAATATCAATTTACGTCACTCACCGAAAAAATGACAGGATCTCAATTTGAACCATCCGCAGTTACAAGCCGAAAAGAAGCACTTTAGATGCCCAACACTGCAACAAGAATATATACTACGATCCAGAATTTTCTCATAGCTTGCCAGTAGAGTTAGCATGATGTCAAATATATATTTCGACGGTAGGTTCCAATAAGGTGCAAACAAGATATTCTAATCCCGAATGTGTTTGAAATAGCACGAACTAAACTCTTTTCGTAACTTGTAGCTAAGTACATTCTTACATTTTTCTCAATTCCGGAAAGATAAAGCTCGAAATTTAATGCACTCATCTCATAAAAATTACAAGATAAAAAATTATACATTTCGCACTTTCAAGTTGAATTGTTCCGATTGAAAACTACAAGTCCAGATAACGTTACGAAAAAGTTACCAGTCATTCTATTTGAAATGTTATCGAACTTCGAATTTATAATGGTAGTTTTTCTGTTTCTCAACGCAAAGGATATAATTTGAAATTTTCTTATACCCATTACCTGAGTGAAAAAAAAAAAAATATTTTTTTATATTTTTATGCAATCTACTGTAAAAATGTCATCAGATACCAGTAACGAAAATCTTTTCTTCTTCTATTTTCCATTTATTCTAAATTTTGACCTGTTATTTACGCCAATATGGGAAACTATCATGGAAGTGTTTCGTTTTAAATAATCATAATGAAACTTCAATAATGAAATAAATTGAGTTTTCTTTTCAGAACTTAGAAAAGTGTAAGAATACATAAGAATGAGGCATGAAAAAATTACCAATAGTTCTATTAATACACGCCTTGAATGTTGAACGATTAATGGTGTATTTCTCTTTTATTATAGGGTACAATTTAAAATCACGTCAATTTTGTTAGAACAATCTAATGGGTTAATATCTTTTCTAGAATCTATAGGAGTGTAAATATCGACCTAGATATGTCACGAACTATTTCCTAGCTTTTCCTCCTTGAAACGGGTTTCGAAACATTACGGATCATTGGCGTCATGCTCAATATTAAAGAGGGAGAGTATTTCTGAGTATTTGTTTTCCATATCAGTAAATAAATTGCATGCTGTAGTTTCGTCAAATACTCAACGAGTATGATTATCAATATACATTTTGCAATTATATTTCTTGTGTGCTTTGCTCAAAAAGACTAATTTAAAATAAAGATTTTTTAAGCCACTTGGTTAGCTAAAAATTATTATTGTTAACGGTCTTAACTTCTATTTTATCATTTCCAATTGAAACACCAGCAGTTGCATAAAAATAATTTTTAAAAATACTGACGAAAATAAATACAGAAGAGTAATACTTTTGCGTTATCCGTGCCTCATCCGGTAAAATTACAATTCACTATTAATAATAACAATAATAAATATTATTATATTTATTATTATTATAAATGAGCAAAATGAATATCAATAAGCAAATTGAGATTGTTCTTGACTTCCTTTCGGCTTAGTTACCGAATCTATCACCGATTAGTTTAGTGACCTCCAAGACAATGGATTCGATACTGACAGCAGCCCTTTTCGATTGTTATTATATCTTCCCCCATTCCATACCCTAGGGGGTCTCTCACCTAGATAGTATTTTTCTCCTGATTTGTAGTTACATGTGTATTTGAACTCATTGATTGAAATCAGGTATGAAACGAGTTCCATGTTTGACACGTGATTGATTTGTTTATATATATATATATAAGTGGGAGTGTGTGTAAAGTTTGAACCAATCCTATTTCGTTGATGTTTCATTCTCTCCAGTTAAAGTTTACAACCAAACGTTTATATAAAGGCTACAATTTCTTCCAAACTATGATGTTCTTGATACAACTACTTTAAACTATCGAACTCTACTCTGTCAATTTCCACACCAGAGGAATCAACAGCAAGCATTTATTTTTTACAGATTTACCGTAAAATTCACAGAATTATAAACTATATATAAAATATTCGGGCAAGCTTTTACTTTGACCGGACAGTGCAACCGATTTCTCTTACCCGGTTCCCGGTGCAGTTGAGGAATTACATTCCAGTCGCTCCAACCGATCGTGACGTAACGCCGTGTGGTATTATCATGGTGGCAAAAGGTGCAATGAAATTACTCCTGCGTGGCTTCTAACTCCCTTCGAACGCTCAGCTGATTCGTACGTAAGTAGGTAACTTTTTCGTTAACCATTTAGGTACCATTGTTCCCTTTTGGAAGCAGGAAATTTTCAGTGTTCTAGCGTTGTATATTTTCTATAGTTCTGGCCCAACATTGAGTGGTATTATAAATGAAAGAATTGTTAATTGCTTTATTTGCCTTAATTTCACAAAAATGTATAATAAATAATTTCTTTCGATTTTTTTACAATTGATGTTTTCCTGCTTTTTACAAGAGGTAGTATTACTGCGTGCTTACGACGTAATATAGAAGTTGGCAAGACTTTCTGTGGACAGCTGAGAGTTTAATGTTTGTTATTAGGGTGAGAACGTGCGTCTGAGACCATCGTTTCTTATTGCGCAAATGAAATATTTAATGTTCCCATTTGGGAACATTGGTACGCAGCGAGTTAGTTTGAATATTTGTCTGAAATCGCGAAATGGCAAGGCAATTTTTTACGCTGGATGAAATAGTAGGCACGTTGGACACTTTGTGTGTTTCTGATCATGAGGAAACGGATGTTTACATTCTCCCTCCAGATTGAACAGATGACATTTCAAACGAGGAGCACATAAATGAAGACGAATTAGTTCCTGTTATGCGTAAGGACGTATGTGGTGAGTTGATAGAGGCAGTGAATAATGACATCTATGATGCAAATGAGCTCGAAAATATACCATAAACTTGATCATCTAAAAAAGGAAGAGAAACAGTGTGTGCCTAAGTGCAAAAATGTTGCGAAAATTAGCCTCAATCCCATTTCTTGTTCACCAGAAAAACTTGGGTTTCTCATCCTCATCTTGACGGTAGTTCTCCGATAGATAATTTCTCCAAGATCTTGCCTCCATCATATACTGAGCACCTCGTTCTAATGTATAATTTGTACGCACAGCAGAAGTGAGCTCCACACATAAAAGTAGCATATGAACAGTTACTACAATTTTTTGGTTTACTACTTCTCAGTGGGTATCATATTCTCCTTCTGAGAAGTCCTATTGGAGTACAGCAGACGACCTGTGTATACCGAATGTGTCATCCGTAAAGCCAAGAGCCCGTTTCGAACAAAAAATATTACCATATTGTCGACAATTCTAACTTACCAAGAGGTGAAAAATTTGGGAAAATAAGACCTATATACGATGAGCTACAGAAGAACTTTGATATCTTTGACAGTAGTTTGATATCTTTCACCAATCTCTGAGCATTGATGAAAGCATGGTTCCGTACTATGGGCATCACATATGCAAACTTTTTATTAGTAGAAAAAAAATTCGTTTTGGTTACGAAATATGGATTTTATGTTCTTCTGACGGCTATCCATATGCAATGGACCACTATGGTGTAAAAGACAATAGTACTGATAACGTTACTGAGGATATCCCATTAGGAACGAGTTATTCGTACTTTCACATCATAGAAAATAATGCACAGCACGAAGTCTTTTTTTTTAAATTTCTTTACATCTTGTGATGTTGTTTTAGAATTAGAAGGAAAAGGCAATTGAGCAAAAAAAAAAAAAAGTAAGAGATAATCGTGTTCAACAGTGTCCTCTGACTCCACAGAAAAACTTGCTAAGGACGAAAAAGGAAAGTTTGACGTCAAAAGTGATGGTAATGTGTGCTTTGTAAGGTGAAATTAGAGTCCGCTTGTAACTGTTGGTTCAAACTGTTTTACAAACTTGCCAGTAGAATCAGTGAGGAGATACTCTCGTGTACATAAAATAAAGGTTCCAATTAAAAAATGAAATCTTTGAGTTTCACAATTATGCCAGTTAGACTAAGGGAGACGGTGATGATGAGTAATGAATGAAATGGTGGGATCGAACCCGGGACCCCAAGCACCAGAGGTGAACGGCCCAAGGTTCTAATTAGTCGACTACTCGTTATTCAAAAGTACAATGAAGGAATGGGAGGAGTTGACGTTATGGATCGTCTTGCGTCATACAGACCCAAACTCAGATCCAAGAAACGGTGGTGGAATCTTTTCAATAATGCGCTCAATTTAGCAGTTGAATCTTCTTGGAAATTGCATTGCGAATTTAACAAGAACAATGAACTCACATATCTAGTTTTTGAGAGAAGTTACCATGTGTCTTCTTCGCATTGGAAACATGACATCAATTAGGCCAGGTCCAAGATCGTATATCCCTATCGAAGCTCGAAACTCTGACACGCATTACATTGTAGATGCATCACAAGAACGATGAGTATTGTGAAAATCTTGTACAAGAAAAATGTGTTTTCTGTGTCAAGAGAGGTTACACCAGAAGTGTTCTCCAAAGTACCATGGATTGTAAGCATCTTTTCAAACACCTGAAAAAAGTCTGTTAGCTTATGCTCAGCAAAATTCATGACTAGTATCGAATTTGAAACATGTTTTTGCTCTTATAAGTTTTTCAATTTCCTAAAGAGTACTAGTTATATATTTTATAAAAATACTAATAAATATAGGTACATATACTAAGAGTAATTGAATTGTAAGAATAGTAAATATATATCTAAAATAAAAGCTCGTAGGCATTCAAGTGTACTCATACGTAAAAACGTCGAGCCCTCCAATATATATTTACCCTCATATCTACCACAAATGTAACAAGGGAAGAAATGTTGGACAGATTTGAATTTGCTCCGTGTATAAAAAATGTCCTATTTTACTTCTAAGTATTAATATATGTAATGTGTAGGGAAGATATGCAATTCGTATATATATATATATATATATATATATATATATATATATGCGTGACTTTGTGTAATGATGTCATAGAAACGTGGACTGTATGAAATTCATTAATGTAATTATTTAATTAAATAAGTAGAGAAAGTGTTGTGAAAGTAAAACTAAGACGTTAATTCTGCAAACGCGAGGTCCAATGTACAAAACGGTTAGTGAATTTGCGTGTGAAAAGTATATACCACGTGAAAGCTCCAAAGGCACAAACAGTTTCAAGAACTGACTGAGACGGAAACAGTTCCAGGAAGTGACTGAACCCATAAGAACCGATTGAAGTCACTGCCCGAGCCAAAGTAAAATCTTGACCCAATTCGAAATAATATTTTAATAGACTAGTACATAGATATCGTAAATATCTTGTGTTCTTACTTCTAAGATACCTACCTCCATAAAAATAAATTAATCAAGATCCAACCTGTTATGCGCGGATTCACACACAAAGAAGCTATTAACCATTGTAAATGAAATGAAGTATAAATGTAATTGTCGCGGTACTAGAGAAATATCCGAGACTTAAAGGATCAAGATAATTGCAAAATTTACGCTAGTAGTGTATTATATTGGAACACAAATATGTGAGCAATGACAACATATTGGAATGTTTCATATAACATCTTTACTAGCGTACAAATACACAATTCATCATGAAAAATAATACACTTTATGCCATATAGAGTGTTTTGTCCTATGCTTGTTTACATGTATATTGACCTTTTGTGACGCGCCTGTTCCCTACGCAACACTTCGCTCCTTCTCCGGCCAACATGCTGCAGTCCTGCCCTGACTTAGGCCTACACAGCGTTACTTCTTTCTAGTGGCAAGCCAGCACAATTTGATTCGTGTCTTTTACATAATAATTCTTGGTGTACACGTACACTAAAGTGCTGATGTGAAACTATATAGGTAAGTGCAACTCCGTCCCCCAAAAATGATTTTGAAAATAAAAACAGCCGACTTTCAGCAAATGAAGTAAAATATGCAATGAATTTATGTATAGGTTTTTCAATAAATATCTACCT
This sequence comes from Thermobia domestica, assembly GCF_964235325.1. Taxonomy (NCBI): domain Eukaryota; kingdom Metazoa; phylum Arthropoda; class Insecta; order Zygentoma; family Lepismatidae; genus Thermobia; species Thermobia domestica. Next base: position 337,589,699 of record NC_137456.1, read on the forward strand.
TTTTTTAGGACTTATGTTTTATTAATGACTTTAGAAGACCTTCGGATAAGTGGCGTATTCGAGATAACTTGGGGATAAAGTTACAAACATCTATACGTTTGGTCCGGTATAAAAAAAAAAATCACGGTAGTATTTCGGAAATTTTCTGATCCCATTCAGCCACGGAGGTTTCTTCTTAAACAAGCCTCTATATATGGAACACTATCGCAAAGTACCCATATCAAAAATATCTACAAGAATTGGTTTCAAATGTGTATTCAATTTTAGGTAATGATTCCTTCATTAAGATGGGTGCACTCAATTGTGCTTCTGGGTACAACTAGTCTATGTGTGCTGCGCCACTTCCAAACTGTTGATTATTAATTTACGTTACACGTAAATCTACCTCCCGTAACTATTTCTCGAAAAGTATTCCATACAAGTATAAAATTTCGTACCCATGTAACTGTATTATCAATCTGAACCAGTTATTGTATATAAAATTTAACATTACCTTTCTGTCCCAACTGAATTTGAACTACTTGTAGTTAATTGTTTGTTGTCATCACCGTATGAAGCGCAAGTCTCTTCAACCTCTACTTTTCTTAGTGTTTCTATATTATTTTCAAAGGCAGGGTTTTTTACTGCAAATTCAGATTTCATCATACCAATGTTTAATTTGACATCCGAAGAATACATAGCTACATCTTTCTCTCTTGGTTGCTCCCCTTCGGTTGAAGATAATATTAATTCTTTGCTGTCAGTTATCATTTCGTACGTCCATCCTTTCCCTTCGAGTGGATCTTCCTGAGGAAAACCATAATCAATTTCTTCTTTGTACAAAAATTCCAACTTAACAGATGCTTCACCAGCCATTATGGCTACAAATTTAATACGAACTTGCAACTATGCTTGATACTTCCATTTTATTTTATGGTGCATGTGTTAATGAAATGGCTTACAAGAACGTTCATAGAAGCAATTTTATACTTGCAATCAAACATGCAATCACATCTTTATAAATTACAATATAATTACTCCAGTGCTGCCAGGTCCCTAAGTCGAGAAGTCACTACTGGGCCGCCAAAATTCCGCCACGTTCCGCTACCCTTACTGAAATTCCGCTATTTTTCACTGTATTATAAAATTAAACATAAATGGTAAAAAAAAAAAAAAAAAAGAACGCTGTTAACAAAAGTGCAAAATATTTCACAAATTAATAATAGGACTAAATTCTAAACGGAAAACCTTGATTTAGTACTTCATTAAATTTCATGAATTAAAAAAAGAACTTCAGTCTTATTTCAGTTAATAAAGTAAAAGTCACGGTCAATACGTATCGTTCTTTTATTATAACTTTGTTTATTAACATATTAAGGAGACGCGATAGCTCAGTGGTGGATCGTTCAGCTCGGTCCCTAGTTCGATCTCAGCTCGTGCCGTGTGGCCCTTGAGGTGGACAAACACCGTGCTTGTGGGTATTCTGGGGCTCTCCCGTTTTTTTCCACCTTCTTCATTCCACCATTTCACTAATTTCTCATAATCACCGTCTCCTTTAGCCTAACTGGCATAATCGAGGGACGTAAAACTCAAAGATTTCATTTCATTTTATACTAACATACTAACATTATGTAACATCAGTTGCAATTGTAAACATCTTTTTCTTCTAAAAAATAGAAGAAATGAAAGAAAAGGGACACATGTGTTTTATTCTTATTGCGTACAATAACTTCTAAATTTTAATGTAAGAATAATTACAATAATGTCACATGACATAAATTAAACAAAGATGAGCGTGCAAATAATGTCGATACATGTATCAAATATAAAATTTATAAAATGTTTCATTACAATTATTTTAAAAAAAGAAGTTTTTCGATTAATCCTACTTTGTTTTTAATTTCTCTCCCCAAGAAACTACTATAAAATACTATTTAACATCATAAAAAATTCTATACTTTTGTCTCAATAGTACTTATACCTTACAACAAGTGAACCCTCTTTCCCGAAAACAATACTCTCATTAAGGCTGGACCAGCATTAAATGCAGAAGATAGATTTGGCCTTATGCAAAGTCGTTTTGACGTGTGATTAGCGTCATAATAAAGGCCTGATTATTGCAGGAAATATGTTAGACGATCTCTTTAGTATGGCGCTAATCAAGCGTCAGAACAACTCTGCATAAAGCCCAAATTGATTAAATTTTGTCACATGTTTTCTAACCTAATATAAATGTTTTGTAATAACCTAATTTCTTAACTTCTTTCAAGCTATGGCGGAAAATGCGAAGTTTTAAGATAGGTTGTCAAAAGTAGCTACATTTTCCATATATTTCGTCCGTCGCCAATTTGTCGCCAGGGCAACCAAAAGTCCCTACGTTTAGCGGAATTCTGCTACGCTTGGCAACACTGAATTACTCTTTTAAAACAACACTTTTGAAGAGTAATAAATAAGACACAGTTCTGACCAGAGCAGAATGAAATTTATTAAAAACTATACTTACAATGTGTTACAGTTTCAAGGACCTAACGTCCTTTTCATCAGACACAAACACTGAGAAAAGACAGGTGACAGCAGATCTTATATACATGAGAAAGTGAAAGGCCACGCCCTTTTCTTCTCTCTCATTGGTCGGAGGGAACCAATGAGGATAAAGGCAATTTCGCGCCAACAGAAAAACATAATGAGACATATATATGTAGGGTAACTTCGGCAAATAACGCCACCAATTCAACATATTGTTCTGGTGTTCAAGTGCTCTTATATCTAGAGCTGTGCACATTACATGGAAGATGGAGTGAACCCTCCGCTATAATGAAATGATAAAACAAAGATCCTACACATACAATGTCGACCACAATGCACTGAGAATCGGAGTGAGTATGAGATGGCGTTATTACCAGACGAGTCGGCAAATAACGCCACTTGCTTTACAACAACAGAAAGGTGTTGGAATCGTAATGAAATACATTTTGAACACAACTAAATAATGTTCTTGTCAATGTGCTACCTGCTTTGCTGGTACACAAAACTCATAGTCATCGTACATGTTAAACGGTAACTCTTGTGATGGTTACGAACCTCTTAACATAACAGCTGCAGTCATATGGAGCACTACTCGTCGGAGGCAGACAACAATGCACAACCAGCGTCACAAAATGTTCAGAAGCCATATTTAACAATGCTGTCAGAATCACATAAGTCGTGAAACCATAATCTTGCATTCAATACATTGAATCCACGTTTTAAGAACCCTGAGATCGTAGTAATATCCTCCAAAGTTTCCACGGAGCATATTTCCATCCTTTGTCTTTCCGGAGGATGCTTGTTTCTTCGTGCCGGAAGAAGTTAGAGGCAGCTCTTGCGAATAGTTCTAGTGTTACCAATACTCCTCTGGCAGTAAGAGAAATCCCCCTGGGATGAGATTTGTTCTTAGTTATTTTAGCTGTAGGTAGAAGCTCGTGGATGGAGAAGGCACTCGGTAGTGTTGAAGGAGAGATGGAGGCTGGTCATGTGTTTGGAGGTTTGGTAGAGGTTGCTGTTGCTCTGAGACATCATTTGGAGAAAAAGCGACATTTTTGTTAAAAGGATGCCCTGTAACGCTGAAGCCCAAAATTGTGGTCTGAGGTGTTGCTGTACCGAATCATGGCTGTGAAAACAGTTTTGGAAACTGTAGCTTCCCAAGTGTTATTCCGGGATGCGTTCGTCGATAACTGTCAACTGTTTCAGAGCAGTTACAGTTTTAACGAATTTGAAGAAGCTTTTGTAGAGTGGTTCAAGTTCATGGGTGCAATGTGCAGGCAAGCACAGCAGTTTAATATACATGGTCTCAGCAGCATTTAAAATAGTAATATTAAGATCATTGCGATGGCAGTCTACAATAAGCAGCGCTCGGCCAGGGATCCGATGTCTGTTGAAATGTTCCAGAAATGTACGGAATTCTCCCTTTGTAACACAGCCTTTAGGTGTCATTGCATAAGTGTTATCTGGAGGAAGATCATCACTAAACTATTTTTTTAATACTTTATCTTGTATAACACCATCGAAGGGATCTAATTTGAACCTGATACATTAGTGCACGCACTAACACTCACAGTTTCACCTTTTTCGCCATGTGTGGCATTAAATACTCGCTTGCTCCCTTTATGTGCCAATATTGTTAGGCTACTGTTGTATGTTAGTTATAGTCCTGCATTTAATCTGCATTGCAAATAAGTTCAGGATTGTCACAAAAGATTCACAGCATCAAGTGTATTTCCCAATATCGTATACAATTCGTTCACGTAGTTCTTTTGAAACGCATTAGATTACCATAGCTCAAATTCTCCGCCTTTCTGCACACGATATTCGAGTGTCTTGCCATGAAAGCATAAAACTAGACTTTCCCGGATCTACAACTACGACAAAGAAATGCAAACTTTTAACACTAGTATTAGTTTCGATTAGCGATTAGATGAAGAGGCGTTATTTCCCGACGCGATAGTGGCGTTATTTCCAGAAACAATAGACTTTGTTTTGGTCATTATTTCTATATAAGAATAGTGGTCCTGCATATTTTATCTATATCATAATATTATGCAAGTACGGAACTATCAACGCATACCTTTAGTAATAGTAAATCTCACTTTTACCCAAACAATTCGCCTACCTCGTTTCACATACTAAAAATTTGCGAGCTGTTTCCTCTGCTCCGCGGCTGTCACGTCAACATTTGTTCACCGGTTTCTCTTTACTGACGTCTGGCTTGCCTCTAGTCTTTATGCTTACAAAGACAATAGGCATCACTGTTTATCACACACTCATAAGCGGTCACCTTACGAACCACGCGTTTATGCTAGCATAGTGGAAACCTTTAAATGGCGTTATTACACAACGGGCGTTATTTTCCGAAGTTATCCTATATATATATATATATATATATATATATATATATATATGTGTGTGTGTGTGTGTGTGTGTGTGTGCGTGTGTGTGTGTGTGTTTTCATCTTTGTTGTTCATGATTTTACTCTTTTACAGTGAAAATGTAAGAATCTACTACCTCAAACAACTAGGGTGCATTAATAGAATTAATTTCTAATATAAGTAGTTATATAATCACTGCGTTTAAAACAAGTGTGGCTTGTTGATTTAAGTGGAAACAGAGAAATACACTTTTACAGGTAAAGAAAATAACTCATAGGTTCATGCCTCTACTTAAAAGAGGATCTTTCTATTCTTGTGGACAGCAGTAAACTTATCAACAACTTCAACAAGATCTAAGGATTTAAATTAATCAAAAAATCAACTTTGGGTTTCTCTCGTCTTCGTAAAACTTAATTGTTTTGCGGGGATTTTGTATTCACATTTAAATATTTCCAGATCACTTCCATAATGCTGGTCCATAGGCTCGGCATTGTTGTAATTTAGGAAGTTTTCACTTTTTGGATATGGAGTGGCGATTGATCTAATGATCTTGCTACGTGGTCCAAAACGTTTTTCCGTCTCAGTGATTGCTCTATCAATAGTAGGCAAAAAAAATGCCTCTTAGTACATTATCTTTAGAAAATTCTGCTATTATCCTGTAGTCGATACTAAATTAATATTGTTTGTTTTCGGATTAGATTTGAAGGAGGGCCATTAGTTAGAATATCCTGTTAAAAATTCGTCACTACTGATTTACTCTTCTGCATAATTCCTACAATGTAATTTTGTCAGAAATGCGGAATGCTTAATTTTCTTAGAAATTCATATTTTAACAAAGAACAAATATTAATATGCGAAAAAATTGAGTATTCACTGGCTGACTGAATTCACCGTATGGAACATCCGTGGACCAGTCCTACATAACTCCTCATATCTCTCTGATTACTATACATTAGAAAACGGGATGAAACAACCTGGTCACGGAACTAACTACCACTTTTACATAAAATAACATTACAGTAGTAGACAAATAGTGCTTCTGCGCCACTGACCCTCCAACCACTTTCTCAGTCCCGCCTGAAGCAGACAATGAATTTCCCAGTGTCGCCTGACACACTATGCCGGGGGACACAGGGGGGATATGGGAAATCGAGCACCTTGAACCGTCCACCCACGGTGTTTTACGACCCCATTTTAGGGGTGTATTTGTTCTCTTTTATGAGCACTTTTTTAGGGGTGTACTCGTTCTCTTTTATGATCACTTTTTCAACCCCTATGAACATAGCAGAGCTAATAACCACTATTTAAAATAGCACAGAACACATAACATAGCAGATAATACATAAGACTACGTAACATAATAAGGGGGTGTATTCGTTCTCTTTTACGAGCACTTTTCCAACCCCTATTTTACATAACAGAAATTAGAATCCACCCCTAATTGAACATAACATTGCAGGGGTGTACTCGTTCTTTTTATGAGCATATTTTCAACCCCTATTTTACATAACAGAAATTAGAATCCACCCCTAATTGAACATAACATAGCAGGGGTGTACTCATTATCTTTTATGAGCATATTTTCAACCCCTATTTTAACATAGCAGTTGACCTATTTTTCACCCCTATTTGAACATAGTCCATTTTAGGGGTGGACTCGTTCTCTTTTATGAGCATATTTTCCATCACCTATTTTAACATAGCATCGTTTCCAACCCCTATTCAAACTTAGCAGAAAATACATAAGACTACGAACACATAGCAGAGCAGGGAATACATAAGACTACGAAACATAGCAGGGGTGTACTGGTTTTCTTTTATCAGCATTTTTTCAACCCCTATTTTAAGACAATGAATACCTATGTATCATAGCAAAGGGGGTACGAATATACTACTATTTAACATAGTAGGGCTGTATTCGTTCCACCCCTATTTAAACATAGCACAGTATGGCTTATTTTCTAACCCCTATTTTAACATAGCAGAAATTACGTAAGACTACGAAACATAGCAGGGTTGTATTCATTCTCCTTTATGAGCATTCTTCCAACCCCTATTTTAAGACAATGAATGCCTATGTAACATAGAAAAGGGGGTACGAACACACTACTATTTAACATAGCAGGGCTGTATTCGTTCAACCCCCTATTTTAACATAGCAGAATATACATAACATTATGAACACAATCTCCACCCCACAGATTTCGTTCCCAAACCTTAACTTAACATAGCAGAAATGACAAAAGCATGTCAGTAGTAGGCCCCCCCTTATATCTCGCCGAGTCAGCAAAATTTTTCGTGACGTCATAGGTCAAAGGTCAATGACCTTGGCCCAGGGTCAATGACCTAGGGGTACCTAGGAACCCCCTCTAAATTTTGGCAGGGGTACATAGGACCACCCCCCTTAAATTTTGGAAATTGCCAAATCTTAAAATTTGGTATGGTAGCCTAGGACCACAGTATGTACCTCTATCCGTATTGGGGGTCTATGTCGTTCCCTTTCATGGGTAAACAATTGCCAAAAAGTCAATTTTCGGAGGTTTTTGACCTAATTTATCCCCTTGGATGAGGTGTTATTACCCTATATGGTTATATGGGTGTATACAGGGGTCCATTCCCTTTCATAAGACATGGGTATATTAATGCACCCCTTGAAAAATTTGGGAGGGGTACCTGGGCCCACCCCTTAAATTTTGGAAATTGCCCAATTTAAACATTGGGTATTATAGTACAGGACCCTAATATGTAGCATGATAAATTTGGGTGGTCCACCTCGTCCCCTTTTAGGGGTACAAAATTGCCAAAAATATAAACGTAAGCAATACGTTATACCACGTGTTTGGTTTTCGGCCTAATTTATCTCCTTGGATGAGGTCCTATTACCTTATATAGTTATATGGGTGTATACAGGGGTCCATTCCCTTTCATAAGACATAGGTATATTAATGCACTCCTTGAAAAAATTTGGGAGGGGTACCTTGGACCACCCCTTAAATTTTGGAAATTGCCAAATCTAAAAATTGGGTGTGGTAGCCTAGGACCATAGTATGTACCTCTATCAGTATTGGGGGTCTATGTCGTTCCCTTTCATGTGTAAAAAAATTGCCAAAAATTCAAATTTCGGGGGTTTTTGACCTAATTTATCCCCTTGGATGAGGTATTATTATCCTATATAGTTATATGGGCGTATACAGGGGTCCATTCCCTTTCATAAGACATGGGTATATTAATGCACCCCTTGAAAAATTTGGGAGGGGTACCTTGGCCCACCCCTTAAATTTTGGAAATTGCCCATTTTCAACATTGGGTATTATAGTACAGGACTCTAATATGTATCATGATAAATTTGGGTGCTCCACCTCGTTTCCTTCTAGGGGTACAAAATTGCCAAAATATAAACGTAAGCAATACGTTATACCACGTGTTTGGTTTTTGGTCGATTTTATCCCCTTTGATGAGGTGTTATTATTCTATATAGTTATATGGTCATGTATAGGGGTCCATTACCTTTCATAAGATATGGGTATATTTGTGCACCCCCGGGAGGGGTACTTTGGCCCACCCCTTAAATTTTGGAAATTGCCCAATTTAAAACATTTGGTATTATAGTACCGGACCCTAACATGTATTATGATAAATTTGGGTGGTCCACCTCGTTCCCTTTTAGGGGTACAAAATTGTCAAAATATAAACGTAAGCAATACGTTGTACCACGTGTTTGGTCTTTTGGCCCAATTTATCCTCTTGGATGAGGTTCTATTACCTTATATCTTTATATGGTTATGTATAGGGGTCTATTCCCTATCATAAGACATAGGTACATTTGTGCACTCCTTTAAAAATTTGGGAGGGGGTACTTTGGCCCACCCTTAAATTTTAGAAATTGCTCATTTTATATATTTGGTATTATAGTACTGGACCCTAACATGTATTATGATAAATTTGGGTGGTCCACCTCGTTCCCTTTTAGGGTACAAAATTGCCAAAATATAAACGTAAGCAATACGTTGTACCACGTGTTTGGTTTTGACCTAAGTTATCCCCTTGGATGAGGTCCTATTACCTTATATGGTTATATGGTTATGTATAGGGGTTTATTCCCTATCATAAGACATAGGTACATTTGTGCACCCCGGGAGGGGTACATTGGCCCACCCCTTAAATTTTAGAAATTGCTCATTTTATATATTTTGTATTATAGTACTGGACCCTAACATGTATTATGATAAATTTGGGTGGTTCACCTCGTTCCTTTTAGGGCTACGAAATTGCCAAATTTTAGTACAACCACGTGTTTGTTTTTGGCTCAATTTATCCCATTGGATGAGGTCCTATTACCTTATATGATTATATGGTTATGTATATTGGCCCATTCCCTATTATAAGACATGAGTATATTGATGCACCCCGGGAGGGGTACCTTGGCCCACCTCTTTATTTTGGAAATTGCCCAATTTAAACATTTGGTATAATAGTATAAGACCCTAATATATATATATATATATATATATATATATATATATATATATATATATATTACTATAAATTTGGGTGGTCCACCTTGTTCCCTTTCATGAGTAAAAAAAATGCCAAAATATAAAGATAAGCAATATGTTGTATCACGTGTTTGGTTTTTGGCCCAATTTATCCCGTTTGATGCGGTCTTATTACCGTATATGTTTATATGGTCATGTATATAGGTTCATTTCATATCATAAGACATGAGTACATTGATGCACCCTTTAAAAATTTGGGAGGGGTATCTTGACTCATCCACTCAGTTTTAGAAATTGTTTAATATAAGCATTTGATATCTTCGTACAGGTCTTCAATATGTACCACTATAAATTTGGATGGTCCACATCGTTCGCTTTCATGGATAAAGAACTACCAAAAATCAAATTTCGTAGGTTATTGACTCCTATTTAATACGTTATATGGTTTATTATCTCTATATGTTTATGTTCTCTTTTAAATTTGGGAATTATAAAATAACATAATTTGGTAAACGTTTTCTAGGACCCATTGGTGTTCCTCTTATGGCCAAATATTCAAAATTTAAAGGTTATTAACCGGCTTTATTATTAAATGAGTACAGGATTTATTACTTTTTCATAAGACACAGGTGTATTTGTGTACCAATCTTAAATTTTGAGAGGGGTACATTTCTTATTGTCATATCAATAATTGGTAATTGTTTTTTGGGTAAATCATTGTGAAATATTAGTCTGATCACGTGATCAGTTATTGACCTATGATGGGATTAGGAGTCCAGGACATTGGTACATTTAAACTTTGTAGGATAATTTGAGAATGCGTCATTGGTATTGATTATTACAGCCAAATATAAACGTAAGCAATACGATGTACCATGTGATTGATCTTGACGAGGTAGTGTACAGGGATACATAGCTAACCTTATTGAATCTTATGACTCATAGTCTTAAGGGAATACATGCTACAACACTGGCAAAGTTATTGTTGACGCAATTTGATTGGTTGATCACTATCTTTCGTGTAATCTGATTGGCTGATCACTATCTTTCGTGCAATCTGATTGGTTGCTGATTTTCAAATCTTTGCTGCATTCAGTTTTATTTTAACATTTAAAAAGTTTGAAACTTTGGTTTGACATTTTTTCGTTTGAAATTTTTCGTTTAAAAATTTTTGTTTCGAAATTTTTTGTTTCAAAATTTTGTTTGAATTTTTTTGTTTCAAAATTTTGTTTGAAAATATTTTGTTTAAATTTTTTTGTCTGTAAATTTTTGTTTCAATTTTTTTGTTTAAAATTTTTCGTTTGAAATTTTTCGTTTCCAAAATTTTTTTCTGTTTCAAGATTTTTGTTTGAAAAAATTTTTCGTTTCCAAATTTTGTTTCAAATTTTTTGTTTGAAAATTTTTGTTTGAAAATTTTTTTGTTGCAAAATTTTGTTTGAAAATTTTTTGTTTAAAATTTTTTGTTCGAAATTTTTGTTTTGAAATTTTTTGTTTCCAAATTTGTTTTGTTTAAATTTTTTTGTTTCGAAAGTTTTGTTTGAAATTTTTTGTTTTAAAGTTTGGTTTGACATTTTTTAAAAGTTTGTGCACTCATTAGTAAAGAACCGGAACTGTTACATCTAAAACCTCTGGCAACATTGTGGTGCAATAGTACACGTCAGAACATAGGGTTGTACTTGAAATGAAAAAACACAATTCATTGAAATGGATCATTTTATTACACTCCACATACATCCATACCAGATAGTGGTTCTGGATATTGTCGATACAATGTATTTTGAACTTCTTGCACTAGTTTGTCTTTAGCATATAATTTTAATTCCAATTGAAGTCTTTTAAGGTCTATTGCAATATCAATTGGTGGAAACTCAATGTCCATTTGATCACAAATAAACTGTTTATCAATACATGTATGCACCCACGAACGATGTTGACAACCATCACAATATCTAGATACATGTTGTACAATATGCATGACACATTTTTCAAAATAGTACTTTTTCAGGAATATACTTGTTTTGTTGCACACTTCCACTGCATGTTTCACACACTGAAATACGCTGATGAATTTGTTCCATTCTGTTTCCGTTAGATACACCATGTTGCGATTGACATGGAATGTACTCTTTTTACGTAACAGCACCATCTTCTCTTCGAGGACTGTACGCAGCACCACTTCATGATTTGAGCCTAATGTTTTGACTATGGTCACATTTAGCTCATCATGAAAATAATCGTTCATTTGGTCGATTCGTGAACATAATATTTGCCATGCTTCAAAGGTCAGTTGTACACCAAATTGTTCTGCTTTGCCCAATCGAATTACTGGTTCAAATGTTCTAGCACTGATACCAATCATCACATGTTTTGTTTGAAATATATTTATTGGATAATAGCTTGCGAAGATGAACTCTTTATCGTTAGAAGTACACATCTTTCCTCCTGAAAAGCACTTGCTCAAATGATTTCATGAGCTGACACTGTATTTGCTGGTTTATAGTTATTGCTGACGTCATTGGAAAGAAATGTGCTGACGTTTGAATTCATGATTTCATCACAGTTGCTGACATCATGCTGACCAACCACATTCATACAACTACGGCTGATGTGCTGATGTTTGAATTCATGATTTCATCACAATTGCTGACGAATCCGGCTGTGTACTAAATTCAAATTGATGACTTCGACCCAAGAATCCTTTGTAACATAAAGCTACAGATCCAGTATTTAAGAAACGCAGCAGTTCTTCTTGTTTTGATGCTTCCATGGGTAAATATCTTGCTGGTAAAATTATATTCTTATCATTTTCAAGCTTCAATACGATTCTTAATCCAAACTTTGTAGGGATTTTTTGGCTAGCTAAGATTCTATAAGGTACATTCTGTTGTAAATCAGTAATCTTGGTAAATGATTTCATCACATCACGTGTGTTTAGAAACTGCAGACAAGTAGCCATGATGACGTTATTATGAATACTAACTCGAACGATACTTATATATGATGCAAAACTGATGACGTTGCATTATCGTGTTCTGACGTGTACTACTGCACCACAATGTTGCCAGAGGTTTTAGTTCTAACAGTTCCGGTTCTTTACTAATGAGTGCACAAACTTTTAAAAAATGTCAAACCAAACTTTGAAACAAAAAATTTCAAACAAAACTTTCGAAACAAAAAAATTTAAACAAAACAAATTTGGAAACAAAAAATTTCAAAACAAGAATTTCGAACAAAAAATTTTAAACAAAAAATTTTCAAACAAAATTTTGCAACAAAAAAATTTCAAACAAAAAAATTTTCAAACAAAAATTTTCAAACAAAAAATTTGAAACAAAATTTGGAAACGAAAAATTTTTTCAAACAAAAATCTTGAAACAGAAAAAAAATTTTGGAAACGAAAAATTTCAAACGAAAAATTTTAAACAAAAAAATTGAAACAAAAATTTACAGACAAAAAAAATTTAAACAAAATATTTTCAAACAAAATTTTGAAACAAAAAAATTCAAACAAAATTTTGAAACAAAAAATTTCGAAACAAAAATTTTTAAACGAAAAATTTCAAACGAAAAAATGTCAAACCAAAGTTTCAAACTTTTTAAATGTTAAAATAAAACTGAATGTAGCAAAGATTTGAAAATCAGCAACCAATCACATTGCACGAAAGATAGTGATCAGCCAATCAGATTACACGAAAGATAGTGATCAACCAATCAAATTGCATCAACAATAACTTTGCCAGTGTTGTAGCATGTATTCCCTTAAGACTATGAGTCATAAGATTCAGTAAGTTTAGCTATGTATCCCTGTACACTACCTCGTCAAGATCAATCACGTGGTACATCGTATTGCTTACGTTTATATTTGGCTGTAATAATCAATACCAATGACGCATTCTCAAATTATCCTACAAAGTTTAAATGTACCAATGTCCTGGACTCCTAATCCCATCATAGGTCAATAACTGATCACGTGATCAGACTAATATTTCACAATGATTTACCCAAAAAACAATTACCAATTATTGATATGACAATAAGAAATGTACCCCTCTCAAAATTTAAGATTGGTACACAAATACACCTGTGTCTTATGAAAAAGTAATAAATCCTGTACTCATTTAATAATAAAGCCGGTTAATAACCTTTAAATTTTGAATATTTGGCCATAAGAGGAACACCAATGGGTCCTAGAAAACGTTTACCAAATTATGTTATTTTATAATTCCCAAATTTAAAAGAGAACATAAACATATAGAGATAATAAACCATATAACGTATTAAATAGGAGTCAATAACCTCCGAAATTTGATTTTTGGTAGTTCTTTATCCATGAAAGGGAACGATGTGGACCATCCAAATTTATAGTGGTACATATTGAAGACCTGTACGAAGATATCAAATGCTTATATTAAACAATTTCTAAAACTGAGAGGATGAGTCAAGATACCCCTCCCAAATTTTTAAAGGGTGCATCAATGTACTCATGTCTTATGATATGAAATGAACCTATATACATGACCATATAAACATATACGGTAATAAGACCGCATCAAACGGGATAAATTGGGCCAAAAACCAAACACGTGATACAACATATTGCTTATCTTTATATTTTGGCATTTTTTTTACTCATGAAAGGGAACAAGGTGGACCACCCAAATTTATAGTAATATATATATATATATATATATATATATATATATATATATATATATATATATATATATATTAGGGTCTTATACTATTATACCAAATGTTTAAATTGGGCAATTTCCAAAATAAAGAGGTGGGCCAAGGTACCCCTCCCGGGGTGCATCAATATACCCATGTCTTATAATAGGGAATGGGCCAATATACATAACCATATAATCATATAAGGTAATAGGACCTCATCCAATGGGATAAATTGAGCCAAAAACAAACACGTGGTTGTACTAAAATTTGGCAATTTCGTAGCCCTAAAAGGAACGAGGTGAACCACCCAAATTTATCATAATACATGTTAGGGTCCAGTACTATAATACCAAATATATAAAATGAGCAATTTCTAAAATTTAAGGGGTGGGCCAAGGTACCCCTCCCGGGGTGCACAAATGTACCTATGTCTTATGATAGGGAATAAACCCCTATACATAACCATATAACCATATAAGGTAATAGGACCTCATCCAAGGGGATAACTTAGGTCAAAACCAAACACGTGGTACAACGTATTGCTTACGTTTATATTTTGGCAATTTTGTACCCTAAAAGGGAACGAGGTGGACCACCCAAATTTATCATAATACATGTTAGGGTCCAGTACTATAATACCAAATATATAAAATGAGCAATTTCTAAAATTTAAGGGTGGGCCAAAGTACCCCCTCCCAAATTTTTAAAGGAGTGCACAAATGTACCTATGTCTTATGATAGGGAATAGACCCCTATACATAGCCATATAAAGATATAAGGTAATAGAACCTCATCCAAGAGGATAAATTGGGCCAAAAGACCAAACACGTGGTACAACGTATTGCTTACGTTTATATTTTGACAATTTTGTACCCCTAAAAGGGAACGAGGTGGACCACCCAAATTTATCATAATACATGTTAGGGTCCGGTACTATAATACCAAATGTTTTAAATTGGGCAATTTCCAAAATTTAAGGGGTGGGCCAAAGTACCCCTCCCGGGGGTGCACAAATATACCCATATCTTATGAAAGGTAATGGACCCCTATACATGACCATATAACTATATAGAATAATAACACCTCATCAAAGGGGATAAAATCGACCAAAAACCAAACACGTGGTATAACGTATTGCTTACGTTTATATTTTGGCAATTTTGTACCCCTAGAAGGAAACGAGGTGGAGCACCCAAATTTATCATGATACATATTAGAGTCCTGTACTATAATACCCAATGTTGAAAATGGGCAATTTCCAAAATTTAAGGGGTGGGCCAAGGTACCCCTCCCAAATTTTTCAAGGGGTGCATTAATATACCCATGTCTTATGAAAGGGAATGGACCCCTGTATACGCCCATATAACTATATAGGATAATAATACCTCATCCAAGGGGATAAATTAGGTCAAAAACCCCCGAAATTTGAATTTTTGGCAATTTTTTTACACGTGAAAGGGAACGACATAGACCCCCAATACTGATAGAGGTACATACTATGGTACTAGGCTACCACACCCAATTTTTAGATTTGGCAATTTCCAAAATTTAAGGGGTGGTCCAAGGTACCCCTCCCAAATTTTTTCAAGGGGTGCATTAATATACATATGTCTTATGAAAGGGAATGGACCCCTGTATACGCCCATATAACTATATAAGGTAAAAGGACCTCATCCAAGGAGATAAATTAGGCCGAAAACCAAACACGTGGTTTAACGTATTGCTTACGTTTATATTTTTGGCAATTTTGTACCCCTAAAAGGGGACGAGGTGGACCACCCAAATTTATCATGCTACATATTAGGGTCCTGTACTATAATACCCAATGTTAAATTGGGCAATTTCCAAAATTTAAGGGGTGGGCCAAGGTACCCCTCCCAAATTTCTCAAGGGGTGCATTAATATACCCATGTCTTATGAAAGGGAATGGACCCCTGTATACACCCATATAACCATATAGGGTAATAACACCTCATCCAAGGGGATAAATTAGGTCAAAAACCTCCGAAAATTGACTTTTTGGCAATTGTTTACCCATGAAAGGGAACGACATAGACCCCCAATACGGATAGAGGTACATACTGTGGTCCTAGGCTACCATACCAAATTTTAAGATTTGGCAATTTCCAAAATTTAAGGGGGGTGGTCCTATGTACCCCTGCCAAAATTTAGGGGGTGGGCCAATTTACCCCTGCCAAAATTTAGAGGGGGTGGTCCTAGGTACCCCTAGGTCATTGACCCTGGGCCAAGGTCATTGACCTTTGACCTATGACGTCACGAAAAATTTTGCTGACTCGGCGAGATATACGGGGGGGCCTACTACTATGTCCCCAAACTACTGACCATCGTGAACAAAGGTCAAACTCGTAAACGAAGCCACATTTACTAATTGAGCATCAAAGAGCACATGTCCCAAAAGTGTTGACCATCTAGCTCAAAGGTCAAACACGAAAACGGATCCACGTATTGAGGTGGTGTTTCCACATTTACTAATTGGTCATCAACTACTACAAGTTCCAAAAATAATGACCATCGAGGTCAAAGGTCAAAATACTTAAAACCTAAAAACTCGAAAACGGAGCCACATATTGAGGTGGTGTTTCCACATTTAGTAATTGGTTATCAATTACTACAAGTTCCAAGAATAATTACCATCGAGGTCAAAGGTTAAAACCTAATAACTCGAAAACGCAGCCACATATCGAGGTGGTGTTTCCACATTTACTAATTGGTCATCAACTACTACAAGCTCCAAAAATAATAACCATCGAGGTCAAAGGTCAAACTCGAAAAGCGGATCCTCATATTGAGGTGGTGTTTCCACATTTACTAATTGGTCATCAACTACTACAAGTTCCAAATGTAATATAGCAAAGGGGGTGTACATAAGACTACGAACACACAAGTATTTAACATAGTAGGGCTGTATTCGTTCCACCCCTATTTAAACATAGCAGAACTAGTAAAACAATATGGCTTATTTTCAAACCCCTATTTTAATATAACGAACATAGCAGAGATAAACATAGCACAGAACATAAGACTACGGGGGTGTATTCATTCCCTTTTATGAGCATTTTTTCAACCCCTATTTTAACAATGTGGGTTTTTCAGCATTTTTTGCTGGGGCTTCAAATAAACAAAAGAATAAGTTTGAGTGGTCTATTTAGTTGTGGTGCTAGATTTTTTATTTTGTGTCACCAGAGAAAGGGCCACTTTAAAGTAGCAGTGCTAAATAAAATTTAATTGCCTCTCCCGTCACTAAGTAAGGCTCATAGTTATATGGTTAATAGACGTGCGTTTAGCGAATTAAGTTTATATTTAGTATCGGTTGACAATATATTAACGCCGACACTGAAGTCCAATAATTTTCCGGTCATTAACTACATATTTGAACATAAGATTTAACCAATCAGAGCTACCATTGGTTACAGAGAAGAGTAGCGTCTGTAGAGCAAACTCCAAAGCAATTAGCTTTATTAAGGAATGAAGACGTACTAAAGAAAAAAGAAGAAACATCATGCTCGGCCATTTTTGCGTCATCGCGCTGATAAAGGAAAAGGCAGAAGGGAAACCAGACGAAGAAGAGATCATATCGAAGTAAAAATCAGTTCATCAAAGAGAGAAAAGTTTTTAAAGTTCCAAGTTGCCCACTATCTATAGATAGTGCTAAATTACTCAACTCTCAAAACTATTATTCTTTCGGTTGCTGCAGATATTTAAGCAAAGTTACGAATGCGTTACCTAACATTTGCATTTTTAGTGTAGTGAGGGTCCTAAGGCACAGTCTATTGAGCGCAAATTTGTTTTTATATAATATAGGACACCTTACTAGTATGGAAGGCAAACGGCTATTAACAAGACCTTTTTAGTGTAATTTCATTAGGAATGCAGAGCTAGTTAAAATTGACCTTCTTTGCTTTTCTTCTGATTGGTACAAAAATAAATGAGCTACCCAAATTTATCCCTTCGTTTATTCGATTAGCACAAAATGATACAGAAATATTGAGCTAATGGTAGTTAAAATGAACCTTCTACGCATTTTTCTTGGTTGGTACAAAATTAAATGAGACACCCAAATTTATTCCTTCGTTTAATTGATTAGTACAATATGGTACTTGCTACAAAACTGAATAGATCACACAAATTTATTCCTTCGTTTATTTGAGTACTACAAAAGATATAAAATTCTAAGTTAGTTAAAAATGGTCCTCCTTCGCTTTTTTTCTGGTTAGTAAAAACTTATTTCTTTGTTTATTTAAATAGCACAAAAAGGAAAAAAATGGTAAGTTACTTAAAATGGCATTTCTCATTGGTACCAAATTGAATAGGCCATTCAAATTTATTCTTTCGTTTATCTGAGGAGCACAAAATATTGAGCTAGTTGAAATGGACCTTCTTCGCTTTTTTCTCATAGTAGGTACAAAACTAAATGTGCCACCCATATTTATTCCTTCATTTATTTGAGTAGTACAAAATGTACACAAAAACTGAGTCCTTTTCGGTGTTTTTGCTTAGTACAAATTTATTCATTTGTTGATTTGTGTAGCACAAAAATACTCAGCTAGTTAAAATGGCCGTTCTTTGCTTTTCTTCTGATTGGTACAAAATTGAATAGATCACTCAAATTAACTCCTTCGTTTATTTGAGGAGTACAAAATGGTATAAAATAGTCAGCTAGTTAAAATGGTTCCTCTTCATTTCTTTCTGGTTGGTATAAATTTATTCCTTCCTTTAATTGCGTAATACAAAAGTTATAAAATTCTCAGTTACTTAAAATGTAATTTCTCGTTGGTACAAAAGTAAATAAGCCACTCAAATTTATTGCTTCGTTTGTTTCAGTAGTACGAAAATGTATAACATGTTAAGCTATTTAAAATGGTCTTTCTTCGCTTTTTCTGATTAGTACAAATTTATTCCTTTATTTGTGTAGCACAAAAATTATTAGTTAGTTAAATATTATTTCTTTGTTTTTTCTGTTTGCTACAAAGTTATCCCTTCGTTTGTTCAAATGATACAAAAGATATAAGATTCTAAGCCAGTTAAAAATGGTTCTTCTTCACTTTTTTTCTCGTTGATACAAAAGAAATAGGACACTCCGAAATATTTATTCATTTTTTAAATGGCACAAAAGTTATAAAATATTGAGCTTGTTAAAATAGACCTCCTTTGGTTTTTCTTCTGATCGGTGCAAAAATAAAATTGACACCTTAAATTTATTCTTTCGATAATTTCAATAGCACAAAAAAGATATAAAGTGCTGAGTTAGTTGAAATGATCCTTCTTCGCCTTTTCTGGCAAGTATAAATTTATTCCTGTGTTTGCTTGTTTAGCACAAAATGTTAATTCTTTCCTTTTTTCTGCTTGGTACAAAACTATATACATCATCGAAATTTATTTCTTCGTTTATTTGAGTATTATAAACTGTTACAAAATTCTGAGTTAGTTAAAATGCACCTTGTTGCTACAAAATTTAAATGCCCATTAAAAAGTTACCCCTTCGTAAATAGTACAAAATGGTATAGATATTCTGAGTCAGTTAAAATGGTCCTTTTTCTCTTTATCTAGTTAGTACAAATTTATTCCTTTGTTTATTTAAATAGTATAAAATACTCAGCTAGTTAAAATGGACGTTTATTTATTTCTCGTGGGTATAAAACGTAGAACAATTAAATTTATTCTTTCGTTAATTGGAGTGATACAAAAGTACATACATTTTAGATTCCTTTTTCACTTTTTCTGTATAGTACAAGTATATTCCTTTGTTTATTAAAAATTTCAAAATGGTATAAAATGCTGAGTTAGTTAAACTGGCACTTCTCGTTTTTATAAAAGTAGGACACGCAAATATATTCGTTCGTTTATTAGAGCAGTACAAAGATTATACATAAATTCTGAGTCTGTTTTCGTTTTTTCTGGTTAGTACAAATTTATACCTTCGTTTGTTTAAATAGTACAAGATAATATAAAATTCTCAGCTGGTTAAAATGGCATATCTTTGCTTTCTTTCTTGTTAGTAGAAAAATAAATACTCCATCCAAATTCATTTTTGCGTTTATTTGAATAGCCCAAAAAGGTACAGAAATTCTCCGCTAGTTAAAATTGTTTTTTTTAATTTTTTCCTCGTTAACACAAAAGTAAATAAGCCCTCAAATTTATTCCTTCTTCACTTTTTTCTGCTTGGTACAAAATTGAATAGGTCACACAAATTTATCCGTTGCTCTGTTTACGAGTTATTTGACCTTTTGACATCAATAGTCAATATTTTCGTACATGTAGTAGTTGATAATCTGTTACTAAATGAGAAAACGTCATCTCAATATATTGCTCCGTTTAAGAGTTATTTGACCTTTGACCTCGATGGTCAAACCTTTTGGGGACGTATAATATTTGATGACCTATCACTAAATGTGGAAACAGCACCTCAATATGTGACACCGTTTACGAGTTATTTGACCTTTAACCTCGATAGTTTATACTTTTGGGACATGTAGTACTAGATGACCTATTATTAAATGTGGAGACAGCACCTCAATATTTTGCTGCGTTTACGAGTTACTTCACCTTTGACATCGATGATCAGTACTTTTGGGACATGTAGTAGTAGATGACCTATTACTAAACGTGGAAAAAACACCTCAATATGTGGCTCCGTTTCCGAGTTTTTAGGTTTTATGTATTTTGACCTTTAAACTCGATGGTCAGTGTTTTTGGAACTTGCAGTAGTTGATGACCAATTACTAAATGTGGAAACACCACCTCAATATGTGGCTCCGTTTTCGAGTTATTAGGTTTTAAGTATTTTGACCTTTGACCTCGATGGTCATTATTTTTGGAACTTGTAGTAGTTGTTGACCAATTACTAAATGTTGAAACACCGCCTCAATATGTGGCTCCGTTTTCGAGTTTTTAGGTTTTAAGTATTTTGACCTTTCACCTCGATGGCCAGTATTTTGGGAACTTGTAGTACTTCATGACCAATTACTAAATGTTGAAACACCACCTCAATATGTGGCTGTTTTCGAGTTATTAGGTTTTAAGTGTTTTGACCTTTGAACTCGATGGTCATTATTTTTGGAACTTGCAGTAGTTGATGACCAATTACTAAATGTGGAAACACCACCTCAATATGTGGCTCCGTTTCCGAGTTATTAGATTTTAAGTATTTTGACCTTTGACCTTTATGGTCAGTATTTTTGGAACTTGTAGTAGTTGATGACCAATTACTAAATGTGGAAACAGCACCTCAATATGTGGATCCGTTTTCGAGTTATTAGGTTTTAAGTATTTTGACCTTTGACCTTTATGGTCAGTATTTTTGGAACTTGTTGTAGTTGATGACCAATTACTAAATGTGGAAACACCACCTTAATATGTGGATCCGTTTTCGAGTTTGAACTTTGAGCTTGATGATAAACACTTTAAGGACATGTGCTCTTTGATGATCAATTACTAAATGTGGCTTCGGTTACGAGTTTGACCTTTGTTCACGATGGTCAGTAGTTTGGGGACGTCTATTTGTCTTTTCTGCTATGTTAAATTAGGGGTTGGGAACGAAATCTGTGGGGTGGAGAATGTGTTCATAATGTTATTTAATTTCTGCTCTGTTAAAATAGGGGGTTGAACGAATACAGCCCTGCTATGTTAACTAGTTGTGTGTTCGTACCCCCTTTGCTATGTTACATAGGTATTCTTTGTCTTAAAATAGGGGTTAAAAAATGCTCATAAAAGAGAATGAATACACCCCTGCTATGTTTCGTAGTCTTATGTAATTTCTGCTATGCTAAAATAGGGGTTGGAAAATAAGCTCATAAAAGAGAACGAGTCCACCCCTAAAATGGACTATGTTGAAATAGGGGTGGAAAAATAGGCCAACTTCTATGTTAAAATAAGGTTTGGAAAGAACGATGCTATTTTCGTAGTTAAAATAGGGGTTGGAAAATATGCTCGTAAAAGATAACGAGTACACCCCTGGTACGTTATGTTCAATTAGGGATGGAAAAATCGGCCAACTGCTATGTATTCTAAATATGCTCACAAAGGAGAACGAATACACCCCCGGTTATGTTACGTAGTCTTATGTTCAAATATGGGTGGAACGCTCTGCTCTGTTAAAATAGGGTTGGAAAAATATGCTCATAAAAGAGAACGAGTACACCCCTAAAATGGACTATGTTCAAAGAGGGGTAGAAAAATAGGTCAACTGCTATGTTTAAATAAGGGTTGGAAAGAGCGATGCTATGTTCGTACTTAAAATAGGGGTTGGAAAATATGCTCATAAAAGAGAACGAATACACCCCCTTATTATGTTACGTAGTCTTATGTTATGTTTAATTAGGGGTGGAACGCTCTACTATGTTAAAATAGGGGTTGGAAAAAATATACTCATAAAAGGGAGCGAGTAATTTCTGTTATGTTAAAATAGGGGTTGGAAAAGTGCTCATAAAAGAGAACGAATACACCCCCTTATTATGTTACGTAGTCTTATGTATTATCTACTATGTTATGTGTTCTGTGCTACTGCTATGTTCATAAGGGTTGAAAAAGTGAATATAGAAGAGAACGAGTACACCCCCTAAAAAGTGCTCACAAAAAGGGAACAAATACACCCCTAAATGGAGGTCGTAAAACACCGTGGGTGGAGGGTTCAAGGTGTTCGATTTCCCATATCCCCCCTGTGTCCCCCGGCATAGTGTGTCAGGAGGCACTGGGAAATTCATTGTCTGCTTCAGGCGGGACTGAAAAAGTGGGTAGAGAGTCAGTTGCGCAGAAGCCCTATTTTTCTACTACTCATTACTACCGCGACCAAGTTGTATCATCTCGGTATCTTACCTGATGGTTAGTAATCAGAAGATTGAAGCACTGGCATTGATAAGCTTCGGAATTTCTCTAGAAGCAGTATTTTTGGGATTAGGATACAGTTAAAATCGATTAAAACAAAATAGTTCAGAACGATTTATTTTTAAAAATTACTGATTTTTACAACATTTCCCCAGGTTTTAGTTAGTAATATAGGTCCACCAAACGCTGACATTCTTTTCCATGGAATTCGCTAGTATCGCTAGTTAAGTCATAGCAGAAGGTTTCTACAGAGTTGCCAACGGCTAAGAGCGTTAAGAAGAAAACATACTAGAGACAAATACAGAAGGTAGTCTAGAGGGAGAATCATTATCGGTAGCAAGTACTAGGTGTAGGTAATATTCAGTATCACACTGTAAAAAATTTCGCCTTAAATTTACTGACCGATTACCGTCAACTCTCGCTGCCATCCGATTACCCTAAATTTTACGGTCCACCGTTTTTTCATAAAAACGGCAGACCGTATATTTAGAAGCAAAATAATATTGACCGTGTTTAGAAACAAATTTGGTACCGTATATTTTACGGTAATTTACCGTAAAATTTAGGGATCGCTTTTTTAAAAAAAGCACAGGTGTGTTATTACCGCACAAGATTTACGGTAATTATCACACCGATTCCCTATCTAGAGGTCCTTGCCGTCCAGCGTGCTCTCTTGCTAGATCCAGTAAGAATTCTTGCTGGGCAATATATATTGACCCAAGTTTCATCGAATTGCTGGAAACTGTATCAGTACACACACTAGCTAGCAATATTTTTTCCTGGATGGATGCAACTAGATGCACGCTGGTCCACTGGTGTTAAAGACTACTTAACAAAAAAAAAAAAAAAAAAGTGAACGAAAGAAGCGTTGCGCCTACGACGTGCATATCCATAAGAATAAAAGTTGAAATTAATTCATAGTTTGTAATATCGAACCCTTGTTCTAATATCATCTTGAACATACATTGCTTTTTCTTTTCAAAATTACCAATTTTGTCATGTATTGAACAAAACACCGGAAGAGGATTCGATATTACATACAAAAAAAAAAAAAAAAAACTACTTGAATTGTATAGCTGAGTTTTCGCACGCTTTGGAAATGTAGTTGGAACAAATATTCATGTCCTTTTATTCTGTTGCAGAGTTAAGACTAGCTTTATCGCATGTATTTTCGCTATGAGTACCAGTAGACTAATAGTCCTCAAATATTGTAATCAGCGATTCATTCGATTAGTCGCATTATTACGGTTTCAGATAACCAAGCAGGTGCCCGACAACACAGCTTAGAATGACCAGAACTACGACTAAACAAGTGTAAAACCATATGACTTCTCACAACACTGCCTACAGTATCTAGTATCCGCTATTCCAAATTAATAAATACGTGTTTACATAATTATGTAACAGGTGCATCAATGCTCAAAAAAAAAAAAAAAAGTCACCAAACTTCCAGAGTATCGAACTTTTGCATATTTATTAAACGCTCAAATGTATTAACAAGACACCAGCACAGATTATAGGTACTCAGAACAAAATTAAAGATAAAAACATTTACAGAAATATTTTTTTCAAATCTAACAATTCATTTATCCAGAAAAAATAATGACAGTATGGGCGCCCGATGAAAATTTACTAGGGGACTCATCTCCCTGGTTACTATATCCTATTACATTTGATATTTTTTATTTGTATTAAGAAATTTAATACGTTTTCATTAGCTATGGGAGCGACCCCCTGCCCCTCCTTCGGGCACACATGAGTGACAGTATACTTTTATTTCTGTAACATGAAAAATTCCAGTTGATGCAACACAATTTATGTAATGCTGTACTAAGTACGGTAAACTACGAAGCACTTTATTGTTATTATTATTATTATTATTATTATTATTATTATTATTATTATTATTATTATTATTATTATTATTATTATTTCAACATTGTGGTTCTAATTCTAGCTTTACCAGGACTCGTAGTTGGCTACATTATCATAAGAACTTTAGTTTATACATCCAGCACCTTCTAGGCTTCGCATCGTTGCACTTTGGAACGAACTACTTGCCACGATAGGTAACTAAAGTTTTGTTTGTCACCGAACAAAGTTCAAATATTAACATGGTGGTTTCCCATACATTACCTTGCTTAATCTTGAATTTCCAGGATACCTTCAACACTAGTACTGTATGTATCACACCAGAAAACCACACACTAAACACAAACAAACAAACAAATAAAAGAAAGAAACAAAACAAAACAAAGCATAACACATCCGAACCTACGCGCCATCAATCCACGCTTCGAACATGTGCTTTTTCTTTCCAATGCGCATGCCCGACACAAGCATGTGACAGGAAAACGGTCTCCTACCATTATTTTACAAAAACGGTACACCATATATTTTTCATGGTATGAGGCACTTATTTTCACGGTTAAATTGGTTACAGTGCAGGCGATCTGGATACGAACAACAGAGAGTGACTATTGCAGAAATAAGATCTGATAAAAACTTTTGTTCTCTTCTTTTACTGTATATTAAACAAGACGGCTCGATATTAAGATTCTTTGAAAATAATAATACCAAATTATTTAATGGATGATATGCATTTGTTCTGTCGCCATAATCAATGAAAGTTAATTACTTAGTGTACGAATTATAATAAGTAGCGTACGAAGACTTCTTTCGTTGAACGCAAATGTCATGTTTTGCTGTAGTGTTTGCTATTTGAAAGCAAGCATCTATCTGACTTTCAACATTCAAGTGAATGAGAATGCTGACTAATTTTGCTTTTTTTCGGATTCTTTGTTGAAAACAAAGAATATAACCAGATAAGGGACAGAGGTTAAAATGAACGTTCAGGTAGTGAGGTCAATGCATGCACGACACAGATTTCAATGAACTAGATCTTGCTGTACTACGAACAAAAGAGCTGCCTGAAGCTTTTTACTCAGAACCAGGGGCGGATCCAGAAGGGGAGGCGATCGCCCCGATCGCCCCCCCCGAAAAGGAAACTTTCTTATTTTATATATATTTTGAAGTTTGGATCCCTTAAAAGTAACAGTATGACAACCCACCGCCCCCCCAGAAGTCGGTCCTGGATCCGCCCCTGCTCGGAACGCAGACTACTGCAACATACGGTATTCTGCAGTTGGTAACTCTGCTGTTTCGCCTATCAACTAGGCGACTTGTGGCGACTCCGTTTGTCGACCTATAGCAGTATCACTCTGTGTGTGGGGGGCACTTGGGGGCCAAGAATTTGAGCAAGGGGGACTGCCCCCCCTTAGCCGTCCCTTGGCTCCGCCACTGCTTCGGAGGCTACTTGCCTTTCAGGCGTTAGTTTAAGGTTAGGTTGGCTTCGCAGCAACCTGTGGAATATTATCTCAAATAGGTTACATAAGATAAAGTCTTAAGACAATAGTATTTATGTGTCCCACTGTACAAGGGGTCTCTGATTCGATTCCAGATGAAGTGAGTCTGTGGTAGACAACATAGCGTTCGTGGGTTTCTCCCGATTCCAATTAAATTACTCCACGAATTTTTCATTTTTTTAAGAAGGTATTAGTTATGTAAACAAATAGAAAATTCCCGTTATTCTTCATGTTCTAGTTATTGTGTTTTACATGAATATGCACCTTATCTCTTTTCAATCCGTGATAAACGCTTCTGATAATAAGATCAAAAAGTAACAATCCACTATTGTGTTTGATAATAATTATGTACTGGTAATGCTTGTAGATATTTTGATTGTTTAGGTTGCTTTTGCAATTTCCAGCTTAGCTGGATGATTAGCACACGTACGTTAGGTATAGATGGACTCTGTAACCGTAAAAGTGGCCCAATGGCTAGCGCATAGGCTTTTGATGAACGTAGTCCTAAGTTAAATTCCCACTGGGAGAGCATTAAAATACCTCCGAAGAAAAACCCTTTACGGTTTTTTTTGGTTCTACCTCAAACTGTAGATGCACGGCTGTACAGGATAGTAGCCAATCACACACACACATTATATATATATATATATATATATATATATATATATATATATATATATATATATGTGTGTGTGTGTGTGTGTGTGTGTGTTGCTGCCCCCCAGCTTTATCTTTCTATCTTCGCGTATGTTTGTAACTGTTAAGTCAGTGAATAGCATCTAGTGTGCTCTCATCATTATTATAATAATCATCTTAAAAATATTTCACCATTTCTTGTTACTTTTTATTTGTTGTTTTATATTTCATACCTTCGTTAATAATAGAACTTCACAAGTATTGAGAATTAGCCACCTTTTTAACTTTCTTTGCTCAGACTTGTACAAATGCAACAGTCTCAATGACCCCACCCACTATTCCCTTAATTTATTTCATATTTTTCTTTTAAATGTCAAATGATTTCTACATGTTTTAACTTTTCAGACATCATGTTTATTTCCGATTCAATTTCCAAAAGCAGCCATATCAGTTGGAAACCAAACATACTATCGTTTAATACTAGTTCCTCTAGTTTCTGTGAATTAACTGTTCCGTAACCAAACTCTTTTACACTACTCAAGATTGTATGATGAACATATGTCACTCAAAAGATAATAAATTGTTCAGTATCTCTCCTGACTTCATTATTCTATATAATTTCTTATAGCTATTCAAGTTTTTAAGGTTGGCTCATATGTAGATCTTTAATTTCATCCGAAACATTATCCAGTTCAAACAGATTTTAAAGTTTTTTTTCTATATCATGGGCGTCCATGGCATGTAAAAATTAAGTGGGAGGAGTAGAACAAAGAATATATGTAGGCGAGAGCTAAATTTACGTTAAAATCGTTAGATAAATTCAAAGCTACTTGAATTCAAAACTGTTAGGATACGATTTCGGTCTCTATCAGTACTATTAATTATGGTTTCCTCTATTATTATTAGGTCACTTGCTGCATTTATTGGACTTTCCGTATAAAGTAATATGATCATTAGATCTACGTCTGGATTTAGAAATTATATCATTAATAACTAAACTAACTAACTAACCATAATTCTATGGACAATGAAACCAGAAGGTTCAACGTCACGTTCACAAGAAGCTCTAATTTGACTGTTGTCCATAGCCATCTTGATAGAGTTTCTACTTTGTATTCCTATTTCTGCGAGATCCATATTAATATTGTTTTCCCACCTGCCAGTAGGTCTTCGTAATAGTCATTTTCCGATTAGATTTGCAGTTAAATCTTTGAAAGCGTTCGTATTTTCTTCGATTCTTGCTACAAGGTTGGCCCACCAAGCTTACTAGACTTAATGACCCTAACAGTCTGTCAAACGGTACAAATTATCCAGTTCCACGTTATGAAGTTTTCGCCATGCACCATTCCCGTTCCTCTTCAGTGCAAATATTAGTCTCAGGATGTTGTTCTCTAATACTTCCAGTTCCAAGCGACCATGTTCCGCAACCATACAAAACAACAGGCATGGTCATCGCGAGTACAAAAATTTTGAACTGAATAATAGGACTTCCCGACTTTCCATCGACATTTAATTTCCTCGTTGATATGGTTTTGGTTTTTTAATATCGGGATTCTAGATATTTGAAAGTGTCCACTGTGTCGAAAGTATTATTTGATATTTTAACCCATTCACAATTTGCAGTTCTACGATACGGCGAAGTTCGACGTCTTTCCATTTTTGTGCATTTACTTCTAAACTCATGTCTCTGCAAGCGTTTAATATGACTTCTGCATTTCTTAGAATTTAGTAGCTGATTTCAAAAACGTCGTAAGTCAATAACATCAATAATATCGAAAGTCAATGGTTTGTGACATTTCTAACTCAGGAATACTTGTTGGAGCTCAAAGTTGCACGAATTATTAGTATGACTTCTAGCATATCACAATCCAACCGTGTAGCTACTCTTCAAGAATCAACAAGAAGTCCGAAAATGTTATTTTCCCCCTTATTTACCTTCACTGTTAATATTCCCGCGCAAACAGCAGCCTGCTTGTTTCTCTTCACTCCTCTCAATTTTCATACCTTTATTCTCAACGTCGTAGAAAAGCGTGATTAACTGATCAAACCCATCACTGTGAAACCGCCGAATACGTACTTCACACTTGCTCCTGCGCACATTGTATGATTCATTACTTGACGCCTTGTATATCATATGGTCATTAACAAACTTTCTTTAAGTAATAAGTAAAAGTTTCTTGTGACTATTATTGAAACTTTTGGGTTGCGAACGGAGATTGTAAGAACATTTTTAGCAAATCTATTTCTTACTAACTGACAACAATTTTGATTTATTAGGGCTCCAGTACCTTTTCGAAGTGTTGCGTAGTTGACACATTTCCAACACTTTATCTTTCTTCTTGCTACGAGCTCCTGGGCAATTGCCCCTATTGTCTCTTCCCCTAGCTAATGTTCTGTCTATATCATTTCTTATATAACAATTATTAACGGTTGGCTCACATATGATTTTCTTCCCAGTCGAATGTGTCATTTCATCACTAACTTTGTCGTGTTCAAACACATTTTTTTTAATCATAGACGTTTGTGACATGTAAAAATGAGGGAGACGAGTAGAATAAAGAAGGCTTGTATTTTCCAACTCGTAAATTAAAAGCTACTTCAATTCAGACCTAGTGGGATCCAATTTCTATCTCTATCATTTCAATATTATTTTACAATTTTTTCCATCACTATAGTAGTCGCACCCAGTCGTGAAGCTTCGGATCTAAACCAACCATAGAAATATTTTGCTTGAGCTCCGATGCATCGGAAAACTTCCGTACAATTCGTGGAGTCGCTTCCCGAGCGCGCACTTGCCGAAACGTCAAACAGCTTAAAATCACTAACAATGTTGCCAAACTTATGACATAGTAAGTCAGAACAAAAAGAGAGAAAGAGAGAGAGAAAGAAAACATGTTACCTATTCCAGAGGGACAGCAAGTTGTTCTTCATCTTTATCCTCTTGTACATCTTCGTCTGCTTCTACGCAAACGTCGCTCTCTGTATCGCTGTCTTGTAAATTTATATTTTCCATTGTGCTATCAGCAACCAATTAAAGAGGAAAATCTTCTTCTTGTAATTTTTCCGCGTGACCAACACATGTTTCCCACTGATGTATAGATACGCTGTCCAAAGCAATATTTACGAGATTTTCTACATCGTTTAGCCTAAACGTGTTTTTTCTCTCTGCAATCGATCACTTCACTTGTGCCCATATCATCTCTATTGGATTGTATTGGCAATGATAGAGTAGTATGGGCTGCACTTTGCCTCACTTTGGACTTTGACCCCGACCTTTGTGACGTCATAGGTCAAAGGTCAATGACCTTGGCCCGGGGTCAATGACCTAGGGGTACCTAGGACCACCCCCTCTAAATTTTGGCAGGGGTACCTTGGCCTACCCCTTAAATTTTGGAAATTGCCAAATTTAAAAATTTGGTATGGTAGCCTAGGACCATAGTATGTACCTCTATCAGTATTGGGTGTCTATGTCGTTCCCTTTTATGGGTAAAAAATTGCCAAAAATTTAAATTTCGGGGGTTTTTGACCTAATTTATCCCCTTGGATGAGGTGTTATTACCCTATATAGTTATATGGGCGTATACAGGGGTCCATTCCCTTTCATAAGACATGGGTATATTAATGCACCCCTTGAAAAATTTGGGAGGGGTACCATGGCCCACCCCTTAAATTTTGGAAATTGCCCAATTTCAACATTGGGTATTATAGTACCGGACCCTAATATGTATCATGATAAATTTGGGTGGTCCACCTCGTTCCCTTCTAGGGGTACAAAATTGCCAAATCTATAAACGTAAGCAATACGTTGTACCACGTGTTTGGTTTTCGACCTAATTTATCTCCTTGGATGAGATCCTATTACCTTATATGATTATATGGTCATGTATAGGGGTCCATTACCTATCATAAGACATAGGTACATTTGTGCACCCCCGGTAGGGGCACCTTGGCCCACCCCTTTAATTTTGGAAATTGCCCAATTTAAACATTTGGTATTATAGTATAGAACACTAATATAGATCACTATAAATTTGGGTGGTCCACCTCGTTCCCTTTTAGGGGTACAAAATTGCCAAAATTTTAGTACAACCACGTGTTTGGTATTTGGTACATTTTATCCCCCTTTGATGAGGTTCTATTACCTTATATGATTATATGGTCATGTATAGGGGTTCATTATCTATCATAAGACATAGGTACATTGGTGCACCCCGGGAGGGGTACCTTGGCCCACCCCTTAAATTTTGGAAATTGCCCAATTTAAACATTTGGTATTATAGTACAGGTCCTCAATATGTATCATGATAAATTTGGATGGTCTACATCGTTCCCTTTTAGGGGTACAAAAATTGCCAAAATATAAACGTTGTACCACGTGTTTGTTTTTTTTTTGGTCCATTTTATCCCCTTTGATGAGATCCTATAATTACAAGGGGTCCATATCCTATCATAAGACATGGGTATATTGTTGCACCCTTCTTAAATTTTGGCAATGGGGGTCCACTGAAATTGTCCAATTGAAGCATAGTACAGGACCTCAATATGTTTCGGTGGTCCTATTGTCAAATTTTTAAGTACAACCACGTGTTCGGTTACTGACTTAATGTATCCTATTTGATAAGGTATGGACGGTATCTCCTTTCAATTTGGTAGTACCCTTCGAGTGTAGTACGGTCACGTGATCAATGATTTGGTTTTGATGCGCGACGAGGTCCCTGGTCAATGTTCTCTAGGAATTAGGTGGAAACTTTGTCCAGGGTTCTCGTCTTATATCGCACAGTTCTTTAGGAGAATCTGATAACGTTGTATATGGAATGGACAATAAAAACACATAAATAAGTATAAATT
Source organism: Thermobia domestica (assembly GCF_964235325.1). Classification (NCBI taxonomy): domain Eukaryota; kingdom Metazoa; phylum Arthropoda; class Insecta; order Zygentoma; family Lepismatidae; genus Thermobia; species Thermobia domestica. The sequence goes on from NC_137456.1 coordinate 337,621,442, forward strand.
GTATTTTATTCATTTTTCTGGTTTCTTCTTTTTCTTTCTTATTGACAATGTTTGTATATTGAGCTGGGTTTCTTCATTAGACCGCCTCCTCTTCTTGATTGCGATGATTTGTTTCCATGTTTTGCAGCATAGCACCCGTTTGCAAAGCTTCGTATTGTGAATTCTGTAAAAAAGAACGAGGAAAAAGATGATTAGTATAGAAATAGATGATGATTAAACAAATACACTTACAATGATAAATATGATAAAATTACCTGGAAGGTATATTGCAGCAGTCTACGATCATTAACCGTGGGTACTGTTGTGAACAAATATTGAATTTCACGCAGAGATTTTCCTTGGGCTTTACAGCACAAATAAAAATAAGCATAATAGCCACATAGGGATGAACCAAGACTTTGCATTTGGCTATTATTATATTTATAGTACATACAATGAAGTTTTAAGAATGCAACATGTTGTGGTACATAAGGAGGAAGGCCATAGCTGTCAAAATATTCTCCAACACCGCGATGATCAATATAAATTGCAATCCAATGACTTCCTAGTTTTGTGGATGGATCTGTATTTACAATCATTGCCAGAGGAAGAGAAATCCGTGAGGGTAACTCATCGCTTGCAAATACCCCGGTAAAATGATTTCTGAATAATGGACTACCGTGTAAAGCACTAGCTAATTGTAATGTATTCAACATCGTGAATGGAAATGATACATAACGTATACGTACTTTGTAATTTAAAAGTCCAGGATAATGTTGCGCTGGTGGTCGATCTCTAGGAGTGAGGAAAACTCTCCATACACAATACAGTTTGCAGGTGCTGCTAATTTCTCTTGGAAATGAACTTCCAATCGGATGGCGCCATGTCGTTGTAAATTCCAATAGTGACAATCTCCAGCAGAAGAATCGGGAGTTAGGTCAAATACAAACAGTGTATATCCATTCTTGTAGTCGGCTCTTGAAATTGTATTTCCAGTATTGGTAAAATGTATGCCAGAGCCTGAGAACAATGTGTGGTACGATGAAATGTAGAGATTTTCTTCAAAGTTGGGTTGCAATGGTTTTGAAGGTACAGCTTTTCCATCCACGTACAATGTAAAGAAATTAATGTTTAGATGTTGAAATTCAAATGGATTGGTGGTAATAGTTCCACTGGATGCTTCATTCGATGTAAATCCTACAATAATACGATTTGGCAATGTTCCCATAAACAGGTTATCAATAGTTTTGGATTGTATATCCTTCGGGATGGTAAATGATTTCATTTGAACCCTTGTCAGAGGATACTTTGCCGGTGTAGATTGTAAAATTTTATTGTGTGCCAATTTAACACTAGGGCTGATGCTGACTTTTTTCACCTGCAACGATGCATCTAGAATATTGATTTTTGCATTGACACCACTTTCACCGGCCATGAGACAAAAGTTTGGTTTTGCAGGAATAAGTTTCACACGTAATTCCACTCCATGAATTAAAAATTTATCTTGATTAAAAATGTCACAATGAAGACGTCCAATCATATCGAATTTCATACTTTGTTTTGTCAGTTCATAGCGTTGTTGAAATCCTTTGTTCTCACTTGTGGTTGCGTTCATATGACCAGCCGTATCTTGATACCACATTGCTGTTTGTAAATGTGTATTTTTAGCTCCATCACTATAATTGAGCAGTTTTTCCAGGTACGAACGATATGGATGGTTATGTGACGGAAATGAAATCAGTTTATTGTTCAAGTAGATTTCTACTTCACTAAACATAGCATTTAGAAAATCATTGACAGGTGCAATTGCTTTATCCGTATTGATGAAGGAGGAACCATCTGGTTTCACAATTTGTGCTTGGATGTACAATAAGGTTTGTGGCAAATCAATGTATTCATCACTGCTACCACTCACTACAAATTCTATTGGTGAATTTTCAGCTATTGAACTAATTGGTTTGTAGCCAATAATACGATTGTCCAGAACACTGGTTTGCGTGGGCAACGTTGAAAAAATGTCCATTTCACTTTTTACACATTCACAGGATTGATGATGTAAGAAAGCCATCGTTGAATTAATCAAAAATATCTGGTGACGATGCCAATGATCTCTTCTTCTTCTTATGTGATAATTTACGTCTCTTTGTAGGATTGATGGTGTTGTTGATCGTTGGAAGGTCAACCTCAAACTGAGAGCAGTCATCCCATTTTCGTTTATGATATCCACTTCCCAGCATAGTTTTCAACTTATTTTTAGCTTTTTCTTGTAAATTTGTTTTTGCCTCTTGCATCCGTTGATGAAACGATTCTTCCAGCGGTTGATTCGAGATCACAACGTCATTAATCATATTGGCACCTGATTTTAATAATTCTTTTCCCACAGTTTTAGCTCCTTGCTTCACAAGTGGTAACACTGAACGAAATAAGCCACCAAGGAAACTTCCAATGCCATGTCCTGCTTGATAGGGACTTCCCACATACACGTTGCCGATACCGGATAACGCTTGTTTTTGGTAGTATTGCAAATACGGATCAGTCATGACGACGACGACGGAAATGTAGTTTTGTACACACCGTTCCAAAGGTGAATGGCATACGATGACCTGTGCTATCCCTTATATCGATTTGTATTTGCTCAAAATTCATTTTTTCCACCGGAACATAATGTGCAGGATTAAAGATTTGCACTGCATGACTTCCAAAAGTATGATTCACAGGATCCATGTTGACAATTCGTAGCAAGGGTACCATTGTATCTCCAACAATGACAGATTCAATAATGTCACAATAGACGTACATTTGTGATGGTAAGCCTAATCGTACATCCGGTGTATATTGTCCCTTTTCCATATCTTTTAAATCACTTTTTGGTTCAAATCCAAGCATTAAACTAACACTTGGTGAAATTTGTACAGAAGTATGGATTTCCTTTTTGGGATGTCTTATGAGGCATATATTATTAGTTGCGTCATGAGATATAAATAAATTGGTTTCTTTATGATGTATATTAATTGCATGAATAAGATCCCGTATATTGTTATAATAGCGTACAGGGATCGTTACAACCTTCCACGGTTCTTGATCATTACTACTTGATGATTTGTAATATATTTTATTGTTTTTACTGTTAATGTTCAGCAAAGAATGTGGATAATGAATCTCTACAATTGCCACATCCCATTTCTGGCGAAACTCTACACGTCGTTGTAATTTCGTAATATATGAAGTCAATGTATTTTCTGGAAAATAATCCATGGAACTATTACTGGGAAGTGTAACGTAAAAATCTTGATCAGGTTCCATTCTTCTTCTTCTTCAATGAAATTGCAGGGATCCACGAATTGAATGAGGAAGGATATCCTTTCCACTGGACGAGATACTCCTTTCTGCGACCTTTTGTTCTTGTACGTAATATTTTATCGATGAGGAACGTCGAAGGGAGCGGCACTGGTTGTAATTCTTCTCTGTAGAAAACACCATCGATAAGTTGATGATTTAAATCCTCTAGTCGATACACTGGTGGGTTTCTTGGTACAATGGCTTTTACTCTGAATATTTCCCAAGTCCAGTTCTCGAGGTAACCCTTGTCAAAGATACGTTTTGTTTTACTTATACGAACAGTATCACCAACAGATAAATCCGTATCTTGTTTTGAACGTTGTAGCTTTTTGTCGTATAAGTTATGCCACACCTCCAGTAAATTGTCCTGAGAAACGTTTGCAGGTGCCATTTTAATACTGGAATGCCGACTTTCATTGTATGCTTTTACAAGTAAAGGCAATACTTTGATGTAATTGTATGTTTGATATTTGGTAAAGTATTTCCACATACGATGTTTCAATGTCTGATTAAATCTTTCTGCGATGCTGGCTTTAATATCTGGATCCTTTGTTGTAACATGTTGCACGTTGTGTTTCCTGAAAAACTTTTGTACTGTCTTGTTGGTAAATTCAGTTCCTTGATCACTACGTAGTACAATTGGTTTCCTGTCTTGGAAAATCATTTCAAATGCATTCACTATATCCTCGGCACTTTTTGATTTTAGTGGTACAGCCCACCCGTACCGACTAAACACATCAATCACTGTAAGAATATAGCGGTAATTGTCATTATAGTTTTGAAGTGATTGTAAATCATTTAAATCACATTCCCATTGATCATCAATATTGTTGACAAGATAAAAATCTCTACGGAAACGACGACGTACAGGACGATGTAACGTGTAGGTAGGTTGTTTGTTTAACCAAAGTTTTATTTTGGCTAGAGGTATAGATTTTCCTGTGGCTTGCCATAATTTCTTTGCAGTAGAAAATGATGCAAGGTGTGCTGGATTGTAATAAATGGATTTCAACTTTTTGTTCATGGTTTGTACGTTGACCATTGTGGAATGATACGTTTTCTTTTTGGTCGGACTTCTAAAACATCATCATCATCTTCTTCTTCTTCTTCTTCTCCGGAAGAAAATAATTCAGGTGCCGGTTTTGGTGGTGCAGATCCTTCAGATGCTGTTGTACTATTATGCTTGACAATATAGTTTAATCTCCGTGGATTACCAATCAATTCTTGAGGTGTGTTTGACGATGCAAGGTAGTTGCAAAACAATTCCCAGCCTTGAGGATTAGAATGTTTCCTCGGTCGAGTCACATCGCACATTAAATCTACAATATTGGATCCATGTAGTTTATTGTCGTTGATGTACACTGTTCCTTTATGATCCCACGTAATTGCGTCATCTTGTTTTAAACGACGGAATAGTAGTTCGGCTTTCTTACGATACATTTGTGGTATTGCGGCTAAAATTTCTTGTTTCGTGCTATCGTCAACATTCGGGACGTCACGATCAGGTTTCATTGATGTAATTGTAAGTGGTATTGGTTCTTCTTGTTTACGTATCACATAAAGATATTTCTGTAATATTCTATTGTACTGATTCCATTTTTCTTCATCACTTGGATACGATGTATTCAATATGGATTGCATTTCACGATCGAGATTAGATTCTCGATTTTCACTCGCACGGGATGATGATGCATGCATTCGTTGAAGCATTTCTGGTGGCACTAAAACCATCTTCTTGCTATGTTCCATGATGTTTATTGTTTAAACAAAATACTGGATAACACACTTCCTACAATAGGTGCAAGTAATGCAGGTAAGAATCCTCCTTGTTGTACGGCTAAATGTTTCTTCTTTTTATCCAATGATTTTGTATTGTCTACGAGATAGCGGAGCGTGTTCTTGTAACGCTTTAATCTTGACTTCTGCGCACTTGTCAGTGGAACATTGCCTTTTAAGACATTATAACAACATTCACAAATACTATGAATTAATGAAGCGTCTGCATTGGCAATAATAGCTTTACGCAATCTTGGTTTAGCTTTGTGCAGAGCACGTAGCAGATCAGCGTGTTTCACTGTAGGAGACATCGTGACAGACTAAGTCATTCTTTTCACATGCACAATAATTTAAACATGTTTTGTTGGTACGTAAACATAATGATGCAAATCGTCGGGAAAAATATTTGTACGAAATCGCATTTCATCGGGTGTATCTTGTTTAAGATCCATCAGTAAATAACCATGTGGATTTCTTGTTGCGTCTGCATAACTTTCTTGTAGAAACAGTGGATGCTCAGGCATGATTTGATAACTCATATGCTTGATTTGTGACTTGTCACGTGGATTTTTAAACAACACCAAATACGAACAATTTAAACTCATATTTCTATTTGCTTTACTTTGATGAAATACATTTTGTGTTATAAAAATCACACTAATATTTCGATGATGTGATCCTTTTGTGAACATATCAACAATATCACTATTCACTTCTCGCATATGGTCATCAATAATAATCAAATGTGGTCCATCGTGAGGCTGAAAATCTTTCATTCGTGGAAGTCCTTCGTGAAATTCTACTGGAACTGGCATTGTTGCATACACGTCTTGCCATTCTGCATAATACCAATATATCTTACGAAATTTTGCATTGATCATGGTTGGGAGATGTGACAGTAATCGCTTCACAAAATACGTTTTTCCACACCCACTATGCCCTACGAGAATACAGGTAAATGGATGTTTCCACTGTGTATCCATGATGAACACTAACACCTTGTTTCAAAAATGATGCGTATTTAAAGCGAGTACAAATTTTCTTTTTGTTTTAGATTGTAAACTCTTGCACTCACTGGTGTGAAAAGGTTAAAACCGTTCATCTGTTTATCGAGTAGTTGAAAACCGTTTATTTGTTAATCGAATAGTTGAAAACCGTTTATTTGTTAATCGAATAGTTAAAAACCGGATAAAGTTTAACGGTTAACCGTGAAAGCTGATCACTGTTTGATTTAAATTCTATTTGAAAATTTTTCGTTTGAAATTTGTTTTGTAATTTTTGTTTCAAAAATTTTGTTTAAAAATTTTTTTTGTTTCAAAATTTTTGTTTCAAATTTTGTTTAAAATTTTTTCGTTTGAAATTTTTTTGTTGAAAATTTTTGTTTTGAAATTTTTGTTTTCAAAATTTTGTTTGAAATTTTTTTTCGTTTGAAAATTTTTAATTTTTTTGTTGCAAAATTTTTTGTTTAAATTTTTTTTGTTCGAAATTATTGTTTTGAAATTTTTCGTTTCCAATTTTTTTTTGTTTAAAATTTTTTTGTTTCAAACTAAAAAACTTTTTGTTTGAAATTTAAGTTTAAAAAATGTTCGAATTTTTTGTTTAAAATTTTTTGTTTGAACATTTTTGTTTCGAAATTTTTTCGTTTCAATTTTTGTTTTCATTTTTTTTAGTTTGAAAAGTTGAAAAAAAAAAGTTTTAAATGCCAAGAATCTTTCCTAGAGAACATTGACCAGGGACCTCGTCGCGCATCAAAACCAAATCATTGATCACGTGACCGTACTACACCCGAAGGGTACTACCAAATTGAAAGGAGATACCGTCCATACCTTATCAAATAGGATACATTGAGTCAGTAACCGAACACGTGGTTGTACTTAAAAATTTGAAAATAGGACCACCGAAATATATTGAGGTCCTGTACTATGCTTCAATTGGACAATTTCAGTGGACCCCCATTGCCAAAATTTAAGAAGGGTGCAACAATATACCCATGTCTTATGATAGGATATGGACCCCTTGTAATTATAGGATCTCATCAAAGGGGATAAAATGGACCAAAAAAAAACAAACACGTGGTACAACGTTTATATTTTGGCAATTTTTGTACCCCTAAAAGGGAACGATGTAGACCATCCAAATTTATCATGATACATATTGAGGACCTGTACTATAATACCAAATGTTTAAATTGGGCAATTTCCAAAATTTAAGGGGTGGGCCAAGGTACCCCTCCCGGGGTGCACCAATGTACCTATGTCTTATGATAGATAATGAACCCCTATACATGACCATATAATCATATAAGGTAATAGAACCTCATCAAAGGGGGATAAAATGTACCAAATACCAAACACGTGGTTGTACTAAAATTTTGGCAATTTTGTACCCCTAAAAGGGAACGAGGTGGACCACCCAAATTTATAGTGATCTATATTAGTGTTCTATACTATAATACCAAATGTTTAAATTGGGCAATTTCCAAAATTAAAGGGGTGGGCCAAGGTGCCCCTACCGGGGGTGCACAAATGTACCTATGTCTTATGATAGGTAATGGACCCCTATACATGACCATATAATCATATAAGGTAATAGGATCTCATCCAAGGAGATAAATTAGGTCGAAAACCAAACACGTGGTACAACGTATTGCTTACGTTTATAGATTTGGCAATTTTGTACCCCTAGAAGGGAACGAGGTGGACCACCCAAATTTATCATGATACATATTAGGGTCCGGTACTATAATACCCAATGTTGAAATTGGGCAATTTCCAAAATTTAAGGGGTGGGCCATGGTACCCCTCCCAAATTTTTCAAGGGGTGCATTAATATACCCATGTCTTATGAAAGGGAATGGACCCCTGTATACGCCCATATAACTATATAGGGTAATAACACCTCATCCAAGGGGATAAATTAGGTCAAAAACCCCCGAAATTTAAATTTTTGGCAATTTTTTACCCATAAAAGGGAACGACATAGACACCCAATACTGATAGAGGTACATACTATGGTCCTAGGCTACCATACCAAATTTTAAATTTGGCAATTTCCAAAATTTAAGGGGGGTGGTCCTATGTACCCCTGCCAAAATTTAGGGGGTAGGCCAAGGTACCCCTGCCAAAATTTAGAGGGGGTGGTCCTAGGTACCCCTAGGTCATTGACCCCGGGCCAAGGTCATTGACCTTTGACCTATGACGTCACAAAGGTCGGGGTCAAAGTCCAAAGTGAGGCAAAGTGCAGCCCATACTACTGATAGGTAGGCAGTCTGATTACAGTGTGCCCAAAACTTGAATCAATTTCGTCAATTCGTACATCTTAACGCAAGGTTTGGACATCTGTACAGTTTTAAACTACTCAACACGCGTTTGCCTCGGATCGTGTGGAATATTGTTTTTTGATAACCACTTAACCATGTCACTCTTCTTTGTGTTCAAAGTTGACGATCTATTCAAGATTACTGAATAGTAACTGGCGTTGTCCATCACAATTACCCCATTTTTCACCTCTAAGTGAAGTAATTTATTAAGGAACTTTAAAAACCATTCCTTGGAAAGAGCTGCGTTCATTTCATGGTGTTAATCAGCCGAGCTCTGTTTTCCACGGAAAACTAATTTGAATCCTGGCAGAAATTTCCTTTTCCCGTACCCACATGGCACTCTGTTATTCTTTTCCCTTTTCCCACAGGCACGTTCAAACCACTTCTTCCGTCTTCATCTTGCCACACCTTGGAATGAGAGTGGTTTTGTACAAATGTCTCATTGCGGTAAAATATCTCCCGCCCCTCTTCTTTTGCCTTGCAGATTTTGCATAAAAATGTTAAACGAGAAGCTGCAATTTCGTTTCTTTCAAGAAGGTACTTTCGACCACCGTTTGTATTCCAGTAATGGAAACCCAATGACTTCAAAATGGAACGTAAGGATGTTACTTACCCCTTAATTTCTTTCCTCATATCACGAAGAAGTTTATCCACCGTGGGATACTCACCCTTCTCATATTAGTGGAATATTCTCCTCCTGAGAACATTTTTTATCAAAATCATCCAGATCATTGATAAATGGTCTTCTGTTTCTTCGTTTCCTTTGAGAAACGAAGGATGTTTCAGCTGCTGAAGCTTGTGCTCCCATTGCCTCTCCAGTTATGAGTTGAACAGAGCTCCTGCTTAGCCCATAAGCTTTTGCAGTTCTCTCCTTCACTTTGTTTATGATGATTAGAGGAACTCCTAGAGACGCAAAGGATGTTTCACCTGCTGAAGCTTGTGCTCCCTTTCCCTCTCCAGTTATGAGTTGAACACAGCTCCTGTTTACCCCACAAGCTTCTGCAGTTCTCTCCTTCACTTTGTTTATGATGATTAGAGGAACTCCTGGAGAAACAAAGGATGTTTCACCTGCTGAAGCTTGTGCTCCCTTTCCCTCTCCAGTTATGCGTTGAACAGAGCTCCTGCTTACCCCACAAGCTTCTGCAGTTCTCTCCTGCATTTGTTTATGCTGAGTAGAGGAACTCCTGGAGAAACAAAGGATGTTTCACCTGTTCAAGCTTGTGCTACCTTTGCCTCTCCAGTTATGAGTTGAACAGAACTCCTGCTTACCCCACAAGCTTCTGCAGTTCATTCCTTCACTTTGTTTATGATGATTAGAGGAACGCCTAGAGAAACAAAGGATGTTTCACCTGCTGAAGCTTGTGCTCCCTTTGCCTCTCCTGTTATGAGTTGAACAGAGCTCCTGCTTACCCCATAAGCTTCTGCAGGTCTCTCCTTTACTTCGTTTATGCTGATTAGAGGAGCTCCTACTTTGGCTTCTTTTTAAAAACTGAAGAATACTATATATAATATATCTCCTTTGCTTGTGAATTACCTTCTTATTGTATCTGATGTCACTTGTATTGCATATCTCGAGAACAGAACACGAACACAAGGTGAAAGAGGGAATAAACGAATCCAATAACAAGTACGCGTATAATAGTATACACGTATATCACATATACACAGAGGCCCACGGAAACACTTAAAATTACCAATAATAACATTGCTCAAAATAACAACTGTTACAATTATTCTAAAACGGAAATAATAACACGAATAGTAACAACAAAAATATACCGCAACAATAAACAAGTAAGAAAACTAAACTTGGGGCCAATCCTACAACACTGTAGTCTCGGAAGATGTCTTCCGTCTAGCGCGAGAGACGACAGTAACAACATTTGATGAGTGGGGGTTGACAACCGGAACACACCCTCACGTTCTATTGCGTGGTGAAATCGGCAGATCTAGGTCAAGCATCGCGACTCGCCGCGACTACTATAATAGATAACTTCTTCCATTTATTGAAGTTTCCATCCTATATAATTCTTATGGATCTTCGTCTTGAGGTAGGGATTATATCATTAATACCAACTAAACTAACTAGCTAACACTGTGGTCTATGGAACCCCGATATTCAATGCCGCGTTCAGAAAAGATTTCCATTTTGACTTCTTTTTTTAGCCAACTGAACCCGTTCTCTACTTTGGATTCCTGTTTCTAGGCCCCCCAGTTTTTTCAGTGACAAAATAATTTAAGCTATTAACCTAACATCACAATCACATAGCAGGCATATGCCTTTCATGTTCCCTCACGTACCTGCGAATGTGTCCAGTATGTGCCTTATGTACACTTATGTCCAAAATTATTGTCGCATGTCTATAAATATGTTGTAGCAATATAATTTGCTAACGAATTTGCCCGATGTTTCTTATATTGCTAGTATGTGTATAGGCTCCTAACACATGTGTGTGGCTAATGTCATGTCAAAACAGCAGTAAAGAAGAACAATAGAACAAAAATAAAACTTTCTTGTCCTTTTATCAACATTTTGTTTTACTCATTCTAATTTTCGTATTTATAACTCTTTTGCTATGAAATTTGCCACAAATATACATTTCCCGATTATATACATAGTATCAATATTAAAAGTACCCTGCAAAATCATTAACATATTATATTGTTACAAGATGACAGTTATAGATATGCGACAATTTCTTTGGATATGAGTGTACCGCTGAGAAAGAAATCACAGGGATGGCAAGTGATAGCCACAGTCTACGTCCGCCTCTAGGCACATGTTTTACATATTTGGGGAATGTGCTTAGTATGTTCTACTTATGTTCCATGTGCCGTAAGCGTCAATGAACCACAATATTATTCCCCAAAAATATGTTAAATCGCCTATATGCGTAATGTGTTTACATTAAGGTGAGTCTAAAGAACACTTTGAACAAGTAAGAAGAGAGGTAGGGTTACCCTAGGAGGGGCGCGAACCACCAACCTTAGGATTAGTGGCCACGTGCTCTACCGACTTGGCCACGGAGGCGAAGAACACAATGTCGCTTGTAGAGGGAAATTTTTTTGAGGTCATTTGAATTGGGCTAATCAGAGTGCCCCTTTAACCGCGTATATTCGACGATAACCGTTTGGGATCAGATAAAATCTATTCGCGATGTAATTTTATAACAAAATGACGAGTGTCTATTTACTTTACTTCATAGTTCTTCCATATTCACTTTCAAATGATCGGTGACAGTTTTCCTCTAATAAAACTTATTTATTTTTTCTCCTTCAACGGAGGATAGAATCTCCAATTACAGAAGGTACTTAATATAGATAGTTCATATAATATTTATATTATTATACATAATAGTAAATATAATGATACTGACAAAATTCCTGTAGATATCTCATAACGGTAATAATAATTATCGTAAGAGTATAAAACCATTAAGCGTGAAGAGCATTACAAATAAAAAACATTAAAAGTTAAATAATTGTTTTACACATGTTTAAGTTGGTACGTTTGTTGCTTGGTATACAATCGCTTAGAAAAAGAAGCAACAAATGAACCCAATGTGGGAGATGAATTTAGAACACCTAAATGTTGCATGCCTAGCACATGTTGTGCTGTTAGAGTATCTGAAACAGTATGTACCTAAAGGACGTACCTAGAACATGAGAGATGCATGTCCTAAGTGAAGACAAAAACAAATGACTGTTAGAGTGCGAAACTAAGCCATGTATATAAATGCTATATTTGTGGCACATAGTTGCAAATATCAATTAGGTGTAACAAACACCTACACCTGTAGGTAGCTGAAGTAAATACTTAACACATGAATATCATATGTGCCAAGTGTCGGGTATCTAAAAGTAGCTGGGACACCTAAATGGCACGTGCCTAGCACATCCTGTGCTGTTAGTTTTTTTTATATATATTTTTGAAAGTTTATGATACGATATACCTATCATTGTGTGGGTACTAGCCGGTCCTTCCAGCCTTTACCTTACAGATCCGCCACTGGTGGGAAGGAAAATAAAAATGGGAACATTCCCGGGGGTTTTCCCTGGCGTATAAATTCCCGGGAAGAAATTTATTTCCATTTCTTTACTTTATCTTCCAAATTATAAGAACCATATGACTAATTACTTTATTTACATTTATTATGATTTACTTCTAGGTGTTAAACAAATTGGAGGTTGAAAAAATAAAATTCGTTGACTGTAGTTTATATAACTAATAACATGATTTTTAAGTTCCATTTCCGTTTGCACTAAAAGGTATCAAAGTACTAATTTATAAATGATGAAAAGGAACCAGTTTGTAACGTAATGTAGAAATAATGTAGAAATAGAGATGAACCATTAATACACCCTGGACCATCACTAGTAATAGACGTAGGCCTGTTTCCTGTCTACGACTCGAATTTCTGAAGAGGTGCTGGGACTTCTTTTACATGTGAATTAACGCATCCAATTTCGAGAAATAGGTGGGAAGAAAGATCGTGTGTGGCAATGTTAGGTGTAAAATTATAAAGATAAGTCAGTATCTTGCAAATATTGTGAACATAAATATTTATGCGCAAATGTTGATAAAATAGAAAGACATGTGTCTTCTGGCAGTTACCCAAACTAATTTGTTTATAACATTTAAAAATTCAATATGCTTATAATATAAATAGTAGAGTGAAGTTTAGAAAATCCAATTACATATAAAGTTAATCTGTTTAGCGGTGTAATAGTATGTGGACTTACTATATCATTTTCTCCACACATTTACTTGCATATTGTAAGTAAATATATATTTATGCTTATACTCTAAATATAATAAAATATTAATAAAATAACAAAATACCGTCCAAATTATACATTTTAAATAATCCTTTGGAGACAACAGTAATAATATACTGTGATAAAAAAAACAATTTAATTCTGAAATCATTATATAGTAATAGAATGTATTGTATATATTCTTTGTGATTGTATATAAATTACCGGAAGATTCCAAATTTTGGGAATCTTCCCGGGAACATTCCCGAAAATATCTTACCGGGTATTTACCCATCACTAATCGTGCCAAGTTATAAGTCTCCGTCCGACGCTTTTGTGTATTTTTATGAACAACTGCCATTTCTACAGAATGAGGTTATTTGCTTCATGCCAAACGCGAAGCTGGAGGACCACTCTTTGTCGTGTGTCCCCAACTGCTTTCAAGTATATTCGCAGCTAACCTCTGTATCTAGAGACATTCTCCCTAATCTCTAATCTGAGCACGCGCCATGCCGTGGTGCAAGAACCCACGTTACGCGGATATCATTAACACGACCTATTAATTATATATTTCTCTGCCATTCTTGTTTTCCTTTCATCGCACTTCACTCGGTACAATTTCTTCTCGAACAATCTCCTAACATTTTTCTATTACAAGTTTTAAATTATAAGGTTTTACTCCTTTTATTCCTAATTCTTTATATTGGTTTGTAGTTCCAGTTACCCAAGTTTTCCTATTCTTCTCTCCACGAGAACTCAAGTTGAATACTTTTTATGCTCTTTTCGTGTTTTCTAGCTTATTTTACGTACAATGCAATACGAGAATCCTTCTAGATCCAACTGTGATGTGGGGACAGACTTAGACCTCTTGCTTCGACTCGGGCCCCACACTGATGTCTATTCTACTTTCGATTGGGAAATACACACAAGAATGTATTGTAAAACAAGCTTATTCACAATTCTAGTGAAAGTGGCACTTGGAGAAAGCAACTTTCTTTCGATTTGAAAGGGATAAAAAACTTTTCAGATAATCAATTCAAAAAAAACTTTGACCAGTTTGGCAGTTTTGATCATTGGATCGCAAATTCTCAGGAATTTGAATTTAGATAGAATTAAAAAAGAAATTACAACCAAGAAAACCAAGAAAACCAAGAAAACTAACTTAAATAAAATGAAATAACAATGTGACTTACTTATAAATTATTAATATTATGTGATTTTTTAAGTTCAATAAATATAATTTATTTCAAACACTGCACACAATCTTTATTCTATTTTTTTCTTATTTTCTTTCAATAAATAATTTTACAAATACTTTAACAGTGGTGGTCGAAGTTTATAGAGGTGATGTACAAACATTGTTAATTATTTATAGACTTTTATATATGGAATCTTATATTGAAATAGCCTAGATCTGTTTCATTTATTAACTCGTATGCACTTTTCAAGTATATTTTGATTATTTTCCATTCTATCACAGAGAAATAAAGTCTATAATAGGTAGATCTTGCTGCAGGTTGTCCAGCAATGTGCCCCTTCCCTGGGTTGTTCAAAGACGGTCTTCTCCAACTTAGTACATTCGGTACTGTGATGTCAATCTGGAAAGTAATATATTTCCATTTGTAGAACAAAGAGTAGCATATGGTTTCTGAATTTCCCGTGTTATACTAAATACAAGATAATAATAATAATAATATACAAAAATAAGATTACTTAACTTTCTACGAATGTGAAACAGTTTGTGTTTTCTTAATCGAGGATAATTATGGTTTGTTGATAGAAATGCTGTGTCTACACCTCCCTTCTGCCAGCACCTTATACTGAGCCTGATAGTTCTAGAAAAACTTCGTTCTGAACACATTTTGTGTGGAACATTCCGGAAGTTGATAGTTCCTCCTTGGTATTTTATTTCTTTCTTTTTTTTATTGTTTCTTTTATTTAGCAGTTTCGTTTAGCAAAGCTTCTTCACATATTCTCCCTGTCCGTCTGCATCCAGGAGACAAAAAATCTCCAGAACGATCTTCTGGATCAACACAAACTTTTCTTAGGATGGAGATGGCCAAAAGATGGGAATCGATCTGAGTTTTAAGTTGAGCGTCCCTTTCACCAGCAAGGCTATATGGGACGTGAATTCACAACTTAACGTGAAATCGAAGTACATGAGATCTCGCCTAGAATCGAACCCGGGTCTCTCATGACAAGGGCATGTACACTAACCGTAAAGCCACGAGAAAACTCAAAGTTGTGAATCAAGTTGTTTGATGGAGGTAATACTGAAATCAGACGACACTGTTGCCAACTTTTGCTGATAAAATGTCGCTAATTAGGTTCTGAGATCACTGAAACAGTTATTATTTCTTTTTACCCGCCTAAAAACGAAGTTTTCCATTCTTTTTCCTTTCTTTCTCTCTTTTGCGAAACAACATAAAGTAAACATGCATAACTAACATAAAGTAAACATAATCATTAAGAACAAAAACAACGTAAAATGATATTCGTATTCGCAAACAAATAATGTCTCCTCCTCCATACTTCTTCTTCTTCAGCTCAACCTATTCCTTTTTTAAAAAGAAACAGCACTATTAAAGGTAACAAAAAACGAACAGATTGCACACTTTAGTCACTTCAATTTGTCAATTACTCAGCACTATGTAGTACAGTGCACACTGCAACTACATATAATCAGAAATGCCCGAGTTCAGTAACGAGCAAACTATGACTCGCGGGTAACAAGCACTTCTCTGAATGACTCTCGATATGATTCCTAATCTGACGAATAAAGAAAAGAATGGGGTTTCTTCGAAAGAGTTGTATTAGAAACAAACCAGCAGATAAGCATTTAACTTCATTTCTGAGAATTAGTGCATCCAAGTTCGAACCAAAGCTCCCTCCTAGCTAAGCTTTTAATGTAAGTGCCTTTGTCGTGGGAAACCTGGGTTTTATTCCCGGCGGGAGCTTATATAGTTCCAATCCCTCGTTAAGCTGTAGATCCGCGTGTCATATAGCCTAGCTAGTGAAAGGGTAGAAACTGGAAATTAAATCAATCAAGTTTGTTCCAGTTTATGAAAAACTTCAGTTATGAATAGGGTTTACATTACAAGAGTTACATCAAATGTGCCATTCTTATTTTCATAAATTATACTGACCGCCTAAGATTTTCATTTCCCTTTGGCCGTCATCTACGAAAGTTTGCCCACCACTGTCCTAGTTTCTTCTTCTGATTGGAAAACGTACATACAGTAACCATCCACAAATAATTTGCTTTACGCCCTGTCCCGAACTGTCAAGTGTTAATTACCCTGATACACCATTATCGTACCCTGGAGGTTGTGTTGTCAGTTGTAAGAAGCACCAGTAGATTTCCAGAATTTGTAACAGATGTTGCACACAGGTGACGATGTCATGAACTACACCGGTTATTCTCGAATTATGCGCATGACATTCACATAATGATTCACATACGTTATATTCACTATTTAACAGGTTCACCGTAAAGCAGTGGTAGAGGACTTACCTCACGTGCATGGGTTTTTTGGTTCGATCACCGGCCAAACAAGTCTGTGGTGAACAACATTGTATCCGCAGGTTTTCTCTCACATTTCTCATTCCACCAATTTCTCCAACACCAATCACTTCCCTTAATCATCCGTCTCCTGTAGCCTGAAGAGGGTAAGCGTGGGACGTTAAACTGAAAGATTTCATTTTATATTTAATAATTTCTTAGCAATTGCTCATTTAGTAATATGGAATTTTTTAAAAAGAAAACGAAAAACCATGAAAAAACATTTAACGTCCAAACAATACTTCGAAATTCATTAGTTTTTTTGCAAAGAAAATAAAATTGTCGGTGTTTCTCTCTCCAAAACCCCTAGATTTTTCGATTTGTCGCTAAAGTTGGTAGCACTGCAGGCAGCGGTAGAAATCAATCAATTATTATTTTAACATTGATGCCTATTGAGCAAAAACAGTAACAGATAGCCAGAAGCTGATTTCTGGTTTCAGTTTAGGGATGGTACCGAGACCGAGACTAGTCTCGGTCTCGTCTCGGTCTCGTCTCGAATTATCGAGACGAGACCGAGACCGAGACGGACTTTTATATACCGAGACGAGACCGAGACCGAGACGGGCTTTTAAATACCGAGACGAGACCGAGACCGAGACAGACCTCCTTAAATCGAGACGAGACCGAGACGAGACTTAGGTCAGTCTCGAAAGTCTCGGTCTCGTCTCGAATATTGATATTGATATATACTAAAATTGCCTTCACTCAAAATTTGTTTCGTTGCTGTGTTAGGTAATATGCGAACGGTTGACTGATGTACAGTGGCGTATTGGGGGGGTGGTTATCATTCTCAAACCCCCCCCCGAAATAAATTTGTGATCATTTTTTGCATTGCACGTAGAACGCAAATGTTTCTTACTTGTTCCTCAAGCCTTTCCAGAAACAAAATCCACTGCTGATGCAAATAGAATTCTCTCTCTCTCTCTCTCTCTCTCCCTCTCCCTATATATATATATATATATATATATATATATATATATATATATATGGTCTCGGTGCCACCCAGGGCCGCCCTGCATGGGTTCCCGGGGCCCAACTTTAATTTAAATGGAACCAAGGGTGAGTGGTCCCTCGTTCGATATATCTTTAAAAACTAAAAAGCGTTCTGGCAAAAGATCTCTCATATCGGGCATTGTATTCAAAATGGTAGACAAGACATGTTGCCTCTACCAGATACAGTAAAACGTGCAGTACCACTAATATGAAAACGGTTGAACATAAATGAACCGAACAACAACTCAAGTAGAAAATGTTATGTGGCACATCGATTGATATTGTCGCGGAGGCTCCCAGGACCACCCTTCATGGGGGCCCAGGCCGCAACTTGAAAATTGTAAATGGAAACATGGGGTGAGTGATACCTCGTCCGATATATCTTTAAAAACTAAAGAGTGCTGTTGCAAAAGATTGTTCATATGGGTCACCGCTTTCAAAATGACCACCAAGACATGGTACCTGCATCAGATAAAACGCAAAGTATCACTGATATGAAAACACCAGAACAAATATTCGAATAGGAAATCACAGAGGGTATTTATCATTCTATATCTCGGGAATGTTGCAACAGTAAAAGGACGATTAGAGTGAAAGTACCATAATGGAAAGGAAGAAATCTAACTCCTAGAAATTTATTGTTCCAACCTCACTCTGTAAGTGAGTGAAGCGGAAAGGATCGGTGGAATTGCAAATGAGAGCTTTAGTTTTTGCAAATTGTATCTACGAAACAAAGTTATTTGAAATATGTTTTTATAAGAGGTAAATGTGTCTGTAATGGGATAAAGTATGTAAAATTCTTGTTAAATGATACCTTCCATTTTGATTGCAGGTAATGGTTTGATGCAAAAATGAATCAACTGAAATGCAAAACAAATTTGTGGAACAATGCAATTTTAAAACAATATTTACAAACGTTGGTTTTGTTCAACAGTCGTCTGCATGATATTGGTTAGCTTCTTTTCCTTCTATGTCTTCTTGCATGTGATAGAATATGAGTTTCACTGAGATGTTGTCCACAGTTACATTCCGAATAACTTGGTAATTTCAGTTGTGATCCTTAGTAACGAAACGGTACATACTGATGCAGATATGTCCCAAAAATCTTGCACGCATTGCGTTAAATTATCAGGGGCGGGCAAAATGTTGTTAAACTTGAATTTCATCTTATTTTTATTCACCTTATTTCACTTTATTTTTATTCATTATAGTACCAGTCATTTGTACACACAAGTGTTTCAGACAAACCATATCTATTGCAAATAAAAGTGAGGTTCTCATTTGAGATTTTACCATTCATTCCCGCTTCACCTACTTACGGACAGAGACCGGAAAGATAATTTTCTTTCATTTCATCTTTTGCATCATGTCAATTATACTTTAATAATCTTTTTCTCCTTCGCATTTAATTTGAGCTGTGGAATGATAAATACCCTTTGTGCTTTCCTATACGGTTTCAAATTTCTAAGTTTGAAAGGCAGCCCTGGGAGCACTGCGAGAACATTACTAGACGCGCCCCATGCCTTTCTGTTTCACTTTTTGACTGTTCGTTTATCTCCAACTGCTTTCATATTAGTGGTACTGGACGTTTTATCAGATACAGGAACCATGTCTTGCGGTCATCTTGAATACGGTGACCGATATGAAAAATCTTTTGCCTCAACGCTTTTTACTTTTTAAAGATCTATGGAACGAGGTATTACTCGCCCCATGTTTCCATTTAAAATTTTAAAGTTTGGTCCTGGGACCCCATGAAGGGCGGCCCCGGGAGGCACCGCGACAACACCGTTCGGTGTGCCCCATGGCATTTCCTATTTCAGTATTTGTTCGGATCATTTATGTTCAATCGTTTTCGAGATATCTTCGTGGAAAGATTAAAATGGGCAATCCTCCCTCTCTCTCTCTCTCTCTCTCTCTCTCTCTCTCTCTCTCTATATATATATATATATATATATATATATATAGTAGAGCGTCGATTATCCGAAGTAATTGGGGGACATGGGTGTTCGGAAAACTGGTTTGTTCGGATAATCGAACTGTACATGTTTATTTGCCAAAAAGAAGTACTGTACAGTAACTTTATTCATAAAAACAGGCATCTCTTTAAGTATCAAAAAGTAACGTACAAAGTCAACTTTAGTAGGAATATATAGTGTATATATATATATATATATATATATATATATATATATATATATATATATATATATATATATATATATATATATATATAATATTAAAAATGCTGAAATTTTGTACCAAGTTGGAAAATTTCTTCTAGATACTCTGCAATACCACTAGATAAACAAGCAAAATAAAGTTGTATTTCCTCAAATTGCGCTACGTAAAGTATTGCATATTTCTAATTTAGTTATTTAATAAAACCACAATAGTCCATACATTATTTAGTGTAACAAAGGACAGTATCACTAACATCAACATTTTGGAGATATCTAATAACTCAAATGGCATGGACGGTGCAATGCGCATCAACTGTATCTAAGCGTCAAATACTATGATCATGGTATAGTATATTTCGAATGAATGAAGGAACAAATTTATAAGAAATGGAAAATTTAAATGTTTCTAAACGACCTGATATATCACGTCTCATCATGTAGATGCTTCCAAAAGACTTAAATGCTTATAAAGCAATTTACAAAAATTGTTATTTCAAATCGTTTCAGAGATACCAAACACATTGGTAGTGATTGTTATACTGCTTAAAATGACGTATTTGTATTAAATTTTTATAATGATTATTGCTTTCCTTTGCTTCTATATCATTACAACAATAGTTTTTGGTGGTTTTAATTACAAGTACCAGTTACATTATTTTAAGCAGTGTTGCCCACTTAAACAAATTGCTAAATATTATTCTAAATGTGTGCAAATAAAGTAGATAAACTGCAAAATATTTTAAAATTATTCGTAATTTGCTTTATGCTGCAACAATGCTTTCAAGAGACGACGTTTTTCATAGTCTTTGGGCTACTTATAATGTTAATGTTTAAATCTTCGTTCCAGCAATACATGTAAATGCAAATTGTAACTGAAATTAAATGTAACTGATACATTTTCAGTAACACTAGTTGTTCCCCCTAAGCCTTAGGCCTGGTGTACACTTTAGATTAAGACCATGCTTAATTAAAAGTTCTAATTACACCCTAATTACATTTCACTTGCTATAGTTTGACCACCGACCACCTCAGACTCGATCCATTCCATATAGCTATATGCAATTATTCAAGGACTTACAGGTAGTAATACACAGTGTTCATTTTTGTTTTGTTTTATTTCACTTGAAGTCCCACAGTTATGCTAGGGCGGCTAAAGGAGACGTGGAATATAGTGGAATCCGAACCACTTCGGTCGTTCAACATTACCCCTTCCAGAAATCGAACTCGGGACTCAGCGAACCGAAATCAAGCGTGCTATCCGCTAGACCAAATGGGGTTACTCACATTGTGTTGATTTAAATCATTCAGTCATGTTGATTAAAAGTAGCGTCTCTGTACTCCGAAAGTAGCGAATTCGAACTATTTGTAGCCCAAATATGTAGAAATGAATACTGATGGTGCTAATGAAATAATTTAATATGAGCTGGAAAATGTGCTGGACTTATTGCAAGAAGAAATTATAATCGACGGATGAAAACAATTCTAGACTGGATACCACGAGACAAAACCACCCTAGGAAACCTCCGCATACAAGAAGGTGTGACGAAATCAAGAACCACTGAGGAGTAACCTGGAAAAGAATTGTCCAAGTTAGATAGTTGTGAAAATGACTTGGAAAGACCTTCATCCAGCAGTGGATTGATAATGGTTGATTATGATGATGGTAATGATTTTATTATATCTGGACGTCAGAAGTAAACTAAATCAAGTCATAATTTAGTAATTTTACAGAAGCGAAAAACCGGTTCCTCAACTAAGACCTGTAGTACTGTTTTTCAAACTTACCAACTAGTTACAAAGTAGTAGGATGCTTTCAAACTTACGTTATTACACCACTAGAAAGAACATAGTCTATTTTAAAAAAGAAAGCATTCTTAACTCAATTTCGACCAAAAAGTTACTTAGCATAGTGTACCTCTAAATATATATATATATATATATATATATATATATATATATATATATATATATATATATATATATATATATATATATATATATATATATATATATATATATATATATGTGTGTGTGTGTGTGTGTGTGTGTGTATGTGTGAACTTTTACTAGGAAAGGTAGGGTAGAAATGGATCCAAAATTTAATGAAAGTCGTAGAGCGAAAATACATTTTTGACTATTCAATCCATCATGTTGCAGCAAAACTACGAAAATTAATACAAAATAAAACAAGAAAGTTAAGAATCACTTGTTTTGGCGATTGAGAAAAAAATAGATACAGATAACTCGAATTACCTATATACTTATATAATATGTATGTCCATGTTTCGCAAGTAATTTTCAATCAATATAAAATTTCAGCGTACTGAACACACGATTAGTTTTCTCGAATAAAGATTGCATGCACCGCTGAGAGCTCAGGAATAAGATTAATCTATGTTACGGCACTAGATATGTGCTTATGTATTGCATTACGGCCTTATGAAGTTGTATAAGAAACAGAATGCACTTAAAATCAGATGCGAACTATGCGAAACATCGGACTTTGAATCTAGCTTGTTTTGTGAACCAACTCGAGACCTCACATAGCAAAGATGAGTGTAGTAGCTCCCACCGCAAGGTTCAGGACGCTCGTGTTATAAAGTGTCAATTAAACACAAAGATGTGAAACGGTAATAAAGCATTTCATCAATTTGAAACAAAATACGTATATTGTAGTAATAATTTACCCTATTTGTTAAGATAATGAATATGATATTCTGTTTTGAAAATGACAGTCAAAGCAGAATGTATTGAATAATAGATGAGAAATCGTAAAGTTTCAATTTCGGTACGATTAAATACATTCGTGCTGGTATATGTTGCGTTATCCGTTAGGAGGTATTGAACAATTCTGATTCAAAGGAAGGAAATAAACTACTCTATATTACTGGAGTTAATTTAATAGAGTTTAATTGTATAGGCAGTACTGAGTCTATATGAGACAAAGTCTATTGCTGAAAGTGAAATATGGGTTACTATTAGGGTTTTAGGGTGATATACCCACTGATCATTGAACCTGGAATACACGCATGGAAAACATTAACACTAGCAAATTAGCTATGAAGAGGTACACAATACCATAATTCTAAGTCATAAATGAAAGGAAAACATAAGCGGAAACGACAGACTGTACGAGAATAATACTTTCGCTATTTTAATATCACACTATTTATTTCGAGACTTTCGAGACGAGACCGAGACTTGGTACTCGAGACCGAGACCGAGATCGAGACAAGCATCTGTTGACCGAGACGAGACCGAGACCGAGACGATGATTTTTTACTCGAGACGAGACCGAGACCGAGACCGTTATTTATCAACCGAGACGAGACCGAGACTGTACAAAGTCTCGTCTCGTCTCGTCTCGATACCATCCCTATTTCAGTTAAGCATTCGACGAATATATTCCATCTCTACTCTGACCTCTTTACTGAAACTGGCTGAAATTAATTACTTCCAGTTTTAATGGTGATTGCTGTAGAGTGAAATAAGTAATAAATAAAGGGAGTATGAAATAGGTAATAGATAAAGGGAAGCAGTTTTACGTGAGGAATTAAGCATCCCAAGAATATACTAAGTCTCCATTCTAATAGGTTTACTGAAACCGGAAATAGAAGGAATCTACTACTACTTCCTTTTTCGATATTAGCCCTACATTGCATGAATTAACGTACTTAAGAAAAAAAATCAAAAGGTGTTTTATTTCTTATTTCCTTGCGTTTGATTCTTGACTGTTAGACACTCTAAAAACCATTTCTTCAATAGCATTAACTTTTCTGATTAGAAAAATAGAATGCCTGTTTAAAATTTCATAATGGAGATTGATTTCATGTTAGTGTATGACTCATTATGGCCTTTAATAAAAATATTATTAGTGGAATTCTAAGTCGTTATAAATTTAGAATTTCCTTTCCATAATATTTAACTTACTTCCTTTTAGAAAGGTTGGGAATCACCGAAATGACTACAACCAACATTCCTACCCCCCCCAAAATTTAAAATGTTAGAAATCTCTGAAGTGATTATCTGTCTGTTTTTTTTTTTTTTTTTTTGCTAGCCGAGGCAAGCGCCCGCCCAATGGGTTACGCCCTTCATTCGGAATGAGGAAGTGAAGGAAGTTGGGCACGTTACAGTACATGTGGTTAGTTAATAGAGGGTTTTATTAATTTTTTTATATTTATTTCCGTAAATCCAAATCAATAATGGTCATTATGGCCTTTTGACCATAATCATTAGGAGCGTAAAGTGAGCCAGGATTTGAGGAGAAGTATTACAATACGAAGTAAGATATAAAACACAAATTAATATATACAATACAAATTAATATATACAAAACAAATTAATATATACAATACAAATTAATATATACAATACAAATTAATATATGTATGAGCGATACTATAGAAAATGATGATCATCTGATGAGATGAGAGTGAGGTGCGATTGACGATACAACATGTGGGAAATGTTAGTCGGACGAATGCAGGTTATCTTCTTATCCAGGGGCTGCTCTGGATATAATGGAGACATGTGGAGCCCTGTTAGGACGGAAGGATTACTGTGCGACATATGATGGAAGAATGTAAGGTGAGTGCAAGTCGGTGATGTAATCTTCGATGATGGGTAGGAATGGACTATTGGGCGGTAGAGTGTAATGGTAAAGAGTGAATAATATAGATAACAGTGTATGGCGTAAGAGAGCAGAGGTCTTGCGGAAAGTAGCATCACGATGCATGGTGTGGAATAGCATAGGTTGGTGAGTCGGGAACCGCTTCGTTATATAGCGAAGTTGCAAGTCTTCAAGGTGCTACAGAAGGTTGGCGAAGGGGTTCCGAGCATATATGTCTCGTGTAGGACTAGGAAGCCTGATAGGTAAGCAAGACGTAGTGCATGGTGTTCTAAAATGAGTAAGCGTTTGTAAAAGGAAGTTGGTGCATCGACCCAAGCTGTATACCCATACGTCAAGATAGGACGCATGAATACTTTGTAGGTGTTTAAGACGGTAGTTGCTTGGAGTCCCCAAGTGGTACCTATGAGGCGGCGGAGGAGGTTAAAGCGGTTTGTGGCTTTGGTGGTAATGCGTTTAAGATGAGCATTCCATTTCAGCTGGGAATCGAAGGTTATGCCGAGATATGTAACTGTTTTAATTGTAGATATAGTTGAATTATCGATTTGGACGTGGAGCCTGTTGGGGTTACGATGGATACGGCTGCGTACGTGGAGGAAGAAAAACAATTGCCTGAGTTTTATCTGTATTGATTTTGAGACGCCAGTGTTCACACCAGGAGTAGAAAGAATTTATGACCTGTTGGAGAGTATGGTTGATCTGAAGAATGGTGGTACCAGTGGCTAGGAATACTGTGTCATCAGCGTATTGAAAGAGACTAACATTTGAGGGAAGGCGAGGGAAGTCCGCCACGTATAAGAGATAGAGTAAAAGTGAAAGGGCGGAACCTTGTGGAACACTTGAATTAATGAAGACATGATGCGAGAGATGATTGTTAATGGAGACATATGTCAGGCGACAAAAAAGAAAGTGAAAGATGAAGCGAATATAGCAATAGGAAAGGCGAAAGAAGGAAAGATTATATAGGAGGCCTATGTGCCAAACTTCATCGAATGCTTTTTCTAAATCAAAGAGCACAAGACAAGAAGGTTTCCAGAGATTGTAATGATTAGTGATATGTGTAGTGAGACGAAGAAGTTGATCATTAATACTGAAGGATGGTCTAAAGCCTGCTTGATGAATGGGGATGGAGTCATGAGTAGTGAGATGAATATGAAGGCGGGAGACTAGTATCCGCTCAAGGATTTTGTTGAAGACTAGAGTAAGTTGTATAGGGCGGTAGGATGAAACAGATGATGTATTACCGGGTTTCAGAAACATTAAGGTTTTAGAAGTCTTCCAGTCGGCAGGAATAAATCCTGTGCGGAGAGCAAAAGTGAAAATTAGGGAGAGTAAATAAAGTAGAACATAAGGACCCTCTTTAATATGTCGATAGGTGATAGTATGAATTTCAGGAGCTATATTGCGTTTACGAGCAAGGGTGTTATGAATTTTAGCATCTGTGATGGGAACGGTGAGAGGTGAATTGGGTAGGAGAGTGTGATTGAGATTTGGTTGCAAAGCAGGGGCATGAAAATTAAGATGATCAGCAGGATGGAGACGATTCGGTGCGGCAGGTGGGAGTGGGGTGAAAATATCCTGATGATAATGTGCAAATGAATCGGCTTTCTCGATATCAGTAAGGATAGGAGTGTTATTCTCAAGTAACGGATAAGTAGTGCTAGAAGATTTACCAGTTAGTCGATTAAACCGCTTCCAGAATTTTGTGGGATGCATGTTTTCTGCGAAGTTATTACAGGTTTTGATCCAGGTTCGTTTATTGTACGCTACAATGTAATTATGAACAGTTCGTTGGTATTGACGAGATAATCGAAGCGATTCCAGATTACCGGCACGTTTGTAGTCCCTATAGAATTGTCGCGAGGGACGAATCAGAGGCAAATATTAAGGCGGTAATGTCGGTTTGTAGGGATGAAGAGACGTCTGCGGTATATATTTAGAGGAGGCTTGATGGATGCTTTGGGTGATCGTGTGGAGAGTGTCGTATAGATCTTGTTCAGTGGTGGGAGCAGCGATGTTTTCTAAGTGAGTGGTGAGATAAGATCGATAGTTCGGCCAATCCGCATTGTCGTAACGAGGTATGAGTCTGGGAGGCATGGCGGAAGGAACTAGATGATGCTGGCCGTTTGCAGTAATGGTAAGTGTTATGGGCACGTGGTCGCTGCCCATGGGATCAAGGACAGCCACTTGCATCTGGGAGAGTAAGCTGGATGAACTAATAACGATATCGGTTGTAGTGTTACTGGTAGGTTGGGTAGGTTTTGGAAGGTGATGGATAAGCCAGTAGTATGGGTTTGGATATATGTTCGAAAGTGAGATTTTTGTCTGTCAGAGCGACTGTGGAAGTTGATGTCAGCCATGATAACATAGTTGCGAAAGGAGTCGGAAATTAACTGGAAGAACTGCAAAGGAATGGGACGTCCAGGTCGGATGTATATGGTGGCCACTGTTACATAACATTGTGGAAAATATAAAGTAGTGATCAGATGTTCAGGCAAAGATTGTATCCCAGAGCTATGGAGTCTATGGGGAACTGAAGGAGGAAATCCGATAGCTACCCCGCCGTTGGCGCGACGTGATGGCAGGAGGCAGTCTTGACGGAGTAGATGGTATGAGGGAATTTTGCAGAGCGAGGCAGTAGTAAGATAGGTTTCATTTAGTAAGAAGCAAAGAATGTGTTCCTCCAAGAGCAGTTGTTCAAACAAGGGTTTATGTTTAGCTAATGAACGAATATTTAGAAATAAGAAATTAATGGCCATAATCACAGTGATAAGCAGTGGGTGTAGCAAGGTGTTAAACGCCAGTTTCATAAGGAGTTGAATGAAAATGAACATAGTTGCCAGAGTATGTGCCAGTGAAATTAATGTGGAAGATGGTTTTGGCTGCGAGATGAATTTGCTGAAGGATATGTTGTCTGAGAAATGGATGGATGTTTTGTAAAGAGACTGTGAGAAATGTGAGAAATTGATAGATCGTGAGAGGTTGAGAAGCTGAAGCTGGAGCAGGGGTATTGTCTGGCGATTCATGCGGACGAATAGGTACAATGAGTTCGGGTTTAAGAGGTTCTGCTCCCGGTTTCGCCTTACACTTATAACTGTAAGTGGGATGCTGCGCGTTACAAGTCGAGCATTTAGGAGGGTTTTGGAGATTCGTACAGGCCTTCGTTGCGTGAGGTCCTGAACAGAAGCCGCACTTTAATTCATTTTTACACCCAGACGTAGAATGTGAATTATATGACTGACAGCGCTCGCATCGAACAGGCAGAGGTGGCGAGGAGCGGGATTGTTCAACTCTATGACGTTTTAAATAGATATAAGCACCATCGCTAAGAAGATTGTCTATCGTGTCTTGGGAATTCGTAAGAACCCGTACCATATAGGTAGAACCACTTGCGTTCTTAATATGAATGCACTTTATTATTGAATGTCCTTCTAGCTGTAATTCTTTGGCGATTTCCTCATCGCTGAATTGTGGGTCGAGGCCTCGTATGACAACAGAAAGTGCCGGCGGTTTACGAGGAGGTGGAGGTTGATTTGCTTGTTTGGGAGTTAGTTTCTTGAGATCAGCTGATGGTCCGAAAATTTCATAAGAGTAATTATTACGAATGGTAGAAGCTAGATTTGGATCTGGCAAGCGGATAATGATACCATTCTTGGTATGGATGAGTTGTTTGATGTTAGTTCTAGGAACGTATTTCAAAATTCATAAATATAGCTGACGAAGATCCTGGTATGTAGCAGCATAGTTCGTTAGAAGGAAGTCATAAATTGGTGGTTTAGGAGATGACTTGAGCGGTGGGAAGTCTGCGTCCATGAGCTCATTAGAAGAAGAATATTCACTCAATGTTTGAGGACCTTTTGAAGCTTGCTTGATTTGGTCAGTACTTATAGGAGGGGATGCATTGGATGGCAAATTTGAAGTTCCTGTAGTATTCGAATTGACTTCATGCAGATACTTCCGCTTATGCCCTTTCGCTGATGGAATAGAGGGGCCCTGAACAACTTGGTGTGGTAATTCGGGATGCCCTTGACCCGGTCCAGGATCCATTACTCAAGCTTATGAAGCCGCCAGATGTACTAGGTAAAGTAAGGTAATATGAAGACCACCCGTTCGGATAGTGGTCTAGGTGGGCCTGAAGACGCTTGGCAACTGCGTTGGTATCAGCTGAGGTGGGCTTGATGAGTCTTTCAGCGGTTACACACAGTATGAAGCTTCTTCGACCAGGAAGTGGGAAAAGGTTTCTCAAAAGACAACTGTTCTGACGTTTGGTACGTCACAGTTGATACAGTCAATATTGCTATCGACCCAGAAGATGAACACTTAAGCTTTTTGTCCGTCGTCCCGTTTAAAGGGTTTTGCCCTTTCTTCGGGTAAGTGCTTCATAGGTAGAAAAGTTGATTGCACTTTAATGTGGTGTGTCCAAGAGTTGTACATATTTAATATTTATTCATTTATTGAGTACACATACATACAGAGAGGTGATTGAAGGGTGAAAAATAACATATAATGAGGATCAAACATAATATGATGGGAGGCCAAGTGTGCCACAATAATACTGTAGAAAATAATACATTTATTAGCATGCCGTGCTGAATTATGGAGAAGCAAAACTGAATGATTTTAGTGCAGAATGCAGTGGGCAGAGAAGTAGATTAAGATGGAGTGCAGTGCTCTGGACGCCACATCACAAAAAGGAGCCTCACGATTTTTGTTCGGAACGCAGACTATTGCAACATACGATATTCTGCAATTGGTAACTTTGTTGTCGAGATATGTTTCGGTAGAAGTTTAACTTGCGGCCACTATTAACTCACCGCTTGTCGACCTAGAGCAGTATCACTCTGTGGGGGGGGCGCTAGGAGGGCCAAGATTTTGAGCAAGGGGGCTTGGCCCCCCAGGCCCAATCTAATACGAGATAGCAAAAATGAATTTGAAACTCTTAATCTTGTGGGCTAGACTATTAGCTTTACTTTTACGAAACGTATCACTTCTGGAATCAATCAGTGGCGAACGGTGGTAAGAGCCCTTGAGGTCCGCCCTACCCATTTACTTTCAGAAATTATAATTTATAATTAATTCGTTTCTCTTGCACAGAATGTATGTTAGTTTTCTAAGTTAAAAAATATTCTTTCATAAAGAAATCGTGCTTAGCACCACTGCTGGGACGCTCACTGAGCAGTGTCTCAGGCGGTAGAAGAACTACAGCCAAGCTACTATGAAAATCCCGCGAGAGAACGTGTTGGTTATTACCTGCGTAAGAGACAAGTCTCAGCGCTTATCGACTGTCGTTTTTAGATAAAGCGTTTCTCTCGAGACCTTCGATTTGGATTCGATATGTCAAACAAATAAAGAGCAAGTGAACGTAGGGCCCGATTCCGTACCAACTTTGCTTAATTTTGCGGACTCTA
This sequence comes from Thermobia domestica, assembly GCF_964235325.1. Lineage (NCBI taxonomy): Eukaryota > Metazoa > Arthropoda > Insecta > Zygentoma > Lepismatidae > Thermobia > Thermobia domestica. The sequence continues at coordinate 337,651,383 of NC_137456.1, forward strand.
ACGCAACGCACAAGCTGGGACAAGCAATTCAAAAGGTGCTACGCCTATTATCGCAAACTAACGCCCCTTTATTCCGTTACGTTGTTCCTATTAAAGAATCTTCTATGTCAGTAGTCTTTTGAAAATTAATGTTATTAAGGGACGAAGACCAACGCCTGTGTTGAAAATAGAGCAGAGTGCAAGAGAATTCTGCATGCATTGGTACAAAAAAATATTTCGGGTTGTTGACATATAAAGAGCAGCGTATGAAAAAATTTAAGTATGATTCTGCTTTTAAAGCAGAATTAGGTGACACACAAAATAACTTGATTGAATGCTTGTCATGTGTTTTGAACAATATAATTAAAGACGAAATTTTACCAGCAGAGTTTGTTTCAGTATAGGTAGACTAAACAACATGGGCCTTATGTAGAGTCGTTCTAACGCGTAATTAGAAATGAATTAATTATAAATTATAATTTCTGAAAGTAAATGGGTAGGCTGGAATTCAAGGCCCCTTACGACCCTTCGCCAGTGATTAATTCCAGAAGTGATACGTTTCGTAAAAGTAAAGCTAATAGCTTAGCCCACAAGATTAAGAGTTTCAAATTCATTTTTGCTGTCTCGTACTTAGCCATAAGTTCTACTCAGAATCACCGCGTCGTATTCTTGGTCGGACGATTCCGAGAAAAGTCTTCGAATGCCTTTGTCTAAAGGACGACGTGTTATAATAGTGCATGCAGGAAGCAAGAATGGCTTCGTTCCAAACGATTTGCTCATGTTCAAATCTAACACCAAATCGGGAGATTATCACGATGAAATGAACACAATGGCTTCGCGAAAAATTAATTCCAAATCTCCCCCCAAGTTCTGTGATCGTTCTTGACAATGCATCATATCATAACGCTCAAATAAACCCTGCCCCTAATCAAGACTCATTGAAAAAGGATATGCAGCGTTGGTTACAGGAAAGAGGCGTCAATTTCGCCCCTGATATGACAAAACCAGAATTGTATGAATTGTATTTAAAATTCCACAAACCAAAACACGTAACGTACAAAGTAGACTCATTAATGAATGAACATTGGCGTTGCGTTTTGAGGCTTCTCCCTTACCATCCAGAATTAAATCATATAGAAAAAATTTGGGCACTGGTAAAGAACTGGGTGGCATCACATAATGTGACGTTCAAATTGGACGAAATTATGAAAATTGCAGAAGAAAAATTTAACAATGTTACTCCGAAGAATGGTTTTCAGTATGTCGTCATGTAGAAAAGGTAGAACGTCAGTATATGGAGAACGAGGCACTGATAGACAATTACGAAGACGCTGCTGCAACATCACCCTTCATCATCAATCTGGGGTCTGAATCTTCTAACACATCTGAGGAGTACTTGTCAAGAATAGAAGCACTGGATTCTGATTAATAGGAAATATAGTGGACGTACACTTAAGAGCACAGTTTAAAGGTATGTCGCATCTTTCCTTGCTATTCTATTTTTTTTTTCTGCGAACATTTTGATATGAAATATATTTCCTTTGCCTATTAAGGTGGCAACACTTTCTCACGAAGAGAGTCCCACCCCTTCGCGCAACCCGCGGCAGAGACTTATGACACTGGCTCTACTACTACTACTACTACTACTACTACTACTACTACTAATAATAATAATAATAATAATAATAATAATAATAATAATAATAATAATAATAATGAAAAAGATTATACATAAATATTTTACTACAGAAACACAAGAAGACAAATTCACAAAAATTTAACGTGACTGTAGTCCATTGACAGCAGGACGTATTCGCCCGGATCTCAATTTTCATAATGAAATTCACGTATGTGATTCTCACTTAATCTTAATTCGCCGTAATGCAGTTTAATTGTTTTAATTGGGCGTTATCGGGTGGGAAAGATGGATTATCACATTATCTGCGCTTTACAAGAAACATATGCCGCCTTATGCAGAGTCGATTTGACATATGATTAGCATCATACTAAAGGTCTGACAACTGCAGGATAAATGTTAGTCGATATCTTTAGTATAGCTCTAATTACGCGTCAGAACGACTCTACATAAGGCCCATATTATTTAGTCTACCTATACTGAAACAAACTCTGCGGGTAAAATTTCATCTTTAATTATATTGTTCAAAACACATGACAAGCATTCAATCAAGTTATTTTGTGCGTCACTTAATTCTCCTTTTAAAGCAGAATCATACTTAAATTTTTTCATACGCTGCTCTTTATATGTCAGCAACCCGAAATAATTTTTTGTACCAATGCATGCAGAATTCTCTTGCACTCTGCTCTATTTTCAACACAGGCGTTGGTCTTCGTCCCTTAATAACACACTAATTTTCAAAAGAATACTGACATAGAAGATTCTTTAATAGGAACAATGTAACAGAATAAAGGGCGTTAGTTTGCGATAATAGGTGTAGCACCTTTTGAATTGCTTGTCCCAGCTTCTGCATTGCGTTAGAGTCCGCAAATTTAAGCAAAATTGGTACGGAATCGGGCCCTACGTTCACTTGTTCTATATTTGTTTGACATATCGAATCCAAATCGAAGGAAACGCTTTATCTCGAGAGAAACGCTTTATCTAAAAACGACAGTCGATAAGCGCTGAGGCCGGTCTCTTACGCAGGTAATAACCAACACGTTCTCTCGCGGGATTTTCATAGTAGCTTGGCTGTAGTTCTTCTACCGCCTGAGACACTGCTCAGTGAACGTCCGAGCAGTGATGCTAACCACGATTTCTTTATGAAACAATATTTTTTTAACTTAGAAAATTAACATACATTCTGTGCAAGAGAAACGAATTAATTATAAATTATAATTTCTGAAAGTAAATGGGTAGGCCGGACCTCAAGGCCTCTTACCACTCTTCGCCACTGATTGATTCCAGAAGTGATACGTTTCGTAAAATTAAAGCTGATAGTCTAGCCCGCGAAATTAAGAGTTACAAATTCATTTTTGCTGTCTCGTACTTAGCCATAAGTTCTACTCAGAATCAATGTTTTCAGCATAATGCTTCAAAAAGAAGAAATTGACATTTCAGAAGCAGTTGATATGATCCCAAAAGTGATAAGTCATTTTGAAGCAATGCGAACTGATAGAGGGTTTGAGGAGCTACTAGTGGATGGAAGAGAAATTACAGAGCTCTCGAAATCGACCTCCATTTCCAAGTGAGTTACAATTACGACCACGGAAACCCAAACGTCAGTTTAAATATGAGATCCCTGATGAGCACATTGCGGATACCAAAATTTCTTTCAAAAGTAATCTTTGTTTTCATTTTTTGAATCAAGCCATAAGTCAACTACAAGTTCGGTCTTCTCAATTAAACAACCATCATTACCTTTTTGGGTTTTTATATACAGCATCAAAAATGAAAAAAACGTTCCTTGATGAAGAAATGTGCTGACCTTTATTTGGCTTTAACAGATAAAGAGCATTTTGATATTGAGTGTTTTACTCTCAATATTATCAGGTAAAAAATGCTAGAAGCCCCCCTTAAGCATTAAAATACTTGACGAGTAAACAGCTGACAGAAAATTTCCCTAATGTATCAATTGCACAGAGAATTACCCTTACTCTTCCTGTCAGCGTGGCTTCAGGCGAAAGGAGCTTCTCAAAATTACAATTATTTGAGATCTCCCATGTGCCAAAGACGCCTCGCGGGACTCGCCATGATGTAGATTCAATTGGACATTGTTCAAGACATTGACATAGATGCCATTGTTAGAGGTTTTGCAGACAAAAAAGCTCCAAAGGTTATATTGTAATTATTGTGAGGTGTTGAAAACAAATGTATTTAAAATTGTTTAATGTGTTGCTAATTTTCAGTATTAGTGTAATATAGTTTTCTTAAGTTTCGTTATGCTATTAATTATCACGCCTGACTCCAAAGATTGTAAAATTAGGAAAATAATTTGTCTAAATAATTCTAGATTTTAAGGTACCGGCACTGTTTCTATAGAAGAAAATGGTATGGACGCTTTTTCATAAAGTTCCCTAAATTGACTTTGATATTTTTTACTTATCAAACTTTTACGAAAGTTGGAAGATTTCAAATACTTAACATAATCAGTTATTAAACTCTAGTCTTATAAGAGTGTTTAGCTTTTGTACCAATTCATGAAATACGTTTTATGAATGGACTTCGGCTACTAGGACCTACATAAAAAGGGTTGTTATATTGCTGTGCGTAAACCATGTTCAACATCCCAAGTAGCACAGTCACGTCATAAACACGTCTTTTTTTGGGGTTCGAATTCAAAATGACGTCTTTTGAAAATTTAGAACGTCTTTATCACGTACCAAAATGGTAACAAAAATGACGTGTCAAACATGACCTAAATTGTACGTGTTTATCACGTGCCAGAATGGTACAAAGTATCACGTGTCGAACATCACCAAAAATAGACGTCTTTTTTAGGTGCTAAAAAGCGCGGACGTTCCCCGTACTGTAACTTCAGTTTGAGCAGTGCATGCTGGGAATCGTGAGCCATTTGCGGAATCGTGTTATGATTGTGTGAATATAAATAATGTGTTTTGTGAAAGGCACCTGTGATAAAGGTCAGCTTTAAGACAAGTAAGTATAATTCCTATCTAGGTGCAGTCTGTGTAAAATTCAGCAGATTGAGTATTGTAATTTTGAAGATTAGCTCCTCATACAGCGTTGCCTACGGTTTCTTATTACAGTGTATTAAAATACCGTAGAAAGAACGAGGATACCTACATTAGGTTAACATTTGCAGACGCCTGTATCAAATTAAATATTTTAGGTAGAATACTATATAAAATATTAATAGTGAAGGTAGTAAAATGATAATGTATGTGTTTTTATTCTCAATAAACCGTATATGGGAGTGACTATGCATGGGAAAGTATGTCTTTCTGTGGTGCAGTTTTACTATACAGATCCATAGATTGTAAAATGTACGAAAAAATTGGACAAGTCTTTAATTTGCCTATTTCATGTCGAGAACAGGACCAACCAACCTCCGCGGGGCTTCTAACCCGTTCCTACTACTACTACTTTTACTATGAATCCTATAATAAAAGCTGTACGCATTGTGGTACTATTTGCCAAGGCGAAAGACTGCTAAATACAAGCAAACAACGAGATGACAGTAAGTGTATGCTTTTGGAGGCATTACTGGAACAGACGGTTCTACTAAATTTTGATACATTTCTTACATTTTCAGGTTAGGTTAGAGCATTGTATTTCCTATAGCAGAATATGCACTAAATGAGGAGCTCCATTACTACTTGCAGATTGACTTCACGGGGGTTAGTATAAATATAGAGTAGACGCATGGGGCAAGGTTCTAGAACACAGGTCCCCCTTCCCACTTAATTGTAACAAAGACAGAAAACAACGTGCCGTGCGGGGCTCTAACCCGCCTTCACTTGCTGACGCTCGCTCAACAATACTATGTGAATTAAATGTTAAACTTTGATACAGAAAAGAACCAATCTAGCTGTTAACCTATATGGGGGGACTTGTGTTCTAGAACCTTGCCGACGCGTGGCATATTAAGTACAGTGCATAAAACACGAAACAACTTTTGCTAAGTGCCCACTAAAAAGCACAAATGCATTCTATTGGAATCAGTGCAGGAGCACAGCAAGAGGGCCCGAGCGGCAACGAGGGGGTGCGTTCGTAGGGAACAGGCACGTCAGCGACGGGGACTATGCGCGTAAAGAAGGATAATGGAAAAGCACACTTACGCTTACAATGATTTCACTATCACTCAAAATGCGGCTTCATTCGAGCAGCCGGTTCTACCAAATAGAAAATTTATAGGTAAAATATTATAAGAAAAATTTTTCGTGAAGTAATAAGAGTGTGAATATAAGTAATTACTGTCAGTGTACAACATATTGAAATGAATTTTAAGTGATCAGTTAAAGTATTGCATATGTAAGTGTGGTCTTCCACTATTCTCTTTTAGACGTATATTCCCCGTCGCTGACGCGCCTGGTCCCTACGGACGCATCCCGTCGCTGCCGCTCGGACCCTGTTGCTGTGCTCCTACCCTGACTCGGTTATATAGTATTCCTGCTTTTTAGTGGGGAGCTGATATAAATTGGTTCGTGTTTTATTCACTGAAATTGTTACGCTTTACGTCCACGCTGTATTTGTACTGACGCCTGAAGTCAATCTCAAGCACAATGGAGCTTCTGATTTAGTTCATGCTCTGCTAAAAGAAATGCATTGTTCTAACCTGATATGAAACTGTAAGAAATATGTCAAAATTTGGTAGAACCGTCTGCTCGAATAATGCCCAAAATTCACTTCAATTTGCTGTGTACTGACATTAATTACTTACATTCACACTTTTATTCCTTCACAAAAAATATGTTTCACATCGTATGTCACCTATGAATTTTCTGTTAGGTAGAACCGACTGCTCGAGGGTCGAGGAAATGACCCTCGGTAATTGTTGCAATGCCAATCGTGTATGACTTCAAAGTTAGAAACAACGAGCCCTATGGGAGTCCTAACCCCTTCGCTCACTCAGTTATGTTTTGTTTAGCCTTTTGTAGCACTACTGTCGTAAATCTAGTGAAAAAATCCACAAAATCGATGAATATTTGGTAGACCCGTTTGCTAAAGTAGTGCCCCCATTGTATATGTGCATATTCAGTGGGAGGATATTACCCCAGTTGAGAGCACTCTCAAACTGCAACCATCGCCCTGTTGCACCTACACACCCTCACAAGACACTTGGCTACCGTAACTGTGCTACAGAATTCGGTGTGGAAATCGTAATAACGTAACGGATTTTTGACTGTTCGAATATTTTGTTTATTAATTGAGTACACAGCTCCCTCGCATTTTAGATTACAGTACTTACTCCAGTGCCAGCATGTGATGATGGATACTTATCAATGTTGCCACTCAAGTTCAAAAAAATATATTCCACCTCAATTAAGTATCCTCTACATGACTATATTATTATGATTTCCACTGCTAATCGTGAAACGATTCAAAGGAAACCAAATGTCTTATTTAGGGACCGTGGTTGGGGGCTGGTGGTGGTTCCAGTCAGATGTGTTTAAGATAGCTCTTGACATAGGGAATATCCTCCTAATGTTTATGCGCACATTAACAACGGAAGTCTCTTTGGGTCAAAAACCTGTTTTCAGGTGGAACACCAATTCCTCATCATTAAAAAGAAATGAAATTAAATATTTAGTTTCACGCCCCAGGAAAAGCACCGAGCCTAAGGAAGATGGTGATAATGAAATGTGAAAAATGGTGGTATGAAGAAAGTGGGCGGAAACGGGAGAGTATCGAGAAAACTCAGGCACATGGTGTTTGTCCACCACAAAGCCCACTTGGCACGAGCTGGGATCGAACCAGGGACCGCACGCACTTGAAGTGAACGCTCTACCAGTGAGGAACTGAAGCCCCATCAGTAAAAAAATACCTCATTGCTTCGGGGCTTACATATCTGCTGCCACCAAAAGGAAGGTGTGTACACAACAGGGGCGGATCCAGAGCAGGATATTTTTTATTTTTTTTAAAAAATAAAACCTATCCCAGAATTGGAGCTCTTGATCTTTTCAAGCTTGTATTATAATTGTAAGATAAAAACTTTTTTTTTTTTTTTTTACACGTTGCAGAATTTAAATGAAGCAATAGAAATTACTTGCCTTGGTGTTTTTGGTCAGAAAATGTCCGCGTTCGAAAACGCAGGTAGTCATTTGTGTTCTTTGTGTTCAAGATGCGATATTTTACGCTCTCACTCCGTTCTCAAATCCGATCCCTACTTCTTATGGGGCCGCGGTGGCTCAGTGGTAGAGCGTTCACCTCTGGTGCTTGGGGTCCCGGGTTCGATCCCAGCCCCCGCCAAGTGAACTTTGTGGTGGACAAACACCGTGTGCGTGGGTTTTCTCGGGGTTCTCCCGTTTCCTCCCACTTTCTTCATTCCACCATTTCATCCATTACTCATCATCACCGTCTCCTTTAGCCTAATCGGCATAACCGTGGGACGTAAAACTCAAAGATTTTCCGATCCCTGCTTCTTGTTAACAACCGGCAAACAATAATCCATAAAATCTATCTGTCCACAAGTTTGTCAATATTTATTTTTTATCCATTTAAAAAGTGGCCATTCCTGCACCATTCCACGACGAGGTTGGAATGATTTCGGACTCTTCTTCACACCGTCCTTTACGCTGAAAATATCCAGAACAGAAAGCATGTGAAATTTATGGCTGATATTTTCCTGCCAACTCATTTTTCTTTCTATAAGCTCTTTTTTATTATGATACAAAATGTAGTAAAAACCCACTTTACTGTTTACATGAAATTAAACTGCTTCATTTCATGTTAAATGTATTTAGTCGTAATAAGCCTAGGTGTAAATACATGTTATTTCCCAAAATAAGCCTTGCATGTACTCCCACTTTCCAGAGCGTGTGGCCAATGCTCCTGCAAATAATGAATTGATCAACAGCAGACCACCTAGCACGGAATCTTTCTTAACTGAACTTGAAGCCGTTACCCTGACCCCTTTCTGCTCGTCGAGCTGCTCTAGAAATATCACTGTGGAGGATGATATACATACCAAAGTTGCGACAGGTGAGTTTTTGACATGTTATTTTATAATACCCATGTAAGAAAATGCCGAGTAAGAAGAAAAGAAAGAAAGTAGTAATATTTTATTAGTACTTATAAAATAAAATAATTGTTGAATAAGGCAATACTTTTATGTAAATGAAATATTCAATTTAACGTTCCACGATCAGGCACTGAGGCTAAGGGAGTCGGTGATGATGAGAAGTGAATTAAATGGTGGAATGAAGAATGTGGGAAAAAATTGGAGAACTCCAAGAAAAGCCGCTTGAAGTGAGCTGGGATCGAACCATTGGCCCCAAGCACCAAAGGTGAACGCTCTATCACCGAGCCACAGCTGCGCCAATTTTATTTAAATGTAACTGTTTCAGCAACTACCCTTGTCTTCTTCAGATACACTCTATTTATTTGTTTATTATTTTAGATTTTTAAAGATTTCCTTGTTTATTAATTTTTATTCCTTCAGCAATTATTTTATTTGACTTGAGTATTTATATATAAGCAAAGCTTTAATATGGAATGTATCACATGTTATAGTGTTCGCGCTTTTTTTTTTTTTTTTTTTTTTTGAATGGGTAAAAGTACTCCTCCGAAAATGTGTTTTTGAACAGAGGGGTTAAATATAATTTTCACCAAAGAGAAGTTTTATTTTTATTATTATTAATAATAATAATAATAATAATAATAGCTGCCGCAACTTCTAACCCTGCTCAGAACAAATAATGTGACGATTTTCACCCTACTGCTTGTGACAGAATTCTGGTTCTAGAAGTCTTATTTTTTAAAAATACTCCAGTAACAAGTGAGGGGGCGTTTGCTCACAATTTTTTATTTTTCGGAATACATAAGTTATACACCATTTTGTTTGTAATTTTCACTTTCTTTTTTCTCATATTTTGAAATGCTAATATATGTTTCGTCTTGCATCATAAATTTAACTTACTAAATCGTATCCAATCAGGATGAAATTTCTTATGACAGTAGAAGGATACCTTTACTGGTTAATTCCACCTGTGTGCAGCTTGTCAGATTGCTGCATCCGATAGCGCAGTTCTGTCACGATATGTAAATGCGGAATTTTGACTCCATTTTGGGGGGTTACATAGCAGTAGTGAAAGATAATACATGTAATTTCTATCGTTGTCTAGTTGTGTTTGATAAATGAGTAGCTATATTATTTTATTATTAGAAAGTTCTTTGTTTCATACCATAAAAACTATTCTTACTGCATGAGTCTGCATTAGTTATGATTCCAGTCCCCGCAAAGTGAACTTTGTGGTGGACAAGCACAGTGTGCGTGGGTTTACTCGAGGTTCTCCCACTTTCTTCATTCCACCATTTCATTCAGTCTTCTTCATCACCGTCTCCTTTAGCCTAACCGACAAAACTGTAGGACGTAAAACTCAAAGTTTTTTTTTTTTTTCATCAGTTGTAATATCGTATCAATATACTTGATCGTCACTTTTAGCTCACATCCTAAAGTTGGTCTTGGAGTAGCATTTTATATTGTGAGCACATACGTAATGTAGCCTTCTATGAGTGTTTCAGAATTATTTGTCATGTATCTGTATATACAAAGTCTTATATCCCCCAACTTGTTTGATTTTCCTAAACAATCAGAGTTAACAGCTGCAATAAAATCAAAAGTTAAGCTATTACAGAATAAATAAATTAATGGTAGTTTAATTTCGCTGTATGGAAGGACGTTAAAAGTGGGACTTCATGCAAGTGAGTGCAGTAACTAATCGTTTTATTGCGTATTGATTGTAGTTACACATGACGTATTGTAATTGTTTTTTTTTAAATTTTCTCCCCACCTGAAAAATTGCACTATGATTGTTCATGATTTTTTTTTTCTGTTTCAGTGTTCCTATCTGTCATCGTTGGGAGAAAAAGAGACCTTTCTCTGATGCTTGGTTTCCAAAGAGCTGGCGATGAAATTTAACTCCCGCGGAAAAAAGAGCAAAGTTCACGTTGTGCAAACTAGCCTTAAAGACACTTATCATTCGTGAGTAAAATAAAGATATTCAAATGAACAAATGCCACAAATCTTCAAAACGTTAGTAGAAAGATATTCACTTCCATCTGCCTTGTTGTTTGAGGATGAAAAGGATTCGGCATGCTTGAAACATGTTGACCTGTTCCTCCTCGCTTTGTTTGGAAATCAATGTAAAGGCCTGTCTTTCGAAAACTAAAAGATGGAAGAAACTGCTACTGGTATAATAGATGAAGAAGTGGGATACTTACTGCAGTCCCCATTTTTAACCTACTTAAGCTGGTGAGGATTTTTTGATATGATGCTGTATTTCTGTACTTTCAATAACTATGAAAGGTGTTTTCCTTCATACGAAATTTATAGGAAAATTTAATTCTTTTTATTTTATATTATTAAAAGATCTCTGTAAGTTTTAGATTATAACCAACAGATTTGCATTGTCTACATATTTCTTGTTTGTATTACAAATAATATAGACAATCAGTGTTTCTTGTTGCATTACAAATAGTATGAATATTATTTTATACGACAAAACGTGCACATTGTACATATAACTAATAAATGTAGAATTCAAATTAATGGTTATGTGTTTTCGCTTTCATCCCTCAGGGATTAATTAATTTTAAAATGTACTTTCTTTTTCGATTTTTCACCTCCAAAATAAAGGTGTCTTAAATTGGAGTTATAAAAGTTTAGTCCTAAATTTTGCACTGTCAATAAAACCCATTGTTCTTGTGTATGTGAGTGTGTGTTGGATGTGGGTGGTTGTGTTTGTGTGTATGTGTGCGCATACTAGCGTAATAATGGATAGCTATAAAATTTATCGAAGCACGTGTTGTACCGTAATTTCATTATGAAGAAGGTACAAATAAATGCACATGAATAAATTCCAGTGACGAAATGAGTGGATTCTTCTTAGTACCAAGGGCCGCGGTGGCTCAGTAGTAGAGCGTTCATCTCTGGTGCTTGGGGTTCCGGGTTCGATCCCAGCCCCCGCCAAGTGAACTTCGTAGTAGACAAACCGTGTGCGTGGGTTTTCTCGGGGTTCTCCCGTTTCCTCCCACTTTCTTCATTCCACCATTTCATTCATTTCTCATTATCACCGTCTCCTTTAGCCTAACCGGTATATGCGTGGGACGTAAAACTTAAAGATTTCATTTCATTTCATTTTCTTAGGACTGTAAGTGCAATGTTCCTTTATTTTTCCATTTCATTCTTTGTTTTTACAATGTTTATTCGTCTTTTCTCATTCTTAAAAGTTATGTAGGGTTTTTTTTTCCGCCAAGGGTGAGTCTTACATTCGAGGGCTTTTTTTTTATGTTTTTCAAGTCGATCCAATGCGTCTCGGTTTTTCTGTTTAATGTATGGCTTTAAATTTATCCTTTCGTGGAGCAAGCGCTGCCGTTTCTTTTCTGTAGCACTACGTATATAATTATTCCTTGACAGCTATTGTATATTCGCTTCTTAATGTGTAGGTAAATATACCACACATTAAGAGGCGAATATATACTCTTCAATAGGTTACTATCCAAATACTAAAAAAAATATAAATCAACAACACTAGAGGTGGTCAATCGGATATGGAAATCCCCAAACCATAGATAATACGAACCTTCGGAGAAGCGAAATTTCCAAATTCTTGGTACAGACCAATCAAATAGACCACAATACTTTGACGTTCCCCAATGTGTGCTTCCGAGAGAGGGTGGTGATGTATTTCGCTGTGGCAAGTCTAGGGTTCTTAGGGTCTATCCTGATCTGTTATTTATTACAATAACCTAGTGGTCTTACTTATCTGGTATAGGAGCTTGTAAATTAGTCTATTATGCAAATTACAACACAATGGTGAAAAATCATGCAGTAGCCACAAAGATAAATTTATTTTCATTATTGTTTTTACTTATAATAATCGTTGTCCAGTTGTTATTCGTAGACTTTTTTTTTTACCCAAGAAAAGTGTTGCGGCCAGAGATCAGTTCAGAACTGTCAAGAAAAAAAAAAGCAGTTAAGAAAAAAAAGTATGATTTTTTTCTTTTTTATCATTTTTTTAAAAAAAATGTGTTGTAAGCTGTGTGTTTTAGAGTAGATATTATTATTATTATTATTATTATTATTATTATTATTATTATTATTATTATTATTATTATTATTATTATTCAGTTCCATATGTCCAAATAATCATAAACTGATGTGTATCCAGTGTTGACATTAGGAATCTCAATCTATGTATAGTAGGATCTCGATTATTCGACACAGTTTCAGGGTTATTTGTTTCAACCACTATTCAACCTATCTATTTCAAAATTTACGGGGCCAAAACTAGGTAGCTCTAGTAGCCTAACCCCTAACTTTGGTGCAAAACGGTTGAATAGGGGCTGATAAATAGCCTCAAAAGTGTGGCGAATAATCGAGGTAGTACATGGATTGAAATTCCTAATATCAAAACTGCGGATGCACATCAATTTCTAATGGTTTTGACATTTGGAACTGAACAATCCTGTCAGACTTCCATGACATTTGAGGTAGCGAGAAGCAAAGGGGTGTAAGTGACATTTTCAATAGAGTATGTATGTCTCTAAAATGGATTCTGCATTGCAAAATATACAAACTGCATAATGAAGTTCGGCGTAGAGCATTCATGGGCAGACTTTCTATTTGACTGCGACGAGCTTCACCATCCAGTTTGTATATTTAGCTGTGCAGAATCCATTTTTGAGCCATCCATACTTCATTGCAAATATCACTTACACCCCTTTGCTTCTCGCCGCCTCATTTCGAGAACGCCCCAACCCCCCCCCCCATTCACATGAAGGGTGTGAAAAAGACGTGATTTACACGTGGAAATCACGTAAAAAAGACGTGATTTACACGTCATTTCTATGACGTGTAAAAGACGTCATAAAAATCACGTCATATTCTATGACGTGAAAAAGACGTCATAAAAATCACGTCATATTCCCGGACATTTCCACGTGGGAAAAGACGTGTAAATCACGTCATGTTCGGTGTATTTTACGGTGTTTTACACCAAAAAAACCACGTCTTTTCGACGTCGGTGTGCTGCTTGGGATATGTGAAATGCATTTATTAGTATTTTACGTTATTAGAATATATTGTTACATAGTTGGATACATATATGATAGAATGACTCCTGATGTTATTGATTTACCAAAACAATTTGCAATATTGCGGTAACCATGCCACTATTAGTAGTATTCAATAAATGTTTTTCGATATTGTTTTTGCTTACGCATATCGATACATAAGTAATAATAATAATATTAATAATACAATGTAATTGATAAATATGTATATTTTTAAGAACTAAATATAAATATATCATGTATTTGAGTAAGGTATTTTTGACAAATAGGGTTAAATATTAAAATCATTCTAATAAAATATAAAATTAGGCTAGGATTATGAGTCGCCAAAAAGTCACTTTGCCTGGGTAAAAATTTTGCCTTGGTCCGCCCCTGCGCAAATTTGTCTCCAACATTGGGAGGGACGAACGATATGACCGTTCCCATAATCTTTTATTAAAACTATCTTCAAAAAATTTATGAAGTTGAAAAGAAATGGTGTCGAGGATCAGGGGAGCAGAGTTGTCTTCAACATTGGGAGGTGGGCAGATTTGAGGCTTATTCTGCGGTGACATCAATTTTATCTCACTTTCCTTTGTGGCAATCGGACACAAATAATCACATTTCTACCTAAAAAAAACACATTTGAAATCTGATTATTGGGGGGACAGTATCTAACAGTTCCAAGATTGGAGGCGACATATGCCCCTCATCTCCCAGGATTTGCGCTAGTGTTCATGAACACGGTTTATCCTTTATAGAGTTCGTAAGATACGGGATAAGAAAATGTAAGAAGCTACATACCAGAAATGAGCGCACACTATACTGGAGTGCTATCAGTATTTACAAGTAAAAACATGAAAGTTACACATCCACCTTTGGCCTTTATATCTCTATCCATAATAATACAATAAAACGAAGCTAGAGTTACTGTGGCAATAAACTTAAAATATGGTTCTCTTTTGCCCTTAATTGATTAAAGTTGAATTAATGGGTTTATTCAGTCATTTTTGTTCTCTTGGTTTGCTTAGAGTTAGCAACAAGAGAAGAGAAATATGAAAACGATGAAGACAATTGATATTATCACAACGACGCAATATTATAGGAAGCTTACTCAGTGAAGATAATTGATATTACAAACCAGGATACCTGAAGAATTTAACTATGAACGCAACAACGCAGTAACATAGGAAATTTAGTCAGTGCTTACGGATGCTTGGACGCTTGATATTGCATCATGCGTCGGATATTGTACACGTGTATATGTGTCATCTGTATCGTATCCTGGGTGCGGTAGTTGGTAAGAACCAATGAGAAGGCTAAAAGGGCAATAGGTTTCAATATTTAGCAATCTGACGCAAATTATGGTCTGATCACCACAAGATTTGGGTGTGACCCGATATCCTTTAAAAGTCTTAGGATCCCCAGCCCCTGGGTGATTCAAGAGTCAGCTCTGAGGTGTTCCACAGTGAGTGTGACGACCATAGGAGTAACGACCTATTCAGCCTTACAAGAATTCAGCAAGTTACGTAACAGATTCTTATAGTACCGTTTTCTTGTATTGGGGATGTCATACCAGACTCAATTATTTTTTGTCTCCCTACGATAAAGCTCTCACGATTAAGAATGACAGTCGAATAATTGCATTTCGCCGTCTGTCCTCAGAGAAATGTTGATAGTAAAAACTGTAGTAAATACTTAATAACAATCAAGTAACGAGCTGTATGATGCTTAATCAATCATGTAAATAAAATTCAATTAATATTAACTAGAGCCTTTATTCAACCCCTAGACTTAAGTTTCCATTATTCCCAAGTAACTCTTGGTGTATTTCGTTATTTTTCTCTTGTGACAACCGCTAAGTGTTAGCGTGAGCAGATCTCCAAATATATGGGAAAATCGAGCAAGATGAAACTAGAGAGCTGCCCCATCGTCACAGTAGAAAGACAGTTGTTCTAAAATTATATCGGAGAAAGTTCATAAATCAGGTCTGTAACTAGCCCGATTCCCTTGACCCTTGTCGCTCTTATTCTTGAGTGGTTATTTTTAAGACATATTTATCTAAAGAAACAACTGATACTTTCAGGGGAAGTTCAAGGTGATCGCGGGGGCTTCAGTTGCCCACAGGGGATATTAAGACTCCTGGTCGGTGGCCCTTCCTAACTACGGGCCTGTTCCAGGCTCGTAGCCAGCCACAAATTTTAGGGGGGCCCGGTAGAAGTTAGGCGGCGATCCAATCATATCATAGTTCATCACTATATTATAATACATTTCCGACCCTACCGTGAGAATCTTAGGGGGAGCAGTAAGAATTTAGGGCGACGGCCCCCTAGCCCCCGTGGATACGGGTGTGACCTACTCTACAGTTTTTTTACGTTCACTGTTAACGATGTGTACCTCGATGGAAGTATATCTGCTCCACATACTTCATGCTTGTCATTTTGCAGTACTAGGGTACTTGAGTTTGACATTTTTCGATCGGTAAGAAGGTAATGGGAGATGTTCGGTGCTTGCAGCAAGAAACAGATCATTATACAGAAACGAATAAAATGTGCTACTTAATAAAATTCAAGTTTTTGCTTCAATTTAACATTTCTGGATAACGTTCTGGTTTAAAGGACTAAATATGATTCACGGTATACGGTGTAACCGTTTAGGGTTTGATTCTTGTACGTCCTTGTTCGGAAAGTCCTTTTTGTGTCCGTTCGGGGTTCGATTCTTACATATTCCTGTTCGGCATGCCATTATTCGTAACCGTCGTGGTTCAGATTCTGTTCGGTGCGCTATATTACCACATTGGGATTCGAACCAAAACTGTGAACTACTTAGTGATCAGATCCTTCAATAGAGCGCGAACATACTGAAAATCATCATGTGAATAACTGTATGAAATTCCGGTACGATTTTCATTCAGTTATCCACATTGAAGCACAAACATTACTAATTTAACATGCACATAGCTTAAAACTAACCATGTAATTAAATAGGAACACTTTCACTAAACAAAATCAATTTAGTTTAACATGTATATTTTCGGGCTGTCTTAGTGACATTTGTTTTACTGCCCTCTTTACTGTTCACAAATACTTACATGTTTTATAATTCACAATATTATCGAGTGAACTTTATAACATTAATTTCCAATTCAAACCTGTATTATGTGAATAGAAGTTTTTCAGCCCATATTACAATACACCGACGCAACACGCACACGAACAATCACGATAACGGACGTGGAATTCGCACTATTTATTATTAGTTCACATATTCAATAAACTTTAGTGATCACTATAAAAGTACAAACAAGTTTAGTATTAATTTAACTTGTTATGATCTTTCTTTTCACTACTTTTACATAATGTCTGCAGTACTCTCGTACATCTCTTACTCCTGTTTTTCGCGTGATATTCAGAGTAAGTTTGTGTGCATTTCTTTGATTGTCTTCCACTACTAAACTTCCACATCATACATTATTTACACGTGATATAACTAATTTACTAATTATATGTATTTTTTTGAACTTGATGAATCAATATTGAAGGAAAAGGTAGCTAATTTTAATATTTTGATAGTTATATTACGATGATTGATGATATTTGTAAGAACTACTTTTCACAAAGACATTGTAGTCCTCCGCAAGTCTGCTCACGATTCCTTGCTGCATTTCTTAACCCTCGGATGCATGTCGCTTTTTTTCTACACTTTTACATATGTGGGGTCAATTTGACCCCACGCAATATTTGGTTGATAATAATATAACATAGTATGCATGTTAGGTTAATTAGATTACGTTAGGTTTGGTTAAGTTAGGTAATGCGGAGGTATGTTAAGTTTGTTTAGATTAGGTTACATTAGGCAAGGTATATAGTTCAGGTTATCGCGTTTTATTCATTAATATAAGGAATAAACCGATTACAAATATTGTTCAGATATTTTAACTGTTTTCCTCTTCCTCGCTTTCCGAATAGTTAAAAATAGTTCTCTCTTCTTCATATTAATATGAGTAACAGTTCACTTACACTTATCCGAGCTGCAATTCAGCACCATAATCTTACTTGAAACAAAAGATTTCTTGAGCAAGGAAAACAACACTAAATATGAAGAAAGTACCCATGTTTTGGCTTTGTCACATCAATACACATCACTGACATTCAGAACACACTACTAACACACTACTGTGAAATTTGCACACATACTTCTCACATCTGCTGCAACGCTGTGATGTCTTCCTGTCCTCTTCCCTTGTACAGATCTGACATCTTACTCTCTTGTTCGAAGATGTAGGAGCCAATGCCTTTGTTTCCCTCTCTACACCGCAGAGTTTCATCGCATCAATCACTGGTTTCTTTAGGTTCAAACTGTGGCACCTCAGCCTGATGTGAGGAAGAATCAGTTCGTTCGCCAACTCAGTTAGAAAGACACGGCGCTTGTGACTGATCCCTGAATGATAATCCGGATGTTGTGATAAGTAGCATGTGTATGCATTGAGAGCGCCTACGTTGATTACATTATAAAAGAGGGCCATTGGCCAGCGACGCGTCTGTCTCCTACAGGTGTATGTTTGAACCAATTTGTCCATGGCGTCAACTCCACTCTTTGTTTGGTTGTAAAATTTTATGATTTCTGGCTTCTTCTTGGAATCTTCCTCATCCACGCCTGTGTCATGATGCATGGTGCTGAGTAGAATGACGTTCTTATTCTTTTTCGGTACGTAGCTTACTAGGGTAACATCTTTATTGAAGACGAATTGTGATGTGCTAGGCTGTCTTGACTTAACATTGACCAGCGCAGGTGGAATTTCACGTCTGTTTTTCTTTATTGTACCAACAATAGTTACATTTTGTACCAACAGTTCCTTAGCTAAATCATAACTTGTGAAAAACTGATCAGTTGTGATATTACTGCCGGAGTTCCGCAGCGTGTAGCACAATGTCTTCACGACGTTGCTGGCGAGGTTAGTTTGAACTGGTTCCCCTGGCTGTCGTCCCAAGTACACTAAACAGTCTTTTGCGTAAAAGTTCTCAGCATCACACAACCAGATCTTAATGCCGTATTTACCTGGTTTACTTGGCATATACTGCACAAACTTGCATCTCCCACGGAAAGGCACTAACTCTTCATCAATCGTGAGGAAAACTCCGGGAACCATAACTTTTCGACAATTTTCTATGAAAAGTGTCCAGATATATCGAAATGCAGCCATGTGATCAGTTTCCAGACGCAAAGCGCGGGTTCGCTTGTCATCGAACCGGAGCAGTCTTCTGATATCTTCGAAACGATTCACGCCAAAAGTTGCTTTGTATTTCGGATTAGCGAATTTGTTGAGAAAAAGTTCGCGAATAGGAACATCCCAACTTCTCTCAGTACCTGCGATAAGAAGGATGCCAATAAAAGCCTGAAGCTCTTCTAATGTTAGGTCAGTCCACTTTTTCACTGATTTCACTGCCACTCTTCTTCCTTCTAAATTCGTGCACTGCACAATTTCCTCCAAAATGTTACGGGAAATGAACAAATCAAAGGCATCTTTGGGTGACGTCAAGACAAAGCCCCGCGGGAGACCTTGTACATTCCTTACGATGTTGTGCCTAGCAGTCTGGTGAACACCGGGTGGTTTGCTTTTCCACTCAATTCCATTCTTCGAAATCATACCGAAAGACGCTTGCTCATCCCTTGCATCTTCTTCTTCTTCTTCTTCATCATCATCACCACCATTATCCATTTCAAAATCACTGTCTTCCCTCGGAATGTTTTCCTCCTCTGAAACTCCATCATCTTCGTCAAAACTGTCCAAGTTGCTGGCAACACCATTATCATCCTCCTCCGTAAGCAGTTCGTTTATTTCATTTAGAGACAATCCTCTTTTTGTCATTACTGTCTATGGCACTTTCAGTCTAATAAACAGGATTTTATAAAATCACGTAAAAGCAATAAGCATGCACTTGTTCAAACCTAAAATGCGGCGTTCTTTCACACACGGTGTGCAATTGTTTCTGCAACACAAACAAACATGAGAGCGGAGCACTGTAGAAATGTCGTCCGACTATACACGCGGTCTGTCAACAACAACTGATTGCAGTGTTGTCAGGTTACAGTGGAAAAAAATATTTTCAAATAAGATAAAACAACCTTTTATTCGCGACAAATTTTTACTATACTTGCAGCAATATGCGAATTTATGGAAATTTTACAAGAGCATAAGTTTATTCCCAGAGAAAATAAGATCTCGAAATCAAAACTTATAAAAAATATCCAGTTTTACAAAAAGATTCATCATCATCCCTCGATAATTCGAATGATGATGATTGTTGTTCTGCCCTAAGGCAGGTCTTTGACCCGAAGGTCCCTGGGCAAGATGAGCCCATGGTGGTTTTTCATTGCCTTCCATGGGATGATGATGACGTCCTAAGGACGGGACCTACAGTTTAACGTGGGATCCGAATCACATGTGTCCCCACCGGGAATCGAACCCGGGACCCCTTGATTACAAGGCGGTGAGAGTAACCACTTATCCACCGGGGAATACTGATTTTAAAAGATTTTCTCTACTTTGGGTATAGCTGAACATTATATCCAGGCCAAACTTTTTATTTTGAACGTTTCTAAACTATTTTGAAACTGGGGTCAAATTGACCCCACATATGTAATAGATGGGTAATGATAAAAAATGGTAAAAAAATAAATAATAATAACTTGCAAAACAAATGTGTTTACATTCTTTTGTAGTTGAAGCATCCTGCTTAGATGTCACAGAACATCAGGATTTTTCAGTGAGATTTCCTTGTAATACTAGGAAATAAAAGCATGTTGGGGTCAAAATGACCCCACACATGCATCCGAGGGTTAACTATATTAGGATGTGATTTTGCACCGGAAGGTCTATTCACACTAATACAAATTCACACAAGTTCAGCCATAGATTACTCGAAACAGACTATCTTGCAGTTGACCAGAAGATGTCCTTTTACCTTACTGGTTTCTGATTTAAAAAGTTTATATATATATATAACAGGAATGCACACTTACAACGGGCCTCTGATGGATCACTTTGAATAAAGCATGATTTCTCGGAAATTGAACTTGGCAATACAAAATGAAGATTGCAACACTTTCAAGTTTTCACCGCTCCGACGCAAATGCTAGTTTCTGAACCAGCTAACTTCGTAGTGACAATGAAGCTTGAAACATGTTTCAGAGCTGTTGTGGCCCCAATGCAATGCTGCCCGTGTCAAATGGCAAAGGTGGTTAACAAGAGGAAGAGAGATCGCATTTCGTCAGAAGCAATTTATTGATTTGCTGCAGACAAACAATTCATATGATCGAATAACTCACCTGCGCAAAATGCATGCGCGGAAACTAAATGAGTCAATGAGCGAATCATCCCAACCAATTGATCTGATCGAAACAAATAATTGCGCGAAGGGAAAACGCAGAAATTTAAACGATTAATATGAGCGAATCATTGTTGAGAATCAGAGCAAATGAATCAGTTCACAAAAGTGAATCGTTATGCCCATCACTAGGCAACACGTTAATTACGCCACTGTCTTATTGTTCATTTAACACAGTATATTTCACTGTGTAACTGCAATCATAAAACACGAGAAGTAAACGAACTGCTTGGTTGCCAAGTACCCTAAACTCAAAAGTAAATTTTTCTGGAATAGTTGAAATTTAACATCCCAGAAAAATTGCCTTATTCATATTACGTTTGCTACAAAAGTATTGACTTATTCAAAGAAGAGTTAGGAATCACCGAAGTGACTACAACCAACACTTCTTTCCCCAAAAATTGAAAGAATATTATTATATTAGATCACGTAGGATTTTTTTTTTTTTTGTTAGGGAGGAAGAGACAATATGGGCTCACTAGTAGAGTTTAAGTCTATGATAAAACGATTTTCATCCTCCTGCCTCTCAGAGGGTTACGCCCTCTCTTTGGCATGTGATTCTTATACACAAAATAGGCGCTAGGAAAGGTAGGTGATGGGCTAGGAGATATTCTTTATTAACTGCTGAGGTGGAACATCTATTAAAGGGGTTGTGAACTCATCATCATTTAATTTTATGTTATCGTTTTACATTTATTTTAATTTATGCTGAAATATATGGTGCAACAATAACTAAGATTAAATAATTATATAGTGCAAAAGGAGAAATATGAAATAAATGCAAAAGAATAAAAGAAAACAAACATGTTTAATCATCGGTGCAACAAAATCAAAAATATAGAGTAGGTGCAACATGTGGCCAATGAAATTATGAGAAGTGAAAATGATAAATGAGATGAAGTGCTAGCACGTCACAAACATAAATGTGTTAATCAGACAGATGAAGGGTTATATCTTCTGTCCCGGGGCGACTCGGGACTAATGAACACAGTGGGAAGCCCTTGTTAATGGTGAGGATCTTCGTGCAATAATGGAAAAGATGAGGAATGTGATCGGCAATGAAATAAATGTCGTAGATTTCTCGTTCGTCCGGAGTCAAGTGTGTGCTGTTGATATATAGAGATATAAATATGTTTAATGGTGAAAGTATGAACCGGTAGGTGGAGTCTGTGAGAGCATCGCAGTGAAGAATGTCTAAAAAGAGCGGATGACCTGTGTTTATCCGAGAGGTGATATATCTAATACGGAGGTCTGCAAGATGTTCTGTAATTTTCGGAAACGAGATATATTCATAGGTGAGCCATGTGGGATATGGTAGCTTAAGGCGATAAGCTAGACGAATAACATGTCTCTCCAGTATGCAAAGCTTTTCGTAATAAGAAGCAGAAGCATTACACCAGGCAGTATGTCCATAAGTGAGGATAGGGCGGAGGAACGCCTTATAGGTGTGAAGCAAGACATCCGCTTTTAAGCCCCAAGTTGTTCCAGTAAGTCGGCGTAAGAGATTCAATCGATTTTTAGCCTTAGCTGTTAGCCTCTTCAGGTGGGCGTTCCAGGTGAGCTTAGAATCGAAGACCACGCCTAAGTAGGTGACAGTGGGTGTAGGATGAATAAGATATCCATCAATAGTGATTCGGAGAAGAGTTGGGTTCCTGTGAACTCTAGAACGTCTTTTAGGTGGTAAGAACACTACTGCTTGTGTTTTTTCTTCGTTAATAGTCAGATGCCACTTCTTACACCAGGTGATGAAATTATTGAGTGTAGTTTGAAGAGCAGTATTAAGTTGATGTACAGTTCTGCCAAGAGCGAGGAAAGCCGTATCATCTGCATATTGAAAAGTGAATACATTGTGCGGAGTTGAAGGTATGTCGGAAGCATAAAGTATATACAGTAAGGGGCTAAGTGCTGATCCCTGAGGAACTCCAGTAAACGGAAATACAGGCCAAGAGAGCACATTACCAACAGTGACATAAGCAATACGATTTGTAAGAAAAGAGTGAATGAGCCTCAAATAGCACATGGGAAGGTTGAACGACTGAAGTTTTTGAATTAGTCCATAATGCCAAACCTTATCAAAAGCCTTTTCTAAATCCATGAGTATAAGACATGAGGGGAATGCTTTGTTATACTGGTTTGTGATGATAGTGCTAAGGCGAAGCAATTGATCATTTATTGAGAAACGTGGTCTGAAGCCTGCTTGATGAATAGGTAGTTTGTTACGTGCTTCCAGGTACGAATGAAGCCGGCACACGAGAATTTTCTCTAGTAGCTTACTGAACACTGATGTAAGTTGGATTGGTCTATAAGAGCTGACAGAATGTATAGGCTTATTTGGTTTATGAAACATGCAGACTTTTGATACTTTCCATTCCAGTGGATAGAGACCAGTTTTTAGGATGAAATTGTAGATTGCGACAAGGAGGACCAGCAGCGATTGTGGAGCTTCTTGAATATGACGGTAAGATACGTTATCAATTCCTGGTGCTGTATTCTTTTTCCGCTTTAGTGCGATTTGAAGTTCGGCAGTGGTGATAGGTGCTGTAAGAGGATGCTCCGGATCAATGACATGCTCTGTGGAAGGTTGTAGAGCAGGGATGTTAGATAGGTTTATCCGTTCCGAACTTGTGGAAGCGGCAGAAGGAGTAAAGACCGTCTGTAACTGAGTAGCAAAGGCGTTCGCTTTATCTTGGTCCGAAAAGAGAGGTGTGCCATGGTCAATGAGAGGGTAGGTAGTTTTGGTGTTCTTCCCAGCAAGTTGATTGAAACGCTTCCAATATCTAGAGGGATGTGCGTCCTCAGATAAGTTATTACATGTTTTAATCCAGTTCCTACGTTTATATGCATCCAGATAGTTTTTAACTGTGCGTTGCCACTGACGGTGGCGCTGAAGAGACTCACGGTTTCCTGTTCGATAATAGTCGCGAAGATGTTGTCGCGCTTTCTGTGCAAGTGCAAGGTACGTAGGAGGCAATTTCGGTTTATAAGGATGTACTTGATCTTCCGGAATGTGATGCTGAGAGCTGCGTTGTATTGCAGTAGTGATTGTATTGATACAAGCAGCGAGGTCAGTGTCATTGGTAGGTGGTGTTACACTATGAAGTGTATCCTCAATTTCTTGTCGGAATTCAGGCCAATGAGCCTTATCATATCTCAGGACAGAGCGAGGCGCAAGTACAGGACGAGTTGGCAAGCCATGTGTTAACGTTAGTTTTACTGGATGATGGTCACTACCAATAGAGTCGAGCACATCAATCTGGCATTTATTGATGAGATTCACAGATGTAATAACAACATCTGGTGTAGTTTGGCTTATAGGTCTAGTGTGCTTAGGAAGAACATGAATATAGAGCTGAAGATGGTCAGTTATATACTCTTGAAATTCATCTTTTTCTCTAGCACTCCTACTATGGATGTTAATATCTGCCATGATAAGAATATTGGAAAAGGTATTCGCTATATATCGGAAATATTCTAACGGTAAAGGTTGGCGTGGTCTAATATAGATTGTACTGAAATTTATGGTTATTGATGGGAAGTATATGGAACAAAGGAGGTACTCCGGGATATTATCGAAAGCTTGTGGGGTATATGTCCTAATTGGGTATTTTGGAGAATGTCCTATTGCGACTCCACCTTGGCCACGAGCCATGTGGTCGTGAAAATCGTGACGTAGTAATAGATATCCAGGAATACGAGCTAATACATTTGGTTTTAATGCGGTTTCGTTGAGAGCAAATACAGTGATATGTTCCTCGAGTAACAGAGCTTCTAACAAACGTCTGTGTTGCAAAAATGATCGTATATTAACAAAGAGAAAACTAATCTCCATAGTGAAAAATATACAGATGAGTTTATACTGCAGTTTCCAGTGATCCAACATGGAAATGAACATAATTGTTGGAATAGGTGGCATGAAGATTTATGTGAAAAATTGATTTTGCGGCAGAAATGATATGTTGGGTAATATGGGCTCTCTGGAATGGAAAGATGTTTTGAAGTACTAAACTGGTAAAGCGGAGAAAATCTTCTACTGTAAGTGGAGGTAATATGGATTGATTAGGTTGCACTGTAGTGTCTGTTGTTTTTAATGGTACAGTTAATTCCGGACGTTCAGGTGTTGGTGCTGGTTTAGCTTTGCAACGGTAGCTGTACGTAGGATGAAGCCCACTACCACATGTGTTGCATTTGGGTGGTCCTTGTAGATTAGGACAAGTTTTGGTGTCATGGAGCCCCGAGCAATAGCCACATTTCGGTTGATTAGGACAGTTGGCTGTAGTGTGATCATTGTATATCTGACACTTTTCACAGCGAAGCGGTAAAGGTCCGTTAGTCTTAGATGGTTCAACACGATGTATTCGCTTATAGATAGGTGCGCCAAATCGAAGAAGATAATCAATAGTGTCCTGTCGCTGAGATAGAACGCGTACTAGGTATGTCGGACCATTATTATTTCTAATGCGAATGCATTTATCAACTGAAATTCCTTCTTGTTTAAGTTCTTCCTGAATTTCCGCATCTGTTAGATCGGGTGAAACACCTTTAATTACAACAGATAGAAAAGGTGGCTTTCTAGGTGGCGGAGATTGTTTCTGTCTTTTATCCGTTAGCTTAGTAAGTTTAGCGTTCTTACCAAAGATTTCGTAAGAAGCTTTATTACGTATAGTTATTCCAAAGTTTGGATCTTTCGATTTTAGTATGTAACCATTTTTGGTTTTCACTATTTGAGCTAAAGTATCCCGGACGCGAGGGACATACTTCATTATTTGGAGAAAGATCATTTTTGGATTGGTGTATTTAGCGTCGTAATCAGTGAGAAGGAAGTGATAAAGTTCGTGATTAGCTTGTGATGAAAGATTTGGAGACACCGAAGTAGAATTTTGTTGTGGATCGATCTCGATATCCATAGAAGGTAGTGGTGAACGGGACCGTATACGTTTCGCAGACTGAGTAGATTCGTTAGATGGATGCCGATCTTTAGATGTATTTGACAAAGGCTCGTTTCCCCATGAGAAATGCCGGGTGCGAGTGGATGGCCCGCGGTGTGCCGGTTGTGTTAGAGAAGTACTTGGATTAGATTGAATAGTTTAAGGTAAACCAGTATGTCGTCCAGGTCTCGATTGTCCAAGTGAGTTGCCAGAGTCCGCCATAGTGATGAAATACCCTAGGGCCGAAGCCCAAATGAGGATGAAGGTGAAAGAAAGAATGATAAGATGAGGTTCAAAAAGCAAGCTGCCCTCCGAAAGTGAAAACTTTCGTCAATCCTCTGAGTGCAGTACGTGTGCTATGCTCACAAATGCGTATTGCAACACTTGATCCTCGCTCGCACATTAACTCACACAAGAGAGGTTAGGCCTCTTGATTCAGTATGACGATCACGTAGGATTTTTTTTTTTTTAGGAGTATGGGAATAAGGTAATAAGTGAACTGGATAAATCTTTATTCATCAATTATGTGCTGCTTTGGTAAAGATGGTACTCTTACTCCCAGCCATTAGAGGGTTACGCCCTCTCTTTGGCATAGGTGTCAGTAGATATACATTGATTGTTAAACATTGTGAGATGGTCAAAGTGCAATTATATAAACATGAAGAAAAGTAAGCATATAAAACTAGGGATACTGATAAATAATAATAATAAGAAGAAGAACAATAATAACAATAAATCAAAAGTAGAATAAATATGTGCAAAAATATATATGTATACGAGGTGCTAAGATATTAAGATGATGGAAAGCAAAAATGTATCACTAAAGTAATAGAATTTAGAGCGATGATGATGAGGTATGAGATGAAGTGCAGAGACAACACAAACATAGTTGTATTAGCAAGACAGATGCAGTGTTAAATCTTCTGTCCCGGGGCGACTCGGGACTGATGAGGACAGGGGGAAGCCCTTGTTAATAATGAGGATTACGTGCTAATATGGAAAAATATGAGGAAGATGATCATTAATGAGGTAAATATCATATATTTCCCGTTCATCAGCAGTCAGATGTGCATTTCGAACAAACAGTGATACTAAGATGTTTAAAGGCGAGTGTTTATACCGAAATGTAGCATCAGTAAGAGCATCAGTCTGCAGAATGTCCAAGAATAACGGATGACCTGTTTGTATACGTGAAGTTATATACCTTAGTCGTAGTTCTTCGAGGTGTTTCTTGAGTTTTGAGAAGTCGATATACTCATATGTAAGCCATGTAGGGTAAGGAAGCTTAATACGATACGCCAGCCGAATAGCATGTCGCTCCATTATGCAGAGTTTTTCGTAATATGACGCAGAAGCATTGCTCCAAGCGGTGTGTCCAAAAGTGAGGATGGGACGGAGAAACGCCTTATAGGTATGAAGTAACACTTCAGCTTTCAGACCCCAAGTTGTGCCTGTGAGACGACGCAATAGATTTAAACGAATTTTAGCCTTAGCTGTTAACTTTTTCAGATGAGCATTCCAAGTCAGCTTTGAGTCAAAGACCACGCCTAAGTAGGTAGCAGTAGGAGAAGGGCGTACTCGGTACCCATCAACATTTACTTGCAAGAGATTTGGATTTCTGTAAACTCTGGAACGCCTGTTCGGAGGTAAGAACACGATTGCTTGCGTCTTTTCTGTATTAATAGTTAAATGCCATCTTTTGCACCACCTGATGTAATTATCGAGAGTTTGTTGTAAAAGAGTATTAAGTTGTTGGATAGTTTTACCAAGAGCGAGAAAAGCTGTGTCGTCGGCGTATTGGAAAGTAAAAACATTACGTGGAACTGCAGGGATGTCAGAAGCATAAAGGATATATAATAAAGGGCTGAGAGCCGAACCCTGAGGAACTCCAGTAAGCGGAAAGATAGGCCAAGATAGAGCATTTCCCACTGAAACATAAGCAATGCGATTTGTAAGGAAAGAATATACTATCCTCAAATAGCAAAGTGGAAACTTAAATGATTGTAATTTTTTAATTAAGCCGTAATGCCAAACTTTATCGAAAGCCTTTTCTAAATCCATAAGAATGAGGCAAGAAGGAAAGGCTTTATTATACTGGTTAGTAATTATGGTGCTGAGACGAAGTAGCTGGTCATTTATGGAGAAATTAGGCCGAAAACCTGCTTGATGGATGGGTAGTAGAGTAGTTGTCTCAAGATACTTATGAAGACGGCAGACAAGAATTTTCTCAAATATTTTACTGAATACTGATGTCAGTTGAATTGGTCTGTAAGAGGAAACAGAATGCACTGGCTGGTTTGGTTTATGGAACATGCAAATTTTTGAGACTTTCCAATCTGGAGGATAGAAACCAGTTCTGAGAATAAAATTATATATCGCCACCAGTAGTAGTAGAAGTGATTGCGGGGCTTCTTTTATATGTCGATAACATATGCTATCAACCCCAGGAGCTGTGTTCTTTTTCCGCTTGAGGGCTATGTGGAGTTCATCAGTAGTAATGGGTGCGGTGAGTGGATGTTCCAGATCAATGGCATGATCGGCAGAAGGTTGTAAAGCGGGAATGCTAGAGATGTCTATCCGTTCAGAGATCTTAGAGGCAGCTGTTGGAGTAAAAACGCTCTGTAGCTGACTAGCAAATGCGTTAGCTTTCTCTTCGTCGGAGAAAAGAGGAGTGCCATCTGCAATTAGAGGATAAGTTGTTGACGTATTCTTGCCAGTTAGTTGATTAAACCTCTTCCAATAGCGAGATGGGTGTGCTTCTTCGGATAAGGTATTACAAGTCTTAATCCAACTGCGACGTTTATATGCAGCAAGATAGTTGCGAACCGCTCGTTGCCATTGACGATGTTGATGTAGATAGACATCATTGCCTGTTTGATAGTATTCACGGAGATGTTGACGAGCCTTGTGTATTAGAGTGACATACATCGGTGGTAATTTTGGCTTATGGAGAGTTACTTGAACAGTTGGAATATTATGATGAGCACTGGTTCGTATTGCCTCTGTGAGAGTAGTAAGACACGAAGCCAACTCAGGCTCGGTAGCCGGTGCTGTTACACTTGAAAGAGAGTGTTCGATGTCTTGCCGAAAATGAGGCCAATTCGCTTTGTCAAATCTAGGAACACTTCGCGGGGCTATTACCGGTCGTTGCGGTTGTCCGCGAGTTAATGTTAATTTAATTGGGTGATGATCGCTTCCGATGGAATCGAGAACTTCAAGCTGACAGTCATTAATAAGATTTATAGATGTGATGACGACATCTGGTGTAGTCTGACTGATTGGTCTAGTGTGACTCGGAAGGACATGAAGATGCAACTGTAGATTTTCAGTTAAGAACTGCTGAAAATTTGCCTTTTCGCGAGCACTACGACTATGGATATTAATATCCGCCATGATGATAATATTTCGAAAGTTATGGGCTATGTATTCAAAATATTGTAATGGTATGGGTTGGCGTGGTCGAATATAGATAGTGCTAAAATTAACTATTAATGATGGAAAATATATGGAATAAAGTAAGTATTCCGGCATATCGGCAAAAACTTGTGGAGTGTATGCTCTTACTGGATATTTGGAAAAATAACCTATTGCAACTCCGCCTTGAGCACGTGCCATATGATTGGGATAATCGTGGCGCTGCAGTTGATAACCAGAAATATGGGCTAACATGTTCGGTCTTAAGGCGGTTTCGTTAAGTGCAAATACATTAATATGTTCCTCATATAATAATGTTTCGAATAGCAGCTTATGTTGTGAAAAGGATCGAATATTAACGAATAGGAAAGTAATCCCCATGATGTAAAGTAACATATGCATGGCTTTAAACAGCAGTTTCCAGCGGTCCAACGTGAAAATGAACATAATTGTTAGAGTATGTTGCATGGAGATTGATGTGAAAAATAGATTTTGCAGCAGAGATTATGTGGTGTAAGATATGAGCTCGCTGAAATGGAAATATATTTTGTAACACCAAACTGATATAACGAAGGAGATCTTCGACGGTTAGCGGAGGTAAAATGGATTGAGTCGGTTGAGTTGTTTTATCGGCCGTTTTTAGCGGTACCGTTAGTTCTGGATGCTCAGGGGTCGGTGCTGGTTTGGCTTTACAGCGATAACTGTAAGTAGGATGAAGCCCACTGCAAGTGTTACATTTCGGTGGTCCTTGGAGATTGGGACATGCCTTGGTCTCGTGTAGCCCTGAGCAGTATCCGCATTTAGAAGGATTTGAACAGTTAGCGGTAGTATGATCGTTGTATACCTGACATTTTTCACAACGAATTGGTAACGGTCCTTGAGTTTTAGATGGTTCAACTCTGTGTATTTTCTTATAGATAGGCGCACCATATCGCAATAAATAGTCAATAGTGTCCTGTCGCTTACAAAGAACGCGGATCATGTATGTAGGACCATTATTATTTCGAATGCGAAGACATTTATCGACTGATATCCCTTCTTGCGCTAGTTCCTCGTGTATTTCTGCATCTGTTAGTTCAGGTGAGACTCCTCTAATGACAACAGACAGAAAAGATGGTTGTCGAGGTGGTGGAGGCTGCTTTTGACGCTTATCTGTCAATTTCGTCAGTTTAGCATTTTTCCCGAAAATTTCGTAGGAAGCTTTATTCCGTATGGTGATTCCAAAATTCGGATCTTTCGATTTCAAAATGTAGCCATTCCTAGTGGAAACGATTTGAACTAGAGTGTCCCGTACCCTAGGAACGTATTTCATTATTTGCAAAAATATCATTTTGGAATTTGTGAATTTAGTGTCATATTCTGTGAGTAGAAAGTGATAAACAGGATCGAAAGTTGAAGTTGGTAAGGAATGATCTACAGGACCCGTTATTTTATTAGTATGCTGTGGATTGCCCTCGATATCCATTGATGTAATAGGGGACCTTGATCGAACACGTTTAGCAGATTGTGTAGATTCTGTAGAAGGATGCCTATCTCTAGATGTGCTTTCTATCGGTTGACTTCCCCAAGAAAAGTGGCGAGTCCGGCTGCGAGATCCAATAGATGAAGGTTGATCGCGGGAAGTGCTTGGATTAGTCGGAAGTGTAGGTGGTAATCCTATATGTCGTCCTAGGTGAGCTTGACCGTTTGTGTTGCCAGAGTCCGTCATCGTGATAAAGTAGCCAAGGGCCGAAGCCCAAACGAAGATGAAGAAGAAAGAAAAGATGATGAAAATGAATGAGGTTCAAAAAGCAAGTTGCCCTCCGAAAGTGAAAACTTCCGTCAGCCCTCTAAGTGTCGTATGTGTGCTGTGCTCCCAAATGCGTATTACAACACTTGATCGTAGCTGGCACATTAACTAACACAAGAGAGGTTAGGCCTCTTGATTCAGTGATCACGTAGGACCCCTTTAATTGTATATATAACCTAAGAATATTCTATATCCTGTGAGCTACAAAATAAATATTATAAGCTTTGTACAGGTTTTACACTATATTAAAAGCGTATATCTTCTGTAAAAGACAAAAAAAGTGTCCTTAATATTTTATAGAATAATGTTATATTCTTCTTTTTGTTTTTATATATTTAAAGAATATTTAAGTCTTCGTCTGTGCTGCCATCTGCTGACTAGATATTAACTACTGGAAGAATTGCTTTCAAGTCAAAATTTGTTTTCGTAGTCATGTTTTACGTTAATGCGACTACATGAAAAGCATGGGTCTCTCTCTGAGGGGCGGCCGAAGAAAATTTTGTACGGCGAACATCTCCATGGTTGCTATATTAGGTATGGTATTTCTGGTATTTAATATACATCGTTTGCTATATTATGTACATATTTTCGTGAACCAGGGGTCCCGGACGCTCCCCTTCGGATGCCCATGGTCTCTCTGGCATGTAAAAATTAGGAGGGAGCTACTAGAAATTGCTCCTAGGTACTTATTAAATTTAACGTCGCGGCCATCGATAAGCGACCCTTAAGGCCAACATACACTAGCGTATTTTCAGCGCGCATTTTCGGTCCGTAAAATGATGTCGTAAATTTCGGTCCGTAAGTTGGCCCATACACCTAGCGTAAAAATAGGCGCGTAAAAGAAGAAGAAAAAGAAGCGGACATTTTTCGCTCTTCCTCTTGCCTGTTGTTTGAGTACATGGTAGTTTTCCAGTTTACTCAAGTTGCTTGAACAAGATGGATCTGTCTGAGGCCATGGTTTTAAGTGCAGGTGCTATAAACATTGTGTTGTAAAGTAAAAGAATAAAAAGAAAGCATAGAAGAAACAGAAAGATTTGGACCAGGAAATGGATTTTAGTTGGTATTGTAGCATGTTAATAGATAGATAATGCAATAAATAATATACTAATGATTACTGATAATTACACTAACAAATAATCAGCTGGATGAATAACACCGACAAGTTTTGTAGATAACTATACGAACATATTATACACACAACAGCATGTCAAACAATTGCAAGGGTGTTTTTTTTTTTTTTCTCACTGCTCATAGTAGAGAGCACGTTGTTCTCAATATACTATTTCCATTAAACATGATCTGAAATACACTGTTGCAGCAAAGCTTTGTCAAAGTGGTACGTCACAATATGAAATAAACAGACTGCAGGGGCGCCCGAAGAAAATTTCCTAGAGCGGGACCCATCTCCATGGTTGCTATATTATGTCTCGTATTTAATATACATGGTTTGCTATATTAAGTATACATTTTCGTGAACCATCCTGCCCTCCCCTTCGGGCGCCTATGACAGACTGGGAGCCACGCCGAAGAGGATTAAAAATTCACATTTATCTATATTACGTCCAAGCAACTCAATCCATTTGGCCTATTTTTGGTACAATCTTAGATCATTGTACTTAGTGATCTGAGATCACTAAATTTTTATATAAATCATACTTCGGAGGAGGAGGACACAGGACAGGGAAAAAGTTATATTGAATTTTTTACGAAGGGCCGCGGTGGCTCAGTGGTAGAGCGTTCACCTCTGGTGCTTGGGTTCCTGGGTTCGATCACAGCCCCCTCCAAGTGAACTTTGTGGTGGACAAATACCGTGTGCGTGGGTTTTCTCGGGGTTCTCCCGTTTCCTCCCACTTTCTTCATTCCGCCATTTCATTCATTACTCATTATCACCGTCTCCTTTAACCTAACCGGCATAACCGTGGGACGTAAAACTTGAAAATTTCATTTCATTTCATTTTCAATTTTTTACGATGTAGATTGGAAACATTTAAATTTCTAAACAGACACAATGATGATTTAATACAATCTGAACGAGCTTGATGTGTGATTTCCTCTTACCTTCCGAAATAAGCTTATTGTTTGGAACTGCAGTTTACAAAAAATAAGGGAGTAAAGGAGTGTTCCGATAGTTGAATAATTGATTAATTTTTTTGTTATACAATGTTTTAGACTGTTGACTTTGGTCGTTAAAAAGTGGGTTACTGAATGATAAATTCAATTTAAAGAAAATATGATTTATTAATGGTTGCAGCTTTCGTTTTTTTTTCTTTCTTACAATATTAACGAAGAATATAGTAGTAACAAAAAATGAAATGAAATCTTTAAGTTTTACCTCCCACGCTTATGCCGGTTAGGCTAAAGGAGACGGTGATTATGAGAGATGAGTGAAATGGTGGAGTGAAGAAAGTGGGAGGAAACGGGAGAACCCCGAGAAAACCCACGAGCACAGTGTTTGTCCACCACAAAGTTCACTTGGCGGAGGCTGGGATCGAACCCGGGAGCCCAAGCACCAGAGGTGAACGCTCTACCACTGAGCCACCGCGCCCCCATAGTAGTAACAAATAGAATAAATTATCCCCTCACGGAATATCAATTTTTACTACCTTATCCACAGCTCAAAAATAGACCAGAAAGAGAAAACAAGACTTATACAACTACCTCCAGCCCCATTCTTTATAAATAGTTTGATCCTTGTTACCTCGGCTTTTGTAAGTTGAAGGAATCCTCCCCGTTGCTTCCACCTACCTTTTTTTATTTTAAAGTTTATCTTGCCATTTAGTTTTTATCAAATTGTTAAAAATAATTTAAATATTTATTTATTGAAAGGTTGGGTGTTAGCGGATTTAGATAATTTCATCACCGGTGATTTTGTCACCAAAATATTAGCATGTAGGTTATTTCGCTCACCGGAAATTTCGACATAGTAATTTCGTTACTTGTAACTTTGTCACCAAAATATTAGCATGCAGGAAATTTTTTCATGGTCATTTTTTCACCTTTGTTGAACTAAGTAGAGAGAAAGTAAACGACCGAAACAGCTGACCTTATCTTAATCAAAGTTGGAAAACAATTTAGTTAGTGTTCGACTCTGGAAAATCAAAGTTTCGGATCCTCGAAGCAAGAACAAACAACAGTAAAATAACACAAGCAAATGTTAAAAGCACAGGCAAAATGGGCCAGTAATGGATTTATATATCACTATTTACAAAAATTAAGTTTTGGCAATATTAAAATTTCAGAACAAAAAATTAGCAAACAAAATATAACTTGTAGTAATGCAATAAATGGTTTACATGTTCATTTTCTACTATTCATAACATGATAGGAAACAACAAGCAATTTTTTCAAACATTTAGTTCCAGTGTTATACGTTAAGCACAAAGATTAGAGCCGTTTCTGAAAAATCTGAAACACTCTTCTAGTTTGCTGTTTGGGTGGTTGCCCCACAGCATCTTGATGAAGCACAGCTGAAACCGTTGCTTCAACTTGTTGAATTTCATGAATAAGCTTCCAAATAGTTGCGTGGGACATTCCTACTAGATGATGAAACTTCTAGTTCCATAATTCACAAATATTATTTATCCTAGAATTGCTGTTAAAGGTAGATTGGTGAACATTCCAATTGTCTGGGGGATATAGACGGGGCACATTACGCAAACAAAATTCCCAGACCGAGCTTTAACACGGCGATACGTGTTTGACACGTAAGTGCTATCAAAACAGTCCAGAAGTTCCAGCTCTTCCTCCGAAGTCACTTGTATTAATCGATGCACATCTGCTATTGGAAGAAATGCAAATCTGTTTATTTTCTCGCAAAATAAACGAAAATTTTAATTGCTCTTGTACCGTTCTAAGAGTCCAAGCTCTTGGACCTTCCTCTATGTTGACTGAGTCAGGTGAAAAAAGTAACGCTATAAACGAGTTGAATCTCCAAAAGTTGCATTTACACTATAATAAAATTCATTAGCATAGTTACAGGTCCGGATATTCACTAAATTCACTGCACTGATGCACCACCACACGAAACAGTTCTTCATATGAATTTTGTGTCTTGGTCTACATTAGGGCGTATACCTAGTAAAGGAAGTCTCACCTCAAACGACATTTTTTTTTTTTTTTTGAGCCATTGAAAAGTTGCGTTCACAATCCATGTTTCACTTTTTAATAGGTTGATAACACTATATTTAAAGGAAACATCCAGAAATATTTATACGTTTTTCTTCCTTTATAGAAATTTGGTCTCCACATATATCCAATAACAATTTGCCAATGTTTACTCAGAGTTCAAATATAATATAATTCTTTTAATAGCTCTTTAAAAAGGCCACTCTTTTCAAATGACTCTGTTAACTTGGAAGGTCCAAGAGTTTGAACTCAGAGAACGGTACTAGAACGAAGAAAATTTTCGTCTATTCTGCGGGAAAATTAACAGATTGGCGTATCTTCCCATATTTGTTTATTATTTTCTGTTCTGAAATTTTTATATTCGCGAAATTTAATATTTGTAAATAGTGAATAATGAACCCATTAATGCCCCATGTTGCCTGTGCTTTTAACATTTGCTCAAGCAGACATTATTTTCTCCTACTGGTGCTTGTTCTTGCGTCGAGTACCAGAAACTTCAATTTTGCAGAGTTCAACACCAACTGAATTGTTTTCTAAGTTTTATTAAAATAACGTAATCTGTTTGATCGTTTGCTTTGTCTCTATTTAATTCAACAAAGGTGAAGAAATAACCGTGACAAAATTTCCTATATGACAATATTTCTGTGATAGAATTACTGGAAACTTTTATCTCTTGTCTCAAATACAATATCTAAAATATGTAACTCTTTATTTAATGAAAATAATATATTTTGATTATGCTGCACAGTTTTGGCAGTTGAAGATTAAAGAAAACAATTTCAAAAACTTTTTCGAGTTCATTCACTGTACTTGTATTATGTTCTAAAAGACACTGGTGATGAAATTATCGTGACATTATTTTCGGTGACGAAATTACCTATATGGTAATATTTTGGTGACAAAATTACCGGTGACGAAATTACCGTGACGAATTTTCCGGTGACAAAATTACCGTCGCCCGGTGTTAGCCACTGAGGGCCACAGCGGCTCAGTGCTAAAGCACTTATCTCTTGTGCGTGGGGTCCCTGGTTCAATTCCCGTGCAAATAAGTTTGTGTGTGCAACATCATGTCCGTTGGTTTTCGCAGAGTACTCTCGTTTCCTCCCAAATTTCATTCCACCAATTCTCTCGTCATCATTCACTTGCCTTAATTATTGTATTCTTTAGTCTAAATGGCATAATCGTGGGAAGTTAAACTCAAAGATTTCATTTCAGTATCACAACATGGATAACTCTGAAGGTGTGACTTCATCTTTATATGCGCCTTTACCTGTGTAAAAATAATAATAATAATAATAATAATAATAATAATAATAATAATGTCCAAATATTAAATTAAATCTTAAATTCCTAGTCGAAAGGCATCAGGTTCGATAAGTTTAGCGAGCCTATATGGGAAGTAGAACCCGAACTGCATGAGCTCCCGCCTAGAATCGAACAGGGCGACCCGCACAGAGGACGCGTACGCTGACTATATAGCCACGGAGGAGCTCTCATAATTTGCGAATTCAGATTAGGAAGTATTGGATTTAAATACCTTTTTCTCTGTGCACTCAAAATTAATTATGAATTTTAATTTGGAAATAATGTCTCGTTTTGTGCAATAGGAAATATTAGTTTAGCAGAAATCGTATATTGTATGGAAAGACTGAAATTAGATTGGAATGATGATTTCTGGTGAGTCTACCAGCAAACCTTAGCAACGATTCGCGAGGACAACACAAGAACAGGTTTTCTCTTCTGAAAACAATAAGACCAGACCGGGGAGAAGGCCGTGGAAAGGGCAAGAGACCACCTGCTGCTCGAAAACCCTTTCATCTGAGCCGTTTTTACGCGCCGTATTTACGCTCGAAGTTAAAAGCACCCAGACTTTTCCAGCGTATGAAAATTCGGTACGTAAACGTACGCCAGGTCCCATACACTAACGTATTGACAGCTGCTAACAAGACTAGCGCAAGAAATTTTATGGCTACGGCTGAAAAATACGTTAGTGTATGGCTGGTATTACCCATACCCTACGTAAGAAACAGCCCCTTCCGCAAGCATGACCACAAGTAACCACAAAAGTGTTTTCTGCACGTGCTGAGGGATAATGTTGTCATATTTTATACTTGAAAATGTCTGGACACCAGAGAAAGTCATTGAGAAAACCATAACAGAAACGTATTGACTCATGAATTAGCCCTATGTAACAAAAAGTAATCTAAG
This sequence comes from Thermobia domestica, assembly GCF_964235325.1. Classification (NCBI taxonomy): domain Eukaryota; kingdom Metazoa; phylum Arthropoda; class Insecta; order Zygentoma; family Lepismatidae; genus Thermobia; species Thermobia domestica. The sequence continues at coordinate 337,688,901 of NC_137456.1, forward strand.
AAAAATGTTAAATAAACGAGTGTCGACAACATAATTCAAATACGGGGAAAATATCAAAACTTAACACGAATTATTTATGCGTTTTTAAAAAGATATATTTATATACACTATTATATTTAAAAATCAGACAAAATCAGAGAAAAAAAAGCACCAAGATTCCCAATATCAGGGGCAAAATAATAAAATCAACTTATAAACCAGAAGATTTCCTTCTGGCTTTATGCAAAAAGAACCAAACAACCACCCCACAACAAAAAGCTTCCCGGAATTTATATATAATTAGTAATAACATATAATTACAATAAAATAATGACAAGAAGAATTCTAAGACGTGCTTTGGATATATATATATATATATACAGTACTGGCACAATTATTATGGATTTTTGAAAAAACATAATTTTTCTACAAAAACGACATTTAAGCAAACAAATAATTATGAAAATCAATTTTATTCACAAATAGTGAGTACGTCAATATTAAACAACTATTTTAATATTTAGTTTGTCCACCCTTTGCATTAACAAGTGCTTTAACACGTCTGGGTGTTCCAGTGATCAACTTTCTGCACAATTCCCTGATTCTACCTGACTGAATCTATACTTTGATAAGACGTTGTATGAGTTCTGTTTTGGTCGTTATGGGAATTTCATGTATTTCATCTTCCAATACAGACCATAAACTTTCAATCGGATTCATATCCGGGGAATTTCCAGGCCATGAGAGCACTTCTACACCATTTTCTTCAAACCAGGTCTTCACTGACCTTGCCGTGTGACACGGGGCAAAGTCCTGTTGAAAAATCCAACGTCTATCCGCAAACCAGTCCCTTGTTTGAGGTAGCAAACGTCTTTGTAGTACTTCTTTGTACTTATACTGGTCCATGGTGCCATCAACAATCTCCAAATGACATGTTCCATGCACAGAAATGGCTCCCCAGACCATGACCTTCTGAGGGAATTTTACAGTCTTCTTTAAACATTCCGGTGTAAATTGCTCACCTGATCGCCTTCTTACAGTCTGCACACGGTCGTCAAGCACTGCAATGGTAGACTCGTCAGAAAACACAACTTACAACAATACAGAACACAAAATAAGGCGTTGAACAGCAATTGAATAACGAGTAGACTTAATGACATGAAAGTCTGCAAGGCTTAAAATTGGAAGTAAAGTTTAATATCTTGCATAATTTTAATCATTTCTTTTATTAACGTTTTTACATGAATATTTTAAACTCTTCCCTTCTCCCATTGCTCAGATGTCCAGTCAACGTGAGCTTCTGCGCAGGCATTACGAGCCTGTTTCATCTTGTCAGTAAGGCGAGGCTTTTTTCTGGGACGATATGTTTTTAGTCCACCTTCAAATAGTATCTTATTTACTGTTTTGCGAGCAATGGTAATGACCTCTGCTGCAAGTTGGTTGGAAATCATTCTGCAAGATGCTCTTCTGTTGTTAATTACCAATTTAATTATTTTTCTGCCCATTCTCGGTGTTGTTTTCTTAGGTCTACCACATTTTCCAACCCTATTTCATGCCAAACTGTAGCCATATTCTAATTTCTTCTTGATATTACTGACGGTTTAAGTTGAAACTTTAAGTTCCTTTGCTATTTCTTTTTGTTTTAAGGTGGTTTCTTTGAATAAAACACTAATCTGTCCAACCTTGCGAGGACTCAAATCACGAACTTTGCCCATGTCTGCTCAATTGCATAAACACATTAGAAAATCTGAAAAAAAAAGTTGGCCTTAAACTTAAATGCACAAATATACAGAACTAAAGTGATCACATGCAAATGACAGGCAGGCAATGCAATAAACACACATTTCTCCACGCAAATGCCAGATTATTACTGAACTCTCTCCAGACAATGCAGTGATTGTGTCAGGGTTGTCAGACGTTTTCTCTCTGTATTGCCAGACACTCCCATATAAGACTGTAAAATCCACTTAAAATAACTAATAAATATTTGTTTTGTACTGGTGTGGTAAAGTAAATAAAGTATTAGTTAATAAAATTGTTTGCAAGACATTTTTTCACAAAAGTTTTGTCTCCATCAAAAATCCATAATAATTGTGCCAATACTGTATATATATATATATCACGAGCTTAAATTCCTACTAGCAAAAATGTCTAAATCGCCTAGTATCCACCATTTTTCTTTCAGTATTAAACTAACCTAATCAAAATTCAAAGAATAAATTATATTCAATTCTATAAAAGGCAATATGATATTGATCAACTTGCAAAAGACTGAAAACTTTTATTTACTGATGCTTCTAAACAAGCAAATAAGCCTGTTGAAACAGCAATTCTATCAGAGTTACGTACAACAGTGTTATTGTCGGAATTACGTACAACAAAATGCAAGAGGGGAGACCGTCTCCAAATATGATGTTTTCAATCTAAAGTCAATATTTTTTTTTTCAATCTAAATTCAATTTTTTTTGTTTTTGTTTTGTTTTTAATCAGAAGAGTTGTTTGGGCTGTACACTCTTTATGCGCCTAATGTTAAATGAAAATGCAACGTTGCCATTTACCGGGAGGTGGATAGATTTTGCAAGAGTATGATGAATGGGGCATGTTTGAAATGGGGGCTGTCCATCTTGACGTTAGCGTGAAAGACAGTAGCATCATTTACTTATGTTGTGGGTCCCAATTATAGCTTATAACAAATGAAGATTAAGGATAATTTAGTAAACTATAATTACTGCAGTCATAGAATTATTATGCGACAGATCAAACATTTGTAGCATATAGGAATGTTACTTGTCTGGTGCAACTATTATTAACACCAATAACGGTGATGAATGAAATGCAGTCAGTTGACTTTAAAACGTCTGTTAAAGTAAATATAATACGATGGAACACTGAAAGTTTAATTTATTTAATTAAACATATCTTCATGAAATTGTGTGGAATATATAACTACTAATTAATTTAGCACAAAAACTACAAATAAGACGTAATGCAAATGTTCATATACATCAATAACGCTTTAAAAATCTTTTCAAGGCGAAAAAATGAAGTGGATGTCATTTCGATTAGCCTTCTAACTGCATCTTCTTGTTGCAACGCCACTACTGAACTGTTTAATTATAGACATCCTGAATGCATAATTCTTACAAATTAAACTACAAATTGAGAGTCATAGACAATATTGAAGATAATACAGGGGGAATGTCACGTGAATATCAACAATGAAATAAATTATTTTATTATTATTATTATTACCCTTATCCTTATTATTATTATTATTATTATTATTATTATTATTATTATTATTATTATTATTATTATTATTATTATTATTATTATTATTATTTGCGTCTATTACAAAAAATTCAAAAATATATGTCTCTATAGTAAGACTACTCTTTATATCAAAGGGAACAAAATTTTTGTTATAAACATGGTGTTACAAAGTCCTGTTCTAGAGTTAGGGTTCTGCGAATATGTTGCCTAGAATTCCAAAATGAAAATTATCTAATATACAAGACTAAAACAATTTGAATTAAACTGATTTATATTAAGGACGTATAGAATTAGAAATCACTTTTCGAGGCAAGATTGAAAAGTTGTACACTTTTCTTCGTAAAGTACTGCTGAAAATTTAGGAGTAATTTAAATGACACTTCTAACTTAAAGATCAATATAAATACTGTGATAGTAACACTATCCATGGCTTTGGATTGATTATTTTAATAAAAAGCACTGATCAAATCTTAAAACACACTGTATTTTAAATTATAATATGTAACGGTTTCGGATATCTAACATATCCTTCTTCACACACTATTGAACATAAATGAAAATACAGTCATATATACTGTATAGTCATTGTTATGACAAAGTTTAAATTCTTTAAGACATATACATAGTCATTCATATAAAAAAAAATGTATTCTATTTGCTGAGGCCTTCAGCCAATCCCATAAGTCTTCGTGTTCACTTTCCAACTAATCACGTTCCTCCATTTTTGGTTCTTATAAGGGCCTTTCTTACTTTCTTTTTCTCTATGCTATTCAAACTTCCTTGCCATAATTCATTAATAGGTAAGCCCCGTATTCAGTTCATCAGTTTATCTCTTCCTACCTTCTTTATCTAATCTGCTTCTTTCAACTTCCTTATTATCATTCTTTTCTCCATCTCCAATACTTCCGTCTTATCCTAATTAATTCCATAATAAGTCTTTTTAACATGTTTGTATATGGCGTTAGTATCTTCCTTCCTCGTCACATCATCTTTATGGTGTTTTATCCTTTCTTTCATTCTCTTTCCTGTCTCTCCTATATATGACATATCGCAGTCCTCACACCATACCCTGTAGGATTCCTTCTTCCTCTTCATTAATCTTTTTGGTGCCTTTTCTATTCTTCTTCTTTATTGATCTTAATAAACTTTCTCCACTCTTTCTACGTATAAGTTCTGACCCCTCCTTTTTTCAACAAATTCTTCAGTTTCTCCGTTTCTTCTTCCATGCTTTCTATACCATGCCATTTTCTACTCTCATCATCTTCGTTCTTCTTTCCCCCTCTCTTCCTCTTTCTGCATTCTTCTTCCTTCTCTCACTCGTTGTTGCTGTAACCGTTCTTCTCTAATTGTCTATAGAATTTCTGTATGCTTTCCTTCCTTACCTCCTCTTTGTCCTCCAGCATTTCTATTCTCCTTGTCATATTTGTTATGAAATTTCTTTTTGTACTCCTATCCACATCGCTCCTCTCATGGCAGTACACCCCCGCTGAGCACTCTTTCTGGTACCACCTCGTAACCAGTCCTTGTCCTTGTTTTACTATGGTCATATCTAAAACGTTTATTCTTCCATTTATAACAAATATGATAAGAAGAATAGAAATGCTGGAGGACGAAGAGGAGGGAAAGAAGGAATGCATAGAGAAATTCTATAGACAGAGAAGAACGGTTACAGCAAGAACGAGTTAGAGAAGGAAGAAGAATGCAGAAAGAGGAAGAGAGGGGGAAAGAAGAACGAAGATGATGAGAGTAGAAAATGGCATGGTATAGAAAGCATGGAAGAAGAAACGGAGAAACTGAAGAATTTGTTAAAAAAGGAGGGGTCAGAACTTATACGTAGAAAGAGTGGAGAAAGTTTATTAAGATGAATAAAGAAGAATAGAAAAGACACCAAAAAGATTAATGAAGAGGAAGAAGGAGTCATCTACGGAATGAAAGACAGGATAAAACACCATAAACATGATGCGAGGAGGAAGAAAGATACCAATGCCATATACAAACATGTTAAGGAGACTAATCATGGAATTAATTAGGATAAGACGGAAGTATTGGAGATGGAGAAAAGAATGATAATAAGGAAGTGGAAAGAAGCAGATTGGATAAAGAAGGTAGGAAAAGATAAACTGATGAACTGGATAGGGAGCTTACCTATTAATGAATTATGGCAAGGAAGTTTGAATAGCATAGAGAAAAAGAAAATAAGGAAGGCACTTATAAGAACCAAAAATGAAGGAACGTGATTAGTTGGAAAGTAAACACGAAGACTTATGGGATTGGCTGAAGGCCTCAGCAAATAGAATACATTTTTTTTTATATCAATGACTATGTATATGCCTGTTAAAATAATTTAAACTTTTTCATAACAATGACTACATATATGACTGTATTTTCATTTATGTTCAATAGTGTGTGAAGAAGGATATGTTGGATATCCGAAACCGTTACATATTATAATTTAAAATAAAGTGTGTTTTAAGCTTTGGTCAGTGCTTTTTATTAAAATGATCAATCCAAAGCCATGGATAGTGTTACTATCACAGTATTTATATTGATCTTTAAGTTAGAAGTGTCATATAAAGTATTCCCAAATTTTCAGCAGTACTCTACGAAGAAAACTGAACAAGTTTTCAATCTTGCTTCGAAAAGTGGTTTCTAATTCTATACGTCCTTAATATAAATCAGTTTAATTCAATTTTTTTTATTACCATTTTTTTTAGAATTACATGAGAAATTTTATAGTTTATTTAAAAATTTTAAATTACAAAAACAGATAGAAATTTGAATATAACGTTTCTACAACAATTAATTTTCCGACATTCTTTGATGAAAACCTCGGCTGAATATATGATTGTTTACAAATATTTAAAATAATAATAATGATTCAATCGGAGGTCGATACATTTCCTACAAATGTTAATTCAAATTGTTTTAGTCTTGTATATTAGATGAGTTTCATTTTGGAATTCTAGGCAACATATTCGCACAACCCTCACTCTAGAACAGGATCTTGTAACACCATGTTTATAACAAAAATTTTGTTCCCTTTGATATAAAGAATAGTCTTACTATAGAGATATATTGTTGAAATTTTTCTAATAGACGCAAACAACAACAATAATAATAATAATAATAATAATAATAATAATAATAATAATAATAATAATAATACTTTATTTCGTTGGTGATATTCACGTGACATATCCCTCTGTTATCTTCAATATTGTCTACGACTCTCAATTTGTAGTTTAATTTGTAACAATTATGCATTCAGGATGTCTATAATTAAACAGTTCAGTAGTGGCGCTGCAACAAGAAGATCTAGCTAGAAGGCTAATCAAATAACATCCATTTCAGTTTTTTGCCTTGAAAAGATTTTTAAAGCGTTATTGATGTATATGAACATTTGCATTACATCTTAATTTATAGTTTCTGTGCTAAATTAATTAGTAGTTATATATTCCACACAATTTCACGGATATATGTTTAATTAAATAAATTAAACTTTCGGTGTTCCATCGTATTTTATTTCCTTTAACAGACCTTTCAAAGGAAACTGGCTGCATTTCATTCATCACCTTTATTGGTGTTAATAATAGTTGCACCAGACAAGTAACATTCCTATATGCTACAAATGTTTGATCTGTCGCATAATAATTCTATGACTGCAGTAATTATAGTTTACTAAATTATCCTTAATCTTCATTTGTTATAAGCTATAATTGGGACCCACAACATAAGTAAATGATGCTACTGTCTTCCACGCTAACGTCAAGATGGACAGCCCCCATTTCAAGCATGCCCCATTCATCATACTCTTGCAAAACCTATCCACCTCCCGGTAAGTGGCAACGTTGCATTTTCATTTAACATTAGGCGCATAAAGAGTGTACAGCCCAAACAACTTTGAATTTTGATTAGGTTAGTTTAATACTGAAAGAAAAATGGTGGTATACTAGGCGATTTAGACATTTTTGCTAGTAGCAATTTAAGCTCGTGATATATAAATTACGGGAAGCTTTTTGTTGTGGGGTGATTTCTCCATTGTTATTAAAACATCAAAGTTTCTTTAATTGTATTCTCTTTCCACCCTTAGAAAAAAGTAGATGTAAACAAATCCACTTGACTACCAGTGAGTCGATGATCACCGATTGGTTGTTTATCTCACTGCACTAGTATCCTACCGCAATATAATCCCTATTAAAATAATAATTTCAAATAAAGATGTCTGAATTTATCCTGCATTTTGTGATAAACGCAATAGTATATTATTAAATTTTGTTTTGTTTCATTACAGACCATAAAAAATCACGTTGTAGAGAATATGATGGCAGCAGAAGCATTTAAGCCAGGTTTATACTACGACGTCCAAACGAGACAGAACCCGGTAGACATTGTTCGAAAGAACGGAAAGCTGAAGGTGAAGTGTCGGAGTATGAAGAACAGCACCGCATGGGTAAACAATGCACCTGCATGATTTTTATTCTCTTTTTTCTGTTGCGTTGCACTTTTATTAACACTGCTTTGTTTACATGAAGTGCCTGATTTTACTTGACTTTGATTTGGTTAGTAGAATTTAGTTGACATCAAGTCCAAGCATTTTCTAATTTACATTTTCCTCCCAATAACTCAACACGGGTAACAAGATACGAAAATGACGTTGTACACTAATTTGAAAAGATTCACTAAAGGGAAATGAAATCTTACGTATTTAAATTTTTAAAATTCCTCTGCACGTAGACTTCTAAGTTCTAGGATTTGTATTTGAAAATTAAACGCAAGTATTACAGTTAACGTACAATTACCATATGCCTCATCTAGCCATACATCGATAATTCAGACATTTACACTCGGGAGGAAAAATGAACTCTTCGAAAAGCGGAAGAGATTTTCCTGTGCACTAGTTTGTAGAATATGGGGTTGATATATTCCAAATTTACCCAGACATATTCCCGAAACTTTCCCTTATTTTACCTACACATATTACAATAAAAAAATCATGTCTTATTGCAAATAAGCAACTAAAGAGGTGCATCTATTTGTATTAATTCTCTTTTCATACCCAGGGTACATGAATTTGGACGATATTCCGTCAGTTTTGTGTGCTATATATCGTTTACATACTCTTCCCATTTCGTTCTGCTGAACAGATAGAGTTCTTTGTGATTACCATTGATTCTTTGTTTTAATCAATGTCTCACAAACAAATAAGTATAATTATAGTCGTATCGATGTATGTACCGTCCCACTACCGTCTAAGATAGAAGACAATGACAGACACTGCGCTCGTCGTTGACTGCTGATGCCTTGAGGTCGTTGAAAGCACTCAGCGGTTGCCACGACACGTCAATAAGCAAGTGCCATGCAGTCGTAACTGATTGGAAAAGTGTAGGGGCGTTCACTAAATTCCAACGCAACATTAAGTCCACGTGCTACCTGGTCATCGAGAGTTGGGCCAGGCCGGTAGTAAAAGCTACGGAAATGTAGCATGTGTTTAGCAGGGGCGTCATTTAGGGGGGCACGGAGGGGCATTTCCCCCTAAGTTTGATATATATATATATATATATATATATATATATATATATATATATATATATATATATATATATATATATATTATCAATAAAGTAGTAGTAAGTCAGTGAAAAACGCGAAATTTTACTTATATCAAGGGGTCTTGCCCCCCCAAGCCAAATTTGAAATGACGCTACTGGTGTTTAGTAATAAAACTAATAAAACTTATCACCATAACTAAAACATGCAAACACAATTCTCTACTATGGACTTCAGACGTTCCATCGCAACGTATTAACATGATACTTACATAAAGCCCAAGATTGACAGTGTTATGTTATCAATTAACTCCTAAAGTATGATATTTCAACCTGAATATCTCCAAAACTAAAGTTATTTGAAAGTAAAGAAGTTATTTTTTCTCCATTAGTCATGTTAAGCAGTAGCGTACACATAATTTAGTCAGAAAAATTCAAGTTCCAAAATTCATATTATTTCAGGATTTATTTATACATATCTTAGTATGTAAATGCTTTAGTTTTTCATATCTTGTTCAAGAGGGGATTAAAATCTGGAATCCCCCTTCCGTACGCCACTGATGTCAGTTAGTGATACAGTATTTTTTTGAGATGTGCGACTAAAATACTCTGGTTGTTAAAAGAGAAGAATTAAGTACTTGGTATTAAGAATAAATGCAATGAAAACTCAAGCAGCAGCTGAATTTTCCTTACTTCCTATTAATAAATCACAACATAAATAATGGAAAACAATTCTCTGTATTTGTTACCGTACTGTTGATTGTTGTTCCTCATCCGTATAATGGGAAGTAATGATGATTTCAAAATTTTCCAGAGAAACAATTTAAGTACGGTATATGAGCCATGAAAAGTACTGAAAAAATATTGGTAACCCACATTGAGCAAGATCGGAGATATGGCCTCGGGAAGAATGTTCCTAAGCTACTTTCTGAAATCATCCCTGATAGGAATAGAACTGTCTATTCTTTTCAGACTCCTGTCGAGGATGGGTCTATCTAATGAACCTATCAACTTTCCAGACATCTACAGACGAGGTCTAACCTTCTGAACCCGTCTAATGAATTCCATTTTGAAAGAAAAGTACCTGATTCACTGGCCTTTACAACATTTAAAAAAAAAAGAGTTCCATTAATCACACTATTTTTTAAAAATTTTGCTTAAAAAATCAGTGTCTTTTCAGATGTAATAGATTAACACTGGACAAATATTCTATATCAGACCAGAAGCGTACAAACTCGTAAATCCAGAAGTAGTGTTCAGTTATTGAGCAAGAACCCCATTAAAATTAGTAAGTTTGAGTTCGAGAAACTGCGAACCCATAGAAATCAGAGAGCTCAGGCACCATTGAAGTTAATAACCGTGAATCCCATTGAAGTTAGAGGCCGCAAGCCCCATCAAAATTACTAAGCATGAGTCCCATTGAAGTTGCTGAGCGCGAAATCCATCTAAATATATGGGAGCGAGTTCCATCGAAGTTAGTATGCACGTATACTGTGGAAGTTCGTGAGCGCGAGTCCCATCGAAGTTAGTCCCATCAAAGTTAATGAGCGCCAGTCCTATGTAAGTTTGTGAGCGCGAGCTGAGATATCCAAAAGGCGACCAGACTAATATTTGAGAAAAAGTGGACATAACTGTGCACTTCGTCAAAATATTATTAGACTTTAAGAGAGCTGTTTTCTAGGATCTGGATCAGAGTTATTCGTATTCGTTGTTGAGGGTGGATAAAGGTTACACATTTGTTTCACTTTCTAATTTACTTATTTATGAATTTTACGTGCTATGGTTCTACCCTGTAGGCTAACGGAAACGACGATAAAATAGTAACGTTCATGAAATAAACAGTAAAAGGGCAACACAAGAGTTATGCCTTGAAAGATTTTCAGCTTTGCCATATATACTGCTTTTGTTGCCAATACCACAACAAAAGGCTGTGACTTTGAGGAGATTCAGTACCCACCCTACAACCCAGATTTAACACTTCAGATTTTGCAAAAACAGCCGTGTGAACTGGAGTATTGTCATGCAGAAAGAGAGTTCAGTGCACATCGACTCATTCAAACGACTTCCTCTAACGAACTGATACATTATTTCTTCCACAGGTGGCACTATATGCTATGAACTGTTTATTACAAGTGACAAGATATTTCAGTTTCAGATCGGAAATGTTTCGAAATACTCTCGCATTTTCTATGCGAGTGACATATATAGCCTATCTTAAACTTTCTCACCCACCACTAACAATAGTCAATATCGTACGGACAATTCCAACTTCACACCAAATTGCGTTCACAAACCTCAACCTCACGTGCAACAGGAACATGACCCAGATCATAGCGATATTCATAAGAGGCACATTTTTACCAGTCGACGTTCTGTGGAATATTAGACATCCCCTTATTTCCCAGAAACGAGACTTTCTGCGAGAGTGTTGTGGGATATTTCTTGTTCTTTTGCAGAACATCAGCAACAGAATAAAATTTGGACATCCAAATATTGTCTTGTGTCAGGCATATCCCATTAAAGTCCAAAGCAATTTCCGTGTAAATTTCCATTATTTCTACTGACACGCATCCCATTGAAATCCCAGGGCAGTCCCATGCATATTTTAAATACCTTTAGAACTACTGTGAGAGAAACATTCCATTAAAGTTCAAACGAACCACCATGGATACTTCCAATATCCTCAAGGTTTCTACTGCCAATAGACACCTCATTAAAATGTAAAGTAATTCCCATGGATAATTCCATCATCCTTAAAGTTTTTACTGCGACAGGGACATTCGATTGAAATCCGAGGAAAATCCCATAAATGTTTTCAATATCTAAAAGTTCTACTGCAACTTTCCATTGAAATTCAAAGGAACTCCAACGAATATTTCCATTATCCTTAAAGTTTCTCTTGTAATAGGCATTCCATTGAAATCCAAAGGAATTCCCGTGGAAATTTCCATCATTTTTAATGTTTCTATTTTGATAGATATCCCATTGAAACGAAATGGAATTCTTATGGCTACTTCCATTATCCTTAAAGTTTCTAATATGACAGGTATTCCATTGAAATCAGAATGAATTCCCATGGACAGTTCCGTTATCTTTAAAGTCTCTACTATGATAGGCATATCTCATTGAAATGCAAGGAAGATCTTATAGATATTCCCATTATTCTTAAAATTTCTACTGTGAACCTGAATGTTTCATTACAGATATAAGTCTTTTTAAGGTCCAAAGGACATTCCGTGCTATGTGGGATAGTATTCTTGCTCGTTAACTTCAATGGAGGTAGCGTTCGCACGGACTTCCTCTCGCTAACCTCAATGGTACTTGCACTCACTCATACACCGTCTCGCAAAGTTTTAATGGTACAATTGTTCTATCAGAATTTCTCTTGCTAACTTCAATGAGGTCTAATCTCTCATGGACTCAGTCTCGCCAACCTTAATGAGGCCAGTGCTATCTCAGAATTTTTCTCGCCAATCTCAATGTAGCATCTTAATTCACGGAGTCCATCTCGCTAAACTTAATGAGGATCCCACATATAGGCTTCCTCCATGCAAGCTCAATGGGGCTTGCACTTAATTAAAAGGTTGAGAGCGAGTTGTAGATTTATGAGTTTACACATGTCATTATCGTATGAATCACATTGGTTAAACTTACATACAACAATACATATAGTATATATTGTTATAATGAAAGGTAAGTCAAGATGTTTAAAGAACTGTTCTTTTTGTTTTCAGGTGAATGATGCCACGGTGATCAACAGTGACATTTTGAACACAAATGGTGTAATTCATGTGATTAACAGAGTATTACTTCCTGATCAGAATCTTCGAGGTTGAAAAACAAAGGGAATTGTATTTGTTTTCATTGATCAAGAAACGGAGTGAAAAGAAGAAAAAGAAGAATAAAACTAATAAACAGAAAGAGAAAACAGAAAGCCTCAAATCCTCTCACTGCCACTTTTACAAAATTTATGTTTAATTAAAAAAAACTACAATGCATTTTATAAAAATTCTCATATTTGTAAATTTTTGCACAAAACAATATCATACTAAATACATGTCATCTTATTCGAATCAGCTTTGCAGTTTTATTTGCGTTGGGAAGAAATCCGTATACAGGACTTGATCAAATCTAGACAGTAACCAGTTGCGAGAGAAAAATATTCTCTAGAAAGGAATCAACTTGTAAGTTTAAATTCGACTACCAAGCATTATAAAATGTATTATAAAGTGTGTGTGTGTGTGTGTGTGTATGCGGAAAATCTTTTCTCACAAAATGACCAGTTTTACTTTTGATAAGAACTCTTTTTCTCTCATATTTTTTTATGTGCAATATATTCATTTGCGATATGACTTAGTTTAATAATAATAAATGCTCAAATGTGTGAACTTCCTTTATTGAACCTACCCCTGCGAAGAGCTGATATTATTATTGTTATTATTATTATTATTATTATTATTATTATTATTATTATTATTATTATTATTAGTAGTAGTAGTAGTAGTAGTAGTAGTAGTAGTAGTAGTAGTAGTAGTAGTATTGCAATAGTTGCGTAACAAAATATACTGTCTTCTTTGAGTTTGTTTAAAAATGTGTATTACTATTCTGAGAGCACCCCTCTTTTGTTTTCAACACCCTTCCAAGTAAATATTTCTGGCGTACTTACTGGCATACAGACCAATTTCTCTTAGGTAAGTGTTCTCTAAGATACTTGAAAGTGGTTTACTTTCTAGGTCACACCAACACTTAAAATGTAAAAATATTATTTCCTCATCTCAAAATGGCTTAAAAGAACTCAAACTATTATCTACGATTTGGTTACGTACGTCATATATTCCATGGATATAAAATGCTATTCTTTCGGTATCTTCTGTGACTTGATGAAAGAATTTAATTGCATGGACCACTAGATTTTTTTAAATAGCGAAGTAGCTCAAGTGGTAGAGCATTGGCTTCGCATTCGGGAGGTCGTGGGTTCGAATCCCGCTGCTGACCATCCTGACTATGGTTTTCCAGGGTTTCCCTCAGTCCTACCAGGCAAATGCCGGGATGGTACCTACTAAAACAGGCTCTGGCCGATACCTTCCCAAATCCTTTCCTTTGTTGTTGTTGTTGTTGTTGTTGTCAGATATCCAGTGTAAAATGGCCTCTGAGCTGTATCTCGTGATTGTTAAATAAATAAATAAATAAATAAATAAATAAATAAATAAGTTGTATAGATACGGTATCAGGGGTATTCCATTATCGTAGATAGAATCCTATCTCTCGAACAAATACAAATTGTAGAAGTATTCTACTTAAACAAAGACTTGAAATATGGGTAAGCACAAATCAAAACATGAATACATCAACGTAGGTGTTCCACAACGATCAATTTTAGGACCTATACTGTTTCTTCTCTACATAAATGATCTGCCAGACCAACTTAGTGACAGTGTTGAATTCAGACATTTTCACCCGGGGGGAATGTCAACTCCTCGGGGGGGGGGGTGTTGTTTTTTTCTGTATTTTTGCAAGAAAGCAGCCTATTTAACAATTCCATTCACATGCACATCTTACCTAATATTGAGACTAATTGCTGATAAATATTCAATGTGAGATTATAATTTTAAACAAAACAATCGTTTAATTTTATCTAAAACATTAAATAAAGACTGGCAAAAATATTTTAGACTAAACTTTAACTGCTATTTACAGTAGCTATCTTTGTTATTTCCTATATTCAGTAGTTACTGTTTGTTACTAATGTAGAAGTTTTTAAAAAGATTTAAATTAACTCAAATATTTTTTTTGTCCTAAAACAAACATACATAGGAATATCTTAACAAAAAGTTATTATTCTTTCTCACACTTCTGATTCTAAATCAAGCATATTAGCCTTGGTTTCTTCACTGCAATAGTTTAGTTTACGAAATCTTCAGTAGGATTGTGTCGTGGAAAATCAGCCCTTGGCGCGAGAGTATACGACGGCACCCCTGTATATGTGTGTGGTCGACAGACCAGTCGCGAAAGGTGAGAAAATTTTAAAAAGTAAACCCTGCTTTTCCTTGATTTTGAGCACTTTTTATTAATTTTTTCTTTCATTTTATATATGTGCACATGCCCACATGTTCACGTGTGTTTCATTCCTCTTTTTATTCTTTCCTTCTTTTATTTTTCCCCTCCCGAATTTTGCGCTCCTTACTTCGGCGCACGGGGCCGTCGCCCCGCTTGCCCCTTACCCCATGGCACGGCACTGAGTAGGTTCTTCATCACCTTCAATAGCTATCTTTCACGTACATACTATTATTATATTGATAAATTCTATATAAATCTCTAACCCAGGAGGGATAACTGTTCCTCCCTGATCCCTCTAAATGACGCTCTCTGAATCTCACCCTTTACCTGACATATTTTTAATTAAAGAAAGGTGTGTTTACTTTAACAAGCGTAAAACACATTTACCTCTTTTCTTCCGATGCGAGAAATGGGATTTAGGCGCTCTATTTCAAATAATGCAAGAACTGTACATTTTCAAGAACTGAAGTCTGCTGACATCAGAGATCATATGGAATGATCGAAAGCTTTCCTTTCCCATCTCAAGTGCTAGTGCTACCTACTAATATATAATATAGGGCGAGAGTATAGTACCTACTAAAATACAAACCTTTCTTCAACAGTTAACAATTTCATGTTCTGTCAAAGTCGGTCATAGCGTTAAGAAATACAAGTTTTATTGACTACTAGCAGCGTTCACCCCGCTTCGCTGGGGTCACCCCGGAACGCAATAAACTTTGTTACTTAGATAATTTTTACTTTTTCGCTTTCAAGTGATATGATAAAAACCATAGAAGATTGCAGTAAATGTTAACATTATATCGCCTGTCATTTATGTTAACCCGCCGAGTGACACGGTCATGTGGGTTGCATATAAATACGGTTAGATTTAGCTATGATGAGCTAACAAAGGATTTCTACGTTATGGACACTTGAATGGTCAATTATCTCAAGACACTGGTAATTGAAAATTAAAGTGATATGATAAAAACCATCTAGGGTCCAAATCTTAATAACCCCCCAAAAATGAAAGAAATTGGTTCAGCCGTATTAGCGTGATGAGCTAACAAAGGATTTGTACGTTCTCTTTTATATATATAGATTTGGTATTCTATCTTAGATGTTACATGTTTAATATTTATACAAAATGTTTCTGCGTCATTTATATGTATATTAAGAGATCGGATTTCGTCTGCACGTGTACGGAAAGAAAAGCAAATAATTGAGTGAAGTAATTTCTACATTTGTGACTGAAATTTTTTGCGTTTCTCCGGGGGGAAGTGAATTTTCTTCGGGGGGAGATTCCCCCGGGCTACCCCCTGAATTCATCCCTGCTTAGAGAGGCCAAATTTATTTTAAATGTAGACGATACAAACATCATTATAAAATGAGAACCACCCAAAATCCAAAAGAAAATAGATAACAGAATGTCGCAGATTTTTCCTGGTTTGCAAACAATAAACTGTTTCTAAACTCTGGCAAAATATCCTGCTTATACTTTTATTCTAACCACGCTAAATTCACAACGTACCCAGTACTTCGAACAGACGAAAAAATAACAAATCCAACCGAAACGGTCAAGTTTCTTGGTCTTCTGATAGATAATAATTTGTCCTGGTCTGAACATGTTGCAAAATTATGACATGAATTATTCTCTGTAATATTCCTAATAACGTAACTTGTTTCCATTTTAAGCAGAAAAGGAGTAATAACAGCTTACCGTGCACTGTTCCGCAGCAAAATCAGATATGGAAAGCCTTTTGGGGTTCGTCCAGTGAATTTAAGAAATTTTTTTATACTCCAAAAGAAGGTGACAAGAATAGTCACTAATACTTTATTTTCCACTTCTTGCAGAACGCTATTCAAAGAATTAAATATTCTTCCACTTCCTACATTGTATATATACGAAACATTACTTATGGTTGAAAGAAAGAGAAGAACTGCTCGAAAAGAATTCAGATAAACATGGATATAATACGAGAACGAAGTTCCTTCACATTTCTAAGTTCCTCGTTCATAACACCACTTCGTTTTCAAAAATAATTGCCGACAAAGGAGTAGGCCCTACAAATCTTTAACTCTTTGTGTAATCAAAATAAGTCTTTCATCAAACATGAAAGTTTGGAAAAGTCAGTACGTACTCTATTGTTAAACCACTATTTTAACAGTGTGGATGAAATTTGGCAATTAAGACTGATTTCCCATTTCTTAAGGACACATTCTCTTAGAGAGAATGATATTGGCATATGATTCAGGTATATTGTCAATTAGTGATGGGTCGTTACTTGCGGAGTCGTTACAAAGTAACGACTCTTCTTGAGTACTCAAAGGAACAAATACTCAAAACAACTCAAAGGACTCGGATTCACTTCGGAATCTTTTGAATCCAAGGATTCAAAGTATTCATTTGGATTCAGATTTAAAGTTAGACATATGATTCCTGGAATCAATTCGCGTCTGCATTGGAGAGATTGACAAGATTTAGTAACGAATACTCACACGAAACAGACAAGACACGTTGGAAGCATATGGCTATTATCAGTGATTTATTTGTTGATTTTGTAGAAGGGGGGACTATTTATGCAAGATCATGTTCTGTATAACAGAACAACTTTAAAGTGGGGTTGGGACAACGTTATTTTTAAACCTACCTACTTTGAAATTATGGTACTAATTTGATAGGAGACCCCAAGTTGATCATTTTTTAAACTTTTTTAAAAACAATTTCATGATGAATACGAATAGGTACGTTTGATAAGAATCAGTTAGATTGCATGCGTTTGGATAGATTAGATTGCATGCGTTAGTTACCTTACTACTTTTTGTCCTACTGCTGAGGACAAGTGTAGAGCATCCAGTAAAAGCCCTATACTTGCATTGCAATCTGCACACCTTGTCATAACAAGTGTCACACTCCTACGTAAAACGATTTTACTATGACAATTAATTCTTTAGTTTGTTCTAATTTGGTCCTTAAAGATCAAATTCCCCGCCCGAACAATAAATACAACAAAAGCTAAGAGTTTACTTTGGGCAGAACAGTGATAGGTGCACATATACTTGAGCCTAATTTTATTAAATAGAAGGGGAAAGACGCTACTAAATGTCATTCTTCATTATCATAAATAAGTTTTAGTACCATTTTGCTCCTTAAAATTAGATTCAGGGGTGTGTGCACCTATCAATGTTCTGCTAAAAGTAAACTTCTGGCCAACAAAACATACTGGCATTAAAATGTATCCAGAATTGAACAAAGACAGGGTTAAGCTGAAGCATGATTTACGGCATTATCTAACACTGTCTTTAGAAATTAACAATACTGTCACACCGTACTTCACATTAGAATAGTGTAGCAATACGAGATTGTTTTACATCAGATGCCGTCTTTTACCCAGTTGGTTTGTTGGTAGTAGCATGATGTGATGATGTTCATTTTTTATCCAGCTGATGGCATACTTTTCTGCATTGAACGAGGTAATATCTGGTTCACTAACGTTTATGAAAAGAATAAATTCGAGGGTTTTTACAGATAAATGCTTTCTAGTATCAGTATGCTGGAAGTTTAAGTTGGAAAAGCCTCTCTCACACTCTGCAGAAGAAACTGGAAGAACACTGATTTCCATAGAGATGCAAGGGCTCGGAAAAAAACCGGCTTTTTTGGAAAAAAACTCGGTTTTTTCTGCTTTGCTTTTTTGCTTGGGAAATTTTGGGCTTTTTTCAAAATTCTGCTTTAAACCGATAAAGCAGACTTTGTTTCGCTTCTCTATGACACAGAAAGTCATTTAATTGGTGGTTGATGCCGATAATAATATAAAACCTCGAAAGTAAACCATGAATTTCGAAAAGATATTTTAAACAATTTTACTTCAACATTTTTACATGATGAATTCCAAAGGATTAACCAATGTATATAATAAACATATTTTAACCTCCTATATACAAAAGTAAGCAGAGTTGGCAAGAACCATGGTTGTTTCTGAAAATGCGAAAAACCCGTTTTGGGGGGGCAGTTTAAACCAGGCTTTTTTGGGGTTTAAACCAGGTTTTTTGATTTAGATATTTTGCTTTATGTATTTGTAATACATATTCACAGAAATAAGTTTCTTTCGCCTTGGTGTTATTATTCAACAACGGGGTTATGCTGGAAGAGGTCCCATAAGCTTAAAGAAATCCGGTCAGTAAATTTCTTAAATTGAGAAACTCCCGCCCTGGCCATCGGGAAAATCCCGTCATTCTTTTAAATGTAAAACAATAACGGGAAAATCCTGTAAAATTTAATTTGCATGTAAAATTTAAAGGTCAACGTATTATAATCAGTACGCTAAAACTGAGTGACACACAATCATAGTCAACGTCTTGCGAATAAAATCAGAAAAATAAATACACTGCTGAACAAGACTGCACTTATTTAATATAAAAACACATTTACACGTGACGTTTCGATCTTCTATCCAAGATCCTCATCAGACGTGAGTGTACGTCTGATGAGAATCTTGGATAGAAGATCGAAACGTCAGGTGTAAATGTGTTTTTATATTAAATAAGTGCAGTCTTGTTCAGCAGTGTGTTTATTTTTCTAAACTGAGGTATTAAATTACAAATTTAGTATGTAGGTATCATTGAAAGTCCAATCCAAGCTAATGTTGGAAGCTAAGTAGGCAATCGATAAATTTCACCAATTTTAATCAATATATTTAAGCAACCTTCGCTTCTTTATAAAACAACAGGCATGCAGAAATATATAATTTGGTTTCGTTTTGTATGTTTAGGCTTAACATCCTTACGTAATACCGAGGTTATCAAGGAGAAGACTTTCGCTTAAAGTGACATCCGAAAGAGTACTTGGTTTACACATGAAAGAAGGGTTGTGGTTCGACCGAGACTTGAACATGGGACACCTTGATTAAAAGGTGAAAAGGAAATAAGACTAATGCAGATGGTTTGACATGTGAAACGTCACTATGAAGTTCACACGATTCGCATTTTTGTTCTTTTAATTTTTTTTAGTTTAAACCAGTTATTTTAAAAAAAAAAAAAACAGCTGGTGTAAACGAGCCAACCCTAAGAGTAAAAACTTCTTTCAAAAAATACACAAATAACTAGCAAAATTGTATGTAGTATTTTTACTTCAAAATATTCCATACCCTCTTTTTGAAACAAAATAAAATTAAAATAAAACATAAGAAAAATACTTAGATTTGTATGATACAATTAAAGGCTGCACATGGTTCTGTATATTCTTGAAATTCTACAGTCAAGTTTTTTATAACCACCATCAAGGGCGCCCATCAGGGGGGTTAAGGGGGCGCTTGCCCCCCCCCTAGAGGTAAATGTACTTCAGAATATTGAAAATCCAATAGGATTTTTACATTAGTTACAGCAAAATTTGAAACTATTTTTGAAACGTCGCTTATACTTCCCCTCCTTGGAAACCACAACATGGGCGCCCTTGACCACCATCACGGTTTACCCAGTCCTCAAGTTTTCTGAATTTTTAACAAGAGGGATTCAACATATCATTACGGAACAAAAAAAAAAAAAAAAGACTACGGAATATATTTAAGTTAAGCTAAATACAACTGCACAACAAACGTGACTAAGTGGTTGGCTTTTGCGCTTCTATCGGGAAGTCCGGGATTCAACCCAGCATTCGACCATTCTGACAAAGCCTTCCTTCATTCCATCTGAGAATGTAGAAATAGTGCGTGTACTGGCCGACTAGGAGTGTAGGAGTTGGCCGACTTCCTTTCTTATTGTTTTTAAATCGTTATTATTACTAATTACCAGCAGTGACGGTTTTGCGAAGGTTAGAGGATCGGTCTTTCGGACTGAAGCCTGTTCTCCAAAGTTGTGGAATGTCTAAAACGAACGAAATATCTATTAGTTATGCCTTTACTCATAAACTTTAAGCTCCCGTCAAATAAAAATTACGAATATTTAGAAAAACTAAACATTAGTAGTAAGAAAACCCGTCCCAAAACACTTTTTTAAATTCGCCACTGATTCTCAGTATAAAATGATCTTCAAGGTTGTATCCGGAAGATTATTGCTAAACATATAAACGAAACGAAATATTAGTTATGCCTGTACTCATAAACTTCAAGCACCTCCCAAATAAAATTAGGACTTTTTAGAAAACGAAACCCCTCCCAAAGTACTTTTCTAAATTCGCTATTGATTATTTGTATAAATTGGTATTCAAGGTTGTATCTGGAAAATTATTGCTAAATCATTGCACAACTACAGTATAACAGAAATGTGGAAATACGGTTTGACGGACATATTGAAAAACGTATGCTTTGACGGATATATAGAAAAACGTAAGTTTAACTTTCGTGCTAGAAGCTGGAGTACTAAGCTCTTAGAAATGAAACACGGACGACAAACTAAAATGATCTAGAGAAGGAAAAAAATGTCGATAACTCAAAAGTTAAAATAAAGTTAAATAACCTGTAAAATTGCCCTCAAATACTACATTCTTCATGTTAGCTTTAATTCGTAAAATATGTGCTCCATCCATCTTGATGGTGAATTACAGAGCTAAATATGGCATTCAGGTCGTGGAAATCTTATCTAACTATAGAATATACTATAAGAAAGCTATTTGGATAGAAAAATCATGAAAATGAAAAAAGCCAAAATTTCCAAAATTCTCGGTTTTTTTCCAAAAAAGCCGGCTTTTTATGTGAAAAAAACCATCGATTCAAAAAAGCCGGCTTTTTTGCATCTCTAGATTTCCATGTTAAAATTTTGTAGATTTGGGCCAATATTAGGTTTCATCTTATGCTCTCGAAGTTCCTGCAGAATTTTGGCTGAATCATTAGAGGAAAATTTTAATTCTTTTATTTTTTATTTTATTTTATTTTCGAAATTTGCATTACTTCTTTGTCACCGTTTAACTTTCTTGCAGACAATTATTCTCGCCAATTGGATTGTAGCAAAACCTCGGCCCCACTGAATGTTTCGAGCGTATGTTATCTGCTAGACTCTTGCAATCTTATTTTTGGTACTTCACAAGAGAATTGTCTAAGGGTTTTGCCAGTGAAACTCCACAAAACTGACCAGTTTCTTCAAACTGACGTAATTGTTCCATGGACATGCAGCCTTTTTCTTTCAACGCTTCCAGAACATTTAGTTTTTCAATTTTGCTTATTACCTGTACAAGGGATGCAGACTTTTCTTGTAGAAACAGGTTACGGATATGTAACGGTTCCAGCGAATCTCGGATCATGGAAATTTCATAAATAAAATCCCACTTAGTGAGTTTTACGTACAGATCTGAAAATATTGCACGCTGCTAAAAGCTTCTTTACAAGTTTGTAGAAGCTTCTCGAAAGTGTTCCACTATCGCAGGGTAGGACTTCCGCAATGCTTCTACTGAACGGTATGAAGAGCCTAATCACCGTACATCAAAAACTTTAGTAATATTATAGAAGCGAATACTTAGTTCTCGTGATATTAATTCGATTTCTCTCCTGCTCTTCGGGGACATTGAGTAAACACTGTGCAATCGCTCTACAAGGCTTTAAAAATGAACCATATCTGAAATCGTATTTACAACGTTGTGAACAGCCAGTACCAGCTTATGACTCATGCAGTGGAAAACGAATAAATTGGTATCTAATTCTCGCTGGAGTAAAGAAACGGCACCATTATTTCGCCTTGCATGTTATTTGCGCCATCAATACAAACTGCTATAAGTCTTTCCCGTAATATCATTTTGGAAAGATTCATACTTTCACATATTTTAACTATGGAATCAC
Organism: Thermobia domestica; assembly: GCF_964235325.1. Lineage (NCBI taxonomy): Eukaryota > Metazoa > Arthropoda > Insecta > Zygentoma > Lepismatidae > Thermobia > Thermobia domestica. The sequence goes on from NC_137456.1 coordinate 337,711,498, forward strand.
AAACCCCTCTGCCTGTTATATCGATAACTCAAATAAACCTAAAAATATATTGCTACACACCTGATTAACTACAGTACGAATATACACAATGGGAACAGATTTATGAGACACAGTGGAGGATTCGTCCATCATTAGCGCGAAGGGTTCATCGGAATTCGCAAGATACTGGGTCATTTTTCGTTCATTTCTGTAGCTACAAAGTCAATAATATTTGAACACGTAACATTAGAGTAGAGAACTTGTTCGAGGTTCATTCCATTTATTTCTTACTATTTAATAAGATGCACGGTAAACGACAGACGATTTTGGGCAATAACATAGACAGTTCTAAATATCTCAGTTGTCTTTTCAACACCAATTTCATTCACAATTAACAAGAGAGCCTCTTTCTTTGTGTACCGGAATTACTTGCCTTTTAATCGTCAGGAGCTTTTCCTTTACTAAAATATAGTCTAATATCCATTTTCTTATGTTCTTTTCAAGGTGCTTGTCAACGAAGAAACTACCAATTCACAACTGCAGTGACTGCTCACTAATAACTGAAAATATTATTATTATTATTATTATTATTATTATTATTATTATTATTATTATTATTATTATTATTATTATTATTATTATTGTGCTACTCAGATGAAGTATGATAATCAGTGGTATCAGCTGCAAGATTTTTCTTCGGGAAACAATTCTATAAACAAGACCAGCATAGCTCGCGACAATAAATATACTAAAAAGTAAAGAATTGTTACTAAAATATGGAGTTGAATTATTGTACTTCAAAACAGATTGTATAGCCTAAGAAAGGTGTAAAATATCTTCCCAGGCAGGGAAGATTAAATTAAACCTAGAGACAGGGAAACCAAAACTTAGAAGGGGGGAAATTCCCGAGCTTCCCTGGCTACAAATACATCCCTGGCTATTATAGTGCGCATGCGTTAAGAAAAAAAAAGTTCATTGCTTGATTCTTCTGCTTGTTGAGTGGTCTCTCCTCTTCACCCTTATGCACGCTTCGTAAACAGGACGACGAAGCTAAACTGTTTCCCTTCCCTTTCTCACGGCACGGCAACTTTTAACATCCAGCGGTCAGAATCCACGGCTTTAACCATACAAGCGAACAAACAAGGTAATAAAAAAAAAAGTGTGGTGCCGTCTATTTTCTAGTTATATACAAATTGTTTTTAAATGTATTTACAACTATTTACACTGGCAGTCTTTCTTACATATTTGCATATAAAAACAGAATTTGGGGGACTTTGGAAGATTGCAATCACCTGCGTGCAGTTAGCACCCCCTTACAAAAAAAAAATAAATAAATAAATAAAAAAATAAAAAAAATAAAAAAAATAAAAATAAAAATAAAATTATTTATATGTCAATCGTGTGATCAGGTATGCTCAACAATTTTTACGGTTTGATCAGTTTTACTAACATAAATATAACTATATTTAGTAGGGGGGACTAACTACATGCTAGTCCCCCTTCACGCCTGATTCTGAATTTTTCGATGCCAATGCAGTAGCGTCATTTCAAATTTGGATTGGGGGGCAAGACCTCTTGATATATGTAAAATTTCGCGTTTTTCACTGACTTACTACTATTCTATTGGTAAAATCTATATAAATCTCAAACTAAGGGTTGGGCAAATGCCTCTCCCTGCCTCCCCCCTAAATGACACCCCTGTGCCAATTGTTCGATCAGGTTTGATCAACGATTTTCAACGTTTGATCAACTTCACTAACAGAGAAATAATGGTTAGAAAATAGGGGGCAGTCCTCCTACACCGCCGATTCGACTTTTTCTTATGTCAATCATTTGATCAACGTTTGTCAATCATTTGATCACCAATTTTTAACGTTTGATCAGCTTTAGTAACATAAATATAAGCTATATTTAGCAGGAGGCTAACTACACGCTAGCCCCCTCTCCGGCTATGGCTTAAGGGACCAGATAGTTCACAGCAGCAGAAACATAATGTCTCCATCTGTTGCCATTTTGAGCAGCTCCAATTCAATTTGAATCCTTATACGGCTGTGTTCTAATTGTCAAATATACGGCTGTGTTCTAATTGTCTCGTACTTTTATTGCGTTTGTAATAAGCAAAATCGTTTTGAAATACAATTATTAGAATTAAGTAGATATAATATTAAAAATACCTCAAAGATAACAATTTCTCATTTAATGCCGTTAAATTCATTGATCTAGTCCCTTTCTTCACATAGATTGTTTGAATCGTAATTTGTGGTAACACTGCAAATGCCAACAGATATCAACGCTAATGCTTGCTTTTATGCATCTTTTCTGGTGCATAACAACATTATCTATGATTATGGTTATTCACATTCCAGTAGTTGCTTTCATTCTTGACAAACTAAGAGACAAAAGACAAAAACGTTAAAATGTTATCAGATTCGATGTATTACCTGCTCTCAAAGATTCTATTTCATCCTTAGGATTATAGGATTAGGAATTAGGATTCTGGGCTTTCAGCATGGATGGCTACGTTAGCCCGTCACGTATGAGGGATGACGTCCTCGGCTAACCGGGGGAAGGGGAAGGAATTAAGCGTCATATATTGGGTACCATCCCGGAATTTGTCTGGTGTGAATGAGGAAGAAACAGGAAAATCCAATCAGGATGGCTGGCCTCAGAAAGATTTTACTTTTTCTACCGAGTATCCCCATCGGGAATAGAACCCGGGACCGCTCGCACCAAAGGCGAGAGAGTGTTAGCGACTATGCTATGCGAGGCCACTCTTACAATTCTTGCGCAAAAAGTACCGGTACAGTAGCGTCATTTCAGATTTGGCTTGGGGGGGGAGACACCCTGATATAAGTAAAATTTCGCGGTTTTCACTGGCTTACTACTATTCCATTGATAAAATCTATATAAATGTCAAACTCAGGGGGGGAATTCCCCTCCCTGCCCCCCTAAATGACGCCCCTGTACCGGTACCTTAAATTTTTGAACCTTGTCGAATTTGTCACTTGTAGTCAGTATGCTAATTAATTTATTTAGGGAGGACAGAACCCAAGTTCTATTTAGTCACGGAAGATTTCAATTCTTCCGGGGGAGGAATTCCAAGGTATTCTCCAAGCAGTCCGCACACTGCTTGTAGCTGTTGTTTGTAAAGGCTTGATTTATAGTGGAGCCCAGAAAGTTTTGCGTTCTACATTTTGTTATCTCAAATTTTATTCTATTTTCCCAATATTTCCTTACTTTCGAAGGATAATTCACTTCAAATTCATGTAAATAACCAACACTAGTTTTTAAAGAAAAAAGTATATTAAAATACAGTGAAACACAGCCCTTCATTCTTTGTCTTATTTAGCAGCTCCACAGTTGTTCACAATAGTACTATCAAATTTATGGCAGTACTAAGTTGGATGTTCATTAAGGAAGGAAAAATGAAAATAACTATTTTCCACCGCTCGCTGGTGTCACTTCCTCTAAAAAGGATGAAGCGGGAGGTGCTATTTTCTTTTAAAGTCAGTTGCCTAAAAATATACGCTGGTGAAGTAAACGTCATTTCCGATTTCTGTTCAGCTAGCTGGTTACAAACAAACCAGCTTTGAGCGGGCTATATGAAGAAGTTTACATGGTACTCGCCTATGAAAATGATTTGTTTCGTTTTTCGATATAACCATAACAGTTTAAGAGGTACATGCAACGCTTTTTGTTTTCCCAAGAATGAAAATAAAAATATTGTACTATATAACATATTAAAGAGAAACAAAAACAATGCCACACTCTACAACAAGCGATATAATGATTAATTACTTATTGGGCGAACAGATTTATCTCAATATTTTTTAAGAACACTTTCTCTCCTTGCATATTCTGCCGGAAAGAAATTAAAATACACACATTTTTAACAAAGCTCCCTTGCTCTATCTTTTCTTGTTTGCTTGCTTGTGACATTTTTAGGCTAATTTTGCTTTTTAATATATATTAATACTCAGAACACTGTAAAATCGCTTCTTAGTGAACTGATAATTGAATCACACGTTTAAAGTCATAATATAACCTTCGAACGGTGCCTGCCCTAGCATGGAGTGTGTACTTGCCTGCCTGCCTCCGCTCTTTCTGATCCTCACCAGGGTAAGTTTATAACAATTATACGTTTGTGATTACATATATGTGTAAAAATTTGAAACCCTTGATACAATTGAGATTTGCAGGCAATGGATGATTTTAAAATTGGTAAATCGGCATATATGTAAGACAACCTCATTTAAGTAATCACAAGCTAACCTAACCGTACCTTACCGCATATGAATTTCGGTAAGAGTATAGTACAGTCAATATAGTAAAGTTTAAGCCGGACTTTTTAATTTGTCTCATTCCGTTTGACATAAAATATAATTGCTCCATCCTATCGATCTACGCTAAGAACGCATGCAAAATACGAGATCATTATTTGAAAATTTATGTATAAAATTTGTCTAATCCACGAAAATACTTCTGTGCAAGAAAATTATTTATATAGAGGAAGAACATAGAAACAGCGTTAGTTAAAAATGTACCATGGTTACTAAGAAATTGAAATGCAAATCCACTTTAGTGATTGCTAGCCCTGGCTATTGTAGGCTTTTCGTACCTGTCTTTCTTTCACGCATACCCAACTTCACTGATCCGCCTGCTCCCTACAGATGCATCGTTACATTCGCTCGAGCTTCAAGCTGCCCTTAATCATCATAGATGTAGTGTTACGTGAAGTGACCATTCAGCGTAAGTTGATACGTGTTCTCCTTATGAATTTTGATACATGTATATGCTGGTATGTTACAAATCTGTACGTTGTTTGTGGTAGACGCAAAGAAAATAATTCAGATAACATTAGGACATTATATAGGATAGTTAGAGAGTTATACCTTTTAAATTATTTAATTACTTCTGGTGATGCATTTCAACTTTACCAGTGCCAAGCAAAGAATGGACACCTTCTAACAAAAGAATGAAGAATAAATTAGGAAATTATTTCCACGAAGATGCTAAGTTTCTGGGATTATGAATTCGTAATTGTATGCTTTAAAATGCATTGGTTATTCTAGCGCTGTACTCCTTTGTTCCGAATATCGGATTACTGATTTTATAAAAATCAAGTTTCTTCCATATTAAACATTTTCACTGAAGCTAAACAAACAATATGACAGAAGTATATAGCATAACAATTTTCAATAATTTTAATTAAACTCAATCTAAAATTATTATTAAGGGGCGCTCATGTACATGCTTGGGATCCTCACTCACTTGTTGTCCAGCAGTTACTGGCGATTGAAGGAATTAAAATGTGGAGTAATTTTGTTTCATATTATGATAAATATAGCCTTCCTATACGTATAAAGTAAATATATTCACTGCTATTCGTGAAAATGTAGCCTTTTATTCATGATTTTAAGTTCGTCTTTAACAAGACTCACAGCTGCCACATACAACGCTATTGAGTCTGCCTTAGCAACAGGTTGTTTGTAACCAATATGGCCGCGCCCACTAAAATTCACAGCAGACGACTTCAGCAGCATATACTTTCCGTTTGTTCCTTTCGCTCACCCGAAGCAAAATTGTACTTGATTGCTTTATGAATAGTATGGTGCCGAAGATATGCGAACAACTATGAAGCCAAACTGAATACATTGACGAAAACGATGAACAAGCTTTTGAAAACGTGTTTGAGTACGGGTAATCAGAACTGAGGGAAAGAAACCCAAAAGGCAACTGAGTACAGGGATTCAGAGGGACACATGAGTCCTTGTAATCAAAGTAACGAAAATAGTCGTTACTTTATATGATTCCTTTAACTCAACGAATCCAAAGGAATCGAATACCAAAAAGGAATCAGACTTATGTCTAGTGATGGGCCGAATCGAATACAGCGAATTCGATTCATTCGATTCACCCAAGAATTCGGATACCGCGAGTACTACGAAAAAGAATTCGAATTCTTTTTGTATTCACTTTTGTTACTTTGAGCTGTACTAATTCTTTCACAATTTATTTTCGGAAGAAAAACTGTTGTTTAATATTCCGTACCACGCATAATGAGAATATCACAAATAACAAAGAATTACACGGTTATCTCATTTCCTTGCCTCCAGCCCGAAAAAGCAACAGACTTCCACTGCTAAAGTTGACTGTAACGCAAGCAAGCTGCAAAGCAGACAGAGAAGACTTGGATACTTTAGTATTCGAATTTATCTGCAGTGTTACCAATTCAGTCATATTTTAGGTTATCTATTTTATCCCTCATCTTAATTCAGCTACAAGAAATGATGACTTTTATTCTTTTACAGGGTTCCTAGACCTCATTAGTTTAAAATACAAAAACGAAAGAAACGATCGCAAACATACAATAACAAATAATTTTTGACTTTCGCTTTAGTCTTTTCTTTCTTTCCTTTTCGTGCAGCTATCGTTGGCAATATTGTTCCCGTTGCGCCTGCGCAAGAGCGCGAATTCGGGTGAAGAATTCGCTTCTTGAATCGAATACACCGAATACACTAGTCCGGGCCGTACTCCATGCAGAAGAATCCGACAAACAAAATGTTACACACATATACATTGCTCTTTGCTCTTTCTCTTGTACAGTAATTTTACCGACTCTTACGCTGTTTGTATTTTATGTAAATTCATTATATATTTAGCCAGCGCCGTAACTTAGATTTTTTCTTGGGAGCGAGCATTAATACGCGTATTTGGGTCCCCTAGAAATGTTTTTCTAATTCTTGGGACCAGGGGTGTCATTTCAGACTTCGCTTGGGGGGGGCAAGAGTACCACCGACATAAGCCTTTCACGTTTTGTACTAGTATATTAGTAGACAATCCACTAAAGTACATGTATTCCTCAAACTCTTGGGGGGGCAATTGCCCCCTCCTGCCCTCCCTAAATGACGCCCCTGCTTGGGACCCCTCTTTCTATCTTTCTCTTACTCTCCCCATAAGACCGTTCCTATAATCTTTTTTTTTTTTTTTTTTTTTTTTTTTTGCGATGTTCAAAATATTTATGAAGTTGGAAAACAATGCTGTGGAGGACAAGGGAATCAGAGATGTTATTGGGGAAGTCCCCCAGTTCCAATATTGGGGGAAGGTCCCCCATTCCCCCGGGATTTGAGCCCGTATCTACAGCTGAGACAATTTTCCAGCATGAGGCATATCCTCCATTGCCACTTATTGCAATTTGTGTCCAAGTAGCGGGAGCGGAATTAATACAGATTGATGCGACCTAAATGCGCCAGGACACGAAGTTCAGTTTGAAATATTAAAGAATACGATTCTTTTCTAAAAATGAAACAAGCGAGATTCATTAATTTCATCTCACTGTCCTTTGTGGCAGTTGGGTACAAATTACCCCCCCCCCAAAAAAAAAACATTTCAAATCGGATTATTGGGGAACAGCCCCACAGTTCCAAGATTTGGGGGGGGGAACATGTACCACACACCGAAGGACATCACCTGAGATTTGCACCAGTGTGATTATCTCACAAACGCTCAGACTGCTGCCTTTCTCATCCCTATTCCGGAAAGAGTAATCGCCGAAGGACATAATCTATCAGACTTGACGGGCTGAGGCCGAGGTTATAAGCTTTAGTAAGGAAATATTTTTTTTTAATGCCGAGAATATGATTACAAAGATAATATTTTTGCTATTTTTATAACAATGTAGCTAAATGGAACTTAATACAGTATATGTACTAGTTTTAAATTGGCATAAATGATTTCAAAATAATGTAAATCACTTTTATTTCATCTGGTTGAAACATACATATTTTTATTATGTTTTTCTCCTATCAGTGACACTAGCGTCCAGATGTACAAAAGTTCTTTCCCTTCGGTGAAATTTCTTTTGTTTATAAGTTTCGAACGAATTGACCAATTTGAGTACAGTTCTTTTTGTAATTTGCAGAAAATCACGCCCTCTCTAATATAGTGAAAGCTGTACTCAAATCCATTCCAAAGTTATTCGCAAGAGGATGTTTAAAAGAGAAAGAACTTTTGTCACTGACTATACATTTCGAGCATGCGCTGTCAAGCATGGTGTTTTTCGATTCATCTTACGGTGTTACTAATTAAGTTTTTAATTTTTTTTGTCTATTTAATTTACCTTTTCTACATTTCGTTTAGCTACAAGTACTCGTTGAGGTTTTCCTGGGATTTCTCCATTCACACCAGGCAAATGCCGGGGTGATACCTAACTTATAGGTCCCAGGCCGCTTCCTTCCTTCCCCAATCCTTTCTTCCTTCGCTTTCCCCGGATTGTGTGCTCGCCGAGGGACGTCATCCCTCAAATCGTGAAGGGCTAAATGGCCTTAGATGCCGAAAGCCCAGAAATCTAAATCCTAATGCTAATCTTTCGCAGTGATTGATCTCCCTTTTTATTGAGAAATTAAAGAACTGTTCTTGGCTTATACTTTATCTTTTGTAATTTATCTATCGTTGGTAATACTCCCGTTGCGCCAGCGTAAGACTGCGAATTCGGGTAAAGAATTCGCTTCTTGAATCGAATACACCGAATACAATAAGCGCGGTGCCTAGCAGAAGTAAGAACTTGGTTCATTCATGTGTTCCCATCCGCCTTGACCTACTTGTCAACGTCTCCTACTGTTTGCAAAATTATCCCTTATTGCCAAGGCAGCAAGGTTCACTCTCGTGCAGCACAAGAAACAACAGTTCAACATCCAACCAATCCACTGCGCGCGTGAAAGAACCCTCTTCCTCGGCCCCATTTCTTTCCGTGAATTCGAATTCATCGAGTTCTTCTGAGTCCAGCTGCCCGAATCCGAGTTCAGTGCAGTGTTGTCAGATGGCGGGAAATTTCCCGCAAAACGGGAAATTTTTAACATTGGCGGGAATGTGGGAAATTCTGGTTGAAAACGGGAAATTCTGTCAACTTTTCTTCCTTTTCATGTCATCTCTTTCTCACTCCTTGTCTTTATCTCTCATTACTTGGAATAATACATAGATTGGAAGCGTCTTTGAAGATCAAGAGAACCAGAACAGCAAGAGAGGTTTATAAACCGAACCAAATGGAACAATGTTAATCGCGCCAATATCCATTTTCTGCAAAAAGAAAGAAGGGAGGACCCCTCTCTTACTATATATTAATGGAATGTTAAGTTGAAGTGAGGGGTAGGAAGATAGAATATGCTTGGAAGTAGAACACACACACACACACACACACACACACACACACACACACACACACAAAATGTATATTTCTCACTATACCAAATAAACTACAGTTAGAAAACAGAAGAATAGCCCTATGATAAATTTCTCCTTCCGCAGGAAAAGATGTACTTCTGATTGATTGCTCATAGCTATTTGATTTTAACTTTAATTAATTAATCATTATATTAATAATTTCATAATTTATTATTAATTAAATTAATTATTGATATTCTTCCTTGGCGGGAAATTTTGCGAGCGATCGGGAAATTTCAGGGGTTTGAGCGGGAAATTTGTTATTATGAATCTGACAACACTGGTTCAGTGTGAGATGAGAGCTTGTAGTGAAAAGCTGGTTTCAACCTCATCTTGTCTTTAATAAATTCAGCAAATATTGTTACATCTACTTTCTAACTATTTAGCCAGTCAGCTGTGAAAACTGATAAAGAATCGCGAAGCAATAATAAACAACTGTGTGTATGTGTACACAAGCTACCATGAAAACGTTTGAATACAAATAATTTATTGAGATTTCTTCAATCATTTCCCCATAAATCCCTTAAGATGATTAAGAATGTGCAATATTAATTGGTGACACACACACACACACACACACACACACACATATATATATATATATATATATATATATATATATATATATATATATATATATATATATATATATAATAGGGTGTATTCGTAGTATTCGAATTCGAACTCGATTCGTTTTTAAAGTATTCGATTCGCTAAAGAGCTCCTCCGTGGCTAAGCGGTTAGCATACGCGCCTTTGGCGTGGGAGACCCGGGTTCGATTCCCGGCAGAAGCTCATGTGGTTCGGATTCCACGTTAATCAGTAGGTCCACGTCTCATATAGCCTCGCTGCTGAAAGGGACGCTAAACTAAAATCAACTCAACTCAACTCGATTCGCTAAAGAATTCGATTCGGCCCATCAGTACTTATGTCAATGTTGACACCCTATCGTGAGCTTTAAGAAGAGCTGGGAACAACCGAAATGACTACAACCAGCACTCCTTCCAAAAAGTTATAACTTCTCTGAAAACCGTCCATCTATGAAAAGCGATTTTTTTTTTTTGCTAGCCGCGCACGACTAGCCCCGCCCAAAGGGTCATACCCTTTATTAGGGGATGAGGAATTAAGGAAATCTCGGGTGAGGAGAAAGATAGATGGGTTAAGTGAGGTTTAATTTATTTATTAAATCTTTATTTTATTTCAAAATCATAATAACATTAGGGGGGAAGCATCAATTTTCAGCTCTGGTACTGACTGGAGGAGCTGCAGGACATCATGGCCTTTAACCATGATCATACTATTAGGTGATGATGAGATGAGGATGAAGTGCAGAAGACGTCACAACACAAGGTATTTGGTTAGTTGGACAAATGCTGATTATCTTCTGATCCAGGGCTACTCTGGATCGTGATGAAGACAGTGGGAGGCCTGTTGAGACAGTAGGACTACTGTGCAGTAGATGGGAAAATGTAAGGTGAATCGAGATGAGTGATGAAATCGGAAACGAGAGGAAGATCAATGCTGTCAGGTGGCAGTGAATATTGATACAGTGAGAAAAGCAGAGACAACGGTGTATGACGAAGGAGTTCTCGTTTTGGGAAAGTGGCGTCGGCGTGCATGGTGTCAAAAAGTAAGGGGTGGTGGTTCTGGAAGCGTTGAGAAATATAGCGTAGGCGGAGTGTTTCAAGGTGGTAGAGAATATGTGGAAATGGAGTACGGTCATACAGATCTCGAGTAGGGCTGGGAAGACGGATACGAAAGGCAAGTCGGAGTGCGTGGCGTTCTAGAATTTGAAGGCGTTTATCGAAAGAAGACGGAGCGTCGATCCAAGCTGTAAAGCCGTAGGTAAGGACTGGTCGGAGGAAGGATTTATAAGTATTAAGAAGAGTGACAGCAGAAAGACCCCAAGTAGTGCCCGTAAGGCGGCGAAGAAGGTTAAGGCGTGAGTAAGCCTTGGTACAGATGTACTTGAGGTATGGAGTCCATTTAAGATGTTGGTCGAAAGTAATGCCTAAATACGTGACTGTTTTGCTGATAGTGACAGGAGTATGGGATATTCGGAGATGGAGATTGGTAGGATTGCGATGAACACGGGAGCGCTTTCCAGGTGGTAAGAAAATAATCGCTTGCGTTTTAGCGGCATTGATGGTAAGACGCCACGGCTGACACCAAGAAAGAAAGGAATCTATGGCAGGTTGGAGAGAAGAATTAATGCGTTGAATCGTATTCCCTGTGGCTAAAAAGGCAGTGTCGTCTGCATATTGAAAGAGGGTAACGTTCGGGGGTAGTGTAGGAAAGTCTGCGACATATAGTAGGTAGAGCAGGGGGGATAGGGCTGATCCTTGGGGGACTCCGGAATGAAGGAAGATAGGATAGGAAAGGTGATTATTAATTGATATATAGCTAAGTCTGCAGGAGAGAAATTGATAGATGAGGCGAATATAACAGTAGGGCAGGTGAAAGGAGAAAAGTTTATAGAGGAGGCCAAGATGCCAGACTTTATCAAAAGCTTTCTCGAGGTCAAATAAGATGAGGCAGGAAGGTTTGGATGTGTTAAACTGATTAGTGATGAAAGTAGTAAGGCGGAGGAGTTGATCGGAAATGCTAAATGAAGGACGAAAACCTGCTTGATGGAGAGGGAGTAAATTATATGCTGAAAGATGGGTGTGAAGGCGAGTGACGAGGATACGTTCGAGAATCTTGCTAAACACAAGGGTGAGTTGGATAGGGCGGTATGAAGAGACAGATTGTGGGGGTTTGCCAGGTTTGAGAAACATTAAGGTAGTAGAAGTTTTCCAAGGTAGAGGATAGAAGCCAGTGCGAAGAATGAAAGTAAAAATGATAGAGAGAAGGTAAAGCAAGACATATGGACCTTCCTTGATGTGGCGGTAGGTGATTTTGTCTATCCCAGGAGCAGTGTTCTTCTTTCGGGAGATGGTCTGCTGGATATCAGAAACGGTGATAGGAGCTGTAAGTGGATTGTGAAGAGGTAATGGATGATCGGGGTGAGGTTGAAGATCGGGTGACGAAAGATCTAAAGTGTCAGTGGGATGTCGGCGAAATACTGGATCTGGTGCAGAAGGAGTGAATATTTCCTGGAGGTAGGTGGCAAAAGCGTTGGCTTTAGCAGTATCGTCGGGAAGAGGTAGTGCATCATCTAGAAGTGGATAGGAAGTACGTGTGGATTTGCCGGTAAGCTGATGAAAACGCTTCCAGAATTTGGTGGGGTGGGAGTTATCAGAGAGAGAATTGCAAGTTTTGATCCAATTTCGGCGTTTGTAAGCTACTAGGTAATTATGGACAGTACGTTGGTATTGACGATGGAGCCTAAGGGATTCGGGATTGCCGGTACGGGTGAAATCACGATAGAGTTGTCTAGAACGCCTGATTAAAGGAAGGTATTGAGGCGGGAGGGGCGGTTTGTGTGGATGAATGGTAGACTGAGGTATGTATTTCGTAGATGCAAGATGAATGGTGTCGGTGATAGTGTCAAGAGTTGTATAAAGTTCAGTTTCGGTTGTCGGGGGCAGAAGAGGTTCGAGAGCTATATCAATGTGGGAGCGGTAACTAACCCAATCGGCCTTGTCGAAACGAGGGGTGGTGCGAGCGGGAAGAGATTGATAATTGACAGGAGTGCGTTGCAGGAGCAGAGACAGTTTAATGGGAACATGATCGCTTCCAAGCGGATCTAAGACTGAGATCGTGCAACGGTTAGAGAGATTGGATGATGTGATCACCACGTCAGGTGTGGTATTACTGACAGGGCGAGTTGGTTTCGGAAGAGTATGAATAAACCCAGTAGTATGAGTGGTAATAAAAGTTCAAAAATCCTGCTGTTGTTGGGCTGAGCGGCTATGAAAGTTGATATCGGCCATAATTATGAAAGAGCGGAAATTTCTAGAGATGAAGTGAAAAAAGTCGTGCGGAATGGGATGGCCAGGGCGAACATAGAGAGTAGCGACAGTGACAGATATATTTCTAAAATAGAGAGTGAGAATGAGATGCTCAGGGAGATTGGCAACAGCAGAAGTATGTTGTCGGAAAGGAATGCTGGGAGGAAAGCCAATGGCAACCCCACCATTTGCACGGCGTGCCGGGAGTGCATTATCATGGCGAACTATCTGATAGCCAGAGATGCGGGGATGGAGACGTGGAGTCAGATAAGTTTTGTTGAGGAGAAACGTACTAACATGTTCTTCTCGGAGCAGTTGTTCAAAGAGAGGTTGGTGTTGGCACAAGGAACGAATATTCAAAAATAGAAAGTTCAATTCCATGATGAAGGCAATGAAAGATTTGAGTTTCTGGTGGGGATACCTAAAATGGTTACACTGCCGTCTGGAGCACATCAGAGTGAAAATATACAGTTGGACCGGAATAGGTTGCTTGGAAGTCGACGTTAAGGATAGTTTTAGCTGTTTGTTGAACCTGTTGTAAGATGTGATGTCGAAGGAAAGGGTGGATATTCTGAAGAGTAACAGTAATGAAAGACAGGAATTGATTAATAGAGATTGGTTGGTATACAGATGATGGCGGAGGAACAGTAGTATCTTGAGTGCCGTGAGGACGCAGAGGGACAACGAGTTCTGGCTTGAAAGGTTCGGCTGTGGGTCTGGCTTTGCATTTGTAACTGTATGTGGGATGTTCATGAGAACCACAGGTACTACAGAGTGGAGGTTGCTGAAGATTCGTGCAGGTTTTGGTATTATGAGGTCCGGAGCAGAAACCGCACTTGGGTGTGTTCGGGCACTGAGAAGTATGGTGCGAGTTGTACGTTTGACAGGTTTCACATCTGACAGGGAGGGGTGCCGGAGATTTAGATGGTTCAACCCTGTGTCGTTTGCGATAAATATAGGCTCCGTGCGAGAGAAGATTGTCAATAGTGGTTGAGGAATTTGTGAGTACACGGACCATGTAGGTGTTCCCAGAAGCGTTTTTAATGCGGATGCATTTAAGAATAGAGTGCCCGTCGAGTTTGAGTTCCTCTGCAATCTCGTCGTCTGTGTAGTCAGGTGGAACTCCTCTAATGACAACAGAGAGTGCTGGTGAACGTCGAGGTGGTGGTGGTTGTTTGGTGCGAGAGGGAGCCAGCTTAGTAAGATTTGCGTTTCTGCCAAAGACTTCATATGAGTGGGTGTTAAGAAGTGAAGCAGCCAGATTTGAATCAGGAGACTTAATGATGATACCCTTACGGGTCGAGACGATTTGGGTTATTTGTGAACGAGGAACGTATTTGGTGAGACGAAGGTAAAGCTGTTTGAGATCTTGATATTTCGGGTCGTAATTAGAAAGTAGGAAGGAAGTAGTTGCTGGAGCCTGTAGGTTACTGACTGAAGATCGATTTTGCGAACGAGGTAGTGATGGAAAGTCTGTATCCATGTTGAAGTGACCAGAAGTGGTTGATGAAGATGATTCACTAAGTGTGTGATGACGTTTAGCTCGTGGTGAAAGAGACTGGGGGTCCTCTTTAGAATGAGGCGATCGTGAACGCTCAGGACTTGGATTAGAACGGCGTTCTTTTCTCTTATCCACCTTAGTGGATACAACAGAAGTGTCTACATCAACAGATGTTCGTCCTGTAGAAGACATAGCGAGAGCAAACACAAAGATGATACAACAAATATGGGTATCAGGTTGTAGGTTAAAGACCACCCATTCGGATAGTGGTCTAGGTGAGGAAATGCCCCAGTCTAAACGTGTCGCAACAAGCTACCCTTGGCTGAGATAAGTCTGATAGCTGCTGCTCACCGAATATCTGACGAGCAAGTCCCAGGATCGAGGACAGGTACACAAAAAACAGCCGTGTTGACGTTTGGTACGTCACAGCTGATGGTGTCGATATGCCTATCGACCTGAAAGATCGATGATGAAAAGCGAACGCTTAATTTAAATATGTAACCATTTGTTTCCTTACTTCCAATGAGCCCCAATGTCAATAGTATAAACTGTTAAAAGGTTACCCATTATATCAAAAATGTCTATTTTCTCAAGATCAAAAATATTTTGCTTCAAACTTCGTAAAATATTTTTACATTCTTTTCTTTTTGGTTTCAAATATTTCATGGGTATTTGAAGAGTAGTTTTATGCTGCCATCTACTTACCATATATTAACTATTCAAAAATAGCTTTCACAGCATATTTGCTTTCGTAGCTGCTAGCACTAATGTAATATCAGAGAGAATAGTATATTCTGTTCACTCTGGTAATAGCTTTATCTGAGTTTTCCTGAGTTTATCTGAGTGTTAACGGGACTACATGAAAAACATGCACATGTCCGTCATGTAAAAACTCAGATGGAAAACTGGAAACAAAGAATCCTTCTAACCCCAACCAGTGACGACGCCAGCTGTAAGTTCCTAGGGGGGCAAAGGAGGGGCAGATACCTTTTCGGGGGGGCGGCTATTTTCCACACCAAAAATGACATTTATTATGTTTGACTTACTTTACATTGTGTATTTCGTTGTATTTATATTAGGCCTATATGATAAACTTATTTCAAGTAAAATTTGTAACTAACAAATAAGTAACGTCTGCACATGAAATATTTTTCAATGCAACTTTTGAAACCTAAATTGAATTACTTTCGCGTTTGCTACAAGTAACAAATTCGTCTGGTACTATATGCTACGAAGAGCTGCTGAAAATCTCGTAATCCAACCCAGGAGTAGTGTAGGTACTAGATAGAAAGATGAAACTGTAGTTTTGAAAAACATGTTTTCAACAAATTTCCATATTAATAATGAAAACAAATTTTCATATTAATAATGAAATTCTTATTGCTTTCTCAGGCCTCTGAAGTGATTATGTGTGCCCAAACAGCGAATTTCACGAACATCCAGATCACAATTATTATAACATTTTTGTTCCACCAAGGATAGTCACCAAAGTAAATTAATGAGAAAATCAGTGAAACACTACGGGACTATCCTCCATTATATACAGTGGTGAAGAAGTGATGGCTTAGTTCAAACGTGGCGGTTTCTCAAATTATGCTTTACATCCAGGATGACTTCACATCCAGTGACTGTTCCCGAAATCATGCATGCAATTTGTGACATTATTCTTGAAAATTGCAGCATTTCAGCCAGTGGTAGATATAACCTGGGGCACGGGTTCCTACGCTACCCTAGTTTTTGACTGACAAAAAGAATTTAAGCTATTATTTATACACTTTTTAAAGTGTATAGTAAACTCACGATATACTTATTATAGTCTGAGGTCTGGCTGCAACACCCTTCCCCAGTTTTTACCGTCTCAGTAAAACTTGTGTCAGAGATTGTGGGCATTTCTTTGGAACGCGTCTGTAGTATAATTCAGAATGGCTTGGGTATGTGCAAGTTCTTGACACAATGGGTTCCCAAAAAATCTGTCAGGAATATAAAAGAGTGACGGCATTAAGAAAAGTCTTCTTCCAATTTGAATGTAATACTGATCATTTCGCTCACGAATAGTAACCATGAACGAAATATAGTTGTTCCACTATGATCCTGAAAATAAACAACAGTCAATGGAGTAGTAGCACTCATTTCTTCCTCGCAAGAAGTTGAAGTGCTGTAAAAGTGATGTCTCGACTCGAAAAATGTATATTTTTCTATTGGAAGAGCCATGTCTCGACTCGAATTGTCAGGAAAATCCTGTCTCGACTCGCCTCGTGCGCATCTCTAGTCGTACTCATAGACTACCTCCGCAACGGCCAGATATTTAATTCAGAATCTCTACATTACTCACAAAACTGAAAGAAAAATTCAAAGTTCAACACCGCGGAAAATGAAAAGAAAGGAATTCCTTTAAGAGAATACACCTGTCCATCGAACCCCTGCGAACACAATTAGCATTGCATAATCTAGGATTACAATGTCTAGATCATCATCCTTATTCCCCAGATTTAGTTCCGTCTAACTATTGCCTGTATTTATTTCCTAAACTTAGATCTGATTGAACTTTAGATCTGATAAGGGTAGTGTTACGAACAGTGGTACGAGGAAGTCTCCAGATTTTTTCAACTTCTGCAGAACTGGAGCACTGTACAAGGTAGTATATTGACTCTCGGGGGAAGTGTAGAAGTAAAACTTCACCATTCCACATGCACTGGGTTGGGCTAGGAATTTTTCAGCAGTTACACGTACATTTCTAGTCAATATGGTAGACGTCATGTCAGTACTTTGAAACAAAATAAGTAAGGGAGCACTAGTGCATACCATTACTAACTAAAGATCAACACTCTGAAAATACGTTTTATTGGGAGCTAAATAAATAACCGATTTAATTCCATACATTTATTATTACCATCATTTGGAGGAAGGGACAAAACAACTTTTTTTTCCTTCAAAAAATTAAGCCCTGGTAGTCGCAAATTAAGCTGTTATAAGCCCATCCTCCGAATATTGAAAGCCGAGAATAATGTTCCAGGAAATAGAAGTATAAAACCTTTAAATAAAACAAAATATGAAACTGAAAACTTCAAAACTGGATAAATACAAACATGTTATGTAATTGGTTTTACCTTTCTTTTGTTTCTAATCGAAGTTGATCCAATGAGAAGAAAAGAAGTCGACCAAATCTACTATTGTTCGCTAGGCACAGTAATTAAAATTCATAAGAAAGAACTGTAACTAAAAATTACCGGAAAAGGCGCTAAATTAGAAAACAGAAATATGCGTTCATACCCAGACGCTCAAAGAAGTAAGCTTGAGGACTAATCTGCCACATAGTAAATGCATGGAAAGTAGACTACAATTTGACAATGAGATTGGTTATGATACTGATATAAAATACTATATGTAGAATGATTTATGATTGTAAAAGTCTGGGGGGGCAGTCTAGATGGCAGTCAGGGGGGCAGAAGTAGTCACCAAAGGGGCAATCGCCCCCCTTGCCCCCCCTCTGGCGTCGTCACTGACCCCAACTATATTCGTAAGGTAAATGGGAAACTATTTAGATTAATAGCTAGCGGACTTTCTACCTCTGCAAGTACAACGTGGAAAACTGAAAACAAAGAATCCTTCTAACCCCAACTATATTCGTAAGGTAAATGGGAAACTATTTAGATTAATAGCTAGCGGACTTTCTACCTCTGCAAGTACAACGTGGAAAACTGAAAACAAAGAATCCTTCTAACCCCAACTATATTCGTAAGGTAAATGGGAAACTATTTAGATTAATAGCTAGCGGACTTCCTACCTCTGCAAATACAAGGTGGAAAACTGAAAACAAAGAAATCTTCTAGCCACAAATATATTCGTAAGGTAAATGGGAAACTATTTAGATTAATAGCTAGCGGACTTTCTACCTCTGCAAGTACAAGGTGGAAAACTGAAAACAAAGAATCCTTCTAGCCCCAACTATATTCGTAAGGTAAATGGGAAACTATTTAGATTAATAGCTAGCGGACTTTCTACCTCTGAAATTACAAGGTGGAAAACTGAAAACAAAGAATCCTTCTAGCCCCAACTATATTCGTAAGGTAAATGGGAAACTATTTAGATTAATAGCTAGCGGACTTTCTACCTCTGCAAGTAGAAGGTGGAAAACTTAAAACAAAGAATCCTTCTAACCCCAACTATATTCGTAAGGTAAATGGGAAACTATTTAGATTAATAGCTAGCGGACTTTCTACTTCTGAAATTACAAGGTGGAAAACTGAAAACAAAGAATCCTTCTAGCCCCAACTATATTCGTAAGGTAAATGGGAAACTATTTAGATTAATAGCTAGCGGACTTTCTACCTCTGAAATTACAAGGTGGAAAACTGAAAACAAAGAATCTTTCTAGCCCCAACTATATTCGTAAGGTAAATGGGAAACTATTTAGATTAATACCTAGCGGACTTTCTACCTCTGCAAGTACAACGTGGAAAACTGAAAACAAAGAATCCTTCTAACCCCAACTATATTCGTAAGGTAAATGGGAAACTATTTAGATTAATAGCTAGCGGACTTTCTACCTCTGCAAGTACAACGTGGAAAACTGAAAACAAAGAATCCTTCTAACCCCAACTATATTCGTAAGGTAAATAGGAAACTATTTAGATTAATAGCTAGCGGACTTCCTACCTCTGCAAATACAAGGTGGAAAACTGAAAACAAAGAAATCTTCTAGCCACAAATATATTCGTAAGGTAAATGGGAAACTATTTAGATTAATAGCTAGCGGACTTTCTACCTCTGCAAGTACAAGGTGGAAAACTGAAAACAAAAAGAATCCTTCTAGCCCCAACTATATTCGTAAGGTAAATGGGAAACTATTTAGATTAATAGCTAGCGGACTTTCTACCTCTGAAATTACAAGGTGGAAAACTGAAAACAAAGAATCCTTCTAGCCCCAACTATATTCGTAAGGTAAATGGGAAACTATTTAGATTAATAGCTAGCGGACTTTCTACCTCTGCAATTACAAGGTGGAAAACTTAAAACAAAGAATCCTTCTAGCCCCAACTATATTCGTAAGCTAAATTTGAAACTATTTAGATTAATAGCTAGCGGACTTTCTACCTCTGCAAGTACAAGGTGGAAAACTGAAAACAAAGAATCCTTCTAACCCCAACTATATTCGTAAGGTAAATGAGAAAGTATTTAAATTAATAGCTAGCGGACTTTCTACCTCTGCAATTACAAGGTGGAAAACTGAAAACAATGAATCCTTCTAGCCCCAACTATATTCGTAAGGTAAATGGGAAACTATTTAGATTAATAGCTAGCGGACTTTCTACCTCTGCAAGTACAACGTGGAAAATTGGAAACAAAGAATCCTTCTAAACCCAACTATATTCGTAAGGTAAATGGGAAACTATTTAGATTAATAGCTAGCGGACTTTCTACCTCTGCAAGTACAAGGTGGAAAACTGAAAACAAAGAATCCTTCTAACCCCAACTATATTCGTAAGGTAAATGGGAAACTATTTAGATTAATAGCTAGCGGACTTTCTACCTCTGCAAGTACAACGTGGAAAACTGAAAACAAAGAATCCTTCTAACCCCAGCTATATTCATAAGGTAAATGGGAAACTATTTAGATTAATAGCTAGCGGACTTTCTATCTCTGCAAGTACAAGGTGGAAAACTGAAAACAAAGAATCCTTCTAGCCCCAACTATATTCGTAAGGTAAATAGGAAACTATTTAGATTAATAGCTAGCGGACTTACTACCTCTGCAAATACAAGGTGGAAAACTGAAAACAAAGAATCCTTCTAGCCCCAACTATATTCGTAAGGTAAATGGGAAACTATTTAGGTTAACAGCTAGCGGATTTTCTACCTCTGCAATTACAAGGTGGAAAACTGAAAACAAAGAATCCTTCTAGCCCCAACTATATTCGTAAGGTAAATGGGAAACTATTTAGATTAACAGCTAGCGGATTTTCTACCTCTGCAATTACAAGGTGGAAAACTGGAAACAAAGAATCCTTCTAACCCCAACTATATTCGTAAGGTAAATGAGAAAGTATTTAAATTAATAGCTAGCGGACTTTCTACCTCTGCAAGTACAAGGTGGAAAACTGAAAACAAAGAATCCTTCTAGCCCCAACTATATTCGTAAGGTAAATGGGAAACTATTTAGATTAATAGCTAGCGGACTTTCTACCTCTGAAATTACAAGGTGGAAAACTGAAAACAAAGAATCCTTCTAGCCCCAACTATATTCTTAAGCTAAATGGGAAACTATTTAGATTAATAGCTAGCGGACTTTCTACCTCTCCAATTACAACGTGGAAAACTGGAAACAAAGAATCCTTCTAACCCCAACTATATTTGTAAGGTAAATGAGAAAGTATTTAAATTAATAGCTAGCGGACTTTCTACCTCTGCAATTACAAAGTGGAAAACTGAAAACAAAGAATCCTTCTAGCCCCAACTATATTCGTAAGCTAAATTTGAAACTATTTAGATTAATAGCTAGCGGACTTTCTACCTCTGCAAGTACAAGGTGGAAAACTGAAAACAAAGAATCCTTCTAACCCCAACTATATTCGTAAGGTAAATGAGAAAGTATTTAAATTAATAGCTAGCGGACTTTCTACCTCTGCAATTACAAGGTGGAAAACTGAAAACAATGAATCCTTCTAGCCCCAACTATATTCGTAAGGTAAATGGGAAACTATTTAGATTAATAGCTAGCGGACTTTCTACCTCTGCAAGTACAACGTGGAAAATTGGAAACAAAGAATCCTTCTAAACCCAACTATATTCGTAAGGTAAATGGGAAACTATTTAGATTAATAGCTAGCGGACTTTCTACCTCTGCAAGTACAAGGTGGAAAACTGAAAACAAAGAATCCTTCTAACCCCAACTATATTCGTAAGGTAAATGGGAAACTATTTAGATTAATAGCTAGCGGACTTTCTACCTCTGCAAGTACAACGTGGAAAACTGAAAACAAAGAATCCTTCTAACCCCAGCTATATTCATAAGGTAAATGGGAAACTATTTAGATTAATAGCTAGCGGACTTTCTATCTCTGCAAGTACAAGGTGGAAAACTGAAAACAAAGAATCCTTCTAGCCCCAACTATATTCGTAAGGTAAATAGGAAACTATTTAGATTAATAGCTAGCGGACTTACTACCTCTGCAAATACAAGGTGGAAAACTGAAAACAAAGAATCCTTCTAGCCCCAACTATATTCGTAAGGTAAATGGGAAACTATTTAGATTAATAGCTAGCGGACTTTCTATCTCTGCAAGTACAAGGTGGAAAACTGAAAACAAAGAATCCTTCTAGCCCCAACTATATTCGTAAGGTAAATGGGAAACTATTTAGATTAATAGCTAGCGGACTTCCTATCTCTGCAAATACAAGGTGGAAAACTGAAAACAAAGAATCCTTCTAGCCCCAACTATATTCGTAAGGTAAATGGGAAACTATTTAGATTAACAGCTAGCGGATTTTCTACCTCTGCAATTACAAGGTGGAAAACTGGAAACAAAGAATCCTTCTAACCCCAACTATATTCGTAAGGTAAATGAGAAAGTATTTAAATTAATAGCTAGCGGACTTTCTACCTCTGCAATTACATGGTGGAAAACTGAAAACAAAGAATCCTTCTAGCCCCAACTATATTCGTAAGGTAAATGGGAAACTATTTAGATTAATAGCTAGCGGACTTTCTACCTCTGCAAGCACAAGGTGGAAAACTGAAAACAAAGAATCCTTCTAACCCCAACTATATTCGTAAGGTAAATGAGAAAGTATTTAAATTAATAGCTAGCGGACTTTCTACCTCTGCAATTACAAGGAGGAAAACTGAAAACATAGAATCCTTCTAGCCCCAACTATATTCGTAAGGTAAATGGGAAACTATTTAGATTAATAGCTAGCGGACTTTCTACCTCTGCAAGTACAACGTGGAAAATTTTAAACAAAGAATCCTTCTAACCCCAACTATATTCGTAAGGTAAATGGGAAACTATTTAGATTAATAGCTAGCGGACTTTCTACCTCTGCAAGTACAAGGTGGAAAACTGAAAACAAAGAATCCTTCTAACCCCAGCTATATTCGTAAGGTAAATGGGAAACTATTTAGATTAATAGCTAGCGGACTTTCTACCTCTGCAAGTACAACGTGGAAAACAGAAAACAAAGAATCCTTCTAACCCCAGCTATATTCGTAAGGTAAATGGGAAACTATTTAGATTAATAGCTAGCGGACTTACTACCTCTGCAAGTACAAGGTGGGAAACTGGAAACAAAGAATCCTTCTAACCCCAACTATATTCGTAAGGTAAATGGGAAACTATTTAGATTTATAGCTAGCGGACTTCCTATCTCTGCAAATACAAGGTGGAAAACTGAAAACAAAGAATCCTTCTAGCCCCAACTATATTCGTAAGGTAAATGGGAAACTATTTAGATTAATAGCTAGCAGACTTTCTACCTCTGCAAGTACAAGGTGGAAAACTGAAAACAAAGAATCCTTCTAGCCCCAACTATATTCGTAAGGCAAATGGGAAACTATTTAGATTAATAGCTAGCGGACTTTCTACCTCTGCAATTACAAGGTGGAAAAGTTAAAACAAAGAATCCTTCTAGCCCCAACTATTATTGGTAAGCTAAATGGGAAACTATTTAGATTAATAGCTAGCGGACTTTCTACCTCTGCAATTACAAGGTGGAAAACTGAAAACAAAGAATCCTTCTAGCCCCAACTATATTCGTAAGGTAAATGGGAAACTATTTAGATTAATAGCTAGCGGACTTTCTACCTCTGCAAGTACAAAGTAGAAAACTGAATACAAAGAATCCTTCTAGCCCCAACTATATTCGTAAGGTAAATGGGAAACTATTTAGATTAAGAGCTAGCGGACTTTCTACCTCTGCAAGTACAAGGTGGAAAACTGGAAACAAAGAATCCTTCTAGCACCAACTATATTCGTAAGGTAAATGGGAAACTATTTAGATTAATTGCTAGCGGACTTTCTACCTCTGCAAGTACAATGTGGTAAACTGAAAACAATGAATCCTTCTAGCCCCAACTATATTCGTAAGGTAAATAAAAAACTATTTAGATTAATAGCTAGCGGACTTTCTACCTCTGCAATTACAAGGTGGAAAACTGAAAACAATGAATCCTTCTAGCCCACATATACGTAAGGTAAATGGGAAACTATTTAGATTAATAGCTAGCAGACTTTCTACCTCTGCAAGTACAAGGTGGAAAACTGAAAACAAAGAATCCTTCTAACCCCAACTATATTCGTAAGGTAAATGGGAAACTATTTAGATTAATAGCTAGCGGACTTTCTACTTGTGCAAGTACAACGTGGAAAACTGAAAACAAAGAATCCTTCTAACCCCAGCTATATTCATAAGGTAAATGGGAAACTATTTAGATTAATAGCTAGCGGACTTTCTACCTCTGCAAGTACAAGGTGGAAAACTGAAAACAAAGAATCCTTCTAGCCCCAACTATATTCGTAAGGTAAATGGGAAACTAATTAGATTAATAACTAGCGGACTTTCTACCTCTGCAATTACAAGGTGGAAGACTGAAAACAAAGAATCCTTCTAGCCCCAACTATATTCGTAAGGTAAATGGGAAACTATTTAGATTAATAGCTAGCGGACTTTCTACCTCTGCAATTACAAGGTGGAAAACTGGAAACAAAGAATCTTTGTAACCCCAACTATATTCGTAAGGTAAATGAGAAAGTATTTAAATTAATAGCTAGGGGACTTTCTACCTCTGCAATTACAAGGTGGAAAACTGAAAACAAAGAATCCTTCTAGCCCCAACTATATTCGTAAGGTAAATGGGAAACTATTTAGATTAATAGCTAGCGGACTTTCTACCTCTGCAATTACAAGGTGGAAAACTGAAAACAAAGAATACTTCTAACCCCAACTATATTCGTAAGGTAAATGAGAAAGTATTTAAATTAATAGCTAGCGGACTTTCTACCTCTGCAATTACAAGGTGGAAAACTGAAAACAAAGAATCCTTCTAACCCCAACTATATTCGTAAGGTAAATGAGAAAGTATTTAAATTAATAGCTAGCGGACTTTCTACCTCTGCAATTACAAGGTGGAAAACTGAAAACAAAGAATCCTTCTAGCCCCAACTATATTCGTAAGGTAAATGGGAAACTATTTAGATTAATAGCTAGCGGACTTTCTACCTCTGCAAGTACAAGGTGGAAAATTGGAA